>NC_081373.1:29908575-31295241 GCF_030684315.1 Stegostoma tigrinum
TAACCTTATGAACCAGTCTACAACGCAGAATCTTGTTGAAGGCCTTGCTAAAATCCTTCAGTTATTGTTTGTTCACACAGCTGTTTAAATGATTCTTGCACTGTGTGTTAGGTTCCTTGCTTTTCAAAAGGTGCAGGAATCCTTCGAAAACACGAGCTTAAAACCAGTTTCCTCATTTCAGTTCATAATTTTATATAAGTTCATAGTTTTATTGTAATCCCTGCTAAATTTCTTCTTTGTAATGCTGAAATTCTGATCATAATCTCTATCCCGACATTGTTGAATTCAGGAGCACTATGTGTTAGAATGAAGTGATGGAATTCCGAAAAAGCTGGAGTTTACAGAGGGAGTAATTTCTGATTCTGGTGGCAATAACACATTGGAGTTATGTAAAGCAACATTGTTTACTTTGGTAACAAAATGTGTAGCTGGATGAACACAGCAGGCCAAGCAGCATCTCAGGAGCACAAAAGCTGACGTTTTGGGCCTAAACTAGGCCCAAAACATCAGCTTTTGTGCTCCTAAGATGCTGCTTGGCCTGCTGTGTTCATCCAGCTACACACTTTGTTATCTTGGATTCTCCAGCATCTGCAGTTCCCATTATCTCTGATCATGGTTTACTTTGGGATAGTTTTGGGAAGGTTTGGTAAATTAAAGATCATTAAATCTCAGGATAAAAATCTTCAATTGCGTGAGATGTGTATCCCTGTAAGTGTTATTCTTTTTTCAGGATGCTGGAATGTAGAATCATGTCTTAAATCCTCTTTTCCCACTCGAGGAATTCTCAAAAGGGTGAGGGAATCTATTAAGAACATAAAACATAGAACATTGAACAGTACAGCACAGTACAGGCCCTTCAGCCCACGATGTTGTGCCAAACTTTTACCCTAATCCTAAGGTTGAGCTAACCTCCACCCCTACCTTATACTATAATCCATATGCCTATCTAATAGCCGCTTAAATGCCCCCAGTGAGGCCGACTCCACTACCCTCTCCGGCAATGCATTCCATGCCCCGACAACTCTCTAAGTAAAGAACCTACCTCTGACATCTCCCCTACTCACTTTTAAAACCTCATAAAAGCTACGTCCACCCAAGGAAAAAGTCTCTGGCTGACTAGTCTATCTATACCTTTGATCATTTTGTACACCCCTATCAAGTCACCTCTCACCCTTCATCATTCGAGAAACCCTAGCTCTCTCAACCTTTTCTCGTAAGACCTTCCCTCCATTCCAGGCAACTTCCTGTTGAATCTCCTCTGCACTTTTTCCAGTGCTTCCACATCTTTCCTGTAATGAGGCAAACAAAACTGGATGCAATACTCCAGATGTGGCCGAACCAGCCTTTTGTGTAGCTGGAGCATAACTTCATGGCTCTTGAACTCAATCCTTTTATTAATGAAAGCTAACACACTATATGCCTTCTTAATAACTCTATCCACCTGGGTAGCATCTTTCAGGGAACTGTGGACATCAACCCCAAGATCCCTCTGTTCCTCCACACTGCCAAGAATTTTTCATTAACCCTGTATTCTGCTTTCAAGTTTGTCCTTCCAAAATGAACCACCTCACACTTTTCAGGGTTAAACTCCATCTACCACTTCTCAGCTCAAAAGTGGTTGTTGTGGGGGTGTGGTGCATGAGTGGGTGAAGAGCCCTCCACATCATTATTGTTCAGATATCCAATCCACTTTACATATACATATATTCATAACAGTAGTACTTTATGCAGCAAAACTCTGACAAACATAGCAAAACTATAAACTTTACAGCAAGCGTAGCAAAGTAATATATCTCGTGTGAATATTAAAATCCATCTCTTATTCAATACTTGAAATTTTCTCATAAGTCTTCATATGACTGTGTTCTAAATTAATGTGTTCAATTTCATATCAAATTCATAAAAAGTTTAAAATTGCTCTTTGCACTTAATTGCAAATTCTCTGAATTATAGCCTTATTAATAGTGTTCAATTATAACTGTCTATTTATAATTACTCTTCCAGTTTTTACACTGACAGTTGTTTATAGGTCAGAGATTTTGTCACATTCTTGATTTAGCCACAGCTGCAGTGCATAACAAGTAACAAACAGTGAATAAAATAAAAACTAAATACTGCAGCTGCTGGAAATCTGAAGCAAGAACAGAAAAAGCTGAGTATAATCAGCAAGTTTGGCAACATTTGTGGGAAGAGACAAAGTTAATATTTCAGGTTGATGACCTTTCAAGAGAACCTGCTTGCCATGTAAGTAGCCCCATGCTGTAGCTCCACTACATTAGTACATTATTTTTATGTATGCCTGGTGCTGCTGGTGGCATGCTCTCCTGCACTCCTTAATGAATCATGGCTGGTTCTCTGGCTTAATGAAGGAAGAGACATCAATCAGCTCATTCCTCTCAACAAAATTCACTCAGAAAAACTGGTGAGGAATGCCAACTATGCACAATGTTCCCACATTGCAAATTTCATGCTCAGTGCAGGACAAGTCCCTATCTCTCTATTAGACTGACTCTGTCTCTCTGAAGGAACCTAGCCCCTTGCCTGGTTCTTAGTGAGAGGTTTAACTAGATTAATGTCCAGTTTGAGAGAAAGACCGTTGCACTGGAATACAATGTTAGAAATTGTGAGATTATGCACTTTGGTATGAGGAATAGAAGAATAGGCTACTATCTGAAGAGGAAAGATTTTGGAAATCTGAAACACAAAGAGACTTGGGGGTCCTCGTTCAGGATTCTCTTAAGGTTACCATGCAGATTCAGTTGGCAGTTAGAAAGGCAAATGCAATATTTGCACTTATTTCAAGTGCGCTAGAACACAAGAGCAGAGATGTACTGCTGAGGCTATGTAAGGCTCTGGTCAGACTACATTTGGAATATTGTGAGCAGTTTTGGGCCCCATATGTAAGGGAAGATGTGTTGACTTTGGAAGGGGTCCAGAGAAGGATTGCAAGAATAATGCTGGAAATAAAGAGCTTGGCATATGAGAAGTGGTTGAGGACTCTGAATATGTATTTGACAAAGTTTAGAAGGATGACGGCTGATCTGATTGAAACTTACAGAATACTGAGAGGCCTGGATAGAGTGGACGTAGAGAAGATGTTTTCGCTAGTAGAAAGGATTAGGATGAGCACAGAGCTTCAGAGTGAAGGGGCAATCTTTTAGAACTAACATGAGGAGGAATTTTTCCAGCCAGAGGCTGGTTAAACTGTGGAACTTACTGCTGTGGAGTATTGTGGCGATCAAGTCATTGAATGTAATTAAGACATGCATACATAAGTTCTGAATTGGTAAGAGGATCAAGAGTTACAGACAGAAAGCAGGAGAATGGGGTTAAGAAATATATCAGCCATGATCGAATGGTGCTGGGCCGAATGACTTAATTCTGCTCCTATATTTTATGACCTAATGGATGGGGTCTCTGTGATTGATAGCAATGGTGATTGTGATTGTTGAGGGCAAGGTGTAGAGCTGGATAAGCAAAGCAGGCCAAGCAGCATCAGAGGAGCAGGAAAGGCTAAAGTTTTGGGCCTAGACCCTTCTTCAGAAATGGGGGTAGGAAGAGGGTTCTGAAATAAATAGGGAGAGAGTGGGAGGTGGATAGAAGATGGGTAAAGGAGAAGATAGGTGGAGGGGAGGCAGACAGGTCAAGGAGGCAGGGATGGAGCCAGTAAAGGTGAGTGTAGGTGGGGAATTAGGGAAGGGATAGGTCAGTCCAGGGAGGACTGACAGGTCAAGGGGACAGGATGAGGCTACTAGGTAGGAGATGGGTATGGGGCTTGAGGTGGGAGGAAAGGATCGGTGGGAGGAAGGACAGGTTAGGGAGGCAGGGACAAGCTGGGCTGGTTTTGGAATGCGGTAGGGGGAGGAGAGATTATGAAGCTAGTCAAGTCCACATTGATACCATTGCCCTGCAGCTGAAGGCAGTTTTGTTTGAAGTGCCTAGCCCTGTCACAATTCCTACATCTGCATGGAGCATTCTTTCAGCAGGAATGGATGCATGGATTTTTTTGGAGATAGGCCAATGAGGACTGTATCGACATTTGCTGTTCAGCAAGCTTGTTCCACCTGCCTATTCAGAAACCCTTGAAAATGCCGCAAAGATCCATACCTCTTTCCAGAGATTCACGATGGGCTCTCCTGCACAAATGTTCTATCATGGCAGCTGCCTGTGCACTCACATGACATCCCTGGATATCAAGACCAGTTGTGCATTTGTAATCCACGCTTCACTATCAGGGATATCCAGTCTCCTTCCAATGTGTCCAGCTTCCTACTCATCGAGCATATTTCTTGGAATCCTTATCTCTACACAGCATAGCAGACCAGGGCATAACAAGAGTTCTCAGAGGATCAATAAGGAATTCAGGGGAATACTCTTTACTGGAGAGATTTTAGAATGTGGAATTCGCCACTGCACGGACTAATTGAAGTAACTAGCATAGATGTATTTAAAGGGAAGCTAGATATTACGTGAAAAGAAAACATAGGATTAGACTAAGCAGACTAGAAGATACTCATGAGCAGTCAATACCAGCAATGAGCTGTTCACACATACCTATTTTTGTAAATTCTGTAAATTCTTTGCGTCAGGAGTCTAAATATTTTTACAGAGACTGTGACAGAATTCTATCAGCTCCTGAATTAAGATCTTCAACTCATTGCCACAGACAGCACAGCATTTCCTGTTTGGGTCCTTGAAGGAGGCTGTTTTATCAGATAGTATGCAGTTCAGGTTTTTATATTAACTGGACCCCACCTATTCATGCCAACATGAAGCCTGAGTTGTTCGGGAGTAGAGATCCCATAAGTATGCTGCCAGACAGCATTGGGAACCTCACTCAAATTCATCTCATTCTCCTTATGAGCCAGTCAGATGGTCAAGGCTGGGAAGTCAGCCACTTGGACAAGGTTCTCAAGTGGCCTAGCAGGTGGACAAAAACCTGTTTTTAAATCAAGTCAGGACAAACACATATGATCCTCTTAGATGTAACAATAAAAGTGACAAGTTTCTGCTTTATTATGTCAGACCCTCTAGACCACATCAGTACTGTATGTTTAAGGCAGTTACCCACAATTACAAGATGGTGTCCGAGTGGTGCTCCTGAGCCAGAGCTCATCTTCTCTGTGCACTTGTCTTTTGTTTTCTTTTTTTCCTCTCTCTCTTTTCTTGTTTTCTTTTCTCTTTATACTTTGGCTTACCTATTATCCTGATCTTGAGCAGCATCGGCAGTGGTGAGGGCCCAGCACAGACTTCAAGCAATCCCAGCGCAGAAGACAGCAAGCCCAGTGTGTACTTCGATTGAGCCCAGCATGGAGGTGCATGGGCACATCATGGGCCTACTTGAGCCCTTACTTACTTTTCCAGGACAAGCACAGGACCTGGTATTGGAATCCACGGGCTGCTACATCAGCAGAGGTGAGGTAGGCCCAGTAGCGAAATATGGCGACTTCATCATTGGTTGAGTCCAGCACTGACAACAGCAAAATGGTGATGGAGGGATGGCAGTGTGGGTTTCATTGATGGTTATGAGCTGGCTCAGGACTGATGGACTTTCTCTAAGCCGTGTCTTTTCTTACTTCTTTTATTGTCCTTATTCTTAAATTATTTCAAATTGTGCTGTATTGTGGTGACAAATGAATTATCACTATATTTTTGTTGTATTATTACTCAAGAAGTACGCGTGACAATAAACTCATTCATTCATTCTTTCATAATATCACAACATGTGACCTTACCTTCAGTCAATCTCTCAGTAGGAGTAGGTTTAACCATTTGGTTACGTGTATGTAATGTACGGTAATGTCAGTAGGCACAGAAATTTAAAGTGAATGTAAGTCTGTGATATAGTACCATTGCAAATAGTGTACCAGTGTAAGTAGTCAAGATATCTGACTCAACAGACCCCAACAATCTGCTGTATACTTCACATGATCTTCCTGTTTGAGCAATCAGATTTTAGACAGAAATGCAAACACATTTTACCTTCAATACAATACTGATTCTGTAACCCAAATGAATGATTGATATTTCTGTTGGATGTAACTGCCTGCTCTGTTGGTGTTTTACTACATGTTATATGGGCTAACATATAGTAAACCACAAATGCCATCATGGTTGCAGCATGTGAGCACTAATAGCTAGTAATGACAGGCAATTAGTTAGAGTAAGTGAACACTATAGATGTAAAGCATGAAAAAAACGTAATAATTGTGAAAAATATTCTTCCTAACAGACATTCATCAGTCTGTCCATGTCCAAATCTTAGGTTAGAACTATGCCAAACAAAAATATTACAGCTAAACCTAAAGCTTATAAGCTTTTCTTCAAAAAAAATGTAGTTAAAGGGCTGAATGACAGCTCTGCTCTAAGAAAATACTTCTGGAATAAATTGTAGGTTAAAACACTAAAAATTCATCTTATATAAAAGGGTCC
The DNA here is from genome assembly GCF_030684315.1 of Stegostoma tigrinum. Taxonomy (NCBI): domain Eukaryota; kingdom Metazoa; phylum Chordata; class Chondrichthyes; order Orectolobiformes; family Stegostomatidae; genus Stegostoma; species Stegostoma tigrinum. Next base: position 29,915,008 of record NC_081373.1, read on the forward strand.
TCACTGATGCCTAGATAGTACTCACTCCTGCCATTTTCTCTTTCTAAACCTGCTACTGCAAGCATGCAATTCTTAAAGTGACAGCAATGTACAATAAAATAGAAAAGTGAAAAAATAGAAAGATGTATTCATCAATTCAGGTCTTTAAACTGGCACTTAGAGAATGTACTGATATAAAGATGAAAGATTGAAATCAAACAACTAACCATGGATACCGTTCACATTATGTCAGGCTTATTAAAAAAAATCAATTTTTACTTTTTGATCACACATAACTGTCAAAGAACAGGAAGGTAAATTTATTTTTACTGTGGTCACAGAGGGGTTAAACAAATCAGGTATTTCTGGGTGACGACTGTAAAACTAATGAGTTAATTTTTCAGATTTTAGATGCTCACAACCTAAAGATGGGGTAAATTTCAGACTGCACAGGCTTGAGTTCATGACATACTACTAACAGCCAAGTAAAACAATGAAACAATTCATAAGCAGATGTTGATGCTAAAGTATGGAATGTGATTTCATTGGAGTTAACATAGCTAAATGTTTAGAGAGCTGGTCATTACCTCTACATTGATCAAACCTTCAAGAAGTACTCTTGTATAAATGTAAAGACTGTATCATTGATGCACCATTGGAAGAAGGGCACAAGCATGATGCAATCGCCCCAGGCAGCAGCATCTCTAAGTGCCCGACTCTGGAACAATCAACAGAATAAGTGGAACATTCAAACCTTGTATGACTTGTGGCTTGCCTCACCCACTAAGACGATGTTCAATATTTTGAGACACGCCAGCAATGCTCCACAAGAGGACATTGGGCTAAAAGTCCAATCAGGTGTTGAATTGAGGACAGAAAACTGGGCTCCAACATAATATTTCAAAGCAGTGGAGGACAGCCAACCAAGGAACAATGACAAAGTGGTCTCCAAAGGCCAACTTACAAACCCCAGACGAAGTTACATGCGTTGACACACAACATTGATGCCACCAGAAAAGCTGAAACATTTCTCCTCATCAAAGTGATAAGATATAGGAACTAGAAGCAGGAATAGGCAAATCAGCTCTTCAAACCCGCTCCACCATCTAATACAATCATGGTTGATCCCATCTTGGCCTCAACTCCACTTTCCCGCTTGGTCTCCACAACCCTTCAACCCAGTACAATTTAAAAGTCTGTCTATTTTCTCCTAACATTTACTCAATGTCCCAGCATCCACCACACTCTATGGTAATGAATTCAATGCATTTGCAACCCTTTGAGAGAATTAATTTTTCCTCAACTCTGTTTAAAATCTGCAACCCCTTATCCTAAAGCCATAACAACTTGTTCTGGTTTGCCACACATGAGATTATATTATCTCTACATCACCTTTGTCAATCTCTGATAGCTTATGATATACCTCAATTTGATCATTTGTTCTTCTTTTATACTCCGGAGAATGTAATCTTGAAGTGTTCAATCTCCCTTCATAAGACAAACTCCTCATCTGTGGAATCAGTCTTATGGATCTCCTCTGTCCTGCCTCTAAACCAACCACATCCTTCCTCAAGGAGAGGGACCAAAATTGTATGCAATAGTCCAGGTGCGGGCTCACTAATACCCCTTGGCAAATGGCCCTTAATGTATTTTATTAATGAACAAATTATTGAGATTATTGCTGTGTAAAGTTAGGATCATCTCAACCTTGAAACTGGCTAAATTTTTGCCAATACACATCAAAACATTTTGTCTTTGTATTGGTACACCATCTCATGGTCTATGAATATTTTCCCTAAACATCTTTTTTTAAATTATGGATCTATTTATCAAAGTGAATGATGACTTTCTTGGAATGGAGGATTAACAAGATCAAGCTTGCTTGAAACAGATAGGATAGGCCTGAGTGGGTGTCTGGCAACACTCCTGTGAGTGCCAGCATCCTAGGTATTACTTTCTCAGCCAACAACAGAGGCGCGCCAGTGAAGTGCTCACCTGAAGATTCTCCTGCCTCTAATCTAGGTTGCAGCCTGAGATATCTGTGCTCTTCTCCTCCAAGGTGCAGGAGGGACGTCTTACAGGACTAGTCCTGTTACTGGTGGGCACTGTGGACATCTCATTGGTACTTGTACAAAGCAGAAGCCAGAATGTCATGACCAAGAGGTAGAAGTTGTGGCACAGTAATAGTAAGTGCACAGTGGCGTTAATGAGAGAGTGGCACAACAATCAACAATGTTTCTCACTTGGTTACCAGGTCATGGAGGTTTCGCTGCCTAAGATCCTCTCCTGATAGAGGCAAAGGAGACAAATATTTGGCTTTCTTGGCCCAGCCATGGACAATTTCTACTCGAATGAGAGAAAGGGAGGAATTGAGAGCGTTGAAAGTGAGTGAAACAGCTGTTAGTGTGGGTGCAGGTGAGGTGGTGAGGTGACCTGACTGGGTGAGCAGGCATCTCAGAAGGCATGCAGTGTTAGTGGTATGAGGAGTGGTACATTTAGGGTGGCAAGACTGAGGGAGAGAAGATGTTTCATGTTGTAGTAAAAGTGTTAAAGAGCGGTGAGTGCAGTCACAGAGATAGACGAGTGTGATGTGACTGACAGAAGATGGTGGCACCTATCCTATCAGAGTAGTGAAGGTCATTGACATTCTTTCTGCACTACTGGCTGTATCTCTTGGCTATAGACTCCCCATTGACTAAGGTAGTGACTTTTGACTAAGATGGCATGACTTTCTCTTGCAGTTCTCTTGCCCTCTTCTGTGCAACCCTGTCCACCAGGACCTCCAACTCGCTGCCACAAAGTATGGCACCTATTTTACTTTCACAAATGCCTGGAAAAATTCAGAGCATCTTGGGATTGCAAGCGCTACAGTGGGGGTGCACTCCAGCCAGTGAAATTGTACCAGGAATGCCCTTCTGCCCAACAAGTCCACACCAACACTCAGAGCATCCCAACCCCTCCTAATCTACACATCCTTGAACAATAGGGGCAGTTTAGCGTGGCCAATCCACCTGGCCTGCACATCTTTGAACTATGGAAGGAAATCCACGCAGACACAGGGAGAATGTGCAAACTCCACACAGACAGTTGCCCGAGGATGGAATCAGACCCAGGTCCCTGGCGCTGTGAGGCAGCAGTGCTAACCACTGAGCCACCATGCCGCCCTTTAATTAAAATATGGTAAAATTCAATCCAAATAGCTGTAACATTGATTGCATTCAAATTACTTTTATGTTGCAGCAACAGATACTGCCTATTATGTAGAACCATTATCCTTCTTTCTTTAATGGCTGCAATTGGCAGCATTTTATTCTGCTAAGAGGATTCAACTGCTATTTCCTCGGCAAAGTAGGACAACAAACAGTAGAGAGGGATAAGGTGAAACTTTTTCTTCCCTATAACTGGCCTTCATTCAGGTAACCTCACTGTCTTACCACAGTGTACTGCAATATGCCTGCAGTTGAATAGAGCCATCTTGTGAACAGTAATGGGATTGATATCATAATACACACTGAGAGGAAGTTGACATTTAGAATAAATGCTGGAGAAATGTTCTAAGCAGTGGCTTAATTATTGTTAAGTTAAACTATAAATCATTCCATGATGTAGGAATAAAGATAGAAAGGGTAAGGTTCATACTTCATGAATGCACAAGGCCTGAGCAAAATGTGGAAGCATAAAGAAAGTGGAAACACATCTTTAAACTAGATGCTAAGCAGCAGGCTCAGGAGACAAAGTTCGGGCCAACACTTTACTGCAAGTAATAAATCTCTGTGACACAAATGGTGAGTAAACTGGGAATAAATGCTTTGGGATATTTTGGAAATTAGAGTAGAGACAATGAAAACCTTATTCTAGTCAATTGCAATAACATGTTGTGGGAGCAGCAGGTGACTAGCAAAGTTGAATTAACTGTTAAGCGGCTTCATTCATTGACTTATTTTTTTCCATGTGCCAGTTTTCAAGAATGCACACTACTAGTAAAGCAAGCAGAAAAAGCCTCATAGCTGGCAGGAAGTTGTGCAGAAAGATGTAAGAACTCACAGTTTTAGTGAGACCAATCTACAAACTCTTTTCCATTGATTGACTAAGGGAAACACAAACAGCTAACTCTCTGTGAGAAAGGTGTCCATTTCTTCCCCCATGTTGAGAAGCATTCTCCTACTGAGAATTATCAGTCATCTCTGAAACCGCAGACCAGTGCTGTTAAAGTTCAATAAGCTGAGCAGCGCAGATAAATTAATAAAACTACCACTCTTCCTTTACTTCTTTGACCTCAATGGCACTCTCTCCTAACCACAGTACATGATCTATATAAGTTTCTCTTCACTTTAGCAATGTCACATCATATACCTTAGCTGACTGATGTCACTTTGTAGGCACAAATCAGTTACTAATACTAACTTCATTCATGGAATCTCAATGCAGAACAGACTAGTGCACAATGCCCAAGAAAAGTAAGGCCTTAAGTTTGACTTTGGCTTTAAGTAATTTATCCCTTTAATCATTCATAGGATATGGGCATTGCTGGATGGACCAGCATTTATTTTCCTTCCCTAGTCTTGAGAAGGTGGTGGTGGGGTCCCTTCTTGAACTGCTGTAGGTAGACCCAAAATGCTATTTGGGAAGAAGTACCAGGATTTTGACTAAATCCACTGAAAGAATGGAATATATTTCTGAGTTAGATGCTGAGTGGATTGAAGGGGAACTTGCAAACGCTGGTTTTCCCATGTATCTGCCACCATTTCCTTCTAGGTGGTAGTGGTCGTGATTTTGGAAGGGAAGTGATGTCTACTCTGCATCAGTGGTGAAAGATCTGAATGTTTGTGGATGTGATGTCAATCAAGTGGGCTGCTTTGACCTTGGTAGTGTCAAGCTTCTTGAGTGTTGTTGGAGCTAAACTCATCCCAACAAGTAGAGAATATCTCATCAGAATTAGGACTAGGTTTTATTATCACATGCGCTCAAGTATAGAAGTACAGGAGTACAGTGAAAAGCGTACAAAATCACCATTCTCCAGAGCCATCTTAGGTACAAAAACCCAAACTTTTTAAAAATATCAACCATCTAGGATACAAAAGCCAAAATTTAAATTAAAAACAAAAGCAGAAATACAAAACAAATTCCTGTCTTAAGCCTTGCAAATCTGGGCAGGCTTTGGGGAGTCAGGAGGAGGTTTTGAGAGATGCCCTAGTGTTGCCATGGACGATAATCAAGTTTGAGGGTGCAGTGTCAGGGTCAGTTCAGGGACTTAACAATAACTATACCATTGTACTAAGATTTCTGAGAAGCAGTAGGCATTCATAGGCAATTACTCCACTCTTTTCTTTCTTAGGTGTTTTAAAGAAGGCGAGAAAGAGACAATATTTTCAGAGGGGATTCTAGACTTTAGGATATAGACAGCTGAATGCATCATGTTCAACAACAAAGGAAGAGAATTAAGGATACACACAAGACCAGAAATGGAGGAATTCAGAGTTGAAGGGTATATATGGAGAAGGTTACAGAGATTGGGAGAGCCATGGAAGATCATGGATGTTGAATTGCATAGCGGGGCTGACAGCGCAGTAGAATTTTAATGAAATGGTTTATACAAGCTTAGTTCTAATCTATTAACTCACTAATCACGATTTAAAACTGGCACCAAGAATGGAATGGTTTTACTGAAAAGGGATATCAAGGGACAAATTTAAGCTGTTTAAAGCCTTTTTAAATTAGAAACAGCTTTGAATTAGGAAGAAATTTGACTGCACCTGTTGAGTAATGTGAGTTTTATATTAGTAAAGGCATTTTAACTGATCAGATCAGGAGTCTTATATCCATATACAAGGTTGTTATGCCAAGAGATAATCGTACAACAAATTGTAAACTAGGCCTTGTCTTCGCTGACCTTTTATTCCCAGCCGTGCTAAACATGATAGATGTTCTAGAAATTATTTTCATTGTAATCTGAAATAAAAAAAATTGTGGCTGTTTTTCAATATTTGGAAGTTATTATTTTAGCTATCAGCAATCCAGCAAGAACTAATAAATCTGAACCTGAAAGCAAAAGCCAGATGGAACTTTCCAGAACACATGCAGAACATGGTTTCCATGGTAACTTGCACATAATTCACAGATTTTTCACCACTTCTTTCCAGAATGCTTCAACAAAGCAGGTTATTAGTGGGTATATTGGACGATAAGATTTAGCTTTATCACATTTAGTAAAATGTTGATACCAGCAAAAAGTGGAAGTATTAGAAAGGGCATGCCAATCAGCGTGAGAAAACAAAACACCAACGTAACACTTAGCAAAGTTGGTTACACTAAAAATGTCAATCTACTATTTTCTTTCAGGCGCTAATTGACTTAAGATGTATTTTTAGCACTTCTATTTCATTTTAATTTTCCACCATTCAACTTCACTTTATATTTCTGCAAATCTTAATCACTTCATACATTAAAATAAACTTCTAATTTTATCAATAGCTCTGAACACTAATTAAACACAATTTGCATTTTAGAAATATAAGTTAATGAAGATTTTTGCTCAGGATGTAGATTTAATACTACAAGTGCTTCATCAATAACTTAACAATGTGGAAAAAATGTTGTACAATGCTGCCCCAGTGTGGTACAAAAGCAGCTGAATAGAAAGCAAGTCAGGCAAATTCAGAGTCAGTAATTATTTGACTGTTCTAATACTTGCTCGCATTCATAATTGAAAGTATAAGTAAATCAGTGATATTTTGAAGCCAAAATATATAATTCTGTTGACCACACCAATTAATATTGATTCTGGGTTAGGGAAACTAAAGAAAAAAAATTGCATTGGTATTGATGATAGAAGAAAAAATATTGAATCTAACCCAATATTGTCACACAACATGCCCTATCTGATTTGGTGATGGGATATGAGCCTCTAAGGAGTCATTTCACTGGCAATGAGAGAGAAAAAAATGCTCTGGAAAAATTCATTCACAACAGTTTTCTTTGAGTTGGGGTAAGCGTTTCTGTTATCATGCCAATAATTAGGAAGCTTGACTCATTTGATCTTGTTATTGAAGACTTGAGCCAGTATGTGAAAAGATTGCATTATCTTTTCCATGCAAATGACATTGGAACAAATGAAAACAACAAGTAATTCTCCTGGCAGTTTGAGGGCTCACAGCTTTTACTAGGAGCTCAACGATTCCTCAGGCACAAGATATTGAAACCTTTTAAGAGTTGACAGATTTAGTTAAGGATCCTCTAATTCTGGGATGCTATTGGTGTTACACAGCAATTCAAAACCAGGGGAATTCATGTAAGGATTTTTGATGAGGTTAAGATGACTGACAGAGAAATGTGACTTTGGTTTCACTCTTATTTAGATGCTGAGAGCCAATTTGGGATGTGAGAATAATGATGTAACCATGCAAAAGTATCTACTAGCTAAAGCCCAGCTAGACTTCAAACAGGCACTACACTGGCTTTATCATTAAAAAATGCAGCCCATAGAGGATATGAATTACAGGGTATGCCAATGCAAGTGGATTCCTTCACCAGGCCAACTGAGCTTGGGGAACACCACTTGAGTGAAAGTAATTGCATGTCCTCACTCAGGATATATCCTAAACTGAGGGACTTTAGGTCAGCCCACAGCAAAACCCCAAAACAAAGCCAAGCCTTGGCCAAATGGTCAACATTTTTTTCAGGATCCAGGATGGCAATCCATTGCAGTTGCTGCCAGTATGCAGACTCAAGACAGCAAAATAGTCAAATCAGAACTTAAATTGAATAAGAGAACACATAGGCCAATATCCGGGAGCATGTACACCCTGGAAAAGCCATCTATATCTGGCTTGGAACAGATAAATTTCTCAATAACATCCAAATCCGAACCAATCAAAATAAACGTTTAGTTAAATGGTACCCTGGTTGTCATGGAGTTTGATACTGATGTCGCTGTCTCAGTGATTATAGAACCAGTCCTTAACAACATTCACTCTGGATTCAAACCCCTAAGTTTGCAATAGACCTCAGCTAGACTGAGACCCATACCAGGGAACTTTTACAGATTAAGGGTACAACTTATGTTCCAGTCTCATATGAGAAGCAGCCAGTTCAGTTACCATTGATTATAGTCAAGGGCTCAGGCCCAAGCTTGATGGGGTGAAATTGGCTGAGAGCGATTCACCCAGATTGGCTCAACATTTTTTGATTAGAAAATGGCTGACTGAGTGAAGTTGTAATTAAATACTTTTCAGGAAGCCCCAGGGACTACCAAAGGAACCAAGGCCACCCTGCATGTTGACCAGGAAGCAGCTCAACAATTCTGCAAGGCCCACCCAGTGCCATTTACAGACAAAAGTAGAGGCAGAAATCAGGAGGCTGGAAAGAGAGGGAATCATCAAATCAGCCCTGTTTGTTGAATGGGCAACACCGATCATACTGACTGCGAAGGCTGATGGGTCAGTTCACCTTTGGGGGGATTTTAAGCAAATGGTCAACTGCTTTTTACAGCTGGATATATACACAATCCCTCACATTGAGGATTTATACACAAAGCCGGTAGAGGAGCTGTCTTCATGAAGCTGGACATGAGCAATCCATACTTGTAAGTGTAGTTAGTTAAGGAGTCCTAGAAGTATGCTACAATTAATACCCTAAGATTTTGTACCAATATATGAGACTGCCATTTCAGGTATCATCAGCCTGTGCCATTTTCAGCGAATAATGGAAAACATTTTATGAGGTTCATCCCAGGGCACCATTTATCTGGATGATGTGGTAATTCCAGGGAAGACCAATGAGGGGCACTTAGAGGACTTAGATATAGTCCTAAGACATTTCTCCAAGGTGGGTGTATGCTTTAGAAGGAAAAGTTGTGTGTTCCAGGCATCCCAAATGACCTACTTTGACTGCAGAATTGGCATGACCAGGTTACACCATTGGAAGATTAAATGAGGGTGATCAATGGTGCCCTGTCTCCTAAGTCTGTACCGGAGCTTAGATCTTTTCTTGAATTGATAAATTATTACAGAAAGTTCATACGTAACCTGTCCTCCATCTTGGCACCTTTACAGCTGCTGTTCAAAAAGGGTCAGCCTTGGAAATAGTGTCATCACCAAGACACAGCCTTTAGGGAAGTAAAGAAGCAGCTATCATTGTCTCAAATGTTGGCACACCATGATCTCAAGCGAGATCTGATGTTGATATGCAATTCCGCCACCCCCCCCCCCCCCCCCCCCCCCCCCCCCCCCCCCGTATGGTATTGGAATGGTGTTGGCTCACCAGTGGCCCGAAGGAGAGGAACAACCAATACCGTATGCATTTCAGGCTTTGGCTAATGCAGAGTGTAAATACACCCTGATACAGAAAGAAAGTTTGGTAGTCATCTTTGGTGCCTTTACGGATGTAAATTTATAATAGCAACAGGCCATAAACCCCGAGATACTCAAAGAGGACATGGCAATGCCACCAATAGCTTCAGGCTGAATTCAGCAGTGGGCTCTCATTCTAAGTCCATATAATTGCAAGGTAGAACACTATCTGGGAGGTCAAGTAGCAAATATGGATATCTTGATCTACCTCCCACTGGCAGATACACCACCAGTGGTGCCACCACTGCAACAGTCCACTCTGGTTTTAAACTTTCTGGACATCCTTCCAGTCACCACTGACAATATCAGACTGTGAACGCAGAAAGATCCTGTCCTGGTAAAATTAAAACAGCTGCTGGTGATGAGGGAAACAAAAGGGCTATCACAACCAGAAATGAAATCTTTCTGGACTAGGTGAGGCCAGGTCACAGTAAAGGATGGTATTGTATTATGGGGGGCAAGCGTGATTGTCCTGAGCAGAGGTTGTTGCCAGGAACAGAGGAACAGGCTGAGCTCCACCACGGTCATCCAAGGGTTTCCAAAATGAACATGTTGGCAAGAAGTTATGCCTAGTGGCAAGGATTGGATGCAGACATAACCGCATTTGTGGGCCAGCACCCAGAATACCAAGAGTGACAAAATCATTACCAGCAGCTCCTCCAATTCAGTGAGTGGCCAGATAAACCCTGGACTTAGTTACATGTCAATTATGCTGGAACTCTCACGGGTTCAATGTTGTTTGTTCTTGTGGATGACCACTCAAAGTAGTTGGATGTGAATAGAGTTCATTTATCAAACACAGGGATGACAATGGAGAGCTGTGAGCATCTTTTTGAAATAAATGGGCTTCCAGGAGTGTTGGTCACTGACAACGGGCTACCATTTACCAGCAGGAATTCAAATATTTCCTGAAGTTGAAAGGCATTCAACATTGAAGAACAGATCCATACCATCCGTTGTCCAATGGTCTGGTAGAAAGATCAGTCTGAACTTTGACGGCAGGCTTAAAGAAACAGCCTACATCTTCTCTCAATACCAAATTGACCCAGTTCCTCTTTGATAATTGGACCATCTCTCATGTAATTGCAGGGATAGCCCCAGCAGGGTTGCTAAAGGGGAGAAGACACTACACCTGGTTAAACGTGATCTTCTTAGACCGGGGGGTATGATGAAACAGTATCAGGAACACCAATATTAGACACAAGACTCTGGTAAGTGAGAGAGACAGTTTACATCAAGAGATGAAGTTTGGTGCCAAAATCTTGGAACTGGCCCTACATGGGTAAGAGGTATGGTCGATTCGAGGTCAGGGTCTGTGGCATACAAAGTTCAAGAGACTGTCCTGAACAAGCACATGGACCACACGAAAACTGCAAACTCACAAATGGTGAGGGAACAAAACATGTCTGGCTCCTTGGCAGCTTTTCTGATTGTTCCAGAACCCACCCACCTTCCCCTCCACCTAACACTGAAGGAACCTCAGAATGTGAGGTGGACATGGTAGATGTCACAGCCTCAATGCCTTTACCATCAGAAGAAGAGGATGAATTTCTTTCAAGGCACAGGAAGTGGGCTACAGACCAGAACACACTGCCTATATCCAAGGCTGTAGACGGCGGAAGTGTCGGAGGATGGGTGGTGGGATCGGATTGTAGACTTGTACACTTCTGCCATCTACAATCCGACCCCCACCACCCAAGACATTTTTCCATCCCCACCCTTGTCTGCCTTCCAGAGAGACCACTCTCTCCGTGACTCCTTTGTTCGCTCCACACTGCCCTCCAACCCCACCACACCCGGCACCTTCCCCTGCAACCACAGGAAATGCTACACTTGCCCCCACACCTCCTCCCTCACCTCCATCCCAGGCCCCAAGATGACTTTCCATATCAAGCAGAGGTTCACCTGCACATCTGCCAATGTGGTATACTGCATCCATTGTACCCGGTGTGGCTTCCTCTACATTGGGGAAACCAAGCTGAGGCTTGGGGACCGCTTTGCAGAACACCTCCACTCGGTTCACAATAAACAACTGCACCTCCCAGTCGCAAACCATTTTAACACCCCCTCCCATTCTTTAGATGACATGTCCATCATGGGCCTCCTGCAGTGCCACAATGATGCCACCCGAAGGTTGCAGGAACAGTAACTCTTATTCTGCTTGGGAACCCTGCAGTCCAATGGTATCAATGTGGACTTCACCAGCTTCAAAATCTCCCCTTCCCCCACCACATCCCAAAACCAGCCCAGCTCATCCCCTCCTCCCACTGCATCACACAACCAGCCCAGCTCATCCCCTCCACCCACTGCATCCCAAAACCAGCCAGCCTGTCTCTGCCTCCCTAACCTATTCTTCCTCTCACCCATCCCTTCCTCCCACCCCAAGCCGCACCTCCATTTCCGACCTACTAACCTCATCCCACCTCCTTGACCTGTCCGTCTTCCATGGATTGACCTATCCCCTCCCTATGTCCCCACCTATACTCTCCTCTCCACCTATCTTCTTTTCTCTCCATCTTCGGTCCGCCTCCCCCCTCTCCCTATTTATTCCAGAACCCTCACCCCATCCCCCTCTCTGATGAAGGGTCTAGGCCCGAAACGTCAGCTTTTGTGCTCCTGAGGTGCTGCTGGGCCTGCTTTGTTCATCCAGCCTCACACTTTATTATAAAAGGAATTGCCACTGTTTGTTATTTATTTATTTCAATATTATGAAGCGTCTGTGCAGTGTAGATTGGAAGAAAACATTTTTACACAGTGTAGGGTTAGGATCTGGAATGAGCTGCCTGACAGTGTGTTGGAGGTAGGTTTAATCAAGGTCTTCAAAAGGGAATTGGACAGTTATCTGAATAGAAAAGACTTGCAGGATCACGAGAGAAAGACAAGGAAGAGGAACAAGGTGAATTGATTTTACAGCGAGCTGACACAGACTCAGAGAGTTGAGTGTTCTCCTTGTGCATTCTACGACTCTGCATCACCTCAGGTAAAATGGATAATGCATGAAAATATGATTCGCAGGTACAAAACAGTTAGATTTACCTTTATGAATAAGAAAATAATATGACTATTTTATGTCTTTCTCCTACAGCTTGGGTGTGCATTGAACACTGGCTATGATGTTTCAGACTCATGACTCCACTTACTCTGGGGTCTGCAGCTATTTTTGACAGAAATTTACCAGTGAATGATTGGGAAGTATAGTACTCTGGCACTTGTCTTCATATTGCTGCATCAAGGACCAGGTCAAGTTGTATCAATGACTGATTGAAGAATTTCATGTTGGCCAGCACGCTGGGAGAATTATTATCCTCCTCTTGTCACATTTTCAATGTCCATTTAAAATAGCAGGTAGGCCCCTAAAATAGCACTTCCTTTTATGTGCAGTATTGTTCATTGACAGGACTATGCTGAAGTGTCAACCTACATCATGTACCCACATGAGGCTTGAATACATAATTCTCTAGTACAGAGGTCAACGTTCCATGACAGAGTTAAAGCTGGCACAGTAGAAAATGGAAGTGCTTCCAGAAGCATTAGTTGAAGAAGTATCCTTAATAGCTTTTGAAAACACAAAAATAGTTGAAAAAGGAAGTTTAAAAATGTATACGAAAAAGCCTGAGCTAAGGGAGTAGTTCATTTCTTTAGCAGGTACAAAGGCCGTTGGTGTGTTTGCCTTCACTGGTCAAAGCATTGACGACAAGAGTTGGGACGTCATGTTGCCACTGTACAAGACAGTGGTAAGGCCAGATTTGGAGCGCTGCATACAATTCTTGTCACTCTGTTCTAGGAAGGATACTGTTAAACTGGAAAGGGTACAAAAAATATTCATGAGGATGTTACCAAGACTAGAAGGTTTGAGTCATAATGAAAGACTGGATAGGCTGGGACATTTTTCATGAAGCATGGGAGGCTGAGGTGTGTCCTTACGGAGGTTTATAAAATCATGAGGAGCATAGATAAGGTGAATGGCAAGATATTTTTACCCAGGGTAAAACAATCCAAAACTAGAGGGCATGTGTTTAAGGTGACAGGGTAAAGATTTAATAGTGACCTCAGGGTCAACGTTTTCATTCAGAGGGTGGTGCACGTATGGAAGGAATTGCCAGAGGAAGTGGTAGAAGCAGGTTCAATGACAACATTTAAAAGCCATTAGTACCAGGACGATGTTAGGAATGGTTTAGCAGGATATAGACAAGTGGAATTAGTTCAGTTTAGGAAATCTGGTTGACATGGACAAGTTGGGCCAAAAAACACCATCAACTAGCTGATTTCCATTAATTCAATAATGTTCTAAGGAGACAATTTTAACTTCATAATTTTGTAAAATAGAAAGAAAATCAAATTAGGCATGCATTATCTCCATTTAAAATGACAATTGAGCTCAGTATAAAATGGACTAACAACCAGGGTAATGTTATACCAAGATATAGATTCCAGCCAAGACAGGCCTGTACCTTTAAGATACCGACATGACATGTGACATTTCAGTAAAAGCTATCCATCCCCCTTCAATCACTCTTTCTGTATAATGGAGTCAGTGTAGTCAGTCAACATTGTGTGTAATGTGCAGCAACATCAGCAAGCAGAGAACCCAGACCAAGGCCAGAATCTTTTATGGGTCTGAATGATGTGAGCTATGGTGAGATTTGCGATAGAATTGTAAAAAAACCTAGTGAGGAACATCTTAACATCAGGAGGATCTTAGTTCATCTTTCCTGCTTCTGACAAGTGGTGCACTGAGTTTCTCCAAATGTTTACAAACACCAGTCAGATAGTACGTGTGTCAAATTTGATAAATAACATCATAGATTTGTCAGAAAATCTGAAATGTTTACCTCAATTCCAAATGATTATCCCAAAGGGAATGGACAGTATGCACCATATGCCAAAATCACCATTTATGCATCTCATAAAATATACTAGAGAAACTGACACAATTCACACAAGTTAAGTTAAGTTAAGTTGATCACTTAACAATGGGTTTGTTATCCCATGCTGTGGCACCATCGATCTTAAATGCCAATATAGACCATTGGTATGGACACCTGAAACTTTGTAAATTGTTGAAATAAACAGATCGTCTATCAATCTACATACGCATGCATATACATTTTATGACAAAATAACAAATCTATAAGTTGCAACAAAGGATCCAAGTTGCAATATCAATCTTGTACAGCTTGGTTACAGTTGAGATGATCAGCTCCAGGGAGCTATACCAGCTGATGGTCAACTGCAACAGCTGAAGAGAACCATCAGCAATGGGGAGCCTGAACGCATCTAACAGGTCCCCCTGTTAGTACACTCATCCTGTTCATTATGGATGAATTAAGATTCTCTAAGAATATAATCTTCAAAGGAAAACAGGTCATAATTCCACAAGCTCTCCAGCAAGACATGGTGGGCTATATATATGCAGTTTACATGGGCACAGAAAGGAAACAAAGCATGTATATCAATCTGATGGCTTGTCATTAATAAAGACATCAATCAATGATAAAGTCATATCTATTTTATCAACCTTAACAATTGAGGAAAACTTTGCATTTAATTGACACTCCTCCTGAGCCACAGTACAAGGTTGTGACTAATATTTTCTGTGTTCAGGTATGCCTATACCAGACAGGCTGCAGTGGGCTACAATGGGTGTAGTGCTGTTCATTCCTAACAGCAAATTTTACAGTGCAAGGAACAAGTTCCGTTGAGACATTCATCAATAATCCACACTTTGTACAACTCTTTTGAAGGAAGTGAACCAATAGACCACATTATTCGAGATGATTCCCTCATTTCTTTATGCTAATCTTGAGTATACAGCCCAAAGAACAGAAGATACCATTATTCTACCCGCAATGAGGAATGGTGATATCCATGGTCTTCTACTGGATGAAGCATCCTCACCCTCATCTGAATATCTGAAGCAGGTAGTGCAAGTGCTCAAGTTCTACCCAGTTTGTGAGGAGCTAGCTGATCTCTGCCAGAACAGTGGTTAGGTTGCAAATGTTGACCTCTATTAGGCTTCATTATAGAAGGAGGAGAAAAGAAAATCTGTTTTCTCCTCCTTGTCACTGTTCAGTGATCTCTGCTAATTGACAGAGTGGGGACACAATGAAGCTTCTCAAAGCTGAGAAGCATGCAAACACAGTGCCACATCTCCTTCAAGATCATTGATCTCCAGCAATGCCCACAGATTTATGTCCTGGAATGTAGTTAATACTCTCAGGAAAAAAGGAGAAAATCATTCAACAATTCGGTGAGGAATATTATCACAAAAAATATATGTATTATATATGTGTTGTATGAGTTAATCATGAATTAATATATATTTATTATATTGAACGACATTGGTTTTCAAATGGAAATATCAGTCATTCAATGGAATTCATGGACAAAGTGGTGGACAAATGAGGCAAAAACATTAATGTGGAATAAATGTTTTAGTCTCAAGAATAATTTGTTTCAAAATGTTATTGTAAAAACGAATCGGAATTTCAGCTATGAGCTCTGTCAGGCCAAACTAGCTATTAGTAAATAAGACAAAAACCTAGCAGGCCAACCAGCATCAGAGGAGCAGGAAAGCTTGATGTTTTGGGTCAGGACCCTTCTTCAGAAATTGGGGAGGGAAAGGGGATTCTAAAATGAATAGGGAGAGAGGGGGAGGCGGATAGAAGATGGATAAAGGAGAAGATATGGTGAGAGGAGACAGGTCAAAGAGGTGGGGTTAGAGCCAGTGAAGGTGAATGTAGGTGAGGAGTTAGGGAGGGGATAGATCGGTCCAGGGAGGACGGACAGGTCAAGTCCTTCCCCTCCCCCATTTCTGAAGAAGGGTCTTGACTTGAAACATCAACTTTCCTGCTCCTCTGGTGCTGCATGGCCTGCTGTTTTCATCGAACTTCACACCGTGTTATCTCAGATTCTCCAGCATTGACAGTTCCTACTATCTCTGCAGAGTTTGAATTAAGTCACTTCAAGGTGAGGAATAGGACCCCTGCTGTGGCAATGAAGGTGCTAACAGCTCAAAAGTGAGAATGAGGGCAACGTGGTTCATTCATTTAATTCTTATGTTTCAGAAGGCAGAGATAGAAGCTTTGATTATGTCTTTCAAGTAGATGAGAAAAGCAGTTAAGTAATCAGTCATAGATAATGGGAACTGCAGATGCTAGAGAATCCAAGATAATAAAATGTGAGGCTGGATGAACAAAGCAGGCCAAGCAGCATCTCAGGAACACAAAAGCTGATGTTTCGGGCCTAGACCCTTCATCAGAGAAGGGGATGGGGTGAGGGTTCTGGAATAAATAGGGAGAGAGGGGGAGGCGGACCGAAGATGGAGAGAAAAGAAGATAGGTGGAGAGGAGAGTATAGGTGGGGCGGTAGGGAGGGGATAGGTCAGTCCAGGGAAGACGGACAGGTCAAGGAGGTGGGATGAGGTTAGTAGGTAGGAGATGGAGGTGCGGCTTGGGGTGGGAGGAAGGGATGGGTGAGAAGAAGAACAGGTTAGGGAGGCAGAGACAGGCTGGGCTGGTTTTGGGATGCAGTGGGTGGAGGGGATGAGCTGGGCTGGTTGTGTGATGCAGTGGGGGGAGGGGACGAACTGGGCTGGTTTTGGGATGCGGTGGAAAAAGGGAGATTTTGAAGCTGGTGAAGTCCACATTGATACCATTGGGCTGCAGGGTTCCCAAGCGGAATATAAGTTGCTGTTCCTGCAACCTTCGGGTGGCACTGCAGGAGGCCCATGATGGACATGTCATCTAAAGAATGGGAGGGGGAGTGGAAATGGTTTGCGACTGGGAGGTGCAGTTGTTTATTGCGAACTGAGTGGAGGTGTTCTGCAAAGCGGTCCCCAAGCCTCCGCTTGGTTTCCCCAATGTAGAGGAAGCCACACCGGGTACAATGGATGCAGTATACCACATTGGCAGATGTGCAGGTGAACCTCTGCTTAATATGGAAAGTCATCTTGGGGCCTGGGATGGAGGTGAGGGAGGAGGTGTGGGGGCAAGTGTAGCATTTCCTGTGGTTGCAGGGGAAGGTGCCGGGTGTGGTGGGGTTGGAGGGCAGTGTGGAGCGAACAAGGGAGTCACGGAGAGAGTGATCTCTCCAGAAAGCAGAAAAGGGTGGGGATGGAAAAATGTCTTGGGTAGTGGGGTCGGATTGTAGATGGCGGAAGTGTCGGAGGATGATGCGTTGTATCCGGAGGTTGGTGGGGTGGTGTGTAAGAACGAGGGGGATCCTCTTTGGGCGGTTGTGGCAGGGGCGGGGTGTGAGGGATGTGTTGCGGGAAATGTGGGAGACGCAGTCAAGGGCATTCTCGACCACTGTGGGGGAAAAGTTGCGGTCCTTAAAGAACTTGGACATATGGGACGTGCGGGAGTGGAATGCCTCATCGTGGAAGCAGATGTGGCGGATGCGGAGAAATTGGGAATAGGGAATCGAATTTTTGCAGGAGGGTGGGTGGGAGGAGGCGTATTCTAGGTAGCTGTGGGAGTCGATGGGCTTGAAATGGACATCAGTTACAAGCTGGTTGCCTGAGATGGAGACTGAGAGGTCCAGGAGGGTGAGGGATGTGTTGGAGATGGCCCAGGTGAACTGAAGGTTGGGGTGGAAGGTGTTGGTGAAGTGGATGAACTGTTCGAGCTCCTCTGGGGAGCAAGAGGCGGCGCCGATACAGTCATCAATGTAACTGAGGAAGAGGTGGGGTTTGGGGCCTGTGTAGGTACGGAAGAGGGACTGTTCCATGTAACCTACAAAGAGGCAGGCATAGCTGGGGCCCATGGCCACCCCCTTTGTCTGTAGGAAGTGGGAGGAATCGAAAGAGAAGTTGTTGAGGGTGAGGGTGAATAATCAGTCATAAGTTGGCCCTCGTTACTGCAAAGCAAGCTCTAGGGGAAAACATGCAAGATTTACTCCTTGCCTGAGAAAGTGTCATTGATTACGAAGCTATAAAAAAAATTGCATGTCAATTAACACTTGAGACATACTGTCAAATATTGTACATCCGCAGGACACAGCCAGGAGAAATTATAGATCAGAGAGATGTACAGCACGGAAACAGGCCCTTTGGTCCAATTCATCCATGCTGACCGGACATCCGAAATAAACCTAGTCCCATTTGGCAGTTTTTGGCTAAAATCCCTCCAAACCCTTCCTATTAATATACGCATTGAGATACATTTTAAATGTTGCAATTTTACTAGCCTTCCCCACATCCACTGTCAGCTCATTCCAGACCTGCATCATCCTCTCCAAGAAAAGATTGCCCTTAGTTTCCTTTTAAGTCTTTCCCCTCTCACATTAAACCTATGTCCTCTAGTTTTGGACTCTCCCATCTTGGGGAAAAGATCTTGTCTATTTTCCCTATCCATGCCCCTCGCAATTTTATAAACCTGTATAAGATCACCCTTCAGCCTCCGACGCTCCAGGGTAAATAGCCGCAGTGTATTCAGCTTCTCCCTATAGCTCAAACCTTCCAACACTGGTAACATCCTTGAACATCTTAGACCAATTGATATGGTTACTTTAGACAGAAGCCAATTATGAAAAGTTCCATGAAATAACTCGCAGAGAAATTTTAAAACTCCAACACCTTTCAATAAGAATACAACTTGAGAAACAGAGAATGACAGGGCCAAGATAGGTAGACATGCAGGCCA
Source organism: Stegostoma tigrinum (assembly GCF_030684315.1). Lineage (NCBI taxonomy): Eukaryota > Metazoa > Chordata > Chondrichthyes > Orectolobiformes > Stegostomatidae > Stegostoma > Stegostoma tigrinum. The sequence continues at coordinate 29,933,978 of NC_081373.1, forward strand.
ATGATTAGGAGCTGATCCACAAACTCCTGCTCCAGAACAAAATCTTACCTAGTCATCTCCAACCAACTGCAAAAGATATTGGTGGAGTCAGTGGTAGGAAACTGCATCTCCATGCGTTGGTATTAGGAGGTTCACGATCATAGTTACCTAATATTGGCAGTCAGTCATTTGTAAACAATTTTCAAGAATGTTTATTCCATTTGTTAAGCAGTAGTTTAGATATAATGAATAATTGGACAAAGAAAGGAAACTATTGAACTATGACAGAGCAATACACTTGCCCAATCCCAAAGCATGAGGTAGCAGAAGCAGGGGCTTTGGAGTGCTGGCTTATCCCTCATGTTCTACACTTTTGATAGCTTCAAATCTTCATTCTTTCCTCGGGCTGAAGAAGGGAGACTCTTTGTCTTCACCGAAGGCGGTGGCTCATTCTCTCAGGCTGTCTTTCCACTCCCCCTCCCCCAACTCCATTTGATATTCCTTGATTGGGGCTGGAAATTTATGCTCTGTCAATCAATTTTCTGCACCTTCTTGGCCAATGACCACAGTTACTGGTGAAACCAGACTGACTGTTGCCCCTTACCAGCCTTTACCATTCTTTATGAGAGCAAGCACTTCTTATTTTCCCAAACATTACAGCAATAAGAGGGCTGAGCGGCATGCTCTTGCTCCTGGCTTCTAAGTTCCTATGTCAAGAAGGTCAAACAAATGCAAGAAAAAAAGTCTGGCATTTCCATGACACTGTAGTCAGAATGCCTATAGCTAGACCTACCTAGCCAATGAAGGTTGCAGCAGCACTGCAACCAGAAGAATTCATGAGGGGCATGTATAGGGTGAACAGCCAATATCTTTTCCCTGGGGTAGGGGTGTCCAGAGCCAGAGGCCATAGGTTGAAAGTGAGAGGGGAAAGATTTAAAGGGCAATTTTTCCACACCTCTGTGTGTATGTATGTATGTATGTATGTATGGAACAAACTGGTGCAACTACATTTAAAAGATATCTGGATGGGAATGTGAATGAAAGGGTTTAGAAAAATATAGGCCAAATGCTGGAAATTGGGGCAAAATTAATTTAGGATCTCTAGTCAGCATGGACAACTTGGATCGAAGGGTCTGTTTCCATGCTGTACATCTCTATGATTCGGTCCGCTAGTCTACAAATTCTTAGGAATGCTGTAGTCCTCAAGGTAAGAAATATAACTTTATTTGTATCAGCTCAACAAGCTGGTCCACTGTTAAAAACGTGAGTTCAGACTACTCACACTCAAGCTAAGGAAGAACCAGTTTCTGATGTTCACTGCTTTTAAAAGTATATACAGGCACAGGTTGCCCTGCATTTGCAGATTCTTAGCAAACTGCAGCCCAACCAATGGGAGGGCTGACATCTGCTGGTCTTTTGTGAACTCCAAGACTCTTAGCATGTTTCCATCTCCATATATCCCCCTCACTGCTTTATTAACTCATTTTACAAAGTTGCAAATCTCTCCTGTTATTTCTGAAATATAACAGTCCATTTTAGTTTACATTTATACTCCAAAAAGGAAATGCTTCCACTCTTAGAAAGAGATGAAATGGTGTTTTGCATTTCAACACTAGATAAACTGATAAGGGCAAACGTGCCTTTCTCCTTCTTAATTACCCTTGTCTCGCTTATATAATTTACCCTGTTATCAACAGAGAGAATCCATTTTCACCCTTAATGTATATCCTGCTTGCATTTCTCACTATCTTTCATCCCCAGTTAGAAACATCTCTTTGGTACTGGGCCTCCAAAAAATCTGTTCACTTGCTCCTTCTCTGCCTTTGTCAAAAATATAATACCACCATTTCCAATCCCTTTCACATCTGAAGAAGCCATATCAGACTTGAAACTTTGACTCCTTCCCGAGAGTGCTTCTTGAGAGTTTCTCCAGCACTTCCAATTTTTTATTTATTGTATAATCTAATTCGCAGACCTTCTGTCGTTCAGCTCAGTGCTTACTGTAATATTGCAACAAAGATTTCATACACCTAGTTCCATGATTGATAAGGAAATCTGGCTGAATAGTTCACCAACATAGCTGATTTGCACCTTCAATAAACAATCACAATTTGTAATTAACTGACTTCTTGAAATTGATGTAAATATTGCCCAATTATTAATATCAGTTCACAGTAATTAGTGACACCAACAGAATTTTCACATAATGACATAACATTCAACTTCTATGTGCGAGGGCATTTTACAATATGGCATCCTTGCTCTTAAGCAGATGATTAAGCAAAATTGTAGAAAGACTCAGTAGAACTGAGTCAGTTCTGAAAGCAGAATTAAAGGGTATCACGTTGGAGTAACATAAATGCATAATAAATAGTGCTTTCACATGTATTTAAACAGGAAAACAAATTAATGAGCCAATTTGTTGTTCAGGCAAACATACTTATTATCTTGCATTCCATCAGAGTTTATTTCATGGTTAACAGATTCAGGTTCAGCATGCTTATTGTAGAAAAGTAGGCCGGACAATTGACAAAATTTGTGATAACAGAATGTGGTCAATTACATCAAAATGAAGAGGAAATGTTGGCGTGTTTTGAAATTATGCAAGAAGTGGATTGGAGTGCAGTGGTTTTCACAGCGCTGAGTATCATAAGCACATTTTGTGGGTTAGTGATTGTGGTTACATATACATTGCATGCTTGCAAGGTTTTAAAACTGCTGAGTATAATGTAATGGTTCTTAACTATCTCAATATTTCCTCTTTTAGTTTTTAATCAATATTGAGAACAATACTTGGGGCTCATAGGGAGGGGTAGGGCAAGCAGCCCTGAAACAAGAATAAAAATTGTGGCAGATTTTAGGAAAAGCCAATATTCTTTAATATACATCTTAGAATTTGAAAAGTTATTTCAGTTCTTAAAAAAAACCTGCTGAAAACTCAGTGGCTGCTACAGTAAAATGTGGAGGTAGGAAACCCATGGTCAACTGAGTGATGGAATGATGCAGCAATGACTGATGAAATAGTGTTGATATCGAGGGTATTACATCTGATCACAATGACATCACCAGTCCTATGGTATTTGCTCACTGCAACACACTCCACAGGTTGTAGAATCCTGTAGAGTTATTGTCAACTTTATAACCACCTCTGCATAGCCATTGCTAGGAAGCAGTACTTTTGCCTGCAAATTAGGATAAGAGGTTAGTAATAGATCAGTTTCTGGCAAATTTAATATGTATTTGTTGTTTTTTTTTGAAGAAATGGTGTAACTGTTCCAAAAGCTCAATACCACAGATACGATGTATTATTATGGGAAGGTCATGGTGTCTCTCGACTGGTAGTCCAGAGATCCATGATAATGCTCTGTAGATATTGTTTTGAATTGCGACAGATGATGAAATTTGTACTGAATTTTAAAAATTGGGAATTAAAAGTTAACATGTCACAAAACTCCATCTGGTTCACTCTTGCCCTTAAAAAGAAGTAAATCATTCATCTTTACCTGATACGGCCTATGTGAGCCAAGACCCATTGCAATTTGCTTGACTCTGAAGTGGCCTTAGCAAGCCATTCAGTTCAAAGAGCAATTAAGGATGGGCAATAAATGCTGGTTACATCCATATCCCATGAATGAATATAAAAACTAATATCCCAACAATTCCAAAATATTGGCGCAAGACATCTACCCAATTTCACAATTAGGAAATAATCTCTTCTTTTAAAAAAAAGCATTCAAATGTAGCCTGAAAATAACTTTGCTAATCTTATTCCCCACCCTTAACAGCTACTCCTCTCCAATACCTAGATGTGAATACCCATTTCACACAGTTGGAAAATGGTGAAGTAAAATACCAGGATATTGCAAGGACAATGCAATAAAGTTACCATTGAGGCCCTCAGGTTCAAAATCATAGGCTGATTCAATTCACCAAGACCATTTCTCATTGAAAGCAAGATCACAACTGCACCTCTGTTCATAATTTTTCAATTTATTATCCCATCATAATGGTAGGTGAGTGATTGAATTACAATAAACCTTTCAGGAATGATTTGTTTGAAAAAAATTATCCAGAAGTCTAGCAAAAATTTGTAAGATCCATTTAAGTACTATCCATAATCATTGGAAGTTAATGTTTGGCTAGGCCATACACATTAAACTGTGTTTAAATTGAGATTTTAAGATAGTTAGTTCATAAAAATGCTGTTTCTTTCTGGATTTAGCCAAATGCTTTTGGAAAGGTTCAAATATTTTGCATTTGTTTTCTCTTTTTATTAAAACAGAACACCAAGAAAGTGAAAAACAGGATATTAAACAGGCATAAAAACAAAGGCCAATGGTCCTGCAGGTTGTGACCTATTGCTGAGATATAGTGTAAACTGGCTTTATTTTGTAAAACCATGCAATAATGCCTGATGTTGGAGTAATTGGCTGGGTAGCAAAAGTCAAATTACCCTATTCATCCTGAGTGTAAAAGATAATTCAGAAAAATATTAGCATTCTCAAAAGTATAAAGTCCTTTCAGCATTTGGCAAATTAATGGTCTTTATTGCTGAGTGCGCCCAAGGAGTTTCAACCAGTTAAACCACATTCTTCCTGATGCAGTTTACACGATAAACTTTGAAAACCTTTGTTGTACTGAAGTTTTATCATTTCAGATAAATGTAATGTCCACTATCACAAACATGCGTTTGAGATTCTTTGAACCTGTATTTGTTCATTTAAACCGAATGTTCAACTTATAAACCACTTGACAATAGAGGGCACTGCTACACAAACTTTCCTAACATAGTTGATGACAAATGCAAATGGTATGACCGTGGACTGAAAAGCAATTCCCAGTAAAATCAAGCATAGATTCATTGCAAATATGCAGTGCAAACTTCTGTTTATAACAGTGACCGGAGTGTTACACAAAAATATAGGTTTGCTGTGCACATGGACCTCGAAAATACAGTTTTGTCCAATTCTATTTGTGGAAGAAAGAATTAACATTTCACCAGTCATACTTTTGCCTAGAAACAAATAAACTATGGCCAACTGATTTTTGTTTGAGAACACAGAACAAATTCTGTAACTGTTCTTAACTGATGGGAAACAAAGATAATGGATTTTGTAGAACTCAATCAGCACAATTGTCCGAGACATTTCTCTTTCACTCCACCACATAAACCAACAGAGAGGGAAGCAATAAAAATAAGTTAAAAATAGTAGCTCTTGCATCCACCACTAAACCATAATTATGGCATATGAATTCCCGGAAGACTAAAGTAGGCACTGTTATTGAAATCTCTTATGTATGTTCGATAGCAATATTTAAACATATTCTGTAAAGATTTCATTGTTACCAAGTACATATGCATAATTGAAAACCCTACAAAATATTTAAAACCACATGACGAATTACGTTCTGTTAAAAAAATGTTTACACAAGCTCAGGACTCTTGTATGATGGTCACAGTGTCAAGTATTGTAAATCTACGTACTCCACAGCAAGTTACATGAGGACATACAGATAATGTTCACCTTTATAATTATGGTTAAAGTTCAGGCACGCCTTCTACTGAATTTTGGACAAGTCTTCAGTTAAAAGTTTAAAAATAAACTTAAAAAAATAACTTTTGAACTTGAAAATCAATGTTTTGTTGAACATTCCACAAAAGTGAAGAAAGCATATAAAACATTTGATATTTTACAATTTTATGAATTTGGTCGCTATTGCTCCCATAAGAAGGAATCATCATTAAGTAACAAAGCCAGCTTTTCATTGAATGGCCCATAGAAATCCTTGAGAAGCTCCCTGGTTTTTGACAACATAGGTCCAAGGCTTTTGTCTTTGGGACGCCTGGTATTTGATGCAGGATTGTTAATGACGGCTGCCTCCTGTTGATCAGTCAAACTTCCTGTTGAAAAGCAACAGTAGTACTTTAGGGAAAAACAAGTTCAATACTAACACAACAACCTCAGCTTTTTCTTGCTCAATTTGACATCTCTTTCCTTTTCTATCTATGCATTGTCTTTTTATTTTTGCCCCGATCCTGCCATGATTTTAAGTAAGAGAGAAAATACATTTGGTTGTTCATTTGTATTGACAAACTGAGTGACAAATGAAGAAGGAAAGCGATTTCTTTTGAATTAAATAACATGGCTCAGTGCGGTTACTTGACAGTCAGTTCTTTAACTAATACCTAGTCATTCAGTACTCATTAATCAGAGACCTAAACTGCCAATGATTTAAAAATACCCATGTAATTACCGATTCATCTGAAGCATAGGCTTCCGGTGCTTGATAAAATTCATTTTTTTAAATACTGCATTATTAGTTCATAATTCAGTTTTATATATATTCCTGTTTGCATTGGATACCTCTTCAGTGTCCTTGTTAAAAAAAAAGCTGCTGAGCAAATTCAATTAAAACTGGAAAACTGGTTCAATGAAAGGCTGGAATTTCTGTGAGCCCGTGTAACAAATTTTAGCTTGATTCTCGGACTCAATGGTACTTATTGTGAATTTATTGTCAAGAGGAAACTAATTAATAAGCATGTTATCAAAATGAAATTATCATTTGACCCACTTGTGAATTCAGTTAATCCAATCAAATTAACATTCAGAATAACGGAGGCTTAGGGTCTGGTGCTAATTATTAATAATATTCCTATTTTTTCTTGATTTAGGATTGGAAGCCATAACACCAGGCTCTCAATATCTGAAATAAAGAAAGCTAACTCTAAAATAAGTGAACAGTACTGATAACCAGAACTTAGATTTGTGCCTCTCCATCATAATATTCAGAAAAATAGTTTGCTAAAGTGTCATTAAATCAGATGTATTGCTCTGACTTTGTCCAATTTGAATGCCTTCAGATATTGGGTTTCCATGTTCCCTGATAGCACTACCATAAATAAGACTACAAATGAACAGAAAGTACACGATTGTTCAGGTAAAATGTCTCAGAATTTGGATCCTTCTTCTTCCTTCACCCCAGGCGCATCTTTGGAGTATTACTGGGGCAGTACTTTAATTTGACTGCAGCAAAAACAAAGTTGCTGGAACAGCTCAGCAGGCCTGGCAGCATCTGTGAAGAAAAAAAATCAGAGTTAATGTTTCGGGTCCAGTGACCCTTCCTCAGAATCTGACCCAAAATGTTAACTCTGATTTTTTGTTTCACAGATGTTGCCAGACCTGCTGAGCTTTTCCATTAACTGTTTTTGTTCCTGATATTCAGCATCTGCAGTTCTTTTGGTTTTTACTTTAATTTGACTGCCTTATTTGATTTATAACAAATGGAGCGACCCTATTAGGGACAGAAGGAAAGCAGTAGATCATTCAGCCCCCTAACTCTTTTCTGTAGTTTGGTTGAATCATGTATAATCAATTACTCAATTACAGTTATCCCCTGTTGACCTATAACCCACATTGAAATGATTAGACGTCTAGTCCCAGAACATTGCTGCAGGAGTTCTTCAGGGTAGATATTTTCTAATCAACCTCTTCAGAGATCCAAAACACACCTCCAGAGCAGTTAGGACTTGAACCCAGGCCTCGATTCTTCAGAGTAGTGTCCTAGCCCAAATTACCTTCAGCTGTTCCAGAAATGACTTCTCTCCAATGTAAGATTCAAAGTAAGGGTGTTCACTGAAGATTGCATAGTGTTTGGCACCATTTGCCATCTTCATGTATTGAAGCAGTCCATGTCTACATGCAGCAAGACCCGGACAACATTCAGGCTTGGGCAAATAAATGGCAAATAACATTTTTGCTGCCCAAATTCCAAACAATGACCAACAAGAGAACACTTAGCCATCTCCTTAAACCTTTAACATCAGTACCATCACTGACTCCTCCACCACCAACACCTTGGGAGGCAGTGGCATGGTGGCAGTACAACATATAATCTAAAAACGCACAACAGCATCTTACAACACTATCATTTCTACCACCTAGAGTAACAAGGGCAGTCAATGCTTAGGACACCACCTCCTGCTAGTTCCTCTTCATACTGCACCATTCAAATATTAAACTATATCACTGCTTAATTATCATAGCATTGAAATCCCGGAACTCTTCCCTTAACAGTATGCTGAGGTTATCTATATATCACATGTACTGCATCCATTCAAGGCGGCAGCTCGCTAGAAGCTTGTCAGGGGAATTAGGGAATCCAGTAATCTGGATCAACAGGCTATTGTTTTGTGGTCGGGCATTCAAATTCCACCATAGTAAATATGAAATTTAAGTTAAAGATAAAAATAAACGGTGACCACATAACCATTGCTGATTGCTGTAAAAATATATCTGGTTCACTAATATCCTGTAGGGAAGGAAATTTGCCATACTTTTCTGGTTTGGCCCACGTGACTCCAGACTCACAGCAATGTAGTTGATACTTTGCTGCCATTTGAAGTGGCCAACCCAGCCACTCAGCTTATCAAAATCACTACAAAGTCTAAACAAAAGAATGAAACCAGACAGAACATCTAGTGTTTATTTGGACTTAGAAATTACAATGGCAAACTTAGCCCCATTAATCCTACAAAGTCTTCCTTCCTAACATCTAGGGGCCTGTGTCAAAATCCGAAGAGGCAGGCTTGTACAGACAAACCCATGGAATCATATCTTACAGACATTGTCTCAGACACAACCTTGAAACTGTCCTACCTACAGGATGGAGCCTGTAGTGGTGGCTGCCCGGTGGCACAGAGTTGGAAAGCAGTCACCATTCTTTTGTAAACTTAATGTGCTTATGAACCTAGTATCATATGTAATCACAAAATACAAATCTTCATCCTATCGTCTAAATTCTTATGGTGAAAAGCTGAAGCCTCAGTTCAGATTACTGGTTAAAACCATTTTAACCAGTAAGATAGAGAGCATACACGCATGCATGTGTGTGTATGTGTAGGCGTGTGCATGTGCTAAATCTAAGCAAGTGGTGTGTACCATGGAAACTAATCACCGGCAAAAATGGCCTAACAATCTGGCAGTTTGGTACTTTTAAAGCAAGTGCCTAAAAGCAAGAGCTTCATTGCAATATGCAAAATTATATAAAAAGGGGGCCCTCAACGGGAATCAGATAGACAACAGCCTTCAGGCAGGCTGCCCTTTCAAAGGCAAATCAATATTCAGAGTATCTTGAACGTTATTTTCACTTCACTGTAGAAGTAAACATAGCAACAGGTCTAAACCATTTAGAAGTGACTTAATCCTATTGTTAAAACATCAGCCATTTGTCGATTTGCTGATCTCTAGAGTTTTCCAAAATGCACTTTATGATGCGTACTGCAATTAACCAATATACTTAGAATTATATTTTATTAGTTCATGCTTTTAGCACAAAAATGAAGCTTTACATGAAAGCATACCCAAGTTCAAGAAATCGAAGACTCGGTGCATGCTCTTTCTCAAGTCAGCAGCATGTTCTTCCAGCCGGAGAATGAGGAATTGGTTTGGATTGTAAACTGTAAACCAGTCCCACAGAAAGACTGCATATAACCCAATCTGCAATCTCACCTAAGGAGAAAAAGAAACACAACATATTGTTTGGCTATTCTATCGTTTTTCGTCTGTTTATTTTGTAGTCAATCACTGTATGGCCATTGTACAGAATATTTGAAAATATATAGTTCAATTTGATTAAAAAGCAGTTTGATATGATCAGTGGCATAACATCAGTGCACTGACTTACTGCACTAGGTATGAATGGAAGGCTTCCCTCTCCCACAATTGAGAAGTTAGAACACAAAGGGATATGATATGAAGGGAAACATTTCCATAGAGTTTTCATGACCTCCTCCTGTAACTTCAGGAGAAATCTTAATGAAACAGTGTGAATTTGAGATTCCAGCAGCCTTGTGTCGAAGGTCCAGTGACAGATGTGAAAATTCCCAATAGAAATGCCAAGCTTGGGAAGCCGAGACAACCTAGGCTCCTCTATAAAAATACAGTCGTTGATCAGTTGGTGAGAGAGGCCAAAGAGGAAATGATTCAGCTGTCTTCTTGGTCAGGGAATGGTGCCTTTAGTGGCTGATTTCAATATCAGGAACTGTAAAAGGAATAAACCAAACACATGGCTCTATGTCTTAAGAGCATTTTATAAGCCATCTCAAATGCATTGAATTCAGTATAACTGGTAGTTCATCCCTCATCTAACCCCAGAGATCTCAGTGAAGAACTAAGATAAGACAAATCAAGAAATCACAGGCTGGTGATATGAAGCAGGGAGGGAAGATTGAGGGCAAGAAAGAATATTCACAAGATATAAAAGTAATAGTCACAGCTACTTATTCCTAAAAACTGTATTTTAACTCCAAGTAACCTCAGATGTAACGATGCAAGTATCAGGATGGTTACATTCCTCACTTCAGACTACTTACAGGGATGCTGGTTAAACTACATGATTCACTCTGAGCCACTTTCAAGCAACTCACATTATAATATCAAAACATAAGGTGAAGACATACGGCTGCATGAAGAGTATGCAGAACAAATCAACACCAATTACAACATTTTAAAAAGTCTGCAGTTGCTAAATTCTGCAAAGGTGCGGAATAAAGTAGTTTAACAAAAAAAATGAAAATTCTCTGCATTAAACGGAATGAGTTATGGCTGAATTATTGTAGGCAGAATTTGAACTTATTGTTGAAGATAAGGAAAATTAGCCTGGAATGTTAAATGGTCCCTTATTTGGGAAAGCAATGATCCTAAATAGGTGCACTTCATTCTTCAAGAAATATATTATACAAATTAGGCACGAATTGTATTGCATTCTGAATTTTCTACAGTTAATTTCAAGATAGCTAGCCCAAACAAAACCCAACTACTTTTCATTGCCAGTCCATCAAAGTGAATGAATGGAAGGCACCAAGTTAGTGGAGGGGATAATGAGTCTGATCTTGCCTCAACCTAAATAAGTAAATATGCACTTTCTTGCCAGAGAGATACTGGAATCTTCCCATCTAATCAAAAATATTCTGAAAGTTTAGCAGTGAAGCCCAAAATTGATGCCTCAGTGCCAGAGACCAGCAGGATAAGTACAGATACAAACAGCAGCTTTCGCCTAGAGTTTGAGGCTACGTCAATTAGCAAACAGAAATGAGGATACATGGAGGTAGAAACTGAGATATGCTGGAATAATAAAGGTTTAAGGTTCAGATAGCGTATTTCAAAGTTTTGAGTGTCAGAAACCCAATTAAGTCATGGCTTTTTTTTATTTTAATATACTGAGAAAAGTCAGGTAATGATATTAAAATCACATTGTTTTATTGGGATGATTTAACATTATCAGAGGTGCTTTAGTTAAGATCCTTAAGAGCCAGAAAAGACTGACGCTGTTTGGGCTGGATTCTAATACGTGTCCTAGAAGTGGAAAATGTATTTTAATGCACTGTATCACTACATCTTCTAAAACTCTTTAAACAGTTTCAGCTGTTTATTATTCGCTTGCCATCATACATACCTGCTAAAGAATGTTCATAAAGGAAAAGAAATATTATTAGAAAGTCAATACAAATGGCTAAAAAAACTTTGATGGGTCAGGAAATCCTGCACTGCCCTCAAGCTGATTGCGCTCACATTGCAATATAATCACACCAGAAGGTTGAAGTCTGAAGAACTGGGTGGATATTAGAGCTTCGCACATTTTGGGACAATGCCTTTAATGTCACACAAGGCCAACAGCATGAAGGTTCCTTTTAATACTCAAAATAAGGCTGTTAAGTGAAATGACTTTTAGCAGCTTCATCCCAGTTTATAACAGGTAAGGGTCTGCTGTGGCTAAATTGCGAATAACAATATGTCTTGACTCTAAATCAATTGTAACACATGGATAAGAGCTGTGGCAAACAGAGATGTCATGCTGATGCATTACGTAGGCTCTCCAAAGGCTTGTATACAATGGAGAGAGATTTACTTTGCAACTCATCATTCTATATTTGGGGACTCATCAACTGAAGTAGTATGGGCTGAGGTTAGAAACAGGAAAGGAGAGGTCACCCTGTTGGGAGTTTTCTATAGGCCTCCGAAGAGTCCCAGATATGTAGAGGAAAGGATAGCAAAGATGATTCTCGATAGGAGTGAGAGAGACAGGGTAGTTGTCATGGGGGACTTCAACTTTCCAAATATTGACTGGGAACACTATAGTTTGAGTGCTATAGATGGGTCAGTTTTTGCCCAGTGTGTGCAGGAGGGCTTCCTGACACAGTATGTAGACAGGCCAATAAGGGGCGAAGCCACAGTAGATTTGGTACTGGGTAATGAGCCTGGCCAGCTGTTAGATTTGGAAGTAGGTGAGCACTTTGGTGATAGCGATCACAATTCTGTTATGTTTACTTTAGTGATGGAAAGGGATAGGTGTATACCACTGGGCAAGTGTTATAGCTGGGGGAAAGGCAATTACGATGAGATTAGGCAAGATTTAGGAAGCATAGGATGGGCACATTAGAAATGTGGAGCTTATTCAAGGAAAAGCTCCTGTGTGCCCTAGATAAGTATGTACCTGTCAGGCAGGGAGGAAGCTGTAGAGCGCGGGAGCCGTGGCTTATGAAGGAAGTGGAATCTCTAGTCAAGAGGAAGAAGACGGCTTATGTTAGGATGAGATGTGAAGGCTCAGTTAGGGCGCTTGAGGGTTACAAGGTAGCCAGGAAAGACCTAAAGAGAGAGCTCAGAAGAGCGAGAAGCAGACATGAGAAGTTGTTGGCGGATAGGATCGGAGTAAACCCTAAGGCTTTCTATAGGTATATAAGGAATAAAAGAATGATGAGAGTAAGATTAGGGCCAATCAAGGTTAGTAGTGGGAAGTTGTACGTGGAGTCAGAGGAGATAGGGGAAGCATTAAATTAATATTTTTCAACAGTATTCACTCTAGAAAATGACAATGTTGTCGAGGAGAATACTGAGATACAGGCTACTAGACTGGGTGGGATTGAGGTTCACAAGGAAGAGGTGTTAGAAATCCTACAGATTGTGAAGATAGGTAAGTCCCCTGGGCCGGATGGGATTTATACTAGGATCCTCTGGGAAGCCAGGGAGGCGATTGCCGAGCCTTTGGCATTCATCTTTAACTCGTCATTGTCTACAGGAATATGCCAGATGACTGGAGGATAGCAAATGTGGTTCCCTTGTTCAAGAAGGGGAGTAGAGACAACCCTGGTAATTACAGACCAGTGAGCCTTACTTCAATTGTTGGTAAAGTGTTGGAAAAGGTTATAAGAGGTAGGATTTATAATCGTCTAGAAAAGAATAATTTGATTCGGGATAGTCAGCATGGTTTTGTGAAAGGTAGGTCGTGCCTCACAAACCTTATTGAGTTCTTTGACAAGGTGACCAAACAGGTAGATGAGAGTAAACTGGTTGATGTGGTGTATATGGATTTCAGCAAGGCATTCGATAAGGTTCCCCACAGTAGGCTAATGCACAAAATGCGAAGGAATGGGATTGTGGGAGATATAGCAGTTTGGATCGGAAATTGGCTTGCTGAAAGATGACAGAGGGTGGTAGTTGATGGGAAATGTTCATCCTGGAAATTAGTTACTAGTCGTGTACCGCAACGGTCGGTGTTGGGTCCACTGCTGTTTGTCATTTTTATAAATGACCTGGATGAGGGCATAGAAGGATGGGTTAGTAAAGTTGCAGATGACACTAAGGTCGGTGGAGTTGTGGATAGTGACGAAGGATGTTGTAGGTTACAGAGAGACATAGATAAGCTGCAGAGCTGGGCTAAGAGGTGGCAAATGGAGTTTAATGCGGACAAGTGTGAGGTGATGCACTTCGGTAGGAGTAACCGGAATGCAAAGTACTGGGCTAATGGTAAGATTCTTAGTAGTGTAGATGAGCAGAGAGAGCTCGGTGTCCATGTACACAGATCCTTGAAAGTTGCCACCCAGGGTGACAGGGTTGTTAAGAAGGCATACAGTGTTTTAGCTTTTATTAATAGAGGCATCGAGTTCCGGAACCAAGAGGTTATGCTGCAGCTGTACAAAACTCTGGTGCGTCCACTCTTGGAGTATCGCGTACAGTTCTGGTCACCGCATTATAAGAAGGATGCGGAAGCTTTGGAAAGGGTGCAGAGGAGATTTACTAGGATGTTGCTTGGTATGGAGGGAAGGTCTTACGAGGAAAGGCTGAGGGACTTGAGGCTGTTTTCGTTAGTGAGAAGAAGGTTGAGAGGTGATTTAATTGAGACATCTAAAATAATCAGAGGGTTAGATAGGGTGGATAGGGAGAGGCTTTTTCCTAGGATGGTGACGGTGAGCATGAGGGGGCATAGCTTTAAATTAAGGGGTGAAAGATATAGGACAGATGTCAGAGGTAGTTTCTTTACTCAGAGAGTAGTAAGGGAATGGAACACTTGGCCTGCAACGGTACTAGATTCACCAACTTTAGGTACATTTAAGTTGTCATTGGACAAGCATATGGACGTACATGGAATAGTGTAGGTTAGATGGGCTTGAGATCGGTATGACAGGTCGGCACAACATCGAGGGCCGAAGGGCCTGTACTGTGCTGTAATATTCTGTGTTCTATGTTCTATACGTCAGCTGTGGCTTGATGTTGCTGGCCATACTCAGAGTGGTGGTGGTCAGAGCTGAGTAATGCAAACTGGAGGGTAAGCAGCAGTGGGAGATTCCAGATAAATATCTAAGGAGTAAGGCTTTGATTGAGCACACTCAGAGCAGTAGCAGCAGTGGGTGCAATGTATGGTAAACCTGGGGGTCCAGTGGGGCAGAAGTAGGCCAGACATTACAGTCCAGAAAGTGATATGTGTCAAATGGGAGCAGCTAATTTGACAGTAAGTCCTGCTGAGTATTTCCAAATTATCTTAAGTCACAATTTAAGCAAGAGTAGGGCCTTTTCTGGTTTATATATTTTAGAAAGAATGTGTTTACACCTTAAAGGGTTCTGTCACGGCAGGAGAGCACAAAGCCATGGTTTGTTCCGTGTTGGCACATTTCCAGGGCACAAGCCAGTACGCTGGAGGAAAGAGGAAAGGCAATGGGCAGTAGGGTATTCGTCAGTCAGAACAGATTGATGGCCACAGTGGCACCAACAGGATTCCAGGATTGTGTTGCCTCCCTGGTGTTAGGGTCCAGGATGTCACTGAATGGCTGAAGGGTGTCACGAAGCGGGAGGATGATACGGCAGAGGTCATGGTACATGTTAGTACCAATGACACAGGTAGAAAGACGGATGAGACCTTGTATCAAGAATTCAGGGGGCTAGGCAGGAGACAAAACAGCAGGACCTCTTGGGTTGCTATCACAAAAAAAAAGTGCCAAGTGCTAGTGAGCACAAAAATACGAGAACAGTGCAGATGAATGCTTTAGATTCTTGGATCACTGAGGCCATTTATGGCAAAGGTGGGACCCATACTTTCAGCTGGAGGAGGGGACACAGACTGTTAGCAGAATGAAGGCACAGAATCATACAGTAAAACAATCAGGTCAAAGGCTATATTAATTTTCAAGAGGGGAATGCAAGGCTGGATTATCTTTACTTTAACACCAGGAATACCACAGGTAAGATGGAGGAGTTAGTGGCGATGTTTGACACATGGAGGTGTACTATAAAAGGCATCACAGAGATGTAGTTGAGGGACAGGCAGGATTGGCAACTCAATATTCTGTGTTGTAGAATCATCAGGCAAAACAGAGAAGGGGTGAAAGAGAACCAGGCATTGCATTATTAGATAAGGAGTCAGTTACTGCAGTAAGGAGAGGTTAATATCTTGGAAGGGGTTTTGAATGAAGTTTTGGAGGTAGAGCTTATGAATAAAAAAAAGTCAGATATATTGCGAGGTGGTTATTATAAATACTCAAGAAAGTCAGTGGGAAATCGAAGAGCAAATTTTGTGCACAATTCACAGAGGTCTGTAAAAATAATAACAAAAGAGTAGTAATTATAAGAGGTGATTTCAACTTACCAAACATTAACTGGGATGAACATAGTTTTAAGAGCTTGAATGGAGTGAAATTGCTTGAAATTTATGCAAAAGAACTTTTTAGTCCACTATGTTGAGGGTCCAACAAGGAATATAGCTGTTTTAGACATCATTCTGGGGATTGAAGCCAGACAGTTTGATGTGGTAATGGGGAGAATTTTAATGAAAAATTTTATCATGTTACGGCTCAGTTTATTATGGACAAAGAAACAGACAAGCACAAAAATCTTTTTGGATTGGGGGACAAGTGGATTTCAGTAAAATTAAGTAGCATCTGGCCACGGTAGATTCGAAACAGCTACTACTGGGGAAATTCACAGAGCAGCCGTAGGGTGGAGGAGTCGTTCTGAAAGGAAATGCATAGGGTATAACTCTAACATGCTCCTTCTAGAGTGATAGAAAGGAATAATGAGCCCACAGAACCATGGATGACCAGAGATAGTCAAGATACGACGAGAAAGAAAAGGGAGGTTTTTAGTGAGTACAAGGGGAACGAATCAGTGGAGGCATTAGTGGAGAGCAGGGAGGAGCTTAAGCAAAGAGGAGATATGAAAAAGCTCTAGTTGGTGAAAGAAGGGAAAACCCCAAGATATTCTGTAAATATATCAATGCAAAGAGAATAACCAGGGAAATACTAAGGCCTGTTAGGGACAAAATGGCCAGTCTGTGGATAGAGCCAGAGAACATTGGTAGAGTGTTGGAGCAATTCTTCATATCCTTCTTCACCCAAGACAATAAGGAAGGAGGTATGGAACCCAGGAGACAGACTGCAAGGTGCTTAAGCAAAATTGACATTGGGAAGGACAAGGAATTGGAGATATGATCCTTTTTAAAAAGTGGACAATTCTCCAGAGCTCTGGATAAGTTGTATCTCAGGCTGCTGTGAGAAGCATGGGAGGAGATTATACGAGCACTGACTCAAATTTCTAACTCTCCTCCGGTCATGGGGGAATGCTATGGGAAATGTGGGGGTGGAGAAAACAGCTAATGTGTTTCTGATGATTAAGAAAATGCAGCGGAGATAAGCCAAAGAACTACAAAGCATTGAGTCACTTGTCAGTGGGAGAAAATTCTGAAGGAGAGCATCCATCTCCATTTGGAGATGCAAATAATGATCAGGGATAGTCAGCACAGCTTCATCAGTGGGAGATCATGATCAATTTGATTGAGTTTTTGTTTTTGTTTTGAAGAGGTCAACAAGCGTGTAGATGGCGGTGGCACAGTTGATATACTTTATATGGGTTTCAGCAAAGCCTTTAATAAGGACCCACAAAGGAGGCTTATCAAGAAGGTAAATGCGCATGGGATATGGAGTCATTTAATAAAGTGGATTCAAAGTTGGCTCAGTTGTAAGGGACAGAGGGTAATGACAGAAGGTTGATTTAGTGACTTGAAGCAAGTGTCCAGCGGCGTACCACCGGGATCTGTGCACGGTTCCCTATTATTCATCATTTACTCGAACAACATAGAATACTATGTGGGGTTTCAGATTACTAAATTTGAGAATGACGCAAAAATTGGTCAGGCAGTTAACAGTGAGGGTATGTGTCTCTTGGGCTGTATGAAGACATAAATAGGATGGTCAAATGGGCAGATGAAATTTAACCCTGCAAAGTTCCAGGTGATACACTTGGGAGGGAGTAATTCAACAAAGAGGTATTCAATGAATGACATGATACTAGGGAGTTCAGTGGAACAAAGGGATCTTGGTGTGTTTGTCCACAGATCTCTGAAGGCCGAAGGGCATGTTAGTAGGTTGGTTTAAAAGGCACATGGGCCTTTATAATCAAAGCATAGATTACAAAAGCAGGGAAGTTATGCTGGAGCTGTACAGAACTTTGGTGACCACAGCTAGAGTGCTGTGCCCAGTTCTCAACACTATATTACAGGAAGGATATGATTGCACTGAAGGGAGTGCAGAGGAGATTCAACAAGATGCTGCCTGGGATGGAAAATTTAAGTTATGAGAAAGATTGGATAGGCTTGGATTGTTTTCATTGGAGCAGAGAAGACTAAGGGACAACCTGATTGAGGTGTACAAGATTATGAGGAGCTCGGACAGAGTGAAGAACCTGTTCCCCTAAGTTGAAGGGGGACTCATGCAGGGGCACGGGTTCAAAGTAAGAGGCAGGAGGTTTAGGGAGAAATGTGAAGAAAAACTTTTATCGTCCCAGAGGGTGGTGACAGTCTGGAATATGCTGCTGAGGAGGTTAGGAGAGGCAAATCGCCTCACCCTTTAAAAAAATTCCCTGATGAGCCCTTGGCACATCATTATGTTTAAGGCAATGGGCTAAGTGCTGGTAAATGGGATTACTTTGAATGTCAGGTGCTTCTCACGTCAGAACGGGTTCAATAGGCTGAAGGGCATCTTCTGCACCGTATGATTGTATGATTCTCTGATAATGAGGGTCAAAAACATTTCATGCACCAGTAAACACTCCTCCCTTTAATAGGGCCTGATTCTTTGTCAAAGTAAATTGTATTCATGAACAATATCATAAAAAGAGAAATGGAGACTCTTTGAAGGAATGGAATAAAACATTTGGCAAGAAAGCCTTCAGGTCAAATATTATAAAACTTCATTAACACCTAATTTTCTAAAGTGTCAACAGGTATTTGTACGTCAGATTCATTCAGCTTGGATGGTATTCAAATGATAGTTTCAGCATTGATAGCTTACTGTAGATCTTTTCAGAAGTGCTATGGCAGAAAGCCACATCTAGGTCACTTGCTGCAGTTCTACAGTGATGACAAGTGGCAGTTTGTCCGTTTATCTTCTTCAGATCTCAGGGTGAGGCTCAGCTTGTAGTACATGGCTCAGACCACTCTTGTATATCCAATTGATTATCATAACGGAAGAGGTACCAAGCAAGGCATCTTGATTACTAATTCAATTTTAATGATGCACAGAATGCACTTAGTTTAATTGCTGTGACATGAATCTGTAAGTGATAACAGGCAGTTTTCTATGCATCTTATAGTTTGGATCTATAGATATTGATAGTTGAACAGCCACAATTATTGGGAAATGTGATGAAACTACGGCTTTAAGAGTTGTATTTTGTCTCTGTTTTCCTAGAAAAAAGATGAAGCTACTGAGAATAAAGCAAGCAGCTTCTAAGGCCTTGAGTTTTTTCTTTAAGTTCAAACAATAGGAACAGCCTGAATGGGTGAAGTCAAGTTCCCACAGAACCAGGATTTTTAACTTCAGTTTTTGGCTGTAGGTGGCATCTTATTCCGCTTTCTGTTACATCTGAAAGCTGGGATTCTCATCCTGCTGCTAGAATTGCATGTGAGACAATGTATTTTACTGAATTTGCCTTTGCCAAGTGTATTATTTTAAAGTTAGGCCATTTAAAAAAAAATAAAATTTAATTAAATTACTGAATTTGTTTTCCTTTTCTGTCCAGTTGTGTTTCTCCTCATTTCTAACAGATAACTACCAACTGATCTCTGAGTTAGTAAAATATCTTTGCAGCTTCTGCAAAGCTGAGGCCAGGACCCACAGAACATGCATTTTCCCTTGACGTTTGTATTGCAGGTTTCATGTCTAATGTTGTCAAAATCAGTTCCATCTACTTTATTGTTCTTTTTCATTTGCTTGTTTGTTCTTTTTTTTTGAAACTTTCATTCAAATGAGCTTTAACTGTAACTAATATGAACTGAATTTCACTATTTCAAGAATCTCATCTCCTGAATTTCCATTAAGCCTAAACATTGTGCTCTCTTTCCTAATTCTCCTCTGGTCATAGTGGAGATACCAGAGGACTGGAGAACAGGTAATGTGTTTCCGATGATAAAGAAAGGCAGTGGAGATAAGCCAGAGAACTACAAACCATTGAGTCACACAAGAACTTACTTGCGTGAGTAAGGTTTACACGTGCATGCTGGCAGGAGTAGGTGAAGAAATTAAGATTTTAAAACATGGAGAAGTAAGTCAATCTTTGGTGATGAGAGATAAGGAGATATTTAATTCAGAAGGTGCATTGCCAGAAACGGCAGTAATATGCAGAATTCATGGTGAGAAGAGCAGTGTTCCATTTTCTAAAGTGAGGTTGGAGAGTTTAGTGAAAAATGGTGAAGAGGTTGTAGAAGCAATAGAGAAATTCTTGGTTCCGGAAACACAGTTTATCCTTGGTAATGATAGAACTGGATAACGGGTGGGAGTGATGCTTATTATGGTTGAAAAGCCGGTTAAAAAAAAATCAGGCAACTGAAGTGCTACAGCAAGTTTTTCTAATGGTATGATAACAAGGTCATAAAACCACAGGTGGAAACAGGAAGTGAAATCAAAGAACGAAGATAAGGATATTGAAGTTCAATTATTAGAATCTATGTTTAACCAAATGGTTGGGGGAAAAACAAACAAGAACACATGGAGGACAAAGTAGATATTTTTAGTTTAAAGAAATTAGCTGAATTACAACAGAGAGGAAAAACTAAAGCAGTTGTATCAAAAAGTGTACACAGAAGAAAAATCTGACTGTTTCCCAGAATGTTGTTATCTTAAAAACAATGCCTTGATGAGGAAATAGAGACCATCACATAGTCAGGCAGATGAGAATTAGGCAGAAGTTCATTAAGTTGTATTATTGGTGGGTTGCAGAAAGGTGGTGTTGCAGGTAGCATATGAATTACAGTAGTAGGTCATTTGGGACTAAAGAAAACTCTAACCAAAACACAAAAAAAATTGTATTTGGCTTGGGCTGCATAAGGATAAGCTTGACTTTTGCCAGACATGTCAGGTAATTGGAAAACCTCAGGCAGTGATAAAACCAGTACCCTTAATACCCATAGTATCAGAGATAATGGGAACTGCAGATGCTGGAGATTCCAAGATAATAAAATGTGAGGCTGGATGAACACAGCAGGCCAAGCAGCATCTCAGGAGCACAAAAGCTGACGTTTCGGGCCTAGACCCTTCATCAGAGAGGGGGATGGGGGGAGGGAACTGGAATAAATAGGGAGAGAGGGGGAGGCGGACCGAAGATGGAGAGTAAAGAAGATAGGTGGAGAGGGTGTAGGTGGGGAGGTAGGGAGGGGATAGGTCAGTCCAGGGAAGACGGACAGGTCAAGGAGGTGGGATGAGGTTAGTAGGTAGCTGGGGGTGCGGCTTGGGGTGGGAGGAAGGGATGGGTGAGAGGAAGAACCGGTTAGGGAGGCAGAGACAGGTTGGACTGGTTTTGGGACCTCCGCTCAGTTCGCAACAAACAACTGCACCTCCCAGTCGCAAACCATTTCCACTCCCCCTCCCATTCTCTTGATGACATGTCCATCATGGGCCTCCTGCACTGCCACAATGATGCCACCCGAAGGTTGCAGGAACAGCAACTCATATTCCGCCTGGGAACCCTGCAGCCATATGGTATCAATGTGGACTTCACCAGTTTCAAAATCTCCCCTTCCCCCACTGCATCCCTAAACCAGCCCAGTTCATCCCCTCCCCCCACTGCACCACACAACCAGCCCAGCTCTTCCCCCCCACCCACTGCATCCCAAAACCAGTCCAACCTGTCTCTGCCTCCCTAACCGGTTCTTCCTCTCACCCATCCCTTCCTCCCACCCCAAGCCGCACCCCCAGCTACCTACTAACCTCATCCCACCTCCTTGACCTGTCCGTCTTCCCTGGACTGACCTATCCCCTCCCTACCTCCCCACCTACACCCTCTCCACCTATCTTCTTTACTCTCCATCTTCGGTCCGCCTCCCCCTCTCTCCCTATTTATTCCAGTTCCCTCCCCCCATCCCCCTCTCTGATGAAGGGTCTAGGCCCGAAACGTCAGCTTTTGTGCTCCTGAGATGCTGCTTGGCCTGCTGTGTTCATCCAGCCTCACATTTTATTACCCTTAATACCCATTCCTACATTTGAGGAACCTTTTACAAGAGTCTTACTTGATTGCGTAGGACCCCTACCTAAAACAAAAGATGGGAATCAGAATTTGCTGTTCATAATGCTTATGTCCTCTAGATTTCCAGAGGCCATTCCATTTTGCAGAATGACAGCTAAAAGGATTTTAGAAAAGTTACTAGTTTTATTAGTTATGGATGACCCACATAAAAACAATAGGATCAAGAGTCAAATTTTACGTCAAAATTATTCAAGGAAGTTATGGATAGCTTAGGAATAAATCAATTCAGTCCACTGTGTGCTATGCAGAATCACAGGGAGCATTAGAACAATGGCATCAAACTTTAAAGACCATTTTGAGGGCTTACACTCAGACTATCCAGAGAATTGGGATAAAGGAATCCCACTTGTATTGTTAGCAATTAGAGATGTTATTTGAATTAGTTTTTGGGCACGAGGTGAGAGGACCACTGAAACTAATTAGAAGAGGAATTGGTGAGTTCAAAGACCTCATATGTGGTCTGTATGCCAAACTTTAGGGAAAGACTAAATAGTGTGTGAGTTATCTGGACGGCGGACAGCTTTTGAAAACAGTACACCATATGATGAAACAGGAAATAGACAAGAGATCAAAACTTTGTAATTTTGCTAAGTGAGATAAAGTGTTAGTGTTACTCCCAGAGATAGACAAGGTTAAGTGGGCCTTATCAAATTTGAAAGGAAATTGTTTGAGGAGAATTATTTGATAAGAATGCTAAATACAAAGAAATCTGTGTGTGTCATGTGAATATGCTCATAAGTATTTTGGTAGGGAAGGAAAGCAAAAGGAGAATTTACAACACAGAGTGAAGAACTAAGTTCAGATGATTCTGAGTTGGACATTGCTCAAACTTAATTGGAATGAGGAAGTTCTCTAAAAATGGGATAAGTGGCCTTTCAGAGGAAAATCAAAATGACCTGAAAAAATTATTACAAATCACATGGGGAGATATGTAGGAATAAGCTGGGATGTACTAATCTAATTGTGCATGATGTAGATACAGGAAATGCTGTTCCAATTAAGAAATATCTCTGTAGACGTAACCCGCTAAAATTGGCACACATTCAAAAAGTTGAGCAGTTACAAAATCAGATTCATATCCTATTCCACATTTGAAAGATTGTATTGAGAAGGTGGGACAAGCAACTTGTACATCAAAGTTGAATTTACTCTGAGGATACTGGCAGGCAGGTTTATCTGAAAGAATGCAGGAAATTTCATTTTGTGATGCCAAATTGGCTGTACCAGTTTAAAGTCATACCATTTGTCACAAAAAATGTGCTAGCCACATTTCAAAGACAAATCAATAAAGTAATTTCAGGGTCACCCAATTCTGTGGTGTACATCAATGATCTGGTGGCTTTTGGTCACACAGGGAAGGAACATGTACAGCATCTATTGGAATTGCTCATTTGACTTAGGGAGGCAGACTTGATGATAAACCTGGCTAAGAATGAATTCGCAAAAACCCAAATAACATTCCTGGGCTAAGCTATTGGGACATGCCAACTGGAACCATGGGATGTGAAAACAGAGATTATTGGGGAATTCCCCATACCTTTGACAAAGAGGGAAGTACTATGATTCCAGGGACTGAATGGTTTTTTTATTAGAGGTTTTTCCCAAATTTTAGCAGTATGGTTGCTCCACTGCCTGACTTGAAATGTAGAAAATTTTAGTGAACTGAGGAAGGTCAGAAGACATTTGACAACCTGAAAGCCATTGCCCTTGTGTTAGCCACATCTAATTATGCAAAGCCATTCAAGCTGGCTATCGATGTGAGTGATTTTTTAAAAATTCATTCATGGGATGTGGGTGTCACTGGCTAGAACAGGATTTATTGCCCATCTCTAATTGACCAGAGGGCAGCTAAAAGTCAAACACATTGCTGTGGGTCTGAAGTCACATGTAGGCCAGACCAGGTAAGGGTGTCAGATTTCCTTCCCTCAAAGATATGAGTGAGCCAGATGGGATTTTCCTGATAATGGGCAATGGATTCACAGTCTTCATTAGACTCTTAATTCCAGATTATTGTTGAATTCAAATTCCACCATCTGTCATGACAGGATTCAAACCCAGGTCCCCAAAACATTACCTGGGTCTCTGGATTAATAGTCAAGCAATAATGCCACTAGGCCATTGCCCACCCTACCTAACGTGTATGTTGGTGCTTTATTTTCCAAGAAGAACATGAAGATAGAAAAATCTATTGGGTACTTTTCCAGAAAATTGAATAATTATCAGAAATATTCCACAACTGAGAAAGAAACCTTAAATTTGGTGTTGGTGGTGTAACATTTCAACATTTATATTGTCAGTAATTCACCCGAGACAATTGTATATACTGATCATAATCCCCTAAAGTTTCAGGAAAGTTTTTAGGGATAAAAATTCCAGACTGCATTTGGTGACAGGAGAAAAATGAACTGAAATGGACTGTAGGAGTGAATGTTTGCATGCTTAGAATCAATGTAACATATATGTACTGCAGTGTACTAAATGAGTAGGCGAAAGTGTTTTTTAAAAATGACGCCATCTTTGTATATTGACATGTTTTTTGGTGGGGTAGGAAAGTGTGATCATACTATGGCTTTAAGAGGTGTATTTTGTTCTTTTTTTTAAAACAACAGAAGGTTGAGACAGAAGAAATGAGTAGTCTGCTCAAAGCCAATAAAGTAAACAGAGTTTGACAGCTTGTTTTTTTTCTTAAGAAAGATATGAACAATAGAAGCAGCCTGAATGGGTGGGACAAACTCCCAAAGAACTAGGATTTTTAATTTTAGCTTTCAGCAGCTGCTGGGGTCCTGAAGCTGAATGTAGAAGCTCTTATTCCCCTCTCCGTTACACATGAAAGCTGGGGTTCTCTTCCTGCTACCAGAACTGCACATGAGACAATCGTACTGAATTTGCATTTCCCAAGGGTGTGTTTAGTAGTTAATATGTATATTATTTTAAGCATTTTGATAGAGTTACAGTTAAGCCAGTTCTTTTATTTTATTTTGTCTGTATTTTGACACTACAGTGAAAATAAAGTGTTTTACTTAAAAGTCGAGTAGTTTGACAAATTGAACTGCATCAGGAATGCAACATTTTACACTTACTTATAAAATAAGAAAAAGTTAGGGTCTAGGCTATCTTCTTAATAGATTTTGAGGACACTTGGTCCAGTCCATAACAGGGAATAAGTTTATTATTTGGGAATAAATTTCCTAAACTTATTCCAACTGTGACTCCCAACTCAAAGCTTGAAAACTATCAAGGCCCTTCAGGGAGAGGATAGAGGCTGGTAGGAGACTGAGGAGGACAGAGGCCTGCTTGTTAAAGTGAGAGTACAGCTGTTGGAACTCAGTCAGAACTCCAGACGGCTGCTGTCAGTTCAGGACTTGTGACCCCAGTTGGGAAGCCCCATAGTAGTGGCTTAAATTTTGTTCCATCACAGGACTGATCAAGAACCTCTCCAGCTTTTAGACCCTGCCACGGCATATACTGGAATGATAGAAAGATTTATACTTGATCTGTTTGCCCTTGTTACAAAACACACTTTCCTTGGCATCATCCTTGGGGAGCAATCTGAACCTGAAGCTTCTGACTCAGAGGCAGGGAGTTATTGCCCATTATAAGACCTGCTGCTTCCTTAGGAACCTCAAAATGAAATGGATGGAAGTGGTACCGAGGTAATTTGAACAAAGAACAAAGGAACCTACAGCACAGGAACAGGCCCTTCGGCCCTCCAAGCCGGCACCGATCAAGATCCTCTGTCTAACCTGTCATCTATTTTCTAATGGTCTGAGTCCATTTGCTCCCTGCCCATCCATGTACCTGTCCAAATATATCTTAAAAGACGCTAATGTGTCTGCATCTACCACCTCCGCTGGCAATGCGTTCCAGGCGCCCACCACCCTCTGTGTAAAGAACTTTCCACGCATATCTCCCTTAAACTTTCCTCCTCTCACTTTGAACTCATGACCCCTAGTAATTGAGTCCCCCAGTCTGGGAAAAAAGCTTTTTGCTATCCACCCTGTCTATACCCCTCATGATTTTGTAGACCTCAATCAGGTCCCCCCTCAATCTCCATCTTTCTAATGAAAATAATCCTAATCTATTCAACCTCTCTTCATAGCTAGCACCCTCCATACCAGGCAACATCCTGGTGAACTTCCTCTGCACCCTCTCCAAAGCATCCACATCCTTTCAGTAATGTGGCGACCAGAACTGTACACAGTACTCCAAGTGTGGCCGAACTAAAGTCCAATACAACTGCAACATGACCTGCCAACTCTTGTACTCAATATCCCGCCCAATGAAGGAAAGCATGCCATATGCCTTCCTGACCACCCTATTGACCTGCGTTTTCACCTTCAGGGAACACTGGACCTGAACACCCAGATCTCTCTGTTCATCAATTTTCCCTAGGACTTTTCCATTTACTGTATAGTTTGCCCTTGAATTTGATCTTCCAAAATGCATCACCTCGCATTTGCCCGGATTGAACTCCATCTGCCATTTATCTGCCCAACTCTCCAGTCTATCTATATTCTGCTGTAATTTCTGACAGTCCCCTTCACTATCAGCTACTCCACCAATCTTAGTGTCATCAGCAAACTTGCTGATCAGACCACCTACACCTTCCTCTAGATCATTTACAGATATCACAAACAAATACAATGTTTGCAAGCTGCTGCATAGAATGTAATTAAAACTACTAATAATGAATCTATCACAGCAATCTAGTTAATCACTCATTATCTATAACAACATTTCAGAAACTTTCATTACCATCTATTTTCCATATGCCTCTTTCAGCTTATGTGCCTGGAAATTTAATGCATTGGCAGTATGAATTGCTGCAATTTTTAACCAACTAGCTCAGAATTGTAGTGTTCCTTTCAACTACAACAATTAATTTAGTTGAAGGCAATAAATGACTTCAGCATAGCACCATAGAGTAAAATATTCTTCTTCAGTTCTCTGTCCAATGACAGGATTGTCATTCAGTGCCCAAATAGAATGAGCTCTGCGCTGAAGGCAATTTGATCTAAGTGCTCAACTGGCCTACACTCTCCATCCCTCTACCATAAGATACGAGAGTTTCTGTGGCAACATGCAATTCTCACACATGCTATAGTGCAAAGCTAAAGATAGTTGTGTTTCAGCTCCAATTTTCACTCGGCTGACAAGAAATTTTGCCCGCTCTTACCACTATTGATGTAGTTTGGAAGAATTTGCAGTTTGGCCACATTGTCAAGGCACCTTCCCTGACCATTCAAGTCCTGGAGAAGGACTTAAACCCAGAGCTTGTAATTCAGAGGCAAAGGCACTACCCCTACGCCACAGGACAGCAAAAGGTATTATTGCCAGAGGATCACAAATAATTTTGTTTTATCAATGCACATCCATTTTGATGGACAGAGGCACTTGCTCTTTAAAAGACTGTCACTAAAAAGTACTTACAGGCATGGCAGAGTTCACGGTGCAGTTGTACACACAGGATCGAAGGGAAGAGTGCATCAAACATCCATCGAATATTTGCAGTGAATCTTTTACTTTTTCATGGAAGTCCTCGACAGATTTGTTCGCGCTTATGAAGTACAAGTAATCAGAATACAGCCTAAAAAAGTGTGAATACATTAATGATCAAAAAAAGGCATGAATTGAGTGACTTACTCTCAGTGAAATACTTTGTAAGCCACAACATTTCTACAAGAGCTAGTTTTCTTGCCCCCATGCTAATGTTTTTCCTTAACATGACATTTTAGAACATTAATTTCTTCTGTGGTTACAATGGTCAATTTAGTAGGTTCAAATGTGAAGTAATAAACTTTCTGTCCTCAAATTTTAGAATAACTTTAAAAATGCAACTCATTTGACATCGCTAATGTGTTCCACTGACATCTCACTTAAGCAATGCTTGTACTTTGTGGGTTCAAAGTGAGAAACAAAACTGAAGTTTCACTATTAGTATTTCCTTTAACTTCTCCAGTAAATAAAGTCAGTGTTGTTTTTGCTCTATCTGCTGATTGTTTGAAAGGAATGAACTAGAAAAACAAAATATGCTAAGGGAACTTATTGTAGAGGGGTGTTGATTCAGGTAACACAAGAGAATTGTTCGAACAGCTGCAGAGCTGACTTACAGGATAGCTGAAAGAAAGTAATCGTATGTAGATTACTAAATTTATGTTTCTTCCAAGCTTGGTTGATTAAGGCCTTCAGAATTCATTACTAGGAGCACAAATCTTGAGGTTGAGGGACAGGATTAATGAGAAATAATGAAGAAAGGTCTGAATGGACAGGTTAACATCTTGTCATATTCCTTTACGATGGCTGGACTTTAATGGTACAAAAGGGTGTATCTGTGTGTGTGCCTGTGTGTGTGCACATGCACGCGCGAGATGACAAAGGAAAATATTATTACAGTTCTTAACTTTTCAGAATGTTATAGCAGGAAGAAAACAGAAATAATCAAAATAGCCAAAGAGATATTTTTGAATTACTCTGTAAGAATTACTATATGTAACTATGACTCAAAAACGTTAGACAAAAAGGAGAGAAAACGATAAATTAATGAAGAAACTTTTGCTACACAGAAAACTGATTATACTGCTTGGTCAACATTCTTGAGAGAAGGTATTGGTGGGAATTTTTATGGAAAATGATTTACTCTGTCCCAAAATGATGTGCAATATCTGGGTAGTACAAGCACATGTGGACGTAATTATCTCCTCTTTCTACCCCATTAAAGGGCAATCCCAATAAGCTTTAGCCGATCCCAGAGTATTTCTAATCCTGTCATATATTATTACATTCAATTGTGACCCAATAATGCTGCAAGATTCAAGGAGATTCACATCCCATGTATCTAGTCCAAAATACAACAGACTGACTATACCTGAAAGGCCATCTCTCACTGCCCCAAACCTTCATCCCCTAATCAAGTCAGTATCTCAGTTATAATGGGAACTGCAGATGCTGGAGAATCCAAGATAATAAAATGTGAGGCTGGATGAACACAGCAGGCCAAGCAGCATCTCAGGAGCACAAAAGCTGACGTTTCGGGCCTAGACCCTTCATCAGAGTATCTCACCAGTTTTTCATTACCTAAGTAACTGACACCACGGTCTCCAAAATTTTTTTTTTAAATTATCCTGGTCCTCTAGGATCAATGGAAAGTACCATATTGTGGGATGGGATATCGTAATGCGTTAATAATTGGACTTCTCTTACACATGGGTACATATCTAGCTTGGAAAACCATTTGCTTGTGTTTTAAGACTCCAAATGATTTTTTCATATAGTCAGTTCCTTGAGGGGGCAGCCTTACCATTCAGCATCACTTAACAGCTGGGGAAAAAATGATTACTGGGACTGAAAATCAAAAAGTAACAATGTTGTACAACTGAAGAACTTTGCTTAGTAAAGATTCCAGGACACAGCTGAGTGAAAAAAAAACTTGACACTTAACCACTTTACAAGTGACCTTGTCGATCATGATGTTAACAATTGATTGCCAAAGAAGCACAATTATCCTTAAAAGCAGGCACAGGTACCTTCACTTTAACAGCAAATATTTACAAAAATATTTAAAGTTAATACCATGACAATACAGAAAAACCACACAAATATTTTAATCAATGGCTATTTTGGACAATAATGTAACATGAAAAAATATTTTGCAACCAGTAGTACAGATGATGTGCAAGGAACAATGTTCATATATTAAACAGGGGTCACAACATAAATATTGGATGCACAATTATAAATAGAACAATAATCTTCCTTTTAGAAATTAATTTAAATGGTACTTTTTTTTTAAAAAACATGGAAATCTCATCAGTACAGACATCTTAAAAACAAAATCAAATAATTGCATTTCTGGTCCATATAGTTTGAATGCAGATATTTGTATTTCTGATACTGTGTTTAATCTGGCTAATAATTTTGAACACTGCTGGTGCTACCTGGAAATTTGGGATACCTATGAGAAAGACACTGGACTTTCAGTAGAGTTACTCCTTTGTTACATCAATGGCATTGTTTCAAGAGAGGAGCATTATATCCTTTTGCCCCACTTACATTGGCCAGGTTGAACTGCCCTCAGACAGTGGCTCCAGTTTCCTCCAAAACCTGCAGTTCAATTGCACATCACAAAAAAATACATTAGGTTTTGGCTGCCACGTTGGCTGCAGCTGAAACACTAGCAGTGCCACAGCATTATTTCAGGGCCAAGCCACTGACTTGGATAAATCTCAGAGACAACTAGCTCAGATTTGCCAATTCCAGATATAGTGGTTACACACCGTCAGTTCAATGCCAAATTTCTACCACAGCTCTGGCCTTCATTCAATTCAAAATCTGTAAACAGGCTATTACATCTAAAGTACTTCAGCAATAATTGCCATAGCAATCCAAAATGTTTGGTCTTGTTAACTGTTCCAAATCACTGTCAATGATGCAATTCCTCCAGATGGCCCTGAGTTTTTCTAGGATAGAATTCCACGCATACCTCGCCCAAAAGTTAGAAAAAAACCTGAATATTGGAATAAAATTTATAGGGGAATTTAATAGCAGAACTCCATATGATCCTCAAGCAACATCCACAAACGTACCAAAATTCACTGGACTTCATTCAGATGCATCAACTCAGTCTGATTTTCCTTCTCTCCCTCAAAACATTGAGATTCACTACAAGGGTTCCAAAATTGCCACAATCAAGAGTCGTCACTTCGTAAAGAATCAGACTTTAGGGTTGCATGGGATTTCAGATTCAATGTCATGTACACATGCTCCATTTATCCACTAAAACTTTCAAATCCCAGCACTTGGGGTTTAAGTAACAACAGGTCAAAATATATTTATTCCAGAAACTTTTAGCCTACTCTTAATAAAGCATTTATTTTTGTACTGATTCAGTCATTTGAATTAAGCAATTTATTAGTTTAAGTGTGAAGTTAGTTCTTGAAAAGGTCAACTTCATCAAAAGTGAACTGAAACTTTTATGGCATGTCTATTACAGAAAATCTATTTCTGTCTACATTCATTTTTTCCTATTATTTACACCATATGCAGAGTCACAGCAATGTTGAATCACACATGAAAGCATCAGGGTAGCAGAAACATTAGACGACATGGAAATTCAGTGATCAGAATTTACAACAGTCATTAATGCACAGGTCTAGCTCTTTGCAAGACCTCAGGTTTCTTAACAATTTGACAATAAAACTCCAGGCAATGAACAAAGACTGGAAACTAACCTCTCGACGGGGTCCCTAAGCATAACAATGAGTTTAGCAGACGGCAGAACTGCATGAAGGAAGTCCAGAATTAAATATGGTGGTTCACCATCAGCAGTGCGATGATAAAAATTCTGCCAAGCATTATTATCCCACATTGTTGAAGCACTTGCTTCACCTAAAAAGAAATACAATATTTTTTTCCAATAAATAATGAAATTAAGTGGATGCAGATCAAATATACAATACACCATTAAATCTCAGTTCTGCCAAGATGGTAATGCAATGACAGATCTAACAATAAATTTGTTCCCTGCTCTCTTAGATTGGTGCAAGGTCAGAAAGACAAAGAGAAAGGAAACAAAACATACTTTTTAAAAAAATCACATTCAGACAAATGAAATTTTAACAGCTGTTTTTACTTAGAATAACTTTCATAGGGTAATCCAGTAAATGATCAGCTGCAAAAGAATTAACGCATTCCTGCTACAAACAAAGACTGAACTGTTCCGGTAAACTATCAGACCTTCCATCAGCAAATATAAAATTGAACTTGCCTCTGAAATGTGTGTTTTGGAAAACATTTTCATACAAACGTTGCTCATTATTTGTTATTGGCCATTCTATAACACTTATATAACACATGCTCAACCTGTGATTTAGAGTAACACCATTATTGAGAGCAGAAGTAAACATTTTAATAGAATGTGGGTGAATAAAGCAACTCACCAATGACCGTGTTGCTTTTAATTTCTTGTTCAGCAGAAGCATTGGCTATCTGACTCTGAATCTGATGAGCAGCCAGATCAAACAGATCCAGATAATCTTCAATAAGGTATCGGTCATGGAACCCATTCCAGGGTTGGATAATACCTGCAAACAATAACATGCTTGAGTACAGAAATTATAATACATCGCACAATTTTTAAGATGACCCTCTCATCAAATGGATCAGAGAACTAATTTAGCCTTGAATTTTGAGACTATAGACTTATAAAATAGTGTTGTGAATTGTAGTATAAATCCAACAGGCAGT
Source organism: Stegostoma tigrinum (assembly GCF_030684315.1). Lineage (NCBI taxonomy): Eukaryota > Metazoa > Chordata > Chondrichthyes > Orectolobiformes > Stegostomatidae > Stegostoma > Stegostoma tigrinum. The sequence continues at coordinate 29,966,041 of NC_081373.1, forward strand.
GCTGCACTTTTTTAAATACGGAGTTGCTACTGTCCCACCTTCATGCATACATCAAGTAAAATGGTCTATCAAGAATTGCTTATGCTCATGTAGATTCTACATGATTTTGGTCAAGCAATGCACAAAATTAGAGAGTTCAGACCCTAATATAGGAAATTATGATATACATTTCAACAAAGCTAAGCAACTTATTGTCTAGTATCACAAAACATTAGTAAAATGTGCTGACTGATTGAAATTGGCTCACTAATGCAGGCCAATATAGCTATCTGTCCTCCCACAGGCCATGTGACTTCAATATTGTTATTTCTGTTCAACATTTGATATCTTGTTGAAATGAAAATCCCCACTTGATTATTCAGTTGTTTAAAAAAAATCACTGCACGATGTAAAAATAACAAATCATTAAATGAACCAATGAAACAGGTACTGGATCAGGACAATGCTCAGGTAATTCAACCTATGTCACCCTGCAAATTCTCTTCATGAATTTTGAGGGCTAGTGCCAGATCAACAATCATACTCACAGAATCATATCTACCATCCAACATCTGGATTCTATTGCTATCTCTGTCCTAAACTATATTCTACTAGGAGAGAGTACAAATTCATTCACGTGGATTTGGTTGGCATTTTTAATATTAATATCGATCTCCCATCAAATCTTATGACTTTAGATCAAGGCATATTCCATGCTACTGGAAGGCGATGGCCAAGTGGTATTATCGCTAAACTATTAATCCAGAGACCCATGTAATCTTCAGGGGACCTGGGTTCAAATCCCACCATGGCAGATGGTGGGATGTGAATTCAATAATAATCTGGAATTAAGAGTCTAATGGTATCCATGAAACTTGTCAATTGTCAGAAAAAACCCATCTGGTTCACTAATGTTCTTTAGGGAATGAAATCTGCCATCCTTACCTGGTCTGACCTACATGTGGCTCCAGATCCACAGCAATGTGGTGGACTCTTACAATTAAGGATGGGCAACAAATACTGGCCCAGCCAGTGATGCCCAAATCCCATGGATGAGTGAAAAAAAAGCACACCCATTGATCATTGATTAACTGCTCTTGCTAAATGCGCTTAAGAAGAAGCACCAGCAAGGCCATAAAAGTTCATCTGAATGTACGATTTCAATGTCTACCAACATATGTTGCTCAGTAGTAATACCGCTTTTTAAACTGGGCAAGTACTTAAAGAAATAGTTGTAAATTGGAGCTTCCAAGGGAAACCAACATAGGCCTGATCTCATGCTTACTAATTGACATATCTTAGACACTTTTGTGCATAATAACATCGATAGGAATGACCACTACACAGTACTTGAAAAGAGTCTTAGTTTCACAGCAGGCAAACTTCTATCATACTTTTACTGTGACAAACTAAGGACAAATTCAGTTGTCTATTCAGATATCTATGAGGCACCTTCGCTCTTTAACAGTATTATATACCAATCTGTAACTTCATGACATGTCACTACCAAGTTAAGGTCCAACCTTGGTGTAAATAAGAGGGCAGTAAATATTCCCGGAACAGTAACTGCTACATCTCAGAATAGGATACTACATACTGATGAAGCTCTAAAAATAGGGCTCTGGAAAGAGAAAAAGGAAAGGCCAGACAGGTAGAGCTAGTCATTCGCAGGTAAATCAATTAAAGTTCTGTAGTGGAACCACATCCAGTCAAGAATGGTGGTAGACAATTAGAGAAGAATTGGGGAAGAGGATATTCAAACAATTCATCATTCCAAATGTTAGATCCCTGCTCATTTCAGTATGAGATAATATTTGGAATATGCTTTTTTTTCCTATTTTTGAATCATTTCCAAACATCTTCCACTGAAGTACAAAGTAGACAATGCTACATTATCATAGATGCTAATAACAAAGTATTTCTATTCACAGAACAAGATGTAGTAATACAAAGTGTTTGTGAGTTCCATACAGGATAATTAAAGTGTCTTCTCTTAATTCTGATCATGGCAGTTGTTTGAATGAGTAAAAGCTCGAGCCAAAACTATTTCAGTGCAGCTGTGGCACTAACATCTGTACAATGTGAAATATTTCCCAAGGATGTCTTTCTCACAGAAAGCAGTACAAATCTAAACCAAATCAACTATTGCCCTGTGACCAGCAACCTGATGGATGGATCCATCATTTGATATCTCCTCACCAAAAATGTGCCCACTGATGCTCAGTTTGGTTTCTACATGCATCATTCAGGTCCAGATCTTGTCAGATACTTTAGCAAGAGCAATATTCCATGGGAGGTTGGGAGCAGCCACAGAAACAGCTTATCTGCATCTACTATTTCTGTCCCTTCAAAAATTTTAGGTTTCTTACAGATCACCTCTCATTCTTCAAAACCCCAGACATTAAAAGTTCAGTTTTCCCAATTTCTCTTTTTTGGACAGTTCCACCATCCTCAATAACATTTTTTGTACTCCGTCTATGGCAATAGTATCTTTCCTGAGATGACAAGATCAAAACTACACATGTTATGTCAGGTATAGTCTATTCCTGTACAAATGAAACAAAATTTCACTAATTCTGTACTCAAATCACCTAGTATCAATGGCTATCAATCTTTTAGCCTTGCTGATAGCTTGTTGCTCCTGTATATTAGCATTCAGTGGCTTATTAACAAGACGAGCTAGGTCCCCTTATAATTTACACTTTCCAACTCTTACCATGTAGGAAATATTCTGCACATCTGCTTCTTCTACCAAATAAGATAACCTCACATTTTTCCACATTGAATTTCATCTGCCATGATCATGCCCTTTTACCAAACCCGACTTAGTTTTCCTGTAGCCACTTCACATCTTCCTCACAAATCACACATTCCCAATTAGCTTTACATCATCCACAAATTTGGAAATATTACATTTGGTCCCTACGGTGAACAGCTAAAGTGTTGTTCCTCGTAGCAGCCACTGGACACACCCTGCCAATGCAAGAGTGACCATTTATTCCTTCTGTTTTCCAAAAGCTTTCCAGTCCATTGGCACTTCTTTATCAATTTTGTCAGCACAACTTCAAAAAGCTCCAACAAGTCTATCAAACACAATCTCTCATTCAAAAACTCTTACTGATTATCCTCAATCAGATTAGATTAACAGGCTTAAACTATCATGTGGAAGACAAGATTTACAACATATACCAATAAGTTCTGGGTAATAACCGTCCAACAATGAGAAACAGCTCAAACATATCCCCCTGACCTTCAATGGCACAGCCATCATAGAAACCCCATCACGCTGGATGGATTATTAGCATCGAAGTAAGTTTAACTAGAAATGATAACCGTGTAAGAACTGGGTGGATGACAGATATTCTGATTAAATTACTGAACTGCCTACATCAGAGCTTCTTGAACAATCACCAGATTCCAGACAGGATTATAATGAAATATTCACTAATCACTTGAGAGTTACTACAACAGCCTGAAACCATCCACTTGATCAGTATCACTGGACTCAGCAAATACCAACTTGCTTTCGTGTTCTGTGGCTAAACTAGACATTTACTAAAGTAACTTCAATAACGTTTCATTTTGTACTTGGATCTGAAAGAGTTAATGCTGAGGAGAGCTTTATGTACCATCCATTATAACGGTGTTTTGTGGGCAGAACAGCTTAAGATCTTGAACGAATGAAACCTAACCACTGGGCCTCCTCAAAGTCCCTGTAACAACGTCTGTCATATGACTGTGACCTGTAACTTGCTGACATGCAATAAAACATGCCTTGTTAACGACAATAGAATCTTCTATATACTCCAAGAAGTAGTTTTCCTCTACACACCAGACCAAGAATGCCCTGTAGTCCCGACACGTAAAGAGTATGGTGACAGCAACCTTTGTCATCAGCAGTAGCTCACACAGTGCAGCAATCTAGTGTGCCCATACAACAGTAATCTAGTGTATCACTGTACGATTCACTGTCAAGACAGAGAGCACCAGAAAGATAAGGGAAACATCATCATCTCCAAGGCCTCCTCCAAATCAACCACCATACTGACCCAGACTCTCATCACAAATTCTTCGTTATCCTTTGATTAAGATCCTGGAATCCCCTATGACTGTTCACAAAGATGCATCGATGTTGCAAGGCAGCCTTATCAGAATTTCCCACAGTCTGAAATCAAACATTAAATGTGCAATTTCAAGACCTTTGGAAAATGTGATGGCTTTCTTCACGTGTCAGACACAAAATAATCCAAAAAAACTCCTCCATTTTCAGGTTTTGCATTGAAGGCAGCATTCTTGAAAACAACAACTGTCTCCATTATGCTGATGGATTATACCTCGTTCCTACACTTCTTTCAGACACAGTGTTATCTTTTCAGCTGGAAGTAAACATGGAAAAAATGTGGAGTTGACTGTATGGAGAACTTGTCTCAGAGATAATAGGAACTGCAGATGCTGGAGAATCTGAGATAACAAAGTGTGGAGCTGGATGAATACAGCAGGCCAAGTAGCATCTTCGGAGCACAAAAGCTGGCGTTTCGGGCCTAGACCCTTCATCAGAAATGGGGGAGGGGAAGAGGGTTCTGAAATAAATGGGGGGTGAAGCAGATCGAAGATGGATAGAGGAGAAGATAGGTGGAGAAGAGACAGACAAGTCAAAGAGGTGGGGATGGAGCCAGTAAAGGGGAGTGTAGGTGGGGAGGGGGGGAGGAGATAGGTCAGTCCAGGGAGGACAGACAGGTCAAGGGGGCTGGATGAGGTGAGTAGGTTGGAAATGGGGGTGTGGCTTGAGGTGGGAGGAGGGGATAGGTGAGAGGAAGAACAGGTTAGGGAGGCGGGGATGAGCTGGGCTGGCTTTGGGATGCAGTGGGGGAAGGGGAGATTTTGAAGCTTGTGAAATCCACATTGATACCATTGGGCTGCAGGGTTCCCAAGTGGAATATGAGTTGTTGTTCCTGCAACCTTCGGGTGGCATCATTGTGGTACTGCAGGAGGCCCAGGATAGAGACGTCGTCTGAGGAATGGGAGGGGGAGTTGTCAAAAATAATAAAGCATTTGCAAATGTAAAATGTGCCATTGTATTCAATTTTTAAATGTTCAACAGGTGAATAAATAACCTGAAAAAAAATCAAAAACAGACTTAATTTTCTCTAATGTAATTTTACTCTGTCAGAATTACTCAAAGTGTGACATCAGTTGACAGTCTGCCATATCAAGTGTTATCATGAAGGTACCATTCTATCAAGGAAACCATCTTAAATACAGAGATGGAGCACACCAAGTGGGGCAAAAACACAGACAATTTTTGGTAACATAAGAAACTATCAAAAAGTTTAACAACAGCTGAAAAACACAGGATCCAAAAGCAATGCCAAATATAAATCTATGGCACATGTAAAGAAGCTCAAATACAATGTGCAGAATTTTTCTTTAAGTCTTTGGGGAAAAGTACAAAGATTGAAAAGAATATTAAATGTTTGAGAGAAAGTTTACTTTATGCAGCGAGATCCAAGGTATGACATTTGAGAGGAGGCAATGGCAAAGTGGTGTTATCGCTAGACAATTAATTGAGAGATCTGGGCAACATTGTGGAAAACTGTGTTCAAATCCCACTGTGGCAGATTTTTTAAAAAATGTGGAATTAAAAAGTTTAATGATGAAACCAATAGCAGTTCGTGGGGAAAGCCATCTGGTTCACTAATGTCCTTTAGGGAAAGAAGCTGTCATCCTTACCTGGACCGGCCTATATGTGACTCCAGAGTCAGAGCAATGTGGTTGACTCTTGACTGCTTTTGGGCAAATAGGGGTGGACAGTAAATGCTGGTCCAGCCAGTGACACCTACGTTCCGTGAATGAAGATAAAATCTCAAGAAAAATAGATTTTCTACTTTACTTAATGGGCTTTCTAACCAAGGCTTTCATTATTTTTCCATTTAAAAAGATATAACAATTTTATTGTCAATTGCTATATTTCTCATTTGAGAATTAGTCGTTCTTTTAAAGCTCTATAGTTGCAAGGTTTGAGTGAGTTTGAAAGTTGAATTTAAAAATAAAACAGTTGCCTACTTTCAAATTTTTTCAATTAAAAAGTAGAAAAAAAACTCAGGTTTAGGTTGTTAACAAATCAATCAGACCACAACTTCATAGAGGGTCTCTCTCTCTCTCTCTCTCTTCCCAACAGCTCATAAACATTTTACAACCTTCATTTGTTCTAATGTTATAAGCCTTTCAAATCCATCTTCTGGTCACAAAACCAATTCTCCATCACTGTACCTGCGGGCACTCTTCTCTACCTCCAGGTCTCAACTAAACATGTCATTACAAACAGGAGAAAAAAAGAGACTCTCAACGGCTGTGTGTTAGAATCACATAATGACACAGTACAGTAGGAGGCTATTGACCCATCATTCCTGTCCGGGACATTTTTGTTCATGGATTATTGCCTATTTTGACAGAAGTTCCCCACAACAGAAACTTGAAGCCAATACCATCAACAAAACACTTAATATGGTATGCAGCCAATTTATATGGTCAGCTCTCCATTTCCTTGGGATGATTGACATTTTGTAACCCCTGCAGTTTCATGTTTTGTTGGATTTTATAAACATTCCTTCAGCAAAATGAACTGCACAGAACATTCCTGTCATCTATGCAAATACAGGATTTTTTTTTTAAATTTCTCAAAATTAAAATGTATTTACAGACTCTCAGAGCCAGGATTTTAAACAAAACCTTCTGCCAAATTATTAGAATGCTTTTTTTGGAGCTTTAAAAGTAGTAATTGTGGGACTAGCAGAAAGGCCTCACCAGTTCTGGCAGATGACTAAATTATCTAAATTAGAAAGCATACTATACAACATACCACAACTTGTACACCCATATTCAAAAATAGAATCATGTCTAGTTTGAAATCTGTAACAAGGCAATAATGCAAAGGGTAACACAGTGTGGAGCTGGAGGAACATAGCAGGCCAGGCAGCATGAGAGGAGCAGGAAAGCTGACATTTTGGGTCAGGACCCTTCTTCAGAAATTTCTGCAGAAGGGTCCTGACCTAAAACGTCAGCTTTCCTGCTCCTCTGATGCTGCCTGGTCTGCTGTGTTCCTCCAGCTCCACACTGTGTTATCTCAGACTCCAGCATCGGCAGTTCTACCATCGCTCAATAATGCAAAGGGTCATGTTCATCTGTGCAAATGACTCATTAAGGATGTATGGATGTTTCAATTTGACATTAATTTTTTTCCTTTCCATCATTCTGCACCTCAAACCCACATTTTAAATCCAGACCCTGAATGGAAAAATCTGTGGTCAGTCCTCTTCCCACTCCGTTATGACGTTGATTTAACTATTGTTTGTGACAAGTCTTGACAAGAACCTCCTTCTGGACTGACCAATATTCAGTACCTCACTACAGTAGAGAGCCTGAGACAGAAACTAACCTGCTCTGGAGTCACGCACTGGTGCTTCAAGACTATTGTACTTCCTCATGTTCTTCAACATATGGAAGTTGTGGACTTTCAGATGGCCTTTTGAAGTAATAATTGCAACATTGCAAAAACCATTATGAAGTAAGCAAACAAATGGTACTCTATCTCCTGGCTAGTAGAAAGGTACAACAACTTTACGTTGAAATGAGAAACATAGGATATAGGATACATCGGGTATATCAGAGAGACAAGTCATTGAGCCCAATGTATATATTCCTTGAGTTTCATCTTATTCAAACTGTTGTATTTTAGCCTTTCCGAATATCTTTCCTTTTTTTTGCATGTCTATTTTCTTTTTTAGAGTAACTAAGCAATTTGTTTCAACTCCAGAAGTGAGTTCAACATTCTATGACCACTCTCTGCGTCAGGAAGTGTCCACTTATCTTCCTACTGAGTTTCTAATACTTTAGGAAATAATTTCCCCTTTCAGTACAATTGCAGATTCCAGTACAAATGGTGCCCATTTTAAAATGATTCTTCCCCATGAGTATCAACACACACTCATTTACATGTGCGAAATATGTGATCATCAGTGCACACTACAGCAGCATTTTAAAATATTAAAGTTTATTTTTACAATTCTCAGAAAAACAATTTGCTCAGAAAATCTTCTGCTGTATATTTATAAGTGATAACACAGTGAAGTTTGATTAAAACAGCATAATGCAGCTTTATTTAAAAAAAGGTTTTTTTAAAGTCATGGTTCAGTCATCAATCTGAGTAAGTGGATTTTAAATGACTGAAATTTGCTTTTAAAAAGGATCTATAGAATTATTTTCTAATTAGGATGAGGTATTAGATTCATAATGAATTAAAACATAAATCACATTTAAATGCTTATAGAATACATTGGTTAGGTGTCCAGGGCTTCAAAATATTCCAGCTTAATTTTCAATACATCTCTGAAGGGCCTGCAAATATTAGCAGGTACTCTAAATGGTGATGACCTTGGATGTGGCGTGGGAGTGGGGGGCAGTGGCGGGGGTTGGAAATGGAACAGACTGGTCTGGTCTGGTCTGGTCTGGTCTGGTCTTTAAACTAGGCCAAACGATTGCCAAATCTCAACTTGCATTCAATGCAAATTATGATCAAGATGCTGCAATATTTTTTGAACTGTGCTGGAGGAAATTAGCACATTTGATTAGAAATTATAGGCCCTTATATTTATCATTCCTAATTTTGATTTTTCATACTTGTTGAATTAATCTCTTCTCAGCTACCCTGTCCAATCCATTCAATTTAAGCCCCATGTCAAGTCACTTCCAATTCTCCTATTTATTTGGGGGAAAAAAAAGCCTTAGCCTGTTTAATTTTTTTACAGAAGCACCAATTGCTTAGATCTGTTGCCATCCTTGTAAATCATTTTTATACCGTTCCCAGTTCTTGTCTATCATTTTTATACTTGGTAGAGCGTAATCTGACCAGGGACTTGTCGAACAACTATTTTGCTATTAAGCCAAAATTAAACCAGAAAGCTTTGTTTTGTTGACCCAAGATGCTGTTTTTAATTTTTTTTCATCTGTATCCATGGATCCTTTTGCTCTTCCTCCTGTTGCAGTTTATTTTGCTTTCAAAGGTGGAAGTGGTATGTATGTTGGTCACCAACACACATCACTTAAATGGAACTTTAATATAAATAAATATTAAACTACAGTAGTATTTTAAATATTTTTAATGCTAAGGTAGAAAGATTCGTGATTATCAAGAGGATGAAAGCGTGTTCAGAATATGCAGGAACGTAGAGTTGAAGTTGAAATCAGAGCAGCCACGATATTTAAAATGGCAAAACAAGCTCAAGGAAGCAAGCAGCCTTGTTCCTCATTCATATGTAAGTAGCTGTCCAGTCTGGAACCTCCACATAACTGAAACTCTTGTACACTCTATTTAATAGCACTGCAGATAATCTGACTGTGCCCTTGGTATACTAGACTGTTAAAACACTACCAACTGAAATGTGACATATGTCCTTCAAACTGAAACAAACTCTAGTCTTTCATTAACCAGCTGCAGACAGCCCTGAACACAGCTTGCCTTGTGTTAAATACAGTATTTTTTTTAAGTAACAGTTTCCTTTCATTCACAAATCTGTGGAGTAATATTAGCCCTAGCAATTCCTCATATACTTGTAATCCAAATCGTGATGGCGACTTAAACAAGTAGATTCCCTTCCAGTAACCTTTGTTCTGGTTTCCCCGTTTGCACAGTAGAAGAAAGCAATGAAATATGCTACTTACCAAATCTTTTCCTTGTCCACCAGTGAGGTTCTTTGACTATGGAAAAACTCACTTCCGGATGCAATCTAAGTCTGTTATACAGATCTGTAGTCCCACACTTTGGCTGCCCTATAATATAGAAATAAGGAAGACAGCGGAGGCGGTAGTGTTCATCACCACGATGTTGCAAGTGTTTCCAAATTACCTTTTTCAAGTAATCAAATATAGTCTGAAAATGTTTTGTGTGTAAAAAATAAGCATTTTTCTTGTAAGGGTCCGTGGATGCAGTCCCTGTATATCTCGTATACCAACAATGGTTCTTCACACTTTGAAGAAAGTTTCTTGGAATGACAGAGAATATCTAAAATATAAAAATAACAAATGTGTGAAGGAAGTCAATACCTAGATTTCATTCTAAAATCATTTTGACACCATATTGTTGGCTATTTAATTATATTTGATTTACAGAACTGTTGATCGTGTGATTTCGAGAAATTGCACACAATGCCATTGTGAAACCTTGTAAAATGTTTGTAGGAAAAAAATCTTACATATTACCCAATATTCTGTCCAGTGTGATTGTTGCAACACCAAAACATCACATGCACCAGATTCCGGAAAGCACAAAGAAGCAGAACATCAGGTGTAAAAAACAAACTATGTACAAATCTTGACGGAAGTAAACAGAATGTAAATACTGGCTCTCTCTTGTACCATGCAATTTGAATAGTGACAGTGTTTGAGAATTCCTACAAATACACATGCCATCAAGAAACATGGCACAACATTCCCCAAAATGAAACTTATTTGGAATTCAATGTTTAACACTCCAACTGTGCAAAGCCTGAAGGGTATGTTGCTCTAATCACGCTGGGCTATTTTAATGTTGTGCAACAGATTAATAAAAAAAAAAGCTGATGGCAAACCACCAGTCCATTTTACATCTCTCTGGATTTTTATTTCCTCAAAGTCAAAAATGAAAACGCATTTGTTGACTGTGCTGGTTCAGTGCCCATGATTTGTGTCAACATCTTTTTTTAAAATAACTGTAATGGGATCAGATGTTAAGTTTTGTATAAAGCTCGTATCTCCCAATTTTGAAATATACTGTGTGCACACTGTTTGCTATGTGACAGAAAAATGGATCATAACCAATTTCTATTCCAGTGTCCCTTTCAAATATCAACGTTTTACCAACAATACTGAACATGTGTCGCTACAAATTTCTGTTCAAAATGTAGTAAGCTAATTTATTTTGGTTTTGGTTTCCGTTTAGCATTACAAATCTCAAAGGACTGATCGAAGAGGAGGGAATACATTCAGTATCCTGTCAGTGATCCTACACAAATAATACCATACAAAAAAAATATAGCTGGTCACTTGTTTCAAATGGGTAGTAGATGGGTGATCAGCATGGTGGGGAACAGTTGGGTGCCATCAGGTTCAAGAGGTTGAAATGGCCTGCTCCTGTTTCTATATTGCTATAATATTCTGGATTGAATAGTTCAGATATTATGATCAATGGATGTTCTTAAACTGTTATGATAAATACACATACAATTTGATTTTGATTAAACAGATGAATTTGGAACCATAAAATGGTAGGTTGTGCAAAATACGTGAGCAGCAGTCAAAAGGAAATGGAAGTGTGCAAAGCCTTTCCTGTTTCACAAAACCAGATATAAATGCATGAAATAAGGCTTTCTCTGCCCTATAATCCTACTACTTTCATATATTCTATATCATGCAGCACTGAACCATTAGCACAACTGACTATTTTAATACTCAAAGTCCAATATTACTAATAATCAAGATGTGGAGGTGCCAGTATTAGTCTGAGGTGGACAAGGTCAGAAATCACACAACACCAGGTTATAGTCCAACGGGTTTATGTGAAAACACAAGCTTTTCACCTGACAAAGCACTATAGCACTTCACCTGACAAAGGGGCTACACTCCAAAAGCTTGTGTTTTCACATAAACCTGTTGGACTATTACCTGGTGTCGTGCAATTTCTGATCTAATAATCAAACTTAATCCTCAATACTGTTTAGTAATTTTTAAAACAAATATCAGTATTTAAGAGTGATTAGTTGCCATAACAGTTAAAGGTGCTTTTCAATACCTGAAATGAATGCTGCTTAGTACTAACTATATTCTATTAAAGTCATTCTAACTATTAGCTACATGCAGCAGCTTGTAAAGTTGGTATGTATGGTATTAGTCTAGAAGTCTAGACTATAGCACTGAGACCAAGAATGATGCCAAATAGCACGATTCAATCACTAATGAATATACAAAGTGGAAAATTGTACTACACTATGTACTTTTGACTTAGTAACCTATTTGAAAGTTGCAAAAACTTTAACATTGTTTGCTGAAGACATTACAACAAACATATCATAGAAAAATTCATTTCAACTTACATGTGCCTCTTGTTTTACAAGGTCCTCCCTCTCTGGCAGTCTCCTTGGCATGAGCTGAAGTTTAGAATCAGTGCTGTGTTCGTGTGTTGCATGATTGATTCTTTCTAACCAATTAAATGGTAAGGAAAGCCTCTCAGCATCACTTTCAACTTCTGTAAGATCCAATTCTGGAGATTCTTCATTATTTGTGGTTGTACTGTACTGGAATGGGGATGGAGTCAACAATAATTTCTGTTGGTCTCTAGTTAAAATATAAGATACCATAACTAGGCACAATATTATTACTCCCATAAACAGGGTCCCATGTTTGGCTTTCCAAGCAAAGATATGTCTACTCCATCCAAACCTGCGCTCTCCTTTGACCTCCAGTGTTGCAAGTAAATTCATTGGCTGCTGCTCACCTTCATTAAATAGTCGAGGCGGCTTTTCAAAGTCCTTACTGAAAGTAAAGGTAGCAAATTTATTTTCTGTGTGATCAGTCACTGAACGCATTTTATTGTCATGTATCTTGTTGTAGTGATGCAAACGTATACAGCAATTGGGCATTAAATAACTACATCTTCAATGATGTCCTGGACTAATTTCTTTTGACGCTCTTACAACATTGGAAAAAATAGTCAACCTCAGTTAAGGAGTGGCTCAGCACAATCTTGCTCTTAAGCTGTGAAGACACGCTTCTGATGCCAGTTAGTGGAGATAATTAGTCTGCCTTTAAACATACCTACAGAAAGAAAAGAAACATGAAATTAATACAAGTGGTGTGACATTTTTACATAATTAACCTTCAGTTATTAAAAATACTGAAAAGTACATCACATAGATCAATCTGTTAACATTACAGCAATCATTATATTCTCAGGACAGGAATGCTTTACCATATTGAATATAATGTATTCTTCTACTGAAAAGAATATGCTTGATTCCAAAGCATGTAAACAAGGCATTTTGATTTTGCGCTAAACTTTTGTTTTGGGTTGTAGAAGAATTTTTCAACTTCCCAAATAGCTGCTTCTTTCTTTCAAAAGATATGAATTAAATATTATGAGTTTACATTCAAGCTAATCCACTAAAAGAAAGTTGCCTAAAACAAATTTCCGTACAATTGTGACACAGAAGAATGATACTGCTTCATTTTTTAAAAAAAAGTCTAATTGCCAAGATCAATTGAGCAGCAATGACAATTTTTTTTCTGAGAAATTATTAATTTGAGGAACTTTGCCATCCATTGCAAATTACTGCCTTTGTGGCTTCAACTTGTTCAGAGGGATTTACCCTTTACCTGTACTCCTATCACCATTAAAAGTAGCCTGTACTGTTCACAGCAAATCAGCGGAAGACAACATTTCTCTACACCAAAAACAAAGCTTTATCCTGTTTACACAACATAATTCTGTGCTCCATTGAAAATCCAAAATCCCATTGAAAGTAAAAGCTTAAGAACCTATTCAAGTCAATTAAGAAACAGCAGACTTCACAGAATGGTGTTTCCTGGTGCTGGACAACTAGTACATTCTAAACTTATTGATTTATTACTGTAAATAATGTTATCCCATGTGTGACATAGAAACTTGCAATGTTATGTAACACCTGAAGTATAACAGAAAAATAGAACATATGAAATTAAAACAGAAAATGCTAGAAATACTCAACAAGACTCGCATCATATGTGAAGAGAGAACATTAGAACATGAGAGAAAATAGGAACTGTAGATGCTGGAGAATCCGAGATAACAAGGTATAGATCTGGCTGAACTCAGCAGGCCATGCAGCATCATAGGAGCAAGAAAGCTGACGTTTCAGGCTAGACCCTTCATCAGAAAAAGGGTCTAGGCCTGAAATGTCAGCCTTCCTGCTCCTATTAGAACATGAGAACCAGGAGTTGGAGTAGGCAATTCATCCCCTTGAGCCTGCTCTGCCACTTGATGCAATCACGGCTGATCTCATCTCAGCCTTAACTCTTCATTTTCTGCTCACTCTCCATAACCCCTTAACTCGTTACAAATTAAAAATTTGTCTATCTCCTCTTCAAAATTTACTCAGTTCCCCAGACTCTGGGGTAGAGAATTCCACAGGTACATGACCCTTTGAGAGAGGGAATTCTTCCTTATTTCTCAAGGGCAGCTAGGGACGAGCAGCAACAGCCATGTCCATGAGTCAATAATAATAAAGAAAAGAACACCTAATCTCCTGTCTCATTGTTCTCAGCAATAAGACCACAAGAAATAGGAACAGTCGTAAGCTATTTGAACACTTAAGCCTGCTTTGATTCAATAGAATTATGGCTGTTCCTAGACTCGTGTCCACTTTCTTGCCCTTTCCCATTACTCTCAATTCCGCGACTGATCAAGAACCTATCTTAACCTTAATTATATACAAGGACTCTGCCCCCACAGCTCTCTGTGGCAAGGAATTCTTAAGACTCTCAACCCTTAAAGAAGAAATTCCTCCTTATCACTGTCTTAATTTGGGACCCCTTTATTCTGAGGCTATGCCCTTTGTTCCGAGAAACTTCGTCTCAGCATCTACCCTGTAAATCTCCTTAAGAATCATTTATGTTTCCATGAGGTGATTAGAGTCACTACTTGTTTACCCTTTATCCATAGGGCAATCACTCCACACCTGGAATCATCCTTGTGAATCTGCTTGGAAATGCCTTCAATGAAATAAGATCTTTCTTTATATAAGTGGACCAAAGCTGCTCATTGTAGTCCAGGTGTGGTCACATCGCATCTTGTACAGTTACAGTAAGACTTCCCTACTCTTCTACTCCAACCCCCTTGAAACAAGGGTCAACATTCCACTAGTCTTCCGGATTACCTTCTGTATCTATGTGCCAGCTTTCTGTGCTTCGTGTACAAGTTTCCTGATGTTGCAGCTTCTATAAATTTTCTCCATTTAAATAATAATGTGTTCTTCTGTTGTCCATTCCAAACAACTTGGCAAGGTGATGGCCAATTGGTATTATTGCTAGATTATTAATGCAGAGACCTGGTAAGGTTCTGGAGAC
Organism: Stegostoma tigrinum; assembly: GCF_030684315.1. NCBI lineage: Eukaryota > Metazoa > Chordata > Chondrichthyes > Orectolobiformes > Stegostomatidae > Stegostoma > Stegostoma tigrinum. Next base: position 29,981,149 of record NC_081373.1, read on the forward strand.
GCAGTTTTGAATTTAATAAATATCTGGAATTAGCAGTCTAATTATGACAATGAAACCATTGCCAATTGTCAGAAAAGCCCATCTGGTTTGCTAATGTCTTTTAGGTAAGGAAATGGCCATCCTTACCCTGGTCTGGCCTACTCTACTATGACGTAGATCCACAGCAATGTGGCTGACACTTAACTGCCCTCTGGGAAATTGAGAATAGGTAATAAATACTGGCCTGATCAGTATGCCAGATTCCATGAATGAATAAACAAAAACTTACTTTCCCCACACCATACTCCATTGCAGTCTTTTTGAGCACTTACACAGCCTATCAAAACTTCTCTGTAAACTGCTGTATCCCTCTCACAAGCCGCCTTTCCACCTATCTTTGTCTCTTCTGCAAATTTGCCTACAGTACTTTTGCTTCTTCCTCCAAATCTTCCGTGAAAGATTAGTGATAAACGGGTCCCTTTCAGAATGGCAGGCAGTGACCAGTGGCATTCCACAAGGTTCGGTGCTGGGGCTGCAGCTGTTTACAATATACATTAATGATATAGATGAAGGCATTAAAAGTAATATCAGCAAATTTGCTGATGACACAAAGCTGGGTGGCAGGGTGAAATGTGAGGAGGATGTTATGAGAATACAGGGTGACTTAGACAGGCTAGGTGAGTGGACGGATGCATGGCAGATGCAGTTTAATGTGGATAAATGTGTGGTTATCCACTTTGGTGGCAAGAACAGGAAGGCAGATTACTATCTAAATGGAGTCAAGTTAGGTAAAGGGGAAGTTCAACGAGGTCTGGGTGTTCTTGTATATCAGTCAATGAAAGCAAGTATGCAGGTACAACAGGCAGTGAAGAAAGCTAATGGCATGCTGGCCTTCATAACAAGGGGAATTGAGGATAGGAGCAAAGATGTCCTTCTGCAGCTGTATAGGGCCCCGGGGAGACCGCACCTGGAGTATTGTGTGCAGTTTTGGTCTCCAAATTTGAGGAAGGACGTTCTGGCTATTGAGGGAGTGCAGCGTAGGTTCACGAGGTCAATTCACGGAATAGCGAGACTATCAAATGTTGAAAAATTGGAGCGACTAGGCTTGTATACACTTGAGTTTAGAAGGATGAGAGGGGATCTGATTGAGACGTATAAGATTATTAAGGGATTGGACAATCTGGAGGCAGGAAGTATGTTCCCGTTGCTGGGGGAGTCCAGAACCAGAGGACACAGTTTAAAAATTAGGGGTAGGCCATTTAGAACAGAGTTAAAGAGAAACTTCTTCACCCAGAGAGTGGTGGATATATGGAATGCTCTGCGCCAGAAGGCAGTGGAGGCCAAGTCTCTGGATAGTTTCAAGAAAGCGATAGATAGAGCTCTTAAAGATAGTGGAACCAAGGGTTATGGGGATAAGGCAGGGACAGGATGCTGATTGTGGATGATCAGCCATGATCATAATGAATGGTGGTACTGGCTCGAAGGGCCGAATGGCCTCCTCCTGCACCTATTTTCTATTGTGTCTGTGTTGTCCCATGAGTTAATTACTATTGAGGCTAGATAGCAGAACCGTGCGCAATCAAATTCAAAATATGAGAGTATGCAGACACTATGACAGAATTTTACTGTCTAACACAATCTAATCTAACACAGCAGCAAGACAATATCAGATTTCAAATCCAAACTTATCAAAGCAAACCATGAGGAGCCCAATTTTCAGCTCCCTAACTATTCAAGGAGGACAGGCTGAAAGAGGTAACTATTTTATCAGGTTTCTGTTGAGAAAACCCATGGCATGTTTAAAAACGAAAGCCCAGCACTTGTATTTTTTCAGCTCCAGCACTTACAGGAAGGGGAAGATGCCTAGTGGAGCTCTCAAGTTTATCTGGAGGGTCAGCATTGAAGTGCCCTGAGGAAGGGAGGAGGAGGACTGCTTCATCAAACAAACACCCTGGAAATGGCCAGAAGCGTCAGCAGCCAGAGTGTGTTCCCTCCAATCAAGGCACCTCAAGAGGTGGACAAATGAATGGCATGACTCCTACCGGAGGCTCCAAACACCTTTTTCATCTCCCTGCTAACATCATGCATGCCTATCTCCCTCTGCCAGCTGCTGGTTGCCCTCTCAGAACCAGGCCACAGTGCATTCATCCACAAATGATGTTGCACCAGACTGCTAAAATAGCCAAAGACAATCCCACAACAGATATGCTAATGTTATTTAACCAAGTGACTCTTAGCCAATAGGCTGTAATGTTGTCAGTTGATTATATAACACTTGCATTAATAAAACCTAGCTAAATCTAAATTTGTAAACTGTAACCATGGTTAGCCAATGGCTTAGAAAAAGTGGAAAAGCAATACAATCTTAACATCTTCTTGTCCCACCTAATAAAAGACAGTAAAAGCGGGCGCTGAAAACCAAACATTTAGTGATAGAAATTCAACACGGCAACTGTATCCATAACAGGTCAAAGTAAACTTCATTTGAAGCAACCCAGAGTAATGTGAAGTTAATGCCAACAAATTTAAAAACATCAAAATATAGACGACTGGTTAAAAAAAATCATTAATACAACAAAGACAATGTTGCTTATAGTCAGGGAGCAGTTGGAAGATAATGTTTCATTAAAACATTGAAAGATTGCCTTGGTATTTAACAATTGTCAAAAAAATATTGTCTTGGGGAATTTAAACAAGTTACATCAACTACCATGGAAACTTTTATTTCACAATCTTAGGAGTTGCCACATGTCCCATTCACGTATATTACACTTTAAAGAAAGCACCAGCATTCATTCCAAATAAAGAACATTGTACTTCAACCAAAAAGCCAACAAATCATTGAGTTCTTTCCAAAGATTTGCTTCAACCTCTGTATGGAAACACAATAGAGTGCTTGTTCTAGTTTGTTGCAGTTTTCTGTCCTTAAAAACAGCTTCCTGTTTTATAAATCTCAAAGAAATTTTATTTTAAAGAATGAAACATTTGCCCTGAATTAAAATATCTGACTCAGCAACCATTTCTCAATTATACTGCTGAAATGAAACAGATTTTGGAACAAATCCCTTAGTCTAAACTAAGTATTACAGCTGTGTGCTATACAAATACGTCTCAGTATTATGCCTGATCTAAATCGTTGTGTTACATTGTGAAAGAGAAATTGGACTAACCCTTTTCAGTACAGTTACCCAATTCTTCAATGTAATTTATCCCTCCACAAGTCAATGGACCATAAACCCACTAAGGAAAACATCATGAGGCCGTTTGTAATTTTCCAAAGTTTTAAGTATGATAGAAAAACAAACAACATTGGATCTCTGCCTTTTCTTCAGTATTACACCCAGACCACTTGCCAGTTCAGTGAATGAATAAGAAAAAAAGGGCATATTTTCTGAGGAGTGGCAAGTCCTCAATTCCAGAAGCAGGGGAAGGGGGAGATTGGGTGTTGAGCAGGAGGAGAGGAAAGGGTGCAGTGTGGTGGAAAGGGAGAGCATGCCCAATGGCAAGGGGGGTTGAAGGTTGGAGGTCAGGTATGGAGCAAAAGGGCAGGAAGGGCATGGCCAGCAGGTCAGTTGTGGCGATACGGGAAAGGACTTAAATACAGAGGATAGGAAGTAGGTGACAGGTCCTGAGTGGTCAGATCAGTGTCTATGGTATGGGGGAGCAGTAGTTGTGTGTGACATAGGCATGAGTCAGCTGAATGCTCACTTCGGATTTGGACGATGTGTTTAATTGTCTAATTTTCCCCAAATATCTATTTCATTTAAACCCTCCAAATTCTCTGATTTCAATGGAGACTTTAAGAAAAGTTTCTGGTGTAGGGAAATGCCCAGTGGAAATTCCATCAGAGTCTGCTAATATGCGGATTCCTCAAGCTCCTCGCAACTAACCCCCATTAGCTCTGGAATAATGACTGTCGCATCATTGGAAAATTCCAGCTAAAATTTCACATTTCAGGCAGAACAAAGGATTCATTGATTTCAAAATTCCTCCCCCCCTTGCTTTTAAATCCCAGCACAGCCTATCTCAGCACTGTTGCTATCATCTCTTCCAGCATCTACAACCTTCTAGCTATCCTTACTCATCAAATTCTGATCTCTTGATAACAATTACTTCTTGTCCATTGGTGATCACAACTTCAGTAGTGGCATAGATAACAAAGTGTGATGAACACAGCAGGCCAAGCAGCATCTCAAGAGCACAAAAGCTGATGTTTCTGGCCTTCAGTAGTAGCATAGCCTCATTACTGGACAGAAATCTTCCCTGTGCTTCATATTCTTAACTGATGTTTTGAAAACCTCATCTTCCCAAATTACTATGTGTGTACTGCAATTACAGCTTGAGTAGTACTGACTAGGGACTTATGTAAAGGATATAACTGACATCACATAGTTGCTGTCGTTGCAATAGTAGTGTTAGAAAGTGAAAACTAAAGGAAAAGGAAGAGCATGCATTTAAGAAATATCCCTATAGATTTGGCAGTATCCTTATTGGCTTGACACTAATCGCTGATATCTCATCCCACCAATGTTGTTGAGGAATACCCTTTCACCATTGCTCCCTGTGAGTCATATTTAAATCATGTAGTTATATGTTTCCTGGTATACAAAAGTTATGTGTTTATACAGTGTATTTCAAGATCCTAGGTCACCTCAAAGTGCCTCATAGCCAGTGAAGTACTTTTAAAACAGGAGTGCAAGGTAAACAGAGCACCCACAAATTCAGAATTTTCCTGGGTGCTATGAACAGCAAATTAACATGATTATTAAACCGATTCAGCAATGTCTAAGTCGCATGAGTGAGCCACAATTTAGCAAAGACAGCAGGGAGAAAGCAATTGATTTAAGAGTTTCAAAATGGCATTTTTCTCAAGAGTGAAAGATGTTTGCCTTTATGTAAATATGAATGATATAAATACATCTATCTTAAAACATCAATTTCTCAGCTACTCCCTATGCATAAGTGAATTACATCTCCTCTCTACTTGCATAGAAATTCATCTAATCTCTTTCCAGTACAGTTCTGTCCTCCTATTAAAATGAGTTTCAAGTCTCTGCCACAATTATTTGTTTAAATGTTTCTTGATAGGGCCAGTCTGGTTGAAATATCCAGCTGTTTATTGCAAGCATGCTATTTTACTGTTGAGTCCCCAGATGCTACATTTCACATGATAATCCAAATTCTTCAAGATATTTGTCATACCATTAGATATCATATAAATAGAACAAATTCTTTCTTTCCAATATCCAGTGGTTTAATATGCGTGACAGGATGAAACATCATCTGATCAGTCTATGATAAACAGAGAATGTTTAATGTAAATTCATATTGGACTTTGCTCCTCAATTCCAATGTTATACTGTTATTCTAAATCAAACATAAAAAACTATTCCAAAATATATCTGGGGATTCATCAATTAAAAACAGAACATACTTCAACTACCAGAAAGCACAAATTAACAGTAACATCCAAAGGCCTGAACAAGTGACCTAGAACCATGATGTCAAATGCCAGTTAGAAGAATTTAAACTCAAGTAATTAATAAATCTAGGATAAAAATATAGACCTTGTTAATTATGATCATGAAACTACAGATTTTTGTAAAAGACCCATTGAATTCACAAATGCACTTTGGAGAGGCAATTTGCTGTTATTCCATGGCCTGGCATAAATGTGGCTCTTCGTAGTCCCCAAAATGACTTAGCAAGGTGTCAAAAGCATGAAAGAAAAGTTATACACTGGATAAACACTTTGACCATACAAATGCAGCAGTTTGGGAAAGCAATTCATTACCACCTACCATAATTGACCTTTTTCTCCCCATAAGCTTGAACTCAACCAAATCAGCTAAACACAATTTGTCCTCAACAAATTCATGCTGGCTTTGCTCAACAAAGCCACATTTGTCCAAGTTACTTCTACTTTTGTCCAGATTATCGTCTGTAATAACTTTTTTTGACCAAACTCAAGTTACTAGCTTTATTCATTTACCTACATTAAGCAAGGGTACAACAATTGTAATTCTCCACTCCTCTGGCACCCCTCCTCTATCTAAATTATGGTGATTATGAGTAATTATAGTGAATATCGCCACAATGTCCACTCATACATCTCTCAATGTCTGCAGATACATCTCATCTAACCTTATGAACTTAAGTACTGCTACAGCTTTCAAGACTTCTCGGTCTCTTTGGTCTCCTTACTTGAGAAGAGATATACTAGCACTGGACAGGGTGCAGGAGATTCACTCGGTTGATTCCAGAGCTGAGAGGGTTGGATTATGAGGAGAGTCTGAGTAGGCTGGGATTATACTCATTGGAATTCAGAAGAATGAGGGGAGATCTTATAGAAAGATGTAAGATTATAAAGGGAATAGATAAGGTGGAGGCAGGGAGGTTGTTTCCGCTAGCAGGTGAAACTAAGGCTAGGGGATATCGCCTCAAAATAAAGAGAAGCAGATGTAGGACTGAGGTCAGGAGGAACTTCTTTACCCAAAGGGTTGTGAATCTGTGGAATTCGCTGCCCAGTCAAGTGGTTGAATCTACCTTACTGCATGTGTTTAAGGCAAGGCTAGATAAATTTTTGAACAGTAAAGGAATTAAGGGTTATGGTGAGTGGGCGGGTAAGTGGAGCTGAGTCTCAAAAAGATCAGCCATGATCTTATTAAATAGCAGGGCAGGCTCAAGGGGCCAGATGGCCTATGCCTGCTCTTAGTTCCTATGTTCTTTTATATGTTGTCTTTTAAATTTTAAGCCCATCTAGTGTCTCATCTGTCTGCTTTTACAATATGGTTTCAAATCTGTCTTTATCAAGGAAACATATGCGCCCAAGGGAGTCAATTAGTACTTTGGCCATGATTTTGTCTCTACGTGTAAATCCCCTTTTGGTCCTAATCTGTGCCACTTCTCCTTTTATTATTTAGATGGTTATAGAAGTTTTAAAATATTAAAATTCCAATTTATGTAAGTTGTCAGTCTCAATGCATGCTCTCACACTGCTTCTACTTCTTTTACATCCCCTCTGAAATGTTCATGTTGAGTCTGGCTCACACTTATGTCATATGCACATTTTTTTCTGTTTCCTCTTACCTTCTGTCTCTTGGCATCTAGGGAGCTCTGGGTTGACTTTTCTTACACCGCCCCCCCCCCCCAAACTCGGCTTCATACCAATGTGTCTCGACTATACTGAACCGCCTCCTCATAAAAGGGAGCTTACTGTTCAGTTACAGATCGAACTACCATTCTCATCCCATTTGACATCATCTCCAACTGCTTGTCCTTTTTCACAATTAATTTGAAACTTAAACATTGCAATGATAAGACTCACTACTGCAATTTCTACTGGCATTCCCACTCAAGCATTCGATAAATATTCAATGCTTATTGGAATACTATTTGAAGTATTCAGCTTTTCAATTACCATCACACAATACCAACATGCTACTAAGGATTCCAAAAATTAGGAACCATCTGGTAAGTGGTTACAACATGCAACCAAAAGTATGCAAGATATTAAAGCGGTTACAAATGTGCACACTATATCCAATTTCAACCATATTTAAATATTCTACTTTGCTTACTTCCTTGCATCCCATGCTGAATATTATGGTAAACATTTGCCAAGAATATTTTAAATCATTGACTATCTAGTTTCCAGTTTTTAAATTACCTGCTTAAATTACACAAACAGGTGCCCCTATCAAAATGACATACTCATTATTTTATTGAGAACAAACCAAAATAGATGTGCTATTATAAACGTACATAAGATTACAATTCGAAAACGACATCCAGAGTTATTTCCTAGAAGGACAAGGGAAACAGATACATGGGAACACCACCAACTTCAAGATCCCCTCCAAGCCCCTCACCTTCCTGACTTGGAGATATATTGTCATTCCTTAATCTTCACTGGTTCAAAATCCTGGAATTGCCTCCCTCAGGTCGGTGTAGGTCAACCCACAGCAGGTAGACTGCAGCGGTACCACCCTCTCAAGAGCAACGAGAGATGGGCAATAGATGCTGGTAAGGCAGCGATACCCAAGTCCCACAAGTGAATAGGTAAAATCAATTCCTATGTAACATTCTCATATTTGCAAGTCAACTTATAACCTTAACCCAGCCACAGATCTACTGATTCCTACCCCACCCCCTATCCCCTTCCACAAGTTGATTTCCTACCTTTCCAATTTTCCTCATTAAATACTCTTCAGGAAACCTTTCTGAAGGAGGGTCACGGAACCTGAAACGTTATCTCTCAATTCTCGACACAGATGCTGGCATCCCTGCTCAGATTTTCCAGCAATTTCTGTCTTGGTTCCATAAAATAATGTTCCTCTGACATTAATCGGCCCTTCGCTGGTAGTATCCTGTAACTGCTTTTGTAATCTTTCAAGGACGTGGGACTTACTGGAAAAGCTTACATATGTTGGCTGTTGCTAATTATCCAGTTATGGATCAATTACATTGCTGTGGGGCTGGAGGTACATGTAGGCCAAATGAGGTAAAGAGAACAGGTTTCATTTCTTAAAAGACATTAGAGAACCAGATGGGTTTTTACCACAATGGTCACTATTACTGATTTACTTCTAATAAATTAGGGTCGGTGATGGTCCAGTGGTATTTTTGTGAGACTATTAATCCAGAAACCCAGCTATAAATTCTGGGGACCCTGGTTCAAATCCTCCCATAGCAGATGATGGAATTGGAATTGAATAATTAAATAGAAAATCTGCAATTAAAAATCTACTGATCACCATGAAATCATTGATAATTGTTGGAAAAACCCATGTGGTTCACTAATGTCCTTCAGGGAAGGAAATCTGCCACCCTTACCTGGTCTGGCCTACATGTGACTCCAGTCCACAGCAATGTCGTTGATTCTCAACTGCCCACTGAAATGGTCCAGCAAGCCACTCAGTTGTACCAATCACTACAAAGTCTCAAAGAAATGAAACCAAACGGATCACCTGGCATCAACCTAGACACCAGAAAAGACAAAACAGCAGAAACAGCCCTGTCAACTCAGCGAAGTACTCCTCACTAACATCTGGAGGTTACTGCCAAAATTGGGAGAGCTGTCTCACAGACTAGTCCAGCAACAGCCTGACATAGTTATACTCACAAAATTTTACCATACACACAATGTCTCAGACACCACCATCACCATCCTTGGATATGTCCTATCTCACTAGCCGGACAGACCCAGCAGAGGGGGCAGCACAGTGGTATACAGTCAGGAGGGAGTTGCTCGAGAAGCCCTCAGCATTGAATCCGGGCCCCATGAAGTCTCATGGCTTCAGGGTAAACATGGAGAAGGAAAACTCCTGTTGACTATCATGTACTGTCCTCCCTCCTCATGTTGAACAACACTTAGAGGAAGCACTGAGGATGTCAAAGGCACAAAATGTACTCTGGGTGGGGATTTCAAATGTCCTCCACCAAGAGTGGCTGGTCAGCAGTACTAATGATCGAGCTGGTCAGGTCCAAAAGGACATAGCTGCTCGTCTAGGTCTATGGGAGGTGGTGAGGGAACCCACAAGAGGGAAGAACGTATTTGATCTCATTCTTAATAATCTGCCAGCTACAGTTACATCTATCCATGACAGTATCGGTGAGAGTGAGCATTGCACAGTCCTTGTGGAGAAGAAGTCCCACCTTCACATTGAGAATAACTTCCATCGTGTTGTGTGGCACTATCACTGTGCTAAATGGGACAGACTTCGCACAGATCTAGCAACTCAAAACTGGGCATCCATGAGACACTGAGGGCCATCAACAGCAGCAGAATTGTAACCTCATGGGCCAGCATATCCCACACTCAACCATTACTATCAAGACAGGGGATCAACCCTAGTTCAATGGAGAGTGCAGCAGGGCATGCCAGGAACAGCATCAGGTATACCTGAAGATGTTATCAACCTGATGAAGGTACCAAATAGTACTATTTGCACACCAAACTGTGAAAGCAGCATGTGATAGACAGAGCTAAGTGATCCATGACCAATGGATCAAATCTAAGCTCTGCAGTCCTGCCATACCCAGTTGTGAATGGTGGGGGACAATTAAGCAACTCACTGGAGAAGGAGGTTCCACAAATATCCCCATCCTCAATGATGGAAGAGCCCAGCACATCAATGCAAAAGCTAAGGCTGACACATTCGCAGCAATCTTCAGCCAGAAGTGCCGAGTGGATGACCTATCTCAGCATCCTCCAGCGGTGCCCAGCATGACAGACACCAGACTTCTGCCAATTCAGTTCACACCACATGATATCAAGAAAGGGTTGGAGACACTGCATACTGCAAAGACTACCAGCCGTGACAACATTCCGGCAATAATACTGAAGACTTGTGCTCCAGAACTTGCCACTCCCCTAGCCAAGCTGTTCCAATACAGCTACAACACAGGTAGCCACCCAACAATGTGGAAAATTGCCCAAATATGTCCTGTACACAAAAAGCAGGCCTAATTCGACCTGGCCAGTTACCGCCCTATCAGTCTACTCTCAATCATCAGTAAAGTGGAAGGTGTCATCAACAGTGCTATCAAGCAGCACCTGCTCAGTGATGCCCAGTTTGGGTTCTGCCAGGGCCACTCACCTCCTAACCTTATTACAGCCTTGTTTCAAATATGGAGAAAAGAGCTGACTTCCAGAGGCGAGGCGAGTGACAGCCCTTGATATCAACACTGCATTCGACTGAATGTGGCATCAAGGGGCACTATTAAAACTGGAATCAGTGGGTAGCAAGAGACAAACCCTCCGGTGGTTAGAGTCATACCTCACACATAGCAAGATGGCTGTGGTTGTTGGAGGTCGATCATTTCAGCTCCAGAACACCCACGGGTAGTGTCCTAGGTCCAACCATCTTCAGCTGCTTCATCAATGACCTTCCCTCTATCATAAGATCAAAAGTGGGAATGTTCGCCAATGATTGCACAATGTTCAGCACCATTCGTGACTCCTCAGATTCTGAAACAATCCGTGTTCAAATGCAACAAGATCTGGACAACGTCCAGGCTTGGGCTGATAAGTGGTAAGCAACATCTGCGCCGCACAAATGCCAGTGTGACCATCACCCATGACAGACAAACAATCTATCCACCGTCACTTGACATTCAATGATGTTACCATCACTGAATCCCCCACTATCAACATCCTGGGTGTTATTATTGGCTAGATACTCAACTGGACTCACCCCATGAACACTGGCTACAAGAGCCGGCCAGAAGCTAGGAATATTGTGGCAATTAACTCACCTCCTGACTCCTCAAAGCCTGTCTGCCATCTACAAGGCACAAGCCACAAGTCACAACTGTGAAGGAATACTCCCCAATGATAAGTGCAGCCCAACAACATTCAAGAAACTTGATACCACCCAGGACAAAGCAGCTTGCTTGATTGGCACTACATCTACAGGCATTCACTCCCTCCACCACCAACGCTCAGTAGCAGCAGCATGTACCATCTGTAAAATGCACTGCAGAAATCTACCAAACATCCTCAGGCAGCGCCTTTCAAACCCATGATCACTTCCATCTAGAAGGATAAGGGCATCAGACATATGGGAATACCACCACCTTCAAGTTCCCCTCCAAGCCACTCACCATCCTGACTTGGAAATATATCACTGTTCCTTCATTGCTGCTGGGTCAAAATCCTAGAATTCTCTCCCTAATATCATTGTGGGTCAACCCACAGCAGCAGGACTGCAGCGGTTGAAGAAGGCAGCTCACCACCACCTTCTCAAGGACAATTAGGAATGGGCAAGAAATGCTGGCCAGCCAGTAATGCCCACATCCCACAAATGAATAGAAAAAAAATTGAATTCTAATCCCATTAACTGCTATGGAGGGATTTGAGCCCGTAACCATAGAGCATTAGCTGTGATCACTAATCATGTGACATTATCTTTAGCTTCACCAGCTTCCCGAACTGTGTATTCACTCATTGCTGGACATACTTCCATGCTAATTCCATTGGAACACTGACCTGACAATTACATAACTGTGTACCAAAACGACAAACAGTTGCACGTTTGTACATAAGAATTAATTTAATTGCCCCAGTTAATGTGCCTAGGGCTACAATTAGGATAAAGATAAGAGGGCATCAGTTATAGGCTTCAAAATCATAACAGTATGTTACACTTAGAGGTCCACATGAGCAATACAATACCCATTCCATGCACGAAGTTCTCTGAAAAGTTGAAATGAAACATTTTAAAAACACCCCAGATGGGAGCTAGAGAAAGAAATAGCTTACTATTTTCTTTTTAAAGATCACCAAATTTGACCGAGCCAAAGGAAGCCTTTTGGTCTATCTAGTTGTGCCAACAACTTCATAACGTTAATCCACTGTAATTCATTGGGCAGAAGCCAGAGGGATGGGAATTAATTATAATGAATGCAGTAAAGCTACAAAACAGCATTCTGTGATGTTGTTCTATGATTCCCAAAACCTACTAAATGTGCACTTCATTTTAAATTGGACATCTCACATCTAAATAGTCCTCTGAACAATTTCTTTCTTCAAAATGGTTCCTTTTTCTTTTGTTAATTTTACATTTGTGCCCTCTAGTTATTGACTGGACACGTAGAAATTACTTACTAGCTGACCTCATCAAACTCTAGTCATAACTTTGAATGACATCTTTCCTTTCAACAGGTGAGGAACTTAGCAGAAGTATTTACATTTAGATGTGTTTTGGTCATTGTGAGTATTACTTCTACCCTGATTCAACAGCTTTTTATGAAAGCAGTTTGATATTCCTTTCTGTTGACATACTAGAGAATACAACAGATAACTAATCTAACATTGCCAGTTTTCTTATCATGCTGAATGGAAAAATAATCCAGAGTTCTGAATTAGAGAGTGCTGTAACAATATTAATGGTCAAATATCAGTTGAGTGTCAGGGATTGGTTAACTCAGTTAGTTTATTTAAAACTGTAAAATATATTGTAAAATATGAAACACAATCATTGGAGAAACCGAGTGATTTCTGTAAGTAGTTTGCAGGCCCAGTCACAACATTAAATACAATTATGATATACACTGCTATTCAATATAATCAACACAGCCTTTAGACTAATAACATATTCTGAGCACTGGAATAAATGCTGGAACTTTATTATAATTCATATCTTTTATCATTTGGATACCTAATTTTATGCCATACAAAACTTCTACCTTTGCTGACGTACCAAAGCATCTTCTGAAAAATATAGTTTTAAGACTTTCATAACATATAACATCATAATTATAATGAACTAGTATCTGAAGTTGCACATGGGGGCTAATATCCTGACAAATAAAAGTGTACACTGACAAAGCTACAGTCCAAAATTCCAACTAAAAAGATCTTTCATAACCAGTTCAAAACTCATCAGAGAAGCTTTTTTAGGGGTATGTGATCAGTTAGCTAATATAGACTGTTGACTATTTGTCAGTAATTTTCAGATATTAATTATTAATGTGATAGATCAATTGTTTAGACAAAGAAAGGAAATATATGAGGTGACATTTTCCCAATTCCAAGTCATTCTCTAGAGTGGAGGAGAGAGGGCAGCTAACCCCTGAAGAGGAGGAGTGTTTATCTCTTATGTCCTACAGTTTTTGGTAGCTACAATCTTCACTCTTTCCTGGACTGATGTAGGGGAGATCCTGGTCTTCTCCCAAGAAGATTGTTGGTCATTCTCCTAAATTCACATCCCTCCCACTCCACCACCACCTACACTGGCTGATATACCTTAGTGTAGGTTTCAGCCAAATTATCATTCACTTTTCTAACCTCTGTTTACCAATGACCAGCTACTCAATGTCATAATAACTGTAGTCCCCTTGCCAGCCTTCATCCGAAAGTTAGGTTACCATTCTTTATAAAATCAAAAGTGTATCTTCCCAAACAATTAATCTATAATTTGGCACACATTGATGGTAAATTGTGCTCAGAAAGCATTGTCTGTCTCAGTAGGGCACCATTACCTCTGTGATTTTGTGATCTTTCCCTTTTGTGAACCTTCCCTTTTGTTTTCGTATGATGGAAATTTGGGAAGTTACTTCCTGCTGTACCAGTACTTAAATAGTTTCTCATGTTACACAGCAAATATCAAGAAAGTTCCATTATAAACGGACCCCTATTTTAGAACATAAGAACTAGGAGCACGAGTAGGCCATCTGGCCCCTCGAGCCTGTCCCGCCATTTAATAAAATCATGGCTGACCTTTTTGAGACTCAGCTCCACTTACCCGCCCACTCACCATAACCCTTAATTCCTTTACTGTTCAAAAATGTATCTAGCCTTGCCTTAAACACCTTCAGCAAGGTAGCTTCAACCTCTTCAGTGGGCAGGGAATTCCACAGATTCACAACCTTTTGGTTGAACAAGTTCCTCCTGACCTCAGTCCTACATCTGCTTCTCTTTATTTTGAGGCGATATCCCCTAGCCTTAGTTTCACCTGCTGGCGGAAACAACTTCCCTGCCTCCACCTTATCTATTCCCTTCATAATCTTACATGTTTCTACAAGATCTCCCCTCATTCTTCTGAATTCCAATGAGTATAATCCCAGCCTACTCAGTCTCTCCTCATAATCCAACCCTCTCAACTCTGGAATCAACCGAGTGAATCTCCTCTGCACCCCCTACAGTGCTAGTATCTCTCTTCTCAAGTAAGGAGACCGAAACTGCACACAGTACACTCCAGGTGTGACCTCACCAGGGCCCTATACAGCTGCAGCATAGCCTCCTTTTGTTTTCAACAACTGTCCATATAATTCCAAGTATTAAATCAATATTCCTTCACACATTTTTGTCAGCACATCAGTTAGCACTCCACTGATTGCTGTGGTGGATAATTGAGACATGTGGCACCAATTCTACATTTCTGAGGTTACAACTTCCCCGTTTTGGGTGTTACCTAGAATTAGGCAACTTGATTAAAAAAATATAATTAGAATGAGTCACTGATCACTCGCCAATAAAACCAGCTACACAGCATATAGCTGAATCACACATAACTTCTTCAAATCATTTTCTCTCAAGCTGCCAACACTCAACACCACATATGTCTAAAGAATAGTTATCTTCCTAAAGAGGACCCAGTACCTGTTTAACCTCATTTCAGTTCCAGTCAAAAATGTATAGAGGAGATTTAAATCACTTTGCCATTCTTTTAGTCAAAGGTAATTCGACAATTTGAAAGTGGTTTAGCTCTTTGCAGATTACAATATCTGCTGTCCAGTCCTATCATGAGCACACAATGCTGAAATGCTTGATTGTTTGAAGTACACACACCATTGTGTAAAACTGTTTGACATATGGAAAAAAAATGTTGAGTTTTATTCAACTGTTAGTGCAGAAATCTTCCTGTTAACACAATCAGGATCACCTAGCTCTTTTTCAAAATCTAACAATAACAGGAAATACTACATCAGCCTCAGGAGAACATTTTCTCCAGACTAATTCGGTGCAGAATGGTCTTTTCTTCTATGGCTCAGCATTCACAGCACACACACAGCAAGAATTCAAGCAGCTTTTGTGGTTTCCAGAGAGAAATGTCAGCTGTTTTTCTTATCACATTTCCATTCAACTTTTTTCCGCCACCTGGAAAAGTAGTTGTCTTAATTTTTGTTTGTGCTTATTCAACAAGTTACTGTTTGCACTCTGCATTCCATCACTTTTTTCTTTAAAATGAACATGCTCACATGTTATAATGACCATCTGATTATTTAAGAACAATATTTTATAACAATCATAAAAAATTAGTCCTCTGATGAAAATGAATCTTGAGGTTTGTTGTATAAAATGGTTGTTAAAACGATACAGTTTGTCCCAACAGTTAACACAATCATAGGAAATACACGAAACTTTGAATGATCACTGCACAAAAGAACTGACTGCACTTTTTGGCTTAACTGCATTCCCGACTGTTGTATCTCTGCTCTAAATCTGCATATTATATTGGAGATTCACAGTCTCCGATTCGGCTGGGAGTTAACTTTGTGTGGTGCTGCCTTCAAACTAACGCAACTTATAAAGTTTCAAATTAATATTTCAACTGCTAGAATTCTTCAAACTTGTCAGGGAACACAGAAGATTAATAGCCACTGATTGCTGTGAAGTATGCCTCATTTCAATTAAGAACATGAGTTTCCTTTTTACTGTTTTGTCTGGACTGAGCAACAAAAAGCAGTTTATACTCAATGTCATATTGGATCAAACCCAGTATTTGAGCTCTACTGGATAGACAGGAGGGAAACTACATATTAAATGCTAATATGAGGCTCAAGAAACTCTTGTCTAAATGTAAAGGATGGAATACACCCTATGATTTGAAATGCAAATAATAGATAAGCATATAACAGTAGTAAAACTCACTGCTTACAATGCATGAGCTCCTTTCAAAATATCTCACTGTTTTTGAGCACTTTGCACAAAACAAAATGAGATGAAGGAATAACTTGGAGTGCCATGGATTATGAGCAAATGGGCTTAATCATTCATATCTTTGAGTTCTCAATCAGAAATGCAGGGATTCTTAAAGTGGTTCGATACATTTCCACAGAATATAGAACAGTCTCCAGATCTCACACATGCATCTCCTTATAAAGAAGTTTCATTCAAAGCAAAATGCATTAATGGCCATCCCATAGTATTACTCACATAAAAATGCAGTTTGCACATCTCCCTGAATGTTGTTAGTGTCCAGGCAATTTTAAGTCTAACTATGGAATTCTATATTTACTGCCTAGTAGTATATGCTGCAACATATCATTGAACCTAAGGCATTGCCAACAGACAACTTTAAATCTATGATCTACTGTAATTTTTCCTCTGCTTTGCTCCTATTAATTCACTAATTTTACTGCTTATTGCAGCACTGCAGCAACATTCTGCCTTTTCATGTTTTATTTTCCTTCCCTGGTTCTCTATTGGACTTTGTTTTCTCTGTCCCAGCATTTCTTGCCTTCCCCTCCATACATACCCACCACTATTATCATTCCACATCATTTACTTCTGCTATTTTGACGACAGCACAGAAGGCAACTTAGCCAATTGGTCCATGCTTAGGTACAGAGAAACAGAGGATAGGAGGAGGAGGGGGAGGATAAAGCCTGCTCTGCCATCCAATATCATCAAGGCTGACCATCCAGTACACCATGTTCCTGTTTTCTCTCCATATTCATTTAACCCTAACAATAGTATCAATGTCTTTCTTGTAAGCATTCAATGTTTAGGCCTTAACTGCTTTTTGAGGTACAGAATTCAACAGGCTTACTACTCTCTAGATGAAGGAATTTCTCATCTGCTCTGTATCCTTAAATTGTGAATCCTGGCTTTTGACTCCCCAGTCATCCTGAACATTCTTGCATTTACCTGGTCTAATCCTGTTAGGATTTGATAGGCTTTTAAAGAGCCCCACTTATTCTTCTAAACTCCAGTGAATAAAGCCGTTAGTGATCCAGTCTCTCTGCATATATCAGACCGGCCATCTCAGGAGCCAGTCTTGTTTGCACTGCCTCTCTACCCAGAATATCCTCCTACAGAGAGAGACCAAAACTGCACACAATGCACTACAGGTGTGGTCTGACCAAGGCCCTATATAATTGCAGCATGTCATTCCTGCTCCTGTTCTTGAGTCCTGTCAGAATGAAGGCCAACATACCATTTGCTATCTTCATTGCCTGCTGGAGAAGGGTCACTCAACCAGAAACATCAACTCTGACTTCTCTCCACAGATGCTGCCAGACCTATTGAGCTTTTCCAGCAATTTCTGTTTTTGTTTCTGACTCCTTTCAAACTCTCACTCTCTCCCCTTGATTCCTCAACATTTTTGGGACACTATTTGTGTCCTCATTTGAAGACAGAACCAAATTATATATTTAATTGTTCTGCTATCTCTTTGTTGCCTGGCAGAACTTCCACTGTTTCCGATTATCTTGACTAATTTTTTTTTCTCCACATACCTACAAAAGCTTTTTCAGTTTGTATGTTCCCTGCAATCTTAGTCTTGTGCTCTCTTTTCTCACTGTTAATTAATCCTTCTGTCTTCTGCTGAAATATGTTGCATTTATTGGCCAGCTTGTATGCCCTTCCTTAGATCTAAATACTAACCTTAATTTTTCTTGTTAGCTACAGCCAGGTAACCTTACCCATTTTATTTCCATGCCAGACAGGAAAGAACAATTGTTGCAGTTCCTCGATGCACTTTTTAAAATGTTTGTCATTGCCTACTTACCATCATCTCTTTAAGTAATGCTCCTCAATTTATCATAGCCAGCTCGTACTTCATACCATTGTAATTTCCTTTGTTTAGATTCAGGACCCTAGTCTTAAAAATCAAACACACCACTCTTCCCCAAGGGGCCTCACACAGCTCGGCTGCCAATTATTTCTTCTCGTTATGCAAATACTCAGTCTAGGATGGCTGATTCAGAAATTGCTTGCTGAATGTATTGATGCAGAAAACCATCCTATATGCACACTCCTGTAGTTCTTCCTTTACAAATTGTTACTGATTTGATTTGCCCAATCTATATGTGAATTAAAATTGTCCATAATTATAGCTGTACCTTTACTGTTTGCGTCTCTAACTTCTTGCCTAATGCCTTCCCCAGCACTATGACAAGAAGAGATTTTCCTCAGGGGTTTGCAAGTTTTGGAAAACTCTTCCTGAAGAAGCAAAGTCCTCAAATATTTCTAAAGAAGTTGTAAATGGACTGCTCTTAAGCCAGGAGGTGAAAAGTGATCAGGAGAAGGTGGAAATATACATTTGTGGTTACAATCAGATGAGTCACCATCTTGTAGCATGGAGAAGTCAAATGGCTTATTCCTTGTTTGTATTTAAGTGTGACTTCCCTCTTTGTGAGACCCTGCTCCAGATAACCTTCTCCTTCCTAATGTCTCAGTGTTCTACATGGGGGTCTTTGCACAAAATGGCTTTTACAACTTGCCTTTATCAGAATCAAAAACTTAAAGAGAGGCATATTAATTTGAAATAAGAGATTGTTCAGTCAGACAGAAGTTAGCAACTAGAGATCCTTTTTCTGTATTTTGTTCCCCTGGAAGCTTTGAATTCCCACACCTTTACAACAAGTACAGTATCCAAGGGTCAATCAAATTCTAAATGCCAAGGTAACATAATTCAACAGACGTTGAAATTGCCCAATATAACACGGTTATTAGCTGTGATTTCCATTACGAACGGACTTTTAAAACTTAATTCACAGGTTTTTATTTCAGGTTAGAGATTTTAAAGCAGAAATGTTCTGTAAATGATTTACTTTCATAAAATTTGCAATAGCCAAACTGTACAGCTACAGGATCACTTTTATTGTTTAAAGTGACCTATAAGACGTGCTGCAGTAACTTGCCAAGGCAATGGGACATTGATGTTGTGCACAACACTTCACGTGCACTTCTCAGAATCTAGTCTACTGCGTTCGCAGCTCATAATGTGGTCTCCTCTACATTGGGGAAACAAAGCATAGGCTAGGTGCCCGCTTCGCAGAACATCTACATTCTGCTTGCATGAGCTACCTGTTACCTGCCTTTTTAACACAACACCCTGCTCCCTAGCCAACATCTGTGTCTCTGGCTTGCTGCAGTGTTCCAGCAAAGCTCAACACAAGTTGGATGAACAACACTTCATTTTCCACTTAGAGACCCTACAGTTCTCCAGACTTGATAGAGTTCAATAATTTTAGGGCCTAAGCTCTCCCAACTCCCCGCCACCTACCCCATTCACCAGGCCTTGTTATCACATAGCCTGCCATTACACACACCCTATTGCTAGTCACTAATAGTCCCTAACAGCTAGTCCCCCTCCTAGCCACTCCTGTTATCAACTCTTTGTCCATCCAACTTCTCTCTCTCTCTCTCTCTCTCTCTCTCTCTCTCTCCGGGCTCTATTCTTTATCCTATCATTTACTCCCTGACCCCTCCCCCTCCCTACCTTCTGTATAAAAACAATGGTTTTCCTAGCTACCATCAGTTCTGAGGAAGGGTCACTGGACACGAAACGTTAACTCTGATTTTTTTCTTCATTGATGCTGCCAGACTTGCTGAGCTTTTCCAGCAACTTCTGTTTTTGTTCGTGTTTAAAAAAGACAAGATCACACATGATGCTGTAAATGGTAAATGCTTGTGTTCATATGAGATCAAAAATGGCACTGATCGTCCTTGAGTCAGTAGGATTGAAAAATGAAGCACAAGCCAGCATTTTTTGCCAACCAGATACAAAACAATCTGAGAATTCCCAACTTTATTCAATCTCATTATAAGAGATAGCACAAAACTTACTATTTCAGAGTTGTAACAGTCATCATAAAGTTTAAAAAACAAACATTGCCTGGTGGGCAAACTACGACCATAGTATTAGTAATTAGCATACGTGTTGACCATCTAAAGCTGGCCTCTTGCTGTGTTTTGATCTCTCAAGATTTTATTTTAAAAATACAATTACTGGCTAATACTTAATTGATGTGTGTACTGCTTTAATCACATAAATCTCTCCCATTAATATGGCTTATTCCTTTTAATAGGATCCATACATTTTAAAAGGTTTCAACCACACTTATGATGCAAACATAATAATATGGATGTCCTGCAATTTAACTGCTCAAACAATTTCAGAAAAACTAAGGCCATTAGTGTAATCAGTCAATTTACTGTTCATTAAATTCTGGCAAATCAATGCAGTTTGGAGGTTAAAGGGATTGAACAGTAATCGGGTCATTCTAACTAATTCAAGGATCCAGTGAGTAATTACTAATGCCAAGTAACTGAAAATGCATTGAACCAATTATTAAGGGGCAGATCCAATTAGCAAGCTATTCTGTACATCCCAACTTTGAGATCTTTATGCGGCTAGATGCGTAAGCAAGGTCACATTTTATTAGCAATTAAAGCAATATGGTTTAGTGTTCTGAATAAATTTAAGCCATGGAGTAAGACACTCCAGCCACAGATCCTCTGCTCCACCCCTTCTTCTCTGTTTCTTTTATCCCCCCTTCTTCCTCCTTTATTTCTCAATTAATAACTTTGACTTACCCAGATGGGGAATGGAGGAGCTAGCAAGCCCGGGGAGGGGGTGGGGTGGGGTGGGGGAAGAGTGAGTCACAGGGCGGAGGGGTAGCGAGTCGTGGGGTGGGGCAAGGGGAAAGAGAGTCCTGAGAAAACGTACCTTGGAGCAGCCGAAAGCCAGTGCGGAGAGGATTAGAGGCTTGGAGTGGAGCGGGTTGTTGGACTGGGGTCTTCCACGTGTGGAAGCCCCTGCACTTAGCTGCTGTAATGTAATGTTTGTGTGTAATCTGTTTATATGACTGTAACATCTATCCTTTTAACTATGACTTATTTCTAACTTCTTCAATGAATCACTGTGAAGTAACACACTAGTTTTCTTTTTTATTCCTCTTTTTGTATCCGAGATTTGTACCTAAGATGGTGCCATAAGAGGTGACAAAGTAAAACTTTTCACTGTACTCCTATACTTGAGTACATGTGACAATAAAGGATATTCTCTTCTACTGTCTTCTAAAAGAAGATTTTAGTGGAACAAATAGCAACATTGTACATAACACCTTTAAATGTAGTAAACTATTCCAGATGCCTCAGAAAAAAAGATCAACTAATTTGATACCATGCTACTGAAAAAAAATTGACAGTCAAACAAAACATTGGATGTGGCATTTACATGTATAAAGCTTCTAAATGTGATCCCATGCATGTAATTTGATGAAAATTGAGACTGAAGTAAGGTACAAATGGATTAGTTAATTAACATCTTAAAATGAGAGAATGCAAGAGAATGGCAGAGCAATTTATGAAGGGAATTCCAGAGCTTAGAAGGGCATTGGCATGAGCTGGAATGATTAATATGGGGAATTTTGAATGACTTCTGCTTACAGAGGATAGAATGTGGATGACCAGTCAGAAAAGCAACTGTTGTGCAAAAAGCAACATGCTTCAACCTATATTTAGACAAACTGTATGCTTTCTTATGATAATAATAGCACAATGGGTGACACATGTGTCTGGAATCTTTAACAGTCAAACCAAGTGGGGTAAAAGGAACAGGCTATTGGTTTCCCATCTGTGGAAAAAGGAGCACTGACTTGCAGCAGACATATGTCTCATTAGAAACAAAAGGTATCAAAGTGCTTTCTATTGTTGAATAGTCATGTAAAATCCAAGTAAGAAAATCTTGTACTTCCCAAATCTGTGAAAACTATATTTGACATGATAGCATCCTTCAAAGACAAAGATAATGTCTTTAGAAAGATTTGCAACTGGACCATAATGAAAACTAAGTTCTTTCCAATGCCCCAAACAGAGGCAAACTACGTCCCGTTAGTGACCAGTCTCCAATCTTTGTCATAGTTCACCACACAATCATCCTTTATCAACTCTCCGTTGGCAACCAGCATTGTGTGAGTGCTCTCGCCTAGCTTCATTCTGGCATTGCTAGAGAATTATTTGTAATGATTTCTCTTCTCATTACCACACCATGTCTCCCAAAGGCAGAACCTTGGGCTCTGTGGTTTTTCATCTAACTACTGTTCCAAATGGGTGACATCATGAGAAAATATCAGTTTTCACATTTATACTGATGGCACCTAACTCTATCTTCCAACAAGCTTTCTGCTTCTAAGTTGGCAGACAACTTACCTGACCTCCTGAAGTGGATAATTAAAAATTTCCTCCAACCAAATATTATCAAGACTAAATCTTTGATTTGACCCTGTCTGTAACCTTGGTGTCGTTTTTAACCATGAAACAACTTTCCAACCATGTATTCACTCCATCACTATGGCAGTGTAACCAGACATCTATAAAACTCTATGATTCTCTTCTCTGGCTCAGCTCATCTACTGAGCACTCCTTCGTGCCTTTGTTATTTTGAGAAATGACTACTCCCACGAACTACACACAGATCTCTCACATGCTTGCTCCATAAGAATAAACTCTCCAAACTCTGCTCCCTTCCACTAACTCCATGTCTTGTTGGCCCATCATCAATGACCTAACTGACCTACAATTTCTCCTGGCTAAGCAGTTCTTTAATTTTAAATTCTTATCCTGGATTTCTGGAATGTCTTGTTGCCCTACAATCCTCAGACATACTGAACTCCTTCAGGTCTGGCCTTTCCAGCATCGAATGACTTTAACTGTTCCGTAATAAGTGATCACGCTTCAAGATAGTTGGATCTTAAACTCTCAGCTACCCTCCCTTAACATCTCTACTTCACCCTTCTCCTTTAAGGCACTCCTTGGAACTGAACTCTTCAATCAAGTTTTTCAACATGGTTAGTACTTCCAGCCAGAAATACCATGTGAATGATCCTTCTCAACATCCCCCTACACTCCACAGCATCACGGAGGCCAGTCTTCAGCCAATTCAAGTCACTCCACCATATCAAGAAATGGCAGTGAGCTTTATGTACTGCAAATGCTAAGGCCCTGACAATATTTCATAAACAGTATTAAAGATTTGTTCTCCAGACCTAGCTGCACCCCTAGCCAAGCTGTTGCAGTACAGTTACAACTTTGGTATTTACCTGATGTGGAAAGTTGCTCAATTGAGTCTCAGCCACAAAAAACAACACAGGCCAAGTCCAACCCGGCCAGCTACCATACAATCAGTCTACTCTTGATCATTAAAGTATTGGAAAATAAAACAACAGTGCTATCAAGTGGAACCTTTTCAACAGCAACCAGTTCACTGACGCACAGCTTTAATTCTGCCAAGCACACTCTGCACCTGGCCTCTTTACAGCCATGGTCCAAACATGGACAAAACAGCTGAATTCCAGAAGTGAGGTGAGACTGATTGCTTTTGACATCAAGGCCATCAAAGCACTTGTGATATTAAGCAGCCCTAGCAAAACTGGAGGCAATGGGAATCGGGGGAAAACACTCCACTGGTTTGAATCATACCTGGCACAATACAGGTGGTTGTGTCTGTCCGAGGTCAGTCGTCTCAACTCCAGGGCATTTCAGCAGGTATTCCTTTGGGTAGTGTTGTAAGCTCAACCATCTTCATGAATGACCCTTCCTTCCGTCATAATGTCAGAAGTGGGGATGTTCACTGATGACAGTACAATGTCTAGGACCACTTATGACTCCTCAGATACTGAAGCAGTCCATATCCAAATGCAGCAATAGCTGGTCAATCCCCGGGCTTTGGGACGGAGCAGCAAGTGACTATTCTGCTACACAATTTAAAGACAATGGCAATTTCCAACAAGGGAGAATCTAACCATGGCTTCTTGTTGCTCAATGACATTACCATCACTGAACCCCACACTATCAGCTTCTCGGGATTGCCACTGAGCAGAAACTGTACCAGAGTAGCCATATAGGCACTGCGGTCACAAGTTCAGAGGTTAGGAAATCTAAGCCCTACAGTAACCCAGCTCCTGACTTTCTAAAGCCTGTCTACCATCCACAAGGCACAAGTCAGGAGTATGATGGAATACTCGCCACTTATCTGGAGGCGGCGGCTGATGGAAGACCTTAATGAAGTTTATAAAGTCATAACAGGCATAGATAGGGTGAACAGCCAAGGTCTTTTCCCCAAGCTAGAGGGCATAACTTTACGGTGAGAGGGGAAAGATTTCAAAGGGTCCTGAAAGGCAACTTCTTCATGCAGAGGGTGGTGCGTGTATGGAATGAGCTGCCAGTGGAAGTGGTAGAGTCTGGTACAATTATAACAGTTACAAGGCATCTGAATGGTACAAGAACAGGAAGGAATTGGAAGGAAATAGGCCAAATGCTGGGAAATGGGACTATATTAAGATATCTAGTTGGCATGGACAAGTTGAACCGAACAGTCTGTTTCCATACTGTACAGCTCTAAGACAATATGTCTGCACGTATGCAGCTGAAACAACACTCAGATAGATATCAACATCTTCTGATTGAACTATAAAGCTGCCCCAAAATCTCTCGTGGCTTGGTATCAAATGTTGTCTTATAATGTACCCCTGTCATTCCTTGGAACATTTTATTATTTCAGAAGCTTTATATCAGGTTGTTGTTTAACCTGACTGAGATAGAACCCTCTATTGCCATCTTACAATAAGCAGGTATATTTAAGCTGAAAATATATCAAACAGTTTTAAGTGATCACCACTACATTAAATGTTGAATGCAAATCACACATCAGCATTAAAGAAACAAACAATTTACAATGTCCAGCCTCTATTTTCCAGACTATCATAGATCCTCAATTCCAAACTGATTTTCTTTTTTTTTTGTTTCATTATTTGAACATCTAGAAAGGCCATCATTCATCTTTCTTCAGCAAATCAAGTAAAAGATTGGAAAGACATCTGTTTCTATTGTACTAGTGGTGGCTTAAACATTTTACATGTCAAACATTGCTGTGTGTTAGATTTTGTAGGAGAGAGAGAGAGACAGAAATGATCTCAGGTGGGTGTCAAAAACAAAGTAACTCAATTCTAAAATTAGCGCCAGGTCACGAAGCAGCAAAATTCAGGAACAGAAATATGGAATCCTCTCTTACAGAGGCAGTGGACACCGTCAATCAGAGCTTTCATGCTGAAAAAGCCAGATTATTAACAAGTGACAGTATGAAAAGATGGTTGAGAGAAAAGGGAGTGCAAAATTGAGCTGAGATGCAAATCTGCCAGAAACTAACTAAATCATGCAGTTTGGGACGAACAGCCTACTGTTCTCATGTCTGACATCTTGGAGAAAGTCGCTTGCGAAATTGAAGTCAATGCAAATCAATAAGAATACACACCACTTACTGGGGTCATTCCTAGCACAAAGGTTTTGGTTTTTGGAGTCCAATCATCTCAGCCACAAGTTATCACATCAGGCGCTCCTCAGGGCAGCTCCTAGTGCCAATTTATCAATGATCTTTGGAAGGTCTGCACTGATGATGCGTATTAATTATTACTGTTTAGTTCCAGTCACATGTGAGTCCATGCCCACATGTAGCAGGATGTGGATAATATTCAGGCTGTGGCTGATAAATGGCACGTAGCATTCATGCCATATGTTTGCCAGACTATGAACAATTCCAATGATCGAGTCCAAATACATTTCCTGGACACTTAACAGCATTGCTATAATGGATTCTTCATTAATAAGGTCCTAGGGGTGACCACTGTTCAGAAACCGTACTCGACCAGATATATAAATGCTGCAGCTACAGCAGCAGTTCAGAGGCTTAGAACTCTAAATTGAGTACTGTAAGTCATTTCTTCACTCCCCAACATTTCAAAGTCAGAAGCTTGCCTGGGTGATTGCAGTACCAACAGCACTTAAGAGACTGAACAGTATCCAAGTCAAAGCAGCCACCATCTTCAATCCACCCTCTTTAAACCACACCATCACCAACGCACTGCAACTGTAGCACTATCGCCCACTTACAAATTGCAAGGCTAGAGCTCATCTAAGACTTCTTTGACAGCACCTCTCAAACTCTACTATCTAAAAGGCAGCAGGCACTTGGGCAGACTACCACTTCCAACTCTCACGCGACCTGTTTTGGAAATGGTTCCTTCACCATATGTGGAAAACATCCCTAATACCTGTGGAAGTACCAACACCTATATTTTGAACAACTACTACTCTACATTGGCAATTAGCGAATGACATTAGATGCTGTCTTTGTTATTGAGTTCAACATTATGTGACCTAATATAAAAATATTTTGTAAGGGTCATATTGTGCAGTGTTAGTGTCCCTACCTCTAAGTCAGAAGATCCATGTTCAAGTCCCATCTGCCCTAGACATGTTACATTAGATGCCTGACAGGTTGATTAAAAATAATTAAAAATCATAGCACATAGGTTTAATGTAGTAAATTTAAAAGGTGAAGTCTGCCTTCTAACAATTTGCATCATATTGGTTCATTCATAATATTAATAATTTTAGGCCAACAAACTACATCATGTTTCAGAATGGTCAAATTGCAAGTAATTAAAGGCTGAGAGCAATTTGCCAAAAACAGCACAATAGCACTGCACAATTATTTACCAGGAGGAGAAAAGCAAGATAAACTAATTGCTAATTCTTTGCATGGCTACATTTCCTCTATGAAACAGGGTATGTTTAACTTCAGATTTTGATTAGATTCAGTCCTTATTCTGTGAAATAACATTACTGGTAAACAGTAAGCTGACTCTCAAAAGGTCAGTATTGTATGAATGACTGAAGGACAACCAATAGCAGCTCAAGGTTATTGACATGTTGATACAAATGGACACTTCTATAGCTGTAGCAACAATTCAATTTTAGAGAATGTTTGAGAGATCAACTAAAAAAAGAGTAATACAAATGACTCAGGGATCAAATATTGCAAGGAATACTCAAGGAGCAGATACAAAGAAACTAAAAAGTTAGTTAAATTTCTTTGCCCAAATGATGTTTGAAAAATGATTCTATATAGTCCACAAATAAATATTTAACTTTAAGAAATTAAATCTCTGTGATCACTGCTGCCAGCCTAAATCAGTTTTCACATAGCCTGTATTACCATAAATACAATGAAGAATCCTCATTCCTTGCTGGTTTCACTTATCACAAATTGGAAGAATTTCACAGAATTCATGGTAAATCCATTGCTGTACATGATCCAAGGACAAGATGTTTATGGTTCTCATTTGCAATTTGTGCATCTATGTTTAAACAATGCTTGCTATATGTTACATTTCACCCAAATTAGGAAGATTATTTTCTTTTTCACTTCAAGCTTTTAGATAGGGACAGGAGTATACCACATCGCCCCTCAAGTCTGTTCCATCGCTCAATGAATTGACAAATCTACAGTTTAATTCTACATTCCTAGCTTTGCTCAAAACCTCAGTAATATAGGATTTTGTTAACCAACCTCTGATTTAAAATTTTAAAAATGAATGAGTGTCAACAGTAGCCTGTGGGAGAGAATTCCAAACCTCTAATCACCCTTCACGTATTTCTTAAATTCATTCCTGAAAGACCAGATCATTTTCAATTACTATTTCCCCAAGTCCTAGTCCAGCCACACAACAGTACTCCCAAACTAAACTACTTATTGTCCTAATTGCCTTGAAATCTTTGATCAAATCACCTTTTAATATTCAACCCCCCTGGAATACCACCTTAGTTCATACAATTTCTCATAATTTAATTCTTAAAGTCATTCTACACTGCAAGGTCAAGATATCCTTCCTTCCCACAATGTAGTGTCCAGGAATTAACATGATGCTCCAGGTGTGATTAAAAAGAATGTTATGCTTAACAGAAGCACAACCTGTACCGTCTTGAAATGGATTGTTGCTCCAATGTTATGAGATTTCACTCCAGAATGAACACAGTGTGACATTTATTGCAAAAGCCCTCAGATAAGTTTGATCATCCCCATCACAATTTAAGGAAGTGTTCACCAGCTACACACAGATGCAACCTCACGCTACGTAACTGGGCAAGACCACTTCCAGCTATCACAGTTGCAGCAAACTTGTGTCATTATGTTCTTATACATACCTTAAAGCTGCATTTTCCTAAAAATTAAAGTTTGAAATCAAAAATACACAGCAAAGCAAATGTTCAAAAAATAATTGGTGGAATTCTGTGAAGTCTACAGGAGTATTAAACATATAATTTAGGACATTAAATAAACACGTGGGTTTAGTCACAGCAGCAACGCAGTTATGTCAAATGACACATTAACATTCAACATGTTGATATCATAGAGGTCAGGGCTCAATTTGTTAATGCGTTAGTAAACCTGGTATAAAACAGCACGTTAAGATGTTCCAATTCTATAATCCTGTGTAACACTGCAAAACAAAAAATATCTGCTTTAAGTTTTGTGAAGTACCTGTAACCTCTCAACTGCACCTAGTTCACTAATTTTTAGAATATATGATCACAGCAGTAACTTGAAGCCTTTTCACTATTGGCAGAGCTCTTACTGGATTTTTGGCCCCCAAAATGCGTAAATACCTAAGTGAGTACATGGTAGCCATCACTAGGTCAGTGCAGACTCTTGATCCAATCGTCATAAACACATTTTGTAGAAGCTTGTCCCCCTGTCCCCTTGTCACTGGGGATTATCAGACTTTACGTGGGCTCCCCAGAGACTTAGTCATCTGATCATGTCTGATATTTCATCACCAAAGAAACATCAGAACTCAAGCCAGGAGCCCACCTGCCTTTTGTTCTGCCCCAGTTTTCAACTTGGCAGAAAAGTTGCTAATTATTCCCTTCTGTGGCTTTCCACTGACATTTAAGCTCACTAAATATTATTCATTCAGGCAGTGGTCTGTACACACAGGAAAGTCACTATAAAGTATAAATGTTAACGTCTGCTGTTAGAAATTTAAAAGATAACAATGCAATAATGTTCAATGCAAAAATAAGGATATTTGTATTAGTTAATGATCAAATTTTGATGAGTTATGACACAAACTCCTAAGGCTGCTCAATAAGATATTGACTTACTGATTTATTTTGGAAAGAATGAGCAAATACTTTTGGTTGAAATCTACAGATTATTTATCATTAAGAAAACCTTTAAGGGTTTCACTGTCATAATGACTGAATGACCATGCATACAACAGAAAACACTGAGTACGTGGAGTGTTGCAAAGAAGGTATTACAATAACTAACAGCAGAGAAAAAGGCCCAACAAATTCAAGCTGTTATTTACGTTTCACAGGATCCTTTTCTCACATTTTCCTCCACTTCTGCTTATCTAGCTTCTGCCTTTAACGTATCTAATGATAATCACCTCAACCACATTTTAACTATTCCCTCAGATTCCGACTTTTCAGAGTGGCCCATGATCCAATCTATTGACATCAAGTTGCCAGAGGAATATATTATAAATGCTGTGCATCTGAAAACATCGCCAACTAAATTGGAGGAACAAAAAGATGAAAACAACATTTACCCAAATTTGTATTTTTGCAAGTATTTTAAAAATATTAATCAAATGTTTCAGAATAGGGGCTGTAGCTTACACTCATTGGCAATTACTGTTCAGCTGCTAAAGGTCAGAAGAAAATTTTCTGGAATATAGTTTTTGATATTTTATCTTCTCGGAGTGCAATAAAGCAGGCTATTCAAAGAAAGAGTCTATAAAAATATGAAGTAATCTCACAACAAAACAAGAGGCAATGATTAAAATAAATTTAACATGAAAACCATTATGCATTTTTACCTGTAGTGAAGCTTTGAGCATAAACACAACGTAATATCAAAAATAAATATCTGACTTGAAGTCATTTTCTTGACATACAAACAAAAATTCACATTGCAACAAAAAAATTGTACAATATTGTTCATTTTCTACCACCCATCCTTCCTCCATCAATTCACTGCCTTAGAAGAAATATTAACAACTAAGTTTTCCAAATCAACAAGAAACTTCAACATTGTGTATTCACAGTTAGTTCTTCATGCATTTCGCTTTTGGGAATGATGATGATCATAAACGCCTCCTCAAAAAGCATTGGAAGTGGGTGGGGATTAACATACAGACCACAGTAAAACGGGAAAACAAATTAAATACATTTTAAGTAAGGCCATGCATACTCCATTAGACTTTTCACAGGAAGGAAAGAGGTTCCTTTTTGACCGGTATCACAAGCTTTCTCAGAAAAAGGTGAACACCACATGCAGTGGTAAAATGCAAAAGAATCGTAACAGATTCATTAATATTCTTCTACATTGTTTCCTCAAATTACACCACAGGAAACTGCCTTGCTGAGGTTCTTTGTTTAATTTGAACCTTTCACTGCTGAAAACATGTTGGAAGCAGTAGACACTGTTGCAGAAGGGCTTGCTGAATCATTCTGGCTTTGCTTTATCTTTTCGCAGTCCATGCAGTAGTGAAAGCAACAATTTGGTACTTGTATCTCACCTTTTCTTACAATTGAACGTTTTGAAAAGGAAAGGCAAGCACTGGGATAATCAATTACAGATATATGTATAAATTACAAGGTAATTTTTCAAGCAATGAAAATGTGATGTTCAAATTTTTTTAAAATTGAAAGGAAGCATTTTGAAAGATAATTTTTTTGCCAAAATAGGAGTTCAGTGCTACATAGAGTATTCCATTTCAGACTGAACTAAGCTCCAGTAGGTGGTGCCATATCTACAATGACAGTTGACAGCTGTTCTTGGTGAACTTATAGTTACTGAAGTACAGTTTTAAACAGTTGTGATAGATGAAAATTTCCCTTAACCACAGTTCTAGACAGTGGCACAATAGTGGCAATGATTTCAGAAGCTAGTTGTTCTCTCCGCAGATTACTGATGGATATCACACACAATCATATCCTTACTGAAAGTTCATCCACGCTACACTGAATGGACAAGTAGCAATGAAAAATTAGCTGTGCAATAAATTTTGTGCAGGAAGAGGAGATTAAAGGAATTGGGAAAACAGAAGTTGGCATGCTTTGGAGAAATTCCTTTAAGAATGAGGTCATAACCCAAGAGAAATAACTGTAACATTGAAGCAACTTGTCAATAGAATGATGGGGGTGCTGTTGAGGGGAATTTAGGGCAGGGTATGATCTACTTGCGATGGTGCAGATGATGCAAGCACATTGTAAGCCACGCACACATTTTCCTTCTTTTCCTACCCTCTTCCTCTCAGCTGTCAGTGGCCCCTGCCATGGCATTGTTCAGCATTTACTGCCAATTGTTTAGTACCAGCCCAAGTGACCATTCTAGAAGGATAAAAGAGAAAACACACTTGTAATCCTGCTGTGTTTAGAAATTGCAGTCTCAATCACTGAAGTGAGTGTGTGATAGAGTAGGTGCACAAAATATACAAGTACTATAAATCCATGAAGTACAAAACTGATATGGAACACTCAGTATGTATTCGATTGCCCTACATTGATATGAAATTTGAACTTTCTAGTTTAAAACAAACCATGGCCAATATTTTGAGTTCCAGCATCATGGTAGTTGCATGGTTAAATGACAATGTAGTTGTTGACTAATCAAAGCAATCAATCTCTCACCACTATTTTGGAACAGAACACAGCACAAGGAAAATCCCAGTGTTGAAAAGGTTTGGGAACGATTGATCCAAATTCGTGTTCTTTCACCCAAGCAATCATGTCTCAATTTCTAGAAGTGAATAGTATATTATATTTTATTTTATCTTGTTTTTGAATGTGTCTGAGTGTCAAAGGAGCATTGTGTTTTGAAAATTGATTTTGATACTACTGGGTGTGTGGGCGGCAAGACCAAAGAAAATATACAAATAGTTTTTTTTAGATACAATTCACTATCAATTGGTGAGCCTCCACAGCATTTTTGAGTTTTTTTTGCACCTCCAAGATTTAATGTCTTATTAGTCGATAATAGGAAGCAATAATAATTACCAAGGTCCTCTGCATTACGAGTCCGCCAGTCCAAAATAGCTACAGTAGAAATAATCCATATCATAAATCAAACAAACTTCAACAAGGCTCAAGCTAAATGCCTCAAATCGTACGGCCACTTGTTTAAAATCAGAATAATGGATCATGGTTTTTGCCCCATTAATGCTAGTTGTATTCCAAATAATTGCAAGCAGCATTAATGTAAAATTCTAATGCCAAACCCTCCTGGCCAATTTTAGACTTTATTGTCCTGTTAAGTTATGGTTGGCATCGCCACAGCTCCTTGATAATTTCCTTGCACCCCATTTTCAATACTTTGGAAACCTCCAATCGAGTTAATGCTTTTTTAAAGAATGAATGCCGGCTCACATAA
Source organism: Stegostoma tigrinum (assembly GCF_030684315.1). Taxonomy (NCBI): domain Eukaryota; kingdom Metazoa; phylum Chordata; class Chondrichthyes; order Orectolobiformes; family Stegostomatidae; genus Stegostoma; species Stegostoma tigrinum. Next base: position 30,013,866 of record NC_081373.1, read on the forward strand.
CCACCATGATCAAGCTGCTTCTCTACAGCAAAGATGTTTAAATGTCTGTTCTTTCAGACTGCAAAGCCACATCCTGGTGACTCAAGGTACTAGAAACAAAATTTTAAAAAATGTTGTAGCTTAAAGCCCTTTGTAATAGAAATTGACTTTTTTTTGGACAAAAAAGATCAATTTCCAAAGTTCACATTACCCAAACCAGCAATATGGCTATGGTTACAATATTTATCTTCACCCTTCAAAGCCAACAGGTCAAACTATGACATGAAGTTAAAATCATCCAATTGCTACAATTTCATAGTTGTATAATGGTAACCCTATTATCAGACCCAAATGCAGAATAGAAATAGAAAAACATTACGTTGTATTTATTTACTATTTAATGTTGGTGGTAAGCTTCTATTATGGCAAATATAAATATAGAGAAAATTGATCTGCAGTCAACACCCAGGCAGTTACTCTTAAATCGAGACTGTACGACATAAGAATTGGACAAGTTTTGAATGTGGCTCAAGTTAAGATTTATTCCCGGGATACAAGTGGTAGTCTTTAATTAGCATACCAAGTAAATCACCATGCCTATGTCATCCACATCAGAACCATTCTCTTTCAGTCCAGTGCACCACTTTAAAGGAACACAGTATGTTATTAAGGCTTTACTGTTAACCCCTGTGGCTATGCTTTCACAAAAGCACCACAGCATTTGTGGCTTAACTTACAAATATGATTCGTTAGTCTTCATTTTTTTTTTGTTGGCAAACTTTTTAAGTTAAAAAATCCCTAAATGGAGAAAAGGTGCCCACGAATTGCCATGTAGTGAGTTTCCAATCTTAGCTGTACCTCTGAGGAGTAGCACAGTAGGTGCCATCTACTTTTGTACAGATGGGAAGGATTAAATAGAATACTTGCTCTGAACAACTACCATCAATCTTTCAGCAGATATGAAAGAAGTGTTCGCAAATGTCCAACACAATTTCCCTTGCTGCACTATAATCCCAGGTGTAATGAATAAATCAGCCAAACCTAAAGCAAAGATAAACATTTGAATGTGTTAGAGTAGATTAAACTATGATAGCGTTCTACTTAACATCATAAAAGATACGGAAAGTTATTTTCTGATAATGTTAAACATTTAATTGGTCAAACATTCAAAATCATAATGAAAATCAGGACAGTTGTTTTAACACTTAAAAAGAAAGGACACATTTTCTTTACTGAAGGTTTTTTTTCGACTTTTGTTATCCTACAACATGTTGCAGCAATAAGGTACAGCTACAAAACTCTCGAGCACCTTTGAGATGGAAGTCCAATTCCAAGAATATGTGCTGGCACTCTTTCCACCACCACAGACATGACCCCAATCTAATGGTCTGACATTGTTGTAGTTTTAAGACAGTCTTCAGCTGCAAGTTCCACCCTTCTAAGAGAAGAGCAAGGCACAGTATTGACAGTGTAGGCAATTGATTTTCCCAGACTGGTTCAAAATTAGTTCACTGGCTTTCACTTTAATCATCACTGTGTAATGTCTATATGTGGAGTTTCTATGCAGTGATATTTAAGCTGTTTTTGTATTTTGCCTGCATCAGAACAGCTTACATTTTCTTGTGGCAACATCAAACACAGACATGTCCCTTACCACTTAATCACAGAGTAACTGTGATTCAAGAACAAATGGAATTTATGATAGCGTCCAAAATAGACATTAAATCTGTGAAAGGTTTGGGGGCTTACAGGAGTTAGCCAAGATTGTGTGACATGAGCAATACTGAACAAATGCTGTCATGTTGCGGTAGCAGTGGAATTGGTACAATTGGCTCCAATCTCCTTCAGATGAAGAAGAATAAACCAGGATTCCAGCTCCTGATCAAGATACTTCCTTGCTGGAAATACACAGAGGATTCAATGCAGAACCTCACACACTACGCAGGTCAGAACCAGATCATTTGGCCCAAGTTGTATTTTCACACCTTTGCAAGTCTCCTCTCCCTCCTCATCTAACTATCAGCACAATCCTCATATCCCCTTAGTAAACGGCCACCTAACTGTTTCTCCAATGCATTTATACCATTGATATCAACTGTACCCACTCTCAGTAGCATCTGGGCAAAGAGTTTTGTTCTGGATTCCTTATTTGATTTCTTGCTGACTATCTTACATATGAATGCATACGAATGGGAGTGGGTCAGTCAGCCTCTCAAGCTGCTCTGCCATTCAAAAAAGACCATGGATGATCTAACTGTGGCCTTAATTCCAACTCCAAAAGCAGGAGTAGGCCATTTAAGTCTGCTCCATCATTCAAACAGATAATGGAAGATCTAACTGTTGCCTTAATTCTATTGCCTGCCAGCCACACCTTCTTAAATGTTTAAAAACTTTGCCAAAAATCAATCTAAATTGGCCTCAAATACATCCAATAATCTAACATGTACAACTCTCAATGTTTCTGAGAATTTATAAACAGAAATGAGTGCCACTGTTCATCCTATCCTGATAAATAAATTAATTGACATAGGGGATACAACTGAAGGCAACCAGCAGCCATATAAAACTGTCAAGAACTGAGAAGAGCAAACTTCAAGTTAGGATAGTTGCACAAATTTATAAACGTGATTTGACTACTTTCATTAAACAACAGCAGATTCATCTCTTATCTATGCAAAGACAGAAACAGAATAAAAATGTTTGTAAAGAGTAAAATGTATACTAAACTTAAGGAAGAAGTAAATTTTGGTAGATAATTAATCAATTCTGCTGATCACTGTTGGAGTCGATCAGACTCCATTTTCTACAGTGCTTTCAATGTGGACATTATTCACCTTACTGTGCATGTTCTCCAAAACAGGAAGAAAACAGCAGTCAGCTCCAGCAATACTATTGATCGTGTCCAAGGTACTTCATCCTTATTTGGACTTCCATATTACCACTTTAACTGTGCAACGTACAGTGCTTAGACAGAGTGAAAATACATTTTTATTTATTTCCTGTATTGCAACTGAAATAATATAGCTCAATGTTGAATTATGCTACCACAGATTTCTCTTAAAAAAGCAAACTGCAGCAACATAGCAGAATGCAATCTCCAAACAAAACAAAATTGCAGACTCCGTTCTCGAACTGCCCATTACTCTCGCCTGCCACATGTTTGGTGAGTTTTATCAGTTTCAGGCAGTGTTACTTGATGGAGTACAATGCAGGCAAAAAATTGATTTTGGAATGGATTGTAGTGACGTAATTGGCATTACCAGCTGGATTTCTAACTCTTGAAAATCACAGTCCATCATTAACAGTCACTGACGGAGTGCTCAGTCCATATATCTCAGAATTCCAACTGGAAAGTATTAAAACTAGTTCTATGAAGTGATTAAAATAGTGTAGATTGGGGAGGCAGGGGGTGTGGCAGGAAGATTTCATAGAAGTTTACTCTTCCACCCATTGCATCTGTACCAGTTTCCAAAAGAGCTATCCAGTTAGTCATAGAATCAGGATCAAGAAAGAAAACTGACTGATGCAGACTAGCTTCTCTTCAGGGCAATATTATACATAAAGTTGTTAAAGTGTACAGACTACATTAAAAATGTAACAAAACTATTTTGCTTGACTACAGTGACATAAGTCATTCTAAAATCCCCAACTGTTTCACTTGCTTAGGCTTTAATTGCAACATCATTGCCCCAGCTTGTCTCACTTCCCAAAAATTAATTGCTTTTACAGAGATAGTCCCTTAGCTGCACAGTATTTCTTAATTTTCAAAGTTATTACTTACAGTTTGTCTCAATTACAACAGGAAAATGTTAGTTCATGGAAGCAAAGATTTCAAACACTATTGATGGTCACGTATATTCCCCATAAGGGTGTTGTGGTGCAGCGTTAGTGTCCCCGTCTCTGAACTAGACAATTAAAGATGTGCTGTCATCAATGTCTAATTAGGCTGATTAATTGTATATATTCTCTTCTCAAGAAACTTTACTACTCCTTTATTTCTTTCTTGTATCTTATTACTGAAAGTTTCAAATGGGAACAGTAAGAATAGAAAGCCCCAGAACCTCAGCACATGATGTGCCAGATATTCAGTTGAGGTTATATCTGCAATGACACAGTGGGGCTAGGTTCCTATGTCTTTCCCAATGCAGTGTCTTTAATATAACAAGTGTATCAAAACATTCTGGGCAAAAACAGATGGGTCAAAAATGAACAAACTAACAATGAGCTGCAAAAGAAAGATAGAAAGCTTATGCAGGAAGAGGCATGGAGTGCTGTAGTGAGGAAGTTTCATTTCTTAGCACTAAGTTATAATTTGCTGAAGGCTGTGCCGTCAGAGATATGGGGATGAGAAACAAGGAAAGAAGCACAAAAGTCCGAAAAAAAGATGAAAAGAGCACTCAGAGGAGGGCAGAGAGTTGAAGTCACTTGTAGACAGGATAGTGCAAGGCAAGGCTAGTTTTACTAACTCTCTTGGACTGTATTCCAGGATGTACCCTCACACATTATGCTACTTCCAGCTGCTTTGCTCACAATGCCTACCATTGGAGGTCTGGCACAAGACTCTTTGTAGCTGTCCATCAACAATGTCAGCCAGAATTGACTGAATTCTTTGCATCCCAGAAGCTGCTCCATTCATTGTGTGGTTTATACCATTTACAGCATACATGCTCCAACCACAAACAAATCCAGAACACGTCAAAGTCTTACTTTGAGTCTGCATAGAGCAAAAGTGGGAAAAGAAAATATCTTTATGAATCCAAAGAAGTGCAGGTTGTGTGGATTGGCCATATTAAATTGCCCATTGTTTCCAGGGAAACGTAGGTTAGATGGACTAGCCATGTTTAATGCGGGGTTATGGGATAGGGTAGGGGGTAGGTCGTAAGGGGTTGGGTCTGGGTGGACCTAAATAGCCTCCTTCTGCGCTGCAGGGATTGTACAATTCTTCTTCTAGACACCTGGAGGAGTATGCAGGCCATTAATTTCAGGAAATTCTAGAGCAATCCAAGAGGATTGGTAATCGTAGCCAGTCTTAAACCATCAAAATATGTTTAAATCATAACACTATTGAATGTAATACATGATGAAATGCTGAGCTAGTGATCGAACAGGTATTAGTAAACATAGGCTAAGTACAAGAGAGTTGGAGAAGTTGGGATTTAAGAAGGAAGCGTGGCTATAAGACAACAATAAAGTCATCAAGTCCATCGACAACAGAGTACAAGTAAGTGTTTCATCAGTGGAGGATCGGCAAGATAATGACTTAGAATGATTAAAATTCACCAAATGTTCTCTGTGGCAAATAGATTGAAGTTCCAACTGCCTTTAAGGCTAGAACCTACAATACTGTCACAATCTTTTGATCATCTGTATGTCACATTGAGGGGGAGAAAACCTTTTCTTAAAATAAACTACACATGCGCATTTTTAAAATATCAATCTTGACTAAGAACAGCCAACCAGACTAACTATAATAACTAATTGATACAATTCCACATTTCTATTCAACTTCTAAAATTTTTTGGACTAGTGTAGGCCTATAAAACTGGGAGCCAGTATGTACTTCATGTTCCCTCATTTAGTCAGTTCCTTCAGCCACAGGCTGGGGAACTTTCTACTTGTTGCTTGATTGATTGATGGAGACATTGGGTGCTCAAAACTAAGCCTGTTTTAATGTCAGCACTGAACATCCCCTATCTTGAAGAACACAAAATTCACTTAACAAAAGTTCACATTTACTGCTAACGCCACAATCTCCTCCTGTTAATATTTGATTTGAAAACAGGCAGAAAAAATGCTCACAATGTACTGCTGAACCAGGTATCTAACTAGAAAATAAAAACAGTCTTTGACAGAATGAGAAGTAATATTTTTCCGTAACAAAACCTCCACCATATTTTATTGGGCTACAACATTTACACACAGGCAAACACAGGCCTCAATGTGACAGGCTCAGAAGGCTGCAATTCATTTTGTTTCTCTATTGTCATGGCGATAATCATTTATTACCCATGGGATACAATTCCCAAAGTGTGCTGTTCGAAATAATTATTGAAATTCCATAACTTAATTCCATATCATTTCACAATTATATTTTTGTATGGAAAGTTAGTAAAGTGCCAAAGAGACTTCAACATATGAACCAAATAATCAACTCAACTCGTATTAGTAATTGTTTTATTATCCTCTAAAGTTAAAAATCTAACAATAAAAAAGATAATTGCTCCATTCCTATTGTTACTTTCATTTTTAAAGCATGATTAATCCAGATTGCATTTTAAAACTGGCACAGAGGTTATCTTATAAAATATTATTAATATAGCTAAAATCATCTATCACATGTTTTGTATAACAAAAAAAGTCCACTTTTCATCCACGTATTTTGCATCCACACATCTTATGAACTATATGTTCACAAAAAGATAATGAGCTTTGGGAAGAGGAATGCAAAAAAGGAGAGTTGAATGGGAAAGTGAACATCAAAATAAGGTCAAACACACCAACGGTTCTGAGTAGCAGAGACATCAATGAAGAACCATTTTAAATGTCTTTAAAAGATTTAAACTTGTGAATGTTTTTTTAAAAAAGTGTACAACTTAACAATATCCAAGCTATTTAAAATAGCAGTCAAATCAACTTTAAAGACTTTTACTAAAAAAAAGATTTTGAAGCCAAGGCAAGAATATTTGAATGTGTAGACTAACTGTAATGTTAAACAAAGTAATAGTATGAGACCAAAATCTTGATAAACACTAAAAAGTAACACAATCCATTTGACGGGATAAGAAACTGTCTGTAACCACATATTTAAAAAGAATTTCAAGAAGTGAAAAAGAAGCAAATGTGGTGGTGTAGGGAATCTACACTGGATTCTTACAGTAGTTTATAGATCAGTTGAGTTCTGATCTTCAGTCTTATCGCCATCGCTTTTATTTCACACTTCTATCATAGCTTTGTGAAGTAATCTTAGGCAGGCACTCACTTTTCAGAAACCCTTGAATGTCATAGCTCGATGGAATAGCAAGTGGGAAAAAATGTAGCCTGAAGGGGCGAATGATAACATTTGTCATTATAACAGAACACCTTGACGAACATGAAAAGTAGATCGAGATCAAAAGGAGGGCGATGGCCAGGAAAACCCGCTCCTCATTATTTCCACATGGATTGTGTCTGTTCTCCCTTTTCTCTGTTTATAAACTGACATCCAGTAGGTCGACTGGTCGCATTAAACAATGTGCCTTCCTATATGACAGGGCCAAACAGGTTGTGTGTGTGAGAGAGAATGTGTGTTCCTCGGAGGGTCCGGCTGCAAAATGCAGCGGGGCTGGGCTGACGGGGGGATTGGAAGTTGCACAAAGCGGCGGGGGAGAGCACACATCGCTACAACCGGCTCACAGCCTCCAGACAGCGGCTCAGTCTCATCCCCTTTCCCTTGAGCGCCGGCTCCCAGCTCTCCAGAAACAACTTCAAAACTCAATTCAAGTCGGTACATTCACTCACCCAACTGTTTCTTACTTTAATACATTTCCCTCCTCTCTTGATTAACGTTCTTCACCTCCGGGCTTTTATAACTCATCGCTGCTCAACACACAGTTCAGTCGCCGGTTCTCTTCGTATTCCTCCGTTTTCTCTTTCTCTCTCTAACTTGATTTTCCGCTCTGGTTTTTTAATGTCCTAACTTGCGGTGAGGCATTCTCTCCTCTGCTCCTGGCTGAGAAGCAGTGAGCACGAGTATCCGGCCGCTGTGGAGTCAGTAAGCCAGCTACACACACACACACAGACAAACTCAGCAGCAACCAGTCAAATCACAAACTCTCCTCCCACTGTGCAGGAGCAGACAACCCGATTCCCCAGAAACAGCTACAGCCGGCTCCCGGTCCCCTAGGCACCGCCACCGTCTGCTCACACACATCCTCACACCCAGCTCTCCGCCCTGCAGACAATACTACAGCCAGCTCTCAGATCTGCAGACATCACGAAAGTCAAATCCCAGTCCCCCAGACTTCACTACAGCTGGCTCGCAGTTGCCCAGACATCATCATAGGCAGATCACGGTCTCTCAGACATCATTACGGCGGACTCAGAATCCTCCAGACGTCACTAGAACCAGTACACAGGTCTCCAGAATAACTAACTATACAATAGGCATCTGACTCACACTCCAGCAAATACCACTGGGTTGTAGACACAGTACAGTGCTGTAGGAAAGATAGTATTAAACTTAAAAGGGTTCAAGAAAAATATTTACAAAGATGTTACCAGGGTTTGGGTAATTTGAGCTATAGGGAGAGGTTGGGTCTTTTTTCCCCCTGAAGTGTCAGATGCTGAGATGACCTTATAGAGGTTTATAAAATAATGAGTACAGCTAAGGTGAATAGCCAAGGTCCTTTTCCCAGGGTAGGAGAGACCGAAACTGGAAGACATAGGTTTAATGTGAGAGGGGAAAGATATAAAGGGGACCTGAGGAGCAGCAGCAGGTGGTACATGGATGGAGCAAACTGCCTGAGGAGATGGTGATGCTGGATACAATTGCAACATTTACAAGGCATCTGGATGGGTGCATGAGTATAAAGGGTTGAGAGGGACATGGGCCAAATGCTGGAAAATGGGACTCGATCAGTTTAAGATACCCAGTCAGCTTGGACAATTTAGACCAAACATGTTACCATGCTGTATGAGAGATAATGGGAACTGCAGATGCTGGAGAATTCCAAGATAATAAAATGTGAGGCTGGATGAACACAGCAGGCCAAGCAGCATCTCAGGAGCACAAAAGCTGACGTTTCGGGCCCAGACCCTTCATCAGAGAGGGGGATGGGGAGAGGGAACTGGAATAAATAGGGAGAGAGGGGGAGGCGGACCGAAGATGGAGAGTAAAGAAGATAGGTGGAGAGAGTATAGGTGGGGAGGTAGGGAAGGGATAGGTCAGTCCAGGGAAGACGGACAGGTCAAGGATGTGGGATGAGGTTAGTAGGTAGATGGCGGTGCGGATTGGGGTGGGAGGAAGAACCGGTTAGGGAGGCAGAGACAGGTTGGACTGGTTTTGGGATGCAGTGGGTGGGGGGGAAGAGCTGGGCTGGTTGTGTGGTGCAGTGGGGGGAGGGGACGAACTGGGCTGGTTTAGGGATGCAGTAGGGAATGGCATCATTGTGGCAGTGCAGGAGGCCCATGATGGACATGTCATCTAGAGAATGGGAGGGGGAGTGGAAATGGTTTGCGACTGGGAGGTGCAGTTGTTTGTTGCGAACTGAGCGGAGGTGTTCTGCAAAGCGGTCCCCAAGCCTCCGCTTGGTTTCCCCAATGTAGAGGAAGCCGCACCGGGTACAGTGGATGCAGTATACCACATTGGCAGATGTGCAGGTGAACCTCTGCTTAATGTGGAATGTCATCTTGGGGCCTGGGATAGGGGTGAGGGAGGAGGTGTGGGGGCAAGTGTAGCATTTCCTGCGGTTGCAGGGGAAGGTGCCGGGTGTGGTGGGGTTGGAGGGGAGTGTGGAGCGAACAAGGGAGTCACGGAGAGAGTAGTCTCTCCGGAAAGCAGACAGGGGTGGGGCTGGAAAAATGTCTTGGGTGGTGGGGTCGGATTGTAAATGGCGGAAGTGTCGGAGGATGATGCGTTGTATCCGGAGGTTGGTAGGGTGGTGTGTGAGAATGAGGGGGATCCTCTTTGGGCGGTTGTGGCGGGGGCGGGGTGTGAGGGATGTGTTGCGGGAAATACGGGAGACGCGGTCAAGGGTGTTCTCGATCACTGTTGGGGGAAAGTTGCGGTCCTTAAAGAACTGGGACATCTGGGATGTGCGGGAGTGGAATGTCTTATCGTGGGAGCAGATGCGGCGGAGGTGGAGGAATTGGGAATAGGGGATGGAATTTTTGCAGGAGGGTGGGTGGGAGGAGGTGTATTCTAGGTAGCTGTGGGAGTCGGTGGGCTTGAAATGGACATCAGTTACAAGCTGGTTGCCTGAGATGGAGACTGAGAGGTCCAGGAAGGTGAGGGATGTGCTGGAGATGGCCCAGGTGAACTGAAGGTTGGGGTGGAAGGTGTTGGTGAAGTGGATGAACTGTTCGAGCTCCTCTGGGGAGCAAGAGGCGGCGCCGATACAGTCATCAATGTACCGGAGGAAGAGGTGGGGTTTGGGGTCTGTGTAGGTGCGGAAGAGGGACTGATCTCCCCTTCCCCTACTGCATCCCTAAACCAGCCCAGTTCGTCCCCTCCCCCCACTGCACCACACAACCAGCCCAGCTCTTCCCCCCCACCCACTGCATCCCAAAACCAGTCCAACCTGTCTCTGCCTCCCTAACCAGTTCTTCCTCTCACCCATCCCTTCCTCCCACCCCAAGCCGCACCCCCATCTACCTACTAACCTCATCCCACCTCCTTGACCTGTCCGTCTTGCCTGGACTGACCTATCCCCTCCCTACCTCCCCACCTATACTCTCTCCACCTATCTTCTTTACTCTCCATCTTCGGTCCGCCTCCCCCTCTCTCCCTATTTATTCCAGTTCCCTCTCCCCATCCCCCTCTCTGATGAAGGGTCTAGGCCCGAAACGTCAGCTTTTGTGCTCCTGAGATGCTGCTTGGCCTGCTGTGTTCATCCAGCCTCACATTTTATTACCATGCTGTATGACTGACGGTCAGTGTTGCAGACACTGATGTTTGATTAGTTCAGAATCTGCCAGACACCACAATTTCATAGTTCTCTGGACTCAGTGCAATTGACTCACAGTACTGCAGACATCACTCCACAGCAGACAACGGGCTAACAAGCCACCAAACATTACTGTATTCTCTGCTGACTGTCCCTGGGGCATGGCTGTATATCTGGCTTACTGTATTCAGCAACAATCTCTGTTTTCCCACTTCATAAATAAATTAATAAGTCACATTTCAGGTGGCACAGTAGTTAGCACTGCTGCCTCACAGTGCCAGGGACCCCGGTTCAATTCCAGCCTCAGGCACCAGTCGATGTGGAGTTTGCACATTGTCTGCATAGGTTTCCTCTGGATGCTCCAGTTTCTTCCCACAATCCAAAGAAAATTGTCTGTCGTGTTCAGGGATATGTAGATTAGGTGGGTTGTAGGGAGATGGGTCTGGGTGGGATGCTCTGAGGTTCAGTGTGGACTTGTTCAGCCAAAGGGCCTGTTTCCACACTGCAGGGATTCTGAGTTACTGTCAGTCCTTTTCCTTTAATCATTCATGGGACACGGGTACCTCTGTTTGGCGCAGTTTTATTTCCAACTCCTAGTTGTCCTTAAAAAGATGGTGCCGAACTTCTTTCTTGAACTTTGCAGTCCATTGCTAGAGGAGGATCCAGAATGCCATTAAGATGGAAGCTCCAGGATTTTTTTTTCCAGTGACACTGAAAGAGTAGTGACATATCAATAAAGATAGGGTGGTGTGTGGCTTTAAGGATAACCTATAGGTGATGGTGCTCTCACGTATCCATTGCTGTTGCCCTTGCAGATGCAGTGGTCACAAGTTTCAGAATTACTGCCTGAGGAGCCTTGGTGAATGCTGCAGTGCAACTTGTATGAGTTTCGTATTGTTGCTGGTGTAGGGAAGTGGATGTTTTGTGGATTTTGTGCTAATTAACTGGGATGCTGTGTCCTGAATGGTGACAAGTCTCTTGAGTGTTTTTGGAGCTGCACTCATCCAAGTAAGTGAAGGTAGTTCCATCGCACTCTTGACTTGTGCCTTGTAGATGATCGATAGGCTTTGGAGAGCCAGAGATGAATTACTTGCTGCAGAATTCTTAGTCTTTGACCTACTCTTGTAATCATTGCATTTGTACGGCCATTCCAGTTCAGTTTGGACAACAGTAACTCCAGGATTTCAGTAGTCAGAGATCTAACTGATGGGATTGTCAATTCTCTCTTGTAGGAGATGGCCTTTTCCTAGCAGTTATATAGTATGAATGTAACTTTTATCACTTTCATTATTGGCCCAACCAGGCCTTAATTCAGGCTGGTAGAAAATTAGATCAGGAAATTAGAGAAAAAATTAATAGCATTATGCCCAATCCTTGATCTGTAAGCAGCCATGTTCAGTCCTGAAAGGTGTTGAGCATTGGAAATATGATAAGTTTGGAATAGGTTGGGTGAAAATATGAGGGCTACATACTCCATGCTTATCAGGATTGGTTATTCTTAAAATTGAAAAGGTACACATCATTTCCCATCTGAGATAGTAACTACCTCCCAGTTGCAATTGGTTCACGCATGTACTAATTTTTGCTTCAGCAGTTTAAACAAACCCCTTTGCCCAGGTCTCTCCACCTGAACTTGTGGGTTTATTGCTTGGAAACTGTAACTAATTTTCAGTAATCTCTGCCTCAGATAATTTTATGATATGCCACACCCTAAATAAATTAATATAAATAAATTTTCATTCAAGATGCAACACCTATCCACACCCAACCTCACCTCCATTCGGGGCCCTGAACAGCCCTTCCATGTGAGACAGAGCTTCGTTTGCATGTCCTCCAACCTTGTCTACTGCATCCAGTGCTCTTGATGCAGTCTTCTCTACGTGGGGGTGGGTGGGAGAAAGAGACCAAACATAGACAAGGTGACCATTTCACCAAACATCATCACTTGGCCCATAACTGCTCCCCTTCCTAGTCTCCCTCCAACATATCCATCCTTCACCTCATCCAGTGTCACAGTGACTTGGAACACAAATGTGAAGAATAATACCTATCTTCTGCCTGGGACCCTACAGCCCAGAGGACTCAACATTGATATCTCCAATTTTAAAATAACCATCCCTTCCAGCCCCACCTCTTCCTTTCCATTGCATTCCACCTTCTGACCCTCCCTTCCAACCACCAACCAGATTCATCCTTTCCATCGACCGACCAGGACATACCTACTACCAATGTCCACCTATCGCGACAATTCCATCTCCACCCTTCCCCTCTCTCTTTATCTGTAGCTCCCCCTCCTACAGCATTTCATCCTAAAGAAGGGTAATACCCAAAACATTGACTGTTCCTTTCCTCCAGATGCTGCCTGGCTTGCTCTGTTCTTCCAACCTCCTGGTTGTTTACCTCATGATTCTGACTTGGCTGGTCTGCTGACTTAACTCTGCTGCTTTTGGAAAAATTGGAAGAATTTAGAGATTGATAAAATACTATTTGGCAGTCTTATGACAGACTTTCTATGGTAGCTAAGTCTTAAGTTGTGACTTGAACCCAAAGGTTTAAACCCTCTCACTACATCACAAGATTTGCTTGACAGCTTGGTAAAGGAGATTATTAAGCTGATTATCACTTAAATTTCCTTCTAGCACTCACTATTCACAAAAATGCTAAGCCATCTTGTTAGTGTTTGACTTTAACAAAGCCATCACTAAATCACCCATTACTAATTAAACAATTAACAATAACAAGCACTACGTATCTGGGCAGTGCAACATTAACAAAAGGGACGGCAAGGAAGAAAGGGAGGAAATCATGCTTGACTTGTTCTTTTACTTCTGTTTAGGGATTCTATTACACACCTCTGGGCACTTTTTTTTAAACAATCACCAAATTCACCTGTGTTTTTCATTTAAGGAAAACTAGCGGGGCAATGCAATATTAAATCTAAGGAGGGTGAAGAGAGAGAGGGCTGATTTCTGACTTTTTAAGAATTTTCCAATCAACCCATTCAGAGATGTTATCACACACAACTGGAAGAGGTAAGACTTGAACGTAGATCTTGTAGTTCTGAGTTAGGGGCACTACCACTGCGCCCCAAGCGAATGCTAATATTTAACTTTTTTTTAATATCCAGAAGTGCTCTTACATACAACTGAACATTTTTTTCCCACTACCAAGTCACCTGTACTTTTCTTTCCCCTCACGTTAACCACTACCAGTAAATCACTAGTGTTCTCCACATGACTAGTATACATGTTAAGCCCATTTAAGAGTTCTTTGAATTAAAACCATCTCCTGACAGTGAACAGCTGAACAGATGTAAACAAGTTATTGTTAAGGATTTTGATTGCTACTTAAAGATACATTCACCTCTTACTCATTGGCTGCTGCATTTGATGTTTGAAGAAGACAGTTGAAAAAATGATGAGATTTCGGTGACAATTTGTCAATTTCATCAACACACTATCAACAGTCATTCTGGAAATTTTCTGAACCCTTCACCTAAAAACATTAAGTGACGGGCTAACTCTACATTTATAGGAGTCACCAGGGGAAGGGAGGTCCTTGGTCATGAGTATCTTGCTGGGGGATCAGCCTGGTCTGCAGATGGAATTAGAGGAGAAAATTAGGCAAAGCAGTATCATCTGATGCAGAAAAGAGGGACAGAAAAGCAAAAGGGTTCCTTCTTCTCTTATGTGGACGTGCATCCTTTCTCAATAGCGGCCAGCAGTGCACTAATTAGTTTCACCAAGGACAGTCTGGAATCATCTCCTGACCAGGATTTGGCACTGAACTAAGCATCACCTGAGATTTTGTATAATAGAAGTATTCACGACCATGAGAATAAGAATACTCGTTTATTGGCACTGATTGCATTGCTTTTCCAAAGGACTGACAGTGACACTATTTGTTTTGTGTTTTCTTTTCTTTTTTGTTGTTGCTTTCTTAATCTCTTTACCTTCGAGTTGGATGGCTGTCATCCTGCTATTCATACTTCATCGAGACACAGTTTTCTTTTTTTTTACTTATCCTATTACCATTCACTTTAGTTTTTGTTATCATGAAACCTTTTGCCATTAGTCTGTCCTGGCCTCTACCCTATCTCAGACCATTGAATTCATTCTGCTCTTTCTCATCTCATCTCACTTGCTCAAAATCCTGTTATATTTCTGAAAGATCATGGACTTGAGAAGCTCTGCTTTTCTTTCCACAGATGTTCCCTCATCTGTTGTGTGTTTCGAGTGTTTTTTTCTGTTTTAACTTTTGTAATCTTGAAATTACGTGGTTTGACTCTCACCAAAAATCCACCTGAGATTTTACATAAAGTCATGGAATCATAAAGGCTAAAAGAGGTCCTTCAGTCTACACTAAAAAAAAACAGTACTCTAAATCTGGAGATAGTAGAGAATCTGAGATAACAAGGTGTAGAGCTGGATGAACACAGCAAGCCAAGCAGCATCAGCGGAGCAGGAAAGCTGACATTTCATTTCACCTGCAAATCTGCTTAAGTGGTACATTGTATCCGCTGTTCCCGATGAGGCCTTCTCTACATCGGGGAAACCAAGCGGAGACTTGGAGACCGCATTGTGGAACACCTACACTCAGTTCACGCCAAATGACTGCACCACCCAGTCACTAGCCACTTCAACTCCCCCTCCCATTCCTTGGGTGACATGTCCATCCTGGGCCTCCACCAGTGCCACAACAATGCCATCCAAAGGTTACAGGAACAGCACCTCTTATTTCACTTGGGAACCCTGCAATCCAATGGTCTCAATGTGGACTTCACAAGCTTCAAAATCTCCCCATCCCGAAACTCATCGCAAAACCAGCCCAGCTCGTCCCCGCCTCCTTGACCTGTCCGTCCTTTCTCCCACCTATCTGCTCCTCCCACCTCACTGACCAACTCCCACCCATACTTCCTACCTATCAGCCTCATCCCCACCTCCTTGCCCTGTCCGTCTCCTCTCCACCGATCTGCTCCTTTATCCATCTTCGATCCGCCTCCCCCCCTCTCTATTATTTCAGAATCTCCTTCCCCTCCCCCATTTCTGAAGAAGGGTCCAGACCCGAAATGTCAACTTTCCTGCTCCTCTGATGCTGCTTGGCCTGCTGTACTCTAAATCTAAACTGGCCTAGCTTTCCTGCTCTTGGCTAATGGCCTTGAATTGTGACATATCCAGTGCTCATCCAAGTACTTATTAGATTGTGAGGTTCCCCACTTCAGTTGCTTTCCCATGCAGAGCATTCCAGACCCCAGCTCTAAGTGATCAACACTTCCCTCAAATCCCAGGACCCTTCTTCAGAAATGGGGGAGGGGAAGGGGGTTCTGAAATAAATAGAGAGAGAGGCAGAGGCGGATAGAAGATGGATAGAGGAGAAGATAGGTGGAGAGGAGACAGACAGGTCAAAGAGGCGGGGATGAAGCCAGGAAAGATGAGTGTAAGTGGGGAGTTAGGGAGGCAATAGGTCAGTCCATGGAGGACAGACAGGTCAAGGGGATGGGATGAGGTTAGTAGGTAGGAGATGGGGTTGGGGCTTGAGGTGAGAGGAGGGGATAGGTGGGAGGAAGGACAGGTTAGGGGACAAGCTGGGCTGGTTTTGGGATGTGGTAGGGGGAGGGGATATTTTGAAGCTTGTGAAGTCCACATTGATATATTTGGGCTGCAGTGTTC
This sequence comes from Stegostoma tigrinum, assembly GCF_030684315.1. Classification (NCBI taxonomy): domain Eukaryota; kingdom Metazoa; phylum Chordata; class Chondrichthyes; order Orectolobiformes; family Stegostomatidae; genus Stegostoma; species Stegostoma tigrinum. Next base: position 30,030,157 of record NC_081373.1, read on the forward strand.
CCAAGAATATGAGGTGCTGTTCCTGAAACCTTCGGGTGGCACAGTTGTGTCACCACAGGAGGCTCAGGATGGACATGGCATCTGAGGAATGGGAGGGTGAGTTGAAATGATTCGCGACTGGGAGGTGCAGTTGTTTAGTGCAAACCGAGTGTCAGCCTCTTTGACCTGTCTATCTCCTCTCCACCTATCTTCTCCTCTATCCATCTTCTATCTGCCTCCTCCTATCTCCCTATTTATTTCAGAATCCCCTTCCCCTTCCCCATTTCTGAAGATGGGTCAAGGCCCAAAACGTCAACCTTCCTGCTCCTCTGATGCTACTTGACCTGCTGTGTTCAGCCTGCTATACACCTTGTTATCTCAGATTCTCCATCATCTGCAGTTCCTACTATCTCTTCCTCAAATCCCCCGGATCCTCCTACATTTAATTTGAGAATTATGCCTCCTTGTTGCTGATCCTTCAACTAAGGGGAAGCAGCTTTCCATCCAACCCGTCTATGTCCTTTATAATCTTATACACTTTCATCAGGTACCCTCTCAGCTCTCTGGGCTCTAACAAAACAACCTGAGCTTATGCAGCCTCTCTTCACAGCTAAACTGCTCCATCCCACGCAACAGTGTGGTGAATCTCTTCAGCATCTCTCAAGCAATCACTTCCTTCCTTTAGTACTGTGACCAGAATTGCACACAGTACTGCAACAGTGGCCTAACAAAAGTCCTGTTCAGCTTCAGTATAAATCTAGCAAGGACTGATGCTTGACCAGCTTGATGCACCTAAACTGTCTCATATCGAACTCCATTAGAATCAAAATAAATTGAATTAAATAGGCTCTAGTTATGATATGCTCAATTTGCTGAGTGGGTGAAATAAATTTTGCCAATTCTTCAAAGGAGAAACCAAACCACAAGTCATGTAATAGATACTATTTATTGATTACAAATCACATTTTAAAATTAAAGCTAGGTAGATGAATGTGTATTAGGCTTCCAAAAATCTAAACAAGTGTCTTCTCTGTTCACTTGTAAATCAGCATTGATGGATACAAAATGTCAGAGACAGTACAGCAATAACCAGCCTCTGAGATCATCTCTTGGTGATATTAATCTTCACACAAATGACAAGTGAACAGATTTGAATCAGCAGTTGATTAAATGCTTCAAGTCTGTTTGTACAAAGTGAAAATACAGAACCTAGATTAGATTAGATTCCCCACAGTGTGGAAACAGGCTGTTCAGCCCAACAAGCCCACACCGCCCCTTGGAGCATCCCACCCAGACCCATCTCCCTATAACTCACACACCCCTGAACACTGCAGACAATTTAGCATGGCCGATCCACCTAGCCTGCGCATCTTTGGACTGTGGGAGGAAACTGGAGCACCCAGAGGAAACGCACGCAGACACGCGGAGAATGTGCAAACTCTGCACACAGTCACCTGAGGCTGGAATTGAACCTGGGTCCCTGGTGCTGTGAGGCTGCAGTGCTAACCACTGAGTCACTGTGTAGCCTCATTCTCAATTCAGCATATTTGAACCATTCTTTTTCTTTCTAACTGCTGTCTGTAACTTCTGGAATGTTGATTGGTGAACCCATTTGCAGCAGTAGGGAATTTTAGTCAACAAAGTGTAGAGCTGGATAAACACAACAGGCCAAGCAGCATCAGAGGAGCAGGAAAGCCGACGTTTTGGGCCTAGGCCCCTCCTCACATTTTCTGAGGAGGGGTCTATGCCTGAAACGTTGGCATTCCTGCTCCTCTGTTGCTGCTTGGCCTGCTGTGTTCATCCAGCTCTACACCTTGTTGTCTCAGATTCTCCAGCATCTGCAGTTCCTGCTATCTCTGAGGGAATTTTAGTTCAAATTCTTTCCATCATCTCAACAAATGACAATATCTAAACTGGCCTCACACTCTTTTTCTTTAATCTTGGGGCCTTAGAAAGTTTGCAACACTTCTCTCTGTCTGCATTGGGCTGGCAAGGACACCTCAAACTCAATTAAGTCTTTACTCTTTGGTTAATTACTCTCTATCTGTAAAGACAGCTTCCTACCTCTATTTTGTAAAGGTTCTTGCAGTAGAGATCCTACATGAAAAAGCAAAGACTTTCACTACTGCAGACGTCAAACATTGAGTAACATGCGAGATGCTGAGCTCTTTATTCATAAATTAAAACAAGGAAACCCTACACACTTAAGCAATCAAATCGACTCTTGGCCAAAAGGTCTCACTCTTACTTTACCCATCAAGCTTGATAAACATGGGCCCTGAAGTTATCAGTACTTTCCTGAAATATGACTTCTCTCTCAGCAGGACAGCCTTTGTGTTTCTGATATTCACATCCTGATATCCTGTATGGATCTTGAATTTCTCAAGAGTTTTTTTTAACCAAACTGAAAAGGTTACTTCTTTATATGCTAATAGCCGTTATCTAAATGGTTTGATTTATGAGGCTTCACATATTTGTTAGGGATGGCTATGGTAGTAGCATGCTTATAGTATCTTCTGCTGCAATTAACCTGGAGGTTGTATTGCTGTATTTCGTTTAGGCTTGTGATAGCCTTATGAAGTAGCCCAATTCTTCCATATACCTCAATATAGCCCACATCACTCAGACCTCTTGGATTCTATCTTTTGTGCAGGCATTCTTCCCCACTATGTGTTAGTAGTTTAGACCAATGACAATTAGAAGGAGAGGATTGAATCATAGCATTTAGAAACAGTAACTACAGTGAGGTTTTTGCTCATTATAACTGAGACAGTGAGTGAGTCTGCAGAGTGGCGGGGAGTCAGAGAGGGTGGCCTGGTTAGCAGGAAGATATTGAACCATCTGTGTTGACAGTGAAGTTGTAAAAAGAAGCAAACTCAGTTGTCTCTTAAATAACGTCAGCAGCTCAGCAGCTCCGTGAAGTCTAAAACCAATGGCAGCATCATCGATTTTTGTTGTGTTCATTCACAGGATGTGGGCATTGCGGGCTATGCCACTATCTAATGTTTACCCTTAATTGTTCAGAGGGCAGCTATGAGCCCAATGCATTGTTGTAAGCCACGTGTAGGCCTGACCAAGTAAGAATGGTAGATTTCCTTCTCTAAAGAATAGTGATCAGATGGATTTTTACAATAATTGACAGTGGTTTCATGGTCACCGTTAGGCCATGATAAGATTTTATTGAATTTAAATGTCAACATCTGCCATTGTGGGATTCAACACCATGCCCCTACAGCATTGGTCTGGGTTTTGGGTTGCAAATCCAGTGACATTGCCAACATGTCACCTCCCCCCGCCCGGACTGCTGATAAAAATAAATGGAAGCAGTTGTGTCAGAAGCTGTAACTAAAAAAAGCTGGAAGAACAAGAACAGCTGAGAAAATACTTTGAATTTGTTTAGAAATTATCCACTTTTGATTCTGAATTCAATGACTTCCCAGAAAAACACGTTTTATTCTGACAATTTGTATATATTTTACTTTGTAAATCATTTCATATTTTTGGGTGTGCATGAAGGCGAGGATCCTTTGCAGAATTTGTTGGTGGAATATGGTAGTTAGCCTACAATTTGCAGAAGTGTGTGTGTCGAATGCAGAGTGCTAGCGAAGGCAGGCTCTGATGCTAGGGTCTCCAGTTACTGTCCCTCTCTCAGAGTGAGGAGTTTAATGTACTTGTTCCCAAGGTGATCCTGTCTCATTTCAGTTTAACTCTTAGACTCAATCTCCCTCCTTGTCCTATCGTCTATGATCTGCCTCCAACTGTCGAGAGGATTTTCCAGGCACCTGCTTCTACGAACATTCCCTGGAATTCTCCATTTCCACACCACTATACTAAAGGGGAGGATCGTTGATCTGCATTTTAAAGCAAGAGAGATACCATTGACTTTATCACTGGTACCATATCATGGCTACCAATGGTACTTAAAATTGTTATGTTTCATTCTATAATGGAGAGTTTTCACGGTTCTAGATGGCATAAAAACTCATTTTGCCCCTTATTCCTACCAGGAAAAGTATTGAATATTAATACACAATATGTTTTGCCATTATGTAACCCTATTTGAATATAACTATTCAACCAGTAAAATCTTAAGTAGTTGAACTGTTGAATGCATCAGCATAACAGAACTTGTTTATGGACAACATATTTATACATGTGAAGTGAGTAGATCACTAACATTGTGCTATTTGCAACACTTCATGAATGCAATGTGAGAACACTGACACACCAAGATAACAAACTGTGGAGCTGGATGAACACAGCAGGCCAAGCAGCGTCTCAGGAACACAAAAGCTGACGTTTCGGGCCTAGTCCCTTCATCAGAAAAGGGGGATGGGGAGAGGGAACTGGAATAAATAGGGAGAGAGGGGGAGGCGGACCGAAGATGGAGAGAAAAGAAGGTAGGTAGAGAGGAGAGTATAGGTGAGGAGGTAGGGGGGGGATAGGTCAGTCCAGGGAAGACGGACAGGTCAAGGAGGTGGGATGAGGTGGTAGGTGGGAAATGGAGGTGCGGCTTGAGGTGGGAGGAAGAGATGGGTGAGAGGAAGAACAGGTTAGGGAAGTGGAGACAGGCTGGGCTGGTTTTGGGATGCAGTGGGGGGAGGGGACGGGTTGGGCTGGTTTTGTGATGCAATGGGGGGAGGGAAAGAAAAGCTTTTTTGCCTCGCACATTTGGTAGTCTTTTGCTTTACGTCAGTCTGGTTGACATCAACTGGTACAGTTTCCATTTCAAAGAGTAATTTGAAACATCTATATGCCAAGTGGCTCCACAAATTCTAATTGATTTCAATTTGATTACCAACTTGTTGCAGGAGAAGTTTGGTGGTTCCAGTAAGATTCAATGCCCACTGATAAAATCAACCAGCTAGTGATATCAGTACTTTCTCATGATAAGTATCAGTTATTCCAGTTGCATCCAGTTAAAACAAGTTGTGCTCTGTTAAGTTTCCGTAAACATTAGTTATGATCAATTAATATTTCAAACTGGCTTGGATTTTAGTTCAACAGCTGAACTCCAACATGTGTAGTCAGCTTTCAAGTTAAAACTTCTTTATGAGCACATCTTAGGGAGCCGCCTCTAGAAACCTCAAAGGCTTGGTCATTTACCCAGTTATCTTATGACAAACCCTTGTGCCTTACAGCAAAGAAGTCAGATACACTGTGCCCCAGATTCTGGACAAATTTTGCAGCGTATTCATCATACCCTCAAAACTTGCATGAAAGTGCTTTGGTCAATTTTGGAACTAATCTCTTCTCATATTCTCTATTTGTCATAATTATTTCCTTTTGCAGTTTGCTGTTCCTTATACATTGTTTTGAATTACGAACATCATCATTATCATAAACCATGTCTTTCTGTTTCATTTTGATATCTTTAACTTTCGTCATGCAATGATCTTGAGTTTAGGAAGCTTTTCTTTTCACCCCATGGCAATGTCTCTAGCCCATACCTGAACTACCTCCTCTTTGAAGTTGCCGGTGACTGTTTTATCTGCTAACCTTTGATCCTAAAATACCTGGATTAATTTTTGCCCAGCTAAATGTTTAAAAGTTTGGTTTTATTTTCTTGCCCTTTTCCATAAATACTCTGAACAGAACAAAGTTGTGATCCTTGTTTTCCAAATGCTCTCCCTCCAAAGACACCCCAAAATTAAAACCTGTAAATTATCCATATTTGAAGTTGAACCACATCTTACAAAATGTATGCATTAAAGTGAAACTTTTATGCAATTAAATAGCACATGGAAAATTAGAAATGTTTGCCTCAATACTTTGAAATCTCTATCACTATGTGTCGTAAGCATGGGAATTATCACCACTGGAAATTGTTGTTTGCAAAGTTGGTTTTCCTAATATCGGCCTTAACTTAGCTTAAAACTTAGCTTCTCCTCAATTGTTCCCAGTGATTCTATATGTTTCCTACAAATTGCATTAAAGTTATGTTGACCTTGATTGTTTATCAATTTTATTTAGTTATATGCTGTTGGATGCCATTCATTGTGGTTTTACTTCACTACATCTTTAGGGCTCTCGTGGCACACTGGCAATGTTCTTTCCTCTGAGGTAGAATCCTAATTGTTCCAGAGGTGTATAATGACTTCTCTGAGCAGATTAATTAGAAAATATCTTGTGAAATAATGGTAATATTCCTACCTCTGGATCAGAATTCTGCATTCAAGTTCTACTTGCATGGACATGTGCCATAACATACCTGAACAGGTTGATTAAAAATGTCTTGTCTACATACTAAAAGAGACTAAAACTTAGAGTGATTGAGTTAGTTGATATATGCTTGTAATGTTTCACTCTGTATATAAATAACAACTGATTAAGGATTGGCTCCAGTTTCCTCCTTCTCCAACCATTTTTCTAAATTATATAATCTTGGCTTTTATGAGCATAAAGTCTATTGTTCCTAAAGGGTCCATCCTCTATAACCACATCACAGCAAGAATCTTATGCACAGTCCGACTGGTGTATCTTTCCCTAGTGACTGCCTTACTTTTTTCTGCAGTTGTTTTATCACTCATGTTGCAAACAGAATGCAATTCACAACAAAACGTTCACATTCATTTAAGAACCAAAGTTTTTACTGTTTAACTAAACCCATTTGACATACCAGAACCTGAGGGAGGTTGATCAATTTGTTAAAGTTTCAGATAGGATATTCCAAATTGTTAAGCTTCTGGGTGAATGGATGAACTCTCTCCACTTCATTATTCAACAATCGCCTTTACTGCAAAAAGGTTAATTTGCAAGGGATCCCATTCCTTATGGATTCCATTCTCCCAGAGCGAAATGAAAATGTTGTAAAAAGAGTTAAGTTAACCAGGTTTTCTTGAACTAGCAAGGAGTGAGTTTGTTAATTACTAAATGCAGGAAGAATTAGTTGTGCAAAGCATACACACACAAATTAGAAATAAAGGGTGAGTCAAAAAAGATAAAAGATTTGTTTTAAATGCTGTATATAGATCAGATACTGCATTGTTTCTGAACAGAACATAGTTAAATATTGCGGCATTCAATAGAGATCACTAATAGTGTTGATTTTGGTAGTTGAACAAGTGGCTTCTTGATCCTTAGTGTTTCAGATTGGTTGATACTCTAGCTTTAATTCCTTTCAACTGTGATTGAAGTCCAGCATTTGGTATGATCAGAGTCCATAATTGTCCATTTTTTTTTAACTGGTCTGCTGCACTTGGAATTAAAGAGAGTCTATACATACAGCACAGGTTTAAAGGGCTAGTTCATCAACTGTGGCCTTCGTAGTATGCGATTGCTTGAATGAAGACTGGAAAACATTCAGTCCAAGCAAGGGTCATTGGTCATGAAACATTAACTCTGCTTTTCTCTCAACAGCTGCTGCCAACCCTGCTGTGTTTCTCCAGCACTCTTTTTGCTGACCTCATTATCTCTTCTTTCTAAGTCTCTCGTTGTTTGAAGTTTCCGAGATCATTTATATGTGCGACAATCACACCAGTGTTTGGCAAACATTCATGCAGTTTTTCTTTAGAGTTCTGACAAAAATACCAGATTTTGGAACTAAAAGTCAAAAAAAAAGTTTACAAATACTGCGAGGTTCTGATCCATCAGTGTAACACCTTTAAACAAATCATACAATAATTGAGGTCCCTGTTTTAATTATTCAGGAAGTCTATTCAAATAAGGAAAAACATTAAGCTTCACAAAATTTAGCAAACCCAGCAACCCCTCCTGCCTCCCTCTGAATTTGCCCCACACTAGTCGTGCTGATTCAGGTGTTCCAATGGAATGAGGGACTGTAGCCCAGAGTTATCTAACGATACAAAAACCGGGCACTGGTGGGTTTTTTTCCTGCTGCAAGCAGATTTAAGGCACTGCTAGCTAACTAGGAGGAGTAATCTCCATGGGGATTTTCCCAATTAGTGTTCCATAATTTAGGCAGAAGAGCTGTGTAAACTGTGGGTGAGAATAGTATAATTTCAGTGGAATGGATCCAGAAGATGACAATGAAGCTAAATCAGTTCATTTAATTTCAATTCCTTGAGTTCTTGTGCTGACTATACTGTGGATACTGGGGGAACCACTGTAGAAATGACTCCCCTTCATGCATCTCATGCTATGTGCCAGACTTTTAATTATTTGATTGATATGCTCACTGTGAAAATTACAAAACATACTTTAAAATGTGTTTTTTTCAGAAGATCTAGTATGGCGTCAGACCAGACCAGGTCAGACAGCAGATTGTGCTAAAGGACATCAGGACACTAGATTTATTTTTAAAACTAAACAATCCAGCATTTTAGTGGTCACCACAATTGATACTAGCAATTTATTCAAATCTTCATTAACAGGTTTTAAATCCATAACTGCAGTGGTGGGATTTGAAGTGCATTTTCCAGCACATTAGTCCAGGTCTCTGGATTACTGGTCCACTAACATAGCCAACAATGCTGCCAATCCACAAACGTGTTATCAAAATTCTTGAAATCTTGAATACCTTGTAAATTATGAAAATGGAGATACAGCGCTATACATTTAGCTCACCTACTGTATACAAAAACAGTTCAGTTACTTTCTGTTCAGTTCATTCACTCGTCAGATACGCACAGACTAATGTCCATTTCACACCTTTAACAAGTGTACTAATAAAATGGAGAGAGTGATTTCATCCTACTTTTCTCCATTCCTTAATGGGTCTAAGGGAGAAAGTGCAATGTTAGCCTGTAATTTATTTGAAGAAGGTACATCAACCAGACCTTGTGAGCATAAAAGGGCACAGCAGTTTGCCAATGTAAATACATGTTAACAGAAATGTAAGAAATTGTATTGTTCCATATTTTTACAAAATATCTATGGAAAATCTATAGATTAGAAGAAAATAGAGATTCTTTATTCTTGTGCACTGTTGTTGCAAATGTGCATGGAGAAAGGGTAGGATGAGAGCACTTTCAGATCAGAGCTGGATAGTGGTAAGGAGAAAAATTAAAATTCCTACAATGGTGCATTATTTAGTATTTTCTAGCCACAACTGCTTTTAGCGTGAGGTTTTCAGGTCCCATTGCAGGGCATCAATTGCACAATGCTATTGCTGTGCACTTATAGAAATAGACACACAACACTGAGTGACAACTCTGTGGCTATGAGGAGGGATTGGCTGATATCGTTAAAGTTATATGTTCCATTTGACAGTCATTTCCAACATTACAGATTACAATTAATATCAAACAAATTAGATGAATTATGATTAATTCCATCTCAATTTAAATTTACAATTCAAGGTCACCCAGAGCTGCCTCTTTGGTCAATTATTTTCTTGGTCCTCTGTAGTTACTTAAACCTGCTCCTCCTTACGTTGATTTTGTTTCATCTGGTGCTCATGACTCATCTTTGGAATTAACATTCCTGGGCTGCTATTAGTTGCAGTTGAAGTCAGTGACTGTCTGGTTAGATGGATATTCTTGGATCCTAACAATGCTTCTCACATTTACCAGTGGAAATACAATTGAAAGAAGCATATGTTATAGTCAGCAGTGCGCTTCTTATAACAAACTTCAGTAAATAAATCATCCCGTTCTATAATGATATAATGGTATAATGATAAACCTTCGGCTGACAAAAGTGCCAGATTCAGTAATAGACGAAAACAGCTTTAACACTTGATAATATTCTACAGATGGAGGTGTCTCGACATTTATGCATGTGACATGTTAGCAGAACATGGATCCTTATATGCTTAATTTTAAACTTAACAAAAAATACTACAACCAGACATTACTTACTAATAGTTTCTGGCAATGTTACGCATGTGTATTTGGGTTTCTTTCAGCCATGAGCACATTTCAAAATTCTTAGGAAAGTAATTGTTTTTCAAGTTATTTCTGGTTTTCAAATGAGATATAGTCCAAGACTTAAAGATAATGACAGCTTTATTTTCCCTTTTAGCTCAATAGACTATGGATATCGTCTAATAATACACAATACAAATAAATCTAAGACATCATGTTAGTAGCCATCATTTTGATCTAACCAGATGATTAGAGATTGTGCAAACCCATCCATTTTAACTATTATTAATAATAATTTGTTGCACACATTCACACTTGAGAAAGTTAGTGAGCCTGGATTTAGTGTTTCCAGAGCAGTCGTCTGGGTATCTAGTCCAATAACATTGCCACAAAGGTGCCACTCCCCAGCCTTTCATGAGTATTTATTCTCTCAACTCCCCAAATCTTTTCCACCACCTGCAAGGCTCAGTCAGGAGTGATGGAATACTCTTCTCTTGCATGTATGAGTGCAGCTCCAATAATACTCCAAGAAGCTAGACACCATCAAAAACAAAACAGCCAGCATCCCTCCTAACATAAGACCACAAGGCCATAAGACATAGGAGTGGAAGTAAGGCCATTCGGCCCATCAAGTCCACTCCGCCATTTAAATCATGGCTGATGGGCATTTCAACACCACTTCACTGCACTCTCCCCGTAGCCCTTGATTCCTTTTGAGATCAAGAATTTGTCGATCTCTGCCTTGAAGGCATCCAATGTCCCAGCCTCCACTGCACTCTGCGGCAATGAATTCCACAAGCCCACCACTCTCTGGCTGAAGAAATGTCATCTCATTTCAGTTTTAAATTTACCCCCTCTAATTTTAAGGCTGTGCCCATGGGTCCTAGTCTCCCCGCCTAAGGGAAACAACTTCCTAGCGTCCACCCCTTCTAAACCATACATTATCTTGTAAGTTTCTATTAGATCTCCGCTCAACCTTCTAAACTCTAATGAGTACAATCCCAGGATCCTTAGCCATTCATTATACGTTAAACTTACCATTCCAGGGATCATCCGTGTGAATCTCTGCTGGACACGCTCCAGGACTAGTATGTCCTTCCTGAAGTGTGGAGCCCAAAATTGGGCACAGTATTTTAAATGGGGCCTAACTAGAGCCTTATAAAGCCTCAGAAGCACATTGCTGCTTTTATATTCCAACCCTCTTGGGATAAACGACAACATTACATTCGCTTTCTTAATTATGGACTCTACCTGCAAGTTAAGACATGTTAACATTCAGTCTCTCCACCACCAGCGCTCAGTGCCAACAGTGATACACCATCAACGAAGGCCATCACAAGATGCACCACACATCTTACCAAGGTTTCCAAACCTACAATTATCTAAACTAACAAGAGTTGCAGATTCATGGCACCACCGCTAACCCCTCTGAATTATACACTATCCTGATTTGGAAGTATGTTGCTTTTTCTTCAAAATCCTAGAACTCCTTTCCTAATAATGTGGTGGCGGTACCTCCATCAGGGGGACTGCAGCAATTCAAGAAGTTCAAGATTGTGACCACCTTCTCAAGAGCAAACAGGAATGGTCATGAAAAGTTAGCTTGCCAGCGACAGTCCCAAGAGGAAGAATAATGCTATGTTATAGAGATTTGAGCATCAAATTTGCTTCCCATTATGTGGTAAGTTAGTTGATGTCAGCTGGAGCAGAGAATCAAGCAGCATCCATGATTAAGGGCTAGAGGGAGGGAAATGAATATGCCTAAATTCATACGCCTAATTCCTAACTAGAAAATTCTACTTCAAAATTCATGTTTATGAACGTGAGGTGAGAGTCGCTTAGTTGTGATGTAATCCATAATTGAATGTTCCTTCCACATCCATTATCTAAATCCACAGCACATGGACCATGCTGCAATGGAGTCTGCAACTTCAGCAATAAAAAGGAAATAGAACTGAAAAATATATCTGAGTGCTTTCAGCATCACTCCAATATATTGAGATACGGCCACATGGTATCCAAAAAGTAGAAAAATCAAGGGTTTGGTCACTAACCTTCAACCTACATGTCCCAGTTGGACATTCACGGGAAACAGTTTAGTGTGAGACAGTATGTTAGTAATTATCAATTGCATTAAATACATTTTATCGTCAATTTTAATTATTCAACTGGTACTGAGCCATAATTCAGGCTTTTCTCAAAAAATCAGTGTACACACATGGATGTCCTGTCAGATAGCTTTTCTGCTAACCATAGCAGTCAAGAGGATAATAATAAGTTTAAACTATGTTCTACTTGTGGACAAAATAACTCTTTTTCCCCTGTTAGCATTCTCTGTCTCTAAATAAAACGTCCACGTTTTCAGATGATATTACAATTTGAATTCAGGAAAAACATTGAAAAACAATATGTTTCTGAATTATACGTATATAGGCCAAAAGATACATGTACTTTTTTGTGTGGCTCAGCATAAAATAATTACTGCAACAGAAATGAACTAAAGAAGGAGCATCACTCTACTGAAGTAAAAGGTGAGATTAGCCCTTGAAACTTCACTGCTTACCAGAAATATGATCATCTACAATGTGACATTTCTCTACTTATACAGATTTGCTTCAATTTCTCCTTCTCACTGAACTCGCTGATCCCCATCATTTCTGTACAAACGCCAAAAAGACTCTCTCATGATTCTAATGGTTGGGGATTGTAATAGAGATGTGGAAAACAACAGCTGTAAAAGCAGTATAAAGATGTTTTGAGTGTGTGAACTACCAGGCAAAGTTCTTGCTAAATTTATCTTCAGCGTATGAACCTTCATGCAAATTCACAGCAAAGGATGTATGGTGGTATTTGCACACAGAACAAGAAACAGCTTCCTGTCACATCAAAAATAAGTGGCAACAACTCATTCCTGAAGTACTGTAATGTGAAAAATGTGGTCATGTTGCCAGTGATGCTAGTGAGATGGGAATTGCAAGAACCCTCATGAAGAAAGGACAACTAGTTGTGTTTGCTTTCAGGATATTAGAATAAACTGAAAGACATTGTGCCCATTCTGAAGGAATGGCTAGCTATTCCTTTTGCCCTGATCATTTTAATAAATTCCTGTATGGAGAGACATAGTGACAGTTGAGTCTGATCATAATCCACATCAAAGCATCTTAAACTTTTTTTAACCTGCTACAAAGCAGCTGCAAAAAATTTTACTTCATTTACAAATAAATGATTTGGATGTCAAAAATATGCAAATAAACATTGCTGACATGCTGTCAAGAGTTGAACTCCAAATGCAGAAAGTTAATACAAAGTCTGAAATTTACCATTCTCATCAATAATGAGGAGCAAGAATTTAACATGCTGTTATGGCCATTAACCCAGCTGAGCCATTTGGCAGAATCTTATAGGGGTCTGAGTGACATGGGCCATGGTGAGATTTGGTAAGTGATAGGTATTCAGCTTTTTGGATCGGATCAGGCTGCGTCCTCGGGCTGCTTGGTTGCTTTCTTAGAGCTTGCTCACTTAGTGCCTACCTGTTTGCTCTCAAGAATCCCTACCTTGCTTTGTGAATTACTGCAGTCACACCACCAGGCATCTTGCCTCGCTGCTCAGCTGTCCTCAGTTAAGAGAGTATACATCTTGCAGTGCAGCAATGTACAATCTCAATTTCACAGCTATTCTATGTGCCAGCAGTGTACGCAGCAAGCACACTGGATGTCCAGCAAGCAAAACAGCCATGTCTCAATGTGTTCACGAATAGTTTTCACTGAAGCCCATGTAGGCACACATCAGTCAGGAGGCCCTGCACACTAAGTAAAGGGCAGCGTTCTGTATTAGTCCAAACTGGTCACAGTCAAGCCTCTGGTCAGGGAGTCTCAGTCAAGTGTCCATGCATCTGTATTCAGAATGTGGATCATGGTCTGTCCTTTGGCTGTCTAGCCTCAGTCCAAGGGGTAGAGTTAACATGGGCAAGGGGATGTACAGCCATCAGCCAGGGTCTGGGCACTTCTCATCCAGGGCTGTCTGTATAGGTCTCTCTAGAGGTTGGCCAATGGTCAGTCCATCAGGTCCATTCACAGGCACAAAGGGTGATCAGTGGGGTTGTGGACAAAGGTAGCCACTGTCATGGGAAGGTGACATGGATAAAATAGCAGAGGGGGTAGAATGAAGTTCCTAAGTGAGCATTCATTGGCCACTTCAGCACTGAATAGGCCCAAGGACGGGCAGATTAGCTGATGTCTCCAGTAGCCACCACAACAAATGGAGACAGGGTGTGTAAAATCCTGCCCAATAGGCAATTGAGTGTTGGAATGATTCATCAAGCACCCCTCACAGTACCAGGGACCCAGGTATGATTCCACTCTTGAGCAACCATCTATGGGGAGTTTGCATGTTCTCCCCGTATCTGTGTGGGTTTCCTCCAGGTGCTCTGGTTTCCTCCCACAGTCCAAAGATGTGCAGGCTAGGTAGAGTGGACATGTGAAATTGCCTGTGGTGTTCAGGGATGTGTAGATTTAGATGGGTTATAGGGGCAATGGGTCTGGGTGGGATGCTCTGATGGTCAGTGTGGACTTGTTGGGCCAAAGGGCCAAACTCTAGGGATTCAATAATAAAAGCCATGCAAAGTTCAGTTGGCTGCTGTTTTGGAAAGAGAACTGAAAGGTACAGCATAAGGTGGATCTGTGGATGCATTGGACAAAAGTGTTCCAACTTGTTTGGGAGAGTGCTTTGATATGAAAACCCATTGTTCCTGGAGACATCACAAATGTGAAAATGTAATTAAACTTCTAATTGATCTGACTGTCTAATTCGGGTTAAAAGAAATTTTTTTATCATTAACAAGAAAATAAAGAGTTTTTAAACTGATGACAAAAAAAATATATGATTGTATAGTGAAATGTGAGGCTGGATGAACACAGCAAGCCCAGCAGCATCTCAGGAGCACAAAAGCTGACGTTTTGGGCCTAGACCCTTCATCAGAGAGGGGGATGAGGTGAGGGTTCTGGAATAAATAGGGAGAGAGGGGGAGGCGGACCGAAGATGGAGAGAAAAGAAGATAGGTGGAGAGGAGAGTATAGGTGGGGAGGTAGGGAGGGGATAGGTCAGTCCAGGGAAGACGGACAGGTCAAGGAGGTGGGATGAGGTTAGTAGGTAGGAGACGGAGGTGCGGCTTGGGGTGGGAGGAAGGGATGGGTCAGAGGAAGACCAGGTTAGGGAGGCAGAGACAGGTTGGACTGGTTTTGGGATGCAGTGGGTGGAGGGGAAGAGCTGGGCTGGTTGTGTGGTGCAGTGGGGGGAGGGGACGAACTGGGCTGGTTTTGGGACGCGGTGGGGGAAGGGGAGATTTTGAAGCTGGTGAAGTCCACATTGATACCATTGGGCTGCAGGGTTCCCAAGCGGAATATGAGTTGCTGTTCCTGCAACCTTCGGGTGGCATCATTGTGGCACTGCAGGAGGCCCATGATGGACATGTCATCTAAAGAATGGGAGGGGGAGTTAAAATGGTTTGTGACTGGGAGGTGCAGTTGTTTATTGCGAACTGAGCGGAGGTGTTCTGCAAAGCGGTCCCCAAGCCTCCGCTTGGTTTCCCCAATGTAGAGGAAGCCACACCGGGTACAGTGGATGCAGTCTACCACATTGGCAGATGTGAAGGTGAACCTCTGCTTAATGTGGAAAGTCATCTTGGGGCCTGGGATAGGGGTGAGGGAGGAGGTGTGTTCTTGGGGCCTGGGATAGGGGTGAGGGAGCATGCAAAGGGAACCAGACAAGGCACAAATTCTATGGTTGGAGAAAAACTGGTCACGGAAGCACAGTTCTGCATCATTCAATTCTTCTTTGATGCCAGAATGTTATCCGCACAGCAATGATCAGTGAATCATTGGTTGTTTGGTTGGACCTCAGGTCTTTTTTTTTCCTTTTGGATTTTAGAATTAGTTTTTTCAGTGTCTCTGAATGTAATTTCTGTGCTCTTTTGACCAGAATTCGAGAAATCTCCTTTTCAGACAAAAGTGACTAAGGAGGTGGTAGCACAGTGGCAATGTGACTGTACTAGTAATCCAGAATCTCAGATTCATATTCTGACATCATAGTTCAAACCTGACTATTTCATAGCAGATGTTGAAATTTTAATTCATTAATTCTGGAAGGAAAAGCTGGCCTAACAGCAACCATGTAAGGTTGTTGGCTTGCTCACCGAGCTGGCTGGTTATCATACAGATGTTTCATCACCATGCTAGGTAACATCTTCAGTGTGACCTCCGATGAAGTGATGTTTCCTACTCCGCTTGGAATTTATATGATCCGGTCTATTAAGTTGGATTGTGTCACTTCTGGTTCTGTTCTGCATGGGTTTATACATGGGGTCTAATTCCACATGTTTGTTGATTGCGTTGCAGGTTGAAAATCAGGCGTCTAGGAATTTCCATGCATGTCTGTGATTGACTTGAGCCAGGATGGTCACATTACTCCAGTTAAATTGATGGCCTTCATTGGCCAAGTGTGTTGAGTTGATGGAAAGTTCATCATGTCATTTTGATGCTAGCTGATGTTTGTGCGTCCTAACGGCTGGTTTCCTTCCTGTCAGTCCAATGTAATATAGTAAACTGTGAGGCTGGATGAACACAGCAGGCCCAGCAGCATCTCAGGACCACAAAAGCTGACATTTCGGGCCTAAGGGTCTAGGCCCGAAACATCAGCTTTTGTGCTCCTGAGATGCTGCTGGGCCTGCTGTGTTCATTCAGCCTCACATTTTATTATCTTAGATTCTCCAGCATCTGCAGTTCCCATTATCACAGTCCAATGTAATGTTTGTTGCAGTCATAGCATGGTACTTTGTAGCTGGCAGAACTGAAAATGAGACCTCCACGACCATCAGGAATCATGATAGCACACAAACCCACAGCCACACTGCAACAAACACTCACAGGGACCAAAGACTCCGTATCCATGATATGCAGGACCACTGTAGTTTACAAAATATCTTGCAATGACTGCAAGTAAACAATACATTGGCCAGACTGGAAGGAAACTAGCCATCAGGATACACGAACACTAGCTCGCAGCAAAACGACACAATGAACTTTCCCCCATCTCAGTGCACATGGACAATGACGGCAATCATTTTAACTTGGATAACTTGACCATCCTAGCTAAAGCCAACCACAGATACACACAGGAATTCCTAGAGGCATGGTTTTCAACCCATAATGCAATCAGCAAACATGTGGAATTAGACCCCATATACAAACCCATGCAGAACAGAACCAAAAATGACACAACACAACTGAACAGACCAGATCATACAGATACCAAATGGAGTAGAACAACATCACTTCATCATGATGTTATCTAGCATGGTGATGAAATGCCTGTACGATAACCAGCCAGCTCGAAGAGCAAATCAACAATCTCTTTCACAATCCGAGCTGCAAATCTTTGCTAGAACCACGTAAGCATTGTCAATCATAAAAAATCATTTGGTTCACTAATCAACTTGGTGGAATGATGTCTGTTGTCCTTACCTAGTTTAGCCTACATATGATCTAGACTGACAGCAAAGGGATGGGCAATAGGGATCCCATTAAGGATAAACAATAGATACTGGCCTAGTCAGCAGTGTCCACATTCTATGAACAAACAAAAAGAAAATTGATGTGACTTCCTTCTGGAGATTACTGCTTGCTTATCTCTGCATTTCCTTCACGGGGCCTATGTTAGGTTGCAGCCAGAACAGTCAATGAGATGTGACCAAACCAAGCTCTTCTGGACCTGCAATAAATGGTGCCAGATTGTCTGGGCTCAATGTCCCCAAAAATTTACATCGTCTCATATTCATCAGTTGGTTTCACTTGTTTGTCCTAGCTGGAAATAAACTGTATGCACAAATAATCCTCTTTGAAAAACAATATCCATTTTGTTTATTTTCAGTTCATAGGCCAAAAAGATGCAGAACTGAACCTTATGTTTTGTTGGATAAATTTCAGCTTTGTCAAGGTTATTGGAGGGATTCTTGACATAAGGGCCACTGAAATTTCTTGCTACATCGTAACAAACTCACTTTATGAACTATCTACTCCATCCGTATGGCATCCCTTGTGCCTGATTCTAGCACTATATCACCATACATGATCTTAAAACAACTCTCCACTCAATGGACAGCCACCAAAAGACTGGCATTCCTGGCACCCAGGCCATATTCAACAAGCTATTGTGTACTTGGTCAAGCATTGACAACTTGCCATTGTCCCTCTTTAGCAACCTAATAGCACTGTAGCCATAAAGCCACATAGCTCATGGCACATAGCCAGCATGACTGACTCTCCCTTTCACATAAAACCCTATTCGCTCACCTTATTCAATATTTAACCGCAAGAACATACAATTTACTTGTCCTTAACTACATCCATTTAAATATCCTCTCTAGGTCACCATTACTCCGTCTCCAATGTTTTCACCTAATTTGGTTTGAAGGAATGTCTGAGACCTATTGAAACGAAGGAACAGATGCTGGATATATTCATGAAGAGTTGATTGGTTTTGGAATGTTTGTATAAACTGGGGAGCTAACAGTCAGTGGATGTGAGCTTTGTGAATTGTGGCTAGCTGAAATAAAGTTCTCACTAAAAGTGTGGACTTGAATCCTGTTTAAATACATTTATTGTTTGGAGAATAACCTCCACTCTCAATGGAGACCAACACCTTGTCATTGTCCAATAGGAGAGTATCACCTGCAGGCAAAACATCAGACCATTCCAAACAAGAACTTTTATTTACAGGCAGCAAAACTGATTACAAACTAAACCAGTAGCAACCACAGGTCACCCCGAAAATGCCATCCAAATGTTGGCATGATGACCATTGACTATTTACATTTCACGATTGTCTGCTTAACCTAATTCCCATTAACTGGAGCTGGTTGCCAATCAGGCCCTGTCTGTCCTGCAATGCCCAATCAAGTTGAGCTCTGTCATACACCAGGAGAACTTCCTCCTCTCTGATATCAATATCGTCCTCCTTGGAAGGCTGCTCCAATTCTCCTAGTCCCTTGGCATCTATCACATCACCTTGTTGCTTGCTTCAATTACGCAGGTACCAACTCATCAACATGAAGTGAGGGATACTATCCAGACTGTACTGAAGAGCTCCACCAGACCATTCCAAGCAATAAAACTGCACCTTTGGGATCTCTGTCATCTGCTTCACCAGTGGTTCTGGTTACAACATGGAACAAAAACAAGGTTGCTGGAAAAGCTCAGTATGTCTGGCAGCATCTGTGAAGGAAAAAACAGAGTTTTCCTCAGAACGGTCACCAGACCCGAACCAGAACACGTTACATGCTGCACTCTGACCTCCCTTCCTATGCCAGAACCAAATCAGTCATAACATGGTGTGAAGCTGGATGAACACAGCAGGCCATGCAACATCAAAGGAGCAGGAAAGTTTGACGTTTCGGGTTGAGACCCTTCTTCAGAAAAAAAAGCGGAATGTGAAGGCCCTGGGGGATGGAGTACCTGATGTTGTCCTCAATCAATGGCAGTACCTGCCATAACTTACTGTTCTCTAGGTGGTAACTGCAATTAGACATTGGCTGGGACAACAGTCAGGGTGGACACAGTCTGTATCAGGTTAGTGGGGAAAAGCACAGGACCTACATCTGCATTTGAAAACTCCAGCTCCATGTAATTTCTGAAGGGTCTCGACCCGAAACGTCAAACTTTCCTGCTCATCTGATGCTGCTTGGCCTGCTATGATAATCCACTTTCACACTGTGTTATCTCAGATTCTCCAGCATCAGCAGTTCCTAATAGCTCTCCAAATCAGTCATTCAATTTTTCATTGCATTCAGTACAGCTTACCATTACATGAAATAGGTTGAAATGATGTTACTCCACCTCCCAAAGCACCCTTGGAAGTTTTACATGTGATGGGACATTGAATAGCATCCACCCCTTTCAAAGTCTTTACCACTCACTTCTGCATCACTGAGATGGCAATGTTGGATTGGCAAGAACTAGTGGCATAGGGCAAAATGATTTTGATCAAGATCTGAAATGCATACACTCCGCATTCATTGTCTACTGATGAAGAAATAATTAGAAATTACATATAACAAGGTGTAGAGCTGGATGAACACAGCAGGTCAAGCAGCAACAGAGGAGCAGGAAAGCTGATCTTTCGGGTCTAGGCCTTTCTTCAGAAATTACATGGAGCTGGAGTTTTCAAATGCAGATATAGGTCCTGTGCTTTTCCCCACTAACCTGATACTGACTGTGTCCACCCTGACTGTTGTCCCAGCCATTGTCTATTTGCAGTCACCATCTAGAGAACAGTAAGTTATGGCAGGTACTGCTATTGATTGAGGACAATATCAGGTACTCCTTCCCCCAGGGGCTTCTCATTCCTTTTATCTTACATCACCAGTAGAATCGCTACACTGTGGAAACAAGTCATTTGGCCCATCGAGTCCTAAACCGAGCCCTCTGAACAGCATCCCACCCAGATCCACCCTATCCGTGTAACCATGAACTTCCCATGGTCAATTCAACTAACCTGCACATCTTTGGGCTGTGGGAGGAAACCAGAGCACCCAGAGAAAATGCATGCATACTCAGGGAGAATGTACAAACTCCACACAGACAGACAGTCACCCAAGGGTGGAATCCAACCCGGGTGCCTGTTGCTGGGAAGCAGCAGTGCTAACCACTGGGCCATCATGCCACCCAACAGTCCATTCTATCTGTTCTTTGACGTGATGACCCATTATATTAAATTTTGCCTCCAACTGCCTCGTGAGCCTTGACACTACACCCTAATGATTCACACCATGGTCATCTATTCTAACTTCTGAAAGCCATTGGGGTGGGTCCTGAGGGGTGGGCAAATATCAGATGCATGTGACCTGGTGCTCAGGGATCATGCCCTGAGACACTATTTCATAGTGAGTGACCTAGCAGCTGCTCAGAGCCACCGGTGAGCTGATGTCGTCAGGTGCCAGCTCAGATTTCAGTGGCGAGAGTTCTCAGCTCCTAGTTTGCTCAGTAGGTTTGGTATGATAGAAAGCTGCATATTAATGAGTTGATATGCACAGTTAATAGATTGTACACAAGCAATAAGCCCCCCTTGGTAGGTAACACCATTGCCCATCAAGAATCTCACATCGATGCCTTATCAGTTGCATAAAAGATGCAGCAAGTTGCTTCCAACATGGAAATAGGCCTCACTTCTGCCACAAACCTCATAATAACCCTCGAGATAACAAGGGGTAGAGCTGGATGAACACAGTTGGCCAAGCAGCATGATAGGAGCAGGAAAGCTGACGTTTCGGGCCTAGACCCTTCTTCAGAAATGCTGCTTGGCCTGCTGTGTTCATCCAGCTCTACACCTTGTTGTCTCAGATTCTCCAGCATCTGCAGTTCCTACTATCTCTCAACATAGCCCTCATTGTGCAGGCTAGTATAAGTTTTCACCTGTGGCCTCTTATCAGAGGGTTCGGCCAGTTTCACTGTTCTGTTCTAATATTAACAAAGATTACTTTTAATTTTGTTTCTTATATCTTTATCCTTTCAAAAGGAAAGCATATTTCCCCAAACACTTGGTTTGTGAAGTCAAATTTTTATGTGATTCTCTTCAGGGTTTGAGAGAAAAGGGTGGTTTATTCAAACATTCAATCTGAGTGTAAGGGGGAAGGTATAATTTCATGACACATATACACAAACACCCACAAATAAGCATTTAAGGAAGAAGATAAAGGAAAAAAACAAAATTACGATTATAAATCACTTAAAAAAAAGAAACTGTCATTCATTCACATGAATTAAACTCCTCTAAGTAAGCATCTGTTGCAGTTTTTCAATTAGCTAGTCTCACAGAATTCCTCTTCATAAAAGCTGAGATGCAGTTGGATGCAGTTTAAGGTACAGCAATGTGATTCTTGTAGGTTTAGCATTTGTCTACTTTGCAGGCAAAACATGGCATTTTTGCTGGAACTCCAACTTAAATCTAGAGGCACGTTTAGCTAAAAAAAAACCAAAAGAACTGTGGATGCTGTAAATCAGGAACAGAAAGAAAATTTCTGGTAAAGCTCAGCAGGTCTGGCAGCATCTGTGGAGGAGAAAACAGAGTTAACGTTTTGGGTCCGGTGACCCTTCCTCAGAACGTTTAGTTAAGCCTGGAGTTGCTTTTGTTGTTGGCTTTTCTGCTGCTACAAGTTGAATAAGGACAGAAGCCTATAATTCTATAAATAAAGGCAATTCTACATACCAGCAGCCATTAAGATGGTTCTCATGTCCTCATGAAAACGCATTATGTTTTGTGGCAGTTAATTTTGGCTCAGTGGATCAAATGTTTCAACATTTTCCTTGTTTAGAACAGGCTGCTATAGACATAGTGCTTAATATTTCTTTGTGTTGACTTGACGAGAGTTGTAATACAAATGGGAGGTTTGACATTCCAGAAACATGATGAGTTAGTTTTATTCAGGTAACCGCTTGAAATTTTTAAAAGTCCCCAACTTGGCTACTCTGTGTTAAGTAGACACTGCCTTTATTGGGCAATTAAATGTTCTTTTAAAGCAGTCACACACACACACATATATATGTAAATATATAAAAGTAAAGATTTTAATCTGTTGGTGATTTTGGAGTTCACTTTTGATAAATAAATTGAAGTAGTGTTTTGCATTATTCTTGTATTCAGTGGAGTTTGTTTAAGACCAAGCATTTCTGAAATAATTTTAAAATTAGTAAGCTTCTGCGGTTTCCAGGCTACAATAACATTTTAAGGAATGCACAGCTAGTATATTTTAGAACAATACTTCAGTTTGTTTTAAATTTTATCGATTTTCAATAGTAAGTAAAAAAAATCTGAATAAAACATACACTCCAGAAGAGGAATGTGAAACCATTATGCATTAAAGTCGATTGGACATAGAGCAGTTTTTCCGCCGTCTTCGCCTCCATGCCTACTTCTTCAACCGGGAGCCTAACCCTCCCTCCACTGACCCCTTCACCCACCTCCAACACAAGTCCTCCTCCTGGACACCACCCCCAGACCTCCTACCCTCCCTCAACCTCTTCATCTCCAACTGCCGTCGAGACATTAACCGCCTCAACCTCTCCACCCCTCTCACCCACTCCAACCTCTCCCCCGCAGAACGGGCAGCCCTCCGCTCCAACCCCAACCTCACCATCAAACCCGCAGACAAGGGTGGCGCAGTGGTAGTATGGCGCACTGACCTCTATATCGCCGAGGCCAGACGCCAACTCTCCGACACCACCTCCTACCACCCCCTCGATCATGACCCCACACCCGAGCACCAAACCATCATCTCCAACACCATTCATGACCTCATCACCTCAGGGGACCTCCCACCCACAGCCTCCAACCTCATTGTTCCCCAACCGCGCACGGCCCGTTTCTATCTCCTTCCCAAAATCCACAAACCTGCCTGCCCTGGCCGACCCATCGTCTCAGCCTGCTCCTGCCCCACCGAACTCATCTCCACCTATCTGGACTCCATTTTCTCCCCTTTGGTCCAGGAACTCTCCACCTACGTCCGTGACACCACCCACGCCCTCCACCTCCTCCAGGACTTCCAATTCCCTGGCCCCCAACACCTCATCTTCACCATGGATGTCCAGTCCCTATACACCTGTATTCCGCATGCAGGTGGCCTCAAGGCTCACCGCTTCTTCCAGTCCCGCAGGCCCGACCAGTCCCCCTCCACCGACACCCTCATCCGCCTAGCCGAACTCGTCCTCACCCTC
Source organism: Stegostoma tigrinum (assembly GCF_030684315.1). Lineage (NCBI taxonomy): Eukaryota > Metazoa > Chordata > Chondrichthyes > Orectolobiformes > Stegostomatidae > Stegostoma > Stegostoma tigrinum. The sequence goes on from NC_081373.1 coordinate 30,053,663, forward strand.
AATAACTTCTCTTTTGACTCCTCCCACTTCCTACAGACTAAAGGGGTGGCCATGGGCACCCGCATGGGCCCCAGCTATGCCTGCCTCTTTGTAGGTTACGTGGAACAGTCCCTCGTCCGCACCTACACAGGCCCCAAACCCCACCTCTTCCTCCGGTACATTGATGACTGTATCGGCGCCGCCTCTTGCTCCCCAGAGGAGCTCGAACAGTTCATCCACTTCACCAACACCTTCCACCCCAACCTTCAATTCACCTGGGCCATCTCCAGCACATCCCTCACCTTCCTGGACCTCTCAGTCTCCATATCAGGCAACCAGCTTGTAACTGATGTCCATTTCAAGCCCACCGACTCCCACAGCTACCTAGAATACACCTCCTCCCACCCACCCTCCTGCAAAAATTCCATCCCCTATTCCCAATTCCTCCGCTTCCGCCGCATCTGCTCCCACGATAAGACATTCCACTCCCGCACATCCTAGATGCCCAAGTTCTTCAAGGACCGCAACTTTCCCCCCCACAGTGATCGAGAACGCCCTTGACCGCGTCTCCCGCATTTCCCGCAACACATCCCTCTCACCCCGCCCCCACCACAACCGCCCAAAGAGGATCGCCCTCGTTCTCACACACCACCCCACCAACCTCCGGATACAATGCATCATCCTCCGACACTTCCGCCATCTACAATCCGACCCCACCACCCAAGACATTTTTCCGTCCCCACCCCTGTCTGCTTTCCGGAGAGACCACTCTCTCCGTGACTCCCTTGTTCGCTCCACACTGCCCTCCAACCCCACCACACCCGGCACCTTCCCCTGCAACCGCAGGAAATGCTACACTTGCCCCCACACCTCCTCCCTCACCCCTATCCCAGGCCCCAAGATGACATTCCACATTAAGCAGAGGTTCACCTGCACATCTGCCAATGTGGTATACTGCATCCACTGTATCCGGTGTGGCTTCCTCTACATTGGGGAAACCAAGCAGAGGCTTGGAGACCGCTTTGCAGAACACCTCCGCTCAGTTCGCAACAAACAACTGCACCTCCCAGTCGCAAACCATTTCCACTCCCCCTCCCATTCTTTAGATGACATGTCCATCATGGGCCTCCTGCAGTGCCACAATGATGCCAACCGAAGGTTGCAGGAACAGCAACTCATATTCCGCCTGGGAACCCTGCAGCCTAATGGTATCAATGTGGACTTCACCAGTTTCAAAATCTCCCCTTCCCCTACTGCATCCCTAAACCAGCCCAGCTCTTCCCCTCCACCCACTGCATCCCAAAACCAGTCCAACCTGTCTCTGCCTCCCTAACCTGTTCTTCCTCTCACCCATCCCTTCCCCCCCCACCCCAAGCCGCACCCCCATCTACCTACTAACCTCATCCCACCTCCTTGACCTGTCCGTCTTCCCTGGATTGACCTATCCCCTCCCTACCTCCCCACCTATACTCTCCTCTCCACCTATCTTCTTTTCTCTCCATCTTCGGTCCGCCTCCCCCTCTCTCCCTATTTATTCCAGAACCCTCACCCCATCCCCCTCTCTGATGAAGGGTCTAGGCCCGAAACGTCAGCTTTTGTGCTCCTGAGATGCTGCTTGGCCTGCTGTGCTCATCCAGCCTCACATTTTATTATCTTGGATTCTCCAGCATCTGCAGTTCCTATTATCTCTGCATTAAAGTCAACAAGCTTATTAAAATATACAATTGAATGACTGACTGAGGCAAAATTCACAAACAGAAATAGACTAATGGTTTAAGTATGTAGTCCGGGCAGAGTTACAGGCAAAGCAAATCAAAAATGGAAAGATTTGATCTGGCTGAAACCATGTGTTGTTAGAAGTCACAAGACACCAGGTTATAGTCCAACCGATGTGGACTGCTCCTTCATCAGGCGAAGTTCATTTTTAGAAAGGCTGGATTCTTTTGTTGTTGCCTGGAGGGGCAATTTTGCAATGTGTCTGACAGAAGATGGAAGACAGATTCAATATTGGGTGCAATACCTGCAGGACTCAAAAATCAAATGATGACAAGGTCAAGGCAATGCGACAAGGTATGATAAACCAACAGTACAGGCAAATGTTATTTGTACAGTCCAAGTGTATAGGTCATAAAGTAGTCCACCAGCCAATGCTGAACCCTTGCAAAACCTACACAAATTAGGGAGCAAGGTAAACTGGCAACATACTATATTTACCATTTCCTAAAGGATTAGATATCTGCTACGGTAAATTTGAGGTCACCTGTAAGAAACTAATTAATAAAAATGGCAAGTGAGAGATCCTTGTGGAGGCTTTAGATTATAGGATTTCAGAGTTTAAGCGTAAAAAGAAAGGCTCTCATTCGTGATAGGATGCTGAAATTTACTATTTTCAGATCTCACTTTAAAATTTGTTCCCTAGCTACTGCTCCAACAATCTCCCTGGCAACAGTTTGACATTAATGCAGACTGTCTGCAATCTTGATGTCACATAGTGTATCTGGAAGCACAGCTTGGGGACCATTGTTTCAGAACAAAGATTGCCAATTTCTACCTCACCTGACTTCATTCCCATCTCAAACCATCTGCTCCTGAAACCCTCATGCATAATTATTATCTCAATATTTTCAATGCAATCCTAACCAGCCCCTAAAATTCAATTCCCTTTCACGTGAGGCCAACCAAAGCTCTGCTACACATGGTCACACCAGGTCCAATTTTCTAATCAACCCTTGTGTCCACTGAATACCTGGCTCCTGGTCAAGTAACTTCCTTATTTTAAAATTTGTTTCCTTATTTTTTAAACCCCCAGTGTCCTCACTCCTCCCTAACTCTTTAAATTGCTCTAGCCCATCAACCATCAGAGAAATCTACCCTCCTGTAATTCTGGAATCTTGAACAAATCCCAATTTTAATCCATCCATCACAGGTGTCCGTGCCTTCAGTCAGTTGGCCTTAATCTCTGGAATTCCCTCCATTAACCTTGACACCTCTTTACCCACTTTCCTGCTTTCAGATATTCCTTAAAAACTACCTTTTTGCTCAAGACTTTGATTATCTGACCTAATATCTCTCATGAGGCTTAGTGTAATATTTCACTTTACAGCATTCTTTTGAAGAGCCTTGGGATATTTTATCTTTTTACTGGCATTATATAAATATAAGCAATTATTATAAGTAATTGTAGCAATAAGTTTCTGTACAAAATATGCCCATTTGGTAAGTACATAAGATTAGAAAATATGCACGGCGTGTAGACAAATCTATCTTTTGTCTAAATAACACAGCATTTGCTAAAATATACAGTAAGTGCTTTGATATAACCATAGACTACAACCTTAAATGGCTCGAGTCACTGGTTTTATATATCCTGTTCTTTGCACATAATTATTATCGTTCCCACTCATGCATTATTCACTAATTTAGCCTAAAAAAGAATCATAGAATCACAGAATCTCTACAGTGCGAAAGCAGGCCAAACAGCCCATCAAGCCCACACCAACCCTCTGAAGAGCATCCCACCCTGACTCAATGACCCCCAACCCTATCCCTGTAACCCCGCATTTCCCATGGCTAATCCACCAACCTGCACGTTCACGGACATTATGCACAATTTAGTACGACCAATCCACCGAACCTGCACATCTTTGTACTGTGGGAGGAAACTGGGGCACCAGGAGAAAATCCATGGAGACACAAGGAGAATATGCAAACTCCACACGGGCAGTCACCCGCGGCTGGAATCAAGCCCATGTTATTGAACTTTCAAATCAACTATTACTAGATTGCAATAATCTTCAGTCTCATGTTGTGTAAATATATTAACATGCATATTTTAAATGTGGAGTAACACATGCAAGTTATTGAGGAATATTTTAGTTCTTTCTTGTTTCTCCTTAGCTGGCAAGAATAAAGTAATTATGTCTGGTGTACACCCCTCATTTTATTCTCTTAGTTTCTTCTGTAATTAATTACTACTCTGTCTAATTCAAAGTAGCTAACACATTTTCACAATGGTCTGCTCCAGGCTGGCCAAGCCCCCTCAGTTGAGTATGAGAACCCTCTCCCCATCCCCCTCTCTGATGAAGGGTCTAGGCCCAAAACATCAGCTTTTGTGCTCCTGAGATGCTGCTTGGCCTGCTGTGTGCATCCAGCTTCACACTTGGTTATCTCAGTTGAGTATGAATTGCTTTAAAAAACATGAAAAACATGACAAGTTTAAAGGAGAGGAAGGCTACATTTCACTCCATGCAGATACATTTCACATGCAAACTAGATTCCTTTAGTTTTAAAACCTATTGGGGCAATTAGCTCAATCAGCTGGACAGCTGGTTCTTGATGCAAAGCAATGCTAACAATATAGGTTCAATTCCCGTACCAGTTGAGGTTATCATGAAGGACTGACTTGCTCAATTTCTCCCCTATCTTGACTCATGGTTACCCCTGAGGTTTAACCACCACCTCCAGTTGTCTCTCTATTGAGACAGCAACTCTGTGGTCACTTTACTCTTACTTTCATTCACAAATGGATTGCTATTAGATGAAAATGAAATACCATTAGCTTCCTTAAAGCCATTCAGTCTTTCACCATTTAGTACATATTTTGAAAGATTGTAATATCGTATTCCATAAGGGATTTGATGGCTTCATAGATCATGAGAATTTGTTACAAGCAGCAGCACCTCAGGTTTAGATTATAATTTCTAACTGCCCAGCATTTAGAAGTTTCATTAAACAATGCTGTTAATTTTGATTAGAAAAATGGTAAATACCTGCATCATTATTGAACGTGTCCTTTGCCTTTAAGAAATTTCCCCCACTAGGCACTCCAAATGCTGTGTGTTTGCACTGTTGCAACTTTACTTGGCAGTTACGAATGTGCAAATATGTGAAACAGGAGCAGACATTGGTTATTCAGCCTGTGAGTCTGCAAGTCTGCCTCATAACTTATATTTTACTGTCTAAAATAAGCTAACCAATAGAGTTAATCCATTCCTACTGATTATTAAATCATTATCATTGATATAACAGAGCAAACAGTGATAGAAAATATGCTGATGAGGCATGCTGCAATTGAGTAGTTAGCAAGCAAATTAATCTACAAGTGAAACACTAGTTGACAGTCAAAAATGGTGCTAAAGTGCACGAGAAGACCTTTGATGTCTTTGTTCATTAGAGCACTGGAAATTGTTGAAAGCACTGTTTGCTGTAAGACTCAAATTCCAATTCAGAAACCAATTTAACTCACTCGAGAAAGCAGGTAATTGGTGTGTGTACCAGAGTGATATAAAGCAAGGGAAGGTCATGGGAGATTGTCAGAACATCTGCAAAATTCCTTAGTTTAAATTGGGATACAGCAGATCTCCTGACAGAATTCAGATTATTTAACCAGCATTTAGAGCTAAGGTTTCTCGATTGAAGTGTACCTAGATTTAATTGTACATAAGATTAGTTTATCAATTAGGAATGAAACTTTACATGGATTTACTGTATCATAATTAACATCCAAATTGTTAAAAGATCCCTGAAAGGTTTGGGCCACATTAGAAGAACAATTCAACGTCAGATTAAACTTCTATATTCATTACCGAGCAGTCAAGTCACTTATAGGGAAGCACATAGAATCCATAGACACCTCATGAGCAGATGCAGGGAAAATGGTTCATTGATTTTTCAGATGGGGAGCTAGCAAACAGAATTTTTGAGTTTCTAAAGAAGGGTCTAGGCCCAAAACGTCAGCCTTCCTACTCCACTGATGCTACTTGGCCTGCTGTGTTCATCCAGCTCTACACCTCGTTATCTCAGAATTTTCGAGGTGATGATTGCATATACTCTCATAGATGTTTTTCTGAAAAATTTGCTGCATGAGTTGAGGGCGCGCAGTGTTGAAGAGCTACTGAAAGGTGGACATATGTACAAAGTGATCCATGCAGGTCAATGAAGCTTAAAGGTTCTCGATAAAGGCCAATCATTGTCACAACCACTAGAACACGCAAACAAAGAAGGGCGTATAGGAGGTAAGGCTTTCTGCGTGCATGAAGTAAAGTTTCAGCTTTCAATTAATTTTGAGAAGTATTTGGCAGCAAAGGGCATTGGTAAAGACACTGCATTAGTGCAATAGCTAATGCAGCTAAAAAGAGACGTGCACCGACACAAACAGACCACACTCAAGGTGTATCTTCAAGCTGCAAAATTGATGACTTGAAATTGTGTAAGAGGCATATCGATGAAATATTTGACCAACTAGAATTGAATGGTGTACTTGGCAAGTGAAACCCTGTCAATCCAATGACATCAAGATTATAATACTGTCCAAAGTGTTTGCAAACAATTAACCGACCTTCTTCAGGAAATCAATGAATGTTTATTATTGGTAGAGATTGACACAGAGGCAACAGTCAATTTTTCTACCATCCATGGAAATTCTAAAAGGCATATTCACACAAAGGAAGCCATGATAAAACCTATAAGTGTAAAACCCTCAGCATAGAATGGCTCACCAGTTCCATATGCAAGTTCATAAATCTAGATAGAATACAAATGCATATAATCAATCAATATTCTATATTGCAGAGACTGCCAGATCAGCAAATACAGATATACTAACATGCTGTGACCACACAGAATTCACAAACTGTTTGTCTGCAGTCTGCTGCAGCTTCTGTTGCAACTTATTCAAACATCAGAGATGCAACAGAATCTGCAGCAGACTATTCAAGTAACATTTGCAGAACTGGAGGAAGAATAGAACGTTTCATTTTCATATAACATATAGGGGCTACAATCTCAGCTCTCTGTTGTGCATAGAAAAATAAAAATTCTAGAAGAAATACCTAAACAACTAGGTCAGAATAAATTCAAGATTGAGAATACCAAGTCTGCCTCCACTGAATTCACAGAGATGAATGAGAAGCTGAAACAGAAAGAATGGAAAAAGTTACTTATAAACTCAGTATCATCGATCCAATATAAAGAGTGTCTTTTTACAGAAAAATCTGGAGCAACTTGCACACAAAGTGGCTACTGATCAGTCAGAGAAGTTGTGGAAAAGTCAGTTTAGGCTCAAAGCTATGGTGGAAAAAATGATGGGAAGCATGGGGGTCTGGTATCTTTTGGGGCTGTTGTAACAGAGAAAGGAGTGCCACGTAGGTACACAAACCCTTTGGAGCCATAAACCTGTCACAATGTCAAAATTGTCAAGAACTAGCAAGCAGTGTCAAGCTTGTCAAGAAGTGTTCAAACTTATGCTTTTTTACAATAAAATATCATCCCTAATTTTGAACGTTAAGTGGGAGAATTTTTTTCTCTCCTGTGTTCATGGGTATTTGTGCAATCTAGGTGTGTCCACATGATAGGTAAAGGGAGAAAATGTGGAACTATGAATCTGCATGAATTAGCACAAGATTGACATGGGTATATGAGGCATTATGGGGAATGGGTAAAGAGGATTACGCTTGTATTGGGAGTATGAGGGACCATGGGCTGGGAAGAGACCACAGGGTAATATAGGAGTGCGTCCATGGGGAATGTGTGGAGGGGCACTGGAGGCAGAACATGGCTTGGATGAAGCCTGGAGTGTGTGTGAGATGAGGAGCATTGAGGAGGTATAAGGGGTGGCAGCTGGGAAAATGTTTCTGTTTTATTATTTAGTTTACATTTTTGGACACAGTGCTGATTTTCTACTTAGTCCACCTTGGAAGCTTGCAGTCTCATTACTGCTTCCAATCCAATCAAATTCCCACCAGATCAATAATGAGGAGTGTACGCAACCTTTTTTTAAAGGTCAGGTCCATGGAGGTGGGAAGCCTCTAGACTAGGGAATGCCTGGTCTGAAAACTGCAAACAAAACTCGGGGCCTAAAACTTTACATTGCAATTGCAACTGTTTAAGCTGAGAGATACATCGTGCACATCCAGCCTAGATTCAAATGAACAGAATTGCCTAAGCATTCTTATAAAGCATGTTTCCAGTTTTAAAAATTAGTTTGAAATTTAATTGATTTGATTTGTCTAGTTTTTAAATGCTTCTGTTTAGCAACTATAACATTGGTACTGTTTCAGTTTCATAACTTAACTTAAGAGGGAATCCTAGATGAAGTGTTTGAAGCTTGCTCATGGGTCTGGAATGCGAGTCACCTCCGGGACTTGAAATTTCAACCACTTAGGTGCAAGGCAAATGATCTTACTCATTTAGTTGGAACATCATGACTCACCATTTTTCTAATCTAGCCAACAAGTACATAATTCATATTATCTTGAGACCTTGCATGTAGTTTCCAGACACAACAACAAGGAAAGGATTTTTATGTGCTAACCATTCAAGATTCTTTCTAATATTTGAACTCCTTAAAGATATATGTCAAAGTTTTTTTTTCAAAAATGGTTTCTTTCCATACTGTTAACTTTAGACATTCAATGCATTTTCCAATGAAATATGAATAGTATCCAATTCAGAAATAGCTTGAGTCTGCTTTCTTAGTTTCTGTGAGGTTAGTTCCATTCCAACAATAGTCCATTTTATTTCAGTTTATACTTAAGGAAACACTTTACGTAATTCTGAGAGTTAAAGTTCATATAGAAAAAAATATTTTTAAAGATGGAAATAATGAGCCAAAAGCAAAAGTCATAAAAACTGGCATGTTTCCTTGTCATTTTCCTGGCAGCATTTTTAGAATTCTAAGAGAAGGATGCCAATGCCAGTGAAGAATTTCACTGATGTATTAAAAAGTAAACGGACCTATTAGAATATCTGATGGGAGGAGGGCAACTTCTTCGAGGTAGGCATCCTTAGAAGAGGCTTTGGAGTGCGGTTAAAATTGTTTCAGAGATTGTTTCTGCATTTCCTACTATCTGTTAGAATATCTACCCAGTTTCTGTGAATAGGTAATCAAAAGAAGTGTTTTATTATCATGAGTTTGTTAAAATAAATGGAATCTAACAAAGAAGCAATTCATAGCCAAACAAAAAAAAATGAAAGTTAGACAAGAAGCAAATAGAACTTCATTGAAATACACCCTTACTTACGGCAGTGTCTGAGTTAGGTCACTAGTTCATCTCAAGAGGGACTAGTGACAGGCCATGGATTTTTAAAGAGGTGGGTTTCTATTCAGCTGCTGGATGGGCCTGGTGACCAGTCCGCGTGAGGTCTGCCATAAATAAGACAATCTTTTGCAATTAAGAAACAAAAGAGACAGAAGGGATTGTCTTGGTGGCTTTGGGGAAAAGAAGATGGAATCCCCTTCCCAGAGGATGAATGGAGAATGTCATCCAGTCTAACAGAGCAAGCCCAGCTGGGCATCAGGAGCAGAAGTATGGACCCGAGAATCTAGATCCAGTGCCATAAAAGATTTCGTAATCTTCTTCACTCTTCAACACTTGAAGATATGGTGGGGTTTAGGGTGACTCAAATTGGCTACTTTGTTTTTGATGGTACCAAGCTTCTTGAGTGTTGTTGGAGCTGCGGTCATCCAGACAAGTGGACAGCATTCCATCACACTTCTGACATGTGACTTCTAAATGGCCAGCAAACTTTGCAGAGTCAGGAGGTGAGCTACATGCTACAGGATTCCTAGCATCTGATCTACCTGTATAGCAATAGCATTAATATACTTACAGTGTAGAAGCAGGCCATTCAGCCCAACAAGTCCACACCAATTCACCAAAAAGTATCCCACCCAGACCCTCCCTACTAACCTATCCCTGCATTTCCCATGTCTCACCCATCTAGCTTACATATCCCTGGACACTGTAGGCAATTTAGCAAGGCCAATCCACCCAACCTGCACATCATTGGACTGTAGGAGGAAACCAGAGCACCCAGAGGAAACACAGACAGACACGGGAAGAATGTGCTAACATTATCAGGTAGCACAGTGGCTCAATGGTTAGCATCGCTGCCTCACAGCACCAGGGACCCAGGTTTGATTCCAGCCACAGGCGACTGTGTGTGGAGTTTGTACACTCTTCCCATGTCTGCATGGGCTTCCTCCTGGTGCTCTAGTTTCCTCCCACAATCCAAAGATGTGCAGGCTAGGTGGATTGGCCATGCTAAATTGCCCATAATGGCCAGGGATATTTAGGTTAGGTGGGTTAGACATGGAAAATGCAGCACGAGGTGAATGGGTCTGGGTGGGATGTTCATTGGAGGGGTGGTGTGTACTTGTTGGGCTGAATGGCCTGTTTCCACACAGACAGTCACCCAAGGTTTGAATTGAATCCAGGTACCAGGCGCTGTGAGGCAGCAGTGGTAACCACAGAGCCACCTTACATAGCTGGTCACCTTCAGTTTCGGATCAATGGTGACCCGCAGGATGTTGATAATGGAAGATCCAGCAACAATAACACCATTGAATATCAAGGGAGATTGTTGAATTCATTCTTATTGGGGATGCCCAGTGTCTGACTCTTGTCTGGGTGTGAATGTTATTTACTACTTCACAGTCCAAGTTTGAATGTAGTGGGTCTTGCTTCATATCAACGCTGATCACTTCAGTATCTGAGGAGTCACAAGTTGTACGGAACATTTTGCAATCATCTCCACTTCTGACCTCATACCTGACAAAACAGTTCATAATGGTTGGGTGGGGGTGTGGATAGTAGGAACTACAGATGCTGGAGAATCTGAGATAACAAGTTGTAGAGCTGGATGAACACAGCAGGTCTGAAGAAGGGTCTAGACCCAAAACATCAGCTTTCCTGCTCCTCTGATGCTGCTTGACCTGCTGTGTTCATCCAGCACTACACTCTGTTACCTCATAACAGTTGGATCTAACACACTACTCTGAGGAACTCTTGCACAAATGACCCAGGAGTGAGATGATTGGGTTTGGATTACCAAAATCATCTGCCTATGTGATAGGTATGATTCCAGTCAGTGGGGTTTTCTCTTTTATTCCCAATGACTCAACTTTTCCATGGCTTCTCGATGTTACACTTGGTCAAATGCTCCATTGATGCCAAGGACGGTCACTCTTACCTCAATTCTGAGGGACTGTAATAAACTCAGGAGCTGAGTGGCTTCGGTGGAACCCTAACTTAGCATCAGTGATCAGGTTATTGCTGAATAAATGCTGTTTGATAGCAGTGTTGTCAACCCCTTCCATCTCTTTATTGATAATGAAGCGTAGACTGATTAGGCAGTAGTCACCTGGATTGGAGTAGTCCTTTGTGAACAAGACATACTTTGCCAACTTTACATATTGCCAGGTAGTTTCTAGTGTTTTAGCTGTACTGGAACATCCTGGCCAGGTGCATGACTGGTACTCCAGCACAGGTCTTTGGTACTCCTGCCAGGACTATCAGGTCCCACAAACATGGCAGAATCTGGTATTTTCAGCTGTTATTTATTATCAATTGAATTTGGGTGAACTTTTGGGCCTCAGGAAGAAGCTGAAATGAATCATCAAGTTGTCACTTTTGGCTGACTTTTGTTGCAAATGCTTCAGACTTACCTTTTGCACTGATGTGCTGGGCTCCCCAATATTGAGCATGGAGATGTTCCTGACGCTTCCTTCAATGCCTTGTTTAATTGCTTACCAACATTCATGACTGGATGTAGCAGGACTGCTAACCCAATCGCAGAGCTTATGTCTGATCAGTTAGTTGTGGGATCACTTGGATCTATGTATCACATGTTGCTTCTACTGTTTGACTTCAATTAGTCCTGCATTGTAGCTTCAGCAAGTTAAAACATCATTTGTAGATGCCTCTGGTGCTCCTAGCATTCTGTCCTGCACTCTTCATTGAGACATAGTTGACAATTTGACTTGATGATAATGGCAGAATAAGGGATATGGGATAGATTTCAAACAGATCCAACAACTTTGGGGCAGCATGGTGGTTCAGTGGTTAGCACTACTACCTCACAGTACCAGGGCGCCAGGTTTGATTCCACCCACAGGAGGCTGTCTGTGTGGAGTTTGCTGGGTTATGAAATTACAGATTGTGATTACAGATTGTGAGGTGATGCACTTTGGTAGGAGTAACCGGCAGGCAAAGTACAGGGCTAATGGTAAGATTCTTAGTAGTGTAGATGAGCAGAGAGATCTCGGTGTCCATGTACACAGATCCTTGAAAGTTGCCACCCAGGTTGACAGGGCTGTTAAGAAGGCACACAGTGTTTTAGCTTTTATTAATAGAGGCATCGAGTTCCGGAACCAAGAGGTTATGGTGAAGCTGTACAAAACTCTGGTGCGGCCGCACTTGGAGTATTGTGTACAGTTCTGGTCACTGCATTATAAGAAAGACGTGGAAGCTTTGGAAAGGGTGCAGAGGAAATTTACTAGGATGTTGCCTGGTATGGAGGGAAGGTCTTACAAGGAAAGGCTGAGGGATTTGAGGCTGTTTTCATTCGAGAGAAGAAGGTTGAGAGGTGACTTAATTGAAACATATAAAATAATCAGAGGGTTAGATAGGGTGGATAGGGAGAGCCTTTTTCCTAGGATGGTGATGGCGAGCACGAGGGGGCATAGCTTTAAATTGAGGGTTGAAAGATATAGGACAGATTTCAAAGTTAGTTTCATTACTCAGAGAGTAGTAAGGGAATGGAACGCTTTGCCTGCAACGGTAGTAGATTCACCAACTTTAGGTACATTTAAGGCGTCATTGGATAATCATATGGACGTATGTGGAATAGTGTAGGTTAGATGGGCTTGAGATCGATATGACAGGTCGGCACAACATTGAGGGCCGAAGGGCCTGTACTGTGCTGTAATGTTCTATGTTCTATGTTCTATGTTCTAAATATAATTCTGCAGCTGCTGATGACCCACAGAACCTCAAGAATACCCAATTCATAGAATCCCTACAGAGTGGAAACAGGCCCTTCAGCCCAACCAGTCCACACTGACCTTCAGAGCATCTCACCCAGACCCATCCCCGAAACCTACACATCCCTGAAAACTACGGGCAATTTAGCATGGACAATCCACCTAGCCTGCACATCTTTGGTTTGTGGAAGGAGACTGGAGATAATCCACGCAGACACAGGGAGAATGTGCAAACTCCACACAGACAGTCGCCTGTGGATGGAATCAAACCCAGGGCCCTGGTACTGTGAGGTAGTAGTGTTAACCACTAAACCAGCATGCTGCCCCAAAATTGTTGGATCTGTTTGAAATCTATCCCATTTAGCACAGTGTAAGTGCAGTACAACATGATGCAGGGTATCTTCAAAGAGATGGCAAGAATCTGTCTCTTCAAGAAATGTGCGATAGTCACTCTGACTGAAACTATCAACTGGCAGATTGTTGCAGACAAGGTCAAGTGAGTTTCTCTCCCTTACTGGTAGCCTCACCACCTGCTAAAGACAAATCTGGAGGTTATGAATCAATTCAGAGAGAACAGTGATATATCAATGAAACAGTGGTTATATTAATATTTTGGCTTAATTTAGGCTGTTTGTGTGACACAACACATATGAAATCACAGAGATCATATCTGAGAAAGCTAGAAGGTACCAATTCATTAATAAACAACCAGCCCAGTTACCATGCAGTATATCCACTAGCTACGTAAAAACAGACTTTCATCATCAGCATTCAGCTGTGAAAGCTCAGCACAGTGAAAATGTTTACGACAAAATGGAGCTTCAGTTGCTTCTGATATGGGACTAATCTGTTGTCTGTGTTCCCCAGTTATTGTCCTACCTGGAATTCACGAATGCAACACGGACCATGAACTAAACCTGGGCTTTCCTAATTGAGTGTGCACCAAAACATAATGCACACATTCACATTATGGACATTCAAGAGCTTTAAATAAATAACAATACAAAGATTCTTCATAGTTAATCAAATACAATCTGACCTTCAAAATTATTTGAATGTCTCCAAAATGCAGAAGGAATAGAAATAAGGGGCTTGAGATTTGCTGCCATGTATTCATAATGAGTGCTGAGCTGACAGAGGTGACCCAGCCATTTTCATTTGTTGACTGAGTGTGTTGTGTGTCCAGGGGCACTTTACCCAGTTGAATATCAGGCCACATGATTCACCAGCTGCCGGCCTAAGATAAGACCTAGGAGGTATTGAGTTGGTTGCTGCAAAGTAATCCTGTGGAATCACAGATAACACCCCTGTTCCTCCTGCCTACACAGGAGGATTTTTATGAGATATTTTGACATTTCTCACAGTACAAGCTACGTATTCGTGGAGATTATTGCCAGGTGCAAAACAGTGTAAGAATCTCAAGGGGAGCAAGCACAGCAGTGCCCTACTCACAGCATTCCAATGTGAATTTATGATCTCATGATCAGCAGCCTTCCATCTACAAGAAATGACAGGAAGGTTGTCTCAGGATTTTGCTAAGGGAGAAGGGACAGTCTGCTGCTCTTCATTAGGCTACTGAAGATTCCAAATCTGCAAGGGTAAAGTGTGACACAGGTCTCACTTAATGTTAAAAGAAACAGAAATTGCTGGTGAAACTCAGCAGACCTGGCAACATCTGTGGAATGAAAGTAGAGTTAACATTCCAAGCCCAGTGACTCCATATCAGAACTAATAGCAGCTAGGAAAAAGTGGGCATTTATGTTGAAGATAAGTTTGTGGTGTTGGGGGCAGGGCTTCGCGGTGAGGGACGGGTGAACAGATAGGTGGAGATGGAACCCAGACAGAGAGACAGTGAGAGAGAGATATGAAAGGTGTGGGTAAACAAAGGGATGATGCATAGTGGGTCAGCTGCAAAAGTCACAATGAACAGATGGTGGGAGAGAATGCAAAACACAGGAGGCATATGTTTCAGAGGCAAAAAACACTCAGATTTCAAGAAAAATTAATGTATTTATGGAAAACAAGAAAGTAGACATCAAAACCCCACCTACCTCTGACTGAGACCCGTCTCCCAGTTGCCTTGACCCCCACTTAAGCCTTGCAGCCAACACTTGATATTGTGTGTAAATAGATACAGTGGGTGGCCATTACTTATGCTAGCAGGGAGAGGATAGAGAGAGAGAGAGACAGATAGAACACCTGCTGACCCAGAGTCTACTCCACTTCCCTTCCTGAGGGGTGCTCTACACCATTAGCTCCAAACCCCACCTTCCCCTAAGTAAGTCTAGCCAAGCTGGGTTAGAGGGTCTTGATGACCATAGGCTCGCCCCTGGTGTGAAAAACAATTTTGACTGGCTCTTGTCCATAGTGTCCTGCCGTAGCTGGGACTGTGCAAAGGGCTGCAAGTACCGGTAACAGTCAGTTTGGTGGTGTGTTCACTGACGTGATTAGTTGAGCGGGGACAGCCCAGTGAGTACCTTGGCTGGTCCTCGTGAGTGGGTTGTTGTTTGGATGGTGGTGGATGTGTGTTGCCCCAGTCGGTGTCTTGTGCCTCTGGATGCCTTTGGTTACCTCTGGACGTCGCAGAGAGGCTCATGGCTATTGGCTAGTGTTCTGTGGTTGCAAGGGCAACTTTCCTTCATGCGGTGGGGAACGTCCTGCTTCTTGCTCGGACTCTCAAACTTTCCCTGCAGAGCCCAACTCAGAGGACACACACCATGTTGGAGTTGTGGCACAAGCAGGTATCACAGGGCAGGTATCACAGGGCTGTTATCACAGAGCACAGGTATCACAAAGCAGGTATCACAGGGCTGGTATTACAGTGAGGGTATCACAGACCAGGTATCACAGGGCTGGTATCACAGGGCTGGTATCACAGGGCTGGTCTCACAGGGCTGGTATCACAGGGCTGGTCTCACAAAGCAGGTATCACAGAGCAGGTATCACAGGGCTGGTCTCACAGGGCTGGTATCACAGGGCTGGTATTACAGTGCAGGTATCACAGAGCAGGTATCACAGGGCTGGTATTACAGTGCAGGTATCACAGAGCAGGTATCACAGGGCTGGTGCCACCGGGCAGGTATCACAGGGCTGTTATTACAGTGAGGATATCACAGGGCTGTTATTACAGTGAGGGTATCACAGGGCTGGTGTCAAAGGGCAGGTATCACAGGGCAGGTGCCACAGTGCAGGTATCACAGGGCTGGTATCACGGAGCAAGTATCACAGGGCAGGTATCACAGGGCTGGTATCACGGAGCAAGTATCACACGGCAGGTATCACAGGGCAGGTATCACAGGGCTGCTATCACAGGGCTGGTATCACAGGGCTGGTATCACAGGGCTGATATCACAAAGCAGGTATCACAGGGCTGGTATTACAGTGCAGGTATCACAGGGCTGGTATTACAGTGCAGGTATCACAGAGCAGGTATCACAGGGCTGGTGCCCCAGTGCAGGTATCACAGGGCTGGTATCACAGTGCAGGTATCACAGGGCAGGTATCACAGGGCAGGTATCACAGGGCTGTTATCACAGGGCTGGTATCACAGGGCAGTTATCACAGAGCAGGTATCACAGGGCTGGCATCACAGGGCTGGTGTCACAGGGCTGGTATCACAAGGCAGGTATCACAGGGCTGGTATCACAGGGCAGGTATCACAGGGCTGGTATCACAGGGCTGCTATCACAGGGCTGGTATCACAGGGCTGGTATCACAGGGCTGGTGCCACACGGCTGGTGCCACAGGGCTGGTATCACAGGGCTATTATCACAGAGCAGGTATCACAGGGCAGGTATCACAGGGCTGGCATCACAGGGCTGGTGTCACAGGGCTGGTATCACAGGGCTGGTATCACAGAGCAAGTATCACAGGGCTGGTATCACAAGGCAGGTATCACAGCACAGGTATCACAGGGCTGGTATCACAGGGCTGCTATCACAGGGCTGCTATCACAGGACTGGTATCACAGGGCTGGTATCACAGGGCTTGTGCCACACAGCTGGTATCACAGGGCAGGTATCACAGGGCTGCTATCACAGAGCACAGGTATCACAAAGCAGGTATCACAGGGCTGGTATTACAGTGAGGGTATCACAGACCAGGTATCACAGGGCTGGTATCACAGGGCTGGTATCACAAAGCAGGTAACACAGGGCTGGTATCACAGGGCTGGTATCACAGAGCAGGTATCACAGGGCTGGTATTACAGGGCTGGTATCACAGGGCTGGTATCACAGGGCTGGTATCACAGAGCAGGTATCACAGTGCTGGTATTACAGGGCTGGTATCACCGGGCTGGTATCACAAAGCAGGTATCACAGGGCTGGTATTACAGGGCTGGTATCACAAAGCAAGTATCACAGGGCTGGCATCACAGGGCTGGTGTCACAGGGCTGGTATCACAGAGCAAGTATCACAGGGCTGGTATCACAAGGCAGGTATCACTGGGCAGGTATCACAGCACAGGTATCACAGGGCTGGTATCACAGGGCTGGTATCACAGGGCTGCTATCACAGGGCTGCTATCACAGGGCTGGTATCACAGGGCTGGTGCCACACGGCTGGTGCCACAGGGCTGGTATCACAGGGCTGGTATCACAGGGCTGGTCTCACAGGGCTGGTCTCACAGGGCTGGTATCACAGAGCAGCTATCACTGGGCTGTTATTACAATGAGGGTATCACAGGGCTGGTATTACAGTGAGGGTATCACAGGGCTGGTATCACAAAGCAGGTATCACAGAGCAGGTATCACAGTGCTGGTATTACAGGGCTGGTATTACAGGGCTGGTATCACAAAGCAGGTATCACAGGGCTGGTATTACAGGGCTGGTATCACAAAGCAGGTATCACAGGGCTGGTATCACAGGGCTGGTATCACAGGGCTGGTATCACAAAGCAGGTATCACAGGGCTGGTATCACAGGGCTGGTATCACAGAGCTGGTCTCACAAAGCAGGTATCACAGGGCTGTTATCAGGGCTGGTATCACAGAGCAGCTATCACAGGGCTGTTATTACAGAGCAGTTATCACAGGGCTGGTATCACAGGGCTGGTATCACAGAGCAGGTATCACATGGCTGGTATTACAGGGCTGGTATCACAGAGTAGGTATCACAGGGCTGGTATCACAGGGCTGGTATCACAGGTCTGGTCTCACAGGGCCGGTATCACAGACCAGCTATCACAGGGCTGTTACTACAGTGAGGGTATCACAGGGCTGGTATTACAGTGAGGGTATCACAGGGCTGTCATTACAGTGAGTGTATCACAGGGCTGGTATTACAGTGAGGGTATCACAGGGCTGGTATCACAGGGCTGGTATCACAAAGCAGGTATCACAGGGCTGGTATTACAGTGCAGGTATCACAGAGCAGGTATCACAGGGCTAGTGCCACCGGGCAGGTATCACAGGGCTGTTAACACAGAGCATGTATCACAGGGCTGTTATTACAGTGAGGGTATCACAGGGCTGGTGTCAAAGGGCAGGTATCACAGGGCAGGTGCCACAGTGCAGGTATCACAGGGCTGGTATCACAGTGCAGGTATCACAGGGCTGGTATCACGGAGCAAGTATCACAGGGCGGGTATCACAGGGCAGGTATCACAGGGCAGGTATCACAGAGCAGGTATCACAGGGCTGGTATCACAGGGCTGCTATCACAGGGCAGGTATCACAGGGCAGGTATCACAGGGCTGGTGTCACAGGGCTGGTATCACAGAGCAAGTATCACAGGGCTGGCATCACAGGGCTGGTGTCACAGGGCTGGTATCACAGAGCAAGTATCACAGGGCTGGTATCACAAGGCAGGTATCACTGGGCAGGTATCACAGCACAGGTATCACAGGGCTGCTATCACAGGGCTGGTATCACAGGGCTGGTGCCACACGGCTGGTGCCACAGGGCTGGTATCACAGGGCTGGTATCACAGGGCTGGTGCCACAGGGCTGGTAACACAGGGCTGCTATCACAGGGCAGGTATCACAGGGCTGCTATCACAGGGCTGGTATCACAGGGCTGGTATCACAGGGCTGGCATCACAGGGCTGGTATCACACGGTAGGTATCATAAAGCTGTTATCACAGGGTTGGTATCACAGGGCTGGTGCCACAGGGCTGGTATCACAGGGCAGGTGTCACAGGGCAGATATCACAGGGCTGGTATCACAGGGCTGCTATCACAGGGCGGGTATCACAGGGCAGATATCACAGGGCAGGTATCACAGGGCTGGTATCACAGGGCAGCTATCACAGGGCAGATATCACAGGGCTGGTATCACAGGGCTGCTATCACAGGGCAGGTATCACAGGGCAGATATCACAGGGCCGCTATCACAGGGCTGCTATCACAGGGCAGGTATCACAGGGCAGGTATCACAGGGCAGGTATCACAGGGCTGCTATCACAGGGCAGGTATCACAGGGCAGGTATCACAGGGCAGGTATCGCAGGGCAGGTATCACAGGGCTGCTATCACAGGGCAGGTATCACAGGGCTGGTATCACAAGGCAGGTATCACAGGGCTGGTATCACAGGGCTGCTATCACAGGGCTGCTATCACAGGGCAGGTATCACAGGGCTGGTATCACAGCACAGGTATCACAGGGCAGGTATCACAGGGCTGGTGCCACAGGGCAGGTATCACAGGGCTGGTGCCACAGGGCTGGTATCACAGAGCAAGTATCACAGTGCTGATGTCACAGGGTTGGTATCACAGTGCTGGTAGCAGTCACTTTCTTACTCTCTTTCTCCTCCTTTCTCCTTCTCTGCTGTGCTGGGCTCACAATCTCCATTTCTACCCAACTGCAGGCCCCCTGATCTCCCAGCAAATCTGCTAAACTGGTGTTCCTCCCCTCAGGGCTGAATGAGCTTCTTGATCACTGGAGTAGGTGTGAATGGTTTTTCGAATAATTTGAATGGTTTTAATGGTTTTAAAATGTATTTGGATGGGTATTCATTTAGGTTTGAATAGTATTGTGAACATTTTTTGCAACCATAGATTTGCATGTAGCCCAATGGTGTGGAATATTCAGTATTTCTGTGCCTGAACACTGGCTGGAAAATTGTATGGTTTTGTACCTCTGCAGGCTCCAGAAGGCCTGAAGTTGATGATGTTGTTGCTTCCTGCAGTCTGGCTTCCATTGTTCCTGCTGGGACATGAATAGGGGTCTTCCTTTAATTTATGCAAACTAAACCTGTTCCAGACATCTGCCCCTGGGCTTGCATATTTCCCAGTCCTTCCCAAGCAGCCTTTTCCTGGCTCAGTTGCTCCCCATGATTTCTGGAGTTCCAAACTTCAGTGAATTTAATCCAATGTAATTTCCACAATTCTGCCTTCAGAGGGTTTTAAATCCAGGGTGAGCCCATAAACTGATGGGGATTTTTGCCCCAACTTACAATGCCAGGCTTTGACCATCTCCAATAAGAGACAATCCAATCATCGTCCCTTGACATTCAATAGAGTTACGATCACTGAATCTCCCACTATCAACATTTCTGGAACTAATGATCAGAAACTCAACTGGTCAAGCCAAACAAACAGTGGCAACAAGAGCAGGTCAGAGGCTCGGGATACTGCACCAAATAACTCACCTCCTGACTCCCCAAGGCCTTTCCACTATCAACAAGGGACACATGCGTGCCTGGGTGGGTGCAGTTCCAACAACCCTCAACAAACTTGACACCATCCAGAACAAAGCAGTCTGTTTATTTGGTACCAGGGCCATAAGCATCCACCACCCTCCACCACCGCTGCTGAATAGCAGCAGTGGATACTATCTACAAGATGCACCACAAAAAATCATCAAAACTCCTAAGACAGCACCTTCCAAATACACAACCATTTCCATCTAGAATAACAAGAGCAATGGATATATGGGAACACTTCCACCTGCGCAGTCTTCTCCAAGCCACTTATATCCTTATTTATATCACAGTTCCTTCACTGTCACTGGGTTGAAATCCTGGAATTCCCTCCTTCAGGACAGGTGGACTGCAGTCGTTCAAGAAGGCAGCTCACCACCACCTTCTAAAGGACAGCTAGGGATGGGAAATAAATGCTGGCCAGCCAGCAATGCCCACATCCCACAAATGAATAAAGGAAAGTTAGATAACAAAGTGTGGAGCTGGATGAACACAGCAGGTCAAGCAGCATCTCAGGAGCACAAAAGCTGGCGTTTCGGGCCTAGACCCTTCAACCAGCTCCACACTTTGTTATCTTGGATTCTCCAGCATCTGCAGTTCCCATTATCACTAAAGGAAAGTTAGTTCTGCTTTATTACGCAACTATCAGATTTCTTTCGTCATTTTAAGATTAACACTTTGATTCTTAAGCTGAAATCAATGTGAGTGACAACTGTTTCAATTCTTTCTTTCTCTGCTGTGTTGTACATCCCACTGAGTAGAGTCTCACTCTGCAGCTGAGTTTGAACTAATTTTAACAAGGAGGTAGAAAAGATATGGAAATAATGAATTTTATGTAATAACGTGCACTAAGGATTTGAACTTTAATTTCCTGAGGCCTTAATTTTCCACTGTGTGTATTCAACAGGGAATATGAGGCAAAAATCATTACAACATTTGGAAATAGTACTTAGAAGAAGATTAGGAGTAAGCATTTCCATTCACTGCATTGAGATTTAGGCTAGCTACAACATAAAGAGCTTCATGAAAAATGGCTCCAAGACAAAATATTCTTACATGATATCATATTGTTCTCACTGTAGCTAGCACAGAGCACTACTCTCACAAGCCCATAATGCTAAAGCACTGCAAGTGGAATTAAAACTGATGAGATACTATAGTTTCATCTGTGCCATAAAACAGAAGTTGAAATATCATAAAGCTTTCATTATTCCTAATAAACAGGAAGAATAATTTCCCAAATTAGATGGAAAGGCGGTTTGTTTACACAATGCCTCTTAACGCAATTGGTCAATTCCCTCGGGGCAGGCAGTATTTAACTGTGTGGTCCACACAGCATTCTTCATTGATATCAATGAAGCTGGAAGCAGCAATACCCAGACCAAATTTTCCCTCAATAAAGCTCATAATAACACAGTAAACATCACAGAAATAAGGACAATCTAATAATAGGTTTGAATTTACATGCAAACCATTTCAATAAATTCCCAGTTAAAGCTAATTCCTGGTAATGGAGCAAGATCTACTACGGACCGTGTTTCTGCTGTGATCAGTGCTATCAGTCATCTTATCGTATAATCATTGAATGGATACAACACTAAAAGAGGCGATGTGGCCCATCAACTTCTTGCTAGTTCTTCCCAAGAGCAATTCTGCTTGTCTAATATTTCTCCTCCAGCATCCCTGAAGATAATATCAATTGGTTTAGAGATGTATCGCACACCTCTGAAGGACACACCTCTGGGACTTGAGCTCAGGTCTCTTGGCTCAGAGATAGGGGCACTTCCATTGTGCCACAATAAGCTCTACCAGCATTTTGTCATCCATAGTTTAGCAAATTTTTTTCAGGTGCCTATCTAATTCTGTTATGAGAGCTATGATTAAATCTGCCCCCACCAGACTCTCATAGACTATATTCCAGATTGTAACTGCTCACTGAATAAAAAAATGATGTCCTCATATTGCTACCAATCACTTTAAAATGGTGTCCTCTGGTTCTCGATCTTTCTACTGATAGGATTGGTTTCTCCTCATCAATTCTGCCTGAATCCCTCATAATTTGGAACACTTCTATCAAATCTCCTCTCAAACTTATCTTTTCCAATCCACAGGTATAACTGAAGACCATATTATTGATCTCATTTTTATAAATCTTGTCTACATTTTCTCTGAAGCCTTTGTGTGTTTCCTAACATGTGGTACTGAACTTGGGTATGATATGCCAGGTGAAGTCAGACTAGAGTTCTATGACAAGAGTTTATAACTTCCTTGCTTTTGTACTCCATGTATCTATAAATAAAACTGTCTGTATTTTAATCACATTTGCAAAAAAAGTATGCATGTATACTGTTGAAAATATGTATCTACATTTTTGGACTCTGAAAAATATGAATATATTGAACTGTTTGGGCATTTTCTGTTTTGCATTTTTTTCAGGGAGAAGAAAATTCAAGTAGTTTCCTGGAAATAATTCAACTGTTTAATGTGGACTAATGTAGATCCACTTGCTGATTAGAGAATTATAGGATTCTATTAGATTAGATAGGGTGGACAGTGAGAGTCTTTTTCCAAGGATGATGGCTTCAGCTTGTACAAGGCGGCGTAGGTATAAATTGACCGGTGATAAATTTAAGACAGATGTCAGACGCAGGTTCTTTACTCAGAGAGTGGTGAGGGCGTGGAACGCCCTGCCTTCCAATGTAGTTTATTCAGCCACATTAGGGGCATTTAAACAGTCCTTGGATAAGCATATGGATGATGATGGGATAGTGTAGGGGGAGGGGCTTAGATTAGTTCACAGGTCGGCGCAACATCGAGGGCTGAAGGGCCTGTTCTGCGCTGTATTGTTCTATGTTCTAATTATTAGTGACTTTGGAAAAGGAGTCATGCAAAGCTTTTAGGGAGATAAGGGATGGGCTTAGAACATAGAACATAGAACAGTACAGCACAGAACAGGCCCTTCAGCCCACAATGTTGTGCCGACCATTGATCCTCATGGATGCACCCTCAAATTTCTGTGACCATATGCATGTCCAGCAGTCTCTTAAATGACCCCAATGACCTTGCTTCCACAACTGCTGCTGGCAACGCATTCCATGCTCTCACAACTCTCTGCGTAAAGAACCTGCCTCTGACATCCCCTCTATACTTTCCACCAACCAGCTTAAAACTATGACCCCTCGTGCTAGCCATTTCTGCCCTGGGAAATAGTCTCTGGCTATCGACTCTATCTATGCCTCTCATTATCTTGTATACCTCAATTAGGTCCCCTCTCCTCCTCCTTTTCTCCAATGAAAAGAGACCGAGCTCAGTCAACCTCTCTTCATAAGATAAGCCCTCCAGTCCAGGCAGCATCCTGGTAAACCTCCTCTGAACCCTCTCCAAAGCATCCACATCTTTCCTATAATAGGGCGCCCAGAACTGGACGCAGTATTCCAAGTGCGGTCTAACCAAAGTTTTATAGAGCTGCAACAAGATCTCACGACTCTTAAACTCAATCCCCCTGTAAATGAAAGCCAAAACACCATATGCTTTCTTAACAACCCTGTCCACTTGGGTGGCCATTTTAAGGGATCTATGTATCTGCACACCAAGATCCCTCTGTTCCTCCACGCTGCCAAGAATCCTATCCTTAATCCTGTACTCAGCTTTCAAATTCGACCTTCCAAAATGCATCACCTCGCATTTATCCAGGTTGAACTCCATCTGCCACCTCTCAGCCCATCTCTGCATCCTGTCAATGTCCCGCTGCAGCCTACAACAGCCCTCTACACTGTCAACGACACCTCCGACCTTTGTGTCGTCTGCAAACTTGCTGACCCATCCTTCAATTCCCTCGTCCAAGTCATTAATAAAAATTACAAACAGTAGAGGCCCAAGGACAGAGCCCTGTGGAACCCCACTCACCACTGACTTCCAGGCAGAATATTTTCCTTCTACTACCACTCGCTGTCTTCTGTTGGCCAGCCAATTCTGTATCCAAGCAGCTAAGTTCCCCTGTATCCCATTCCTCCTGACCTTCTGAATGAGCCTTCCATGGGGAACCTTATCAAATGCCTTACTGAAGTCCATATACACCACATCCACAGCTTGACCCTCATCAACCTTACTAGTCACATCCTCAAAAAACTCGATAAGGTTTGTAAGGCATGACCTACCCCTCACAAAGCCGTGTTGACTGTTGTTGACAAAGCTTATTGCCTTTAATTGCCGTAAAATTTGGCTTTAGAAGAGATTATATGGACCTTGTGCTGATGGCTGCCTAGCAACCCTTTCTGGATTTGATTTTCACATAAATGAAATATTTTTGAGTTCATTATAAACAAACCTGATGTATATCTTTTTTTTCTTCTGGACAACAATAAAACTATAACAATTTAAACTGTTTTGGTGATTCAATCAAATAATTTGTACTAAAAGGTGTGGCTTGTGGAGCTGCGGGATTTTGTTACCAGTACATTCCTCTTATTCTAGTTGTAACAATACACCCAGGTATCTTTGTTCTTATATTCTATTTAGAACTGTCTCTTTTTGATTATATTGCTTCTTCTGATTCTTTGTACTGAAACACAGCACATGGAGCTTTTATGCATTAAATTTCATCTGTTATTTTTCACCAATTCCATAAGCCTATGTGTTTATTTCTATTAGTAATTTTCTCAGAATTCACAATACTTCAGGGTTTTGTGTTATCCTGCAAATCCACAGGATTCAAACGTAAATCATAATCGATATCAAGAAAAGCAGTGATCCTTACATCAACAACTAAGGAACTGGATTGTATACCAATCTTGAGTCCAGAAAATAAATGTTTACCATTGCTTTCTCTTTTCTGTCACTTAGTCACTTTCATATTCATGATGAACTTGTCCCCGTTAATTCTTGGGCTTTCTCCATATTGCTAGCAAGCTAATTATATGGACTTTATTAAGTGTCTTTTGGATGTCTATGGACACCACATTAAATGTATGATTGAGTAGTATTCCATGTCTACATGTGCGGTAATGCCATCAATAAGAGTTGACATAAGATGTTAGACCCACAATTCCCCAACTTCTAAGTGTTAGATGGTAATATAATTTAGCTGACAAGAAAGCAGAGACAGGTATATTCTCTACATGGCAATACAGAGGGGAAGGATTTAATTGGAAATGGACTTGCTTTGCTCTTCTTAACATGGAGAGCTAGTGATCTCAGCGAAGTATTGAACACAATACAATACTATTCATAAAACAATACAACTTTAGCAGAATAAAATCACTGAGCCAACTTGACAATAAAGCAATTCCCAATTTACCCTAAAAAAATCCTTCATTGTTTTCAAAGCCATTATTAAATCTATTGGCTTTCTATAAAATTACAGAAAATAAGGCACGAGACATTAAAACTCCAAGCCAAGTCACGATGTTTAATTTGCACTATTACACTGTCACGTAAGATTTTCACGAAAGGAATGATAAAATAGTTACAGACAAACAGGCAGAAAGCTGAGCTGCAGAAATTCATGAGCTGTATAAGCTGCAGTAAATAGCAGTGACTAGAGATGGAACCAGAAGGGCAATGGATAAATACTAACAAAAAACAAACGGCAAAGGTTCTGAGAGAAAGTAGTTGCACTCACTCAAATGTCATCAGGGCCCAAGAACAAGTGATAAAAATGAAAGAAAGAGTGAGTGAAATACATGTAGGAAGCAGCAATGACAACAGAGGAAGCTACACAACATATAGAATGTAAACGTGTACTACTTTTATTGCTGTGGAAAGGCACATTTTCTGCAGCAACGTAAGCTCGCATATATATCTAAACATAGATGTACAAACTAGGCAATAAACTAAAAGTCAACAAAATGATCATCAAATAAAAACATAACACTTTGTATGTTTGAATGCAAACCACCAGCTAAGAAAATCAAGCATTGGTTTGGTATTTTTTTGGCTGATTCTTTTTTTTAACTGCACTAAGTTTGTCTTGACAGATAGAAAAAACTGTGCTGAAAGTTCACTGGGGTCATATCCTTAATGTATTCAGTAAGATGCACATCTTTCAGCTGGAACCAGAAAATGGATGACTGAAAATTGTAAACACAGCAGGGAAAGGATTTCCAAATAACCAAATAAAGACTTGTGACCACATTCTACAGATTATGAAGATATCACTCACACAAAATTCTACATTCTGACCAGGGAATATACGGATAAGCTAATAAAAATCTGTCCCCTTGTTTGGTAAGTCACAGAGTCATACACAATTAAGTACAAACATTGTCAAAATTGTTGTTGTAACATCAGAATCTGGTTTTTAAAACTAACATTCAAATTTTCCTATTAATTTAGCTTTGGGCTCATCTTATGTTAGAATTTTTATCCCCATGGGATAGGGAAATGGTAAATTAGGAGCAGGATATTGAAATTGCCAATCTCAGTCTGAATTTTCAATCATAAATATCATAATTAAACTGACAATGGTGAGGTCCAGTAACGCAGTAGATTAAAATAACTGACTTCTGGTAACAACAACAGCAATTTTACCAGCTTCACATTGGATTAAATATTACATGTACTGATCCATAGGACCAACAGCTACTATGCCCCATCTGGTGCGCAGAGCTCCCTGTCGACAGTTTTAGCAGCTAATAGCTAATTGTCTGCCTGAGGTGGTTGGACTCAGCAGACAGAATTAACTAACTTCTGTCTGGAATTAAGAAGTGACTTATTCAATCAATCTGTGAGAAACACCAACATTACTAGCACATCTAAGATAATAAAATGTGAGGCTGGATGAACACAGCAGGCCAAGCAGCATCTCAGGAGCACAAAAGCTGACGTTTCGGGCTGTGGAGGATTTCAGATGGTGTTTCAGGATTTACCGTGTATGCCTATTATTATTCATGAATCTTACCTTATATCACTTAGTTATGACCCTCTGTTGCCTGAGTGGCAGTGGTTTCCATGTGTGCTTGTGGCCCTGTGTTCTACTCTGCACATCACAGAGATGACTATCATTTTCTGTACCAGTAGTTTAAAGGTGTAATGGTTTCCCCTTACCTGTGATTGATTGATTTTTCAGATAAAAACAAAATGCTGTAGATGCTGGAGATTGGAAATAAAAGCAGTAAGTGCTGGAGAAACCTAGGAGGTCTAGCAGCATCTGTGGAGAGATAAACAGAGCTAATGCTCGGAGTGCAATATGACTTTTTCAGAAATGTTCTATTCCATTGTTATTTTGCACGATGCATTATGTATGAGTGACTGGTGTCTGACTTCAGCAGGTTTTTGTAAGCTCTTTTATGCAATCTCTTGCGCATGACTGCTGATGACCCTGTTATATCATGATGCACAAGATCATCTCATTATCGTATCCATTCCCTCTATACTACAGCATAATCTGTCGAGATTGCTGCAATAACAACCCCATATTCCCCATTAATGCCAGTTGGTTCACGTGTTTGAAATGTTATGTTTGGCTTTGTTCAATTTTTGGGCATTCTTATTACTTTTATTTAATCAGATGATTTCACCATTGAAAGCACAACTGTTGCACTAATAGTGCAGGCTACAGAAACAGATTTTAATTTTGTGTTGATTTCAGGCTGGCAAAAGAAACTGTGCTCATATTGTCTGGTCAATGTCCCAGCCCAGATACACAGGCTATTTTGTCCTTGTGGCCTTTGAACATAGTTTGAAGGGATGGCAGAAAACATTCAAAGGGAGGAGAGTTTTGGAGGGAGGGCAGGGGATAGCTTAGGATCCCATTTTTCACAGTGAGTGACTTTAATAGCCAGCTGAAGTCCCAAGGGAGATAGTGTAAACAGGTCTGAAAGTTGGCACTTTCCACCCACCGCCACCATGTTCCCACTGGGATGAGCAGCAGTTTAATGGGAAATCAACAAATTTATTACAGAATTATTTTTTCACCCCAAAATCAAAGAGATACAAAGGAAAAAACAACATCCACCACAAACAATTGTTAAGGAAATATTTCCTGCTTCAGTGGAGAAATTTGAAAACAACATGAGATTTCCTGGGGAATTTGAAATAATATTTTCACCAAAAGTTTCTCCAGCAGTGACTTTGCAGACTCTTTGGACTCAAGGAGAAAAAGAAACAAAATTAAATGCATAACTATTGGGCAATAAATGAGGGAGGGAGCAAAAATAGTATCAAAGAGAAAGTCAAAAAATGGCATTAGTCAAAAACTAAATAAGCAAAAAATCAAAAGCAAGACAATGTGAACGCACAAAAACAATTGGAAATAAGCAGCAAAGCAGAAGCAAGAATTAAAAAGACAGAGGACATCAAAACTGTGAGATAACAGGATATCATAGAATCATAGAACCCCTACAGTGCAGAAACAGGTCCTTTGGCCCATCAAGTCCACACCAATCCTCAGAGCATCCCACCCAGACTCATCCCCCTATAAAAGACCTAATCTACACATCCCCGAACACTACAGGCAATTTAGCATGGCCAATCCACCTAGCTGGCACATCTTTGGGCTGTGGGGGGCAACTGGAGCACCTAGAGGAAATCCACACAGACATGGGGAGAACGTGCAAACTCCACACAGACAGTCACCCAAGGGTGGAATTGAACCCAGGTCCTTGCTGCTGTGAGGCTGCAGTGCTAACCACTGAGCCACCATATGATAAAAAAAATTAATCAAATAAGAAAATAATGGGAACTGCCAATGCTGGACAATCTGAGATAACAGGGTGTAGAGCTGGATGACCACAGCAGGCCAAGCAGCATCAGATGAGCAGGAAAGCTAATGTTTCAGGTCTGGACCCTTCTTCAGAAAGGGCCAAGACCCGAAACGTCAATTTGGATACAGGAGAAGATAGGTGGAGTGGAGAGTATGGGTGGGGAGGTAGGGAGGGGATATGTCAGTCCCGGGAGGACGGACAGGTCAAGGGGACAGGATGAGGTTTGTAGGTAGGAAATGGAGGTGCGGCTTGAGGTAGGAGGAGGGTATAGATGAGAGGAAGAACAGGTTAGGGAGGCGGGTTGAGCTGAGCTGGTTTTGCGATGCAGTGGGGGGAGGGAAGATTTGAAGCTAGTGAAATCCACATTGATACCATTGGGCTGCAGGGTTCCCAAGCGGAATATGAGTTGCTGTTCGTGCATCATTATGGCACTGCAGGAGGCCCATGATGGACATGTCATCTAAGGAATGGGAGGGGGAGTTGCTATTGCGAACCGAGTTTAGGTGTTCTGCAAAGCGATCCCCAAGCCTCCGCTTAGTTTCCCCAATGTAGAGGAAGCCACACCGGGTACAGCGGATGCAGTATACCACATTGGCGGATGTGCAGGTGAACATCTCCTTGACGTGGAAAGTCACCTTGGTGCTTGGGATGGGATTGAGGGAGGAGGTGTGCGGGCAAGCATGGCACTTCCTGCGGTTGCAGGGGAAGGTGCCGGGTGTGGTGGGATTGGAGGGGTGTGTGGAGCGGACAAGGGAGTCACAGAGAGAGTGGTCTCTCTGGAAGGCAGACAAGGGTAAGGTTGGAAAAATGTCTTTAGTGGTGGGGTCGTACTGATTTTCAACATAATTGCATAGGATGAAAGCATTTGTATGTGGTGGCAATACATACTCTGAAGCGAAGAAGAAATTAAACCTCAGAGGGGCAAACCTGGCTGATCATAAGCTGCAAGAGTAGTTAATGCTACATGTGAATTTGTAATAAGGGCTTGGTCAAGATAGATGCTGCTTCAGCAAACTCAACAGCAGCAGGTTAATTGTAGCCTGCTGCCTTTGGCAGGGTAATGCTCAAAGTGAAGAGCAAGTATTTACTTGACTTGTTGCTGTTAATCTCAATTTTCTTTATGGTTGAGGGAGTCATTTCAAATTTGGAATCAATGAAAATGGAATGATTTCTATAAAACTACAGGAATGTGTAATGTCAGTTTTATGCTCAGGTGGAAATTTTAGTTACAGAAGTAGTTACCAGGTAATTACTGTACCATGCACATGCTCAAGTAACACGGGTGTGAGAGGCTGATGAAGTTTGACAATTCATATTAAAGCAGTACAATAGGAGTAAACTGTCAGTTTAACAGGTAAATGTTGAAGCAGTCAATGACACTGATTTTCTAATCTCCGTACTGAATGTACATCAGATTGCAGCACACAGAGCAGCACTGTTGTTATGTCACCATTGAATTGAACCCTATTTGAATAGGATACCTTGGATGCACCAAAGCAATTGTGCTTCCACAAGTATCTATGGCTGAGAATTAAATTATGTTTCAGTGTAATCTTCATTTACTCAAACATCAGCCATTTGGCATCATTCAAAATACTCCTTCACTCTCTACAGAAATCTTAACATGTTACATTTCTTTATGCAAACCATTGTACAAAGTTCCAGAGTTGACATTGAATATAATGGTACCAGAATTTGTGTCACAAAGCCTCAGCTGGTACTGAGTAGTTTTTGTGGAGGCAATGGTGAAATGGTAATGTTACTGGGCTAGTAACTTAGACCCCAATCTGTTTGAATCCCTCTGCACCAGATGGTGAAATATAAATGGAAATAAAATCTCCCCTCCTCCTACCACATCCCAAAACCAACCCAGCTCGTCTCCACCTTCCTAACCTGTCCTTCCTCCCATCTATCCCCTCCTCCCACCTTAAGCTCCACCCCCATCTACTAACCTCAACCCGCCCCCTCGACCGGTCCGCCCTCCCTGGACTGACCTTTCTCCTCCCTACCTCCCCATGTATACTCATCCTTACTGTCTCCATTCCCATCTCTTTAACCTGTCTGTCTCCTCTCCACCTATCTTCTCTTCTATCCATCTTCTATCCCCTTCCCCTCCCACGTTTCTGAAGAAGGATCTAGGCATGAAACATCAGCCTTCCTGCTCCTCTGATGCTGCTTGGCCTGCTGTGTTCATCCAGCTCTACACCTTGTTATCTCAGATGGAATAATAATCTGGATTTTAAAACTGGCCTAATGGTAATATATAACAATTATCAATTGTTGTTAAAAACCCACCTGGTTCACTAATGTTCTTAAGGGAAGGAAATCTGTTGTCTTCACCGTGACTGGTCTGCAGGTGACTCCAGAGCTACATCAATGTGGTTGGCCAATAATTGTCCTCTGAAATGGCACTGGTAAGATATCTGATCAAGGGGCAATCAGGTGTGGTCAATAACTGTTGGCTCAGCCAGTGATGCCCATATCCCATAAATGAATAAAAAGTGAATCACGTAAGAGTGTTCTTCTATCCAAAAATGGTGTTTTTGGCCTTTAACAGTCAGCTTCCTCCTAACAATATTAATTGTCCACTTTGATAAACCTTTTAAAGATATCCTTTTGGGAACAGGTCACAGCTGCAATTGTAACTATCCAACTCAAATTAATGTATTAAATTGTTCTTGTTGTGTGATTCCTGCATCACTTTAAAAATGTGCTGAAGGTATGCTTCTGTCAATCGAGGCACAGACATAACTATTTTTTATTGCTTTATCTCTGCTTCAAACTAATCTGACTACCTGCACACTGAGATTGCTGTCCAGATTACCTCAAGACGCTGGTGTCTGCACACTGCCCATGAGGTTGCTTGCTCCTCATCACAAGCAAAACCCTTTAACTCCATATGCACTGTACTGCTCAGTTATTTATATCAGTACATAGCAGATTCTGAATTACAGCTCTCTTGTACAGTGTCTTCACATGCTGATTCTAGACTGGTGCCTTCACTCTTATGGATGTCAATCATCTTTTCAATTACATATGCATGGTTTATATGAAAATTGCTGTACCACATATCCACCAACCCACCAAGTTTCTCTCTACTTGATCTACCTTATGCCAGTACTAACCTAAGGTTATCATGGAAGCATCCTCCTTCTCAACCTCTCCCCTTGCCTGAGTTGTGGTAATCCTCAGGAGAAACCACCACCATTCATCTCTCAGTCATAATGGGAACTGCAGATGCTGGAGAATCCAAGATAACGAAATGTGAGGCTGGATGAACACAGCAGGCCCAGCAGCATCTCAGGAGCACAAAAGCTGACATTTCGGGCCTAGACCCTTCATCAGAGAGGGGGATGGGGAGAGGGTTCTGGAATAAATAGGGAGAGAGGGGGAGGCGGACTGAAGATGGAGAGAAAAGAAGATAGGTGGAGAGGAGAGTATAGGTGGGGAGGTGGGGAGGGGATAAGTCAATCCAGGGAAGACGGACAGGTCAAGGAGGTGGGATGAGGTAAGTAGGTAGGAGATGGAGGTGCGGCTTGGGGTGGGAGGAAGGGATGGGTGAGAGGAAGACCAGGTTAGGGGGGGCAGAGACAGGTTGGACTGGTTTTTTCATCTCTCTCTCTCCCTTTAAGGAGACAGCAGCGTCATGGTCTAGTATGATTATGGTGACTTTAACTTTACGTTCATTTCTGCAGTTTACTTTTACTAACCTATGTAGTCTTTATAATCATTAACATAATTGTGACCACTTTCACTATTATCACTGACAGTGGAGCCAGGGACTCTTGGCCCTGGGGCAAGTGTGGGTTCAGAGGCATCGGTGAAGTGGACGCAGCAGCGAAGAGATGGTGCCTCAAATGGGGCATCTCCTATGTTAGTGGTAATGGGAACTGCAGATGCTGGAGATTCCAAGATAATAAAATGTGAGGCTGGATGAACACAGCAGGCCAAGCAGCATCTCAGGAGCACAAAAGCTGACGTTTCGGGCCTAGACCCTTCATCAGAGAGCTCTCTGATGAGATCCTCTCTGATGAAGGGTCTAGGCCCGAAACGTCAGCTTTTGTGCTCCTGAGATGCTGCTTGGCCTGCTGTGTTCATCCAGCCTCACATTTTATTATCCTATGTTAGTGGGTCCAGCACAGGTGGCAGCGAGGTGGTGGAGATCTCCTTTGAGACTCAGTGCCATTAAGGACTGGGTTGGAAAGACTGATGTTCTGAATTTTTCACTTATTTATTTTTCTCATTTATTCCCATGGCCTATAATGCTGAACTATTTACTTCTTTACTTTTCTAATTTTTTTTATGGTTTCTCAGAATTTGAACTTAAGTACCTGCACCTAGGCACCTTTGTACCTAAGATGTGCTGTAATGTGGCGATTGTAAACTTTTCACTGTACCCATTTGAGTACGTGTGACAGTAAGGCTAATCCAATTCAATTTGGATGCCCCAGCCCAGTTCTCTTCAGTTAAACACTAGGCTGATGGTTTTGTACTCCAACTGGACTGGTTGTTACATGTTGTTCACGATCTGAAATATCATAGGCGTGGCTGTCCCACATCCTATGATAATTGTATTAGGTCTCGCATCTCGGCTTAAATAAAATCAATGCCTTCCTATTCCTTCCAAATGTCATTTCAGGAATTCTGACAATATAGTGTCTTTGTTAATCTGTTTGGCTGATGGCTGAGGCTTCTGAATTCCTGTCCTTTACGCAGATTTTCTGCCCTGGTTTTAAAGTTGGCAGGCTTTTCAGACTGTGTCTAGAATTGTACCACATTTGCTGTTTTTTGCTGTGGCTTTTCTTGACTTGTTTTGTCTTCATGTGATTTTGATACATTTATGTTTAACTCAAGATTGCATTCCTCATGGACACATCTGTTTTAACCTTCTTCCCATTAACAATTCTGCTGGCGAGTAGCCAATATTCAATGGTGTTGCTCAGTAACTGAGGTGAGCTAATTGCCAGTAATGATTCCCATGTATCAGTGACTTCACAGCCTTGACTGTTCTTTCCGTGTCTCAATTTGCCTGAGCGTATATTGAAGAATTTGTCACCTGGTTGATACTCATCTCAAAAATAAAATTCCTGAAATCCCTGTTCACAAGTTGAGGTCCATTGCTAGATATTAATACTTCCAGAAAACCATGTATCTCAAAGATCCTTTTCAGTTCTCTGATCTCTTGTTGAAAACCTGTTGTTAGCTTTTCTCAAGGCCTTTCCCGAAATCTTGAAAAAATATAAATGGCTCTGCAGGCGCTTGGCTGTACACAGTACAACAAATGGTGATCCTGTATGTCTTTTGAAATGCCTGGTGAACTCAAGGATAGTTATCCAGTTGTTCTGCTGAAAGTAATGCCTAGATGTTCCTCATGTAGGATTTCCTGTCACATCAACAGATAACAAGGTGTAGAGCTGGATGAACACAGCAGGCCAAGCAGTATTGAAGGAGCAGGAAGACTGACGTTTCAGGCCTAGACCCTTCTTCAGAAATAGGGGAGAAGTAGGGAATTCTGAAATAAATAGGGAGAGAGGGGGAGGCGGATAGAAGATGGATAGAGGAAAAGATAGGTGGAGAAGAGACAGACAGGTCAAAGAGGTGGGGATGGAGCCAGTAAAGTTGAGTGTAGTGGGGAGTTAGGGAGGAGATAGGTCAGTCCAGGGAGGACGGACAGATCAAGGGGGTGGGATGAGGTTAGTAGGTAGGGGATGACCTATCTCCTCCCCAACTCCACACCCACACCCACCTCCACTGGCTCCAAACCTGCGCCCCCCGATCCGCCTGCCTCCCCTCCACCCAACCTCCACCAACTCCCCCTCTCCCCCCCCACCCACTCCAGAGTCCTCTTCCCCTCCCCCACCCCCGAAGAAGGGTCCAGATCTGAAACGCCAGCCACCCCGCCCCTCTGACGCTGCCCGGCCCGCTGCGCCCATCCAGCTCTACACCCCGTTCATCTCCTACCTACTAACCTCATCCCGCCCCCTTGACCTGTCCATCCTCCCTGGACTGACCTATCTCCTCCCTAACTCCCCACCTGCACTCACCTTTACTGGCTCCATCCCCGCCTCTTTGACCTGTCTGCCTCCTCTCCAACTATCTTCTCCTCTATCCATCTTCTCCTCCCTGTCTCGCCTGTTTATTTCAGAATCCCCTTCCCCTCCCCCATTTCTGAAGATGGGTCTGGGCCCGAAACGTCAGGCTTCCTGCTCCTAAGATGCTGCTTGGCCTGCTGTGTTCATCCAGCTTTACGCCTTGTTATCTCAGATTCTCCAGCATCTGCAGTTCCTACTATCCTTCTTCACATCAACTTTAGTTTTGTTGTCCAATGGCCACACAGTAGGCCGTCCACTACTCTCAAGTGTTACTTCTGCTCATTGTACTTTTTCAGCACTTGGTCTACTGGCCTATTCTTTAATTAACCTTGCAGACCGAGTAGGCTGACTTTTCAGCACTTTGCCCTCAGTTGCCAGTAAAGTCATCTATTATTATGGAATAAGACATTATTTCTTCTACAAGAATTAAATCTAATTAAAGAGACTTGCATTTCTAACTCTGGCAAGAAAAAGATGGAGCTGACTAGAGTTCTGCAAAATGTATTGACAGAATGAAGAACATAATTATCTATTATAAAAGCAAAGTGTTGCAGATGCTGGAGATCTGAAATAAAAAGGAGATACAACAAGTTTGTCAGCATCTATATATAGAGAACTAGAGTTAACGTTGCAAGTCCAACATTACTGCTCAACAAACTACTGAAGGGATTGTGAAAAGAGTTATATTGGATTTCAAACATTAGTTCTGGTTTTCTTGCTACAGATGCTGTCTGACGTGTACAGTTCTCCAACACTTACATTTCAGAATTATCTATTAGATGTTTGCCATTAAACACAAGAAGGATACTAATCACTTGAGACGACCTAGGACCAGTGGGTTGTTCAGTGTCTTTGTCAACAGCATGGAGTACCAGAAACATTTTTTGTTTTATACAAGAGCAGCTGGGGACTATTAGGGATGGTACACAAGCAGAGAGCAACATGCACTGAGCCTTTTGCAGACTATGTAGCCCATAGATTGGATGTTCTCTCAAGATCTGACTCCTGTATGTAAATAGAACATAGCTTGTAGTCTTTAATTCCACTTGATTTATTCAAGGTGCTGTGTAAATTCTTAGGGCATAGTGGTCATTGATTTAACTGATAATAATACCAACCCTGGAGAAGCAAAAGATAATAGAATTAATTTTCTCATAATCTATGCGCCCCTTGTATCACCCTTACTGTATATATTTGTTACATTTTGTGATGTTCTGTTTCTTAGAGTATAAATGGAAGGTAGAAGAATGTCAATTAGTTTACAGGCAAGAAGATTGGAGAGGTTGTGAGTGTTGAGCATCTGTATTGCAGGATTATTTCCCTTGACAGTAAGAAAAATATGTTGGAGTCAGCTGTGCTTCTGTGGCAAGAGATTATAGATTAAAGACCCACTCTAGAGACTGCAGCACAAAAATACAAGTCCACTTTCCACTTTAGCTGTAGAAGGGTACTGCATCAAAAGTTCCATCTTTTAGAAGAAGCATTAAACCAACTTCTTTCCCCCTCAGCTGGACTGAAAAGATCCTGGGCACTAGATCAAAAAACAGCAGGGGAATTATTGCTAGTGTCCTGACCAATATTTATCCCTCAATCAACATCAATTATGGATCATCTGCTCATTATTGCATTGCTGTTTGTGGAAGATGGTTTGATGTGAATTGACTGCAGTAGTTCGTGCATTGCAACAGTGACTACACTTCAAACTATAAAGAGCTGATACAACTATAAAGTGCTTTAGGTTGCCCCAAGGGCATACCGATCACAAGAGTAAATTCAAATCTTTCTTTATTTTAAACAGAAGCTTGCCATTTCTGTTCTATTCATAGAAATTGTGATGATTTGATTTGAAAAATAGGGACTAAATAAGTGAATATCCAGGAACAGTGGCTGAATCTACTTCAGTAAAAAAATGTCACATTGCAATAAGCAATATTTCTATTCTCTTTTGTACATTGTGGCTCAGTTAAATATAAACTCCAATTGTAAATCAATATAATTAGAGATTCTGCTCAGTGTGTGAGAGGAAGAACAACACAGTGAGAAATGATTCTCTCATTCTTACTCAAGGTCAGCTATTGCTGCTGCTGTCAGACTTAATTTATTTTATCGCAGCTTGTAGAAACAGACCCCAAATAGACCTCAATCTTAACCCACTGAGAAGTATACGTGGCTGCACAGGAACTCATTTGAGAAAATTTTCTTAATTACCTACTACATAGGCAATTTCCCAAAGCCAGCTCGTTGACTACTTCAACACTTACAGGATCACAAAACCAGTTGTTTTAAATCTGGAGAATGCAGAGCCTGACAAATCAGATTGCATTAGCCTCACAGGAAATTGTGCAGGAAGTAGCCAATCCTTATAGTAGGAGATGAATCTAGGGAAGTCAGGGAATGCAGGGTCTCTGTTGAAATAACTGCATAGCCTCATTTAAGTGATCCGCAGGAGGGGGTTTTGGGGGTAAGGGAACAAAGCAAATCATTAAAGGGCAGGATGACTCATCTGGAAGAGTGATTAGAGCACTGCAGTCCTTGCCCAGGGTGGAAAGGATGTTTGGAGTGTGAGTGTGGTTTCAGCAGCTGCAAAGTCTTCCAGATTCTAGAATGCAACACTGCAAATTCCTTTGTTGAAGGCTCAAACCGGAAGGGGATAACTGCACAGTACAGGAAGCCTTTTTAAAAGGATGGTGCACACCACTTGGATCATGGGGTCATAGCAATATTCTCTGCCCCCAGTACTACCACAAATATGGATATTTCCCCTGTTTCTTCTGTCATACCTTCAGCAAGTCATTCAGGGACCCACTCCTGCAATACGACTCTGCAGAATGCCAAAGAAATTCCCAGCCAAGAGCAGCAAACATTAAGCACTAACACAGGTCAGTCAGCATTAGTGCAGTGAAAAGACATGGGGAATTTCAGACACAGATCTTTTTACAGTGCATGATATTAATCTGATATTTCACAGATTACATGTCCATAGTCTTCAAACACAATAGTTCACAAGGCTGTTTTTTCATCAATGTTTATAATCATGCACATGTGGGGGTACCCAACCAGCAGCTGATGTGGCTAGTACAG
Organism: Stegostoma tigrinum; assembly: GCF_030684315.1. Taxonomy (NCBI): domain Eukaryota; kingdom Metazoa; phylum Chordata; class Chondrichthyes; order Orectolobiformes; family Stegostomatidae; genus Stegostoma; species Stegostoma tigrinum. The sequence continues at coordinate 30,091,920 of NC_081373.1, forward strand.
CTCGACCTCTACTTTCTTGATAGACAAATTTATAGCATATTCCTCCCGTTCCCAAGACCTTGAGCTATGGCAGTAAGACCAATGGCTGGGCATGGTACTAGGAGGCCCTGAGGAAGACTCTGGCTCTGGAGGAGGGGAAGGAGTTGAGAATTACCCCATGGGGGCATGTCCCATGGGGGTAATGAGGTGAAGGATGGGAACTGCAAATTGAATCCTGACAGTGAGGGAATGAATTATAGACAGGCCAATGGGTTGCTTCCATTAATTTTCCTTTCCCAAAATCTTCTGCCATTTATTAGTTCTTTGCTTCCCTGATAGATCCAACTTATAAGAGTCACTTTTTGCCATTCAGTCAACATATTTCAAATGACAAATTGGGGATTGCAATGATGTAGTCAGTTTGTGCCCTGTACTTCCATGTATTTGACAGAAAGGGAGTTCCTGCTTTGAAAAATTGATTGATAAAAATGAAACTACCTTTTTTTCTAAACCAAATTTCATTTAACTCTTTGGAAAAAGAAAAGTGTGATAAGTTTCATTTCAAATGAAGTGTTTGCTGATGTGGGAATAGTGCAGGGGGAATTTTTTTGGAGTGCAAAGCTCCTTGGATTAGTTTCTTGAAGTTCAAACGGGCAGAATAGGATCGACAGTGTGGGAGGATGGGAAAGGAAAAGGGAGAAAGAAGAGAGAGAGAGAGAAACAAAAGAGAGAGAGTCGAAAGGGAAAATTAAGAGGCTGAATAACAACATGGGTGAATGAGGATAAGAGATTGAGTATGAGTGATTGGAAGTGTGAGTGGCAAATAGACATGTACTCTTTCTCTCTTGCTCTCTCTCAAAAATCCCATCCACAAAACCAGCTATGAAGGCCCACTTACCTGTGAATTCTCCCTGAGATGCTTGGTGAGTGCCCCTCCAAAGGCAACTATAGGTCTGCTTAAGTTAAACCCAACTCCTCAGCTCGGCCACACAAGCCACCATCCCTATTCCTGGTGATTATAATTTGGGGCTGATTCCTTTTCTGTCTCATGCTCTGCTGCTTCATCAAAAAGGCAAAAATAAACTTTATTATTAAACCTTGCTGCTTGGTACTTTTTAATAGTCATTTCTATGTCGGAGACATGGATAGAGCAGGGACAGGAATGGTTGTTGCAGGTTCCGGGATTTAGATGTTTCAGTAAGAGCAGAGAAGATGGTAAAAGAGGTGGAGGTGTGGCATTGTTAGTCAAGGACAGTATTACAGTTGCAGAAAGGATGTTTGGGGACTCGTCAACTGAGGTAGTATGGGCTGAGGTTAGAAACAGGAAAGGAGAGGTCACCCTGTTGGGAGTTTTCTATAGGCCTCCAAATAGTTCCAGAGATGTAGAGGAAAGGATAGCAAAGAATATTTGCGATAGGAGTGAGAGAGACAGGGTAGTTGTCATGGGGGACTTCAACTTTCCAAATATTGACTGGGAACACTATAGTTCGAGTACTATAGATGGGTCAGTTTTTTGTCCAGTGTGTGCAGGAGGGCGTCCTGGCATAGTATGTGGATAGGCCAACAAGGGGTGAAGCCACATTAGATTTGGTACTGGGTAATGAGCCTGGCCAGGTATTAGATTTGGAAGTAGGTGAGCACTTTGGTGACAGCGATCACAATTCTGTTATGTTTACTTTAGTGATGGAAAGGGATAGGTGTATACCACTGGGCAAGAGTTATAGCTGGAGGAAAGGCAATTATGATGAGATTAGGCAAGATTTAGGGAGCATAGGATGGGGAAGGAAACTGCAGGGGATGGGCACATTAGAAATGAGGAGCTTATTCAAGGAAAAGCTCCTGTGTGTCCTAGATAAGTATGTACCTGTCAGGCAGGGAGGAAGCTGTAGAGTGCGGGAGCAGCGGTTTACAAAGGAGGTGGAATCTCTGATCAAGAGGAAGAAGAAGGCTTATGTTAGGATGAGATGTGAAGGCTCAGTTAGGGCACTTGAGGGCTATGAGGTAGCCAGGAAAGACCTAAAGAGAGAGGTCAGAAGAGAAGTTGTTGGCGGATAGGATCGGGGTAAACCCTATGGCTTTCTATAGGTATTTAAGGAATAAAAGAATGACGAAAGTAAGATTAGGGCCAATCAAGGATAGTAGTGGTAAGTTGTGTGTGGAGTCAGATGAGATAGGGGAGGCGCTAAATGAATATTTTTCAACAGTATTCACTCTAGAAAACGACAATGTTGTCGAGGAGAATACTGAGATACAGGCTACTAGACTGGGTGGGATTGAGGTTCACAAGGAAGAGGTATTAGATATCCCTCAGAGGGTGAAGATAGATAAGTCCCCTGGGCCGGATGGGATTTATCCTCGGATCCTCTGGGAAGCCAGGGAGGAGATTGCCGAGCCTTTAGCATTGATCTTTAACTCGTCATTGCCTACAGGAATAGTGCCAGATGACTGGAGGATAGCAAATGTGGTTCCCCTGTTCAAGAAGGGGAGTAGAGAAAACCCTGGTAATTATAGACCAGTGAGCCTTACCTCAGTTGTTGGTAAAGTGTTGGAAAAGGTTATAAGGGATAGGATTTATAATCATCTAGAAAAGAATAAATTGATTAGGGATAGTCAGCACGGTTTTGTGAAGGGAAGGTCGTGCCTCACAAACCTCTTTGAGTTCTTTGAGAAGGTCACCAAACAGGTAGATGAGAGTAAACCGGTTGATGTGGTGTATATGGATTTCAGCAAGGCGTTCGATAAGGTTCCCCACAATAGGCTATTGTACAAAATGCGGAGGAATGGAATTGTGGGAGATAAAGCAGTTTGGATCGGAAATTGGCTTGCTGAAAGAAGACAGAGGGTGGTAGTTGATGGGAAATGTTCATCCTGGAGAGCAGTTACTAGTGGTGTGCCGCAAGGGTCAGTGTTCGGTCCACTGTTGTTTGTCATTTTTATAAATGACCTGGATGAGGGCGTAAAAGGATGGGTTAGTAAATTTTCAGATGACACTAAGGTCAGTGGAGTTGTGGATAGTGACGAAGGATGCTATAGGTTGCAGAGAGACATAGATAAGCTGCAGAACTGGGCTGAGAGGTGGCAAATGGAGTTTAATGCAGACAGGTGTGAGGTTATGCACTTTGGTAGGAGTAACCAGAAGGCAAAGTACAGGGCTAATGGTAAGATTCTTAGTAGTGTAGATGAGCAGAGAGATCTCGGTGTCCATGTACACAGCTCCTTGAAAGTTGCCACCCAGGTTGACAGGGCTGTTAAGAAGGCATACAGTGTTTTAGCTTTTGTTAACAGAGGGATCGAGTTCCGGAACCAAGAGGTTATGGTGAAGCTGTACAAAACTCTGGTGCGGCCGCACTTGGAGTATTGTGTACAGTTCTGGTCACCGCATTATAAAAAGGATGTGGAAGCTTTGAAAAGGGTGCAGAGGAGATTTACTAGGATGTTGCCTGGTATGGAGGGAAGGTCTTACGAGGAAAGGCTGAGGGGCTTGAGGCTGTTTTCATTAGAGAGAAGAAGATTGAGAGGTGACTTAATTGAAACATATAAAATAATCAGCGGGTTAGATAGGGTGGATAGGGAGATACTTTTTTCTAGGATGGTGATGGCGGGCACGAGGGGGCATAGCTTTAAATTGAGGGGTGAAAGATATAGAACAGATGTCAGAGGTAGTTCCTTTACTCAGAGAGTAGTAAGGGAATGGAACGCTTGGCCTGCAACGGTAGTAGATTCACCAACTTTAGGTACATTTAAGGCGTCATTGGATAAGCATATGGACATACATGGAATAGTGTAGGTTAGATGGGCTTGAGATCGATATGACAGGTTGGCACAACATCGAGAGCCGAAGGACCTCTACTGTGCTGTAATGTTCTATGTTCTACTCATTAAAAAAAAATCACCAGCAATAAACTGATCATTTAAATGTGATAGCTTACCATTGTGGAAACCCTTATTTTTCTGAAATTTGTTTATCTCCCCTCCACCCCACCACAAACCACCACCCCCCCCACCAAGCCAAGAAAAGAATAACTGAAATAAGGCCCCTATGTGAAACAATACGACAATCCTGATGCAGGCAGATTCAACTATTCCAGCAATAGTTTCGTTTTTAGTGTTTTTGAAGGATGGTTACTCCACAATGTTCCCTTCTCACTACAATTAATGTTGACTGCAGCAAACGAGTAAATATTTCCTCATCATATTGCCCTGAATTCTTGTTTTAGGGATGAACCAGCTGCATGATAGGCAAATAGAGGATTTGATCACATTCATCAGTCAAAAGTCTTTGATTTGTTTCTATAGCCTATAATCTCCTCAATGTCACCGCTTGCTCTGTAGTTATTTTTTATGTTGCTAAGACCACTTGATCATTATTTCTCTTTGTAGTTTTCCCTTTTATCATTGCGATCACGAGTATTGATGAAATATTTGAATTAGGCAATTCTTCTTTTGTCAGCATTTTCTTTATAATCCAAGTTAAGCCATTTGCATTTGTTCTGACAAGCATCATTCCTGTTGAAATAATGGTGCAGTTTCTGCCTGCTTTACTATTGTGTCGTCCTGTGTTCAATTTTATGAAGATATGAAGTAATTATGGTATTTAGTTTCCCTTTTCTCCATTTCAAGCAGTTAGCATTGTTTTCTAAATGTCCAGTCTTCTTTTTATCGTATGTGTGAAATTAAGCAATTACATTTCCTCAGGCACATCTGTCTGCCCACTAACAGAATGACAGTTCAATGATAACATTCACATCTGGAACAGAGGGTAGTGGCTATAAGCACCACAACAGAGACTTGCACACACAAGCTGGAATCTTCTTCCCACTTCCAGGGTCCCGATGGTAGGACCAGGCATACTTGGTACTTCCACTTAGAAGCAGAGAAACTGGCCATGGACAAAAAATTGTGGCCAGTCAATTAGTTTTGCAGAGATGAGGGCCCTGGCCAACCATACAGTGAGGTCAAGAGGATTTCACTGGCACTTTCATTATCTGACAGGGTCAAATGTCCAAGATCCTGGACGGGCATCTACTCTTTTTTTTATCCAGCAGCCATTTGTGAAGAGTTTGTGATGCCTGGAACTCCTACCACTCATGCCCATGTTGAAATCAGTCACCCATTGAACCACTGAAAAATCCACCATTACCCTCAAAATGTCATCCATCATTCTCAACCTTCCATCTGTCAAAAACTCATCGTCTGTTACCCTCAATTTTCAGGATTTCACCATTGATGTTTCTGTATAACCCTTGACCTCTCCTCAATCAGACTTGATCTATCATCATTAGGCATTTCCTTTTGCTATGCCATGCACTTTCCACTGTTTCTTGCCCAGTGTACAGCACAGAAATAGACCCTTCAGTTCAACTTGCCCATGACAACCAGACATCCTAAATGAAACTAGTCCCATTTGCCAGTACTTGGCCCATATCCCTCTAAACCCTTCCTATTCATTTACCCATCCCAATGTCTTTTAAAGATTGTAATTGTAATTCATTCCCTTGTTAACCGGCGCTTAGTAACAGCTGTGTTTATTGTCTAGATGATGCACTACCACAAATCACCACATCTTCCAAACCCACAACCACTTCCTTTTCTTTATTCATTCATGGGACGTGAGTGTTGCTGACTGGGCCAACATTTATTATCCATCCCTAGCTTCCTTTGAAACAGTGGTGTTAAAGCTGCCTCCAAAAACCACTGCAGTCTGCTGTAGGTAGACCCACAATGCCATTAGGGAGGGAGTTCCAGGACTTCTAACACAATGGCTCTGAAGGAATGGAACATCTTTCCAAGTCAAGATGATGTGTGATTGGTACTCCCATCAATCTCCCGTCAATTCTATTTCACATTATATTCGTTTCAATTTATTCATATAGTTATTCTTATTTGTTAAAACTTATTAAGATGCAGATGTACCAGCCTGTTTCGTGATTGAGACATAACGATGTGTGCAGGCAAGTTCCTTTATTGTGGAAGAAACAAAGTCCTGTTTTTGTGTTCACTCCTTATTGAATATCCACATTATCACCCACTATTGTACTCACCACTCTATGGAGTATGGCTGGGCTTGTACATTCAGCTGGCTGTCTATGCATGATACAGGACAAAGCCCAAGGGAAATCTCAGCAGAGGTAATTGAATAATTGTAGGTGATACCCATTAAGACTCCAGTCAACAGTGTGAGATGGATTGTTTTTTGGACAGTACGGCTGGTCCCCTTTGCACACCTCATTTTCTTACCTTGTTTAACTCCCTCACCACAACCTGGATACCAGGCCTTGTGTATTTCATTCCTCCATGACCTAGGCTACAATCCACAATGTCCCTCACTACCAACTCACTGTTGCCAATCCTAAGCTCCCCTGCCCAGGGTCAGAAAGCTAAATAAGAACAAAATATCAAATTAACATTCAACTGCACAAAACCAACAGGTACCTTTAAAAGAGATAACAAGGTGTAGAGAGAGAGATAATGGGAACTGCAGATGCTGGAGATTCCAAGATAATAAAATGTGAGGCTGGATGAACACAGCAAGCCAAGCAGCTTCAGAGGTGCAGGAAAGCTGACATTTCAGGCCTATAAAGAAGGGTCTAGACCCAAAACATCAGCTTTCCTGCTCCTCTGATGCTCCGTTGCCTGCCGTGTGCATCCAGCTCTACACCTTGTTATCTCCGATTCTCCAGCATCAGCAGTTTCTACTAACCCAGGTACCTTTAAATGCTGCTTTTAAATCTTCCTGAACCAGGCATCATGAGATTCTCATGCATCTTGAAGTAAGTGCTTCGCTGAAAGCTGTTTCATATGAATGAATATTCAAGGCATGTAAATGTCTTACAAGTATGAACCTGCTGTGGATTGGCATAACTTTCGCTATGTCACAAGTGTATCACTGAATTCATCAGTGCTTCTCACTGTCATGAAATTGAAATTGCACTTTCCCCAAATTAAGTTAGCTTAATGCCACATTTCCCTCTCTTGTAGCTCCATAAAACTCTCTGCTTTATGGCCTGATTCTGCTGCAAGCATTTTTGCATCACCATTTAATTTATCTATTTTGTTGTCATTTAAGACATAGATTAAAGATTTGAGTTGAAGCTTTAGCTTCTCACAAGAATTTGGGCTTGAAATTCTTATTTTTTGTTGAAGTTGCCTAATTTTTCAGAATATTAAGATCAGTCACCTGCATTTTGCAATGATTTTCTATAGTTTACAGTGCCTTTTTTCTTGCAATATTTTTCTATCAAATAAATTTGAAGACAAATTTGTAATTGGGTGCAAATTTCAAAGGTCCTTATAAGGTATTTTTTTCATGGTTTTATTAACTGAGCAGACTGTCTAACGCAAGAGACCAACACAATCGATAGCAGGCACCTCCTCCTACCGCCCACTTGATCATGACCCCACCCCCGAACACCAAACCATCATCTCCAACACCATCCATGACCTCATCACCTCAGGGGACCTCCCACCCACAGCCACCGACCTTATTATTCCCCAACCCCGCACGGCCCGTTTCTATCTCCTTCCCAAAATCCACAAACCTGCCTACCCTGGTCGACCCATTGTCTCAGCCTGTTCCTGCCCCACTGAACTCACCTCCACCTATCTGGACTCCATTTTCTCCCCTTTGGTCCAGGAACTCCCTACCTACATCCATGACACCACGCACGCCCTCCACCTCCTCCAGGACTTCCAATTCCCTGCCCAAAACACCTCATTTTCACCATGGATGGCCAGTCCCTATACACCTGTATTCCACATGCAGATGGTCTCAAGGCCCTCTGCCTCTTCCTGTCCCGCAGGCCCGACCAGTCCCCCTACACCGACACCCTCATCCGCCTAGCCGAACTCGTCCTCACCCTCAACAACTTCTCTTTCGATTCCTCTCACTTCCTACAGACTAAGGGGGTGGCCATGGGCACCCGCATGAGCCCCAGCTATGCCTGCCTCTTTTACAGGTTACATGGAACAGTCCCTCTTCCGCACCTACACAGGCCCCAAACCCCACCTCTTCCTCCGTTACATTGATGACTGTATCGGCACCACCTCTTGCTCCCCAGAGGAGCTCAAACAGTTCATCCACTTCACCAACACCTTCCACCCCAACCTTCAGTTCACTTGGGCCATCTCCAGCACATCCCTCACCTTCCTGGACCTCTCAGTCTCCATCTTAGGCAACCAGCTTGTAACTGTTGTCCATTTCAAGCCCACCGACTCCCACAGCTACCTAGAGTATACCTCCTCCCACCCACCCTCCTGCAAAAATTCCATCCCCTATTCCCAATTCCTCCGCTTCCGCCGCATCTGCTCCCACGATGAGGCATTCTACTCCTGCACATCCCAGATGTCCAAGTTCTTCAAGGACCACAACTTTCCCCCCACAGTGGTCGAGAACGCCCTTGACCGCGTCTCCCGTATTTCCCGCAACACATCCCTCACACCCTGCCCCCGCCACAACTGCCCAAAGAGGATTCCCCTCGTTCTCACACACCACCCCACCAACCTCCAGATACAATGCATCATCCTCCAACACTTCCGCCATCTACAATCCGACCCCACCACCCAACACATTTTTCCATCCCCACCCTTGTCTGCTTTCCGGAGAGACCACTCCTCTCCGCGACTCCCTTGTTCGCTCCACACTGCCCTCCAACCCCACCACACCCGGCACCTTCCCCTGCAACCACAGGAAATGCTACACTTGCCCCCACACCTCCTCTCTCACCCTTATCCCAGGCCCCTAGATGACTTTCCATATTAAGCAGAGGTTCACCTGCACATCTGCTAATGTGGTATACTGTATCCGTTGTACCCGGTGTGGCTTCCTCTACATTGGGGAAACCAAGCGGAGGCCTGGGGACCGCTTTGCAGAACACCTCCGCTCGGTTCGCAATAAACAATTGCACCTCCCAGTCGGGAACCATTTCAACGCCCCCTCCCATTTCTTAGATGACATGTCCATCATGGGCCTCCTGCAGTGCTACAATGATGCCACCCGAAGGTTGCAGGAACAGCAACTCATATTCCGCTTGGGAACCCTGCAGCCCAATGGTATCAATGTGGAATTCACCAGCTTCAAAATCTCCCCTTCCCCCACTGCATCCCAAAACCAGCCCAGTTCGTCCCCTCCCCCCACTGCATCCCAAAACCTGCCCAGCCAGTCTCTGCCTCCCTAACCTGTTCTTCCTCTCACCCATCCCTTCCTCCCACCTCAAGCCGCACCTCCATTTCCTACTTACTAACCTCATCCCACCTCCTTGACCTGTCCGTCTTCCCTGGACTGACCTATCCCCTCCCTACCTCCCCACCTATACTCTCCTCTCCACCTATCTTCTTTTCTCTCCATCTTCGGTCCGCCTCCCCCTCTCTCCCTATTTATTCCAGAACCCTCACCTCATCCCCCTCTCTGATGAAGGGTCTAGGCCCGAAACGTCAGCTTTTGTGTTCCTGAGATGCTGCTTGTTCATCCAGCTTCACGCTTTATTATCTTGGATTCTCCAGCATCTGCAGTTCCCATTATCACCAATCGATAGCAGGAATCTGTCAGTAACTAAGCTGGAATCCAATCAGAGATAATGGGAACTGCATCTCCTAAGATGCTGCTTGGCCTGATGTGTTCATCCAGCTCCACACTCTGGAATCCAATCAGACTGCATGCCAACACACACACACATGCACACACACACACATCCTTAAAAGTTCGTTCCCTCCATCACTGGTGCACTGTAGTAGCCATGTGCACTTTGCAGCTCTATAACCTCTGTTACAGCATCGAGAGCAGCATTAACAGCACTTGCAAGTTCCTGTCCAAGTCAAAGATCACTCTGAACTTGAAATTGTACCAAAAACCAAAATTGCTGGTGAAACTCAGCAAAGCTGGGCAGCATCCATGAGAAGAAAGCAAAGTTAGTTAATCAGTTCCGCTAAAAAGTCCCCGGACTCGAAACTTTAACTCTGCTTTCCCCATAGGTGCCTGCAGAATCTCACCACCAATTTCTGTGTTTGGTTGAGATCACTGGCATCTGCAATAATTTATTTTATTTATTAACCCAGTTTGTTTTCACTTTCGCTGAATCAAAATTCTGGAAGCACCTCTGTAATGGTAGATGGCTCCTTATCCAATGGATTGCGGCATCTCAAGGTGCTGGATCACCACAATCCTCTGAAGCATAATTAGGAATAAGCAATAAACTCCAGGTTCACTCACATCTCAGGCCATGACTATTTGCAATGTTAAACTTGTTACAGCACTGAAATGAGATGCCCCTCTCAACAAGGTGTCTCATGAAGTTGTAAAGATCAGGGTGCTAATATGTCAATGGGACTCCAGTGAAATTTTACCCAGGGCCCAAGCGGGGAAGAAACAGACTCTTTCCTTCTAGCTTGGGCTGTAATTGGCCGGATGATTGCAGAAACCTTTGTTGTGTGTCACTTGTGGACTCCAAGAGGGATTGAGTTATCCTCTGGACCCAAGGAGTGCCACAGCCATTCCTGCCCACAATATCTCACCTTCAAGCCTCTCTCAACATTGCCTTCTCACTGATACCAGGTGATGGCTCTTGACTGGAAATAACTGTCAGTTAAAATCTCCTTTGTGTCAAAGATGATTCTTTCTGGAGACGAATCTCATGAAGCCACACAACCTTCAGTATAATAAGCTGCTCAGCAGTCCAGGCTTCCATTTCAATATTCTGTCGACCTACTTTACAGTGCAACCTACAAATCACCGTATGGGCAGACGAATGGAGAGATATTAGATGCCATTTCAAAGTTAATTCTTCATTCGCTGGCATGTCAAGACAACAAGTCATGGCTCACAAGATGCACACCAAAATATTGCACCACGCAAAGAGATGGATGCTAAAGTTCTATTGCAATGAAAAGCTAAACCACAATGCTCAGATAAATTGTGCAGATAACAGCAAACCAACAGACACCCATTATGCAAAATGCCAATTAATCAAGCAGCTAGAGATATCAGATCAACAAATCAGAATACAAAACAAAAAAAAACAAAAATACAAAACAACATAATCCAGCTACCTCCAGCAGAGGCAAGTCATTCGACAGAAGTGACACATTCAAATGTTTTGTACAGCAGGCTTATCAGATGAGCTAGTGTTTTCCAGCCTATCAACTTGGTATGTTGGCCTATCTAAACAAGCAACTAGTCTCTTCTATCAACTGCGCACATGTGAGATATCAAGAGATAACAAGGTATAGAGCTGGATGAACACAGCAGGCCAAGGAGCATCATAGGAGCAGGAAGGCTGACGTTTCAGACATAGACCCTTCATCAGAAATGGGGCAGGGGAAAGGGGTTCTGAAATAAATAGGGAGAGAGGGGGAGGTGGATAGAAGATGGATAGAGGAGAAGATAGGTGGAGAGAAGACCGACATGTCAAAGAGGCAGGGATGGAGCCAGTAAAGGTGAGGATAGGTGGGGAGGTAGAGAGGAGATAGGTCAGTCCAGGGAGGATGGACAGATCAAGGGGGTGGGATGAGGTTAGTAGGTAGGAAATGAGCGTGCAGCTTGAGGTGGGAGGAGGGGATCGGTGAGAGGAAGAACAGGTTAGGGAGGCGGGGGCAAGCTGGGCTGGCTTTGGGATGCGGTAGGGGGAGGGGAGATTTTGAAGCTTGTGAAATCCACATTGATACCATTGGGCTGCAGGGTTCCCAAGCGGAATATGAGTTGCTGTTCCTGCAACCTTCGGGTGGCATCGTTTTGGCACCGTGGGAGGCCCAGGATGGACATGTCATCCGAGGAATGGGAGGTGAAGTTGAAATTGTTCCCAACTGGGAGGTGAAGTTGTTTATTGCGTAGGTGTTCTGCAAAGCGGTCCCCAAGTCTCCGCTTGGTTTCCTCAATGTAGAGGAGGCCACAATGGGTACAGCGGATGCAGTATACCACATTAGCAGATGTGCAGGTGAACATCTGCTTGATGTGGAAAGTCATCCTGGGGCCTGGGATGGGGGTGAGGGAGGAGGTGTGGGGGCAGGTATAGCTCTTCCTGCAGCTGCAGGGAAATGTGCCGGATGTGGTGGGGCTGGAGGGGCGTGTGGACTGGACAAGGGAGTCCCGGAGAGAGTGGTCCCTCCAGAAAGCAGACAAGGGTGGGGAGGGAAAAATGTCTTTGGTGGTGGGGTCAGATTGCAGATGGCGGAAGTGTCTGAGGATGATGCGTTGGATCCGGAGGTTGGTGGGCTGGTCCATGAGGATGCGGGGGATTCTTTCTTGGTTGTTATTGCGGGGACAGGGTGTGAAAGATAGGTTGCGGGAAATGCGGGAGACACAGTCGAGAGCGTTCTCGACCAATGTGGGTATAGGTGGAAATAAGTTCAGTGGGGCAGGAGCAGGCGGAGATAATGGGTCAACCAGGGCCGTCAGGTTTGTGGATTCATGCACTGATACTATGAAGCACCAAAATCATATGAAGAGAAAAGCAGGGACAAAAATACAAACTTAACAAAACAATGAAGACCACGCAAACACAAATAATCACATAAAGAAGAGATTGCAAGAACTGCAGATGTTGGAGTCAGAGACAACACAGTTTGGAGCTGGAAAGGCACAGCATGCCAGGCAGCATCAGAGGAGCAGGAAAGTTGATGTTTTGGGTCAGGACCTTTCTTCTGAAATAAGGAGGAGAAAGAGAGTTCAGAAATAAAGAGAAGAAAGTCTTAATATTATGTAAACCTGCTCATATAAAATATTAAGTTTTTTTGGCCAGAAACAATAATCTTGTTGAATGGCAGAGCAAGCTTGAGGGGTAAATGCGCTATTCCTGCTTCAATTTCTTCCAGCATTAAATTGCCAGCTGAAGACCAAAATCTGTGGATAGTCACAGTGAGACCAGACATTCATCTACATTGAGCTATTACCTGCTGTTTTTACTTCTTTAAACCTGAATTTAGCCACTGTTAATGTCTTCTACTCTGAAACTGGCATTTTTACATGTTGGCTCAATGGTGTATTTGCAAATGAATTTCAAAAGTTATACTTGGTTTTTACATTTTTCTTAATTCTTCTGTCAGGTTGGATTTCAGTACAATGAAACCAATCTCTCACATGCTTAATTCAAAAAAGCCTGCCTGGTTAATTCCTCCATATAACTACATAAATACTAATGGAATTGGTAAATACATCCCTTTCAACTTCAAAACCCTGTGACAATTAAATGAGGAGCAGAAAAGAGGGTAACCAATCCACGATTTCTCACCTGGTCATAACAATTGCATTTATATGGCTACTTTTACAATAACACTAATCCCAAAGAATTTTTACCACCATTGAAGTCAACAATGTTGTATTGCAGGAACTTTGGCTCCACTCAGAATACTGCAAGCTCCTTCAAACAGAATGTGATAATAGACATATAACCAGGATTTTGTTAAGTGTTGTTGACATGTGCACTGTAAATATGCTGGCTGGTTCTTTGAGATCACTGATAATGGACTTATTTCCTTGTATCGAAATCACGCAATGCACATTTAATGCAAATTGAACACCTTTGTCTTACAAAATAACTATTAGCTAATGATGACTTTACTTCATACATTAAATGTATTTCTTCATACGACAGTCATTAGAGACAATGATTTGCCATCAAGAAAATCATGACGGCAGCATAAAGACTGACGCTAAAAAGGGGCACATTTCTGAAGCGTTTCATCTGGCTCTCGTAAGGGTAAAGAAAAGGAAGACAAATTTGAAGCAATCACTTCTGCAGGAGAAGACAATAGCTGCTAGGTTGGTAAGATGACCCTGAAGCATCACCATGGAAAAAGTAATGGAGAACTGCTGGCTCCCCATATTTCTGGGTAATTTAAGAAAACTACTAAGGATTGAACTTTTGTTTGTAGAAAATGGGTTTCTGCTAATTTAAGATAATCAGTCAAGCTCACAAAATGGCTCATTTATACTTGCTAAAAGTGACACACATTCTCACTCAAGTAAGTGAATATGAGGAATGATGTATTGGATTCCTTTATTCATTTACAGGACAAGGGCGTTGCTTTTAGGCAACATTTATTGCCCACCTCTAATTGCCCAGAGGGAAGTTCAGAGTCAACCACATTGCTGTGGGTCTGGAGTCACATGTAGGCCTGACCAGGTAAGGATGGCTATTTCCTTCCCTGAAGAACAATTGATAACAGATTTCTAGTTATCACTAGATTCTTAATTCCAGATTTTTTAATTGAATTCAAATCTCACCATCTGCCGTGATGGGATTTGAACCCAGGGGTTATTTTGGTCTCTGGATTAACAATACAATCATGATACCACTAATCCGTTGTCTCCCCTCAAGCCTGGTTACGTTGCTCGTTATCCACTTGCTGAAGCAGGAGTCAATCTGTCTTCTACAGCTTGTTTTTTTGCAATTCGTAGTTCAATACAAACTGCTTCTGCTCAATTCTCTTCCTTACTAGCTCCTCTTACTGGTATAAACCTCCAATAGACGTCAGCTGTTCTCACCATTATCCATGGAACATGTCCTGGTTTACTTTTAAAGGGACAATTTCTAGCATTGTCGGGTCTGTAAAGGCAAAATGAGGAGGTGAAGCAACAAGGGATTGTGACAATTTAACGTACAGCTGTGTCCACTGTTTCTAACTGACTGAAGCTGTTAAAGCATTTCCTGGACTGCATTGAAGAGTATAACGCCACTGTTACCCAGCTGACCACTTCCACCACCTGAGATTGTATCATGTGTGTCATTGTCAGATCTACTGTTACTGATTGGGTACTGAAACCGATGAGTTAGATTATAATGAGGACCTAGCTGTGCTAAAAAGTCAGGGATAGTAGGAACTGCAGATGCTGGGGAATCTGAGATAACAAGGTGGAAAGCTGGATGAACACAGCAGGTCAAGCAGCACCATAGGAGCAGGAAGGCTGATGTTTCAGGTCTAGACCCTTCATCACGAAACATGAGCCAACTGCTCCTATGCTGCTGCTTGGCCTGCTGTGTTCATCCAGCTCTACAGCTTGTTATCTCTGTGCTAAAAAGTCATTGGGATGCAGTGAACTTACTTCTGCAATCTCCAAATGCTGTTGAACTGTCCTCCACGTACACTCCTAATGTGTTCTGATGTTGAATCTTGGAAACAGTGTCTCGGCTGTAATCTAAGATAATGCTGCAGCTAATCTGTGCAGAACAAGGCCACTGATATTGAAACTGATAAATGACACTGATATAATCTGTTTTTGGAGATTGTAGCTGAAAGATAAATGATGGTTCAAGCAGCATGAGAACTCCACTGTGCTTCTTTGAACAATTCTGCTCGATCTTTTACATCTATCTAGAAGATTGAGGTGGGACCTTAGCTAAACACTCTATCCAAAAGGCAGCTATTTTTGACAGTGCATCATGACCTAAGTTCACCACATTATATCACTCTAAACTATGTAAAACGCTGGGTGAAGTGTGAAGTGGGTGGCTAATCTATGTCAGTAAGACATTTACCCACAGGGTACGTTAGATTCAAATTGTTTTCATCAGTTAACACAAATGTCACCATTTCCTGTGAATTACCAACATTCCATTATCAGCAGGAAAGAACAGTCTTTATTGGAATAACTAGCAGTGTGACTCAATTTCCATAATCAGCAGCAAATAATCACAAAAGAAATGAAAAATCATTCCCACATTTGGACCCAAGCAAAAGCTGCCTATAATTATTACGGATTTTTTAATGACAATGGAACCTCAGGGACAACCCCCACTATTTTTAATTTCTGTGAAATCCGATTCTCCACACTTCTTCAAAGCACCAAGGTCTACAAATTCGGAGGCCCCACTCATGTTGAGATGAGAATGAATTTGATTTCAAATGAACTGTAAAATTTCTTCTATTGAAATATAGATGGTAAGATAGGGATATTCACAAGGATGGGTTTGGAGGTGGGGTTCTGAGGAGTGGAGATGCTGTGTGCTGCAGTACAGAGATTAGTGAGACTGGCATTTTGCAGGGGAAATCTGCGAGTTGAAACATCATTCTGTGTTTTTTTTAGGCCAGATAGTTTTCATCGCCTTATTCCACCTCCATTAAAGTGGGATGTATGTGGAATGGAGGCTGAGTATTTGGACTTGAGATTTTAAAATTTAACATCTGACTCAACCCTATTTTTACATGTTAACATCTAGTCTGTGGAGACCACAGCTGTTGGAGAGGAAGAAGAAATGGGGAGTTACCAGCTACATAGTGACACTGAGTTAAAGGTACATCAAGTTGGACGCAATCACATTGTTTTGTTTCAATAACAAATGAATTACAATCATCAGCAGAGCCATAAATTGCCAAAGTCTTGCCTTCCACAATTTATTTGTGTCTTTTTCCTCCACAACTACGTACTATGTGTGCAACTCCTCTTGAGAGTGCGGCATCAGAGAACTACTGTAGAGCACATACCAGTTTAGATCCTCACACTTGGTGGGAACAGTCAAAAGATAGCTGGGTTTTTGACTGGTGACTCATACTTCCCAAATGAGTAAGAACAGATGGTACAGATGTTGGCTGAAGAGAGAGTCTAAAGCAGAGGCTGTAGCTCTCTCCAAGCCATACTCAGATGTACACAGATACGGTACAGTCCAAATTATACGTAGCACAATTGCAGTGAGATTAGAGAAGTCCATTCAAAGCATGAAGAATGTGATCCTACAAGTCACTGAGATAATATCTTTTTCTATGGGTATGGTGACCAGATCCATGAAGTGACAAGTACTCTAACCAAACATGTTGATACACGGCATGGCAGCTCAGTAGTTTGGCATGGTGGCTCAGTGTTCGGCATTGCTGCCTCACAGCACTAGGGGCATGGGTCCAATTCCCACTTGGGCAACTGTCTGTGTGGAGTTTGAACATTCTCACCGTGTCTGTGTGGGTTTCCTCTGGGTGCTCCAGTTTCCTCCCACGGTCCAAAGATGTGCAGGTAGGGTGGATTGGCCATGCTAAATTACCCATAGTGTTTAGGGATGTGTGGGTCTGGGTGGGATGCTCTGATGGTTGGCATCAACTTGTTGGGCCAAAGGGCCTGTTTCCCCACTGTAGGGATACTTTGGACGTTCAACACCACAATGCTATCTGCATCAAATTAAGCTCTTGCACACCGACAGCATTGAAGTCTTCTTTTAATTCCTACAAATTCAGCATTCATTTTTTTCACAGTAATGTGGAGACCATAGCAAGCCACAGCCATCAGGAGCCTCTGGCTAACACTGAAGGGCACCTGCAGGTTTGTGAAGGCACCTGAGTGCACCTTCAGCTGTCTTATTGCCTTTTGAGTCGGCCAGCTGGTCGTGATACTTAGTTCATTGTGGCGCTGCTGGGTTTCAGTGTTAGAGTTTCATGTTGCTGACATATGAACTGGTCTGCTAGTTCAGTTTTGCCTTCAACAGAACATTTAGACCTGAAGCTGCAGTGAACATGTTAACTCTCAAAATGAAAACATGGCATTGAAATGCTCCACAGACATTTATTACATCTATGGCCTGCAAACTCACAAGAAAATGAACAGAAAAGTGCAAAAAAAAATGAATGCCAAACAAAGGAGAATAAAACCCAGACGTTATAAATCAAAATATTCCCTTCAGGTGGTAATTGCTGTCTGTTTAAGTTGGCTCCTAGTTCTGAGCATTGACATTTTGTTTATCAAAAATAACCTGGCCTCAAACCTAGTTGCTAGCAGGTGTTCGCAGGCCTGTTTGCCATGTTGCACTGCTGCCCTGTTCTTCAGCAGCATAGCATCATTTTCACCTTCCTCAGCCTCTCCAAGGGGCTTCTTTTCTTCATAATCTAAGGAACCATGAGGTTTGTCCATCTCCACCCCCACCCAGTTGTTGCCTTGTCATGGAGCTGAGTTGTGCAGGACACTGCAAGCACTCACTCTCCCGGAGACATGGACTGACGAGTAAATCCAGACAATGGAGGTGCACCCTCAGAAGGCCAGTTGTCTGCTCAAGGATGGCCCGAGTGAATACACAGGCAGAGTTGCAGCCTCATTCAGTGACAGTTTGGGATTTTGCACTGGGGTCATTAGCTATGTTTTCTGGAGATACACTTTAGCCAGTGCTGGAGAGGATATTGGGGGAAACAAACATTTGTGGTGCCGGAGTGTTGTGCGGAATGAAAATATTGTGCCAGCTCCCTGGATAGTGGATGCACGCTGGCAGAAATTTCTGTGTGTGCTGACAAACAAGCTGGATGTCGTGGGGTTGAGTTCCTTTTCTGTTCAGGGATCTTGCCAGATAATGCCAGAGAGCTCTGAGAACATGTGAGCAATTGACGGTCCCTTGTATTTGAACAAACCCAGATATGGCTACACGTCTGATAGTTCTGGCAGCTTGTCTTTCTAGATCTATGAACTGGACAAGCAGAAATACTTTCATGAAAAGGGCATTCGTGAACTCTCAAATGCAATAGGGTAATGTCACATAACTCCCCAGTTGAGATTTGAATGGAGCAAATCATGAGAACATTCAATTCCTCAGAGGCCTTCAGCACCACAGGAACTGTACATCCTCCCAAGCCACATAGCTGTCAATCTTCCTGCAGGAGATGGTAGATGTATGTGATGCTCCCCAGCCCTAGTCCTGCAAGGGTGCCTCAGGCATTCACTCATCCACAGCAAGTTGTAAATCCTCTTACCGTGGATTGCCCTGTCGCACTGACCACTCAGGTTCCCTCTTCAGGCTTTGCTTATTCCTCCACACCTGCAGCCTCCTAAGCCTTGGGTGACCATTGCTGTTGCCACTGACTATTATCTTGCTTTCTTTTCCTCCTCATTTCTTATTGAATGCTAGAGCAGCTCAAGGTGCCAAATAGCACTCAGAGACTCTACATTGGTCTGATCAAAGGGAAGAACGCTGCTTATAAATTTCTCTCTCGATTCGTTCTTCCTGTTCTAATATGCACTTCTCACCATAACTAAATTATCCTTAAGCCAACACCCATCCAGCTCCCATTGTCCAGCCCAACCTTTAAATTAACCTTTATCCAATTTGTTTGCAGCTTCACCTTCACCAGCGCACCTCATTGCCCTATTGTGTTCCTCACTCTCTACATGAAACGCACCCTCTTCCTTGTCACCCCTGCACTATCATTGTTATACTCCCTCTGCTTCCTAGAAGCCTGCCTTCATTCCCGAGGATCCTTCTACCACCCCAGCTGACAACAACCTTAAGTTTCAGTTCCTGCCCATTCCCTCTGTAAGAATATAAGAAATAAGAGCAAGAGTAGGCCATTTGGCCTTTCAAGACTACCTCACCATTCTGTAAGTTCACGGCTGATCTGTTTCAGGTCTCAAGTCCTCTTTCATGCCAGCTCCTCACAGCCTCAACTTGTAAGTATTTCAACAGTCTATATAACTCCTTGTTAAATACTTGATCTAGCTTCCACAATTCTCAGGTAGACAAATACTAACACCTTTGGGAGAAGAAATTCTTTTGCCTCTCACTTTTAACTGATGGTCCCCTTGCTCTGTAATGAGTTCAAAACTCCCCCACTAGTCCCCAGCATCTACTCTGTCAAGTCACTCAGAATCTTATATGTTTCAAGAAGATCATTCCTCATTTTTCTAAACTCTGATGAAGAAAGGCTTAATTTGGTTGTCATTCTTAATTAATCAATCTCTTCATTGCAGGAATAAGCGAAGTGACTCTGTTTTGAACTACCACAAATACCAGTAATTTTTTTTTAAATACAGGAAGGGAAATTTTACTCAGTGCTCTGGGTATGGCCTCACCAATACCTTGTTACTGTTTTAACAAGGCTTCCCTATTTCTAAAGACCAACTGCCAAGTGACTGAGGCCAGAATTCATTTTCCCTTCCTATTTACCTGCTGCGCTGAACTTCTTTTGACATCTCCATTTAAACAATCACCTGCCTTTTGATTATTTTCATCAAAGTGGTTGACCTCACACTTCCTTACATTAAATTTCACCAACCAAGTTTTTGCCCTTTCACGTATTTTATCAATATCCCCTTTGGAATCTCGTTATGTCCTTATCACAACATGCCTAGCCACCTAATTTTGCATGGTCATCAAATTTAGATAAATTATACTTTGTCCCCCTCCCCAGAGTCATTATTACACATAATAAGTAAGTCCACCTTTATCTGCCCTGTTGCTTAACCCCTTCTGCTTGCCTTGGACAGGCCGCATCCTACACACAGTACCATTAGGCAACAGCAATGCCCTATAAGAACTGTTCTGATGATGTTACCAGACAGGTTACGTCATCACAAGACAATCTTACAAGTGGGCGGCACGGTGGCTCAGTGGTTAGCACTGCAGCCTCACAGCGCCAGGGACCCGGGTTCGATTCCCGCCTCGGGCCACTGTCTGTGTGGAGTTTGCACATTCTACCCTGTGTCTGCGTGGGTTTCCTCCGGGTGCTCCGGTTTCCTCCCACAGTCCAAAGATGTGCAGGTTAGGTAGATCGGCCATGCTAAATTGTCCGTAGTTTTCAGGGGTGTGTGGGTTGTAGGGGCATGGGTCTGGGTGGGATGCTTCAAGGGACAGTGTGGACTTGTTGGGCTGAAGGGCCTGTTTCCACACTGTAGGGAATCTAATCAAAGAAAGGCTTTGCTAGAATTCTTGAGGAAAAAGCTAGCTTCTGAGGGAGTCTCATGAAACAGTGCATATTCACCAGAGGATCGGGGACAAAGTATACTCTGCTGCGTGCATACCTCACCTATATGATTGTGTTTGTTAACATACATTTTTCTTGCTTTGCGCTAATAAAATTTTGACTAGGAACATGATTCCAGCAGGCTGTAATGTTAAAGAGTGCATGCTAATCAATGTAAATGAGCTTCCTGACCACCACCTTCTGAAGGCTGACACACCTCAAATGTAAACACAAAACTTTATCTCACTATCGGGAGTCTGAATTTTGACCTTGCACCCAATTAAGTCCCTCCTCCCTCCTTTTACCCACTTCAGAAAGAATCAGAAAATTCTGTCCAAGGAAACTATTCATTGTTGGAGCAATCCAGAACAAGGTGGAGGGTTGAGGAGGGGGACATAACCTTAAAATTACAGCCAGACCATTTGAGGGTGATGTCAGACAGCATTTATTCACACAGAGGGTAATGGAAATCAGAACCTCCCTGACACAAGAACTGGTTTAGGCTAAGTCAATTGCAAATTTCAAAACTGCGGACTTTTTTTTAAGTTAATTAATTAATTAGGCAGATGGTTGCAGTTGTTGGATGTAAGTCATATCAGCTCCAGGACATCTTTGCAGAGGTTCCTCAGGGTAATGTCTTAGACTCGGCCATCTTCAGTTGCTATATCACCGCTCTTCCTCCGCCACAAGATCAGCTCCTCAGACACCGAAGCAGTCCATGTTCAAATACCACAAGATTCAGAAAATATCCAGGTTTGGGCTGACAAGTGGCAAGTAACATTTACACCACCCAAATGTCAGGTAATAAGAGACAATTTAGTCATCCCTTAACATTCAATGGTGTTCCTATCACTGAATCCCCCATTATCAACCTCCTGGGGTTACCAGTGATCAAAAAATCAACAGGACTCACCACATAAACTCAGTGACTACAAGAGCAGGTCAGAGATGATGAATAATGTGGCGAATAACCCATTTCCTGACTCTCCAAACTATGTCAACCATCTCTGTCCACCATCTGTTTTTGTTTTTATTGTGGGGTGGGGGTGTGAGGGATGAGTTGCAGGAAATGCAGGAGACAAGGTCAATGGCGTTCTCAAGGGTGGAAGTTGCATTCCTTAAAAAAACGAGGACATCTGAGATGTACGGGAGTGGAATGCCTCATCCTGGGAGCAGTTGCGGCAGAGGTGAAGGAATTGGGAATAGGGGATGGCATTTTTGCAGGAGGGTGGGTGGGAGGAAGTGTACTCTAGGTAGCTGTGGAAGTCGGTGGGCTTGAAATGGATATTGGTTTCCTGATGGTTACCGGAGATGAAGACCGAGAGGTCTGGGAAGGAGACAGAGGTATTAGAGATGGTCCAGGTGAACTTAAGGTTGGGGAGGAAGGTGTTGGTGAAGTGGATGAACTGTTCGAGTTCCTTGTGGGAGCATGAGGTGGCGTCGATACAGTCATCAATATAACGGAGGAAGAGGTGGGGTTTAGGGCCAGTGTCGATATGATAGAGGTATTGTTCCACATAACCTACGACAAGGCAGGCATAATTTGGGCCTATGCGGGTGCCCATGGCCACCCTCCTTGTCTGTACGAAGTGGGAGGAATTGAAAGAGAAGCTATTGAGTCCTTCCAAATCCTTAACCACTTCTACCTAGAAAGACAAGGGCGTAAGATGCATGGGAACACCATCACTTTAATTTTTCCTTCCAAGTCACTCATCATCTTGACTTGGAAATATATTACTGTTCCTTCACTGTCACTGGGTTGAAATCTTGGAATTCCCTCCCTTAGGGCATTGGGGATCAACCTTCATCAGGTGGACCACAATGGTTGAAGAAGACAACAACCTTCTCAAGGGTGACTAGAAATGAACAATAAATGCTGGCCAGCCAGTGATGCCGGTGTCCCAAGAGTAGATTTAAAAAAACTTCAGAAGGAAGGTGAGCAGCTGAACACAAGATACATATTAACCAAGATCCAATTGAAAAGTGCAATAATTTTGAGGAGCCAATGGGTGTCTGCTGTTACTAAGTTTCTTGGTGAAGCTATATTGTCAGCTGATATTGCCTCATTGTTTACAAATGGTGCAACGTTAAGAAGCAGTTTGAGCTTCTCATGATATGGATAGTTTCCTACATAGAATTTCAGCTTCACCGATACTTTCCAATCAGTTCAGTGTAGATAGCTTGCATTATTATTTACTTAGATTTCAACTGTTTTGTATGTCCAGTGGCTCTTCATTCCTTAGTACATGGATTTGCAATTAAAAAAGTGTTTTATCCAAGAACAATTTTACAATTTCTTTCCTTCTGGTAATGATCATTACCATTACTTTGCAGCTGTGGAAATACAACTATGTTGTGAGGTCTGAGACATGTATGACAAAAATGTTTCCACTATCTTGGTTAGGTTTTTGATGTAAAGGATATTGTTATTAAAATGAGATAAATGTCATGACATTCAAGGCGATGGGCCTAGTGCAGGAAAGTGGGACTCGTGTAGGTATATTTTTGGCAGCACAGACTTAATGGACCAAAGGGCCTGTTCTGTACTGTATGATTCTAAAGACCACGTTTTAAAATGAGAGTTCACTTCAGTAGAAGAGTGCGGTGTATTCAGGTATTTGGTGACTGTAAAAGAGGTGACATATTTGAGAGTGTGTTTGTCCCATTGTCAGTTTCTTAATGGTCAACTGTTTATTCAAATAATAATCTTATGATGATAACATGAACCAAAAATAATAAAAATACATTGTTTCAAAGATCGATTTTTTTTAATAACTTTCCAAGTGAAGTACCAAATGTAACTGAACCTGAACTGTCAACACAATCCTAACACAGTCATGTGCAGAATACACAGCAGGAAGTGGTGCCTTACTGAAAAATAAACCACTTAATGGCATCACGCCACATAGCTCAGAGGCCCATAGAAATGAGTGGGCTCTTCACAGGAAGTTTATTTATTTTGCGACAAGCCATCTTTTCAAAGAAACTCCTCTTTATCTGAAGGTTAGTGGAAATGTTGCCTAGTCATTTTCTTGTAAGACTGAATTGAGCAACCAAAATGTTTAGTACTGGGCAATGTCTCCCCATCACACTGCTTTCTTGGGAAATATTTTAATTGTCTGCTTGGATTGGAATTTCCTCCATTTGTCTGTTCTCCACTAGTTGATTTTGGTATTTATTTTTATCGTTTGTTTTTAGCCTTTGCATTTCCCACAAAGGTTACTAGGCAGTTGCTGTTGGGTACGGGTCGAGCAGGAGTTGGACATCTGATGTTCACTTGAATGATGATTGTGTAGAGCAGCCTCAATGAATCAACTGGCCTCTTCTGATCCAGCATTTTCAGATGTGAACTATTTCTGGCAGATAGTTTGTATTATAGTTTAAAAGATGACTGTATTTTGATCGGATTCAAATCCACACTTTTAGTGAGAGCTTTTCCAGTCAGCCATACTCCATAAATCTCAGCTGCCATTGATTATTTGATCAACAAATTTATGCAACCAATTCAAACTGTGTTAAATTTTCTCTAATATAGCCATCACCTGTTCCCTTATTGTATTGGATTTGAGATTGTCCTTCATTTCATTTTAGATGAT
Organism: Stegostoma tigrinum; assembly: GCF_030684315.1. Lineage (NCBI taxonomy): Eukaryota > Metazoa > Chordata > Chondrichthyes > Orectolobiformes > Stegostomatidae > Stegostoma > Stegostoma tigrinum. The sequence continues at coordinate 30,116,126 of NC_081373.1, forward strand.
AAATATTTGACTGTAGAATGTGGGGAAATAAGCAACTGGCCAGTTGCAACACTTACTGAACAGTCCATTATACACATTGATTCCTTTTCTCTTTTCTTAATATTATGGGTTGTTCAATCCTATTGTCGTTTGCTGGCTCATAATTCCTTGCTGGTGTACAATTCAATCAGTCAATCTTCTTCACTGTAGCTCATCCAGGCCCGGGCAAAAGAGCCAATTTCACTATCCCTTATAACTTTTCAATATTTATTAATTGCCTGATGTTATATGCAGTGATCCTTATAAGCTTACAAATATGAGTCCTATTAGTTCCTCAGTACATTCTCCATTGTTACTCATATTTTATTGAGTAAAGCATAATTTTTAAACTTATATCTTACCCCATTTTGTTCGCGAAATAAGATTTCAATTTATTTGAATGAAGTGTTGGCCCCTTTATCTGCCTGTAATGAGATCTCCTCTCAACAACTTTTTGTTACAGCATGTCTGAATCAAGTATTTGATTGCTAAATGCTCCCTTTGTGATTCGTGGCAGTTTATAACCAAACATAAATTAACAAAATCAGGAATATTTTATTATACAACACGGTTCAGAAATCAATAAATTACTACACAGGAATACTAACTGAGTGAGGTCTTGTAGGATGTTGGATTGTGTCCCTGCCTCTAAACCAGAAGCCAACACCCACTCCAGGACTTGTTGACCAGGGAAGGAATGTTGCTAACATAGCCAATCAGATTACTAGCCTGTAAATCCTTCCAATATGCCTGAGGCAGATAGGCGAGGTTCCTGGTTTGTTATGTTTAATGTGGCGTCGTGCCCCTTGAGTTTTAGGACAAAGCCCCTGAGCAATGTGGGCAAACAGAGAAATTTGGGAAAGTAAAGTGTGACGTCAAGGAAGGCTTTTCTCAAAGTTGATACCAAAAGGTTACATTTTCCAAACAAGTGCTAGATGTTGAGATGAGATTCTCACTAGTGAGCAGTGAGAGACGCATTAGCATGGGCTACAACTCAGCATTATTGCTTAATCTACCCAAATAATGTGCAGTCTCCCATCCCAACACCCACTGGATAGAAACTGGATGCTGAGAATTCCCAAAAGGAAAGTCACGGCTACTCAGCAACTCTTTCAGACATGGATCTTGGACATTCAGCATCAACCTCTCAGGGTATGGTCCATAAGCAGCAGCTACACACATCTCATGTCCGCGAATATTGGGGTCCATCACATACCAGCCTCTCTCCATCATCATGGCACATTTTCAGTCCACTCACAGTATGTTAATGTACTTCAATGCTGCACTTTGGAGTGCACTGGAACCTTTCATTATAATAATGCTTTGAGGACACTTTGTACAGGGGGTCAGGCACAGTGCATGACTGGACCAGGACGCAGTTCAGGGTAGCTCACTCTCTCTTTTAGCACTCACTAGCTTTGTGCCAGCTTTAATGCACATAGCTTCCCTACCTTGTCTTGCCTTGATATCAGTCAGAGGCTAGTCATTTCTCATTTGGAATTGAACAGCTAAGTCTCTCAAAGTGATCAGCCTAGCTCAGTGCTGGGGTCCATTCGTTATAAAACATGGTGGGGTTAAAAGTAGCAGTGATAGAGTGGGTGTGAGGTGAGGGAGAGAAGAGGATGGTACTTCTCCTGGCAGAGCAGGGAAGATCAGTGACCTGCTTGCAGAATAGCGGTGCGTTTGTCCAGACAGTTGTAATTGCATTGAGACTGGTGGCAACCTCGGACTAGTCTGGCTGTGTCTAGCATCGTGGTCTCCTCTGTTGGTCCTGGGAGAAGAGGAAGTGTGTCCTCTGCAACATCCAAGCCCCTGTCCAGAGCGTGGGATGCCAATTTCCCTTGTCTAACACATCCAGGGCAAATGTCTCCCATTTGCCAGCACTTGGTCACATGCACAACAGACTCCATATGTGGCACCAGTACCAGGGATCCCTGGGTAGCTGGGCAGTGGTGAGTATAACTACCTATGGTGAATGGGGAAATTGGCCAGCATCAGATGGTGGGCTGCCATCGCAGCATAGTACTGATTTAATTGGAGTTTGGGACAATCATGTAAGAAAATTCTCCAGACCTCGTGGAGACAAACCATTCAAGAACCTCAAAGACAATAACATTTGGCTGATTTCTGGTATTGGTCAGACCACAGTATCTGGTGACCAATAAGAGACCTGCCAGGAAAAGATCTAGCTATTGAAATTGATGTTAATATGTGCTTTATAACTGTGTTGCATGTCTCCAGATCCAGGAAGAGAATGAAGTGGAAGAATACCAACATTCCAAATGATTAATACAGAGCCACAGTTTACTAAACAAGAAGCAAATCTTACAAATGAGTGATTAAAGTCAGTCTGATTTGAGACCAGTCTCCTCGGGTGGAATGTCATCAGTCCTGCAGGGACCAAACTGGAAACAAGTCATGAGTAAAATTCTAAAATAACATATCTGATTGGAATCCCAAGGTATTCCCAGCTTAAGAAACATTGTCAGAGGTGGGATCAGCACAAAGGCTCCTACTTACACCGTGTCAGAAAGTAGCAAGACAGGGCGAATTAAGGGAACAACTGCAGGCAAGTGTCTGATACCACTGGGTTCTTCACAATCTCGGATGGCTTCTTGGCTGTTTGGTTGTGGGTGGCACCCAGCCAAGTGCTTTGAGACAGGAGGGCATTCGGTCTCATCCCAGTACCCTCATCACATAGCGACTGTGATAGCCACAAATAGTCCTGTAAAGGGGGTTCCTCTTTCATCATTGTCACGTGGCAGCCTCAGCTGGTGTTTGTATTTTTAAATTGTGAACAGTCTTCAGAGGTTTCATTTCAATGAACACTTACTGTTTCCTGTTTGCTTCATTATCACACACATTGTCCAGCGGGGCTGCTGGATATTCAGACCTCCAGGCCTCTGATTGTGCCTTTCACTTCAGAAATCCAGCCCCTTAATTTTACACGATTGCCTCCCGCATGATCGCAGTCCCATGGTGCTGACCAATACCAACAGGTCAGGCGTCACTTTAGGGCCCAGTATCAGAAAAGTTTCATAGCCCAAGCTTTCTAATCTAGGTACATGATATTGTTTCAGAAAGGAAGTTTTGGTTTTTGGGCATTTAAAGATGTTATATTTAGATATAAAAGATATGTAAGAGAAAAATGTATTTTCTCACATAACACTATGTTGGGTAAAACTGACAGCTACAAAGGATAAAACTCCTGGTGCCTTTGCTGAGAACTACTTAGAGGAAGTTGGGGAGAAAGGTCGGAATAGGGCATTCTTTAATTGTAATTTCTCTAAATCTCTTTCAATTTTATATTTTCCAAAAGATGTTACCAATTACATAAAATGTTTAAAAGCTTGGCCTGGATTTTGTGTTGATAATTATGACTTAGCTATTTGCACACAACATCAGTGTTCTTGCTAACTTGCACACGTGTGCAGCCATATTATATATCAGGGTCTGAATCACGAGCTGATGTAAGTTATTTCCCTCCTCGAGTCAGCTCTGTCATTTGATAAAATGTTTAATTGGATTATGTCTACCCCCTGTATTCTTTGGTGCTCTTGTCAATGATAAACATTGTATATGCTCAATCAAATAACCTTTAAGAGATCACAAACTAAGAAAACTGGCTGTGCACAACTAAGTTTTAAAAGAAAACATGACTCACTGTTGTTATGGAGTAAATCATATAGAAACTTCAGCATCTGTGCATGTACATTTAAATCTAAAAACTAGACATTGCCACCGGGCATACCCCATTTCTACATGCACAGCAACAGCGAAAGGCTAGGCATTGAAAGACATGTAATGGCATGAACTTGTATTTGCCTATTATTTCCAAGCCGAAAAACAGTAAAATGTTAAGGCTGGTGCATGGAAAGTGAATTTAGAACTGTATTTGCATGGTGAGAACTGCCTATTTAGCACTATGTTCAAGCATTCTGACACCATCATGGTCATGTCAAATAAGTTTGTTACAAGCTCAGTCATTGCCTGCAAGTCACATTTGATTTCTGCAAGGTAATAGAGTTGTTTGTGTAGGACAGTTTGGAGTGTGTTATGTCACTATTGGTTACCCCATAAAAGTGTGATAAAAGTAATCTGAATTGCATATTGGTTTTGCTTGTTCAACAGATAGACCACACTGACATATAAACTTGCTGTACAATGTTTTTCACCATAGATTCATAGTCATAGAGTCAGCTTTACAAGTCCCTAGAATGACGAATACAGATAGTAAGAACTGCAGATGCTGGAGTTGGAGACAACACAGAGTGGAGCTGGAGGAACACAGCAGGCCAGGCAGCATCAGAGGAGCAGGAAAGTTGACGTTTCGGGCCAGAAACTTTCTTCAGAAATGTGGAGGGGTAAGGGAGCTGGGAAATAAATAAAGGAGGGGTGGGCTGGGGTTAGGTAGGTGGCATGCTCAGTGGGATGGGTCCAGGAACTCTCCTCCTATGTCCAGGACACCAGTTATGTCCTCGCAACCTCTAAGACTCCTAATTCCCTGAACATCTAATCCCTATACACTTGCATTCCCCATGCAGATGGCCTAAAAACCCTCCACTTCCTTCTCTCCCACAGGCCCAACCAGTCCCCCTACACCGACATCCGCCTAACCAAACTTGCCCTTACCCTGAACAACTTCTCCTTTCACTCATCCCACTTCCTACAAACTAAGGAGGTGGCCATGAGTACCCACATGGGCCCAAGCTATGCCTGCCTCTCTGTAGGACACATGGAACAGTCCCTTTTCTGCTGCTACAATGGCTCCATCCCCCAAATCTTCCTCCATTACATCAATGAATGTATCGGTGCTGCCTCATGCTCCCATGAGGAGCTTGAACAGTTCATCCATTTTATTAACATCTTTCATCCCAACCTCAAATTCACCTGGATCATTTCCAATACCTCTCTCCACTTCTTGGGCCTCTCTGTCTCCATCTCTGGTGGCCGCCTCAAAACCGACATTTCAAGCCCACTGAGTCCCACAGCTACTGGAGTACACCTCCTCTCACCCACCCTCCCCCAAGAAGGCGATCCCCTACTCCCAATTCCTCCATTTCTGCCGCATTTGCTCCTAAGATGCAGCGTTCCACTTGGACATCCCAGATGTCCTCCTATTTCAAGGACCCCAAAATCCCCCCTCCAATGATCAAAAATGTCCTCAATTGCATTTCTTGCATTTCCCGCACTTCTGCCCTCAAACTGCCTTCCCCCAACAAAAATAAAGACAGAATCCCCTGGTCCTCACATACCACCCCACCAACCTCCACCCCACCAACGTATCATTCTCTACCACTTCCAACACCTGCAATCTGACCCCATCACCAAATATATATTTCCCTCCCCACCCCATCTGCCTTTTGTAAGTACCAGTCTCTCTGCAACTCCCTCATCCGCTCCGCACCCCACACTAACCCCACCATCCCTGGCACCTTTCCCTGCAGCTGCAGGAAATGCTACTCCTGCCCCTACACTTAACCCCTCACCTCCATGTGAGACCCAAGCAAACGTTTCATATCCAACATGAGTTCACCTGAACATTTGTCAACTGATCTATTGGATCCATTGCTCCCGATGCGGCCTCCTCCATATCAGTGAGGCCATCTGCAGACTCAGTGACCGTTTCATGGAGCATCTGTGCTCTGTACGCAACGTACAACAACACTTTCCAGTTGCCAACCATTTTAACACCCCCTCCCACTCCCCCACTCCATCTGGGTCCTCCTCCAGTGTCAGAACGATACCACCCACATACTAGAGGAGCAAGACCTCATATTTTGTCCTGGGAGCCTACAACCTCATGGCCTTAACACAGAATTCACCAGTTTTAAAATCTCCCCAACCCCGGCCTCATCCCATATCTAAGCCACCCTTTCATCCCCACCGCCTTGACCTGACACAACCAGTCCATCTTATCTCCCACCTATCCACCCCGCCTATCCCAAAGGCCAAACTCCCCCACTTCCTACCTGCATTCACCAACCTTCCCCAGCCCCACCCCTCCCCGCTCTATTTATTTCTGAGCTCCCTTGCACCTCCCCCTCCCATTTCTGAAGTAAGGTCCCAACCCAAAACTCTGACGTTGCATGATGAATAGGAAATATGTTTGCATTTTCAGCCACAGGCATGCTGCCCAATATAATGGCAAAGGGAAAGATAAACATCAAGCAATGGCCACACCTAATCAGATGCTAATTTTTTTCCATCAAGAAATAAAGAGCCCATCACTAGTTTGGTGACCCAGTGTATGTTTTGCTTGCCCTCATTAAAGGTCTATCACCAGTTGAAACAAAGAGGTTTTTTGGAAATGACTTTCTTGTACGGTGAACGGGGTACCATCCCACACTTAGTAACTGTGGGTCACTGCACTCTATCCCTTAACCTAATTGCTGCTGTTTCCTCCATCCAAAGTCCAGTTTGGCCCACCACCCAGCCTTCAATTCATCTCTCTTGCCTCCAGAGGTTTCTCTCAAACCTCTCCCGCCACTTAGATGCTGACATTCCACCCCAACCTCTGAGTCTATCTCACTAACCTAGTCACCCAGCAAACCCCCTGATCTCCTGATGCTTGCCTTCCAATCTTCCCATTCTAACTCCTGCTCTCCTATTTCCCTGTCTTGTGATCTCATTCCCTGGTCTACAATCCCTTTCCCACTCTCCTATGTCCAGGCCCCCATTTTTCAGTCTCCATCTGCAGCCTCTGGTATCTCTTTAATGCAACCTCTTCAGCCTTTACTTATCTGAGGGCTATTGTTCCACTGACAGTGCCATCTTTTTGGTATGATCTTCACTGGTACACTGTTTTGTTCTCAGTCCATTTCAATGAAAGATACTTTGGGCCTTGGTTTCCAATTCCAAAAATCCACAGCAATTTGTTTTACTAATTGGTTGGTTTAATTAATATGAGACATGGATGACAGTCAATATTAATATGAGTAAAATTAATGGAAACTTGTGAATGGATGGATGGATACATAGATAGATAGATAGATAGACTTTCAACAGTTACAATGAAGACCTCCAAAGGAGTGATGCAAATTGCCAATTCAGAATTACAGTTATGATATTGTCAGTATTGATTTATGTAGTAATTATCAAAAACATTCATTGCTTCAATCCTCAACTAAAATGACAGGATCATTCTTTTTGTGACTATCCCTGCAGAAGACATCATAGACAGTAGCAGCATTTAAATAAAAAATGTCTAATTCACAACCTCTCCATCTCCATTTTGGATATATCTGCAGCAGTATGACAACAAGAACAAAAGTTATAACACTGTTTGCCTCTCAGAACATGTAAGAGCACAAGTAGCCCAGGTACAGTATACTTTGAATTCCAGTGTACATGCTTCATGGAGTGGCCAAAGTAAATTAAGAAATGTCAGCAAGTGCAATCAACTTTGTGAAAAACGAGAAAAACCATTGTACTTTTATTAAATTTAATCTAAGGGTGACCATGCCAATCTACTTCCATCTTTACAGCCCACCCATCAGTTTGTGCAGAGAGTCCAAACAGATGAAGGCAACTCAAGATGAACAGATGCCAGATTCTCAGTAGAGATTTCCAGGGGTTTAACAGATGGTGGGGTGACCTGCGGTCATTGGCTGTGATGGGAAAGAATGGAGTGTTCTATCTGCCTCATGTGTCTCTGGATGTGGGAATGGCCATAACTAAATCCAAAGGTTGATTTCACAAGTTTCCATGTTCCTAGTATGGAGAACAACTGGGAAAGGGTGGTTTCATCATGCTTGAACTTTCATTCAATTGAACTGAAAAACCCAATACGTATGCCTATGAATTCTTGGCTAACACTCCACAAGTGTCATTCTTTGCCGGGAAGTACCTACACTGGAATCAATTAGATACAGAAAAAAGCAGTGGGAAACTGGCAGATTTATGGAGATAATGTCAGCATATGCAAATATTTATTATCAGGTATATAATTCAGGAAATGTCATAGCAGCTACTTCATGGTCTTCTCAGTTGCATAATTATTGAGCATACTTACAATACATAAAGTTATTATTGTACTATTTCCGTTGGTGGCCTGTGGACCCTTACAATGGTCAGAGCCATGTGGGAAATGGTGAGATTTGTGAGAAATCCAACAAGGCTGAACTCAACATCAGCAGCAATTTGTTGCAACTTTTATGCATCTGCTGAGTGGCAAGCTGAGTTTCTTGTTAGGCAGAGGTGGGCTGCCAATTAAGGGAGGCTATTGCTTATCAGAAGTCTTACAACAGGGTAACTTACCCTATTATTAATCACCTTCCATCTTAACAAATTTGTCAGAGCAGGTTACTGGCAATATCAGCACACCATTGGCACCCAATAGCTCAGTGCCAAACAGCAACTCAGGGCACGGACCATAGACACCAACTGAACATGCTCTTATTCAACAGATATTGGCATGTAACTGTTGATTATTCCTCATGGCACCTTTCAAATCCAATTGTGCACCACTAAGGAAACACAAAGTTACATTGTCTAGCACAACAGGAGCTAGCAGAAAAAGGCGGCTGCAAGGCTAATTAGCATATGTTCAGCGGCTGTTCACTTAGCACCTACCTTGCATGCCTGGTCTCGATTTGCCTTGCCTTAATTGAGAACAGATATACTAGCACCGGAAGGGGTACTGAGGAGATTCACTCGGTTGATTCCAGAGTTGAGAGGGTTAGGTCATGAGGAGAGACTGAGTAGGCTGGGATTATACTCATTGGAATTCAGAAGAATGAGGGGAGATCTAATAGAAACATATAAGATTATGAAGGGAATAGATAAGGTGGAGGCAGGGAGGTTGTTTCCGCTAGCGGGTGAAACTAGGACTAGAGGGCATCACCTCAAAATGAAGGGAAGCAGATGTAGGACTGAGGTCAGGAGAACCTTCTTCACCCAAAGCATTGTGAATCTGTGGAATTCCCTACCCAGTGAAGCGGTTGAAGCTATCTCACTGAATGTGTTTAGGGCAAGGCTAAATAAATTTTTGAACAGTAAAGGAATTAAGGGTTTTAGTGAGTGGGCTGGTAAGTGGAGCTGAGTCTCAAAAAGATCAGCCATGATCTTATTAAATGACAGAACAGGCTCAAGGGGCCACATGGCCTATTCCTGCTCCTAGTTCTTATTTTCTTATGCCATGCCAGTTTGCGTGTTGATGCTTCATCCAGAACCATAGGAAGGCCAGGATCTTATGCCAGATTCCATTTCCTATGGATGAACAAGGGAATATGTCAATGCAGCCTCCATATGTCCTGGGATATTGTGATGGGCCTATACCAGATGCAGCAGTGGGACCCGAGGACTGCGGGAGTGTTAAACGATCCCCTCCAGGAGGCAGTGAAGGTCACAGCCACTTTGAACTTCTCTGTTAACAAAGTGTGGAGCTGGATAAACACAGCAAGCCAAGCAACATCTTAGGAGCACAAAAGCTGACATTTCATCTTTTGTGCTCCTAAGATGCTGCTTGGCCTGCTGTGTTCATCCAGCTCCACACTTTGTTATCTTGGATTCTTCAGCATCTGCAGTTCCCATTATCTTTGAACTTCTCTGTGACTGGCTGCTTCCAGACAGTGATGAGTGGCCTGTGAGGGATCTGTCTGTCATGCCCAGAGAATACATCAGGGCGGTGATTGACGCCATCCTTACAGGGTCACACTGGTTCATTTTATTTACCAAAGATGACGTCCATGCCACAATCTAGACAGGATGATTCTGTAGCTAGCTGGTCTCCTCCATGTACAGAGTGCCAATGACTGCAAACACATGGGACTGAGAGAGCTGTGGAATTCATCCACGTGAAGGAGTTCATTTGATTAATGTTCAGATGAATTTTTATCACTATTCCCACTTCCTGGAGATGTGTGGCCATTCCCCTGGCAACTGCCTCTACTCCTATATCATAGAATCCATTCATCCCATCAAGTCCACACTGACCCTCTGAACAGCATCCCACCCCAGACCCACCCTATCCCCTATACCTGTAAGCTTGCCTTTCCCATGATTAACCTACCTAGCCTATCTATTCCTGGACACTATGGGTAATTTAAGATTTGCCAATCTACCAATCTGTACATCTTTGGACTGTGGCAGGAAACCAGAGCACCTGGAGGAAACCCATGCAGACAATGGGAGAATGTGCAAACGCCACACAGCCAGTCGCCCAAGGGTGGAATTAAACTGGATCATTGGTGTTGTGAGTCAGCAGTGCTAACCACTGAGCCACCATGCCACCCATATCCTGGAGCACACCCATGTACCTTACATGTTTGAAGGCCTAGGGGCCTTAAGGGTTGGTTACTGGAGGACAATTGATACCTACTGTAACAGTGACACCATTGCACAATCCCCTGACTATTGGGGGCATGGATACAATGTTTCCCATTGTTTGAACATGCCATGCTGGAATGGATGCTAGGGCTGCTGAAAATGCAGTTCCACTGCTTAGATCCATCTGGATGAGTCTCCAGTGTCATCCAGACTGAGTGTGCCACATCATTCATGTGTGCTGCGCTCTGCACAGTTGTAGCAGGCAAAAAGCCAACATGATAGATGCTGAGAAACTGGGGGGAGCAGGAGCTGTCTTCTGAAGTGGAGGACGAAAACGCTGGGGAAGAGAACGCTCTCATTGTGTATGACGGAGCTCAGCTACATTAGGTGCTACAAATCAGACAGGGTCTGAATGGTACCCAGGTTACAATAGATGAGAACTGGCTGCAAGATGCAACAATGGACTGTAGAAAAGAAATTCACCCTGATGCCAACATTTGATTTGCAGTGTGGCAACAAACTGCAGCCTCTATTCAACAAAATGTGGGGCTGGATGAACACAGCAGGCCAAGCAGCATCTCAGGAGCACAAAAGCTGACGTTTCGGGCCTAGACCCTTCATCAGAGAGGGGGATGTGGGGAGGGAACTGGAATAAATAGGGAGAGAGGGGGAGGCGGACCGAAGATGGAGAGTAAAGAAGATAGGTGGAGAGGGTGTAGGTGGGGAGGTAGGGAGGGGATAGGTCAGTCCAGGGAAGACGGACAGGTCAAGGAGGTGGGATGAGGTTAGTAGGTAGCTGGGGGTGCGGCTTGGGGTGGGAGGAAGGGATGGGTGAGAGGAAGAACCGGTTAGGGAGGCAGAGACAGGTTGGACTGGTTTTGGGATGCAGTGGGTGGAGGGGAAGAGCTGGGCTGGTTGTGTGGTGCAGTGGGGGGAGGGGATGAACTGGGCTGGTTTAGGGATGCAGTGGGGGAAGGGGAGATTTTGAAACTGGTGAAGTCCACATTGATACCATATGGCTGCAGGGTTCCCAGGCGGAATATGAGTTGCTGTTCCTGCAACCTTCGGGTGGCATCATTGTGGCAGTACAGGAGGCCCATGATGGACATGTCCATCATGGGCCTCCTGCTACACTTGTCCCCACACCTCCTCCCTCACCCCCATCCCAGGCCCCAAGATGACATTCCACATTAAGCAGAGGTTCACCTGCACATCTGCCAATGTGGTATACTGCATCCACTGTACCCGGTGCGGCTTTCTCTACATTGGGGAAACCAAGCGGAGGCTTGAGGACCGCTTTGCAGAACACCTCCGCTCAGTTCGCAACAAACAACTGCACCTCCCAGTCGCAAACCATTTCCACTCCCCCTCCCATTCTCTTGATGACATGTCCATCATGGGCCTCCTGCACTGCCACAATGATGCCACCCGAAGGTTGCAGGAACAGCAACTCATATTCCGCCTGGGAACCCTGCAGCCATATGGTATCAATGTGGACTTCACCAGTTTCAAAATCTCCCCTTCCCCCACTGCATCCCTAAACCAGCCCAGTTCATCCCCTCCCCCCACTGCACCACACAACCAGCCCAGCTCTTCCCCCCCACCCACTGCATCCCAAAACCAGTCCAACCTGTCTCTGCCTCCCTAACCGGTTCTTCCTCTCACCCATCCCTTCCTCCCACCCCAAGCCGCACCCCCAGCTACCTACTAACCTCATCCCACCTCCTTGACCTGTCCGTCTTCCCTGGACTGACCTATCCCCTCCCTACCTCCCCACCTACACCCTCTCCACCTATCTTCTTTACTCTCCATCTTCGGTCCGCCTCCCCCTCTCTCCCTATTTATTCCAGTTCCCTCCCCACATCCCCCTCTCTGATGAAGGGTCTAGGCCCGAAACGTCAGCTTTTGTGCTCCTGAGATGCTGCTTGGCCTGCTGTGTTCATCCAGCCCCACATTTTGTTGTCTTGGAATCTCCAGCATCTGCAGTTCCCATTATCTCTGCAGCCTCTATTCAGTTCGTTTGTTTTCACATTTGCTGTCGGTAAATAAAAGTTTGTGTTTGGAATTGTCCGGCTGCTTGCCTGTATGTGATGCTCCCCTACTGGACAATGGAGCAGCCTCCAGGCTGCTAAAACGCAGATAGATTGCTAACTTGGTTAAGCATCAAGGAATCCTGTGTAATTTGGCCAAATTACACAGCCCACACGCCAGACACAGTGCTAATGCAGTAGCCAGGTGCTAACAACATTAGTGTAATGTTAGCGGTAACAGTTATCCTGGACAGACAAACCCCCAACAGCTTATCTACCAAACAAAGGAAGGCCCAAGACAGAAAGACACCACGTTCTGCTACAGAAAGAAACAAACAGTAGCGTGCCATCCAAATGATTAACACTGTTTCAAACTATTAAGTGAGTCTTGCTGTCTGGCCAGAATTATAGAGAGGTATAAAAACAGGCTTCACCTGCATCCTCTCTCTTGAATCTTCTGGAAGCCTTCTGTGGAGACCAGCAAGACAAGAGGCAGAGACCAGCTGAGAGAGAGAGAGAGAGAGAGAGAGAGAGAGAGAGAAAGGAAGAGCGAAAGCAGTTTCGTAGACATAGAAACAGAGCCAGAGAGAGAACAACTGTGTTAATCTACAAGAGACTCATGAAGTTTGCAAGCTTAAGGGGCCAAATAGGATTAGAGATAGTATGTTTAGTATTAAAGTGTTGTAACTTGTTTCCTAATAAAGCCAGGACTGTCTTACATTGGTACCAGCTTGTGATCGCAGTGATTTGACCACATTGGCATTACCTGGGAAAATTCATTAATAACATCGGGTTGGAGATGTCTAACTTGTGCAAAGAGAAAGTAGACAACAATAACGAGATGCGGTGTCAGTGGGCATTGTGGACAGAGTGATGGTGGTATAGAATGGGTATTTAAAGTGGATGTATTAAAGATGAGTAAACTGTGTGGTGTAGTGGTTAAACAATGACGAGGATGAGAAAGTAGGGTTGCATGTGTGAGGAAATGGCAACCATGCTGCCCATGTGCCTTGAGCAGTGTGACTAAGTGGCTGCTGTGACTTTGCCAGCAAGGGGCAATGCCAAATTGCCAATGCTTGTCCAGGTACACAACAGCCTTTCAAAGCCTTGGGTGTTCAGTATTTTTTCATCCAACATTTATTGCACATCCCTAACTGTCCTTAACTCTAACTCTTGAGTGGCCATTTCAAAGCTTAAAGTTAACCTTCGACAATCAGAAACAGATTGAAATCAGGCCTGATAATCATGGCAGATCTCCTTCCACAAAGGACATCAGTAAGCTTGGTGGCTTTTTGCAAGAAGCCGGTATTCTCGGTGTCGCATTTACTGATCCTAGATTTATCTTCCAGATTTATTTAATAACTAAATTTGAATGCTTCAGCCTCTGAACTTGTGCTTGAATTCATGTCTTGAGTTTACTACTCCAGCCTTCTAATTGCCAGTCCAGTAACTGCTCGGCTACTGTATTCCACATGTTTTGTTGAACTAGAATTGGCTTTAAAATCAATATAAATCAATATCATACTGCCAGGATCCTAATTCAAAACTGTTACTTAGCACCAGCTGCACAGAAGACAAACAGGAAGCATCAGTATAAATCAGGCCTGTGTATATGACATCTCTATAAACAGTGAGAAAATTATCACTCTTTTCTGTATATCAAACACGAAGTAATGCTAATAGACCAATACTTGCGAGCTCTGCTTAGGTTTTCAAATAATACTCCAACCTACTGTAATGGTCTGACCTTAACAGGAATCTTTGTCTACTATTTTATTTAAAAATATTGTCCATCTCAACAGTTGGATCCCAATGGCATTTATGGTTACAAGGCAATTTTTTAGAATTAAGATTATAGTTACAGTCCTCTCACTGTGATTATGTTGAACGCTGGTTTGGAATTGACAGTTGAAATCATGTAACATGTTAGCAGCTTCACAACAACACAATCTGCTCACACTACCGGTAGCAGACAGACACCTTTATGCATACAATGCATCAAATCTGGACTGCACATTGGCAGAGAAGGATGTAGCAGGCTATATTGGTAACCCAGACTCTCTTGTTAACACTAAGCATCAGCTTTTGATGTGCATGAGCGCATAACTGTTAAGAGCGGCCAATAATTTCCACTGTGGAAAACTTTATTGCCTGTTTTAGCATACTATCTTGGTGTATGAAGGTACGAATAATAAGAACACAAAGATTTTCAAATCCTGTTCAAATCTTTGCATTGTATTAAAGAGGGTTGATAAACTTAGTGATGTGACTGAGCCTCCAGCAGGATATTTACCTGATATAGCAATGTTATCTCCTGTAACATTGTGGTATTGATCAATCCAACAGACAGCTATGAAAGCTAAGTCTTACGGACAAGCATTACATTCACAGGCACACAAGCATCGGGGTAGATAATAAATCATTAAGCCACACAGAATGGTATGCTTCATAGAGCATGTGATGCTTCAGATCATCTTGTGTAAGATGGAATATGGGACCTTTATAGTCACAGATCACAGCCTTGATGTAGTAAAGCTATCATGAACATATATCTTAAAGGTATACTTACATTTTGGCCATGACGCATAATTCAATGCTCTCTTTTGCCCAAAGATTAAAACATATCCCAAGGGGCATATGTTTAAGTTGAGAGGCGAAAGATTTAAAAAGGACATGATGGGCAATTTTTTTTTAGAGAGCAGTTTGTATGTGGAATGAACTTCCAGAGGAAGTGGTAGATGCATTTACCATTACAATGTTTAAAAGACATTTAGATAAGTGCATGAAGAATAAATGTTCAGAGGGATCTGGGCCAAGCACAGGCAGATGGAACTACTGACTTTGGAATTATTGTCGGCGTGGACTCTTTGGACCAAAGGGCCTGTTGTGTGTTGTACGACTCTACAACTTTATGTATGGTTGTGGAATTCAATAATTATTTAAACTGGTAAACACAGTTTACAAGACTAACATTTCAAGTTTCAACATAACATTTTGGAAATTTAGTAACTCATCCTGATCTGGTGACCATACACCCACATGGAGAGCTACATGCTGTGCTCTGTTGCATTGCTTGGTTGTCATTCAACATCATTGTTGGAGTGTTCTTCTTCAATTTCTTCATACATGATTAATGTTCATGTATTAAGCTGAACTGACTTCTGCTCGTTCACAGCATAGAATCATGATCAGTGATGACTTTGTACGATATGGATTGGTTGCATATTTTAGAAACCTTTGCATGTATCTGACTATTTACTAATGGATATTTATCTCACACTCTCTTCCCAGCACACAGTTTTGGTTCTGAACTTGCTCATTCATTGTGAATGTCTTCCATTCTGCTCTGTCTTTGTAAATTATTTTGTTACAGCTGAAAGCAGGTAATAAGAGTTGGGCAGACTTCTGGTCAGTCACCCCGAGATGGCAATGGTAAACCGCTACAGTACTTTGCCCATAAGTGTGGAACAATTCAGTGGACATTCCATGGTCTAATCATTGGAAATGAGAATAAGAGAAAAGACATATGGAATAGCAAAGTATATTTGGCACTTTTTCACTCTTCCCACGCTCTCGCATACTACCTGTATTTCCCCTGACGTTGATAAACAAATATCAAGACTGTTTCCTGGTGCTCAAGGGACAGCAAGGATTATGCAGGGAAACAATAACTCAGCTGTGATTTTACGTCATCCTACTTTAATGTCAAGGGGGCAGGCTGAATGTCTAAAAGAAGGATAGTTGGGTGAGCACTGCCCTGCTCTAGTTGCACTGTTCTCACCATCCCTTACCTTTGCCTGAACCGTTCATCTGTCTGAGGTCTACACTAGCTGTAGCATTGGCAGAAGCCAACTCTCAACAGTAGCGCCATTGAGTATAATTCTTGGTGGGCGGGATCTACATGTGGGTCCCTGACCTTGGGGGTAGATGTGGGGATGCCTTCGTGAAAAGTGCAACAAGGGGTTTTTTACAGCTCTCCAGCTAAACCCCTATTGCCCACCACAAGCTTCCAGCCTCAGGCAAATGCTGCCTGATATCCAGGACAGTCACTTGCACCTTCCCTTCACCTCCCCATCCTACATAGTGACTTGTGGCAATCCAAGTTTTTCCCTGCTTCTTGGTGATTTTACAGCAATCCCTTCTGATTATTTTTATTATAGCTCCATTGCGTCCAAATCCTTCCTAAATTTAAGCTTTACTGATTTTCTTTTCACTAAATCCTACTTAAAAGGGCCAAATTAAATTGAATGCCCTTAGAAACTCCAACATACAATCTGAGAGCTGATGTTAAGCCTCAATGATTTACAATGTTCAGATGTTGAACTTAGCTGGATACAGGCAGTGCATTAAAACTTAGAAAACGAGTCTTTAATTAGTGCAATGAATCACATAGCATACTGCAATCAGACTAAACAATAGACATATTTTGGCTTGTTTCAACAGGTTCCATTCTGAAGATATCCAAGCAATTAAGACAGCCTACAAAAAATATTTCTTTTCACCTCGCTAGTTCCTAAGTTGCTTTCAGGAATAAGGCTTGTTCCAGCAGCTTTATTTCTCTAAACCTGGCATCACTTTGCCTGTTTAAGAATAAAGCAATGATAGTTTCTTAATCCATTTTAAGGATTAAAAAGGCTGAGGGGAGAGAACAGAAAGTAGCTTCATTTATTTTTGGGAAAAAAAGTCCTGCCCTTGCAGCATACATTTTCTACCTCTTTTTCCTATCCAAACATCAATGATTTTTTTGCCGCTTCCCAAATCTTTACCTGCCTCCTCCAGAACTCCATTTTTGAACCTCTCAGATGAGATTTCCATTTCTCACCACCTTAAGAACTGAAACATCCCAAATCAGTTTCACAACTGGCATCCTCTGTGTCTATAACTACGGTGCACAAGTCTTCACTCTTTACTCTTCTCAATTGTACATTTAAAGATCATACTCCTCCTTCCCTGTACCTCTGATGGCAAAACCACCTCTCAGTCACAGACACTGTCTTAACTGCAGCCTAAAAATTATCAAACTCCCTAACCTACTATTCCAACACATTCTTCAAAGCTGTCACATAAAACAATCATTCCCTACCACACCGGAACACAGAAGTGCATCATAATGATTTTGTACTCTCACTTTTAAAGCACTGCTCTACTTTGGATGTCCTGGCTCACCCCTCTTCAATCTCTTGTTGCTCAGTGCACTGTACATAGCCTCCGGTGGCAACAAAGAGATTTAACATAATGCAGAGAGGTTGCTCAGCTTGCTGATGATTCAAAGTACATTCTACACCTGTCTTGGCACGACACCCAAACTATAAAAAAAATCATCTGATGCAACCTTGGAAGGAAATAACAGAATTTCTGGCCACAGTATTTTAAAGTTATGTAGAAGTGAAAATTGCACCAGCGAATTGGTGAGTGGTAAATGCGAAACCTATCTTCAGAAAAGAAGACAAGCCAGGAAAACTTAAGGCAGGTAATAAGGTGGGACTGTCAAATGATACGACAGCTTATTTTACATCAGGGCCTGAATTTTTGGCTCCGACTGGATGTGTAAATCTGATCGCAAGACTCTTGAGTTTTTTTTTGCTGGAAAATCACTTTTCTTCTGCCCCTTGAAGACACACTGTTTTACATGGCCTTTTGTTGAGTTGGAAAGATGTTGCGTGCAAAATGCATATTTTCCAATTTTGGGGTTTCCACTGAGAAGCACATTTCCTTGTGCTACTGTGTGTTTTTGATGTGCTAAACATGCTACTTTGGGAGAGTCTGTGATGACTGGGGCAAACCCACTTAGGAGTGAGGAAAGCTAAAGTGTAAAATGTTTTGACACTTTCAATGTGGTACTTTATTGTCAATGTGTTTTTAATACAGTCACTTATCATCATTGGCATCTGTCCTGCAAAGTTAAATTGACCATTGCATTAACCAGCACTGCGTAAACGTTATCATCCATTACATACATTTTGCATTCAAAAAGTGCACTAAAACACCCTGTTAGCCTCTAGCTCCCATTGAGTCATAGACTCATACAACATGGAAACAGACCCTTCAGCCCAGCCTGTAAATGCCGAATATATTCCCAAACTAAACTAGTCCCACCTGCCTTCTCCTGGCCCATATCCCCTGCAAAATTTCCTATTCATGTACTTATCCAAATGTCTTTAAAATGTTGTAATTGTACCCACATCCACCACTTCCTCAGGAAGTTCATTCCACATCTGAACCACCCACTGTGTAAAAAAAAATTATCCCTCATGTTTTTTTTTCCAAATTCTGTCCTCTCATTTTAAAAATATGCACCCAGTCTTGAAATCCCCCATCATGGGAAAAAGCATGTACCGCTAGCCCTATTTATAGCCCTCATGATTTCATAAACCTCTGTAAGGTCACGTCTCAACGTCTCAACATCCCACTCAAAGAAGTCCCAGCCTATCTTTATAACTCAAACCTTCCATACCCAGCAATATCCTGGTAAATCTCTTCTGAATCCTTTTCAGCTTAATAAAATCCTTCCTATAACTGGGTGCAGTAGTCCAGAAGAAGTCTCACCAACATCGTGTATACCCTCAAATGACTTCCCAACTCCTATACTCAAAGGACTGAGGAATGGAGGCAAGTATGCCAAACAGCTTTTTAACCACCCTGTCTATATGTGACACAACGTGTTAGGGCTTGTTGTAAATAAAATTCACTTGAGGAACCAAGTGGAGATTTACGAATTATTTTAAATTTGGGGGGTACGGCAAAATATTACAAGGATTGAATGATTTTGTTGAAGATATACATATGTAGAATGCGATAGATAGATAAAAATAAAGGCAATAGAAAAATTATATTTAAAATCAAGAACTGAAAAGAAATACACCTGAAATGGTGATCCTTTAACTAGGGCATAAGCTACAAAGGTCATTTGAAGCTGCAGGGCAAGTCCACAACTAATTAGAAATGACAAACTGAACAATTTGTTTTGTTTTAAGTTTAAAACAGCAAGTGGGAGTTTTTCTGATGCATCAGGAATCCTCCAACTCAGATCAAAAGTCTGGGGTCAATCTCCCATCCAAACTGTTAGAGATGTAACAGATAAGTACAGAGATAGAGAAATGAGAAAGGAGGAATGAATGAAAGGCAAGCTCTGTGATAAAGTGGGAGAAAGGAGATATTAAATAGCAACATAAATGATGGTGCAGAACAAAGCAAAATGTTATAGACCAAGAACTATGCATCTAGAGAAAGTGGAAATGGGAACAGCAGAATCATCAGCTGGAACTGCTGGCCGTATAAGTGGAGGCAGGGGCTAGGGTCTGAAATTAATCAACTCAATGTTGACTCTGGAAGACTTAGTGATATCACATTGTATGGAACTTGTGGATAATGACCCATTTAACATGGAACTCTGCTAGTGTGGAAGGCGAGGACAAGAAGAATTGTATCATGTGGTCCTAAATTCCTGATTTCCTAACATTCTAATTCTCTGCCCTACTTTCACTCTAATCTCTCCATCCTCTGTATTTTCTTCTGTTGTTTTGAAGCCCAATATGCACACTACAAACAGCACCACATGCCAGGCAGCCGCATGATTAAATCAGCAGTTATCGAAGATGGTTTTGAGTGCCACCTTCCATCATTCATAACTTTGCTGCTTATATCTGAAATTGTGTGACATTCCATTTATCCATCACCCCCTGCTGACATATATTAGTATCTGCCTCTGTTTTAAGATTTTCATGCTTGCTTTAAAACTCTTCCCTGCCTCAGTTCTTTCCATCTCTATCAATTCCTCCAGCCTTATAACCCTCCTAGGCATTTAAACTCTTCTGACTCGAGGCTCAGGTGCATCCCTGGTTTTGATCAGTCATCATTGATGATCACGTCTTTAGCTGCCTAGGATCCTAAATGTTGCAATTTCCTCCCTTAATCACTTTGGCTCTCTACCACTTTCTGTTCCTTTAAACCTACATCATTGACCAACTTCTTGATCATCTGTCCTTTGACTTGATGTCAGATTTGTTCAGTATTTTGTTTCATCCGGGACATTTTACCACATTAAATGCACTGGATAAGTTCAAGCATTTGTATCTAATTAAATGCAGTTTGGAAACTGTCTAAAGCTTTAAGAATTTTTTGTAACATTTAGTTTGTATGAATACCTTCCAGTAATCATTCAAGAAGCATTTCCATCTTAGCAGATGTATTTTATTTTCCACATGCATGGACAATTCAGCCATCTCAAAGTGTAGACTCCTCATCCACTGTGCTAAATTACATGGATTAGAATGAAACCAACAGTGCTTTGGTTGAACTGGCAGCTTCAGATGTAGCATGTAGATATTTCCTGTCAAAAATTTATATTTTATGAAGCTTGGCAGAAATAGGATCACTAACTGAATTTTTAAAACAATACAGAAAGTTTTATTTATATTTTCTCCAATCCTCTACTATTAATGTTCGAGTTGACTGATCAATAGTGTTCTTTTAGCCAAGAAAGAAACCGCACTCTACTATTATTTTCTTATTCATTCATGGATTGAGGGTGTTGCTAGCTAGGCCAACATTTATTGCCCATCCCTAATTGGCCAATATTAAGAATCAACTACAATGCTGTGAAGTTTGGAGTCACATGTAGGCCAGACCAGGCAAGGACGGTGGTCTCCTTCCCCAAAGGACATCAGTGAACCAGATACTTTTTCCCCGACAATAGGCTGATGGTCATCATTAAACTCTTAATTCCAGAATCATCACTGAATTCAAATTCTATCATCTGCTGTGACGGAATGCGAATCCAGGTCCCCAGAACTTTATCTGGGTCTCTGGATTAATAATCCAGTGTAATATTGTAGGCCATTTCCTCCCACAAGAGGACCTCGTCAGCCATTATGGGTCATATTGTTAACTATTTATTAATTTAGCAAGTGCAAATCTTGGAAGCCAAGATACAGCCTCCTCAGTTGCTACATTTAAAGTGTTTAGTCTACCACTTGATCTGTGAAGGGGGTTTTCCTCATTAATGTGCAGTATTGTTTGTGTCTCTCAGAAACGCATAGCAGATGTGTACTGAGGCCTCTCTGGTGGATGTAGGCTGTGCAGGAGCTCTGACTTGTTCTGAAGCTGTTTAGAATCAACCATGCTCATCATAGTCATTAAAAACCTACCATTCAAATGATGAGACTCGTTTGTGACTTCCCATGTTTCCACTTCCTTGATTTAAAGGATTTACGCTGCCAGTCTTGCTGGGAAATTTGCCCTTTACGGGACACTGAGATGGAAAGTGATCAGTAGCTGGACTGAGCTTGTCTTTACGGAGGGTTAGCACATAACTCACACCAACATTTTCAGCTTTAATCTTGTCATGCATAAAAACAGGATAGAAAATACAAACAGGATTAGGCCATTCAACCCTTTGATTCTGCTCCACCACTCAATCTGATCATGTCTGTTCAACTCTATACCCCTTTCCCACTTTATCCACATACTCTTTGACCCTGTTAGACCTAAGAGCTATATTTAACTCCTCCCAGAAAACATTTAATGTTTTTGCCTCAATCGCTTTCTGTGGCAGAGAATTGTTTGAAGTAGCTCACTGCTGCCAGTCCTCCATTGTCCTTGATTTTCCTGAAGTCTGTTGAATGATTACTGCTAAAAGACATACCTTCATTGAGTCTCTATAGACGAGGCACTGTATTTAGATTCAAAGTTCTACTGCCTGTTAGCAATATGTACAATGCAGTTTGGTCAGGAAATGTACTATTCTCTGATGGAGCTGGTACAGGTACATCAGCTCCCTCCAAAACCTACTGGAGAACTCTTTGTCTCCACCCACAGTCTGTGTGTGACATCGGTAGAATGATGGAATAATGTAACATACAGATATTAAACTCTTCAGTATTAATACAGTATACAGCAATGATCAGTTCAGCGAAATTAATTTTGGGAAATGCAGCAGGTTCCTTTAAAAAGACTCAAATTCTGACCAAGATGATACTTATTAGGCAAAGAAGAACCAGTGCAACAGGGAAGAAACCCAAGAAAATCTCTTGTTTGTTAATTCTGAGCTTCCTGCAATTGTTAATGCACCAGATATTTTCTAAACAACTTATCCAGAAATTTACTACACATCTTGGGGGCAAGTGGGACTTGAACTCAAGCCTTTATGTCCAGAGATAAGGACATCAGCACTGCACCACAACAGCCTTTTTTTCACAGCAACACAATTGTGACAGTGTTCTTTGACTGTCAATCACATTTCATGTGTTTAATTCTGTTTGATCTTGTAACCATAAGTCTACTTCAATATTAGGTTTACAATTTAATAAATATTGACAATCCATTACTTCAGTTTTAATCTCTTAGAGAAATTTAAACTGTGCTTGTTTAGAGAAACTGACATTTATTTGCACTGCATGGTAGAATTGTTTACATTGTGACCTGTCTTAAAATGTCAACAAGGAATCAATTAACAGGTGTATCCCTTTACATTTAATATTTTAGTTCATTAAAGTAATAGTCTTACTTCTCCGAAAGAGTATAATAATATTAAAGATAGGGATAATTCAATTCTTTTTCTAAAATTGCATTTCACTGACATTTACAAATCTGTTAGGGGTGATGTACTGATTCAAATCAATTTCTTCCTAAATTTGAGGCCCACTGTACAAAATGTTTTAATACTTTTTGACCAAAAATTTAACAGGATGATGTTTGATCTCAGGACCCTGTCTAATTCAGAGCTGAATTTCAAACCCAGAATTGTAAAAGTAAGAAAGGAGATTTCTCAAGAATTATTTGCCTCTGGACATCCTCACATCTGGCACTATTGAAATGTAGATTGATAGTTTAATTACTTCAGTTTCTCCAATCCCTTTCTCACTAGCTTTCCAAGATTCATCCTTCAAAGTGCCAATTTGTCCAAAATTCTGTACCCCATCTCCCTCCCAAATGCTCCACGCATTCATCAGGAATTCCTGTCTCCATCTTATCATCCATCACATTGAATTCAAAATGCTTTATCTTGTTCACTAGTCCTTTCATGATCTCAACCTATGCAACTTCCGCAGCCTCTTCCTACCCTATGTCTCAACCAAGTTTAGCAGTCCTCTGGCTTTACTGTATTCTACATCCTGATCCCTGGGTTGATTGTTCATTAGTGGGTTGAATTTTCAGCTAACTCTGCTGTAGTCCAGGAAACTCCATTGCTAAATTTGTGTTTTGTATTTTTATATCTACTCATTTGGACCCTCCTGCTAACGAACTACTAACTATTTAACTATGCCTTGGCATGTTTATTATGTTAAAAATATTACATAAATATAAAATACCTTCACCTTCTACAATCAGGGAAGTGCTCTGTTAGCATGAATGTGCTCATTCATCAGAGTATGGGAATTTACCCGGCTAGACTAACTCAATGTTTTCAGCATGAGCTACGTAATTCATGGAAACTTTAACTCAGAGAGTAAAGTAAATGTCTAAATGCTGGCAATGAGCCAGGTGCAGCAGTACCATGTTCACCTAAAAAAGTTGAGATAAGCAGGCCAGAATGTACTCAAACATCCCTTGCTGTCCACCGATTGGAACATATAAACACGAAGCTAGAAAATACAGCCACAGCTGCTTTTTGGAGACAACAGTGACCAGTGCTGGTGACATTTTTCTTGCCCTTATTGTACTGAGAAATTGTGAAGACTAGCTGATTTCCCAATGTAAGTAAATGCTTGTAGATTTTGCCAGTCTAACAAATATCAAACAAAAGGTTGTGCATAGTCAGTCACTTTCAAAACATTATGCATTAGGAGTCTGATTTCTACATATTGTATAAGATTAGCAATTTAGTGTTTATTGAATACTTGTTCATTGACACTTTGCACTATCATACCAAGCTATGATTTGTAGAAGAACATGGCATGTTAAAGTAGTTAAGAAGAGATTAAAAAGATGACATCATCTGTTGTGGACAGAGAAAGGAATTGTAATGAAGGGAGTGATGACACTACCAGGAAGGAATAGAGTGCAGTTTAAGAACAGAATGATGTGATGACAAGAAAGATAAGTGGAATTGGAAGAGGAATTAGTGATTGACAGAGGTGTGAGAATAAACAATGTCTCAGTATTTATTTGCATAAGGTTAAGAATTGTGAGGTTCTGGAAGCATCGGTTATTGATGAGTTAACAGCCTATTTGACATTTTTATTTGGTTATAGGGACATGGAGCTTCTCTTTCAAAAGAAGGTTTGACAATGGGTTTTTCTTTTCTGAGCAGTTTCAAGCGTGCAGTTGTTAATATATTACTCATTTTTCCGCATGTATTGTAGACTGGGTGAATATACATGGAGGGGCCATAGGTTAGTATAAGTTAACACGGGGCTACAAACAAATGTTTTGGGTGAGGTGGAGGATAACATGTGTTTGCGCGGGGCTAGTATGGGGAATGGGTGAGGGGTGAGGGTCTATAAGCAATGAGGTCTCGAGGTCCTAGAATGTCGCTGGGACAGAGCCCGAGAGAACTTACACAAAACTTTTAATCATCCTGACTCAGCACTTGAACGTCTCATGGCCACCTATATTCCACTTTTGGGTGAATGGCCGACTCTATGCATTCCCACTAGTCCTTGGAGCAATGATCACACCTTTCAAACGGCTTTCTATTAAAGACAATGTGACAAATGGAGACATTTCCCACTTTGAGCTATCCATTTCACTGTCTGATGAGATGAAGCTAAAGCCATTTTTAAAACAATTGTTTTACTAATGGAAGTGGGAAATGTCAGACAAGAGCTATAGGGATATGTGACAAGGGGGAAGAGTTGTCACACTGGACTGGAGAGTACTGTTATAGTGGCAGGGCTGGAAATCTGCTACCATGTTATTGCACAGAAACATTTTACATTGTCAAGAATCTTCCGTTAGAAGAGAATATTGCTTTCTGCGGGGAGACAGAATAACAATGTCAGCACAAAAAGATTTTTATTTCGCTTGTTACTTTATTTTGTACATCCAATGGGTCTGCAGATTTCTCTCATTGTGTGGATTTGGCACCCACTCCTTATTAATCTCTTAATGGAATTTGTGCATGTTTTCCCCAATAGGTTTTGCCAGACCTCTGGGTTAGCCTGAGGGAAGTGGGATCAGGTTTTTAATTTCAGATGTGCAGTTCAGAAAACTATTACGCACAATGTTGAAACCTCAATGAAGTATTAGTGTTTTCTCTCCAGTAACTCATAAGTTCATAAGCTAGCCAAGTAGGTAACTTTCATACATTCAATGTGCCAATTCAAATATTTAGAATTGGCTAAAATTAGAGATTTTGCAGTTGTGCTTAGTTTTTTTTAAATTATGTGATCATGGGAAGTGGGTGTCCCTGAAAGGCTGGCATCTCCCCTTGAGAAGGAGGTGGCTCACCACCTTCCTGATCTGCTGCAGAGTATGTAGTGAACATGCCATCACTGTACTGTTAAGCAGCAAGTTCCAGGATTTTGGCCGAGCAACGATAAAGGAATAGTAATATATTTCCAAGTTGGGATGCGGTGTGACTTGCAGGTCATGATATTCCCATTCATTTGCTGTCCTTGGCCTTCTCAAAGGTAGAGGTCGCAGGTGTGAAAGAAATTGGCAAATTGTAGCTGCAGTGAGGATTGTAGAGACATGATAACAGGAGGGAATGCTTAAATGTGGTGGATTAATTGCTCATTAAACTGATTTCTTTTATCATGGTCAGTGTCATGTCTTTTAAGTGATGTTGTAGCTACACTTACTGAGGGAAGTGGGGACCACGCCACAACACTCCTGACTTGTGCTTCTCCTGAATGGTGGGAAGATTTGCCAAGTCAGAAGATGAGTTGTTTGCTGCAGATCTCCTAGTCCCTCTGCTGCTCTTACAGTTATCTGGTTGACGGGTTAAGTGCCTGGTCAATGATGATGTCATGATGTTAAAAGTGGGTATTCGGCAAAGATAGTATGTAATCTCCACACCATGTTCCTCTAACAAGGTCACAGAGGGAAAAACCAGAAAGTCTCTTATGCAGGAGTCCATCTCAAACCGCCCACAACAAGGAAGACATAAATTAGTTGCACAAATGTTGCCAAAAGCTTTAGTCCCTAAGACAGTGTCTCTAAGACTGTAGTTATTTTGAGCCATCACCTGGCACTCACTATATGACACCAAACATAGCACTGAGAGAACCAGTTTGAAGGTTCTTAAAAAATACTCATACAATGACAGTGTGCTCACTGCATTTGAATGTACAAATTAGGAGTTGGTCATTCAACCCCTCTAGTCTGGTACACCATTGAATAGGATCATAACTAATCTAATTGTGACCTCAATTCCACATTTCCACCCTGTACCTGCTAGCCATTGCCTCCCTTGTTAATCTGGGGTTGCTGCTCTTGGTGAAGATATTTGCCCATGACCATCTCTATAAGCTTGCCTGGAAGCAACATACATTGAACAAGATGAGCAAGCATCAAATTTCAGCTGGCCATTGCCCGTACTGCCCCGCTGTATAGTGCAGAATCCTGAATCTCTTCTAGTACTCACATCGAAACTCTGGAACATTTCACCAAGGACAATTGCAATCTATCGTGAAAATTCAATGGTAGGACAAAATCACAAATAATATCTTCCTGTGTCACATTGGAATCAACAACTTGGGGGTGACCTCCCTCCAGTAAATACAATGTAGATCGACAGGCCATGTCTCCCACATGGATTTTTACATCATCTTCAACGAGATTCTGTCTGAAAGTAAACATCAAGGAGGCCGTCACAAACAATACAAGTTAATCACTTGTGTCAGCCTGATGTGTTGATAATTATTGGTTTAGTTTGTGAAAGCCTTTCATCGTTGATTCAATTGATTACAAAATTAATAGTCAGTAGTTTAGTCATTTAGGACTTCTTTATCAAAATTTGTCATTATTTGTGTACTTTTAAACCACAGGTGATTCCCTTGTCTTTTGTGCATCCTCTCAGGGCAGATGCAGCAACAGCATGAGCATGTGCAGAGCTGACAATCCATGTTCTTGTTGATGCTTAGGAAACTTCTGCAACTCTTACTTCCTCATGGTATGCAGGATTTTGCAAGTTTAGCACATTTGGTTCTTGGAAAATGCTGACATATGTTTTAACACTTACCTTCATAGGGGCCAGTCCACTGCAGTGTTCACCCAAGTTAGATGATCTGCAGTGCATAAATTTATGATATGTCATTTTCTAGGATGTCCGCATATTGTTTGTGATGGCCACTTTAATGATTTTAATGCTGGACAGTCATTATTGTCCATTTTGCTTCCTTGTTCGAAAGCTGTCAGGATCCTGCCATCATGGATTTGTGCCTGTTCGATATCAGTCAGAAATTATCCTAACTACAGCTTACTGGGTCCTACTTTATATTTTCATCTTTGTTCATAATGACTTCAGCAGCACCTGACTGCAAATAAAGCTGAAAAGCTTGACTTGGAAATATTCAGTGAAAGCAAATCAGGGTTTACCAAGCAGGAGAAGAAGCATTTTGAGGCCAAGGAAGAGTAAGAATGCTCTACAGGTCTCTGTATAGAAAATTTAGGCCTCCCATGTCTCGAAGACTACTGACACAAACACAACCACATCTTCGTGGCATGTAATCTCCATGGGATCACTCCAGACATTAATCATACACCTTCTTTATGTCAATGGGTCTGCAACTGACTGCATCATTTTCCATCACAGCAAACTGACATCCAGCTCTTCCCCAGCAAGAGATCTACAAGTGTGATTTAAGTGAGGCCCACAACTGAAAACAAACTGAGACTCATCTCTGGTCCTGGATAACAAGGTGTGAAACTGGATGAACACAGCAGGCCAAGCAGCATCTTAGGAGCACAAAAGCTGACGAAGGTCTAGGCCTAAAACGCCAGCTTTTGTGCTCCTAAGATGCTGCTTGGCCTGCTGTGTTCATCCAGCCCCATACTTTGTTATCTCGGATTCTCCAGCATCTGCAGTTCCCATTATCTCTCATCTCTGGTCCTGCTCAGCTTTCTACTCAGCTGCTGACAACTCACCCAGGTGTTTAGCTCAGGGACTTACTGGAACTTTCCTTTACCTTTGGATGCTGGAATAGAACAGACCATATCACAATCTGATCTGAATTCACTTTTCATTAAATTGGAACCACTGTCTGAGTCATTGACTGGAACAATATCCTTTATCCACCATTCTAACAATCACAGCACAGGCCAGACTTGAGGTGCGCAGGTTAATGTCAGCAACATAATGTTGAAAGCTGTTCATCGTTCCTTTAGATGTCATAGAATGAAAAATCAAACTGTAATTTTGACTACAATCTGAAAATATTTCAAGAACGACATAGGAGATAGCAGCCACCACTTGCATTTCTTCTCTCTGTCACACAATTGCAGCAAGGTGCTGAATGAATGCCAATAATTATCCAACAAAGACTATTAGAAATTGAATCATTCCTCTGTGGGTGTGAGTGGCTTTTTTGCAGTTCATCATCTAAACACTGTCTGCAGTCAAGAATTAAACCATAGTTCCCCTTCTTTCGGCTGAAATTGTGACGAAGAAATCAGAGCATAACAAAGAACAAAAAGGACTTCTTTTAATTTACTCTCTTCTGTCTTCTTTGATTGAAAATATTTTCTGTTCTACCAGGTAGATTAAGGTCAGTGTGAAATTATTACTCTGTTTATGTAACAGGAAGGAGGATTTGAATTTTTGTTCCTAAAAATAGTAAACTGTACTTTATGTGCAGACTAGTTAGTTTATCCAGACACCACAGAACCACACCTTTGGAATTCTTTCCTGCAAACTCTCCTATAAGATTCCCACACTTGCCAGGCACAATGCTCATGTATCTCACTTTGCAGGAATGTAGCCAGTATATGTAATGAACAGATGTTCTTCCATGGTTCCATGTCTTTTAAGATAAAGTGAATGGGAGGTGTCATTTCCTAAGGCAAGGGAGTTCAAAATGAGGGGGCATTTTTTAAGGTGAGAGGAGAAATATTTAAAAAGGACATGGGGCAGGGGAAACTTGTTTTACACACGAGTGGTTAGTGTGTGGAATGAACTGCCAAAGGAAGTGGTGGATGCAGCTACAATTACATAGAATCCCTACAGTGTGGAAACAGGCCCTTTGGCCCAACAAGTCCACAATGAACCTCAGTGCATCCCACCCAGACCCTTCCCCCATAACCCACCTAAGCTATACATTCCTGAACACTACAGGCAATTTAGCATGGCCAATCCACCTAACCTGCACATCTTTGGACTGTGGGAGGAAACCGGAGCACCCGGAGGAAACCCACGCAGACACAGGGAGAATGTGCAAACTCCACACAGACAGATACCTGAGGCTAGAATTGAACCCGGGTCCCTGGTGCTGTGAGACAGCAGTGCTAACCACTGAGCCACCGTGCCACTCACATGATTTGGAACAGTACATGAATAGGAAATGTTTGGAGGAGTGTGGTCCAAATGCAGTCAAATGGGACTCGTTTAGTTTGGGATCATCATCACCATGTACTAGTTGGCCCAAAGGGTCTGTTTGTGCGCTGAATGGCTCTATGAATGTGGAAAGGGTAGTGTTTGGTGTAGAGCCAAATCAGGAAACTATCATACATCTCAGTTTAAAATGATAGATTGAGCTCTGATGAATGAAAGGGAAAAAGTGCTGTTACCTCCTGTGGTTTCAATTTGGAGGGAATCACATTAGGGCAAAACACAGGGGACTTTCTACCTCTTCCATTAAAACATGTCCCCTGTCTGGTAGCTACGAGACATGAGAGCTGCAGGAGAAAGGGAAGCCAGTTAAAATTAAGGGTCACGTGTGAATTTCTAAATTTAAAATAAAAGGAAAGCAAATTATAGTTACACATTTGTAGGGAAGATCATGTACAATGAAGAACAACCACTGCCTTAATGACCCTAATATGTTATATGTAATGATTGAGTCCCCAAAAATAGGAGCTGATAGAATTGGCTATTAAATTATTTTTAAAAATCTTAAACCCAAACCCAACCTGTGCCAGACCTGTCCACTCTCGAGGTAGACACTCAGGCAACTAACCCAGTTCCAGATGGTGGAATCAGACATTTATATGTTTAACTGAGACTTCATGCCTCAGAGTAAGTTTTTCTTCCAGTTTTAATGCTGGATGTTTGCATTTCCTGGACTTCAGGAAAGCTGGCAGCTAAAGCTAGTTGAGGACTGCCACATGAAAAATGTATTTATATTTCCTGCAGCGTTTGTGGTCCAGGAGGAGTAGGACTGTTTCCACTGGCCAGCCAAGAAAAACTTTTTCTCACTCCATGCAATCAGAAACCAGCACCCCTACAAACCCTCAACCAGAGATCACTCTCCCTCATAATCACTCAATTGTCAATGATCACCGAACCTCCTTCACAATCACCAATCACCCCGAACCATTCGATCCATACCATACCTACAGTTGGCTCAACTTGAGCAATAAGAAAACTCTTTGTTTTTAAGTTATGAACTTTTCCAGATCATTTTCTGGCGAACAAGAGGTCAAGTCTCTCAATCAAGTTGACTCCCATGCAGGGAACTAGCCCTGTATTCAGGAAATCTGACCAGAATTCCTCCCACCCTTTGGAAATCCCACTCTTTAAATACCATGACTACAGTATACTGCAAGATCTGAACATTTTGTTACATCGTCTCCATGTTGCACCAACTGTTCAGAGAGGCCACAGAGTTTAAGGAAAATTAGTTCAAAAATGGATGCGTGCTGTGGGTCCATGTTAATCTTTTCTCAGTACAACAAACAGCTGGATAAACAAGGATGGAATAGAATTTTCTTTCACATTCTATTTGAAAAATTAAGGACTGAAGAGTGTTGTGACAATTCTTAAAAGTTCTGAAGTGGATTTTGAGGAAGTTTGTACAGTTTGAAAGATTGTTGCATGTATACATCATATGCTGGCGCACAGTGAGTCAGCAAAGTACATAACTGCAAGAAAATGATACTGAAGGTGAGTTTGCACAAAAATGGGAGAATGCATCCGAAACAAAGTGGACTGTTGTAACTATATAAACAAAGATTGACTGAAAGTGGAGCCGAGGATGAAATAGTTTTTCTCACCAATAATGCAACATGGTGTTACGTAAATGTTATCTTAACAATGTTGCCCATGAAACGCCAGTACTATTGACTAATTTGAAATGAATGAAATTCGAGAGATAGAATGATGGAGGATGAGATAGCACTGGGTTGTACTCCAAGATTATGTTCCAGATTATACTTTCAAATAAAACATATTCTTCTCTCACTGTGGGCAATAGCACAAATGTAGAACACAACCTGAAAGATACATTTGTATAGGAGGCTGGAAATACTATAAAATCCAGGCCATGGTTTTTTGAGCAAAAACCAATGAGCTAACGTGGAAGGAAGTCTATAATGAGACCACAAACATGGAAAGGACAGAAAGAGGCGGATTACAAGGCAGTTCTCTACCTAAACCTGAAGTGGTGGGATGGACTGTAATGAGGAGTAGGTCCAACAAATTTCAGTGAGATCCGGGCCACAGCAAGCAAGTGCACAATCTCAGAGCCAGAATTTAGATGCTACCATTGCCATGGTAACTGCCAACCATTTAAATGCCTGCATTTCCAGCCAAAGTGCCATGTTTGTGGGAAAGTCAATCATATCCAGGTGCCATGCAGGAATGTGTGAATAAGTAATGCTCCAGGTCTTGTTAAAGCAGCAGGTCACAGTTTTGCACCAGGTCGAGGGCTAATACATGTAAATCTAGCTCCAGAATCTGAAAATCCTCAAACATGCATGTGGTAGATATGGAAACAGAAGCTGATGCTTTTCAGCAAGGAGTAGCATAAATTGTTGCTGCAGAAAGCAAATGCACAGATTGTGAAAGGGCTTTGCAGAAGTACTTGCTATGACAAGCTAGGTACTAAATTCCATATGTATCTTTGACACAGGTTTGACAAGTTTTTGTTGTCAATAACTAACCCCACATTCTGAAACAATCTTCTGAGTTAATGTTTAAGTACGGTCCTAGGGGAGGGTTCAGCTTGCTTCACTCCAATATAAATAGAAAAGAAAGAGAGAAGTGAGACAAACTGAAAATGAATCATGATATCTGAGGCAAAAACCTAACAGAGCTTCGGGCTCATCAAAAAGTGAAATTGAATGAAAAGAAGTATTTGGTTGGAGTTGTAAAGAGACTCAGTATGTTCATAAATCCAGCAAAGCGGCAAAGAGATTGATTATGCGAGGTCGGGAATTGTACTGAAAGAGAAAATATGACAGAGGGAGAGCAGGATGAACCTCTTCTAATCCAAATTTCTCACATCAATCAGAAAGGCCAGGGAGACAATGAAAAGAAAAATGAAACTCTGTTTGCCACTGATCATCATCACCAAACACTCTCTAACAAGTATGATTGTCCACCTAGGAAATTCCATGCCTCTAGTCATGGATTCAGTGGGTCCTTCCATAGCTGATGTGCCAAACCCTAGAGCCACACCTCCAACCATACACATGGCAGACGTTTCCAGGAGGTAAAATTGGTCCAAGTCAGTTTCTTCTGAATAAGGGTCTCTCACACATTGGTATCTAGGTCATTTTGAGAGAAGACTTCAGGGGCTGTCTGAGATACTTCCTTTGTCCTTCTCTCATCCTAGAGCTGGATGTTAAAGACATTCTTTGGCAGTCTGAACTCAGGCATCCTACGCACATGGCTGGCCTAACTAAGCTGGCTTTGTGTGATAATGGCATCAGTGCTGGTGCTGTTAGCTGCATCAAGGACGCTGATGTTGGGACACCTCTTCTCCCACCAAATGGAGAGAATCTTGCCCAATCAGCATTAATGGTACTTCTCAAGGGCCTTGAAGTAGCTACTATTTCTAGCCCAAGTGCATGCCACAGGTAGTGCAAAGTGAGTCAGGATCTTTGACAAAACAAAATCAATCAATTAATGTCACAGTCCCAACCATTAAGTGGTGCTGGTACGCAAAGCCAAAGTATAACAGAATCAAGCTGATGGAAATGGAAGGCGGCAACCAGTCAAAGGAAGAAGACAGAAGTGGAACAGCACACTCAGGTTAATTGAAATGTATCTAGAAAGAAGAAGAAAAATCTTTTTCCCATTATTTCACACAATGTTTCTTTTGTTTAATGTGTACAGGTGATGGGGAGCAATTTTTTAACACATAAATGACTCAGCTGACATTGGTCAACTGTGCCTTCACACAAGACAGAAAAACAAATTTTCAACCCAGCCTATTAAATAATCAGGTACAATTGATGTTGGCTTGGCAATGATGGGCAGAATTTTATCGAAGTCTGAGAGACATGGGCTATAGCAAGATTCGTGGTAGAATCAGGCAAAGCGTCCGTCAAGTTCAAGCTCAATGGGGAGGCAGGTGTAGTCCTCGTTTTATGCTTTTGAAAAGATGTATGGAAAGTAACTCACTAGGAAGTGGCATGTTCTCAACATGGGTGATTATTGCTTGTTAAATTGATTTGTAACAGCCCCACTCACCTCATCTATATTCTGAAGCAAATACACAAATTGTTGCAAAAACTCAGCTGGTCTGGCAGTATCTGTGGAGAGAAAGCAGAATTAACATTTTGGGTACAGAGCCCAGATGTAAACAATAGGTGGAGGTGAACCCCTGAGAAACAGGAAGACAGTCAAGCAGGAAAAGAGATGGATAAGGGTAAATGAGGGAGGGAGAAAAGCTGATAATACAAACCACAAGTAGATGAAAGTGGTTTGGCTATGGTGAAAGCAGCCCATGTTAAGACAGGGCCTGAGTGGAATGGGGGTGTGACGGGTTAAGGATGTGGAAGAAGGTGTTCAGGCCCTAAAAGTATTGAAATCGATATTAGATCCTGAAGGTTGCAGGTTCCCCAAATGGTAAACGAGATGTTGGTCTTCCAACTTGCACTGCTGAAGCCTTGCTGAAGCACTGTAACAAACACAAGACAGAAGTGTTGGTCAGGGAGCATGGTGTTGTGTGGAAACAGCAGACAACTGGGAGCTCAGGGTTAGTTTTTTGGTCAGAGCATGGGTGTTCTTGAAAGCAGTCACCCAGTCTGTGTTTCGTCTCCCCATTGTAGAGGCAACCACATTGTGAGAAGCAAATGCAATAGTCTAGATTGAGTGAAGCACAGGTAAATCACTGTTTCACCTGGAAGGTGTGCCCGAGCCTTGGATGTTGAGGAAGGAGGAGGCAAATGGACAGGTGATAACACCTTTTGCGATTCATGGGGGGATGACATGGGGAGGTGGGGAGGTGTTAACAGTGGAGGGGGAGGGGACCAGGGTGTCCCAGATGGAACGGCCCCTGCAACAAGCTAACAAAGGATGAGAGGCGAGTATGCGTCTAGTGGTGGCATCCGGCTGGAGGTGGCAAAAATGACAGCTTGTGATGCTTTTGAATCAGATGCTGGTGAGGTGGAATTGGGAGCAAATCTCTCCATATTTTAATGCCTTTCATAAGCTTTGTGGTGGGATTTTCACGAGGCAGCATTCAGTTGCCAATTGACAGGGATTATTGTTTGTTAAATGCTTTGTTGATGACACAATCTCCAATTCTGCTGCAATCACGCCAGAGCCTACATTGGTCAGATTCCTGTATGATTTCCACCCATTGGACTTCTTTGATGTCTAATGGAAAAGAAAGGTTAAAGCATTCATGGAAGGATATAGCCACTCTAAAAGTAAGTCATGTTTTTACACAGCTTTAGCCAGCATGCTTTGCACTATAGAATCAAATCTAGACATTTATAATCGTATAAAGGAAAATGTCTGAGATTATCAGTTTTCTTAATCAGTTTAGAAAACTAAACACAGAAACACTGTAACTTGCAATCAATTACTGCAGTAATATGGGGAAGCAGGAAACAACTTTTGGAACAGTGCCTGCAATTCCAGTCTCCCTGCTATATTGATGTTGTGAAACTTGACAGGGTTCAGAAAAGATTTTCAAGGATGTTGCCAGGATTGGAGGGAAAGGCTGAATAAACTGGGTATATTTTTCCATGATCTTTGGAGGCTGAAGGGTGACCTTATAGAGATTTATAAAATCATTAGGAGTATAGACAGGGTGAATAGACAAAGACTTTTCGCCAGGGTGGGGAGGCCAAAATTAGCGGGAATAGGTTTAAGGTGAAAGGGGAAAAATTTAAAAGGGACCTGAGTGGCAACTTTTTCACACAGAGAGAAGGAATGAGCTGCCAGAGGAAGTGGTGGAGGCTGGCAGAGTTACAAAATTTAAAAGGCATCTGGATGGGTACATGAATAGGAAGAGTTTGGAGGGATATGGGTTAAATGCTGGCAAATAGGAATAAATATATTGAGGATGTCTGGTCAGCATGGATGAGTTGGACCAAAGGGTCTATTTCCGTGCTATATATCTCTATTACTCTACGACTATAAATTTTACATATTTTTAGTGTCAAAATCTTTCTTGTAGTAAACATTATGATCTATATAAATAAAAAATTATTTAAAATGAATTGTTCTACGTGCTGGAGGGCAGATACTTTTTGACCCAATTCTCAGGAAAAAAAGGGTAGATTACCCACAACATTTCACCAAACTTTAACTTCCAGACAAAGCTTGAGAAGTTAAATTGCCATTAAATGATCATGTACGTACAAACTGAAATAAACAAGAGAATTTGTTGTGAACAATGCAATGCCCTGGATTCACTTTTAAAAACTCTAGTTAAGTAGCAATGCCATTTTCTCATGCAGATTGTACTCTATAAGTTTTGATCCTTTAAGTATCATCTACACCCCAGAGACTCTACAAAACAAAGCAGATGCAGGCAAAAATACCTTCGTATGAATAGCTAGGCCTGAGAATAGACCAGGCAGCTGAGGAAAGAAGGGAAACCAGAAAAAGGATGATCAGCGAATGGGAGCAATCTTTTTTGCTGCCCTTATCACTAACACGAGTATTCACCTGTTTTTGTATTGTGACAAGGGTCTACAAAATGTGATGAATTGTCAGGTTTACATTTACCATGTCCCCATCCCCAGCTCCATTGGAAAAATGGCAGAAGTAACAGCATAATGGAAATACCATCACCTCCAAGTCACATACTACCCTGACTTGGAAAATTCCCACTGTTGCTTCATTGTTGATGGGTCAAACTCATGGAATTCCTTAACTTACCCACTGCTGAAGATGTACTTTCACCACAAGGACTGCAGAGAGCAAAATAGAATCATTTCTCCTTGGGTAGATGTGGAGGGGCAAAAAATTTTGAATTTGTCAGCTTTGTTGATATCCAAACACAAGTATGTTGCAAGAAAAGTTCCCGAATTTAGAATTCTGAAATAATGATAATAATAATAATTGCTGGAAGCACTTAGCTGTTTGAGCAGTATCTGTGAATAGCAAAGATCTGTCTTGTTTATTCAGTCCAATATTTTGTAATCATTAAATTTAAAAGCGATGTCTTTGCAACAGTTATTTTAAAAATAATTTGATACCAGTTCCTAATGGCTTAGTTCAATGCTTCTTTAAGATGTTGCAGAATGTGCTATCCATTTTTTTCAATTCTCTATATCTCCCACATCTATTGACAATAATGATGAGGCTTAATGACTTAAATCAACATTGACGCAGTGCCTTTCATTTCCTACACCCACGGAGTAGACTGCCACGGCAAACACATTGTGTTACTGCATTCTATCACATTTCATTCTCACATAATGAAAGCAGGTTGTCACTCTATTAAATTATGCCAATAATATCAACTTAAAGCTATCAAGCATGGGGTTTGAAAACAAACACCATGATACATATTTTAGATAATAAAATGTCAGGCTGGATGAACACAGCAGGTCAAGCAGCATCTCAGGAGCACAAAAGCTGACGTTTCGGGCCTAGACCCTTTATCAGAGAGGTGAATGGGTTGAGGCTTCTGGAATAAATAGGGAGAGAGGGGGAGGCGGACCAAAGATGGAGAGAAAAGAAGATAGGTGGAGAGAGTATAGGTGGGGAGGTAGGGAGGGGATAGGTCAGTCCAGGGAAGACGGACAGGTCAAGGAGGTGGGATGAGGTAGGTAGGTAGATGGGGGTGCGGCTTGGGGTGGGAGGAAGGGATGGGTGAGAGGAAGAACAGGTTAGGGAGGCAGAGACAGGTTGGACTGGTTTTGGGATGCAGTGGGTGGAGGGGAAGAGCTGGGCTGGTTGTGTGGTGCAGTGGGGGGAGGGGACGAACTGGGCTGGTTTAGGCATGTGGTGGGGGAAGGGGAGATTTTGAAACTGGTGAAGTCCACATTGATACCATTAGGCTGCAGGGTTCCCAGGCGGAATATGAGTTGCTGTTCCTGCAACCTTTGGGTGCCATCATTGTGGAACTGCAGGAGGCCCATGTTGGACATGTCATCTAAAGAATGGGAGGGGGAGTGGAAATGGTTTGCGACTGGGAGGTGCAGTTGTTTGTTGCAAACTGAGCGGAGGTGTTCTGCAAAGCGGTCCCCAAGCCTCCGCTTCGTTTCCCCAATGTAGAGAAAGCCACACCGGGTACAGTGGATGCAGTATACCACTTTGGCAGATGTGCAGGTGAACCTCTGCTTAATGTGGAATGTCATCTTGGTGCCTGGGATAGGGGTGAGGGAGGAGGTGTAGGGGCAAGTGTAGCATTTCCTGCGGTTGCAGGGGAAGGTGCCGGGTGTGGTGGGGTTGGAGGGCAGTGTGGAGCGAACAAGGGAGTCACGGAGAGAGTGGTCTCTCCGGAAAGCAGACAGGGGTGGGGATGGAAAAATGTCTTGGGTGGTGGGGTCGGATTGTAGATGGCGGAATTGTCGGAGGATGATGCGCTGTATCCGGAGGTTGGTGGGGTGGTGTGTGAGAACGAGGGGGATCCTCTTTGGGCGGTTGTGGCGGGGGCAGGGTGTGAGGAATGTGTTGCAGGAAATACGGGAGACGCGGTCAAGGGCGTTCTCGATCACTGTGGGGGGAAAGTTGCGGTCCTTGAAGAACTTGGACATCTGGGATGTGTGGGAGCTCGAACAGTTCATCCACTTCATCAATACCTTCCACCCCAACCTTCAGTTCACCTGGGCCATCTCCAGCACATCCCTCACCTTCCTGGACCTCTCAGTCTCCATCTCAGGCAACCATCTTGTAACTGATGTCCATTTCAAGCCCACCGACTCCCACAGCTACCTAGAATTACACCTCCTCCCACCCACCCTCCTGCAAAAATTCCATCCCCTATTCCCAATTCCTCCGCCTCCGCCGCATCTGCTTCCACGATAAGACATTCCACTCCCACAAATCCCAGATGTCCAAGTTCTTCAAGGACCGCAACTTTCCCCCAACAGTGATCGAGAACGCCCTTGACCGCGTCTCCCGTATTTCCCGCAACACATCCCTCACACCCTGCCCCCGCCACAACCGCCCAAAGAGGATCCCCCTCGTTCTCACACACCACCCCACCAACCTCCGGATACAGCGCATCATCCTCCGACACTTCCGCCATCTACAATCCAACCCCACCACCCAAGACATTTTTCCATCCCCACCCCTGTCTGCTTTCCGGAGAGACCACTCTCTCCGTGACTCCCTTGTTCGCTCCACACTGCCCTCCAACCCCACCACACCCGGCACCTTCCCCTGCAACCGCAGGAAATGCTACACTTGCCCCTACACCTCCTCCCTCACCCCTATCCCAGGCCCCAAGATGACATTCCACATTAAGCAGAGGTTCACCTGCACATCTGCCAATGTGGTATACTGCATCCACTGTACCCGGTGTGGCTTTCTCTACATTGGGGAAACGAAGCGGAGGCTTGGGGACCGCTTTGCAGAACACCTCCGCTCAGTTCGCAACAAACAACTGCAACTCCCAGTCGCAAACCATTTCCACTCCCCCTCCCGTTCTTTAGATGACATGTCCATCATGGGCCTCCTGCAGTTCCACAATGATGGCACCCAAAGGTTGCAGGAACAGCAACTCATATTCCGCCTGGGAACCCTGCAGCCTAATGGTATCAATGTGGACTTCACCAGTTTCAAAATCTCCCCTTCCCCCACCGCATCCCTAAACCAGCCCAGTTCGTCCCCTCCCCCCACTGCACCACACAACCAGCCCAGCTCTTCCCCTCCACCCACTGCATCCCAAAACCAGTCCAACCTGTCTCTGCCTCCCTAACCTGTTCTTCCACTCACCCATCCCTTCCTCCCACCCCAAGCCACACCCCCATCTACCTACCTACCTCATCCCACCTCCTTGACCTGTCCGTCTTCCCTGGACTGACCTATCCCCTCCCTACCTCCCACCTATACTCTCTCCACCTATCTTCTGTTCTCTCCATCTTTGGTCCACCTCCCCCTCTCTCCCTATTTATTCCAGAAGCCTCACCCCATTCACCTCTCTGATGAAGGATCTAGGCCTGAAACGTCAGCTTTTGTGCTCCTGAGATGCTGCTTGGCCTGCTGTGTTCATCCAGCCTCACATTTTATTATCTTGGATTCTCCAGCATCTGCAGTTCCCATTATCTCTGATACCATGATACATATTTTGTTTGAGTTTTTACAGGTCTGACAGAATAATTTAGACATTTTTGGAATTATTTAGCTCTAGACAGATAATTTGGGATACTTAATGAAAATAGCATTTGTAATTGTTCAATTTGATGATTTTTCAAAGACCAGTTCTAGAAATCTTAAAGGTGATACAGACTGTGTCATATTTCAATAGAAAATTATTCTCAGAAAAAATAGGTTATGTCATTCAGGTAATGACTCTAATCAAATAGAGAACCACTGGCCAATTTGCAATTAAATTTTCTTGTGCAGCATTTTATCTAAGAGGAAATGTGAATTATGAGTCTTAACACTGTATATTGTGTAGTTTTATGAGGAACTAAATATGTAAACTCTGAGTATGTTTAGAATTAGTACACTACCTCCTCCCAAAATCATGTCTTTAAATCTGTAACTCGGAAAATGTTGCAATTCATTTCTACATCAAAGGTTAAAAGGGGAAAATACATTTAGCTGGGTTCTTGTCCTTAATCACTGTGCAGGCAGCTTTCTGGAGAATGCACAGGCACAGAAATCAGGAGCAGGATCACCTATAACATGGATTTCAATAAAGAACTATAATTTGCACGATGAAAATTAACGGTATTGGTGAGGTAACAGATGATTTCTATTGAACTGACATAACTTAATAGCTTCAGAAGAGAATGACTCCCAAACAGACACACTGACAGAACAACTTTCCATCTCTTGCTCCCAGCTACCTTCAAAACGCAGTAGGTCAATGTGTCTACCTATGCTGTAGAGTACTCTGCAACACCTGGTGAATTTTGGGACACAGAGAGAATCAAAGAATGTGCAGAAAAGTAGAGTTATTCAGAAGATGCAGGGTCCATCTGGTCTTACCCTGTTCTCATTTCTTATGGTCTTAATTCTAGAGATGTCCTAGCATGTGAGTTAGCTCAGCCTTACCAGCTTTCTTTGGTTCATTTGGAGTGTGATAGATTCCAATTAATAAAGTAAACTTTTCATAACTATAATACTAATGAAAAATAAATCGTGAATTTTGAGTGAGAATAAGATTGGGTTCAACTGTAATACACATACATATATATTAGTTAATGGTTCTGAAAGCATTAATGCTGGATACTGCATTTGGCTTCACAACCTGATGACATCATGCAGTCTCAGGTGGTGAACCAAGAGATGAGTTCTAAATACTGATGGGGCCACCTCTGTCTCCTGACTGTCTTAGAAATTATGCCTAATTAGCCAAAGTAATTTGTACCAATTGTTATCGCACAATAATCTGCACCTTTTTGTGAAGATGTTCCTCTGTTTGTTAAGACCCACTAGTGTTTCATCCTCTATTACTATTTAATGAGGAGGCCCTTAGTTTCAGTATCGAAAAGAGTATTAGTGGGAGAACTCTACACCGACACAAGCTGCTAATGGCTGGCTCCACAGACCTACAACATGATGATCAGTGGTGGCATCATTTACTCAAAGTCATCAAGGTGACAATTGTGATAATAAAAAGTCCATTGAACAGGAAGAAAAAGAGAAATCAGATGTGAAGGGGGCCTATCAGTTTATGAACATTACTTCTTCAAGAATATATTGATTCTCAGTCAGCAACTGCAAACATTTGAGTGGAGAATCATTCTGCAGAACCTGTGGAAAAAGTAGCAGGACAAAAGCCGTGCACTTGGCCAAAAGCTCCACCTCAGAGCTGTTAAGAGGTGCTGGAAAGACAGGGCAGTCAAGAAACAGAGTTAAAAAGACTAATCACATTTAGAAGATATAATGTGCTTAGAGAAGAAGAAGCTGTAGGGCCAGACCAGGTTCCAGGTTTGTCTGGGAAGCAACTATTTTAGGCCTTTGGGAATTAAGTTTAAAGCTTTCTGCTGGCAAGAGGAAAAAGAAAGTTTAAATTTATGGCACAAAGTAAAGGATAGACCATTCAGAAAGTTTCACCAATGTAGCCATGGTGACAATAGTAAAGGCAAGGATTAATAAATTAATTTGTACTGAGGCTGTCACGTTTGGAATGTATGGAGCAGATTTAAGTTGACAAAAGAGGAATTTAAAAGGCTGAGAATATGAAATCTAATGGAAGAAGAAAGTTTTTAAAAGTTAGGATTTTAGTAAGAGCAGGAAATAATCAATTGAAACCTCACATTTGGCAGAGATATCTACAAAGGCCACAGCCACAGATGTTTATTTGAAAAATCAGGGACAGGGGCACGCTTTCTAGGGCCAGGGGCATGCTTTCTATATTATGCTGTGAAAAGCCATTTTGCCCAGGAAGAGATAATGGGAACTGCAGATGCTGGAGATTCCAAGATAATAAAATGTGAGGCTGGATGAACACAGCAGGCCAAGCAGCATCTCAGGAGCACAAAAGCTGACGTTTCGGGCCTAGACCCTTCATCAGAGAGGGGGATGGGGGGAGGGAACTGGAATAAATAGGGAGAGAGGGGGAGGCGGACCGAAGATGGAGAGCAAAGAAGATAGGTGGAGAGGGTGTAGGTGGGGAGGTAGGGAGGGGATAGGTCAGTCCAGGGAAGACGGACAGGTCAAGGAGGTGGGATGAGGTTAGTAGGTAGCTGGGGGTGCGGCTGGGGGTGGGAGGAAGGGATGGGTGAGAGGAAGAACCGGTTAGGGAGGCAGAGACAGGTTGGACTGGTTTTGGGATGCAGTGGGTGGGGGGGAAGAGCTGGGCTGGTTGTGTGGTGCAGTGGGGGGAGGGGATGAACTGGGCTGGTTTAGGGATGCAGTGGGGGAAGGGGAGATTTTGAAACTGGTGAAGTCCACATTGATACCATATGGCTGCAGGGTTCCCAGGCGGAATATGAGTTGCTGTTCCTGCAACCTTCGGGTGGCATCATTGTGGCAGTGCAGGAGGCCCATGATGGACATGTCATCAAGAGAATGGGAGGGGGAGTGGAAATGGTTTGCGACTGGGAGGTGCAGTTGTTTGTTGCGAACTGAGCGGAGGTGTTCTGCAAAGCGGTCCCCAAGCCTCCGCTTGGTTTCCCCAATGTAGAGAAAGCCGCACCGGGTACAACTGATGTCCATTTCAAGCCCACCGACTCCCACAGCTACCTAGAATACACCTCCTCCCACCCACCCTCCTGCAAAAACTCCATCCCCTATTCCCAATTCCTCCGCCTCCGCCGCATCTGCTCCCACGATAAGACATTCCACTCCCGCACATCCCAGATGTCCAAGTTCTTTAAGGACCGCAACTTCCCCCCCACGGTGATTGAGAACGCCCTTGACCGCGTCTCCCGCATTTCCCGCGACACATCCCTCACACCCCGCCCCCGCCACAACCGCCCCAAGAGGATCCCCCTCGTTCTCACACACCACCCTACCAACCTCCGGATACAACGCATTATCCTCCGACACTTCCGCCATTTACAATCCGACCCCACCACCCAAGACATTTTTCCATCCCCACCCCTGTCTGCTTTCCGGAGAGACCACTCTCTCCGTGACTCCCTTGTTCGCTCCACACTGCCCTCCAACCCCACCACACCCGGCACCTTCCCCTGCAACCGCAGGAAATGCTACACTTGTCCCCACACCTCCTCCCTCACCCCCATCCCAGGCCCCAAGATGACATTCCACATTAAGCAGAGGTTCACCTGCACATCTGCCAATGTGGTATACTGCATCCACTGTACCCGGTGCGGCTTTCTCTACATTGGGGAAACCAAGCGGAGGCTTGGGGACCGCTTTGCAGAACACCTCCGCTCAGTTCGCAACAAACAACTGCACCTCCCAGTCGCAAACCATTTCCACTCCCCCTCCCATTCTCTTGATGACATGTCCATCATGGGCCTCCTGCACTGCCACAATGATGCCACCCGAAGGTTGCAGGAACAGCAACTCATATTCCGCCTGGGAACCCTGCAGCCATATGGTATCAATGTGGACTTCACCAGTTTCAAAATCTCCCCTTCCCCCACTGCATCCCTAAACCAGCCCAGTTCATCCCCTCCCCCCACTGCACCACACAACCAGCC
This sequence comes from Stegostoma tigrinum, assembly GCF_030684315.1. NCBI lineage: Eukaryota > Metazoa > Chordata > Chondrichthyes > Orectolobiformes > Stegostomatidae > Stegostoma > Stegostoma tigrinum. The sequence continues at coordinate 30,159,961 of NC_081373.1, forward strand.
CAGCTCTTCCCCCCCACCCACTGCATCCCAAAACCAGTCCAACCTGTCTCTGCCTCCCTAACCGGTTCTTCCTCTCACCCATCCCTTCCTCCCACCCCCAGCCGCACCCCCAGCTACCTACTAACCTCATCCCACCTCCTTGACCTGTCCGTCTTCCCTGGACTGACCTATCCCCTCCCTACCTCCCCACCTACACCCTCTCCACCTATCTTCTTTGCTCTCCATCTTCGGTCCGCCTCCCCCTCTCTCCCTATTTATTCCAGTTCCCTCCCCCCATCCCCCTCTCTGATGAAGGGTCTAGGCCCGAAACGTCAGCTTTTGTGCTCCTGAGATGCTGCTTGGCCTGCTGTGTTCATCTTGCCCAGGAAGAAGCAGGATAACTCCATCTAGCCTGCAGAATGCAGGAAAACCTTCATTTTGTCTGCAGGAAGTGAGAAACCATGACTACATACAATGACAGAATACTGTTACACAGTAGATTTTGAAGTTTCCAGCTTCATATTGCAACAGGGTTTCATAGAAGTAAATAACATAGTGATGCTATAATATAAAATGTATAAGCCTGAACTGGCTTTAAACCAAGAACATTAAAGCAATATTGTGTACCATACGATAACAAATGAAATTGCAAACTGATTACCAACGCCAATTTTAAAAAAGCTTTATATGTTAAATATAATTAACTGCATTAAACATCAATGTCAAAACAGATAATACCACCTCAAAGTTTCAGCATCAGAAAAGAGGCTAACTGAAACATAAGGTTGAACAACTTGGAGAAAGCAGTTCCTACAAATTAAAAAGTTACAAAATTAAATATTAAATCTCTTGATGAACAAGTAAAAGCACTATTGTGTTCAGTGGACCTCCAAACAGATGATATTATAAACTACCAAAATATAAAAGAAGGTACAGAGACTTCTGAAGAAGTTCTAGCAGCTTTAGATAATAACTTTAATCTAAAAAATTAATAAAATCACTGAAAGGGCAAGTTTCAATGGAAGATCTAGGAAAATCAGTAGGCAATTTCATTAATGCTCTTCACAGATTAGCGGAAAAGGGTAACCATGGAGTTTTGAAATCAGAATTCATCTGAGACAGAATTGTTGTTGAAATTTCAAGTATTTATCGGGCTATTACAGTCAAATAAACTAACTTTGGAGAAAGATATAAAAATAGAAACCAGGAATTCTCAAGATGAGAAGGACAGCCTTACCACAGGAGTCAACAAAGCCTATCCACTTCATTAAGTACAAAGCCTCTGTAGACATGTATGACAATCCAACACTAAAGTAAGACAAACAGCAGAGACTAAGAGACAATGCCAGTACAGGTGAGTAAAAGAAATGCACAAGAACAGAAGAGATGTATTGCTGTGACACAAAGAATGTTATGTGTTTCGAATAATGGTTCACTTCCAGAAGATGTGTAGAAGAAGGACCTCAGTTTCACAGCAGCAAGAAGTCAAATGCCTAAGCATAACAAAGAAGCCAACACAATAAACACTCCCTCATTGGAAAGATACCGGAGGTAAGCAAAATTAATTGCTCAACTGACCTGAATTTGACAGAAATATAGAGACCTTCCAAAAGTCAAAAAACAGATGTATCAGTAGATTGACAATAAAGATTTGCTTTAATAAAATAAACATAGGCTGAATGCAACAGCATGGAAGCCCGAATAAAGCCACAGATTCAGACGGTTTCTGGTCTGAAAATCCAAGATACTACAAAGAAAAATGAATTTATTTCAATAAAGATGGATCTTCCATGACGGATATCTATGTGATTAAAGGTTAACTGTCAGTGGTATCATTCCTGAAACTGTAAGTGCTGAAGTTGAGAGCAGAGAGTGTCAGGACACTTTCCTCCCCCTAATAACCCTAATTAGATTACTACATTTCGTGCAGTATTGCAGTCATGCCCTGGCAGAAATGATGCCAGCATTCTCCTGCTCTGCCAATGCCTCCGGGTCAACCTATTTGGCACATTCTGGACATTCTGAGCCCTCAAGGTGCTAGTGGATAGGAGAGAATCAAAATATCTCCCTTGCCCTCATTGCCTGCAGCAGGGTCTCCTCTGGGAACCTCAACCCACTTTCTCTCTTAGCTGTTTCCTCAACAGCAATTCTCTCAGGTGCCTGTGGCCTGGATGTGCCTGTCCTATAAATGGAGCCAAATTTCTTTAAATCGCATTAGAAGCACCCATTCTCCCAGCTGGTCACACAGGTACTCCGTGTGTGAGTAGCACTGACTGCATGCTTATATCTTTAGACTGCGTTAGCAGCATAAATATTACATGCTTGTGAATTCACAATGACAGGTACATGTTATGTGTGCCCAGTCTTTGGTTTCTAGGTCAGTACATATTTTATTTCAGTTGTTATCAATCTCGTTGCTGTTTCAGCAACTTCTACATTTGTTTCCCGTTTTAAGATGTTGTAGCTTTTCCCTTATTATCTCTTGTAAACTCCAACATTTTAGAGGATGATTGATTTCAGAATGTATCATTTGTTGCATTTCCAAATTTCTTGCAGACACATTAGGGAAAAATAGTTTGTATTTGACACAATTTTGGGGGGCTAAAAGGAAACTTATATGAGCTCATGCCAGAAGACCTGTTCATAAGCTGCCAATTCTGCAAGCGTCTGCTAGTTCAGGCAGACTAAACTTTTGAGCTGCAGTTGCAGTATTTGGAGGCTTTATGCTTAAACCACAGGCTGAACGATTCACTTTGAACTCACCCAGTTTGCCATCTCTTCATCAGAGAGAAAAAGCCCCAGCAGTCAATGTACATAGCAATTTAAAGGCTTTACTTAAACACTAAATTCCAATCTGATTGGTAACAGGTTAACATTTTAAAAATCCAAGCTTGATGGGGCAAACTAAGAAATGAAGTGTCAGGGCATGAGCAGATTAGTCTGAAAAGTTAGTGAATAATACAAAGATATCCTAATATCTTCTGCAATTTAGTTGAAAATGTGATACGTTAAAACTTTAGAATAGATTAATCTGCTTATATTTACTTTTCTGATGCATTACTATGGAAACTGGTTCAATGTCCTTCAAACTCTCACAAAAGTATTGATTTCCACTGTTCATATGACCGCTCCTACTCTGTAAAACATCACCATCCATGTTTGGTCATTTTCACAGGGATGTGTAGTATTTTTCACTTATCTGCCCTATGATGGATGAAAAAGCCACGTGTTTGGACCAAGTACGCATTCTTTATCATATCATTTTGCCAGCGTTTGGTCAAATCCGAATGGGTGCTGTAAATTCCTGCATTACTAACACAAGACCTACCTCACTTCCTCACACTGTGCATATATTCAAGGTTTAAACACGTAAGGTGAATCTGCCCTTTAAAAAAATTATAGGGTATATATTTTGAATAGCGCCCAATGCAATCAGGTATCCTCTCAATGTTGTATGTGCTGAAAATAATTCATTTAGTTTACATCAGATGTTCTTTCTGCACAACTAAATTTGCCATCAACGCTTGGGAATTTCTCAGTACATAAAGATAGAAAAACTTTCTCTACAAGGCTAAAGAAAATGACCCCTCATATTAGAGTGTTGTGAAAAATGAAAAGGGATGTCATTAAAGAAGAAAGACTTGTATTAATACAGCACCTTTTGTAGCATCAGGACAAGCTAATATGTTTTTCAACCCACAATGAACAATTGAAGTTAAGCTGCTAACTAACCATGTAATAAGCACTTACTAAAGTTGCAGCTCTAAATTAGTACTTATTTCCTCTTTAAAAGCATATTTCAGAACACTGGAGTGCCAGCAGTGCAGTAGTTATACTTTCAATTAAATTTTACGTAGTCATCATATTGCAGAATACATTTTTTAAAAATATGTACTAAAAAACAATGTTTGTTGATGTACAAGGAAGATTTTACCCACTAGTTAAAAAAAATGAATTGCCCTACAGACATTAAATAATGTGCTTGAAAACAATGCCTGACAATGTTAATATTCATTTGCTAAAGTATTTCCAAATTATTTATCTGTCAATCATTCTGCCACAGAAAGCAGCTGCATGTGCCTGTGGGTAAAATGATTATAAGTTGTTCAATTGGTCAGATGCATTAGTAGGTATAATCTTCAGACATACAAGACCAGTGGATTAAAAGGTTTAACTATTTATTGAACAGATATAATGGGCTAATTTTACCAGCCTCTGAATGATATAGGCAATGAGTCAGTTGGCAAATATAGTGAGTTCAGAAAAATTAAAATTCTCAACAAAAAGAAAACAAAGTCCAATTTTCCACACAAGATTTAAACCATGGAATGAGAATCATACTGGAGGGTGGTGAGATGCTTTTTGCATATATTTACATCTTAATGTTACCTATTCTTTTCTCATTTATGTGTAATTTCCTATTCACCCATACAACAGGGAGAAATTAGATGGCACCAATTCCTGTCAGAGCTGATGCCATTTTCTGTTCTGGGCCTCTGTCTTGGACAGCAGTCCTAAAAACCTTTGGTTACCATCTGCAATCATTATCCAAGTTAGCATTGGACACATGCCAGCCTCACCACATGATCATGGCAAATCTCAACCCCTTAGAATACAGTTCTCCACCTCAATGCTGCAGTTTGGAGCACAAACACACACCTTCCATTGTAATGCTGCTAAGAGGCTGTTTGCACATGGGGACAAGCACCCATCTCAAGCCTCATAGTAGAGTATCTCTCTGGGGTCTTCATTGGATCCGCTAGCCAGGGAGCCGCAGCCTGTCCTGCTGGCCTGGTGTAGTCAGGGTGCCGCAGCCTGTCCTGCTGGTCTGGTGTCATCAGGGAGCCGCAGCCTGTCCTGCTGGTCCGGTGTCATCAGGGAGCCGCAGCCTGTCCTGCTGGTCCAGTGTTGTCAGGGAGCCGCAGCCTGTCCTGCTGGTCCAGTGTAGTCAGGGAGCCATAGCCTGTCCTGCTGGCCCGGTGTCGTCAGGGAGCCGCAGCCTGTCCTACTGGTCTGGTGTAGTCAGGGAGCTGCAGCCTGTCCTGCTAGTCCGGTGTAGTCAGGGAGCCGCAGCCTGTCCTGCTGGCCTAGTGTAGTCAGGGAGCCACAGCCTGTCCTGCTGGTCCAGTGTAGTCAGGGAGCCGCAGCCTGTCCTCTTTGTCCAGTGTAGTCAGGGAGCCGCGGCCTGTCCTGCTGGTCCGGTGTAGTCAGGGAGCCGCAGCCTGTCCTGCTGGTCCGCTATTGTCAGGGAGCTGCACAGAGGTGAGCTCGGGGTGGCCCGGTCACTTATCACTCAGGACCTTCCATCCAGGCCGGTCACAGGGCGGACTACAGTCAGTTCTGGAGATCTGATCATTGAAAGTGAAGATTGGGGGAGAAATCAGGAATCACCACTGTGGTAGGCAAGCTGGGGGAGCCAACTGTAGGCCTCAGAGCAGCTTAATTTTGAAGGAAGGCAACTGGTCATTGTAAGAGCTGGAGACAAAATGGAGGATGCAAACTGGTGGAGGCAGGTGCACGTCAAGGCCTGGTGAGGATATAGTAGAAGGGCAACTTCCACTAAGTAAAACTCAGTATAGAGCTTGTGGGAATTTTTAGAAATTCAGAGCAGATAGTGTTGACAGAGGAAGAACGGACCATGAAGATTTTGATAGTTGGGGGGAGGTGGCGGGACCTTGATTACTACCACTTTACACCTTACATCTCATGTTAAAACTGGATAGAAATGTTTTCCATACAATGAGAAGGATTGAGTTTCATTGTGTCTCAGAGTTTCATTGACACTTGGATGATTTGGTTTGAATCATCATATTAACTTGCTCAGAATTGATATTTTTCTTGCATTCTCATCACTCCAATGACAAGATCACATGATCTGATGATCATTCCAAAGTGCTTTGCAGACACTGATATGTAATTTATTATCAGCCTTGGCCCAGCAATCATACCTCACACCCCTGAGCCAGGAGGTCACGTGTTCGAACTTTTCTCTATGTACTGGAGAACACAATTTTAGCTGACACATCACTGTAATATTGTGAAGGAATTTTTGTGAAGGAATACAGCCATAAAGAAGGCTTGCAAGAGTCATTTTTTTTGTATAGATAAGGGTAAAAAAAGGATCCACAGATTACAAAGACACATTTAAAAATTGTACACTAGCATATGCTATTCTGACATTCTCAGAAAATATGGCACTATGTAGAAACAGAAAAGAATACATGCAGCTGTGGGCTTTTTTTTTCAACCATGAGGCATTTTCTAATCTTAAAGCACAGATTTGTGACTAAAGGCAAAAAAAAAATTGAGCACCATACTACTCACAAGTATGTCTTCCATAGAATCAAAGGGGCCCATAACTCACAAGAACTTGACAGTTATATTAGTTTCAATTACAGAGGCTTGACTTTCAAAGAAACCTAAGTGATCAAAATTAAATTTGGAACATAAAAGGAGAAACCTAATTGCAATGAAGTGATTGGCCTGATACACGAGCAACTAATTCTGCACCACAAGGAACAAACTGAAAGACAGTCACGTTGATTTGACTAGGTAGTTTTAAAATTTACTGTCTCTCACTCCCTTGTAGATGAAGGATAATGTTACTTTAGTAGCTGATGGATATCTTAATTAAAATGCTTTTGGGAACAATAATTGAACTTTAGGGCTGGATCATCCAATGTAAATAAAGTTGTATTTTCCCTATTTTCTCTAGAAACATATTATGCTGTAATTGACTTTTCACCAGATGTTGAATTGCACATGCGATAGATAACACAGAGTAGAGCTGAATGAACACAGCAGGTCAGGCAGCATCGGAGGAGCAGGAAAGTTGATGTTTCATGTCGGGACCTTTATTGAGAAATGGGGAGGGGGAAGGGAGCTCAGAAATAAATAGAGAAAGAAGGAGTGGGGCTGAGGAAGGTGGGTGGGATGGTGATAGGTGAGTGCAGGTACAGAGTGGGGGGGATGAGCCAATGAGGTGGGAGGGACAGTTAGGTGGCAGGGAAGATGGACACATCATGTCACGTAAAGGAGACAGGGATGAAAGGGAGGGTTGATCATGGGATGAGGCCGGGGTGGGGAGATTTTGAACTGGTAAAATCCATGTTTAGGCTACTGGGCTGTGAGGTCCTGAGGTGAAATATGAGGTGCTGCTCCTCCAGTTTACGGATGGCATCATTGTGACACTGGAGGAGGTCCAGGGTGGGCATGTTACCCAGGGAGTGGGAGGGAGAGTTAAAATGGTTCACGTTTCCTACACTTCTGCACACACATCCCCTCCCTCCAACAAAAGCAAAGACAGAATCCCCCCCGTCCTCAGACATCACCCCACCAACTTCCGCATTCAACATATCACCACTACTTCCATCACCTACAATCGACACCACAATCAAAGAGATATTTCTCTCCCCACTTCTATCTGCCTTTTGTGGGGACTGCTCTCTCCATGACTCCCTCGTCAGGTCCACACATCCCTACAAACACCACCATCCCTGGCACCTTTCCCTGCTACATCTGCCCCCACACGTCCCTCCTCACCTCCATTCAAGGAACAAACCAAACCTTTCACATCAGACAGGGGTTCACCTGCACACCCGTCAACTTGGTCTGCTGTATCCGCTGCTCCCGATGTGGCCTCCTCTACATCGATGAGACCAAGTGAAGTCTTGGAGACTGTTTTGTAGAACATCTACACTATGTACAACAAATGACAGTACCTTCCAGACCCAAAACATCAATTTTCCTGGTCCCCTGATGCTGCCTGGCCTGCTGCATTCCTCCAGCTCCACACTGTGTTATCTCTGAATCCCACATCTGCAGTTCTGATTATCTCTGATTGAATTGCAAATGCACTTTTTTTAACAAATTTTATATGTTCTAAAATGTATATTGTCTCACATATTCTTCTGTGTCAATAACTCGAGAACACAATTCCATAGTACCTTGATGGGAGTACGATCTGAAAGCTTTCAGCAAAACCCTAAAAATAGTCAGAAAATTATAGATTTTTCTACGATAGCAGGATTTTTCTAAAGAAGTCTGATACATAAAGTGGTTTGCTAGGCCATTTCAGAAGGCAGTTAAGAGTCAACCACACTGCTGTTGGTCTGGCATTGCATGTCAGTCAGACCTGTAAGAACAGCAGATTTCATTACCTAAAGGGCATTAGTGAGCCAGATAAGCTTTTCATAACAATCACTAATGGTTTCAGGGTCACCATTACATAGACCAACTTTTAATTCCAGAATTATTAATTATTAAGTTCCACAAGCTTTCTTCGTGGGATTTAAATCCATGTCCCTAAAGCATGGCCATGGAAGATGGTCATAATCTTGTCTGGCTCCTTTCCTTTTGGCAGAATGGAACAGTTCTTCAGACCCATTTAAGGATCTTTGTGATGACTTTCTCTGCCTGAGGTTCTGAGGAGTTATCTGGAAGGTACTCCTGATCTGAAATTGTCACAAAGAGGGATTAAAATTATATACTACATTTTTGAGGCAATATTTCAATGACAGAGACATTAAGCTCACCCGAGTTATGGGTTGAATATGGATAAACACTAGGTCTGATTTAAAGAACTCTAGGTGACTTCCTTGACATTCTGCTCACCATTTATCCTTCAGTCACTGAAAGCAAAAGAATGGTGAACTTGTCATTTTCATGCTGTTTGAAAAACTTTGCTATGCACAAATCTGGTGCAGTGTTCACCCACTAAAAAATAATAACTATCCCTGAAAAGTAAATAACTGCCTGTAAAGTGTGTAGGAACATCTTGAGGACACATATAAATGTTGAATTTTTAGCTGCTCATCCACAGCAGAAATGGAACCTCGATGACTTACAATCTCAATTTAATGCAACACTTTTCTTGCAAATCAGGAGCACAGTGAAAGCAGCATGAATCAGCTGATATACATTGGACAATTCCAGAGAGATAGATAACTGTCATCTAGATTCCTTGTACCTTTTGGAATTTACAATTCCTCTTCAAAACATGGCTTGCAAATTTTAACTTTGGATCATGAAACCAGTCGGAGTCAGTGTTCGGGGTCACTAAGGTTAACATTGCTTAAAAATCTTAAAAATCAGAGGTCTTACTTCCTGAGAAATTTAGGCAATCTAAATTGATCAGGAATTTAATTCACATGTGACAGTATATTGATTACATAGTTATAATGAAGAAAGAAGATATCGAAAAAATGTTTTCATGCATATTTTAAAAGATTTGCATTTTATCTATAACATACAGAAAACAATGCAAACAGTTCCCCATAGATGTCGAAAAAAATTACTGTAGATGCTGAAATCTGCTGTAGCTGCACTGCATCACCTGCTAAAAGACTGAAAGATACAGAACTGAAGATGAAATTTGAGCTTGACTCCCATTTGTAACACGATGATGGGTCGTCTGCTATTCTTTAAATTTATTATATAATAGATCAATAGAATTTCAGAGACTGTATATCAAGTATGAGAAATGGATTTAAAGTTAATATTAAACTGATCACTATCAAAGTAACAAAATAAAAAAGATAATAGGAACTGCAGATGCTGGAGAATCCGAGACAACAAGGTGTGGAGCTGGATGAACACAGCAGCTCCTGCTCCTAAATGCTGCTTGGCCTGCTGTGTTCATCTAGCTCCACACCTTGTTAACAAAATAATAGCTTGTGCCTTTAGTCCAGAAGAACTGAGCCTTCCACAGTCCAGTGAAGATTGGTCAGTTCCAGGGAAGGTGACAGCCTGGTGTTACTATTGCCGGACTGTTAATCCAGAGACCTGATAATGTTTTAGGGCATAATGAAGGCAAATGTTTAGCACTGCTGCATCACTGGGCCAGGGACCTAGGTTTGATTCCAGCCTTTGAAAGAGTATGTGGAGTTTCCACATTCCCCCTATGTCTGCATGGGTTTCTGGATGGGGCTCTGGTTTCCTCCCACACTCCAAAGATGTGCAGGTTAGATGGATTGGCCATGTTAAATTTTTCTGTAATGTCGAGGGATGTGCGGCCTAGGTGGATTAGCCATTTTAAAGGCAGTGTTATGGGAATAGGGTGGGTGGAATGCACTTTGGCAGGTTGGTGCAGACTAGATAGGCTGAATGGCCTCTATCTGCGCTGTTAATCATCACAGTTTTACTTCCTGCTGTTCATATCCTATCTTCAATCTGCAGTCACTTATGCAGCCTTACAAGATTTGTTGACTGTTTTATCTGAAAAGCATCAATCTATATGGTGAATACAATCAGACATATGCCTTTTGATTTCAAAAAATATGATTTGCATAGCTAAAACTTAACTTTCAGCTTTAAACCTGGCAGAGCTGGAAATAATTTGCATAATTGGTGAATCCTAAACCAGGGAATTTTTTTTGTACTGTGATATGATTAGTTTAGAACTTAACAGGAAGACTTGCATTTTCCTTAAAGCTGATAGAAGCCCAATTTCGACTGCTTTCCCATCCACAATGGATAAGCAAAAACTTCACCAATTTAGGATAAAGTAAAACAAACAATGTTACACACAGGGGCATACTTAAATCCAGAGCCCAGGACACTTGTCCTGTCCTGAAGGGATCTCTCCTAGACACCACGTTTTCCAAACTTTGCCAACAAATCTGATAAGTTAACTGGATGTTTGTTGAAATCCTGATGAAAGCATCATATCAACATGTGTCGTTAACTCTTAATTCTTGGTTTCCATTGTTTGAAAAAATATACAAACATTGAGAGCTACCGATAATTCTGTAGAGACAATATCAATTGTAGATACAAGTCTCTTTTAGTTGCTTTCACGATATTTGCATTGCTGGTTTTACATTAAACTGTAATGAAAGGCATAAGAAGATTAGAAAGTAACCAGTAAATAACTGCATTTTTTCTGCCGTCAGCCATCAGACTCTAAAACTAGACACAATCTCCAGAGCAAACAATAACACACGGGCCCTTATTTTCTGGAATAAGCAATGTAAATGAGAGGTGAATAGCAGCAACAGGTTTGAAGAAACACCAATGGAATTTACAACCTTACCCATCCTAGTCTAAGACATAAATCATCTTTAAAACTGATAGGCTGTGGAGAGACTTTCCAGTTGATAAGAAGCAAAGGAAGGTTAGAGGTAATTTGAAAGGGTGTGATAAACAGTCAGGTACTGTAATTGAACAGCTGGCAGCTATGAATACTTCGTGAGGAAGAGCAGCAGGTCACTATATCTAGACACATTGATGTGGACTCATCTGTTTTGTGAGCCCCTCAAACTTTGAGATGTGCAAACTTCAGGTTACTTCAATAATTTATTTCAGTCCTAAACTTACAATACGGAGCTTCTTTATATTATTAACATTCTAAAAGCAATCTGAATGAAGAATACTAAGTATTAGTAGATTTAGGCCAATAAATGTGTGAACATCTTCAGCAATATATCTGGAAAGTTATGTATCAGTTACGCATTTCATTGTTGCATACTGAGTAATGTTATTAAATTGTTAATGTTAGTATAACTTAGTCAGAGCATATGGAGCACTTACCATTTCCTTGAGATTTAAATTCTGATAGGACAATGTTGGTTGCATCCTGAGCACCTATTTTTATTTGTTAATTTCAAACATCAATTTGATTACTTGTTCTAAAACTCAATTGGTATCCTGACTATAAAATTTGTAACGCTGGTCTTTCCAGTTGACTTTCCTTTGTGGGCTCCAATTGGCTGTGCATGATTGACACTTTTAATATTGAACAGCAATGGGGAGTGCCATGAACAGTTTAAAAAAAAGCAAATTAAAAGTGAAAAGTCTGATGCACTTGGTACAACAGGAAATTAGCAAGCAACAAAAGGCCAATTGGGCCATCAGGCCGACTCCACAACCTATGCTGGAGCACCACAACCGGTCAGTTCTGATGAAGGGCCGCGGACCCAAAACATTGACTCTGCTTTCTCTCCATAGATGCTGCCAGATCTGCTGTGTTTCTCCAAAAATTCCTGGTTTTGTTTCAGATTCCCAGCATGTGCAGTATTTGTTTTCTAAGCAGCTGTCGTTACCTTGCAATAATTTAACATCTTTGATTCACTAGAGAATCATGTATTTCAGGTAAAATATAGTATTGGACTAAGATGTTATGAGGCACCACTCAGAAATTGAGACAGGGTCTGTTGACATCACTATTTTAATTCCACTGCTGTATTTATTGCACAAGCTATATTACCTAGAACCTAACCAATAACTTTGATAGATTTTGTTAACCTTTAGATAGGAGTGTGAAAAACCATTACATTAAAATATGATTCATTTAAAATTGTTTCCTATGTTCATCTAAATATAGACCGTGGAATCCCAGGGTATTATTTAATGAAAATTGCAAATAACAAGTATTTTTCTTTCAATGCTAAATGAGGTGTATCAAAAGCTGCATAGATCTTTTGTTGAAATGAAACTGCAGATTATTTCAAAAATATGCCCCCCGTCCCCACTCCGAAACCTAAAATGTGTGCTGCATGAGTGCTACTGAAATCTGCAGAAACTAGACACAATATATTGCTGTGTGCAAGCTATACCCCCTGACACTTAAACTTCCTTTGTCTATGAACGTATTCCTTCATGTCATCACATTTCAGGGCATAACTGAAGCAAAAAATTCCACACTTTGGGAAAGATATGAGTGTTCTTGAATGTGTGCAGAGGAGAATTTCCAAAATGTTTTCAGGATTGAAGGATCTGTCACTGCAAGGTTTTGTTGGAGAAACTGAGTTGTTTGCCTTGGAGAGAGTTTGGGGAGAATTGACAGAGTGTACAACAGATACATTCAACAAGCTGTTTCAGTGTTTGATAGTGTAGGCATGCATAAAAACAGATTTTACATTTCAGAAGATGTCAGGTATATTCAGGGAAGAACCTTTTACACACTGGGCAATAACAAGCGAGAATTCACAAATGATTGCAAAAGCAAATTGTTTGGGTCCTTGAAGGAAATACTTACAGGCCTGGCATGAAATTGATGGATCAAATGGTTTCCTTCTGTATCGTTATGACCTTGGGTGACCAATGAAAGTGGAAACCTAGCCTTATGAAAATGTTAATGAACTAAAAACTATGTGATTTGTTCAGCAACTAATATTCAAAAGTAAACACATGCAGAAAATGGAGCAGTTCAATCACGCCCAGCCGTTTTGCAAGTGTGAAAATGGACACCAATACGTCAGATACACACAGTTTGCACACTGGGTTGTGCTCTTATGTAGGTGTCATGGGCAGAAAAATTGTGAGAACATTTCATCCTTTATCAATTTTAAAAAAGGATCTTAAATTTGTTGTGCACCTGATCTTTCTGAGCAACTGTCTCAGCATGTGATAATGGGAACTGCAGATGCTGGAGAATCCAAGATAACAAAGTGTGAAGCTGGATGAACACAGCAGGCCAAGCAGCATCTCAGGAGCACAAAAGCTGATGTTTCGGGTCTAGACCCTTCATCAGAGAGGGGGATGGGGTGAGGGTTCTGGAATAAATAGGGAGAGAGGGGGAGGCGGACCGAAGATGGAGAGAAAAGAAGATAGGTGGAGAGGAGAGTATAGGTGGGGAGGTAGGGAGGGGATATGTCAGTCCAGGGAAGATGGACAGGTCAAGGAGGTGGAATGAGGTGGTAGGTAGGAAATGGAGGTGCGGCTTGGGGTGGGAGGAAGGGATGGGTTAGAGGAAGAACAGGTTAGGGAAGCGGAAACAGGCTGGGCTGGTTTTGGGATGCAGTGGGGGGAGGGGACGAGCTGGGCTGGTTTTGGGATACCGTGGGGGAAGGGGAGATTTTGAAGCTTGTGAAGTCCACATTGATACTATTGGGCTGCAGGGTTCCCAAGCGGAATATGAGTTGCTGCTCTTGCAACCTTCGGGTGGCATCATTATGGCACTGCAGGAGGCCCATGATGGACATGTCATCTAAAGAATGGGAGGGGGAGTTAAAAAGGTTCGCGACTGGGAGGTGCAGTTGTTTGTTGCGAATCGAGCAGAGGTATTCTGCAATGCGGTCCCCAAGCCTCCACTTGGTTTCCCCAATGTAGAGGAAGCCACACCAGGTACAGTGGATACAGTATACCACATTGGCAGATGTGCATTTGAACATCTGCTTGATACGGAAAATCATCTTGGGGCCTGGGATAGGGGTGAGGGAGGAGGTGTGCGGGCAAGTGTAGCACTTCCTGCGGTTGCAGGGTAAGGTGCCGGGTGTGGTAGGGTTGGAGGGGAGTGTGGAGCGGACAAGGGAGTCTTGGAGAGCGTGGTCTCTCCAGAAGGCAGGCAAGGTTGGGGATCGAAAAATGTCTTGGGTGGTGGGGTCGGACTATAGATGGCGGAAGTGTCGGAGGATGATGCGTTGTATCCGGAGGTTGGTGGGGTGGCATGTGAGAACAAGGCGGATCCTCTGGGGGCGGTTGTGGCGGGCGCAGGGTGTGAGGGATATGTTGCAGGAAATGCAGGAGACGCGGTCAAGGGCGTTCTCGACCACTGCGGGGGGAAAGTTGTGGTCCTGGAAGAACTTGGACATCTGGGATGTGCGGGAGTGGAATGCCTTATCCTGGGAGCAGATGCGGTGGAGGCGGAGGAATTGGGAATAGGGGATGGAATTTTTGCAGGAGGGTGGGTAGGAGGAGGTGTATTCTAGGTAGCTGTGGGAGTACAGCGCCAATACAGTCATCAATGTAACGGAGGAAGAGGTGGGGTTTGGGGCCTGTATAAGTGCGGAAGGGACTGTTCCACATAACCTACAAAGAGGCAGGAATAGCTGGGGCCCATGCGGGTACCCATGGCCACCCCCTTTGTCTGTAGGAAGTGGGAGGAATTGAAAGAGAAGTTGTTGAGGGTGAGGATGAGTTCGGCTAGGCGAATGAGGGTGTTGGTGCAGGGGGATTGGTTCGGCATGCGGGACAGGAAGAAGCGGAGAGCCTTGAGGCCATCTGCATGAGGAATACAGGTGTATAGGGACTGGACATCCATGGTGAAAATGAGGTGTTTGGGGGCCAGGGAATTGGAAGTCCTGGAGAAGTTGGAGAGCGTGGATGGTGTCACGGATGTAGGTCGGGAGTTGCTGGACCAAAGGGGAGAAAATATAGTCCAGATAGGTGGAGATGAGTTCGGTGGGGCAGGAACAGGCTGAGACGATGGGTCGACCAGGGCAGGCAGGTTTGTGGATTTTGGGAAGGAGATAGAAACGGGCCGTGCAGGGTTGGGGAACAATGAGGTTGGAGGCTGTGGGTGGGAGGTCGCCTGAGGTGATGAGGTCATGGATGGTGTTGGAGATGATAGTTTGGTGCTTGGGGGTGGGGTCATGATCAAGGGGGCGGTAGAAGGAGGTGTCGGAGAGTTGGCGTTTGGCCTCGGCGATGTAGAGGTCAGTGCGCCATACTACCACTGCGTCTCCCTTGTGTGCGGGTTTTATGGTGAGGTTGGGGTTGGACCAGAGGGAGCGGAGGGCTGCCCGTTCTGTGTGGGAGAGGTTGGAGTGGGTGAGAGGGGTGGAGAGGTTGAGGCGGTTGATGTCTCGACGGCAATTGGAGATGAAGCGGTCAAGGGAGGGTAGGAGGCCTGGGGGTGGTGTCCAGGAGGAGGATTTGCGTTGGAGGCGGTTGAAGGGGTCAGTAGAGGGAGAGTTAGGCTCCCGGTTGAAGAACTAAGCGTGGAGGCGAAAACAGCAGAAAAACTGCTCGATGTCCAAACGTGACTGGTATTCGTTGATGTGTGGGTGGAGGGGGACAAAGGTGAGCCCCTTGCTTAGGACTGACCGTTCATCCTCAGTCAGTGGGAGGTCTGGGGGGATGGTGAAGATGCGTCAGGGCTCAGTGTGGCTGTCTACTCTGGGGTTGCTGGCTGTGGAGGCTGTGGGCGAGGTTCTGTCGGCATCGGCTGTGGGCGGCGGGGAGTGGGTGGGGTTCGTTCGGCGGTGGGCGGGGTTCCGTCGGCTGTGGGTGGGGTTCGGTCGGCTGTGGGCGGAGTGAAGGATGTAGAAGCTTTAGAGAGGGTGCAGAGGAGATTTATCAGGATGCTGCCTGGACTGGAGCACAGGTCTTATGAGGAATGTTTGAGGGAGCTCGGGATTTTTCACTGGAGCGAAGAAAGATAAGAGATGACTTGATACTGGTTTGCAAGATAATGCAGCAGCAACGGTGAGGGTGATTTGTGTGGTGTTGGTTCTGGAAGTGGAGGCGGTGACTGCAGCACCGGTCGCGTTCGCGGTCCCAGAAGTGGTGTGCCCGGCGGTGGCAGATGTGACGTCATCGGTGGGGTCACCGGCTGTGTCCTCATGGTCAATGGCGGCGGATACATGGTGGGGGAGGGGCAGGGACAGGCTCGGGATTTAAGAGGTGCAGGAATCCTCTTGTGGGTGGCAGGAGCCAGTGAGTTTGTTGTACTTACGATTTTTGGTATCCAGTAAAGCTGAGTAGAACTGGGTGTTCAGTCTGTGGATCCTGCGGAGGATAAAAAAAACAGCAGAGGTCCTTTGCAGGTCTAGGAGAGGGAGGCTCGGAGCTGGGGCAGGCCGGATTGCAGTTCCTGGAGATGCCGGTGCATTGCGGCAAGTGTCTGTTTCAGGACTCGCAGGGGGAAACACTTCTGAAGAGTCTGGATGTTTTGGGTGTAGAGGTGGTCACGGTTGGAGCCAAATTGGGAAGGCTTGAAAGTAGACTGTAGTCCATTGGGGATGATCCGGTTCCTTAGGCAGGTGCTGAGGAAGGTGACGTGACTGTGGTACCTGGTTAGCTTCATACCTGTATTCCTCATGCAGATGGCCTCAAGGCCCTCCGCTTCTTCCTGTCCCGCAGACCCAAACAATCCCCCTCCACCGACACCCTCATCCGCCTAGCCGAACTCATCCTCACCCTCAACAGCTTCTCTTTCGATTCCTCCCACTTCCTACAGACAAAGGGGGTGGCCATGGGTACCTGCATGGGCCTCAGCTATGCCTGCCTCTTTGTAGGTTACGTGGAACAGTCCCTTCTGCATCTATACAGGCCCCAAACCCCACCTCTTCCTCTGTTACATTGATGACTGTATTGGCGCTGCCTCTTGCTCCCCAGAGGAGCTCAAACAGTTCATCCTCTTCACCAACACCTTCCACCCCAACCTCAAGTTCACCTGGGCCATCTCCAACACATCCCTCACCTTCCTGGACCCCTCAGTCTCCATCTCAGGCAACCAGCTTGTAATTGTTGTCCATTTCAAGCCCACTGACTACCACGGCTACTTAGAATATACCTCCTCCTACCCACCCTCCTGCAAAAATTCCATCCCCTATTCCCAATTCCTCCACTTCCACCGCATCTGCTCTCAGAATGAGGCATTCCACTCCCGCACATCCCAGATGTCCACGTTCTTCCAGGGCCACAACTTTCCCCCCGCAGTGGTCGAGAATGCCCTTGACGGCGTCTCCCGCATTTCCCACAACACATCCCTCACAACCCGCCCCCGCCACAACCGCCCCCAGAAGATCTCCCTTGTTCTCACATACCACCTCACAAACCTCTGGATACAATGCATCATCCTCTGACACTTCCGCCATCTACAATCCGACCCCACCACCTAAGCCATTTTTCCATCCCCACCCTTGTCTGCCTTCCGGAGAGACCACTCTCTCCAAGACTCCCTTGTCCACTCCACACTCCCCTCCAACCCCACCACAACCGGCACCTTCCCCTGCAACTGCAGGATGTGCTACACTTGCCCCCACACCTCCTCCCTCACCCCTGTCCCAGGCCCCAAGATGATTTTCCATATCAAGCAGATGTTCACCTGCACATCTGCCAATGTGGTATATTATATCCATTGTACACGGTGTGGCTTCCTCTACATTGGGGAAACCAAGCGAAGGCTTGGGGACCACTTTGCGGAATACCTCCGCTTGGTTCGCCACAAACAACTGCACCTCCCAGTCGCGTACCATTTCCACTCCCCCTCCCATTCTTTAGATGACATGTCTATCATGGGCCTCCTGCAGTGCACAATGATGCCACCTGAAGGTTGCAGGAACAGCAACTCATATTCCGCATGGGAACCCTGCAGCCCAATAGTATCAATGTGGACTTCACAAGCTTCAAAATCTCCCCTTCCCCCACTGTATCCCAAAACCAGCCCAGTTCTTCCCCTCCCCCCACTGCATCCCAAAACCGGCCCAGCCTGTCTCCGCTTCCCTAACCTGTTCTTCCTCTAACCCATCCCTTCCTGCCACCTCAAGCCGCACCTCCATTTCCTCCCCACCACCTCATCCCACCTCCTTGACCTGTCCGTCTTCCCTGGACTGACCTATCCCCTCCCTACCTCCTCACCTATACTCTCCTCTCTACCTATCTTCTTTTCTCTCCATCTTCGGTCCGCCTCCCCCTCTCTCTCTATTTATTCCAGTTCCCTCTCCCCATCCCCATCTCTGATGAAGGGTCTAGGCCCGAAACGTCAGCTTTTGTGCTCCTGAGATGCTGCTTGGCCTGCTGTGTTCATCCAGCTTCACATTTTGTTATCTTGTCTCAGCATGTGATCAGCTCATTCAGCAATGATGTGTTAACAGAGGGGTATGAACCTGACAGAGCTCTTATTTAAGGGACCATCCTTCTTAAGAAATAGATCCAGAAGTAGGCCAATCAGCCTTTGGAGTGCACTCCACCATCCAATGTGATATCTAAACTGCAATTTGCACCATCAGATTCCTGCGCTATCCCTTGATGCTTTTAAAACGAGGAAGAAAATGGCTGAATTCAAATTCAGTCATGAACATATTCAATGATTGTGCTAAACAAAAACGGAAGGAACTGCAGATGCTGTAAACCAGAGCCAAAAACAGAGGCTGCTGGAAAAGCTCAGCAGGTCTGCGGAAGGGTTACTGGCCCTGAAACGGTAACTTTGATTTCACTTCACAGATGCTGCCAGACCTGCTGTGCTTTTCAGCAACTTCTGTTTTTGTTCAAAGCTTGTGCCTCCACCAGCCCTTTGGGCTGAGAATTCTAAATATTCGTCACCCACTGTGTGAAGACATTTCTCTCTCCTCAGTCCTAATCGACCTGACCTTTTTTCTGAGACTGTACCCCCAGCTGTAGACCATACCTATCTCTCCCCAGTGCCTCCCCTACAAGGGGAAACATCCTTCCTACATACATCCTATCAATCCTTGCAAGAATGTTATATGTTTGAATGAAATCACTTCCCATTCTTCTAAATTCCAGTGAATAAATGTTCAGTCGATTTAATCCTTCCACACAAGGCCATCCCTGCATCACAGGAACTAGTCAGGTGAATCTTCATTTCATTTGCTCTAAGGGAAATAGTGCTGGGGAGAGGAGTGCAGGTCATGTTAATCACTCGAGCCCATGCCTTCCGAGGATTCAAATAGTGACCTAACAGAATAAGTTTTACCTGCAATGAAAGGACTGAAATGGTTCAAGAGGCAGCTTATCACCTTCTCAAGGGCAACTAGGAGCAGGCAACAAATCCTGCCCAGCCAGTGTCATCCACATTCCACAAATGAATGAAAAATAAAGTTAGCTATTTTAGAAATTGCCTTCATTGGAATATGGATTCAGTTTTTGAAAAAAATAGTTGGTTCTTTCTCAAGAAGTACATAAAATTTTAACAAATCAAAAGCTTGAATGAAGATTTCAGCAACAAGTAAGCCGCATCAGACCAAAGTTGGATGATGATAAAGTGGAAATTGATGTTCTTAGCAATGGCCCAAAATGCATTCAAAAGATCGCCTTGAGGTCAATTATGATATCAAGTTTGTGGTATAATATGAAACTGTTATCAGGGAGAGGGATGGAAATGGTAGCATTTGAGTGAAGAAGGTTCTCCTCACTCTGGTACTGAATAGTCGGCCAGCAACTCTACAACACAGAATGAACAGTGGATGATTAAACCAGGTCTTTTCCATATGCTGTCAAATCTGGTGTGGACTAAACGGAACAAAAATGAGAACTGTCCTAAGGAATAGTCAGGATCAGAGACAGCCATGGTTTTATTGAAGACTAGGGTATCATAGGTGGAGTCGAAGGTATAGTTGAAGAAATTAATAACTGCAGAATTAATAACATTAATTAATAACTAAATTAATAAGTGACAGGTCAAATGCCATAGACAGTTGGGAATTTGAATTGCAGTTGTAAATGAATTGAGGGGGAATTTTCCTGGAGTAGAATACAGCAGGAAGTAGAGATGAGATGTTATTTCTCACCCTAGATGCAGACTTCCCAAGATCCAGGGTGCCATAACCCAACCTTACTGACATGCAACCAACTAAGAAAGAATAATCGGCTCTGACTAGAGTTGTGATTGTAACAAGGTCAGCCAGGTAGACATCGTAGAATAGGAGTTCCCTGATTGGGGCTGTTAATCTGGTCCAGTTGGGGAGCCCTGGCTGACATTTATAAACAGGAGTGTCAGACACCCTGTTCACTCTGAAAGTTGGCTCTGACGGAACTAGATCAGTGTCAAGGACTCTACGCATGTAAATAAAGCATGACTTGGTGACAGAATACCAGCCTTTGTGGCGTTATTTCAACTACATCATGAGAATTAATCACAGCATACAATTTGAAAGAAAAGTTTAGTTCTGCCCATGAATTCATAATCAAGAAATCAATGATTTCTTTTCTGCATCACTTAGTTCATAGAAATATCAATCCTCCTCATCGCCTTTCTTATGACTGGTCGCTGCTGGCCTGTATGAATCAGTTGTGTCAACTAGTAATAACTGCTGGGAAGGCAGTAGTTCTTTGACGTAGGCTAAATGAAAAAAAGAAATGGAACAAAGGCAAAAAAAGAGTCTAGCTGAGGCATGGGCTGTGAAATTTGACAGTGGACATGAATTTAGGATATAATGGCTCTCAACTAAGGATAGGCAGAAACCTTTCAGGGGTTTAGCCAGCTTGATTTGTAGATGTGAGACATTGGGAAACCACCAGGGTGTCTTGCAGTAGCTGTGACCTGTTTCAAAATAAATCACTCTCTTCGGAGATTTAGAAAACAGCTGTCAATCTACAAGTGTTTTATGTTAGAAAAATATTAACACGTGATTGTCAAAGCAAATGTCTTGATTGTTAAAAGACTTTCTCTTTGTTTCTTAGATAGTGGAGCTGGCATGATTGGCATCACCATCCTGATACCTTTCTGAACTGAAATGGATGGCGCCACTCAAATGCCCAGCTTGTTTGCAACAAGACACAGCACATGACACCAGTCTGTGCACAGTTTCCTGGTAATATAGGGGTTAGTTCTAGTTCAGTCATCTGTTTTCATTCATGCTCGAAGGCTTGTTTTTTTTTGCTGTATGTTCCTCCTAAACAGTTCTATCCTGCTTGATAATCTTCTAACCCATCTTAAAAATGTAAATCCTACATTTATGCAAATTAAAAACTTGAAAGTAACAGATTTTTCTTTGTCTGCATTGGGCAGACATCTGCTATGAATGCGATTCCAAAACACTACATGAATATTTAATTTTATGTAATGATATTATCTAGTATTACTTTGAAACATGAATGTGTAACACTCTAAAATACATTTTAAGCCACATACTGAAATGATATCCTTATTAAATTATTTTGCTTTTCTCAATGCAATTATTATGTGTAACAAACTGACTAGCTGATACCTTATTCAAAGATGATGGGATATTAACCATCACATGCATACACTGTTGGAAACTCATTATGTTAATCTCAGAAATAATTGCAGACACTTTGTCAGAAGAAGAATATTTAAAATTTAACTGCAATTTACAATTTAACGCAGAGTTTTTCAAAACAACAGTGGTCATTGTTTGGCAGCATGGTCGGCACAACATTGTGGGCTGAAGGGCCTGTTCTGTGCTGTACTGTTCTATGTTCTATGTTCTATGTTCTATTATGGTAAAAGGGAAAAATGTTTCAGTCCACCTTCTTTTAACCGCTGAAACAATAAATAGTTGGTGAATTTTCCCTGTATTTGTCAGTAGATAGACCATGATAGTAATGACATTCTCACCCTGCACTTTTCTGTGTAAAGTTACCAAGAAAAATGATGTTTTGGACACAGGATGTTTATGTTGAGACTTATTCAGAAAGTATTTACAACAGTCCAAATATTTAGTGCTCCAGGCTAGATTCTGAATGTGTTTATTAACACAAGCTTATTAGCGACTAGACTTATCTCCTTTTTTGAAACAACTGTAAATGTGAATTTGTATTTATTTAGAACCAGGTTTCATTTTCCTGTGGCTCTGTCATGTATGTTTGCTCTTTTTACCTATTCCAAATGGAAAAATGCATCTCATTTCCTGTCTTTTACTCAGTCTATCTAGTTTGTTGTTGAACATCCAACCAGCAACTTTAATGTATCTGGCCCAAAGTAAGTTGCACTTTGAGATTCAAACAGTTCTATTCTGAGAGAACACTCTGCTATAAGACATATAAATTATTCAGAAACCTGGCTAGAATTTGTCAATCCAAGCTGCATTGATCCATTTTGAACAAAAACAAAGTTGCTGGAAAACCTCAGCAGGTCTGGCAGCATCTGTGAAGGAAAAACCAGAGTAAACATTTTGGGTCTGGTGGCCCTTTCTCAGAACTGTGACTTCCAGCATCTTCAGTTCTTCCTGTTTTTATTTGGTCCATTTTGAATTGTGGGCTTCACATTCAATCTCTTTTCTGGCCGTAGGTGGAAAAGAGACCCAGAATTGATGTCAAAGAAGGGATGACTACGTTTGGAAGGGGTGTAGTGACAATAAGGTGGATTCATTTTTGTGCAGCTACAGGTGCACCCATCCTTTTTCTGGACATATAGGAATGAATAAAGAAAACACAGGATGAACAGACAGCATCAGAGGAGCAGGAAAGCTGACATTTCGGGTTGGGACCCTCTTTCAGAAATGAATAAAGCTTACTTTTAGATTCCTCTGTGGCTGGGACACTGAGGGAAGACAAGTAGAATGTTCTAGGTTTACACTCCACCAATTTCAAAAATTTTGACTTATATATTAAAGAAAACAAGCCCAATATGCAAGTTTGTGTGATTCAGAGTGTTGCCATGAGTTTGCAAGTCGTTTTAAGGCTGCTGCTATGTTGCTGCCCAAGTTTAAAACTTAACCCACTAATTTATCTGTTCTCTCTCACAGATGCTGATTGATCTAATAAAAAATGTTTTCAGTTTTATTTCCTGTTGTTGCACATGAACTAGAGGCTTGTAGTTGTGTTTACTGCATTATCAATTTATTCAAAAAAGTTTGATTTGATTTCAGTAAATGCCTGTGCCAAGAATTGAAAAAGATGATAAAATGGCCATATATATCAAGTGGTTTACGTGGTTTACTTATTTTTTACGCAGTTACCATCTCAACCTTACCAATTAGGCCTCTTGTATACACACCACTCTTGGAACACCAGTTCCAGGTGTTACCCTGAGACAGCTGTATTGCTGATCTGTGCATAAGATATAGTGTTTTTGTAGCAAACTAATTAATGTAGGCATTGCTATATCGCAATTTGCACTGAGGCTGCCCAGTACTATACCAGATCTAGAAAGGCTTGGTTCTGAAACCATGTGCCTGAATTAGGAAAATGTTTTTATTTCTCAGCACGATCATCCCTTCAAGGATAAGTTTCAAATAAACAATCAAGATCTTTCAGGTTAAAAAAGTTACTTTCTTTTTACCACTTTTGCTTTCAGTAGAAATCCCAGTATGTGTAACATTGGAAACAACAAAACGAGTGAACCATGAAGAACTCAGTCATTTAGAATCAGGGGGCGGCAGAAACATCACTGAGAGGAATTCTGGGAGATGGCTCTGCTGTCATCACAACTGGGGAGCGGATCACAATAGGACACCCTCAGTGATCGACGCGAGGATCAGCATCGAATGAGAGGATGGCAGAGATGTCACTGAGAGGAATTCTGGGAGATGGTGCCTTAAGCGCCATGACTGTTGGGCAGAAGGGCCTGTTTCCATGCTGTATTACTCTATGACTGGCTTGAATATTGTAGAGGGACTGTTGTCAGGGGAGTGGTTAAACCCCAAACCCTATGTTAGTGTAGTGTTTCGACCCCTCCGACCGCCCCTAACCAAATCCAAAAGCCACTGCGAAGAGGACAGGCAAGGTAAGATTCCTTCCTGCTCCTCTGATGCTGCTTGGCCTGCTGTGTTCATCTTGCTCTACACCTTGTTATCTAAGATTCTTATCCTTTATTTTAAGTGTACAAGGGCAGAGTTGGAAGTTAGGGCAGTCGTATGCGTCTCCTGGCAGATGTGGGAAATCAAGGAGCAGGTCTAGCGTTCCTGACAACGACAGCTGCAGGAGGTGTGACTGGCTGCAGCTCCTCACAGTCCGCGTGGTTCAGTTAGAGAAGCAGCTGGACAAACTGTGGTGCAAACAGGGGGCAGGGAGATTGATAGGCACTAGCTTTCAGGAGATGTTCACACCAAAGATCAGGCAGATAGATGGGTGACTGCCAGGAGAGGCAGGCAGATAGCGCAGGAATTTCCCCTGACTATTCCCCTTTCAAACAGGTATACCATTTTGGAAACTATTGGGCAGGTAGCCTCTCAGGAAATAGTACAAGCAGCGGCCAGGCCTGTAATGGCACTACAATTGGTTCTGCTGTCGAGCAAGATGGGGCAAAGTCCAGGTGAGTGATTGTAGAAGATGATTCGATAGTCAGGAGCACAAATAGACATTTCTTTGGCCATAAATGAGACTCTAGGATAATGTGTTTCCTCCTTAGTGAAGGGATCCTGGATGTCTCTGAAACAACCTGAAACAGGAGAGAAAACAGACAGAAGTCATTATCCACATCGACACAAATGACATAGGTAGGAAAAAGGAAGAAATGTTGTGACGGCAATTCAGGGGGTCAGGTAGAAGTTAAAAAGCAGAACTACCAGGTGATAATCTCAAGATTAATACCTGTGCCATGGGCTAGTGAGACTAAGAACAGAGAGAGAGTACAGTCAAACATTTGGCTATGGAGTTGGTGTAGGAAGGAGGGCTGTAGATTTCTGTAACATTGAGACATCTCCTGGAAAGGATGGGACCTATACACGAAGGACGGATTGCAACTGAACTGGAGGGCACCAGTATCTCGGGTGGGACGTTTGCTAGAGCTCTTCAGGATGGTTTAAACCAGCGTTGCAGGATATGGAACCAGAACAACAGGCCCATAAATGCTGGGACTGGGTACACAAGGGAGACTGAGATATGCATAGCGCAGAGTAAGAACAGGCAAAGGAAAGTCACAGGGCCCAGAGGGACTGGCAGACTGGAGTACATTTATTTCAATGCACAAAATATAACAGGTAAGACAGATGAATTAAGAGTATGGATTACTACATAGAATTATGATGTCATTGCCATTGTGGAGACATGGTTAAAAGAGGGACAGGACTGCCAGCTTAATATTCCAGGGAATACTGTTTTAGATGGGACAGAAAGGGAAACAAAAGGGGTGGGGGTGTTGTGTCACTGTTTAGGGATCACATCACAGCTGTGATGAGGGAAGATATATTGGAGAGATCTCACAGTGAGACATTGTGGGTGAAGCTCAGGGAAAGGAAAGGTGAAATCACAATATTGGGAGTTTCCTATAGACCTCCCAACAGCCTATGGGAGACAGAGGAGCAGATATGTGGTCAGGGACTGGAAAAGTGTGAAAAAAGCAGGGTAGTTGTGGCATGTGACTTCAACTTTCCTCTTATTGCCTGGGACACCCTTAGAGCCAAGGGCTTGGATGGACAGCAATTTGTTAGAAGAGGTCATCCATTTCGGTAAGAACAACAGCAAAATGGACTATGTTTTAAATGGTAAAAAACTGCAGCACACTTCTGTGCAGAGGATCTTGGGTGTCCTTGTGCATGAATCACTAAAAGTAGGATTGCAGGTGCA
Organism: Stegostoma tigrinum; assembly: GCF_030684315.1. Classification (NCBI taxonomy): domain Eukaryota; kingdom Metazoa; phylum Chordata; class Chondrichthyes; order Orectolobiformes; family Stegostomatidae; genus Stegostoma; species Stegostoma tigrinum. The sequence goes on from NC_081373.1 coordinate 30,185,815, forward strand.
GCATGTAATTAAAAAGGCAAATGGAATTTGTCTGTCATTGCTAGAGGGATGGAGTTTAAAAACAGGGAGGATATGCTGCAGCTGTATAGGATCCTGGTGAGGCCACACCTGGAGTAATATGTGCAGTATTGATCTCCTTAATTGAGAAGAGATATACTAGCACTGGAAGGGGTGCAGAGGAGATTCACTCGGTTGATTCCAGAGTTGAGAGGGTTGGATTATGAGGAGATACCGAGTAGGCTGGGATTATACTCATTGGAATTCAGAAGAAAGAGGGGTGATCTTGTAGAAACATATAAGATTATGAAGGGAATAGATAAAGTGGAGACAGGGAAGTTGTTTCCACTAGCGGGTAAAACTAAGCCTAGAGGGCATCACCTCAAAATAAAGGGAAGCAAATGTAGGACTGAGGTCAGGAGGAACTTCTTCACCCAAAGGGTTTTGAATCTGTGGAACTCCCTGCCCAGTGAAATGGTTGAAGCTACCTCACTGAATGTGTTTAAGGCAAGGCTAGATAAATTTTTGAACGGTAAAGGAATTAAGGGTTATGGTGTGCAGGTGGGTAAGTGGAGCTGAGTCTCAAAAAGATCAGCCATGATCTTATTAATTGGCGGGGCAGGCTTGAGGAGCCGATGGCCTACTCCTGCTCCTAGTTCTTATGTTCTAATGTCCAGGAGGGCTTTTTGAGACAGTATGTTGACAATCCAAACAGAGGGGTGGCCATACTAGGTTTGGTATTAGGGAATGGGCCAGCACAGGTGATTGATATTTCAGTAGGAGAGCATTTTGGGCTTAGTGACCATAACTCGATAAGATTTCAAGTGGTCATTGACCCTCTAGAGAAGGTCCTTACTTGGGCAAAGGCCAGTTACACCCAAATTAGGCAGGAACTGGGGTATGTGGATTGGGAGCAGCTATTTGAGGGCAAATTGACATCTGGTATGTGGGAAGCTTTTAAAGGCCAGTTGGTTAAAGTGGAGGACATGCATGTCCCTGCAAAACTGAAGGATAGGATTGGCAAGATTCAAGAACCACGGATGACAAAAGAAATTATAAGCTTTGACAAAAAGGAAAAGGAGGTATATGATAGCTTTAGGCAGCTACGAACTGACAAAGCCGTTGAGGACTATAGAGAAAGTAGGAAGAAACTTAAACGCAGAATTAGGAAGGCTAAAAGGGAGCCATGAAATAACTTTAGCAAACAGGGTCCAGGAGAATCCCAAGGCTTTTTATGCATATATTATAAGTAAGAGGGTAACAAGGGAAAGAGTAGGCCCCCTCAAAGATAAAGGAGGAAAGTTAGGCATGGAACCGCAAGAAGTGGGGAGAGATCCTTAATGAGTACTTTATCTCAGTATTCACAAGGAGAACATGACTGATGTTGAGGTCAGTGATGAGTGTGGGGATACTAAAAGAATGTCAATATATTGAAGGAGGAAGTTTTGGATATCCAAAATTGCATTAAGGTAGACAGGTCCCCAGGGCCAGATTGTATCTATCCCCAGTTACCAGCAAGAGGCAAGGGGAAAAAATAGCTGGGGCATTAGCAGGTATCTTCACATCCTGTTTGACCACTGGCGATGTCCCAGAGGACTGCAGATTAGCCAATGTTGTTCCATTGGCTGTGGTCAGGAAGCTCTTGGAGAAAATGCTGAGGGACAAGATATATGTACATTTGCAAGAAAATGGCCTAGTTACTGACAGGCAGTATGGTTTTGTACAGGCATAGCCATATCTCACCAACCTGGTTGAATTTTTTGAAGAGATGTCAAAGATCGTTGATGAGGGGAAGGGCTATGGATGTAATTCAGTAGGCATTTGATAAAATCCCACATGACAGATTGGTATATAAATCAAAATCACATGGGATTCAGGGTGGGCTGGCTCGATGATACAGCACTGTCTTGGCCATAGAAGACAGAGGGTAGCAGCTGAACGGTGTTTTTCAGAATGGAGACTGGTAACTAGTGGTGATCCACAGCAATCAGTCTTAGGCCCTCTGTTGTTTATAGTATGTATCAATGATCTGGAGTAAAATTTGGGTGGTCTGATGAAGTTTGCAGATAATACAAAGACTGGTAAAGTTGCTGATAGTGCCGACAACTGTGAAAGGGCACAAACAGGGTATCGATCGATTGGTGACTTGGGTCCAGAAATGACAGATGGAGTTTAATCCAGACAAATTTGAGGCAATGCATTTTGAAGGATCAAATTTAGGTGTAATTTATACTATATATGGCAGAACCCTTAGGATCTTTAACATGTAGATGGACCTGGGCATACAGGTCCACAGTTCCCTAAAAATCGCAACACAAGTGGCCAAGATGATTAAGGAGGCATATGGCATATTGCCTTCATCAGCTAGAGCATTGAGTACAAGAGTTAGCAGACTATGTTGCAGCTATATAAAACTGTCTGTAGGCCACATTTGGAGTATTGTACGCAGTTTTCCTCATCACATTACCCGAAGGATGTGGAAGCTTTGAAGAGAGCGCAGAGAAGGTTTACCAGGATGTTGCCTGGTCTCTAGGGCATTGGCTTTGAGTAAAGGTTGAAAAGACTAGGATTGTTTTCACTGCAAAGATGATGGCTGAGAGGAGACCTGATAGAGGTCGACAAAATTCTGAGAGGCATAGAGTGGATAATCAGAGGCTTTTTCCCAGGGTTGAAGTTTTAGGTACAAGGGGGCACAAGTTCAGAGCAAGGGAGAAAGTTTAAGGGAGATGTGAGAGGGAAGGTTTTCATGCAGAGAGTGGTAGGAGCCTGCAACACACTGCCAGAAGAGGTGGTGGAAGCAAGCACGTTGGCAACATTTAAGAGGCATCTGGCTAGTTACATGAAGAGAGAGGGAATAGAAGGGTATGGACCAAATAAGGGCAGAAGGTTTGTTTTTCAGTTTAGCTAGGACATGATGATTGGCACAGTCTTGGAGGGCCAAAGGGCTTGCTCCTGTGATAACAAGGTATAGAGCTAGATGAACACAGCAGGCCAAGCTGCATCAGAGGAGCAGGAATGCTGACTTTTCGGGTCGAGACCCTTCTTCAAAAAAAGAAGGGTTTTGACCCAAAACGTTAGCTTTCCTGCTCCTCTGATGCTGCTTGACTTGCAATGTACATCCAGCTGTACACCTTGTTATCTCAGATTCTCCAGCATCTGCAGTTCCTATTATCTCTGGACCTGATCCTGTGCTGTCTTCTCTTTTGCTCTTTTGTTCTCTTTTGTTCAATTCATAGCACAATCACTTATAGATTAAATAAACACTTTGGAAAATTGTTTGAAATTAATAAGGGAAGATTACTGTTTCTACATTGACTAAACAACCGTAGTTCAAAATCCTAGGGCTACAAATCATTTTAGCCTACCTAGTATCACTAAGTGCAGGTATATTTGCCTGCTCTATCAGTTTGCATGGCTGATCAAGGACCTAGTCACAGGATAATTCAAATGTTATACGCTTCTTTGGGAAGGAGCAAGACAACAGTTGGTTTGTTGCTCTACAATGCAAATCTCCTATTCTCTAGGTCTCACGGGCAGTGATGACAATAGCCATAGTCTAACCCATGGTTCAAGTAGTGTTTCCCAGTTGGTTAAAGGAGACACTTTAGAGCAAGCAATAGACAGAACTAAAGAAGCTAAGCAATGTTTTGTCCATCAAATGTTGAGACCTTCAAAAGTGGAAGGTATAATTGAGCATAAAGGTAAAGCAAAAGTTAAAAAACCCAAAATTGTTTAGACTGAAGTTAAGGTTCAAGATATTATCGAGAAAGAAAACTATGTCTGTTGTGTTAACTGGATAAAGTTTAAGCGTCACTACAGATATGAAATTTCTACGTAACACGACCTTTATGAATTTAAATTAACCAAAATAGTGACAAAAATATGGGAGCAAGAAACAAAAATCTTTTGAATTTGTTTCAAATCCGCTTGAAAAAGAGTGAATTTATCTTTCTTTAACTCCCTTATGTCCGGACTGAATGCTGAATTGTTGTGGCATGCCTAATTGGTAATACCCTTTCCCTTCTCACTGAAAGAGGTGTTTAACACAAGAGAAAAACTGTGTTCATTCCTCAGTAAATGCTGTGTAGAGCACTGGAATGAATATTAATGTCAGGAAGTTGACTGTAACGAATGACAATGAAGTTGCTTGTGCGAAAGACTCAAGGTCTTATTTATGCATGCATTGAAAAACAAACATCATTCATTAGAACATTCTGAACAAGACCTTGAATGATTATTTGCAAACAGAAATATATTTACCCATGAGATTGACCAGAATTAGGTAAAACCACAATAGAGTTGAGCAATATCTTCGAGAAAAAATATTGCTGTCCTAATCTGTAGTGAAATAAAGCTACAAGGCCAATAAATTTTACCCTTTAACTAAAACTTTGCCAGCTTAAAATGTAATTCTATTTGACATTGCAGTATTCTGACGTGAGAGTGTAGGCAATTTTTCTTTAGATCAGCTTTGTGCATGATAATGTCAAATCCCAGGCAGAACAAATTCCTTGGTATTTGTGAAATGGTTTGAGTGAATGCAAGTACCTCAGTCATTCTTTCCAAAAGCCCTAAATAAATGGCAGCCAAAGACATGAGCTTTGTGCTGCATTGAAGTGTTCAGACTACTCTGTGCTGCCCAGATGACGCAAGAAAGAACAAATTGTCCAGTATCAATTGAATCTTGCCATTTGTCTCCAACTAAAGTCATCCATCAGTGCGAAGGGCGCATATTATTGAACTGATCTTTAGGACAGTGCTACAGCTGGAAATCATTCTATTCCCTGCCAGCTTTCAAAATCAGGAAGGTATTCAGGGTAAATATAATGCAACCCAACAGTCCAGCTCTGCTTGAAGGAAATATTAAACTTCTGTTATAAAACAGTTGAGTAGTATCAAACTTTTAATACCAAAGCTTAGATTAAATGGATCGACCTTGTCATAAAAAGTCATTGCACAGCAGACCTCAAATGAAAAAGAATGCAATCAGACATGCTGAACTCTGGAAAATCAGGTGGGTCAGATTTTCCACTGGTCTCCTGCGATAACTCTGAAAGGAAATTGCTAAAATTCCCAGTGCCCAGGTTATCTCCCTTTTCGAGGGATCTCCTTTCATGCCTTAAAAGATCAAAACTTCCATCCACCCAATTTTAAATAGAAGGAAGGGAGATAATGATAGCAAAGCGAGATAAGATAACAAAATGATAATGACGGTGATGAAGGGAAATAAACTAACCAAATTTAGACAGCAGAGGACTGGCAGACAGCTAAAGTGATCCCTTTAGCTAAAATACAAACAATAATCAGGTAAAGTCAAAACAAATTTTAAAAGGGAAGACTATATTTGATGAAGCTTAGAGAATTCTTTCAAGTAATACAAGCAAGATTAGATAAAACCATGTAATCTCTATGGATTTTTAAGAAGGCTCTGATAGGAGCCCATACAATAGAAAGAAGATGAAGTGCAGAGTGCATAGAATAGAAATACAGGTAGAAAAATGGATGACAAAATCTATTTAAAAGTAGTGAACAAGGAGTAATTCAGACCTGAAACTGGCCAAAGGCATTCAGTGATGTTTCACAGGGTCAGTGATAGGACAACTGACGTTCTCAGTTTACATCTTTACATCAATAATTTGGACATAGGAATCAGTAAAATTTATCAATTTGTGGCTGAGAAGAAAGATGATAAGAAAATAAAGTTACAGAATCAGTGCGTGATTGGCAAATGAAAGTCAGTAGAAACAACAGAGGAATCTCATTCACAACAACAAAATTGCTGGAAAAGCTCAGCAGGTCTGGCAGCCTCTTTGAAGGTAAAACAGAATTAATGTTTCGGATCCAGTGACCCTTCCTCAGAACCGTTCTGAGGAAGGGTCACTAGACCTGAAACATTAACTCTATTTTTCCTTCACGGATGCTGCCAGACCTGCTGGGCTTTTCCTCTGATGAAGGGTCTAGGCCCGAAACGTCAGCTTTTGTGCTCCTGAGATGCTGCTTGGCCTGCTGTGTTCATCCAGCCTCACATTTTATTATCTTGGGCTTTTCCAGTAACTTTGTTTTTGTCCTGATTTACAGCATCCACACTTCTTTCACTTTTTATTTAGCAGGACAGCAGCAATCAGCATGCCAAGAACAGATCCACAGAAAGATTGTAAATGATGTGGTGTTAGGGGAGTGTCCATGCCTTTTAGGAAGGAAGCCTAATTTCAAGTCCCACCCAGCTTGTGTATTGTAGCGTGTCCGAATAGTTTGATTAAAATAACAACAGTATGTAGGGTTTTGCAACAGGATGTCATGCTTCATCATGACAGAGGAGCAATGTGTGACTAGGCTATACTTTAGCAAGCAAGTTGTCATAAACCTATGTCATCTGTTTCTCCAAAATTGGAGCCAAACACCAGGTCACAGGCATGATTGTCGATGACTGCATCAACGTTGACAATAAATTGTGCACCATAAGCATATCTGAGGTTATGGTACATGACATAACAGAATTAGACAATATTGATGTTGTTATTGTCATCAAATGGGTGGCATGTCACCACTTTGCAAACAGTTGACACTGCATCTGCTGCTCAATGTAGCCTTATTCCAAGCAGGAGGAGAATGCTTTTGATAACAAAGTGTGGAGCTGGATGAACACAGCAGGGCAAGCAACATCTTAGGAGCACAAAAGCTGACATTTTGGGCCTAGACTCTTCATCAGAAATGGGGGATGGGGAGAGGGTTCTGAAATAAATAGGGAGAGAGGGGGAGACAGACTGAAGATGGACAGAGGAGAAGCTAGGTGGAGAGGAGAGTATGGGTGGGGACATAGGGAGGGGATAGGTCAGTCCGGGGAGGACGGACAGGTCAAGGGGGCAGCATGAGGTTAGTAGGTGGGAAATGGAGGTGTGGCTTGAGGTGGGAGGAGGGGATAGGTGAGAGGAAGAACAGGTTAGGCAGATTGGGACGAGCTGGACTGGTTTTGGGATGCAGTTGGAGGAGGGGAGAATTTGAAGCTTGTGAAATCCACATTGATACCATTGGACTGCAGGGTTCCCAAGTGGAATATGAGTTGCTGTTCCTGCAACCTACGGGTGGTATCATTATGGCTCTGCAGGAGGCCCAGGATGTCATCTAAGGAATGGGAGGGGAGTTGAAATGGTTCACGACTGGGAGGTGCAGTTGTTTACTGCGAACCAAGCGTACGTGTTCTGCAAAGCGGTCCCCAAGACTCCGCTTGGTTTCCCCAGTGTAGAGGAAGCCACACCGTGTACAATGGATATAATATATCACATTGGCAGATGTGCAGGTGAACATCTGCTTGATGTGGAAGGTCATCTTGGGGCCCAGGATGGGGGTGAGGGAGGAGGTGTGGGGGCAAGTGTAGCGGTTGCAGGGGAAAGTGCCGGGTGTGGTGGGGTTGGAGGGGAGTGTGGAGCGGACAAGGGAGTCGCAGAGAGAGTGGTTTCTCTGCAAGCTAGACAAGGGTGGGGTGGGGAAAATGTTTTTGGTGGTGGGGTCGAATTGTAGATGGCGGAAGTGTCGGAGGATGATGCGTTGTATCCGGAGGTTGGTGGGGTGGTATGTGAGGACTAGGGGGATTCTCTTGGCGGTTATTGTGAGGGCGGGGTGTGAGGGATGAGGTGGGGGAAATGCAGGAGACCCAGTCGAGGGCGTTCTCGACCACTGCAGGGGGGTGTTGCGGCCCTTGAAGAACGAGGACATCTGAGATGTGCGGGAGTGGAATGCCTCATCCTGGGGGCAGATGCGGCGGAGGCAAAGGAATTGGGAATAGGTGATGGAATTTTTGCAGGAAGGTGGGTGGGAGGAGGTGTATTCCAGGTAGTGGGGGTTAGAGGGCTTGAAATGGACATTGGTTTGTAGGTGGTTGCCTGAGTTGGAGACAGAAAGGTCCAGGAAGGTAAGGGATGTGTTGGAGATGGTCCAAGTGAACTTGAGGTTGGCGTGGAAGGTGTTGGTGAAATGGATGAACTGTTCGAGCTCCTCGTGGGAACATGAGGCAGCGCTACTGCAGTCATCAATGTAAGGGAAGAAGAGATGGGGTTTGGGGCCAGTGTAGGTACGAAGGAGGGACTGTTCCACATATATTTGCCACGTACTTCAGTTCCCCATGTGCATTGAGTTATTGCACACCCATTGTCTGGTTTGCATGGTCTCTGTCAGGAACCCATCTCATGAGGGGAGATTTAATTGAGCTATATAAAATTGTGAAGGGCTGCAGTAGTATGGATAGAAAGAAAATACGTCCTTTCAAGTAATTGTTAGAATAATTGGAGATGAATAGTGAGGATGGTTTTCACTCAGATGCTTGTAGGGGTCTGGACCTCAATGCTTGAAAGGTTAGTAGCAGCCAAAATGCTCAAAAATACGTAGATATGCATGTGAAGTTCTTTAATCTAGATAACGATGGACAGAGCTGGAAAGTGGAACTAGGCTAGATAGCCCTTTTCCAATTTACAAAGACATTGTGAGTCAAATGGTTTCCTCTGTGATGCAAATTCACTGCTTCTATATTCTATAACAGGAAAGGCCTCCGCTGTCTGAACATTCAGAGTGCAGACCTCATGATTTACTGTATTTTTTAAATTACGAAATTACATTATTTCAATCGGACAAAACTTGGAACCATCATGTGAGGAAGAAGAGGAAGATGAACAAAATGAGGAAGGAAAGGGAGATGATGAAAGTGAGCGGTGCTATAAGAAAAAAGGAAGGCAAAATTCTATCTAGCCTATTCTCCCAGTCTCCAGTCCAGCCCAAAGCGATGTCATTGTGTCATCATGTGTGCTGCTTGCTTCCATCTCCTCAGCATCAAGGTGCTTTGCAGTGTTCAACTATCCAATCATTCGGTGTTTGATTCTACATGTCTGGTATCTGCTCTCTGTTTGTGATTTGTTGAGACTGGGTGTTGTGGCTGAGAAAGGAAAACTAACCTGTATGCAAGAAGCTGTAAGTATGACAGCAGACATTTTAAAACATGGAATCAAACTCCTTTACAAACGTACAGGATAGGGCGTATCATCTCTTTGTTTTTCCCAACATTCTTCACATTGGCAAGGCTTTCTTTTCTGGCTCATTGCACAAAGGCAAATCCAATGGATGGTGCCACTACCCCTGTCACAGACAGGACAATGAGGCAAGACCTGAATCTACCCGAGCTAGAACAGAGATCAAATCCCTTGCTGTTGGCACCAATCTGATCCACATTGACCGTCGAGCCAACTGGCCCAGTAAGGAGTCCAAATGTGCCACATGCACTTTACGTGTAACCTAGAGCTATAGGTAGTGATAGCAAGGACTTCAAATGCTTTTAATTACATGGCTGACCAGGAATTCCACTACTCTTACCGTATGATTTTGGCATATTTTGAAAGGATTTGCAAGTTCATACTGTCATGAATTATAATACACAGGCAATTAATCTTTAATATTGTTTAGATTTAGTACAAGACACCTTTGTTTGAAAGAAAACACAATTAAATGATTTGCAGCATCTGCAGTTCTTTCAGTTTTTATTTAATATTTAACTCCCTGCCACATATCTTCTAGGTATGTTCCCCTTGAGGAAGTTTTGCTCCTCTCTCCGATAGGATTTCCATTCCAATCTTTCTTCTTGCCCACAGATTTTAATTTCACTGCCACTCCTGGTGGTTGACCAGGTATTTGCTAAAACTCATTTCCATAGCCATATCACATTTCTCAATAACACAGTTATTGATGGATGAACACAGCTGGCCAGGCAGCATCAGAGGAGCAGGCAAGCTGATATTTTGAGTCAGGACCCTTCTTCAGAAATGAGGGAGGGGAAGGGAGCTCTGAAATAAATAGAGGGGGTGAGGTTGGGCTGGGGAAGGTAGGTGGAATGGTGATAGCAGGTAGGTAGTGGTGGGGATTAGTCAGTGAGGTGGAAGGAGCAGATAGGTGGGAGAGAAGACAGATAGGTTAAGGAGACAGGGATGAGGGGGAGGGTTGGTCTTGGGATGAAGTCAGGGGTGGGGAGATTTGAAAACTAATAAAATCCACTGCATTGTAGTCTTCCAAGACAGAATATGAGGTGCTGCTCCTCCAGTTTCCAGGTTGTGTTGTTGTGACACTGGAGGAGGCCAAGGATGGACATGTTGTCCAGGGAGTGGGAGGGGGAGTTAAAGCAGCTCGCGACGGGGAGGTGCAGTCATTTGTCATGAACCAAACGCAGGTGTTTCACAAAGCGGTCCCCAAGCCTCTGCTTGGTCTCACCTATGTAGAGAATGTCACATCAGGAGCAGCGGATGCAATTGACTACATTAGCAGATGTGCAGGTGAACATTTGTCTGACGTGGAAGGTTTTCTTGGGGCCTGGGATGGGGGTGAAGGGGAAGGTGTAGGGGCAGGTGTAGCACCTCCTGCTGTTGCAGGGAACGGTGCTGGGGGTGGGGTTAATGGGGAGTGTGGAGCAGATGAGGGAGTTGAGAAGAGAGTGGCAGAAGGCAGATAAGAGTGGGGAGGGAAATATATCCTTTATACTGGGGTCAGATTGCAGGTGGCGGAAGTGGCGGAGAATGATGCGTTGAACCCGGAAGTTAATGGGATGATACACGAGGACGAGGGGAATTCTGTCTTTGTTTTTATTGCGGGGAGCAGGTATGAGGGCAGAGGTGTGGGAAACATAAGAGATGCAGTTGAGGGTGCTTTCTATATATTTCAGAGCCCCCTTCCCCTCCCCCATTTCTGAAGAAGCGTCCTGACCCAAAACGTCAGCTAGCCTGCTCCTCAGTACTGCCTGGCCTGCTGTGTTCCTCCAGCTCCACACAGCGTTATCTCCAACCCCAGCATCGGCAGTTCTTGTTTTCTTAATGACTGTCTCTAGCTCAGACCCACCCTTTTAACTCATATTTTATCCCTGATGTTTTGAATCTCCCCGGGATCACAGATCTCTCTGTGATGTTCAACATTCCACAGACAGCTACTCTCACCACATCCTGAGATCCACACATGCATGATCACAACATTTCTCTCCAACAGCATCACAACACACTGGCTCAGAGTTGCACCACTCTGCAGTTCCACTTCATGCTCCAGCTCATTCGTCATGCTAACAAGAAACCTTTCCATTTCCTTTTAGTTTTCAAGGCCCACAAGATGCAACAACTCAGAGATGCCTATCGCCCTCTGGTGCCTTCCTCTCCTCCCCTTGCCTCTGACTCCATCCCCTACTCTAATCCCAACTCCTGTTACGTACTCACCATTCCTCCGAACTTTCCGCTCTCTGATGCTGAATGTCCTGTACTCAGCAAAGGCCTCTGAATCCCCACCTTATCGAATTTTGGGCACAACATGGCATCGAACTCTTGTTCTGTTGTCTCCATGTCCATTTCTTTGGACAAGAGTCCTCTCCTCTCCCACAGAGTCTTTCCCACAGCTCCAACACTCTCACACTGCCTGGACCCTTTCCTCTGGTCTTTTACCTGCACTCGATCTGTTCGTTGAGAATTGTTGACATGATATTGGTCACCTCAATTTCTCTGCTCCCTCACGAAACCCAACCTATCACCCTCTGAACGGACTGCACTTCGTGCACTTAGAGGACTTTGTTATTAATCCTGCTGAAGGGTGGGGCTGTTGTAGTCTGGCGTACTGACCTCTACATTGCAGAGGCTCAGAGCAGCTTTCAGATACCTCCTCCCATTTTCCCCTGGACTATGACCCCACCATGGCATATCAGGCCATTGTATGAGCATGGTATCATTTCATCTGTAAATACCGCACCCAACAACAACCCCAACCCCCGCACCACCACCAAGCTGATAGTCCCTCAGCCCCACACAGCTTGCTTTTACCTCCTTCCAAGTATCCACAAACAGGACTCTCCGGGCAGACCCATTGTTTCAGCATGCTCCCGACTCTCAGAAATCATCTAATCATACCTTGACTCAGTCTTCTCTTCCCTGGCCCACTCCCTGCCCACCCTACATCCGTGATTGGTCTGATGCTTTATACCATTTTCAAAGTTTCCAGTTTGCAGCCTCCAGCTGCATCCTCTTTACCATGGACGTGCAATCCATTTATATGTCCATTCCCCACGAGGAGGGTCTTAGGGCTCTCTGCTTCTTCCTGGAGCAAAGACCTGATCCATCCCCACACACTGCCACCCTCCTCCACTTGGCTGAGTACGTCCTCACCCTCAACAATTTCTCTTTTTTTTAACTCCTCCCATTTCCTTCAGGTCAGAGGGGTTGCCCCAGTTATGCCTGTGTCTTCGTGGGGTATGTGGACCATTCCTTGTTCAAGTCCTATTCCAGCCCCCACACACAACTCTTTGTCTGATAGAGCAATGATATCATCCGTGCTGCTTCCCTCTCTTGTCCAGAATTGGAAGACTTCATCAATTTTGCTTCCAGTGTCTACTCTTCCCTCACTTTCATCTGGTCCATCCCTGACTCCTTCCTTCCCTTCCTTAAAATCACTGTTTCCATTTTTGGGGACATACTAGCCACTAATATCCACTATAAACCCATTGAGCCCCACAACTATCTGGACTATAATCCTTGCATCCAAATTCCTGTAAAGACTCCATCCCATTTTCTCAGTTCCTCTGTATCTGTCTTATATGTTCAGATAAGGCCAACTTTGTCAAGGAAGCCTTCAAAATTTCCACCTTCTACTTTAACCAAGGATTCCCCAGCACTGTTGTTGACAGGGCCCTCAAATGGGTCCTACCCATCTCCCACACTTCTACCATCACCCCTTCTCTTACCTTCCTCAAGGGTTCCCCTTGTCTTTACCTACCATCCCACCAGCATCCTCATCCAGAAGATCATCAGACGCCATTTCCATAATCTCCAGCAAGATGCCACCAGCAGACGCATATTCCCCTCCCCTCCCTTGTCCACCTTCTGCAGAGACCGTTCTCTCCAGGACACCCTAGTCGCCTCTTGCTTCACCCCCAACATCCACACCCCCACAGCCCTATGGCACCTTCCCCTGTAACTGACAAGTTGCCTGCCCATATACCTCCTCTCTTCCCAGTATCCAAGGGCCCAAATATATCTTCCAGGTGAAGTAACATTTCACCTGTACTTCACAGAATCTAGTCTACTGCATTTACTGCTCACGATGTGGTCTCCTCTACATTGGGGAAATGAAGCATAGACTGGGTAACCGCTTCACAGAACATCTATGTTCTGCCCTCAAAGTAGACCCTGAGCTTCCAGTTGCCAGCCACTTTAACACACCACCCTGCTCCCTGGCCAACACCTCTCTCTCAGGTTTGCTGCAGTGTTTCAGTGAAGCTCAGCACAAGCTGGAAGGACATCACCTAATTTTCTGCTTAGGGACCCTGCAGCCCTGCAGACCCAATAATGAGTTTAATAATTTTAGGGCCTAAACTGTCCCTTGACATAGCACACACACCAGGCCTTGTTATCTCATAGTCTGCCATTACACACTATCTACTGACAGTCACTAACAGCCCCCGTTAACAACTATTCACTCTCCTAGCCAGATCTAGCCAGATCATTATCAACTCCTTTTTCTATACAACTGCTCTTTTCTCTCTTTGGGCTGTGTCCCCACCTATTGTTTACTCGTTACCCCCTCCCCCTCCCAATCATCTGTACATAAACTGACATTTTCCCAGCCACCCTCAGTTCTGGGGAAGGATCACCGGACCCGAAACGTTAACTCTGATCTTTTCTTCACGGATGCTGCCAGACCTGCTGAGCTTTTCCAGCAACTTCTGTTTTTGTTTCTGATTTACAGCATCTGTTGTTCTTTCGGTTGTCCAATTAAAAGAGCCAGGAGACCATGTTTTAAAATGACTGCACAGATCACTTGGCCTGGCAGAGAGAGCGGGCTTCTGAAAAAGCTCTGCATGAATGAATAGTTGATATGTCTGACCAGTTGCATTGTACAGTTGCATACTTACCATCGTTTAAACTACCCGAAAAAAAGCATAAAGCCAATAAATAGCAGCCATCTCATCTGCAGAAACTACCAGAGACAAAGGAAGCCCTTCAAAGACCATGAGACTAAAAAATTGTTAAAACAAATCACTCTGTTTTGATGGTATCTTGACGGCTTTCACAATTGGATTTTAAAACTCCTTCTGTAATACGGATTGCCTTCATTGTGTAATAATAGCCAGCTGCCACATGAATGAAACCCAGCTGGGAAGAACTAACATTATGAGCTGGTCTGTTACAAAGAGACATCAGAAAGACCATCAGGATGGAACAGTAACAGCATCTCTCTGTGGTGGTTTACAGAAAATGAATCTAGTAAGGAATCTTGCCTATCAGTTGGACATATTAGAGATTCAGGTATATGTTGCCCAACAGACTTGCAAAAATACCATCTCCTTTCTTACTTGAACATAAGACACTGTTAGCCAACTGTCTGCTAACACCAGTTTCAAAATGAACTCGAATACATTGAGGTTTTCTGGACTACATTATTTCACCCACAGAGCAATTTTTCAGTTAATTTAGTCTCAATCGTGGATGCTGTTTCCTTCTGCTAATGATGGATCTCTGTGGTCTGGCTTTCCCACATTTCCCGAATGAATAGTGAGATGTTGGATTCGGCAGATGTTCATTTGCATTTTTAAGATTCTTTCAAGAGAAATCTAAGAATCTGTGGCTTTGTTTACCACTTTTTTTTAGAATAAATAGCAGATTTGCCATTTTGTTTCAAATTTGACCTGTTTGAATTCATACGAGTGCACAACTCAGATGAATGATTTCTGAGAATTATATAAAAAGGCAGCTGCTCATTGTGATCTAATTATCACAAAGATTCTTTAAAGCTTCTGAAGCAATTAAAAAGCACTTAACTAATCCAGCTGAAGTGTGCACAATTTGAGACAATAAAAATTGAATAATATGCTAATTTATGCAACTCATAGGCAAGGAAGAACATGAATTGTAAGGTATATTTACACAAAGATTTACAACATTGCAAATGCCTTTTACTGACCAGCGAATAGAACTGTAGCTCCAGTGTCAACAGACTCTCATTTCACAATGGGACCTAATCTAATGCTGGCATTTTAGCGTAGCTACAGAGCAATGATCCTCACAAATATATTCACACCTTCTCACTGTAGCACAATGATCACAAGCCCTATGCCATGTAGTCAATTATTCCCCTCACTGACACGTTTTTTTGAAATCTGAAAATTGACAGCAGATTGATGGCCCCAGCAGCTTATTGTTCTAAACAATTAAAAGTGATCTTCTGGATCTCCCTCAACTGTACATGCAAATCTAATGGTGATAATTGTTACAATGATAACTGATTATAGATTAACAGTGAGCATTGATTTTGGTGACAGATCTAAAATGAACACTTGATATCAATAACATACTGAGAGTCTAATATAAGTATTTCCCACAACTGTTACATTTACTTCCTGTAACATTGGAGAGATTGGTTATAAATTTAAATCTCATATGCGGCAAAACTAAAATTATATTTTAACAATTTTAGATTGCCAGTGATGCCATTATAAATAGAGGAAGTCAGAACTTCAAATATTCTCCTAGAATATGAAGTGCAGTCTCTTGGCTTCATAGCTGCTCATGTTAATGATTGATATCACTTTCTCAAAAACTGGCAAAAACAGTTTCCACAAAACTATCAATATTTAACACAAGGCAGACTGAAAAGGAGCTCAATATTATAGCAAAGATTACCAAGCTCCCGAAGCAATGTGTTACCTTGTGAATATATCACTAGAATCTGCCGTACATCGGAATTGAATGTTTTCAGTTTCTGAGACCAAACAGTTGCTTTACATTTTTGGATTACAATAGTATGAGCTGTCACATGAATCAAGTAATTACAAGAGCAAGAATACATATGCTGTAACTAGTGCTTTCATCGCACAATGTTTTATAATGATAGAGTTAAAGATATGCAGGCAAGTAGCATACAGGTTAATGGTGGGAACTAGATAATGTATATAACCTCTGTGATAAATGCAATCAATTTTTTTCTGCCACTCCATAAGGTGCACTTTTGACTCCTTATCATTGCACTCCAATAAAGTAATAATGATATATGGTTACACCAACTTATGGATCATGGCCCACTCCATTCTGCACTGATACATCACCATCTCTCAATGGCCAGATTTATCAGCATTCCTCTTTTCATAGCATCAGCCTCCTGCTTCTGTCCACCAACCCTTCCATAAAGCTTATCAGGCACCTGATGGTTTTGCTCTTTCATTTATTCAGTATGTCATACTCACCTCTCTACTATTCTGCTCATATCTTTAAGCATCTTCTTTGGTGATTGTGACCTGGCTTTTCTTTTCAACATTGTTCTGAATCGCAATAAGTGGCTCTTCTCAGCATGCTCTTCTACTGAGGGCATTTGAAGCTGACGAGGTGGGTGAGCTCAAAAATAAAGTAGCTAGAAAAGCTCAGCAGGTCTGGCAGTATCTGTGAAAGAAAAAACAGAGTTAATGTTGTAATCCAAACAAGATCAGCTATTAAGATATCTTTTCTTTTATTCTTTGAAGGGGTAAGGGGCATCACTGGCTAAGCAGTATTTTACTGCCCATCTATAATTACCGAGAGGGCAGTTCAGAGTCTACCACATTGCTGTGGGTCTAAAGTCACATGTAGGTCAGACCTGGTGAGGATGGCAGTTTGCTTCCCTGAAGGTCATAAGTAAACCAGGTGGGTTTTTCCCAACAATCAACAATGGGTTCATGGTCATCATTAGATTCTTAATTCCAGACATTTTATTGAATTCAAATTCCACTATCTGCCATAGCGGGATTCAAACCCAGGTCCTTAGAATGTTATCAGGGTCTCTGAATTAACAATCCAGCACTAATACCACTAGGCCATTGCCTCCCCTCTAAATTATCTATCACCTGCTTCAGTCACTTTGAATTCTTATTTAACAGTGTGTATGCAGGTTTACCAAGCTTTCAGGAACTCATCAGGGAAAGTGAGGCATGAGAACAACAGGTTTTGAGGTGAACAGGGCGAGTGGCAGGAAAAAAATTGGTTACATCCAGCAATCCTAAATGTGTTTTCTTGTCTAGGTAAAAGGCATGTGCTCACTGGACACGTTCTGAGAGTGTGCACTCATCACTTTGGAGCTGATTTACACAAACTCAGCAGTCCTTTCTATTACTTTGCAATTTATTGCGTTTTATCTACACTTCCAAAACTGTCAACCTTCAATTCAGCATAAAACCATTTATTTAGCTTTGTCTGGAGCGTCAAATGAAGAACAAGCCAAGCTGCAGCATCAGCAGTAGAAGTTGCATACATATTCTTCCGTGGCTTGGTGTTTCCTATGTGCTGATCACAGATAATTGTAGCCTCCTGCAAGGAAACCTCCTACCAGTTGAGCTGGGCATATGCATTGGCTGTCATAGTCACCAGAGTCCTTAGTCTATCTCCGCTCCCCGCCACTCCTCTGAACACACTTTGATCCCTTCCTGCCCCAACACCCGCTACACCCTCCCCAACAAAAAGCAGTCCCATAAACAGTAATTAATTTGTCTCCCAAATTCGCATTACTTTTCTTTCATACTTGTTCTACCATTCTTCCTGAGTCAGCAGGCAGGTGCTAGGTAAATATGAACAAGACAAACAATGAAGCAATGAAATAAAATAAAGTATCCCGTACATAACTATGAAATAGAAAAGTAACATGTTAAAAGGGTATTCAACAATGAAGTGACTGCAAACTCTTTATTGTTTCTTTTCTACTGCTTCCACCTTTTGTAATTTACCTCTGTGGCTTCAGCAAATCTAGAGGCAAAAATCATTACCCTGCTCTGACTGCACAGATGCTATTGATCAAAGCCTCTGAGTTTTGTAGCCAATGAGGGTCCTACCAACGGCTATCTCACTTGCCCCACAGGGTAGACCTGGTCATTGGGGCAGGAGGCATCTATTGAAGCTCTGATTAGGGAAGCACAAGGAATCAGAGGTGGAAGGGTTTTGTGCTGGGTATTTGCATTTCCATTCTAGCCAGAAACTGAAACATATTTTAGGGATCTTCAGTGTAATAAGCAGACCTCTGGTGAGGTTCCTCAATTTTTTTTAATGATTCCTGATGGAATGTTAGAAACTGTTAAGCTCCCGGATGAGGAGGGATGAATTGAACCCCTTCTTTATTCATCGACCCTCTCGATTCATTGTAATAAACTGAATTGTAAAATATTCCCTTCCAGATCTCGGTGTATTTATGTTTTAAAAGGAGCCAACTTAACCAGGTTTGTTTTTTGAATTAACAAAAAATGACTTTATTAATTGCTAAATGAGAGAAGAATTAGGAATGCAGCACACATACAGGTTAGAACTAAGTGCTGAGTCAAAAATATTTTCTAAACCAAGTATACAGATCAGTCTCTGATTTGTTCATGAAGAGGAAATAGTTGTACATTACAGCCATTGCAGTGGAGGATATCACAGATTGGTTGAGGTTCTGTAGCTTGGATACTTGTCAACAGTGATTGAATTCCAGCATTTGTAGTGAGAAAAGCTGTTGATGTCCTTTTCTCTTTTTATTTGGTTTGCAGCATTTGGCGTGAGGAGGGGTCTTCCCGGAGAGGCTACCAAGGGATAGTTCTTTGGCCTTCACAGCACACTACCACTCAAACTCAGGATGATACTCATGAGTATTTAGTTACACAGATCCACTTCAATAGGGTTGAAATTTGCTTTTTAAACCCTATTTTTGTATATACTGTTTGCAAGAGATGGCTTTCTGCTGTGAGGGGAGGGACAGTCAGGCCCTCTGTCGTTTCTTGTAAATCTTTCTCTGTTTGACATTTTCCTGATATGTAAGTACCATTGTTAGGCTGGGGTGGAAAAAATCAGAAGTCACGTTTTCCTGACAACTTACGTGTGTGAAATTTCCACGGTCTTCTCCCAAGACAGTCAGAGAGACAATCACTGAATTTAAATCTGCAGGTTTTCTGTAGCAGTCCTCCTTTTAAAAACATACTTATTGGAATTAAAAGTAAAATATCTTTATAAACACTTTGGAATTCTGATCCGTCATCATAACATCAGTGGAGCATTGAATCACCAAGGCAAGGCTTTCCTCAATCCTGCTTAAAGTGGCTTTCAGAGGGTGGAGTTGACTGCACGCTGATACCATGCAAGTAGCCACTTTTGCTCCTGGACATACATTGCAGTATTAATGCCTAAGACATCATGGAATTCAATCTTAAAGAAGGACTTGTCCAAACTCTCTCCAATAATGCATAGTGTAGCTGGAAAGACTGACGGAACCTTACACATTTCTGGTATCGCTCCAGAATTGTGCTCTCTGTTGCTAGCCCCCATTCTCAGTATGAGTGTTAATCTAAACAGACCTTGAAGAGTCCTGTATCCTCCAACAAAGGCACTCTACTGCTGTAACTACCTTCAACATCCAATCCTACTTAGATACCTGAAGGGTAAAACAGACATGTGTGCACAAAACAAGTAACAACAGACCTGGGGGTAGTACTGAGAGATACATATGTATCTGAATTCAATGACTGTGAATCTTCAAAGTGATCCAATTTGAGACTTTATACTTCACCTGCACCACCCGCTATAGGACACTCGATGGGCTTTAGGGAGATGTAAGATTTGAATTCGATGCGTCAAGGTAACTATATTGGATACATTGCCATTTCTCATGGCCCGCCAAAACAAATCAAGTTAACATGAGTGAGTATTGTATATCATGTGACCATGTGATCCATACTCCTGTCACTCAGTAGATGGGAAACCCCAATCTGAGCGTTTCCAATGACTAGGCATCCAGACACTAATTTAGCTGTAACACCTTCTCCTCTGCAGTTATCAAAGTGAAGATGACTGGATGACTAGCTTCAGATTTCTTCCTCTCCAACGTGTTCTACACTGTCTTCCCTTGCAAGCAGAGGAAGAGCTGGCATAAAATTTGTGTGAAGCAGCTCACAGTAATAAGCTTTGAAAATCATTTACACAAAAGGAATAATCTGAGGAGCAAAATACGTCAATCTATTTTTATCCCTATTAATTTCAACATTTAATGCACCATGTAAGAAGAGGACGAGGTGAAGTGGCCGCTGCCCCTTCTGCTACCCATTAAATCACAGCTGATTTAGACTCGAAACCACTTTTCTGCCTGAATGCCATATCCTGCAGAATCCCAACAGCAATTCATCTCAGCCAACATGCAGTCTTGAAAATTCTCTCATGTTGGGTTTTACAGTTTTGTAATGGCCCAGATGAGTGAATAACAAAAATGAATTGAAAAATTCATTTCTTCAAGTTGACCAGAAATATCAAAGTTTCTCTTGACTTAATTTTCTCATCCTTAAGAAACCTAAAAAATATTTAAATTGTTAAGCTTTGACATTCTCCCAACCATGCTGGAATATTATGGAGTATGTCAATATTGAAGCCAATGATTCTGCAGATCCAGTTTGAATTTTCTTCCATTTAAGTACAGGCAGTGTCCTCAGGGGTCCTGTTGTACTGATTTAAGTAAAATTGTTTGTCTGCATTACGTTTACCCTTATAGAATTACAGAAACTGCAATGGTATCAGCTCTCAGCCTTCTGTTTCCAATGACATGGATTCCAATTCACATAACTGATCTGCATAACCCAGTCCCCCATCCAAGTTCTGCAAGTGACTATTCATAAAACTTCTCCAATCAAATTTCAGCAATCTCAACTCTCTAATCTCCAAGCTAGAAAGTTAAAATTTTTAAATCATACTAAGTAGGTAAATACAACAACTAATCGATTAGATTTCTGTCCGTAAACTTCTGAAATCTGAGCTCAGCTTCAACAATGACAACATTATCCCATGACAATATTATCCCATAATGGGAGACATCTTCTCCACATCTACTCTGTCAAGTTCCTTCGGGGTCTTATAGGTTTCAGTCAAGGTGCCTCTTCTTCTAAACTCCAAGAGATGCAAGGTTAGTTTGTCCAATCATTCCTCATAAAGCAATCTGCCCATTCCAGGTGTTAGTCTGGTAAAGACTACTGAACTTCTTTCAACATCTGTACATCTTTCCTTAAATAACGTGGCTAACATTGTACACAAACCTCCAGATATGGTCTCACCACCATCCTCCATAATTGGAGCATAACATCCATACTTTTGTATTCAATTCCCCCAACTAAAGGTAAGATTTCTCTTAACCAGCTAAATTCCGATCTGTGCCAACCTGCTGCCCAGATGTGCCATGATTGTTATTTTCCTCATCTCTGCTGCTTCACTTTGGCATTCTAGAAATCTAAGTCCAGAACATTAATGATTCCCCTTCATCCAACTTACATGTTACTACTTTAAAGCACTCTAATAGAGTTATAGATTCATGGAGCTGTACAGCAAAGAAACAGGCCCTTCAGCCCAACTCATCCATGCTGACCAGATATAACAACCTTCCTATAGCAGGGAGACCAGAATTGCACACAGTATTCCAAAAGTGGCCTCACCAATGTCCTGTACAACCACAACATTTCCTCCCAGCTCCTATACTCAATGCACTGATCAATAAAGGCAAGCATACCAAATGCCTTCTTCACTATCCTGCCTACCTGCAACTCTACTTTCAAGGAGCTGTGAACCTGCACTGCAAGGTCTCTTTGTTCAGCAACACTCCCCAGGGCCTTACCATTAAGTATAGAAGTATTACCCTGATTTGCCTTTCCAAAATGCAGCACCTGTCATTTATCTAAACTAAATGCCATCTGCCACTCCTTGGCCCACTGGCCCATATGACAAAGGTCCTGTTGTACTCTGAGGTAACCTCCTTGGTTGTCCATACCACCAATTTTGGAGTGAGCTGCAAACTTACTAACCGTACCACCTACATTCGCATCCAAATCACTTATATGAATGACAAACAACAGCGGAGCCATCACTGATCTTTGTGGCATACCACAGATTTAACAAATAGTTTTGTTAAACATGGTTTCCCCTTCACCAAGTAAGATTGACTCCTATCTGATTTCCTTGAATTTATCTAAGTGGACTGCTGTCACTTCTTTAATAATTGCTTATTAAGTAGTTTACCAATGACAGATGTTAGGCTCCTGTAGTTTTCTGCTTTCTGTCTTCCTCACATTGTGCATTACATTTGCTATCTTCCAATCTAATCGTCAAACTTCCTCAAACATATTATATATAAGGAGTTAGGAAAATTAAAACCAATGTATGAACCATCTCACTAGTCACTTGTTTTAAGACCCAAGGATGAAGTACATTAAGACTTGGGCACTTGTCAGCCCATACCTCCAAAAATTCACTTAATATACTTCTCTAATGATTGCATTTTTTCCTGATTTCCTGCCTGCCTTCAATTTCCAGATAGTATCATAGAATTCCTAGAGTGTGGAAGCAGGCTATTCAGACCATCAACTCTCACCAACCCTCCAAAGAGCATCCCATCCAGCTTCATCCCATAGTCTATCCCTGTAACCCTGCATTTCCCATGGCTAACCCACCTAGCTTGTACATCCTGGACACTATGGGCAATTTAGCATGGCCAATTCACCTATCCTAGACATCTTTGGACTGTGGGGGGAAACCCGAGCACCTGGACGAAACCTACACAGACACAGGGAGAATGTGCTTACTCCACAAACTCCACGCAGATGGTCACCCAAGGGCGGAATCGAATCCGGGTACCTGGTACTGTAAGATAGCCATGCTAGCCTCTGAGAGACCGTGCTGCCCTATTTATTGCTTTGAAACACTTTGGCATTCTCCAAATGTTTTTAACCTAAGTTAGCTCTAAATTACACAATATAAACATCTTTTGGACTGCATTTCATTGCATGCAGTGTGGGCATCATGTCTCCATTTCTCCAGCTAGGTGTAAACAGACCTGCTGTTTCATTACTCTTCATCTTTCTAGCTAATAAACTTCTTATCTTGACATAGCACCAACTTGTTAAGTATAGAAGCCTCCAAGCTTGCTTTAGTTGCGTTTATTCCATTTTCTACAGTGAACCTTTCAATTCTTTAAACTGCAAATTATATTCTAAAACCAGAAGATATATTCTAAAATGCATGAACCATGAACTAAGTATTCATTACAATGAGGTCAACACATGATTTCAAAAATGGCTGCCTCTCTTACCCATACAATGGGAAACATGATAACCCTATTAATGATCATTGATCCCAAGTTCCCTTCAGCTGAGAAAAGACTGGAAAGTTTACATTTTGATAATTACAAGAACTTTTTGGGACTTTAGCGGCTCAGGGTTGAGATATTGTATATTATGTTTATAAGTTTTGGCATTGTCCCCAGCCATAAACATCATGCACCTTCTTCACAGTGAAACAATCTGAGGCCTCCTTACGTGTCTACCGATCAAACTACCCAGGTTTACTGTCAGGCAGTTTCCAAGGACTGACACGTCAAGTGGCCTCCTTCATTCATCTCATATATTAAAGCTGCAGACTGAAAATATAGTCATGCTATAAACCTAAAGGCACAATCCTAAACTATAAAATTGTATGTAAGTGCTGTATGATAATACTGGATAGTTGAAATTGGAATGGTGTTCTATTTATCAGAGCATATATCTTGCCTTAGACGTACAAGTTTTAAAAATAGAGACATGCAAAGCAAGTTCAAATTCCTTCACTCAGGAGTTAATTCACTATTAAATCATTGTTGTATATAAAAATGTTCACATTCAAATTATGCTTGACACAAAAACATTGAAGGAATTTATAATCTTGACCTGAGATTGGTCATTATTAACCGTACTGTATCATGTGTCTCTTTGACCCTCAAATTAATCTTGACACTTTGACTTTATGCTTGGTGATCCTGTTATCTTATTGAAACTGTTTCTTCAAAAAGTTCAGGTTTACAAAGGGACTACCACTCTTCAGGGAAATCACAATATATTGTTCTCATTACACTGTAGTTTTAATACTCTTGGAACAACCTTTTACAATTAATCTGCCGGTATGTTTAAAATTGTCTTCTGGCTATATATTGATAAAACAAATGACAAAATACACATCTATTCCGCCTGGCAGAGAGGAAAGAATAGTTTATAAACATTCATTTGGAGGCCATTACTAAGTAGTGTTTTAAGTGTGGCTTAGTTTTTGACAAATTTCTCTGTAAACAACAATATGTGGGCAGCTGTGTGAGAAACTAATACAACAGTTTTGTAATGATCAATAACCACAGTGTTGAATTCTAAATTTGAAAGGAGTTGGAATACAATGGAATACTAGAACAGTTACATCTGCAACTAGTTAATTTAAGTACTTCCACACGATGTTGTTTATGTGTCATAAGATGGTAGAATAATTCAACACATCAAAGCTCCAACTCATTCTGCCAGAAAGTTAATTCTGCCATTAACTTTCCCTTTCCCCTTTCAACTACTCCACCTACACAGGACCTGAAGGAAAGAAACAAAAAAGTACAGAGGAAAGGAAATAACTTAAAAAGGTGCAAGAGATATAGAAACCAAAATCTCTAAAGATGCAAAACAGGGGCAGTCATTTTAACGGAGTTTCATTGAGGTAGGAGATTAACTCGTACCAGTTTGTTTCTTGAGAATTGCATTTGCACAAACTTTCTATTAACCTTTTCCATTATAATTTCCAGAGTCCACATTCATAATGAATATTGTCAAAGTGGTAATTCACTCGCCAATTTAATGCAGAGTGACTGCTGGCAGCAAGTTGTAAGTGCTATATACCAAATTTAAGTAGATTATTTCCATTCTAAATGTGGCCAAAGAAATTTATGGCGTAAATATAAAAATAAGCACAGAATTTATAACTCTAAAATAGAAGTGAATTATGTCTAAATACCTGTATCAATGACTTGCTAATGATCTATAATATCCGCTCAACTGAAAATGACACTTGAATTGAAGTGACATTCCCAGAATTCAGCTCTGCCTTAAATCAGGCAGATCACAGTGCAGGAGGAAGGGAAACAGGGGTGCTGTCTCATGAAACTTACAAAATTCTTAAAGGCATATGTGTGGGGACAGGTGTAGCATTTCCTGCGGTTGCTGGGAAAAATGCCGGGGTGTTGGGGCTGGCGGGGAGTGTGGAGCGCACAAGTGACTCATGGAGAGAATGGTCCGAGGAGGTTGGTGTGGGATGGTACGTGAGGATGAGGGGGATTCTGCTTTGATTGTTATTGCGTGGATGGGGTGTGAAGGATGAGTTACCAGAAAAGTTAGTGATATGGTCGAGGGCGTTTTCAACCACTGTGGAGGGGAATTTGCGGTCCTTGAAAAACGACAACATCTGGGATGTCCGGCGTGGAATGCCTCATCTCCAGAGCAGACGCTGTGGAGACGAAGGAATTGGGAATAGGGGATGGAATTTTTGCAGGACAATGGGTGGGAGGAGGTGTATTCTAGGTTGCTGTGGGTGTCGGCAGGCTTGAAATGGATATCAGTTTTGAGGTGGCTGCTTTCCGGAGGGACCACTCTCTCCGTGACTCCCTTGTCCGCTCCACGTTCTCCACCAGCCCGACCACCCCTGCACTTTTCCCTGCAACCGCAGGAAGTGCTACACCTGCCCCTATGCCTCCTCCCTCACCCTCATCCCAAGCCCCAAGAAGACCTTTCACATGTTCGCCTGCACATCTGCTAATGTGGTATGCTGCATCCGCTATACCTGTTGTGGCCTCCTCTACATCGGGGAAACGAAACGGAGGCTTGGGGACCACTTTGTGGAACACCTATGCTTAGTTCACGACAAATGATTGCAGCTCTCAGTTGCGAACCATTTCAACACCCCCTCCCACTCTTTGGGCGACATGTCCATCCTGGGCCTCCTCCAGTGCCACAATGATGCTACCCGAAGGTTGCAGGAACAGCACCTCATATTCCACTTAGGAACCCTGCAGCCCAATGGTGTCAATGTGGACTTCACAAGCTTCAAAATCTCCCCTCCTGCGACCGCATCCAAAAACCAGTCGAGCTTGTCCTCGCCTCCCTAGCCTGTCCATCTTTCCTCCCACCTACCTATCCACTCCTCCCACATCAAGCCTCACCCCCATCTCCTACCTACCAGCCTCAACCTGCCTCCTTGGACTGACCTATCCCTCCTAACTCCCCATCTACACTCACCTTTACTGGCTCCATCCTCACCCCCTTGACCTCTCCATCTCCTTTCCACCTATCTGCTCCTTTATCCATCTTACATCCGCTTCCCCCTTCTCTCTATTTATTTCAGAACCCCCTGCTCCTCGCCCATTTCTGAAGAAGGATCCGGACCCAAAACATTAGCTTTCCTGCTCCTCTGATGCTGCCTGGCCTGCCGTGTTCATGCAGCTGTACGCCTTGTTATTTCATAGAAAGTAATGGGTTTTTCTTTCGGTTGGGAGTGGTGGCAAGAGAACAAAGTGAACAATGTGACGCATTATGCTTTGAGACAGAAGAGTTTGCACAATTTTTGGGCTTAGTGGAACACACATAGCCTGGGAAACAGCTTCTTAGTTTCAGTTTGGGGCAGTTCTGCAGGGTTCTTTGCTGAAACTGGGTGTATGAAGTAGTTGCTCCTGAGAAAGGGAGAAGATAGCTTGGAATTATTAGAAATAGGTTACCTCAACATAAAGAGTTTGGTAAAAGGTCCAGACCAGAAGTGTTTGGTTAAAACCTTGAAGGGTTATATGAAGCTGAGACAATCCAGCTATAAATGTATGAAGGCGAAGGCTATCAGATTCTCAGATAGGAGACATGTAGAACACAAGCACTTAATCTTCCAGATACATGTTTATTAGTGAAACAAAAATATATTTTGCAAAAGAAATGAAGATAAAACTGTTAAAACTGAAAACCACAACTAAGCCAAGCCTTATTTGGGATAAGGAAAGAAATTTCCTCTTGATGATTGACTACTATAGGAGGATGCTATTGGCAGTTAATGAGATAGTATTTTTCTATGCTTCAGTATATTTAAACTCGTTTAAATAGTTTAGGTTATTCTATTTTACTTTCATTTCCTTTGCTTAATAAACTTCTATTTAATTGTTAAACCTGAATCTAGAGCATTGCATGTTTGTGTTCTACATGTTTTCCTTTTTTTCTCATCTGAGGATTCCCATGCTACTGTGGTTAGCAAGGCCCTCAGCCATGTCCAATTCATTTCCCATACCTCTGTATTCACCCCTTCAACTCATTCTAAGAATAATTATAGGATTCCTCTTCTAAACCAGCAATCTCTACATTCAAAGGATCATCTTCTACCATTTCCACCACCTCCAACAAGATACTGGCAACCAATACATTTCCCATTCTCTCCTTGTCAACATTTTCTAGAGGCTGATTCTTCCATGATACGCTGGTCAACTCCTCCATCACCCCTAACACTTCCATACACCACTCCTTACCACCTCCCCATGCAATTGCATAAGGTGTTACACTTGCCCTCACACCTTCCCCTCCTCACAGTTCAAGGCCCCACGCACACCCTCCAGGTGAAACAGCATTTATTTGTACTTTGTGCAATCTAGGCTGACGTATTCGCTGCTCACAAAGCAGACTCCTTTCAACTGGTGAGGCCAAACATGGACTAAGTGACAACTTCATGGAAAACCTCTGCTGTGTCTGTTTGATTAACTCAACCCTTCCTGTTGCTTACCATTTCAATATATCATCTTGTTCCCATGCCAACATTTCCATCCTAGGCCTGGTACAGTGTTCCAACAAAGCTTAATGTAAACTAATGCAATAACACTTCATTTTCTGCTTAGCACTTTACAGCCTCTAGGACTCACTATTGAATTCAACCACAGTCTCAGTCCTCCATTTTGATTACCAACCGCTGTACTGCTTCCCTCAACTGCATCATCTTCCTTCCACTCCATCAATAACATGTAAATCATAATTTTCCAACTCGTTTCAGTTCTGATGAAGATTTATACCAGATTGGAAACGCTAAGTCTGTTTTTCACTCTCAGATGCTGCCAGATCTGCTGAATGTCTTCAGTGTTTTCTGCTTTATTGAAGATATTCTATGGTTGAGAGAAGGAAATGTACCTTACACCCTGGAGACTGTCTGATTCTATATAACACGTCATGGTTTATATACGATTTCTTATTTAGCCTTTTCTTGCATAATTAATCAGACACAGTCTATTTCCTGCCTGTTTTGTAGATAGGTTTTCAGAAAGTGTAATTAATTGTTTCCTTACATATGTCTCTCTATCATTCCACTGATATCACCTCAGTAACAGAAAAAGAATATACTTTTATTTTTAAAAAATTGTTGAACAAAGATCTTACATGTTAAGTCCACAGTATTTTTATCATAAAATACAGATTTCATGTCACCAGTTCTAGAGAAACTCATAACTATTTTAATAACATTCAAAAGATGAATTCAAGAAATAACTGTCAGCATTAAGAATTTATGTTCGTGATAACTCAAAGCAAGACAGCAGAAAAATTAATAGTGAAGCTCAAATTTCCTGCTCAAATGTAACTGCAATGGATCAACAAGAAGTGAGGGTCAGTACACAATGTGGGGGAAGGTGGAATTGTGGGGCTTGCTAGAGAGGCCAAGAACAAAGGGAGATGGATGTGAGTTTGCTCGCTGAGCTGGAAGGTTAGTTTTCAGACGTTTTGTCACCATTCTAGGTAACATCATCAGTGAGCCTCCGACGAAGCGCTGGTGTTATGTCCCGCTTTCTATTTATCTGGTTAGGTTTCCTTGGGTTGGTGATGTCATTTCCTGCGTTGGTGATGTCATTTCCTGTTCTTTTTCTCAGGGGATGGTAGATTGGCTCCAAATCAATGTGTTTGTTGATGGAGTTCCGGTTGGAATGCCATGCTTCTAGGAATTCTCGTGCATGTCTCTGTTTGGCTTGTCCTAGGATGGATGTGTTGTCCCAATCAAAGTGGTATCCTTCCTTATCTGTATGTAAGGATACGAGTGATAGTGGGTCATGTCATTTTGTGGCTAGTTGATGTTCATGTATCCTGGTGGCTAGCTTTCTGCCTGTTTGTCAAATGTAGTGTTTGTCACAGTTCTTGCAAGGTATTTTGTAGATGACGTTCGTTTTATTTGTTGTCTGTATAGGGTCTTTTAAGTTCATTAGCTGCTGTTTTAGTGTGTTGGTGGGTTTGTGGGCTACCCTGATGCCAAGAGGTCCGAGTAGTCTGGCAGTCATTTCGGAAATGTCTTTGATGTAGGGGAGAGTGGTTATGGTTTCTGAGCCCGTTTTGTCTGTTTGTTTGGGTTTATTGCTGAGGAATCGGCGGACTGTGTTCATAGGGTACCCATTCTTTTTGAATACGCTGTATAGGTGATTTTCCTCTGCTCTGCGTAGCTCCTTTGTGCTGCAGTGTGTGGTGGCTCGTTGGAATAATGTTCTAATGCAGCTTCGTTTGTGGGTGTTGGGATGGTTGCTCCTGTAGTTCAGTATTTGGTCCGTATGTTTTGTTTTCCTGTAGACGCTGGTTTGAAGGTCCCCATTGGCTGTTCGCTCTACTGTGACATCTAGGAATGGCAGTTTGTTGTTGTTTTCCTCCTCCTTTGTGAATGTTATGCCAGTAAGGGTAACCAGATAAATAGAAAGCGGGACATAACACCAGCGCTTTGTCGGAGGCTCACTGATGATGTTACCTAGAATGGTGACAAAACGTCTGAAAACTAACCTTCCAGCTCAGCGAGCAAACTCACATCCAAAACCTCAACCTGAGCTACAAATCTTCTCAAAACTCACTACAAAGGGAGATCGCATGGACGGTAAACCATGGATTTGAAAGGGCACCCAGTGTGGAGCAAGAATCATGGAGTGAGGTGCCTCTCTTTCCTGCCCAAGGTTTTTTTTCTTTTTAGTTTCTGCTTCTGCTTACCTTCTGGAGGGAGCCTGTTCATGGAGGCATCTGTGGCGATGGCATCAATGAGGAAGATGGAAGGCAGTAGGATGCCAGCTGATAATCTTGGAGTAGGGCATGAAGGATGGAGTTGAGGAGTCTGGTGAACCCAGAGCAGAACTCTGCCAGACGGAGACAAGGAGGCAGCTGGCAGAGGGTCGAGCACGGGACATAGCATCAGCTGCTACATCGGTGGAGACAACATCGACGAGGTAGGCCCAGTGGCAAAAGATAGCGCCTGAGGAGTGAAAACTTTGATGTTGGTTGGGTCCGGTTCTGGTAACAGTGAAGTGGTGGCAGAAAGGTTACAGACTCTCTGTAAGCTATTTCTTTTTCTATTAAAATATTCAAAATGGTGCTGGATCATGGCAACCGTGGAAGCTTTTCAATGTATTTTATTGTGTTTCTCACTAACAATAAAATCATTCATTCATTCAGGTATGAGCACATGACCTACCAGACATCACCTTGCCCCGAAATTCCTCCTAACAGGCTCTAATTTGAGGCCAGGTTTGAAGTGAATATTGGCCAGTTAAGGGCTATATTTGCAGTGAGAGTCAGTGGGCCACTCTAGGCCTCAACTACTCTCGATAAAATTGCAGACAGTTCTGGGAAATGGGAAGGTCACCCATGGAAAGCTACAGGCTTGTCAACTGCAAGCCTACATAGATTCCACTATCAGCTGAACATGGCAATTACTTGAGCAGTAGACAACATAGTGTGGAGCTAGAGGAGCACAGCAGGCCAGGCAGCATCGGAGGGGCAGGAAAGTTGGCGTTTTGGTCTCGACCCAGCCTGGCTTGCTGTGTTCCTCCAGCACCACACTGCGTCATCTCTGACCCCAGGATTGGCAGTTCTTACTACCTCCACTTGAATGGTATATCTCTTTTAATCACTGGACATCAGTTGACATGGTGAGGTCCAGTTATTTTTAGATATTGACGAAAGATGGCTCAAAATGCATGCCTGTGTGCAATTACATCATCAGCATGAATTTCTGGAAAGCACAAAGTGAGAAATAGATAGGAAGAAAACGGTTACCCTTTTCTACCCATCAGGTACTCTACAAATGGTCAGGAAGATTGCTTGCTGTGGTAACGGCACATCATGCCGAATTCATTTCAGGAAGATATAGGAGACGAAATACTTTTTGAAAACAAGCTGAGTGTTAAAACAGAATCTTCTAATGTTCACAAACTAATATATCATCTGTAAGGGTGAATAGGATTGGCAAAGTTGTCAAACATAATCTGTGATAATTACCTTCATTTGGGAATACTACAACTGTGAACTTGGAACCTAAAACTATTATGCAGGCAACCTGTTCAGAGATGTCATCACATATCTCTGGAAAAGGTGGCGTTTATCAAAACCTTAGTGCACTAACAAATCAGTCAAAAGAACAAACCTCAAAAGCTTAAAACCTGAAATGTGTAGAAAGTGTTAGAAATGACTGGCAGGTCAGACAAGATCTAAGAGAATGAAATGGTTAACGTGTTCTGTGAGACACTTCATTGGCCAAGGTTAATTTTGATAGCATCCTTTACAAGAAATATTAAGGTGGATTTACTCTTCAGTGGCTGACTGGCCGTTCCATTCACGTCACATTTACAATGTTGTGAACTACCATTATTGTGTTCAGTAGTGCGCAATTAAAAAGTATTTTGAGCATATTTTACACTTTATTTACAATTTTAAATAAACCTTCCAATATTTGCAAACCGATTATTGCAAACACCACAATGAAATGCTTATACAAAATGTAATCAGGCAAATCGTGCCATTTCACTGGATTAATTCTCTCTGTGTGCTGTAATAACAAACAAGCGACTTGTTATTAAGAGTTTCTGTTTTTAATCAAGTTGAGCATTTTGGGCTTTTGTATTTATGTCTTAGGTGCTATTTGTGAAAGCAGTAATTAATTACACATTCAATTAATTACAGACATGTTGCTGAATTCTCAGGAATGTTTAAATCGTCCTTCAGCAATTAAATTTGAGCCTCGACTTGAATTCCTGGAAGTTTTGCCATGCGATTTGTTTGGCATTTAATCACCCTGCTCTTGCCACTGTTCATCCACTCTTGCAGCTGACTACCTTTTCAAGTGTCACAACCAGTCCCAGCTCAAGATGTCCCCACAGTTCCAGGACAAATGGATCTGGCTCCTCTGCTTTTTTTTATTATTCATTCATAGAGTGTGAGTTTTGCTGGGCTGGGCCAGCATTTATTGTACACTCCTTATCACCCCTTAGAAGGTGATGGTGGAGCTGCCTTTTTGAACCTCTGCAGTCTATTTGGTGCAGGTACACCCACAGCAATTTAGGGAGGGAGTTCCAGGATTTTGAGCCACGCTGAAGGAATGGCAATGTATTTCAAAATCAGGACAGTGAGTAACCTCGAAAGGAACTTGAGGATGGTCGTGCTCCCATGTATCTGTTGCCCTTCTAGATAATAGTAGTCATGGGTTTGGAAAGTGAAAGGAAGCCTTGCTGAAATGCAGTTTGTAGGTGATGCACACTGCTGCTACTGTGCATCAGTGGTGGAGGGAGTGGATGCTTGTGGGTGTAGTGTCAATCAAGCAGACTGCTTTCCCCTGGATAGTGTCAAGTTTCTTGAGTGTTGTTGGAGCTGCACCCAGCCAGGCGGATGGGGAATATACCATCTCACTCCTGACTTATGTCTCGTAGATGCTGGAAAGGCTTCAGGGAGACAGGACGTGAGTTATTTGGTGCAGAAATCCTAGCCTCTGACCTGTTTCTGTAACTGCAGTATTAATTTATTCACCCCCTCCTTTGGTTGATCACAACATGGCTAAGTAAAAAGTATCCCATCCCTAATAGATAACTATCTCCCACACCAAATGATTTTAAATTTTAAAAAGGGCCAATTTACCCAGGTCTTGTTGAGTTTAGGGAGAATTAGTTTATTAGCTGCTAAATGCAAGAAGAAGTAATAATGCTACTCACATTCACATAAATTAAAATGAAGAGTGAGCCAAAAAAAGTTAAAACTTGAAAGAAATACAAATCAATTTCTAGGTTGCTGATGATGACTAGATAGTGGAACATATCTGATATTATATTGATGATATTGGTAGTGTTGACAATGATAGCTAAGCAGCCAATTTTCTGATTCTTTTCTTTGCAATTTAGCTAAAATTCTTTTGTCCTGTTTCTCTTTAACAGTGACTGGTTTACAGCATTTAGAACTATAGAGGCCCTTCCCTTGTTACCAGGGGAGCTCAATGGCTGTCTTCAAGTTGCAATTTTCACAGCACATCTGTCAATAATAGCATATCAGTCCAAATATTAACACATAGACAATTAGTTTTTACCGTTTCC
Organism: Stegostoma tigrinum; assembly: GCF_030684315.1. Classification (NCBI taxonomy): domain Eukaryota; kingdom Metazoa; phylum Chordata; class Chondrichthyes; order Orectolobiformes; family Stegostomatidae; genus Stegostoma; species Stegostoma tigrinum. The sequence continues at coordinate 30,218,995 of NC_081373.1, forward strand.
TTTATACATTCAAGGAAGGTTACACACAAACATGCCTTTCAACTCAAATCCACAGTCTGAAGTATAACTAACAGGGGATCGTTTCCTGCTGAGTCGCGTTACTTAGATTGCCTCGCAGCTCTGCCTTTTGAAGATTGTCTCTTTGAAGATAGCTTGGCACCCTGCAAGGAGGGACAATCAGGGGCTCACATAGGAAACCTTCTGGGGTAGTCAGTGAATTCCACGTTTAGAAGTTGGATTGGTTTAGGTCCAACTGAAGTTAGGTCTTTGTTTAAAGAAAAATACGCATTTATCCAAAGCTTCAATATATCCAGAAGTAATTCGGAGTTCTGATCCATCGTCATGACACAAATGAAAACAAATAAGCCATTAATTCCCTAAACAGCCTTTCCATTATATTGTCAATATTTTTACAACCAATAAATGAAATAAGTAGCATTTTTGTTTAATATACCCAACAGTACTGAAAGGTTGGCAACTGAGATAACAGGAAAAGGGGTGATGAAAATTAATAAGGATGTGGATGATAGATTTTAAATACTGTACAACAAATGAGCCATCCTAGCCACGGGAAATGGTCTATTAAAAATAATATTTTTTTCCAGGTGCTTTCAGTTATTGCATTGGTTATAACAAAATATTAATTGAAATTTCTTAGGCTCAGCTATTTTAAATGGCAGTTGATATTAGTAGATTCTATCACTACCAGCAGCAGTAAATATTAGGAGAGTGAGTCGGGAAAGGACAAAAAATTTAATAGTAATAGTATATAAGTAAATGAAGTTAGGCCATGGAAACTGGTAGAAACCTAAAAACACTTTATTCTGAACAGACAGAGCATTTATAACAAATGAAATGCAGCAATGGCACAAATAGGACAACAGAGTTTGACCTAATAGCTATTACAGAGACAGAGCTGCTCAAAGGCCAACATTGGGAATTAAATTCAGGTACTTGACATTCCGAATAGGCAGCCAAGATGGAAAATGTTGGCAGTGTGATGGTGGGAAGGGGGTACAGGATTGATGTAATTCTACAAAACAGGTGACATAAGCATAGTAATGAGGATATATTTTGGTTCAGAAGAGAAGGAATTAGAATCAATATCTGCAGAGATTAAAGAAAACAAAGGTCAGAAAACATTGATGGGAGTTGTTTATATTATTGATTGGAGTATTAATCAAAAGTGTAGTTGCTCAGTAGTTGTGTATACTTAAGACTGAGATCAATCAATTCTTGCACTCTAAGGGAATATTAAACCACATAAGAATTGGGCAAGGGGATTGAAATCAAAGATCTGGTTTCCCTCTTATGTTGAATTACACCCTGCTTCTTCCTCCTGCCAACAAACATTGGATTTGTTAGAAATAAAGGCAGTACATCTGCATCTAGGTCCCACCATCATGGAGTCCCTCTAGGCTAGAGACTTTAATTAACTCACAACTAATTATTGAAGTAATTTCTCCTCATCTCAGTTCCAAATAACTAGCCCATTACCCTGAAACTGTGTCACTGTGTTTTAGATTCCCAATCAGCAGAAAGAATCTCTGTGTCTTCTCTATCAAGTCCCTTCGGGATTTTGTATAGTTCAATGAGACTGTCTCTTATTCTCTAAACTCTAGGCAACATAGGCCCTTTTTATTCAGCTTCTCATCAAAAGATAAGTCCCCACATCCCAGGGACCAACTTAATGAATTTCATTTTATCAGCTCTAATAAGGCTTTGGTACAGATTTTCCAATGGCCACATTATCAATTCTGAAGCTTACATCAGAGTGTTGATGAGAATCCTGTCAAATTCCCATCATTGCAGATTGTGAAATATTTTGAAGATTATGCTGGACATTTCCCATACACCTGGGACACTTCAAAAGAATGTATTTAAATCAGAGAATTTGGAGGGTCCACTGCAGTTGAGAAAATGGTAATTCAGGGAAGGTTAGTTTATTAAAAATCCAGTCTAAGTCCTAAGTAAGTATTCAACTGCACATTCCCTCCCAGTCCACCTCCCCTCTATCCCAGGATCTGCAACCCCTGCTACTGGGCTTGAAACCACCTCTTACCTGGACCTGTAACCCCTTGCCCCCATGCCAGACCAAAACTCTACTTACCTAACTGTCTGACACAACATACCCTCACTCCCTAAGACATGACATTCCCCCATCCATACTTATGTACCTGACATCTTGCATGCCACCTGCTGCATCCCAACTTCCCTGCACCATCATCAAACCCAACACCTCTTCCCCTGTGGTCAGACCCAAAGCAACTCCAGTGCCTGACACCCCTTTATACTAGTCCCTGCCTCCTGACCTCCGTGCACCACCACATCAAACTGGACACCTCTTCCTCTGCTGCCAGACCCAACAGCACCTCCAGTATGTGACATCCCCTCACAACAGTCCCTGCCTTCTGATCTCCCTGCACCACCATCAAACATGCTGCCAGACATGATATCCCCCATGACCAAGATTTTGTACCCACCAAAAGAAGCCCTGCCCGCCACGAGAACCAATACCTCTTGTCCATCTCTGTCTGACCTTAAACAATCCATCACTTACCAGTCTGTCACCACGTGGCATAATATACACATGGCACCCTACCAATCTGGCCACTACCTACCTGACATCCTAACCACATGGTACACTAACCCCTGGCACCCAATACAACTGATAACCTACACACCTGGCACCCAGTCTACCTGGCACTATACCCCTACTCACTTGCATCCTACTTACCTGGCACCATAACCTTACATTTGCCTTGCACACTTCCATTTTTACAGCGGCCAAAACTGGACTTTTACATTATTGATGAAAGCAACTGAGTGCTATAAAGAGAGGGGATATAGTTTGCCTTCATCTGCATATGCAATTAGATAGTCTTGTCATAATGGAAGTATGGCTCCTTATTTCTGAAGAAGCCCTATTGGAACTCAAGTTGGAACTGCAGAGTTCTTTGGTTTCGTTAAGGAGAGGAATTGCAATCTGCATGCGATTCTTATTCCTTGGAAAATCCAGCAAATTAACCTTTCACAAACATGGACATCAAAATTACACACAGAATGTCTCATCAAAACCCTGTGTAATTGTATCAAGGCTTATTCATTCTTATATTCCAATCCCCTCACAATAAAGGCCAGCTTGTATTTTCCATTCTAATTGCATATCGCACCTGCATGCTGGCTTTCTGATTTCCTGGCACAAACGCATTGCAGACAATTTAAAAATCCACACCTGCAATTTTCACACCTTTTAAAAATATTCTGGTTTTCTATTCTTATGACCAAAGTGAGTAACTACAAACTTCCCTACATTACACACCATCTGCCACCTGTAGTCCACTCATAACCTGCCTCTCTATCTTTGCAGCCGTTCTGTGCCTTCTGACAACATATTTTTCCACCTACACTGACATCATCAACAAACATAGATACATTAGCTCCTGTCTCTTTATTCAAGTCATTAATATAAATGTAAATGGCTGATAACTCAGCACTGATCCTTGGCACTCCACTATTCATTGTCTGTCAATTGAAAATGCTGTCTCTGCTTCCTGTCTATTAATTCATTCTTAACCTATGTTAATATATTACTCCAACTCCATCAGCCTTTATCTCGCTTATTAACATTTTTTGGCACATTTTCACCTTTTGTAAATCCAGGTATACAACATGCACTGGTCCCCTATAATCCAAGCTATTACTTTCATTCTCAAATACATTAATAAACTTGTTGCGAAATATTTCCCTTTAAGTAAAATAATATTGACCTGCTCTGCTTATGCAGTGCATGCTTAAGTGTACTGTTAATATTTCTTTGCTATCAGATCCTAACATTTTCCCACTGACTAATGTTAGGTTAACTGGACCGGAGTTGACTGATTTTCCTGTTCCATAGTTCATAGAGTCCCTACAGTGTGGGAACAGGCCCTTCAGCCCAACAGAGCATCCCACCCAGTCCCATTCCCGAAACTCACCTAATCTACACATCCCTGAACAAATGGGCAATTTAGCATGGCCAACCCACCTAGCTTGCACATCTTTGGACAATGAGAGGAAACCGGAGCACCCGGAGGAAAGACACGCAGACACTGGGAGAATGTGCAAACTCACACAGACAGTTGCCCGATGGGGAATCAGACCCAGGCCCTTGTGCCGTGAGGCAGCAGTGCAAACCACTGAGCCACTATGCCACCCTTCCTTCCTTTCTTGAAAAGCAGTGTAACATTCACGACTCTTCCACTATGATGGGACCATTGCCAATCTAAGAAATTCTAGAAGATTATAGCCAGCACATCTATTATCTCTGTGCCTACCCTGCATCATAATTTCCTGACTCAATTCTCCTTCTCAGGCAGTCCTTTGAGATCAAGAGTGGTTCTTCCACTCCAGGCTTTGGAGCTGAATAAATTTTCTGATGCCACGCATCCTGTCAGAGGTGGGGCAAGTGGTGTTTGAAGAGATGTTGTGTGGATGAGGGACACTGGGATTCAGGTTTTCACATGCTTCTTCTGCTGTTTATGTTCGGCATCTGCGTGGTCTATTAGAGGTGCTTGAAAAGGCATGCACCTTCACAGATGGATGGTTTTCAGCAAGACATTCTCACATATCAGTGGAGATATTGTATTGATCCTGTATTGGGAATCTTGTGTCAGTCACATGGACAATGTGGCTCGCCCAACACAGCTGATTGACAGTAACCCTTAACTCAACATTGGGGATATTGGCCAGAGAGCAGCTCCCATCCTCCAGTAATCTTGTGGAATAATGCAGATGCATCGCTGGTGATGTTTCTTTAGGGATGTCTGTTGCCTGATGTCTTATCCATGTCTCCAACTGATGCTGGAAGGCAGGTTACACAACTGCCCCATACCATCAATGTGTGCCAGGTTTGAAATATTTGTCAACAACTACACTTGCTCAGATAACTAAAAGCTGCACTGGCGCACTGGAGTCAATACTGAGTTTCATCATCAGTGCTTGCCCTCACTGAGAGAAGGCTGCTAAGATATGGGAATCCAATTTATCCAGTGGGTCGTCATGTATCTAGATAGTCAAGGGCAGTGTGGCATGGTGAGAGCAGACTGATAGAGGGCCTTTGTTTTCCAGAATATATAGCTTCAGGCCCATTCTCTCATATGCCTCCAAAGAATGCCCTGACCATGGTTTGGAGATTAGCTTCTGAGTGTGCACACATGCAAGCGTTATCTCCATCATATGGCTCAATATCAGAGGTTTAAGTGGTCTCACTTTTGGACTGGAGGCATTATAAAAATACAGCCATGCTGCTTAGAAGGGCCACCGTTCATGATCTCTCCTGGTTGACAGGGTCAAAGGCCTTTGTGAGGTAAAGAAGGATGTGTATAAGCACTGCAGCTGTCTTCACTTTTCTGGGACTTGTCTTGCTGTAAGGATAATGCCCACGGTATACCTTGATGGACAGAATCCACATTTATGACTCAGGGAGGAACTCCTTCCAATGAGAACTTATTGCCTCATTGTCCTTTCTTTGCTCTCTGTGAGATAGGTCTTTGGGTGCTTGGTATTGACTGCGCTGAAGAATCCACAGATGTCTGAGATTATTAACTCAATAAATCAGTAATTCAGTATTACAGAAACAGCAACAATTTTCCCTGTTAGACTCACTGGGGTATTCTTTCTGTAATGCTGGTTTGTTGTCATTACTTGATGCTAACAAAGGACTTGTTATTTTCTATCGCGATGACTTAGTGTTGCTGTGTTAACTAAAAAGCAGCTTTCCATCTTAATTTGTGCATCATGACAAGTTTGGTAGATATTGCAGTGACACAACATGTAATTACATGCTCTGGCACTAGCCATTTACTCAAAATTCTGTACAAATAAATTCAAACTTTTACCAGGACTTGTGTGTGAACATAAAATACAGTGGAGAGTCTGACCTCTCGTTACATAAACATCTGCTAAATAAATTACTTCAGTTTTTTTTTGCCCCGTTGTCAAACTGTAACCTTACCATCAATGTTTAAGTTTAGTGGAAAAACAGAAATCTCCTGAATGAGGCCATCAAAAGGGATACAATCCCAACTCAGGTCGCTCAAATCTTAGACAGAGAATCTCATTGTTATCTGTTCTTTTCGAATGTATGCTATTGATTGTAAGAAAACTGTAAATAGATGTCAGGAATACAGGTAAGCAGATTCACAGAACGTGATGGTCCATTGTGCCCACATCTCTGAAGGGGCTATCTACCTAGTCTGATTTTCCTTTCCTTTCCCCAAACCTGCTCTTATTCTTTTTCAGATATTTATTCCTTAATTTTGGAGGCTGTTAAAGATTCTACTTCCATCAGAGCTTATGGTAGGGCATTGTATTTGTTTATAATACTATGCTAAAAAGTTTCAATTAACATAAACTTCCTTCTTATGTGACATTTTCTCCTTGCAATTTTCTTGTTGCCTGAGTTTATGGAAAATTATCCATGTGTATATTTTCTACAGAAGTTTTACTAACGACCCATAATTTATATAATAATATTTACGGTCCTTCCTGGCAGGTTTCCCAATCTTTTTCATAGAGATTGGACTGTGGGCCATCATAGCCCAATTTGAATGGTGTTAGGGGATGATATTTAGGTAATGTTGCTCTTAAGGAGCACTTTCTCTGCATGTTTCTCAACCTCAAGCTCCATCTTTCACTGTGTGTTTAAGCTTTACTTTACTTTTATATGTTATTTTTAATGTTATTAGTTCCAGAACGCAAATCCAGCTCAGACTGACTGAAATAACATCTCCTACGAAACGAAGGCAAAAAGATGACAGATGCTGGAAACTTGAGATAATCAGCAGATCATACAACATTTGTGGAGGGAGCAGCAACTCATGCTTTATAGGGGTTTGAAAGGGTTAATGCTGAGAAATGTCATAAACACCATTCACCATGATAATGTCATATGGACTTGTGGGCAAAACAGCTCAGGATCTGGAAAGTAACAACCGTTCCTGCTCTAACAACATCAATGTAGCCTGAAACTAGTTAACACTGTAACATGCAATAAACAATATCTTTTTAATGACAACAGACTCTTCTAGTGCAAACACAAAGTTTCATGAATGGGATGAGGACATCACTGACCAGGTATCATTTATTGCCCACCCCTAATTGCCCAGGGGGAAAGTTCAGAAAGTTCACAGCCATTGCTGTGGATCTGGAGTCGCATATAGGCCAGATCGGGTAAGGATGGCAGTTTCCTTCACTAAAGGACATTAGTGAACCAGATGGGTATTTCCTCTGGCAATCAGTGATGGATTCATTGCCATCGTTAGACTATTAATTCCAGATTTTTTATTGAATTCAAATTCCACCATCCGCTGTGGTGGGATTCGAACCCAAGTCCCCAGAATGTGTCCAGGTCTCCAGATTAACAGTCCTGCAGTAATACCACTAGGCCATTGCCTCCCCATGATTTTTCACTACTTTATGGGCCAAGAGACCCTTATGTTTCTGACATGTAAAGAGGTTGGTGGCAGAACTCTTCAACATTAGCCACTACTCGTACAGAAGAGTGACCAAGCATGTTCATTTAACATAGCGAGCACCACTGTGGGATCAATTTTAAACACAGTCAGCCATGAGGAGGAGGTGAAGACTTAAGATCTAAAAGACAAAACACTCATGACAATCTTAAACAGGAAAGGATACTCCAGTAAATGTTGAAAGCATTTTAGACCTGATAAGTGTCATGTTACAACAAGTGCACTATCAACTCACTGGAGAAGCAGCATTAGTAACTCCAAAGCAGATGCCTGCTGCACCATGAGTTGGTCTATGGGAGTGATCCTGAACCAGAGTTCAGCAGTGAGAGAACAGAAATTGGAGCCAGCATGATTAAAGTTTAGGGGAAGGGGGAAACTGTAAGTTTGCATGGTAATCTAGGCTGGAAAAATGAAAACTTTTAAAAATTATTTGCAGTTCAGATAGAGTGTCACCACTGTAGCGAATGGATGCCATGTGATGCAATTACAGAAAAGGAAAGAAAGGCCCCAAAATGAATAAGGAATCCAATATCGCAGACATTGCAAAACCATACATTGAAGCAACAGCTTTGGGAGAACATAAGCCTAAGCAGACTTTGACCAATGGAGACAGAAAGCTTGGGAGACTGTACTCAGGCCAAGGAAAAGGCAAGAGATCCTTCAAAAGAGCTACAATAAACATGTGAGTGGCTTATTTAAGTGACTACAAACAGGAATCACTCTGTAAAGCTGTGAATAAAATGGAAATCAATTATTAAAGCTATGAACAGTGAACTTCCAACAGTGAAGACATAAAAAAAGGAATTCCCCATTTTACCATGAATGGAGGGAATCCACCATTTTAACCAGAAATTGCAGGAAAATCCTCAAGTGCAACACCAAAGAGCACCAAAACTACTATTACTGCAAAATAAAAGTTTTTAAGCAAGTGAAATATGCAATAATATTGTGAAGACATCACATAAGAAGTACCATTACCAGGAAGGCTGCACTTCAGAGATAGGCTGCAGACCTTCCAATATCCAGAATTGGAAGAAACTCTGTAAGAGCCATTAAATTGTAATAAGCAACTAACTTATATGATGAATGGAGCCTTTAACATAGTGCTGGTGAAGGGGTAGGGCAGGAGATCACTCATGGGGCTGAATGGATATTCAGCTGCTTATGAAATGTGGATATCATACATGGTATGTTCAAAAATGTCAATTCATCCATTACACCAGCAATAGAAACTAACTGTTACCACAGCCTGTCTTCTCTGCACAGTTTAAGCATGCACACATATACAGCCATACCATTGCCCTCAACATTATGCTGGCTTGTGGAAGCGGGAAATGGTTGGGGAGAGGGTGGGGGCAGGGGCGCAACCTCTGAGCATTTTTCACTTCATCCAGCTCCTCTATCACTGAAACTACCCACACAACAAATGCCAGTTTGTAAAATGAGGACAATGTCACATTGATACAGAGAGGTAGTGTTCTTCTATAATTGGACTAAGGGTGGGCCAAAATCGAGAGATTGTTATGCTATATCGAATTGTTCAGTATATGAACTAAGAAGGTTCAACGTTGACAACTGCCAAGCCTGAATGCAGGTGCTGGAGAACCCAAGATAACAAGGTATAGAGCAGGATGAACACAGCAAGCATAGAAGCATCTTAGGAGCAGAAAAGCTGACGTTTCAGGCCTAGGCCCTTCATCAGAAATGGAGGAGGGGAAGAGGGTTCTGAAATAAACAGGGAGAGAGGGGGATGCGGATCAAAGATGGATAGAGGAGAAGATAGGTGGAGAGGAGACAGACAAATTAAAGAGGCGAGAATGGAGCCAGTAGAGGTGAGTGTAGGTGGGGAGGTAGGGAGGAGATAGGTCAGTCCGGGGAGGATGGACGGGTCAAGGCGGCGGCATGAGGTTAGTAGGTAGGAAATGGGGGTGCGGCTTAAGGTAGGAGGAGGGGATAGGTGAGAGGAAGAACAGGTTAGGGAGGTGAGGCGAGCTGGGCTGGTTTTAGGATGCGGTAAGGAGAGGGGAGATTTTGAAGATTGTGAAATCCACATTGATACCATTGGGCTGCAGCGTTCCCAAGGGGAGTATGAGTTGCGGTTCCTGCAACCTTCAGGTGGCATCATTGTGGCACTGCAGGAGGCCCAGGGCGGACATGTCATCTAAGGAATGGGAGGAGGAGTTGAAATGCATCGCGAATGGGAGTGCAGTTGTTTATTGCGAACCGAACTCAGGTGTTCTGGAGTCCCCAAGGCTCCATGTGGTTTCCCTGATGTAGAGGAGGCCACAACGGGTACAGCTGATGCTGTATACCACATTAGCAGATGTGCAGGTGAACATCTGCTTGATGTGGAAAGTCTTCTTGGGGCTTGGGATGAGGGTGAGGGAGGAGGCATAGGGGCAGGTGTAGCACTTCCTGCGGTTGCAGTGAAAAGTGCAGGGGTGGTTGGGCTGGTGGAGAATGTGGAGCGGACAAGGGAGTCACAGAGAGAGTGTTCCCTCCGGAAAGCAGATAAGCGTGGGAATGGAAAAATGGTGGTGGGGTCGGATTGCAGGTGGCGGAAATGTTGGAGGATGATGCATTGGATCCAGAGGTTGGTGGAGTGGTACGTGAGGATGAGGGGGATTCTCATTGGGTGGTTATTGCGGGGATGGGGTGTGAGGGATGAGTTGTGGGAAATGCGGGAGACACAATCGAGGGCATTCTCGACCACTGCGGAGGGTGGGGGGATGTTGCAGTCCTTGAAAAACAAGCCCAATGGTATCGATGAAGATTTCACAAGCTTCAAAATCTCCCCTCCCCTTACCGCATCCCAAAACCAGCACAGCGCACCCCCACCTCCCTAACCTGTTCTTCTTCTCACCTATCCCCTCCTCCCACCTCAAGCTGCACCCCCATTTCCTACCTACTAACCTCATCCCATCCCCATGACCTGCCCGTCCTCCCTGGACTGACCTATCTCCTCCCTACCTCCCCACCTACACTCACCTTTACTGGCTCCATCCCCGCCTCTTTGACCTGTCTGTCTCCTCTCCACCTACCTTCTCCTCTATCCATTTTCGATCCGCCTCCCCCCCTCCCTATTTATTTCAGAACCCTCTTCCCCTCCCCCATTTCTGAAGAAGGGTCTAGGCCCGAAAAGTCAGCTTTCCTGCTCCTCTGTTGCTGCTTGGCCTGCTGTGTTCATCCAGTTCTACACCTTGTTAACCTAAAGATAAGATTGCTAACTTGTTGAAAACAAGAAAAATAATATTTCAAAACTTTTTCCAGGGTTTATTTTAGCTACTAGTAAACAAGTTCATTCCCCGAAAAAATTCACCAGCATTGCTCACCAATATGACAACAATTTACAAGACTCCATCAATTGGACCCAACTGGGCCTAGTGTCATCTGTCCCCTTGTTAAACAGTACCATATTGCTCTCAGCCTGATAGTGGCTCATCATGTTTCTGTGTTTGGTAATGTTTTCCTCTTCCCACAGAAGCCTTAGAAGTTTCACAAGCGATGAGCCTCTTTTGCCCAGCCATTTAAGTCATTTCCAGTACTATCTGTGTCATTGAGGTCTCAGTGTTCAATTTGCAAGAATAAGTGGGATGATGTCAATCACTTCTGGCCAGCATTTGAAGTCTAAACAAGTTCACTCTGCATGCCTGGGTGAAGAAATTAATGCAAATAAAACAAAGCTGAAGTTTTCAAACACAACCTTCTTCTACATGGCCCTGCAAAGTCCTGGCAATCAGTCCAATTTGATCCAACGATCATGAAGGTAGTGCAATCCAGGGAGCAGGGGAATATCACTGCATCTTATCTCAGTTCATATGACAATGGGCTGTACCAAATTCAATGATAAGTTTAGTTGTTGATGTGGGTCTGAGATGGGAAATGGGTCAGTCTGAAGCAGACACTCCCTTTCGGATATAATGTGTTGGCCATTCAGCTGGTGTGGTACCATTTCCAAGTTGGAGCACATGCTCCTTCTGAAACCATAGTGGAACAGATGATAGGGCTGCTGAAGATCTGGGTTTGCAGCTTGGAGCAGTCTGGAGAGCCTTCCAATGTCATCCACACAGAGTATGCTGTATCATTCTGGTGTACTGTGTTCCATACCATTGCAGCAGACAGCAAAGTAATGTAATAGATGCTATGAAACTGGAAGAATAAAATGTCTTCTGAGGCAGTGGATGAGGATGTTGAAGAGGAGGAAGCTCTCCTTGTGCATGACAACCACAGGCCATAGATTCCCTACAGCATGGAAACAGGCCCTTTGGCCCAACAAGTCCACAATGACCCTCAGAGCATCCAACCCAGATCCTTTCCCCCACAACCCACCTAGTTTACACATCCCTGAACTCTATGGGCAGCTTAGCATGGCCAATCCACCTAGCCTGCACATCTTTGGACTGTGGGAGGAAACCGGAACATCCAAAGGAAACCCATGATGCTCTGCTACATCAGACACTACAAGCATGGCATTGACACCTGGTCCAGTAGATGGGAGCTAAGTGGAACCGACCATCATGGGATGTTAAATTAGCCATTGGTCACAATGCCGGCAGAATTACAGCCTCTGTTTTTTTCTCATTTTTACTTTTGATTACTCAAAATAAAAGCTAATGTTTGGAATTGTCTGATTGGATTGATGTGCATGTGATATTCTTCAATGGGCAATGATGAGCTCCTATGCTCCAGTGGGCACTGGGAGAGAGTGACTTTGATTTACAGAGAGTGTTTATACAGACTTTAGCTAAAGACAGGTAAACTGTGCAGCCTAAGATAATAAAATGTGAGGCTGGATGAACACAGCAGGCCAAGCAGCATCTCAGGAGCACAAAAGCTGACGTTTCGGGCCTAGGCCCTTCATCAGAGAGGGGGATGGGGGGAGGGAACTGGAATAAATAGGGAGAGAGGGGGAGGCGGACCGAAGATGGAGAGTAAAGAAGATAGGTGGAGAGGGTGTAGGTGGGGAGGTAGGGAGGGGATAGGTCAGCCCAGGGAAGACGGACAGGTCAAGGAGGTGGGATGAGGTTAGTAGGTAGCTGGGGGTGCGGCTTGGGGTGGGAGGAAGGGATGGGTGAGAGGAAGAACCGGTTAGGGAGGCAGAGACAGGTTGGACTGGTTTTGGGATGCAGTGGGTGGGGGGGAAGAGCTGGGCTGGTTGTGTGGTGCAGTGGGGGGAGGGGATGAACTGGGCTGGTTTAGGGATGCAGTAGGGGAAGGGGAGATTTTGAAACTGGTGAAGTCCACATTGATACCATATGGCTGCAGGGTTCCCAGGCGGAATATGAGTTGCTGTTCCTGCAACCTTCGGGTGGCATCATTGTGGCAGTGCAGGAGGCCCATGATGGACATGTCATCAAGAGAATGGGAGGGGGAGTGGAAATGGTTTGCGACTGGGAGGTGCAGTTGTTTGTTGCGAACTGAGCGGAGGTGTTCTGCAAAGCGGTCCCCAAGCCTCCGCTTGGTTTCCCCAATGTAGAGGAAGCCGCACCGGGTACAGTGGATGCAGTATACCACATTGGCAGATGTGCAGGTGAACCTCTGCTTAATGTGGAATGTCATCTTGGGGCCTGGGATGGGGGTGAGGGAGGAGGTGTGGGGACAAGTGTAGCATTTCCTGCGGTTGCAGGGGAAGGTGCCGGGTGTGGTGGGGTTGGAGGGCAGTGTGGAGCGAACAAGGGAGTCACGGAGAGAGTGGTCTCTCCGGAAAGCAGACAGGGGAGGGGATGGAAAAATGTCTTGGGTGGTGGGGTCGGATTGTAAATGGCGGAAGTGTCGGAGGATAATGCGTTGTATCCGGAGGTTGGTAGGGTGGTGTGTGAGAACGAGGGGGATCCTCTTGGGGCGGTTGTGGCGGGGGCGGGGTGTGAGGGATGTGTCGCGGGAAATGCGGGAGACGCGGTCAAGGGCGTTCTCGATACTCCGTGACACATTAAGCAGAGGTTCACCTGCACATCTGCCAATGTGGTATACTGCATCCACTGTACCCGGTGCGGCTTCCTCTACATTGGGGAAACCAAGCGGAGGCTTGGGGACCTATCTTCTTTACTCTCCATCTTCGGTCCGCCTCCCCCTCTCTCCCTATTTATTCCAGTTCCCTCCCCCCATCCCCCTCTCTGATGAAGGGTCTAGGCCCGAAACGTCAGCTTTTGTGCTCCTGAGATGCTGCTTGGCCTGCTGTGTTCATCCAGCCTCACATTTTATTATCTTGGATTCTCCAGCATCTGCAGTTCCCATTATCTCTAAACTGTGCAGCCTGGTGGTTACACAGCAAATCGGCGAGAGAATATGAGCGAATGTCAGCCACACCTCATCTGTGTCTTGAGTCGTGTGGCTTTGTGGCTGCTGTGCAAATACAGTGCAGTGAAAGACAAGGCTAGTTTGCCAACACTTGTCTGGGTACAGCCTTTTACAGATGGTGAAGATGCCAGGGATTTTAGTAAATATCTGGAGAGTAGCACATTATCCTGGGAGCAGCTGGTGATAAGACAAGATGGATGCCATAGGGGCAAGGCAGGGTAATTATTGAGGAGAGTTTAGCAAGATACAATGAGAAATGTCATTAGGCCACACAGCGAGAAATCCTATTCAGTGTACTAACATGCGGCTCCTCTGGTCTGGCCTCATTGTGCATCCTCAATCTCTAGAAAGTATGAGATTACAGGAATTTAGATCTGTAACTCCTAGCAAGTATTGTCAATCACCATTAATATCTTGGGAACCAGTGCTAACTTTACAGCTTGGTGTATTTTTCACTACTGTCAGCAATCATATTGAAACAATTGCTCAACCATACTGTAATAGGATTTAGTCAGAGACTTGGCTCTCAGTAGCACTAAAGGGTGGAAAGCTTTCCAGAGCAGTTACAGAAGTAGGTTTACAACACAGAATGTTTGCAGTTACATTCCCACACAATCCTCAATATTTGATGACACAGCTGGAGTTTTACCAACTAAGTATAAGAATCAAATCATATTTCAACGGAGGATTGCAGATAAAATGCAAGAAGCTGCAAATAAGAGCAACTTGTTGATCACGTCATCTCCGTCGACCTTGTTGATTAATACCCTTCAGCAGTAAATTTAATAGCCAATACTCATGCCAAAACTACTTAGTTCCTGACTGTATCACAGTTTTCCTGCTGCCAATAGTGGTTACCACTTAGTTAGACATAATTGGGCATCAAACACTAGCAATTTCTGTCTATCATCTCCTGTATATCAGTGGAAAATTTATGAGTAACCTAGAAGAAACAATTTTTATGAAGCAACAATGTAATAACTAATTTTCTTGATGCAACATCTAAGACAAAGAATACAACAAAAGGGGCTCAGTGACTGTGCTGCAGATGCCCTTCAAGGAGGCATCAGAAGAGCAGGTCATTTGTTTTGGGATGACGGCCAAGACCTCTAAAACAATCATCCATGCAATATGGAGGGATATTGCAATGGTATTTAGTGCTTCATCAGTCACCCACAATACGGTAGTACAGTTGTGGAAATGACCTCACCAAGCTTTCAAAGGTAAGAGACTGATAGTAAGCTGCAGACTTTCCCTCAAGTCAACATATATGTGCACCAAGGGAACTGCACTTAAATGTAATTGGCATCTGTTATATTTATGTTTCTTGTCATAAATTCACCACCTACAAGGATGAGTACACTGTAGGTAGGTTCAATTTATTTTAAAACTCCAATGATATACACAAACATTATGGAACTGCGCAATGAGCAGGTCTGATCTCGGGATTCTTTTTTTTAAATTTCCATTTAACTTCGGGAATTGGGCATCACTCGCCAGCATTCAATGCCCATCCCTAATTGTTCCAGAGAAGGTGGTGGTCATAACCCTTGGGGTTTGGGCACACCCAGATTGCTGTTGGGTGGGGGGCAGCTCCAAGATTTTAACCCAACAACAGTGGAGAAATGGCATATATTCTAAAGTCAAAATGCTCAGTGCTTGGAGCAAGGAAGATTGCAGGTGGTGCTGTTATCATGTAGCTCCTGCCTTGTCCTTCTAGTTGGGCAGACTTTCTTGGTTTGGAAGGTGCTGAAGAAGGAGCCTGGTGAGTTGTTGCAGTGCATTATGTAGATGATGGACACTGTGGACTCTGTGAATGGCATCAATGTTGAAAGTGTGGATTGGGTGCCGATCAAGAGAATGTTTTATCCTGTTTGGTGTCAAGTTTCTGCGTGTTACTGGAGCTGCACTCACTAGGCAAGTGTGGAATATTTCATCACAATCTTGACTAGCACCTTCTGGATGGTGGGCAGCGCCGGAGACACAAGAGGTAAATTATTCATGACCAATTCCTGGCCTCTGATCTGCACTTGTAGCCACAATATTAATATGGCTTGTCCACTCTGTTTCCAGACCATGATAACTCCCCAGGACGTTAACAACATCGGATTCAAGGATAGTAATGCCATTGACTGTCAAAGGGGTAATGGTTAGATTCTCTCTTATTAGGGGTAGTCATTACCTGGCACTGTGTGGTACAAGTGTTACTTGTCACTTAATAGCCCAAGCCTGGATATTTTTTGGGACTTGCTGCAGGTGGACTTGGACAGCTGCAGTATCTGAGGAGTCACAAGTAGTGGTCATCATTGTGCAATCGTCAGCAAATATCCCACGTCTGATTTTAGCATGGAGGAAAGGTCAGTCAAGATGTAACTGAAAATAGTTTGCCTAGGGCTCTACCGAGGAACTCCTACAGGAATGAGCTCAGGCTGAGATGATTGACCTGGGCAGTCATTCTCATTTCAGCAGTGTCAACTACACTCACACTAAGCAACTGCTAACAACATCCTGCTTTACATCAAGTTCATTCAGAATTTGCATATGCTATTGAAGTTATGTCAGAATTGCACGCCCAAGGTTTCCCTCATTGTGATATATAGATCAAATTTCATGCAATCATTATTAGTGATCAGTGTAATGTCAGCATTAAGAACAAATCTTCTTCTTGGCCTTTCATTCCTTTCCAAACATTCTGTTTTTCTCTCTCTACAGAGGTTGCTAGGCCCACTGAATTTCTCCACCACTTTCTGTTTTATTTAGGATTTCCAGCAACCACTGTGTTTTGCCTTTATCTGAAAAATCCTGCCATTAGAATCAGTTAATTTTGAATGATTGTGCCTCTTACATGCAGAATCGTCCTTGGTTCTTGCAGAACAGTGTATGGTGTAAATGTGTAATGTCTGTAACCAATTATGCAGCATACAGGAGATGATGATGAAGTCACAAATCTTGGCAGACTCTTGCATTAATTGGTCCCCCAGCTACCTACATGTGCTTCAGGATACCAATCTATGGTCTGTAATGTTATATAGGCAACAAGGGTCCCTTTGTGTTTTCATTTTGCCTTCTTCCCATGGTTGGCATTATCTAGTGTTGAAGAGCACAGGCTTGATATTTAAGGAATGATTATACCAGTTGCCCTCCCCTTTTACATGAGAATGGTGTAATTGTTTGCCTCAAAATAAATGCATTGTGGAAGTCACCAGGAGTCTTGCGTTGATCTGCATAATTCTGTTCTGATGGTTACAGAGCAGCTGGGTTTTGAAAAGGTCGAACCTCTTTCTGTTAGTGAAAAACTCTCAAGAATGAACAGGAAGAAAAAAGAAAGGAAAACTTGAACTATAATATTGTTATTAATGATTTCAGGGTGTCCCTAGACACACGTGGTAAAGCAGCTTTGAAATGGTATCACTAGCGTATCTAGGAAACAGAGCTACCTGTTTCCACACAGCAAGATCCTACAACTGGCAATGGAAATGTATTTTTAAGTTACTCATTGGCTCAAGAAATGATGATATTGTTGACTTGGTCAGTATTTATTGTCCTTCCCTAATTGCCCCTTGAGAAAATGACAATCACCTTAAATATTTTCAGATCTTGATTTAAAGGTACACTCCCGGTGATGTTTGGAAAGGAATTCCAGAATTTTGACTAATAATAGTGAAATAACAGTGGTACCATTCCAAAGCAGGAAGATAAGTGGCTCAGAAGGTGATGGTGTTCCCCTGCATCTGCTGGCCTTATCCTTCTATGTTACATATGTGAAAATTTGGAAGATACTATTGAAGGAAGATTGCCAACTTATTTTTCTTTGCTACAATGATTAAGGTAGAAGCAATGGTCAGTTTAGATAATGCTCTTTCTCGTCTTCAAAATGGTGAAATTTAATGTTTTACACCACCTTAGAGTGCAGATGGGCCTTAATTTCACATCTCACTTGGAAGTTAGCATTTCAGCAGAGTGGCATTCCGACAGGGCTGCATTGGAGTGGCAAACTAGCTTGTTGCACTCAAACATCTGGAGTGGGATTTGATACTGGGGTGCCCTTGACTGATACTAGAATGCCAAATGGATTGTAAATGTTGACTGAAGTCTCTCCTTCAAGGTAGCATGTTTATTCAAGAAATGCTTGTTTGTTGAATCATCGTTGGAACGTGATGTAAATTAAAGAAAAGTTGAGAAAAACTATGAACAACCAACTATTGAGTGTTTGAGGGAGATGTTTGCTTATGGAAATTCATGTTTGTTCAAAGCTTGCCAAACTTGCTATTGACAAATTAAGTATTTTATGGTAGAAAAGCAAAAGCAGGAACTTGTTAACGATGAAGAAGCAATGAGCGAAACAGTCTTATGGGGCAAATCTGGATTTTGAAAAGGATGCTGATGGATCTGTGGGTCGTATCGTATTGTTCAAAAGGGAAGTTCAGGTCAATTTTTTATATCACATTTACCCACAAGGCAGCTAGATTCTGCTGCTACAACATTATCAGTTCTGAATGACTCTGTTCTGAATATGATCACACTATACCCACCAACTCATCCTTCCAGAGCTGCCAAACAACAAGCCCCAGTCCTCTTAGACCCAGAAGCATCCAATCTTTGGGCATTACCACATTCCCAGAGCCCAAAATCACATCACAGTGCTGACAATTTTCTTGCAATGCTGCCACTTTCTAAAGACCCACCTTCCAGTGCACCTGATCAGGACTGTGCCCATGAACTTGGTGCAGCAGATTCAAGAAACCAAACAGTCTGTTCATACCCCTGTTTCTTATGTTTTTAAACCATGCTCTGATCATTTTACTTGGGCACAATACTGCATTCTTATAAGTTTCTAACACCTTGAAGTATATTAATAGCCTTGTGCATTGTGTGGTCTTCTTGTGGCCCACAGAAGAAATATTGCAATATTTCCTTCTGTCACTGTATCCAACATGTTATTTCTGCCACATTTAAAAACTTACCTATTTAATTGACATTTAGTACCTTTGATTGAATCAATTTGCCTGTATCTCTAAGGTAGTAATTCAGAGATTTCATAGTGTTATTCATTTAAAAGGTGTAAATATTGGAGCCTTTGTCCAACATAAAGTTATTGCCTCTACAGTGTGACAGCTCCTACTCATCAGTTTCCCACTTTTCCCAGTAGCTTGCCTACAACTTACCACGCTCTCTTCCCTTTGCATCACCAAGCTCCCGATTCCTCTAGGTTGTGATCTGTCACCAGCTGGACCGACAACCACCACTACCACCAAACACCCTGCCCCCAAACACATCTACCAGCACCCTCCCACAATCCTCCACACACAGAGACACACACCCACACATACAAACAAATCCACTACTGCCAACAGATGACCTGTCATCTCAGTGGCCTTCCATTGCAACTGTTTTTCCAGTGCTGAGCCAGTGACAAGGCTTTGAGTTGTTTAAAGTGCTCAATGCTCTTTCAGTTTTCTAGAAACATTTGGTCAGCAAAGAACACTTTAAATGATTTACAATCTGTAGACAGAAAATTGTTGACGGTATCTCAATCCTGTTCAAATAAGCTGGCAGCAACCTTGGCTCCCAAGCACCATTTCAAGGAAATTATCAACCCATTTTACACCCTGCCCCATTCCACCCCTTTCTTTTCTCTTATATGTTGTGAAACTATTCTTTAAAATTTTAGTTTTGATTAGCAGTTATATGTGACACAAAATCTTTCTCACCAGCCCGGTACTTATTGTGTAACTATACAGACTCAGTAGACTAATGCCTGGATGAATTTCAGAGACTGAAATTGTGCATATTTTCAAACAGGCCTTTCTCAGAACAGCAATGAAGTATTTGTGAAAGAATTACACGAGGAAAGCCTCTATTTTATTAAATCCCATGCTGCAGTGAAATGTGGTAAAACTGTACTGTTTAAACAAGCTTCACAGGCCACAGTTCAACATTTTCTTCAAATCTTCCACTGGAGGAATGCTCGGTACAAAAGAAACTTCTCTGTTCATCTCCAAACAGTGATAAAGGGGTATTGTTATGGTACCAAATTGAATACTGCAGAGTGAAAGAGAACTTAAATAAAGCAGAGTTTCATATGTTGAGTATCATGAGCTCATAAACTAGTGTGACCTGTCATTTTCAAGGAGGCCTATCAGTACCAAGACTGAGTGAAACAAGAATAAAAACTAAATTGTGCAGATATACGGGAAGTTATATTCTAAGAGCTTCTGTTAGTCCATAATGAATTACTCTGAATTAACTGAACAGCTCTTTAGCAGCTCCATCCACACACCCAGTTCAGGCAAATGGAGCTGAATGAATTTGGTGCGATAGTTGATCCTGAAATCCCATTAAGATGGCCAGGTGGCTTAGTCACATGGCATGGTGGTTCAATGGTTAGCTCTGCTGCCTCACAGAGAGGGTGACCCGAGTTTGATTCCACCCTTGAGCGACTGTGTGGAGTTTGCACATTCTCCCCGTGTCTGCATGGGTTTCCTGCAGGTGCTCCAGTTTCCTCCCACAGTCCAAAAACGTGCAGGTTAGGAGGATTGGCCAAGCTAAATTGTCCACAGTCTCCAGGGATCTGCAGGCTAGGTGACTTAGTCAATGGAAATGCAAAGTTACAGGGATAGGGGAAGAGGTAGGCCTGGGTGGGATGCTCTTTGGAAAGTTGGTGTGGATTTGATTGGCCAAATGGCCTGCTTCCACACGGTAAGGATTCTATCTCGCCCCTGAGTCGGATGGTTGGGCAACCAAAGGCCCGTTCTTGGAATTTGAGCACATGATTCAGGTTGATACTGCACTGAAGTACTGAGGGAGGGCTGCACTGTCAGATGCGGCAACTTTCAGAAAATTCATTAAACAGAGGCCCATCCTCTCCCTGAAGCAGATGACAAAGATCCCATAGTATTTTTTGAAGTGTAACAGATTATCTGTTCATTATAACTGCTGTCCATGGGATCCTGTTGTGCACAAATTAGCTGCTATGTTTCCTATATTACAGTAGTAATGGCGCCACAAAACTTCCTTTATTGGCTGTGAAATGCTTTAGCACATCGTAAATAGTGCTATAAATACAAGTTCCTCTGGAGTCCTGGCCAATATTCTCCTTTCAAACTACCCGTATTCACAAAGGAGAGACAACAGAAACTCGACTCCAAAATAAAACAGGGCTGGTCTGACAGAACAGATCAAATCTAATGGTCTCAGAATGTGAATGATTTTCTTCCTTTTGGTTCTTACTGAGTGAAGCATGTATCTAAATCCTGAGGACAGGATCTAGTTATGTGCTTACAGTTGAATAGCTTCCTAATGTCCTAATGAGGGTATGCAGGGTAGATTGATCTTAGTAGGATAATAGGTCGGCACAACATTGTGGGCCGAAGGGCCTGTACTGTTCTATGTAACATTCATTGTTATAGTTGTTTTCCCCATCTATCTCAATAAATGGCGTACCCTAAATAATAGCGCAGAATTAATCAAGCAGTAGCGAACCCATGGGTTAAGCAGTGCTGAGGATAAAAACATGACTATTGGATGATCCGCTCAATTAGCAAAACTAAGGTGGATTGTAACTCAGTGTCATTTTTGAAAGGACTTTCCTCTGATATTATGTAGAATTCACATGCCTAAAACATTGCCATACATTCAAATTCAATTACTGACTTTTTAACATTTTGTAAAATTGAACTCTACATCCAGGAAAACACGTCCTCATTACTACTTTGTCAGACATTTTGACAAGGAAGTACTGTGGCACCTTATCCAGACTTGGCTTTATCTATAATTTACCGGATCTTTTCGAATCTGTGACCTCCAGTATTTGGAAGAAACAAAGCCATCTAACATATAGGAACACCACTTCCTGCTAGTTTTCCTCTAAGTCATACACCATTCTGATTTGGAACTTTTTACTTGTTCCTGAGTCATCATCTGTTTAAAAACTTTTAACAGCACTGAGAGTGTACCTACACTGAATAGACTGCAATGATTCCGGAGGCCAGCTCCCCACCACCTTTTCAGAGACAATTAAGGATGGGTATGAAATACCAACCTTGTCTGCATCACACATGTCCCATGAATCAATTTTAAAAAATCCCTTATTTTCTGCTCCATTTAGACTTGAAGAAGCTTGAATGATGTGGACTTGTTTCCTGCTGAAATGAAATCATGTTGTGCCAACATCCGCTTTGTTGCTAAGCTTGTGGAAAGATGAAGGATGTTTTACAGTTCACAGTTGGCTCACATTTCAAAGGAGGCTCTGGACTCATTGCAAAAATCATTTCCATGCTACCAAACAGATTCCCATGAAAAACATTCCAGTATAAATTCTCAAAAATGTCAGAGAGACCAGAGGGACCACCTTTCTTTCAGCGGTAGCCAAATATTATTCCCAGAGAGATGGTGGAACAACATTGATGGAATGTTGGAGTAGGGATTGCACTCGTTGCTCGATGGTATAGTGAACTACCCTATTATTCAGATGACAAGGTAGTTAGCTTTTTGATCATTTGGATGTTTTCAGCATTGCAAGGGGATTCTCCAAGTCATCAGAGTGACACTCACCATCACAATCACTTCCATGTTCATCAACCATTAGCCATGGCTGAATTCCAACTGTTCCAACCATTGCTTCCCTCCTTGTTTTGTTTTCTAAAAATATCCCTTTAAACATCTGAAATGTTAAATGTGTGTCTTTTAGCTTCTCTTACTGCTATTGTTTTGATGAAAGGATCATTGTTCAGAGCTTTTGTGTAAGCTCATTGACCTGAAATCTTCATTTTCTTTTCATAGATGCTGATTGACTTGCAGAACATTTGCTCTTTTAATCCAAAATCTCCACCATATTTTGCTTTCATGCAATGGTTTGTATGCTAACATGTCTGTATTTAAGAATTTATTGCTTGTTAATTGGTGGTTAAATTTTTTGAATAGGATGGCTCCTATCTTCCACATTGGCATCTTTATGAAGAACTCCCTAGCTGGTAAACAATGTGAGGAGCAAAATTTCTTATAAATGTCATAGAAATGTTATTTTCTTTTTGTTCACTCATGTGTCATTAACATTGCTGGCTCACCAGCATTTAATTGCCCATCCCTAGCTGCCCTTGAAAAGGTGGTGGTGAGCTAACTACTTGAGCCACTGGAATCCACCTGGCATAGGTTGACTGACAATATCCTTAGGAAGGGAATTCCAGGATTCCGACCCAACAACATTGAAGAAACATGGATATCTTTCTAAATGAAGATGGTGAGTTCTTGGACAGGAACTTGCAGATGGTGGCATTCCCACATATCTGCACCCTTATTCTTCTAGATAGAAGTGGTCATGGCTTTGGAAGGTACGATCTATGGTGAATTTCTGCAGGGCATCTTATAGAGAGCACACACTGCCGCTTCTAATGTTAGTAGTGGAAGAAGTGGATGCTTGTGGATGTGGTGCTAATCAAGTGGGATGCTTTGTCCTGAATGGTGTCAAGCTTCTTGAGTGTTGTTGGAGCCACACCTATCCAGGCAAGTGAACACTATTCCATCATGCTCCTGACTTGTGCCTTGTAGATGGTGGACATGTTATGGGGAATCAGGAGTTGAGTTACTGGCTGCAATATGACTTACACTTACAGCCACTGTGTTTATGTGAAGATTTCAGTTGGGTTTCTGTCAATGGTAACCCCAAAGATGTTGACAGTTGTAGAATTCAGTGATGTTAACACCATTGAATTTCAAGGGTCGATGATTCAATTGTCTCTCATTGGAGATGGTCGATGCCAGGTGCTTGTGTGGCACAAATGTTACTTACAACCTATCAACCCAGGGCTGGATACTGCCCAGATCTTGTTGCATTTGAATATGGACAGCTTCAGTATCGGAAGAGTTGCAAATAGCACTAAACATTATGCAATCATCAGCGAACACCTCCATTTCGGACCTTATGGTGGAGGGATGGTCACTAATGAAGCAGCTGAAGATGGC
This sequence comes from Stegostoma tigrinum, assembly GCF_030684315.1. NCBI lineage: Eukaryota > Metazoa > Chordata > Chondrichthyes > Orectolobiformes > Stegostomatidae > Stegostoma > Stegostoma tigrinum. The sequence goes on from NC_081373.1 coordinate 30,242,766, forward strand.
TGGCCCTGGCATACCAATTTGAACAATTTATGAAGAACCAATTATTGCAGAGATTTTCTGGAGATGAAATGCCTGACCTCCAAAAACCACAACCATCTTCCTTTATGCCAGGTATGACTCCAAACAGTGCAGAGTTTGCCCCTAATACCCATTGATTCCAGTTTTGCGAGGGCCCCTTGATGCCACACTCAGTGGAACACAGCCTTGATGTCAAGGGTTGTCACTCTCACTTCACCTCTGGAATTCAGTTCTTTTGTCCATGTTTGAACCAAGGCTGTAATGAGGTAAGAAGCTGAGTGGCCCTGGCAGAACACAAACTGGGCATCACTAAGCAGGTTATTGCTGAGCACGTGCTGCTTGATAGCATTGTTGATGACACCTTCCACCACTTTACTGATGATCAAGAGTAGATCGCTAGGCCAAATTGAACTTATCCTGATTTTTGTGTATAGGACCTACCTGGGCAATGTCCTTACTGTCAGATAGATGTCAATGTTGTAACTATACTGGAATAGCTTGGCTTGGTGAGTCAACACAGCGTGGAGCTGGAGGCACATTGCAGGCAAGGCAGCATCAGACGAGCAGGAATGTTGATGTTTCTGGTCAGGATCCTTCTACAGAAATGGGCTAGGGGGGTGGCAAGTTCTGGAGTTCAAGTCTTCAGTACTATTGTCAGAATATAGTCAGGGTCCATAGTTTTTGCGGTAACCAGTGCCGCTAATCATTCCATGAAATTATGTGGGGTGAATCAAGACTGGTATCTGTCATACTGGGATATCAATGGGGGGAATGAAATTTGGATCATCTATTCAGCATTTCTCACAAAACATTGTGGCAAACAGTTCAGCCTCATTTTGCATTGATGTGCTGAGCTCTTCCATTATTGAGGTTGGGGATATTTGTGGAGTCTACTCCTCCAGTGAGTTGCTTAATTGTCCACTGCCATTTATGACTGGGCATAGCAGGACTGCAGAGCTTAGATCCGATCTGTTGGTTGTGGGATCGCTTCGCCCCGTCTGTCACTTGCTGCTTTCGCTGTTTGACATGCCCGTAGTCCTATTTGGTAGCTTCACCTGTATGACACCTCATTTTCATCTATGCTGCCCCTGGCATGCTTGATCCTCTGGTTTAATGGTAATCTTAAGTGGGCCATGAGGATGCATATTGTGGTGAAGTGCAATTCTGCTGCTGTTGATAGCCCATAGCACCTAATGGATGCCCAGCCTTGAGTTTCTCAATCTGTTTGAAATCTGTCCCATTTCACAGCAAGACTGTGTCACACAATATGATGGAGGGTATTGCATGGACAGATGTATCAATGAGTAAACAAACAGAAACTGCTTTCCTTAAAATGCTTCATAGGTATTTCTCTTTTTGATGGTGGTTGTAATATTTTGCCTGCTCATTATAATTTAGAAATTGTGCAAGGGCATTGTTTTGGAGGTTAACTAAAGATTACTTGGGGTTAAAAAGATGGCAGTTTAAACGCACTCCAAAGAAGTGCAGGTTGGTGGATTGGCCATTGGTAAATGTGGGGTTATGGGGATAAGGTGGTAGGGTTGGTCTAGATGGGATGCTCTTTAGTGGATCGATGCAGACTGGATGGGAGAAACGGCCAATATCTGCACAGTAGGAATTCTCTGATTCTAATTCCAGATTTTACTGATTTTAATATATGGCAGGCCAACAATGAAAGAAAGACTACCAAGATGGGAATTAGGAACAGAAGTATCCCACTTAGCCCTACTCTATCATTCAATAAGATCATTGCAAATCTATTTTTGTTCCAAATCCTACATTTTTCCCTAACCCTGATAACCTTTGATTCCATTGCCGATCAAAAATCAGTCCACCTCTACCTTAAAGATTTTCAATGACCCCAGGTCCATCACATTCTGAGGCAGAGTTCCAAAGTCACACACACCTGAAAGAGGAAAAAAAAACCTTCATTACTATCCTAAAAGTTCAAGCCCTAGTTTTGAAACAATGACCCTAGTTCTGGACTCACTCACCCAAGAGTAACCATCCCATGCCCATCCACCTTATCAAGACAAACCATGATGTTACGAACTTCAAGCAAGTCATCCATCTCTTATGAACTCTAGTTAGACAATTAATCTGCCCAATCTATCCTCATATGACAACCCACTCATTCCAGGTGTTAATCTTGTAAGCTTCCGCTAAACCATCTTCAAAAAATTTGCATTCTTCCTTATATAAGAATGCCAATAATTTGCACAGTATAGTATTCAAGATGTGGTGACATGAATGCTCTCTATAACTGAACCATACTATCCTCACTTTTATATTCAATTCATCTCTCAATAAAGACTGGCATTGGGTGGTAGAATAGGATGTTGCATGTTAATAAGGTGAGATGCATTGCAAATGAGGCTATTAACAAGTAATCATCCTCCTTAGCTGCATCCCACTGCTTCCTTGCAAGAATCTTGTCTAATGCTTAAGCTCCTGTAGGATTCTGTCCAGAGTTCCAGCTTCCATATGTAGGAAGACCAGTGAATCCCCAGTTTATGTGTACTGAATATAATTAAAAGACAGTTAACATATAATTAACATAATACATTCTTTTAAGTTGCTTCTTTTCTTTTTTGAAACTAGGTTATGTTTCTCAATTACTCAACTGAAGCAAACAGGGCTCTATGCCAAGCCTCTTAGCTTTTTATTTTCCAACCTTTAATACTAATTTACATTTTATATCTGATTTTGCTTTAGTTATCTGCTAATAAGCATAATATTTCAGTTATCAACCAAATATGGCTTAATAATCCTGGTACCACAAATCACCAATTAAGCATTTATATTTCTTAATTGATAGTTTTCTTTTTATATCATTAAATCACTTTCTCTATCTGGATGATAAAATCAATTCTTCACTTTTGATGTGTAAAGTGTCCATAGAATATTCAATCTAAGAACTGGAACATGAAAAACACTGTTTGATTTCAGTGATCAGTATTAACTATTTGTGGTAACATCTTGAAGACTTTGAAGTCCAAAACTCGATTAAAAAGAGACAAGGAGCCATATTTCAACTACAGATAAGATCTCGCAGCTGCTCCTGAGTTGCAGGCTTTTCTTGTTGATTTTTTCTGGTTGTTATATAGCAGAATTGGAAAGCATTTATTTTAAATCATTTTTTGGAACTTTTATAATCAAAAGTTTAAATATTTTAAATATTTAATTTTTTTCATGCTTATGATTAAAATCTGTGGGTAGAGAAGGGTAGTTTTTTTATTTACATATAATGTCATAGTCATAGAACTGTACAGCAGGGAAACAGACCTTTCGGTCCAACTCGTCCACACCAACCAGATATCCTATGCAAATCTACTCCCATTTGCCAGCTTTTAGTCCATGTGCCTCTTAGACTTTCCTATTCATATACTCATCCAGATGCCTTTTAAATATTGTAATTGTACAAGCCTCCACCACTCCTTCTGGCAGCTCATTCCATACATACACCACTCTCTTCATGAAACAGTTGCCCCTTAAGTCCCTTTTAAAACTTCCCCTCTCACCTTAAACCTATGACCTCTAGTTTTGGGCAGAAGACCTTGGCTATTTATCCTATCTATGCCTCTCATGATTTTATAAATATCTATAAGGTCACCGCTCAGCCTCTGATACTCCAGGAAAAATAGCTCCAGCCTATTTTGCCTCTCCCTTTAGCTCAAACCCTCCAACTCTGGCAACATTCTTGCAAATCTTTTCTGAACCTTTTCAAGTTTCACAACATCCTTCCTATAGCAGGGAAATCAGAATTGCATTCAGTATCCCAAAAGTGGCCTAACCAATGCCCTATACAGCTTGAACATAATCTCTCAACTCCTTGAATCAAAGCACTGGCCAATAAGGATAAACATACCAAATGCCTTCTCCACTATCCTGTCTAACTGCGACTCTACTTTCAAGGAACTATGAAACTACACTCCAAGGTTTCTTTGTTCAGCAACTTTCCCCAGGACCTTACTATTAAGTATATAAGTCCTGTCCTGATTTGCCTTTCCAAAATTCAACACCTCACATTTCTCTAAATTAAAGTCCATTTGCCACTCCTCGGCTCATTGGCCCATCTGCACAAGGTCCTGTTGTAATCTGAGGTAACCTTCCTCGCTGTCCACGACACCGCCAATTTTAGTGTTATCTGCAAACTTAGTAACCATATTTCCCATGTTCACATCCCAATCATTTGTTTAAATGACAAAAAGCTATGGACCCAACATCCAAACCTTATGGCACACCACTGGTCATAGGCCTCTAGTCTGAAAAGCAATCCTCTACCAGCACCCTCTGTCTTCTACCTTCAAGCCAGTTTTGTGTCCAAATGCCTAGTTTTCCCTGTCTTCCATTTGATCTACCCTTGCTAACCAGTCTACCATGAGGAACCTTGTTGAGCGCCTTACTGAAGCTCATATAAACCTCATTCTGCTGTGCCCTCATCAATCCTCTTCATTATATCTTCAAAAAACTCAATCTTGTTACTGTGGTATGATTTCCTACGTCCCAAGCTATGTTGACTATGCCTAATCAGTCCTGGCTTTTCCAAATTCATGTAAATCCTGTCCCTCAGGATTCCCTCCATCAACTTGCCCACCACCGATGTCAGGCTCACTGGTCCATAGTTCCCTGGTTTTTCCCTACTACCTTCCTTAAACAGTCACACCACATTAGCCAACACCCAGTCTTCTAGCACATCACCTGTAGCTATCGGTGATACAAGTATCTCAGCAAACAACCCACCAATCACCTCCCTAGCTTCCCACAGAGCTGTAGGGTACATCTGACCAGCTTCCATGGGTTTATCCACCTTTGTGCATTTTAAGAGGTCCAGCGCCTCCTCCTCTGTCATATTGACATTTTTCAAGATGTCACCATTTATTTCCCCATGTTGTCGATCTTCTATTTCCTTCTCCACAGTAATCACTGATTTAAATACTCAATTAGTATCTCACCCACTCTTGTGGTGCCACACATTGTAGGCCTTGCTGATCTTTAAGGAGCCCTATTCTTGCCCTTGCTACCCTTTTGCTCTTAATGTATTTGTAGAATCCCTATGGATTCCCCTTAACCTGATTTGCCAAAGATATCTCATGTACCCTTTCTGCCCCCCTGTTTTCCTTCTTAAGTATACTCCAGTTGCTTTTATACTCTTCTCGGGATTCATCCAATCCCTGCTGTCTATACAGGACATATGCTTCCTTCCTACTCTTAACCAGAATCTAAATTTCTCTAGTTATCCAGCATTCCCTACAGCTACCACCATTGTCCTTCACACTAACAGGAACATACTGTCACTGGAGGATCGTTATGCCATTTGTGAAGATGTAAGGGGTTTTAGGAACTTCTTCTTTTCAGACTTGATGTCACTGAAGGCATTCACGAGAGACAAGTTTGATGGTTAGATGATTTAGAGAAGTAGTTACACTCTAGGATCAGTCAGATTAGATGGGTTACTCAGGAAGGCATGAATGTAGTTCAGAAGTCTCCTGTGGTTATTCCTCTCTCAAACAGATACTCAGTTTTGGTTACTGTTGAAGGGGATAGTTTCTCAGAGGAATATAGAAGTGGCAGCCAGATCTTGGGCACTGAAAATGAATGTTATGTTAAGCAGCCTTTGTCAACAATAAAGTGAATAATTGTTCTCTGGGACTGTCCTGTCAGGGGCAACGACAGGAGATTCGGCAGCGTTGAGTATGAATCTAGGATAGTGTACTGCCATCCTGGTGCCAAGGTTAAGGGCTTTCAAAATGTTTGAAGTGTATTGTCAAAAGAAAGAGTGAAAACTGGAAGTTGTTGCATGCTTTGGTAGGAATGACATAGTTATGGAAAGGGTTAAGGCTTTGGAGAGTTAATTTAAGATGTTAGGTAGAAGGTTAAAAAGCAGAACCTCAAAGGCAGTATCTCTGGGTTACTCCCAGTGCCACATTCTGATGAGTGTGGGAATAAAAAGATAGGGCAGATAAATCAATGGCTGAAGAAATGGCACAATGTGCAAAGATTCCGATTTTTGGATGATTGGATCTCTTTTGCGGCAAAAAAGACTGCTTCAAAGCGGATGGGTTTCACCTAAACTAGAAAGCGACCAATATCCTGTTTCAGGAGCCTTTAAACTAGTATCGGTGTAGGATGAGGGAAAAGCTGAGGTTCTTAAGTAGCAGTAAAAATAGAAAGACAGTTGAGGATAGTTCGGAATCAGAAAACAGCAATTTTCTTAGAAGAGGCAGGCAAGTGCATGTCAGAAAATGAGGCAAGTCTGAAGAATTAAGCTTCAATTATTCAATGCATCAGGTCTTACAGGTAAGGCTGATGAATTCGGAGCATGTGTGGGAGTTTTTGGGCATGTATGGGATTGGGACATCATAGCTATTACAGAAACCTGGCTGAGGGAAGACCAGGATCGGCACCTTAATGTTCTGGATTTTCAATGAAATAAGACAGATAGAAAGGGAGGCAAGGGCAGAGGGGCCTGGTGTTTTTGATTAAGAAAAACATTATTACTGTAGTTGATATAACGCAGTATGGTGCTGAAGAAGTACAGCAGGCCAGACAGCATCAGAGGATCAGGAAAGTCGACATTTCAGGTTGGAATCTTTCTCCAGAAATAGGGAGTGGGAAGGGAGCTCAGAAATAGAGATGGGGAGGGGCTGTGATAAGGTAGGTGGGATGGTGATAGTTGATCAGCTAGGGAGTGGTAGGAATTGGTCAGTGAGGTGGGAGGGGCAGATAGGTGGAAGAGAAGATGGGCAGGTTGTGTCAGGTCAAGGAGGCGGGGATGAGAGGGAGGGTTGGTCATAGGATGAGGCCGGTGGGTGGGGAGATTTTAAAACTGATGAGTTCCATGTTTCGGCTACCCAGGCAGAATAAGAGGTGTCACTCCTCAAGTTTGTGACTGGTGTCACTGTGACACTGGAGGAGTCCCAGGATGAACATGTCACCCAAGGAGTGGGAGGGGAAGTTGAAATGGTTCACGACCGGAAGGTGTTGTTATTTATCATGCACAGAGTGCAGTTGCTCTACAAAACAGTGCCAGAGTCTACACATGGTCTCACCGATGTAGTTGGAGAGGATATTTCTGAGGGATCATCCAGTGAAACGATATGGGTAGAAGTAGTAAGTCCATGCTGAACAAAGCTCCAAACTAAACTAATCCCATCTGTCTACTCCTGCACCATATCCTTCCAAACCTTTCCCTTTTAAGCAGTTATCTAAGTGCTGTTTAAATGTTGCAACTGTACCCACATCCATCACTTCCTCTGGAAGTCCATTCTACATGCAAACCATAGAACATAGAACAGCACAGCACAGTACAGGCCCTCTCAGCCCATGATGCTGTGCCGACCTATTATCCTACTAAGATCAATCCACCCTGCATACTCTATGTTTTACTATCCTCCACGGGCCTTACCAGGAGTTGCTTAAAAGTCTCTAAAATATCTGACTCTAATACCTCTGCCGACAGCACATTCCACGCGGACACCATTCTGTGTAAAAACTTGTGTCTCATGTCTTATATAAATCTCTCTCCTCTCACCTTAAAATTATGCCACCTAGTATTTAAATCTCCCATCCTAGGGAAAAGACATGTACCATTATCTCTGCCCCTCATGATTTTATAAGGTCGCCTCTCAAACCCCTGTGCCCCAGTGGAAAATGTCCCAGCCTATCCAGTATTTCTTTATAACTCAAACCTTACATACCTGGCAACACCCTGGTTAATCTCTTTTGAACCCTCTCTAACATAATATCCTTCCTATAACATGATCACCAGAACTGAACACAGTACTCCAGAAGAAATCTCACCAATGTCCTGAACATCTGCAACATGATTTCCCAACTCCTACACAAAAAGGACTGAGGAGTGATGGCAAACATGCCAAACACCTTCTGAAACATGCTGTCTATATGTGACACAAACTTCAAAAAATTATGTAGCTGAACCCATAGGTCCTTCTGTACTACAATGCTACCTAAGGCCCTACCATTATTTGTATTGGTTCTGTCCCTGTTTTAGATTGTCAGAATGTTTACAATATGCAGAAAAGAGAATAGCACCTATAGTGAACATTGTTCAAAAACCGTTGAAATTATAATATGGATTGAGGGATTGGCAAAGGCATTGAACAATATGTTGTGGCTGTCACAGAGTAAAAGACTCAAATTGCATACCGTAAATAGAGTAACCAAGAGATTATAAAGTGTGAGAAACCTAAGGTAAGTAAAATCAGCAGAGAAAAGTGTTAGTGGAAGTAAGGAGTCTAAAATCTGATAACTTATTTCAGATTGTGAAGAATGGTGGTGGCTATCATTGCATGAGCATGTCAAAATAGGAAGCAACATGTCATGCTGACTTAGGATGAGAGAGGTAACACTGACATAGTGAATAAACTTTCCACTAAAGAAAAGATCTGTCTGATTTCAATCTCAACAACTAGCTTGGACCTCATTAACACCAAGAACCTGCGGTTCTGAGGAAGAGTCATACCAGATTTGAAATGCTAACTCTGTTTGTTTCTTCACAGCTTATTGCCAGATCTGCTAAGTTTCTACAGCATTTTCTCCTTTTTATAAATTTCAGATTTCCAGTACCACAGGATATCTTACTTTAATAACACCCAGACCCAAATAGCTCCATCATAATGTTCTAAAACATATACCTGCAGCGAGAGTGGATAAGTAATTCTCCAAAATTCTTCATATTCCAGAACTGTTCTAGGAGATTAACAGTTAGCAAAGTAACCCTGCTATTCAATTAAACAGGGACAAAGAACATGGATAATTGAAGGCCAAAGGGCTTGCTTTCAGACATGGAAATTACAGAATCCCTTCTTAAAGCAATGTTCAAATGCACTTCAATAATTACAATGTGATCAAAGATGGTCAACAACAATTTATGAAAGGAAATTTGCATTGGCAAAAGAACTAGAGCTTTTTTGGAGGATATAACTCACCGGTGTCCAGTTTGGCTTCTGCCAGGGCCACTCAGCTCTTCACCTCATTACAATCTTGGTCTAAATGTGAACAAAAAATCTGAATTCCAGAAATGAGGTGAGAGTGACAGCCATTGATATCAAGGCCACATTCGACCATGTGTGGAATCAAGGAGCCCTAGCAAAACTAGAATCAATGGGAATTAGGGGAAAACTCTCGACTGGTTGGAGTTGTACTTGGCACTAAGGAAGATGGTTGTGGTTGTTGAAGGTCAGTCATCTCAGCTCAAGGACATCTCTGTAGGAGTTCTTCATTGTAGTTTCTGAAGCCCAACCACCTCCAACTGGTTCATCAATGGCCTTCCTTCTACCGTAAAATCAGAAGTGAGGGCGTTCACCAATGATTGCACAATGTTCAGCACCATTTGTGACTCCTTAGAAACTAAAGCAGGCCACGTTCAACCTCAACAAGATCTGAACAATATCCAGGCTTGGGTTGTCAAGTGGCAAGTAACATTTGTGCCACACAAATGCCAGGTAATGATATCTCCTATAACAGACAATCTAACCACTGGCCCTTAACATTCAATGGTGCATACTGTCTAGATATAATGCAAAATTCGCCAAAGATCCTTAGAAGGCACCTTCCCAACTCACAAACACTTTCATCTAGAAGAACAAGGGGTGCAGTTACAAGGGAATATTACCATCTGTAATTTCACGTCCAAATCATTCACCATCCTGACTTAGAAACATATCACTGTTCCTTCACTGTTGCTAGGTCAAAATCATGGAATTCCCTCCCTAACAGTGTTATGGGTCAACCTATAGCATATGGACTGCAGCAGTTCAAAAAGGCAGCTCACCACCACTTTCTCAATTGTAACCAGGGAAGGGCAATAAATACTGATCAGCCAGCAATGCCTACTTCCCATAAGTGAATTTTTTTAAAAAGTAGTATAGATAAAAGAGAACCAGCAGATGTAGTATGCATGGAACAAAAACAAAGTTGCTGGAAAAGCTCAGCGGGTCTGGCAGCATCAGTGAAGGAAAAAATAGAGTTAACGTTTCGGGTCTGGTAACCCTTCCTCAGAACGGGTATACTTGGAGTTCCTTTCATAAAGTTATACATCGAATGCATATACAAGACAAAGATGCACGAAGTTGGCGTTTATATATTAGCATGGGTGGAAGATTGGTTCATGGATAAGAAGTGGAGAATAAGGATACATGAATCACAATCAAGCTGAGAGACTATGACTAACTGCAAAGATCAGGTTGGTCCCAACTGTTTACAATCCGTATTAATGACTTTGGCACAGTGACCAAAAGTAATGCATGTATATAACTTTGTTGCTCATGCAAAAATAAGTGGGTAGCTCGGAGGAAGACACAAACAGACTGCAAAAAGATGTTGCTGCTTGGCTTGCTGTTTTCATCCAGCTCTACACTTTGTTATTGCAAAAAGATGTCGTTGGATTCAGCAAATAGGCAACAAAGTGGCAAATGGAGTATAATTCAAAGCAGGGTGAGGTTATATACTTTAGTCACAAGAGCGGAGAAGCAGAATATTTGTCAAAAGGCATGAAACTTGAAAAAGTTGATACTCACAGGGACTTAAGAGTCATAGGTTCATTGAGATGGGCAGCAAGGAAAAAGAGCCCGCTATCCAACTCATCCATGCCAATCAGATATTCTCCATTAAGCTAGTCCCATTGCCAGCATTTGGCCTCTATCCCTCTAAATTCTCCATGTTCATATGCCCATCAAATTTCCAAATCAAAGCAAATGCTTTACAAAACAGTAATTACTGCTCCAAGAAATCAAGGAAATCAGCTCCAACACTGAAAAAAAGTCCCTCCAAAATGGAGCAGCTCTTACTGCCACAACTATCTCCCATCCATTATCTTGGACTTGGATGCATTCATACAAGAACAGCAAACAGATAGCATGCCAGTGCAGCAAGCAATTAGGAAGTCAAATGACATATTGGTTTTAATTGCTAGAGAATGAGAGCCCAAGAATAAGTCTAGGGGCCCTCTTCTGGCACAGTTTTAGTGTCCTTACGCCTGGACTGGGAGGCCTGAGTTCAAGGCCATTTGCTTTAGAGTTATGTAATAACATCTCTGAGCAACTTAATTATAAATAGGTTTTTCTAAAGTTACAAGAATAAATCTAATAGCAAGCCTTGCTACAATAGTAGAAGTCTTTGTCACAACCATAACTGGAATTTTACAAACAGCTTGAATTTAGATTAAGTAATCACACACTTGCACAGAGAAGATCAATTAGATTGTTAGCTTGGATGAGATGGTTGTCCGACAATGTGACGCTGAGCAAAGTGAATGGCTATTTTCTGGAATTTAAAATAACCAAAAGGGATTTCACTAAAATATGCAGTATTCAGAAGGAGATTGACAAAGTCAACAATGGGAGATTGCGTTCACTGGTTGGGGAATCTAGAATAAAGGGCCACCATCACGGAATCAGAGACCATCTTTGAACTGAAACAAGAAATCATTTCTTCGATCATAAGATTGTGAATCTTTGGACTTCTCGATCTCGGAGGATTATGGACAAGCCATCATGGTGTATGTTTAAGACTGAGATGGAAACCATTTTAGCCTTTCATGGAATTCAGAGAAATTGGGAATGGATGGGAAAGGTAAGTTGAGACCAAAAATCAGCCATGACTAGATTAAATAATGGAACAGGCTTAAGCAGCAGAGTGGTTTTCTCCAGCTCCAAAGGTGTTATGTTCTTATGACATTGGAACTGGCCTCCATGGTTATTTGCACATTCTGACTTTTAAGTATGAGTCTACAGAGTCTCCTGGCCTCACTGCACTACAGAGCATCTATTCTACTTTGTACCTTCTCCAAGATTTCCAGGGCAGTATTTGAAAACCTTGGATTCCAGTTTCAACCATGTAATGATTCACCTCATACCCTAATGAACAGGGAGTAAGAAATTGACGTGCTGCCTTTAATTCATACGGTGGAGACAGCTTAATGCAAATCCAAATGATTGCCTATGTTTCAAGTAAAATGTTTTAATGGCTCCCACAAACAAACATGAAAGCATTACAACAGAGGTAGATTTACATAACTATGGGATACCAGCCAAGGCACTATATATAAGTCCATTTCTATAAACCTACTTCTTTAGATTAAAAAGAAGTTGCATGCACTATCATTTGAAGCTACAAGTTACACAATATTCATGGCCAACAAAGAAAAAATATCATTCATGAATAAAACTGTAATAATTCTAGTCTGTCTCATTTTCAATTGTCTCTACCCATGCATTTCATCTATTATCTTTAAAATGTTCAGGCCTTTTAGTGACATGTGTGAAAGTTATTGTTTTCAAGTTGTCTGATATCTTCGCTCCTGGGTTGATGTTCCTTCTCAGGGGAGTTTTGATCCTGCGGTGAGTGTTTGATCAGGATAAGATGATTGTCTTTCTTCTTTGCTGAGTTGATGACTTCCAGGACTATTGATCTGTTATTGCTAGATACCTTATAAAGTGAAAGCTGCTTCTTGTTCCATCTCCTAATATCGATACACATCCTTAACAGTGAACGTGCATTGATTTTAACACTTCAGTGATAAAATAGGTAAGAACTTTGATAAGTAATTCACAAACTACAGCTACAGCTCTTACTTGTCAGTATCCAAATGAAGTGTTTCTGCTGTCAGTTCATTACTTAAACAGTTGATTTCAGTAATCTTCAACTGCAGTTTTTTCTTCTTGTTTCAGTCCTACCACTTTTTCAGTTGTTCTGTGGTGATTGCCTCTTCCCCTTTCTCTTGCTTATCACTAGTTTCCAGCTCCTCAAAGAATGAATGTCTTGGTCTTCTTGTCTTCTTTCCTTTTTTTTCGGACCTCCTGGTTTGGTGGAACTGCCAGTTCATTGTCTTGTCTTTCAGGCTGAAACTGGTAGGTGCTGAGTTGGTCTCACATTTTCTTCTTAGTGATGATGTTCACCAAGAAGAAATTCAAGGCATATAGGAACACCTCTGTAATTTTCTAGGATTTGTTCTATGGTTAGTAGCATGTGAAATGATGCAATTCCCTTCTGGCAGTGTGGTGATATCAGTACAAGCTTTAGACTTTCTTCGGCTGAGTTGAGTGGATTTTGCTTAATATATACTGTTTGGAACTGAAGATCCTTGTTCTTCCCATTGAATAGAGCTTTTAGCTCCATTTGTCCTCTTGAGTATCGTTCCATTATATAACACTGCATTTTTGGGTTACCACCTTAAGCAATTTCACAGATCTGTGAAGCTCATGATACTGCACAAAACACTGGTGTCAATCTGGTACTTCACATTCCCTTGATGCTCACCTTCTACTGTTATTAACCTGACAATTATAAACCATTTATACAACGTTTAAAACTGACAATGCCAAATCTGTTTTGTGCTGATAAATTATTCATCAGAATCATTAATTGATTTTTTTTCCAGCAGCCATTAATCCCCTCCCTCTGCGAACCAACCCACCTTCTCCTACACATGCCCTCTATCCTCACAAGGCTTGACTCCCCTCCTCAGTTCATGAACTTTCTTCTGGTTCCTCAGTGACACAACCCCTTCTCCCCCTCACCAGCCCAGACCAGGCCAGACCAGACAACAAGCCCTTCACATCCCCACCGGACCTGATCCCTCCACCCACTGCTGGAGTTGAAACTCCAAACCCACACGCAGCCTCCTCACCCTTCCACCAGACCCAATTTCTCCTACTCACCCCTACTCAGCCTAAACATGCACCACTTATCTTGGCACTTGTAATTGCCATGTAGCTTCCTGGCACCTTTTTCAGTTGGCACAACATCTTCTTTCTACACAGCATCCTACCTACAGAGACCACAATCCATACCCATCTGGATTTCTGCTCATATATATCTGCCACCTCACTTACCTGGCACCCTGCCCCCTCCCCAGCAGGCACCATAATTATCTGATATTCTTCCCCTAGAAGTCTTCCATCATTCTCAGGTTGCATCCTTCTTACCTGGCACTCTAACCCTCCTACCCATTTGGCACTTCACCGTCCCAGCACACAAACAGCATACTTACATTATGGTCTTATGGGTTGACAACAGTTAGCACCGTGACTGTCAGATCATTTACATTTCAACGACAGCAGTTGACTGCTGAGGGAATGGGCTACACTTTGTCTTTCTCTGACAGTTTATGCAATAAAATAATCACCAGAAGAGAAGAATGGCTCCATATTTCTGAGCAAGTCCTGAACAGAATCTCCTTTCAAAAATGTGGGCCTCCTTTCTATCAAAAAAAGGGGAAAATGGCATGCTTCAAGAGATTACCATTCCTCAAAAAAGTCAGGCTTACTGTTCTGAATCTTCTTTGAATATCTCTTGACATAATTCATCAGTTCTCCCATTGATATGATCTGGCTTTTGGGTGAAAGTCTCAGAGCTTCTGTATGTATTGATTGCTTCCCTCAATAGATATGCCCAGATTTGTCTATCCCTTTGTCTTTAACAATATAATCTTTCAATTGTCCAAACTCTCAGGATTCAGCTAGATATCTATACCATTAATTTTTGATCAACAACCTCCCTCTCTCTCAGTTAAAAGAATGCCCTCAAAGCCTTCAAATCACTTGAAACCTCCCCTTTCTGGTTTCCCAGCTCCTCAATGATATCTGGGGTGCAGCTCAGGTTGTACAACTCTCCAATCATTTGCATCCACGTGAAAGATCAGAAAAATAACTTAGTTTAACAACAGATCTGCAAGATGATTCCTCTGACAGTGCACCCTTTCAGTAGGCCTCTAGAATGCCAACCCAAGGCTAGATATTGCCAGGTCACCGGAGAGAAGCTAGGAGGTTGAAGGGGAAGTGGAATGGTGGCATAACAAAGGAAAAGGGATTGCTGACAATTTGCTATCACCATGGGATTTTATCAATGGCAGGACTTTAGTAGCTCAACACCTGTTAACTGAAGGCAGACAGACAATTAATTCAATTATAAATCAATGAATATGTCGTGAGGGAAGGAAATTGCCGCCCTTACCTGGTCGGGCCTACAGGTGACTCCAGACCCACAGCAATGTGGTTGAATCTCAGCCGCCCTCTGGGCAATTAGGGTTGGGCAATAAATGCTGCCTAGTCAGCAATGCCCTCATCCTGTTAATGAATAACATTGATGACATTGCTGGCACTTTACAGAGGTCATGAAGGGATACTGTCAGGTGTGCAGTCAGCCAATTAAGTTATGCCAATCTCCCAATGAAATCCTAAGGGACATCATTCTTCTTGGGGGTTTCAGGGCCAACAGAGGCGCACCATCCCACCTTCCAAAGAGGCAGTGGTTGCATGTATGACTCTGCCCCCACCCTGATAGGATTCACACTTATATTCACCACTGCCCTTCTACCCAGGCTTAACACAACAAAAAGGACCCACCTGTTCTCCAACTGCCTCTCCTCCTTCCTGCTGTTCAATGGCCCTCTAAAACTGCCGAGCTGTCAGACTTCTGATTGGGCCAACAGTTCTGCAAGCTGGGCTATTTACCATCCCCAAATGAACAGTTGTCCTTGCAGCAGTTTCTTAATTGGTTGTTGCGAGTAAAATGTCATCCCTCGTATCCCATCCCCTATGGCTCAGGAGCCACTTTCCGTCCTGACAACATAGCCTGTCTTTCAAGTTATTTCCCAGCTCCAGAGTTTGAGCTCGATATCCCCGAGTATGATATGAAACCACAGTCTCCTGAATTAGAGGCAAGAACGCTTCAATTGATACCCATGAGTAACACCAAACAAGCAATTATTGTCACCGCTGAAAGCACAATTGGAATTCTAATGGAGAGAGGAATGGTGCATGTGTTAGCTCAAAAAGAGCACCTTAGAGTTGACGAGACACTTGACTATCACTTGTATCTGCTCTGTTAACTGCACATTCTGTCCCTGAATCTACAAAACGTTATCAAACAAACAAATCTTACTGCCAGGAAGATTTACAATTAAGTAGCCAACTGAATGTTTCCTTCAATATTAAGTGAAGATGGATTGGAAGAACAGAGACATTTTGTAATGCACTGCTGACTCAAATACCAGTAAATATTAATCATGATTTGAGAAGATGATTTGTTATGGGATGTTACACCATGAGAAATTCTTTTGACCTAAACATGACAAGCAACTTTCACCGCTAAGACATTGAGTAATCCTTGTTTCCAGTCAGATGTAAACTTTATGTCCTTAACAATCTTTTGGTTCCTTTGGTAATATGACGAACTTATGTTAAGCAACAACTGCGTATCATCAAAATATCGAATCACAGTAAAGTTACATGTTGCAGAAAAACCAAAGACCATTTCAAACTGTCCATTATATTCAGGCATACTGGTCCGCTCTAGTGTGATAGAGAGATTGAAACAAAACATGCTTTTGCTGTTAGTCTTAATAATCCATTCAATTAAATCTGTTCCTGGTTGGGCGAGATATCTATTGGTTTGTAAAATAAAGTTGAAAGCTGGAAATTTTGGCATAGTGAAAACTATAGCCTTTGAGGATAGGAAAATACACCAGATTTTCCAGCAATCTGGATTGTTTGCTGGAGGGCTTTCAATTAGAACTAGGACCTGGACTGCAAACAACAACCTCCTCCCCCAGGGTTTCCAGGAAGGGGATGACCCACAGGAAAAGTTACTTTGATTTGGGAAGAGGGCTTCTTACAAATTGGGAGGTACAGGGAGAAGTGGTTAACACGGTCAGAAGCAAATGGACGAAAGTAGCTGTCTGCAGCAATCCCCTGCCTTAGATCGATGCCTCAATCATGAACAGATCAGTGTAAATCAAAGGACATCCTCCCAATTGAGAGCCTATTCACAATGGCTAGCCAGTCATGTAGACTGAGTGCTTCTTGAATTACCTGGAACTGAAACAATTCTAGCCCAAGCCTATAAATGGCCAAAAATCAGTTACTTCAGGGGCTTCAATTGACAACAGAGTGGAAAGGTGAAGTCCTTGACGTTAATTCGGTAAGGGAAAGAAGGAGGTGGAGGGCCAGTCAGTTACCATTGCACCAATATCCCATCCCACCACCTCCCCATCAACTGGCTTTGGCACTGTATGAATCTGCCCAAAGACTTTTCCTTATGGTATTGTGAAGGGTGAGGCTATAAAAGGTACTGTTCATACTTTTTAGGATTGTATTGACAGTGTTGAATAGTGTTACCATGGAGTGCTGCTATGTTACATGGAGAAAATTGTTTGGAGTTTCTTAGGAGAGTAAAAACAATATTTAGCTTGGCACCTTCATGACTTTCAACATTATGGTCCGAAAATGAGTCTTATCTGTGTGGGGATATAACTTGATTATTTCTTTTTTCTATGGCATAGTACATAGTGAGGAAATAGATATTCCAGGGTTTTTTCCCTATCACCATTTCTTTAATATTTCCAGCTACTTACCAATCTAACAGTATAAGGATTAAAGGGAACTGCTGTTCAAAGTAACGTGAGTGTGTTCTGGAGGTATTGAACATTTTAAAAAGAGCTTCACTGTTCAATGTGCAAATAAACATCATTTAATTTGACCACAGCACTCAGTCTGATCTATTTCCTTGAGGTAATTTATGATGTTTGATAAACTCGTTGTTGTTAGGCGTTTGGTATTTGTATACCAGTCTGGACATTTGCAGCAGCTATAAAACTTTAACAGGAAATGGAAGAGATTTACAGAAATAGAACAGAAAATAGAACATCAGTGACCTTACAAAGTAGTTTCACAGACATGAACTTGAAAACTGTCCCTTGGGTAATATTCCTTTGCACACAACATGTTTAAGCTAATAGATTTTACAAGGATAAACATCTGAGTCAAATATTCCCATTCAGCTTGTTTCAAGCCACCACATTGCTTGCTATTTTCCTTTTCACCTGGAAACATTGAGTATTCCACAGCAGCAAATGTATGTAAACCCAGAAGTAAAACATTGAAACCTGAAGGCCCATAATATTATCGCCTGGATTTTTCCTTTATTTAACAGCTACAAATGCCTGCTCTGTTATCTCCTGCAATCATCCTGGCTATTTGACAGTCCTCCCAGGCTGGTCTGATAAATAAGCATTGGTATCTTCTCTTTATACCTAAGCCCAAATCACTTGTGTGTGAAGAAAGCAGAGGTCTCAGTGTAGATCAGATCACCCACACTATCTGGTTCACCTGAATAGTTATGTTTATAACACATCATCGCTGTCTGCCTTTCAGCAAGATCTCTCCATATCATGACTTGCACTTTCAAGATATACATCAGAATTTTCCTTAGGAATTTCTTAAGGAGCACTTTGTCAAATACTTTCTGAAAGTTAATGTAAACATATTTACTATGCTCCCTCCCTACAGTTTCCATTACTCACTAAAAAAAGCTTCAATCAAGACAGTTAAACATGACCATGCTACCTTTTCATTCATCCCTTGTTAAGCATTAATTTATGTTTCTAGTTATGGGCGCTAATTTTGGCTGAAAGATCAATGAATGCTTGGCTATTACCTATCCACCATTTTGATCACAGTGTAATGTTTTTCCCTCCTTCCATCCTCTGGCTCATCTCCCATCTCTAATGACCATTGGGACATCATAATTAATGACACCATTACTTCCTTACTGAGCTCCTTTAATATTTTAAAGAACTTCCCATTTGATCTTGGAGTCTTGTCAAGTTTTAGCACGCACGGGCCTTAACAACAATTTTCTTTATGCACATAGGTTGGACCTTCAATTTCCACAGCAGCGGGCCTTGTTTTACTCTTCTCTATAAAAACTGAAACACAATGTTCATGAAACAAATCTGTCATTTTCTTATCCTACATAATTTCATCACACTCATTTTTAAATAGTTCCTTACACATTTTCTGTTGCCAGTGGATTTATAAAATCCACTGCCACTTCTCCTTATGCCAGCTGCATACTCTTTTCAGAATCCTGTTAGTTCTCTTCATCTCTCTTTTTCTTTCTGTTTGTAAAAGTCAGGCTATCAAGGTAGAACACATATTATCTACAGTAACAACTGCAGGACATACTTTTTTGACCACATTTCTCAAATACATGAGCACTACCACCCAGTAAATTAAGAATGACGGCTGCATAACATTTCCTTTCCAAGCTTCAAACTCTGTATCTTTTTACCTTCATTTATTTTTGTTTGTGGATTGAATTGAGAAAAGGATTTTTTTTACAACAAAGGACTGAGGAAGCAATTGTTGTACCTTTAAAAAGCATGATACTGAAACAAAATGCAAGTCTTGTTTACACTGTTGCTTTGCAAGCAGTGGGAAAGATGTAAAAGGAAACAGCACAGTTCCTATGCAAGTATGCAAAGTGGGATTTGGCCAAAATCAAATAGCTAAATGGTTTGTGGAATTGTAACCAGCTGTGGATACCAAAGGTCATCAGACCAACCATAACTATCGGATTAACTCCTGGACAGCTTAACAGCTTTTCGATACGAATGATATAGTGAAAAGCCTTGAGACTTCCAGGAGTGAGGCCATGTGTGTCTCCCTCTCTGGTAAAATACCTGAAGGCAAAGAAATCCAGTTGTTTTTGTACATCATTTACATCATTTACTGTAATCTGCCGTTTTTAACCTTTAAAAGTCAGAGATTTTATAATTTATGAATGAGCTGCTTTGTCCCTCCTGGGAAGAAGTGAAAGAACCTGAAGGAAAAATTCAGAAAACAGAAGGACTTGGGAGTCAAGAAGAAATCCTCCTCGACTCCTCATACTGGGGCTATTGAACTGCTTTGCCAGTACATTTTTCTCTTCAACCACAAGATTTTTTTTGTTTCTTCCCATCTCTGATTTAGAAATGGTTTTAGATTTTTAACTAGTAGATTTACATTATTGACAAGTCATAAATGTTTATCCATGGGTAGAATCTATTTCTTTATAATAAATAAGAGTTCTTGTTAAGCACAGAAACGTGATCCATGTTTTGGGTTGACCAGGGTCTGCCTTATGGATAAATCTGGGGCTTCGTGCACATTGTTAAGTTTTTTTAACTTTTGTGGTAACTCGCCAATAGTGGAGCTTTGATTTCCAGCGTGTTACCCCAGTGAAGTTGCATATTACTCTACCATAAATATATCTTGATATTCTTTCACTGTGCTTAATTAAAATCTTGAAATTTCCTACAAACAGCTTCTTTCACCAATGGACGAATGGGTTTACATGAAAGCACGCCATTCCTTTCTCAGTGCAATTAGTGATGGACAATAAATACTGGGACTTGCTAATAATACCCACATCTTGGCATATATACATTTATACTTCTAACCATGTCTGCAGAGATTACATAGCTACCCTAGATCAAGGACAACTGTTTTCATAGATCAGCAAAACATTGCAACAATGGCTTCAACCAATATGAAATATAAGGAAATTACCGCCCTTGAAAGTTAATTTCATTGTCACTATTAAATTTGACACATCTGGTTTATTAGAGTAAAACACTATCGCAATAGCTAATGTGCCAGCTGATAATTTTTACCTTTCAACTTTCTTCTCCTTTGTCAATGGGAAACAGGGATATCCAATTTCACTGAACTGTTCCATTTGAGAAATTACAGGAAGTAGTTGTTGACACAGGATCATTAGCCAGGAGCTTTCCTGTCCTGATTCCTGCTCAGTGAACAATGTAATTCACCCGGTGCTGCTTTCAAACAGCCTTTTAGCAAATCTCTTGGGATCTGTAAAATTGTTCTGAAGCTTGTCAATGGATGAGGGAATTATAGGATGCTGCATGATGCTGTCCTACTCTCAGTCACTGGCAAAATGCACTTTCAGTCAATAATAAGTAAAAGGGAAAAATGTAGGAGTACTGATTACAAGAGACTGCAAGGATATCTGTAACAGAGAAGGAAAGTATTTAGGAAATTCTGTCTGTGTTGGCTCTTTGTCCAATCAATCCAAAATGATCCCATCAGTCTGCTTCAAATATTTATTCAGACATCCAACAAAAGATTTAACAGATTCTCCCTCAGCCACTTTCTGAAGCAACAATGGTTCAACAATAGCAAGGAAATGTCATCCAAACACCCTCCCCAATCGCTTAGGTATCTACTTAGATTATTTAAAAATGGAAAGAACTGCAGATGCTGTAAATCAGGAAAAAGAAAACAGAAGATGCTGGAAAAGCTCAGCAGGTCTAGCAGTATCTGTGAAGAAAAAAATCAGAGTTAACATTTCCGGTCCGGTGGCCCTTCCTCAGAACTAGAAAATGAACTATATACCTCTTTGTCAATTATATACAAGCCAGAGGAATCAGTACTTTCCAATTCATATGATCTAAACTATATAATTTACAAAGCTAATGTGATTGCCTCTAAAAGCGAAATGCTGTGAATGCTGCAAGTCTGAAAACAAATTATATTTGTCCCAGTGTGGAATATCTTTAAAAACAATAGAAAGACAATCTTGGACACCTAGCATCAATGTCACCAGTGCCATAAGCACTCACCCTCCCACCCAATGGCATTAGCATCTTACATGTGCCAGTCTCTCCACATCATCATGGGATATTTCTGCACACACACAGTACCCTTCTGCACATTAAAGCTGGAATTCTGGGCACACCAGCGGTTAGCATTGCAATGCTGCTGGAAAGGACACTCTGCACATGTGGTCAGGCACCCAGCTCATGAACTAGAGAAGGCTGTATTTCAGAACTGCTCACACTCTCGGCACTTGCTCACTTTAAGCCAACCTGGATGCTTATGTTCTCCAAGCAAAAAAAACCTAAAACAAAATGCCGGATCAAAAACAGAACTTGCTGGAAAATCTCAGCAGTTCTGGCAGCATCTGTGGAGAGAATCAGAATTAACATTTTGGGTCACTGGAATTCAGAACTGACGGTAAATAGGAAAAATTTGGTTTGTATGCAGAAGAGAGGGTTGGGGGAGGGCATAAGGAGTAAACAATTGGCAGACATAGAGCCCAAGAGAGAGAAGAACAGTTGGACAGACAAAGGTATGGATGATCATCAGCTAGGAGAATGATTAGCTGCTAATGGGGACAATCAGTGGCAATCAATAGGTTTTGTGTAACAGCAGACCATATGACAACAAGGCCTAGTGCGTGGATGTTGGGGTAACGACATGGGAGAAGGTGCCTCAAGCCCTAACATTGTTGGAGTCTAGAAGGCTGAAGAGATCCCCAGCAGAAAATGAGGTGCTGTTCTTCTAGCCTGCATTGAGTTTCACTAGAGCACTGCAGCAAAGCTGAGACAGAAATTTTGTCCAGGGAACAAGGTGGTGTGTTGAAGTGGCAGGCAACTGAAAGCCTGGAGTGTTTTTTGCAGTCAGAATATAGGGCTTCTGCAAAGCGGTCACCCAGTCTACGCTTCATTTCCCCAATGTAGAGGAGACCACATTGTGAGCAGTGAATGTAGTAGACTAAATAGAGGGAAGAGCAGATAAAACACTGCTTCACCTGGGAGGTGTTTTTGGGCCCTTGGACACTGAGGAGGGAAGAAGGAACAAACTACCAACTGAGCTAGAACTGAGGTGAACGCTTTTCACTGTGGAAATGGTCACCTTTTGGACAATGAATAATGTGCGACTACCCATAATCATAAAAGGTAAGCAATAAGTTAATAACTGAGACAATGTAAAAATATTTTCTCATTGGACAATGTACTTCAACACAACTTTACATTTCCACAGAATTCAGATCTGCAAACTTTTCCTTCAAAAAGCATTTTCATCTATAATTGCAATTGATTTCATTCTTCAAAACACATTTATAAGTTTATTTTCTATTTACTATTTTAATGGATGATATTGAATTGCAGTATTTGACAAACTCACAGAAATTGGTATTTTTAATAGTTCTGCAGCACTTGTGACAGAGAACAATTTTCTTGACATAATTTTTAAAATGGTACTCAATAAATAATTTCATCAGGAGGAAGATTCAGTTAATAATCCAGAAGGTTATAGAAGGTCCAAGATAGAATTGAAACATTATTCTGGGGTGCTGGGGGTTTGGAAAAGTGGGTAGCAAAGCGAGGTCACAAGAAAAGTCTAGCAGACAAAATTAAATTGAATTCAAAGATATTTATAAATACATTGTCACAACGACACTATAAATCTCATACTGCTTGGAGGATTTAAATGTTGAAATATTGAGAAAAAATTGATTTGTTTCAACTGAAGTGGTTTCTTTAGAAGAGATTATTGGAAGTTCACTGTGGACATTGGAGTTTATTTTGTAACAACGCTTCCAGGAAATCTTATGAGGAGAGATAACTTCTTTCTTTACTGTAGATCCTGAGAGTTGTTTTGAACAGTAACTGGCTTAGAGAGGGGTATGTGTGATTTGGTTCAGTTAGAGGGACGTCTGCTAAGAACAACGTGACTTGCTGGGTATTTGGCTAAGAACTTGCTGAGTTGGAGGAAAGCTTGATAAGAACAAGCTGCACTTTTGATCTCTCTCATTTCTGAACAGAAACTCATATTTTAATATTCAGGGTAAAGTCTATTTGTTCTTTTTTTTTAAGTGTGTCTAAAGAAACATCCAAAATTCTCTTTGCTGAACCCCCAAGCTGAGTTTCAAGACTTCAAAGAAATGCACATGATTAGGGACATGGCCACCCATTCCAGAATGTCAGAACAGAAGATTTCACAACATCTCGTGTGTTCTATTTACAATGGAGAATGACCCATTGGCTAACTATTTCTTTTTCAGAAGGCCAATCCTTGCTATGAAGTCTGTTTTTATTCTGCCTCTTTTCCTGAGGGGTTTGTGTCTGTTTGTTCGCATATGCGTTTTGGGACACTTGGTGGGATAAGCATTTAAGCTTCTATATTACTAGCTAACTTAATTGCATCTTTATTGAATAAGTTGTGCTTTGATAATAAACTCAATAATATATATTAAATACTTGATTGATGTATCATTTTGTTTAAAGCCTGATACTGTAAAGGTAAGGTATTTAATTAGCCATCTTGATAAGTTGAAAAAGTACTTTTATATTATGTTGTGGCCCATTAAGTCATGGAACTAAAGAAACAGTGCATATCTCCAGACTTGGGCGTAACAACAAAAGGCAGAGGAGATTAGCTAGCAATAATAGTTGGGTATATTGTGAACCTAAGGTAAAATGTTTAGGCAGACTTCAATGATAATGGTCTAAATAAGCATTTTACATCTGTCACAAGAAAACAAATGATGTGACAGTTACATTAAAAGAGGAGATGGAAGTTATGGACAGGATATTAATATAGAGAAGATGTATTAAAAAGATTAGCATTGCTGAAAGTTGCTAAGTCATCTGGTCCAGATGGAATGCATCATGGAATACAAACAAACGTAGTAATAGTAAAGACATTGCTCACAATCTTCTAATCTTTATTCATTACAAAAGCAGTACAAAAGAACTCGAGTATTACCATATTATATCACTATTCAATAACTGGGAGTAGTGTAAACTAGGACTGGAATTTTACAGGGGTCTGAAGGACATGGGTTATGACAAGATATCTTGTAGAACTGTGCAAGTAGGCCAGTGAGTCTTTTCTCATGTCAGGAAAAAATTGTTGTATTTTCTAACTAATTTCTGCTCATGAAGATAAGATTCTCACTAGGCAGCAATGAGTTGCCTATTAAAAGGGATTATTATTGCTAACAAACTTACTAACTACAAATCTTGCATTATTAATATGCAGCTTTCCACCCTACCAACTATGGTGACCAAACTAGATGTTGACAGTTCTCAACATGGAAGTCAGAACAGACGCCTGGCAACTCCAGCTCAACTAATTCCAAAGATCTCCATGCTATACAGCAGACACAAATATCTCAGGGTTTGCTCCCTGGGTATCACCCACACACACCCAAGGTCCATAGACATCGGCATCCAATATGTGCTGACCTCTAAAAACCTTCATGGCACATTTCCGATCCACTTACAGCATGCTGCTACACCTCAATACTGCCACTCGAGGTGCAATGGCAACTATCAATATAATCTAATAAGAACACTGGTGTTCAGGAATGCTTGCCCAGCTCATGGGCTGGAACAGGCTGCATCTTCAGGCTGTTTGTTTTGCTGTCCTGGAAACTGGTCATTTTGAGCTTTGTCTTGCTTGGTCTTGTCTTGTCATTTTGTGCCTTGATCAAAGTACCAGGCTCACAGTATTGCTGTGTTCCCTTGCTGTTCAGCGCAGTCACAAAACCAGAAGCTTATCTTGGCTGTCCAAGACTGCAATGACCTGGGTGGCAACCTAAAACTAGTCTGGCATAGTCTCTTCAGCTAGTCCTGGGGGAACAGGACATACTTCCTCTTCACTATCCTCTCCATCCAGAACTTTGTTGCAAAGTATGGTGCCAATTTCCCCGTTTTGATTATGTCCAGAGATATTTTCAGGAACTGTACAGGGCATCTCCAGACTGACAGTGCTTGTCCAGATGCACAGTGGACTTTTAAAAATGGGGCTGGCCACCAGGGATGCTGGACCATTTTGGGATATGCCAGCAGTGACACGCTGCTCTGGGCACAGTAAGCTGTAGAAATCAGGCTAAAATTATATAAGAAGAATGCAGTGGGGACAGAGTTAGAAGTTAATGAGATGGGCCTAGAACAATAAGATATGCAATCTTGCTTGGCCTTGTAAAGAGAAATCCTTCCTGAAACTCAGCAAAATTGTCACTCAGCCAAAAAAGACATAGATTCACCCTGAAGGAGCCACAGACTAGTTAGCATAGCATCTGCAGTCTGGAAGTGATTAGAAATGACAGTGAGGGACAAAGCAAATGTTGTTTAGAAAATATTGGGTTAATCAAGGACAATGTGTATGGATTTGTTGGAGCATTGAATTCTCTGATAAGTTAGCAGAGATGATTGACGCAGGTAATAACAGTGGACGTTGCACATTCAGTGGGCGTAGGACGCAATGCCACGGAGGACACTGGTAAGAAGATGGAAAGCCATAAATTTAAGGGGAATATGTAGTAAAGATGTTGAATTTACTGATGATAGGAAACAGAGAGTGGATAAATATGTTCTATTCTGGAGGTAGTGGCATTGGTGTCCCCCACTAGTCAGTTTTGATCTGCTTTAGTCCTGATAGAAATGATACAAGCTTGTGGTGTTTTACTTACTTGTGACCACTTGTTGAGATGCTCTTTTGCTTTACTATGTCACCATGCAATACCTTCTGCTTTTACTCAGTGGTTATGTTAAGATAATAGAGAATTTAGGAGAAATAAAGATAATAGAGAAATTTGTGACTGCGCTGAACAGCAAGGGAACACAGGCACACACTAGTTATGACCAGGTCATAAATTCAGCTGGTGCGTTTCTGGTCAGAGAGTGGAGTATGTTTCAATAAGCAGAAAGTAGGATCTGAATAGACTATTCAAAGGTTTTCCTCTCTGATATGCTAGATCTCAAACTATCATTGATCACCAAGTTGAATTGATCAATACCATCATTCAGAGCTATCATTCAATGCTACCTCTTGAATACTTTTTGTACAACAAAATCAGATCATGTGAATTCCATTGCTTACAGACAACTTCATGAACTGTTAAAAGATATACTCAAGTCAGTTGACTGTAGTGACAGTCTTCAGCAAACAAAATTTTATCAACAACTTAATTAGAATGTCAATGACCAAAGTGGAGATGATGGAATTTGTCGGAGCAATTTCCAATCATCTGTTGTGTACATCGTGAACATCAAACAAAAATATTACTTGCTGGAGGCTGATTGCTCATCTCTAAAAGTATCCATTTGAATTTGTTCCAATGTTTTGTTGGCTATGAGATTGGTTGAGGAGTATAGGTCACAGTTTGACAAATCATTTACTGAGTGTCCATGATACAAAGTTTCTTAGATAAAAACTCTTCTATTTCAGACCTCCAGACTGCTTCACAGGATTATTGTTTCATCAAACAAGGCAAGCTCATTGCAGACTCTGTAGCATAGGATCCAGTTCTTCCTCAATTTTTCAAGGCCACTTGTTTTTTTCAGAACTGGCTTATTTTCTGCAGTATACTGTCTGTCACTGATTCTGCCTTCAATTCCTCTCATGTATCAAAATATGTGGTTGCTTGTAAAATCGCTGTGATCATGTATCCTTCAATGGCACAAGCAACTTCACTATCACTAATACTTTCTGCAATAGTAGTGCAGGTGAGCCTGCCAGACATTCCATTGCTGACCCTGCAAGCTATTTTATTTTTTAATTATACTCATGAAAATTATCTGACCATCAGTAAGCATGCAGAAATCTTTTTTTCTAAGAAACTTTGTATCATGGACATTCAGTGAATGATTTGTTAAACTGTGACCCACACTCCTCAACCAATCTCATAGCCAACAAAACATTAGATCCTGATGTAAGTGAAAAATTGAATTAATTCTAGGTGATCGGTGCAAAGAAGAGAAATATATATGTCAATCTTCAGAAATGTAGATTCAGACTTTTACATGCCATCCTCCAGTACAGTACTTATGTTCAGCTTCCAACAATGGACATGATGCATCGTTGACAGGTTATTCAGTTCCTTCAATAAACTGTAAGAATACAACTCCAGTCACATTTCTCACTCTCCATTGCTTAGAGACAACTTCATGAACTGATGAGAAATATGCTGCAGCCAGTTGTCTGTAGTGATAGGCTTCAGCAAACAAAATTTTATAAACAATTTACCTAGAATGTCAGTGAACAAAGTGGAGGTCATGCAATTTGTTGTAGCAATTTCCAACCATCTGTTTTGTACATCATGAACATCAAACAAAAACATTAATTGCTGAGGGCTGATTGCTCAAATATCCACTTGAAGTTTTTCCAATGTTTTGTTGGCTATGAGACTGGTTGTCGAGTGTGGGACACAGTTTAACAAATTGCTCACTGAGTGTCCACGATACAGAGGCACACAGTTCCACACGTGGGATGGAATGAGTGAGGACTGACAGAGATACTATCTTTGCCTTAAATTTGTCATACATTGATTGCTTTGCAATTATCTATTCCCATGATGCACCTTTGTACTTTTATGATCTCCACATACTTTGGAATTAATTTATGATAAAACTTGATAAAACCAAGGAAATGTGGCAACTCTTGCCCATTGGACACAGTTAGAAGGATATGGATGGATTTGATATTTTTGTACATAGACTTTACTCCACCTGCCATACTCCATACCTATGATCCCAACAGATGGTAACACTGGGTAAATCAGTTCCGAAAGTGAAATCTGGCTTGATGCATCATAAGTTTTATGTTTGCAATTTGTTTACTGTCATGGTCCGCCACCAAACATATTCACCATGGATGCCAATTTATTTTTAACTAAAGAACATCAAAATTTATTACAAATAAAAGAAAAAATCACAAACCATTTTAGACTGTTCAAAAACTAGTTGAAATGGGCAGTTGCAAATATTAGAAATTTAAAGGATTTAACCTTTTAAACCATCAACAACAGCCTTACAGAATCTCAAAACTCAGCGAAAAGTCACACTGTTTGGACTTTGAAATTCCTTGTTCAATTGGGGTAGTTGTATGTGGTTTCTTTCCAGAAACCCTCTGCATTCACTCAATGCTATTTTCTTTAGTTAATGTTCTTGTTGACATCCTTAAACAAACTGCAACACAGTCCATTTATTTCTTAATTTGAGTTCCTTAAATTCCATTTCCACAGCCTCCTGTTTCTGGATATATCTCTTACTGACATTAAAACACTCAGGACTTCTCTTCTCTACCTTAACTGTTCTGCAGACTGCTACACAGCACGGCTGCAATTACAGGACAATTTTTGCTCCTTGACTCACCCATTTCTACCTGAAAGAAACCTGTATATTCGCTAGCATTCTGGGTAGCTATGCCTTTCTAAATTAACTGTTTTCTGCTTCTGTCTCAATGCGTCACAGGACACCTCATTGAAAGGCAACTGCCCTTTTTTTGCTCTCTTCTCTTGTTGTCTTTGAAAGTATTGAACTATTCACTTGAAGGATTTTTAAAACTCTCATTTAAATATATGCAAAAAATTTTCTTGTGAAGATGGTGGAGTCATGAAAAGGTGCAGATAATTCTTAGATTGTAGAAAGGGGCTATATATCTGTATTCACTGGCTGGCTGGTTCCTTTTAAATCAATGCATAGTCTAATTCACCATTTTTATGTCATGTAGCAACTATGTTCAATATGAATGGTGGTGAGTCGATTCATGCAATCATACCATCTGCTTCAAGTTGTGTAAACACTGTGACACTTTGCAAGCATTTCAAATTTTGCGAGTCTAGTAGAATAATTGGGTCATTATGAGGAGTATGACAGTACCCCTTAATCTCCCAAGTCCAGTAAGAAGGCACCTCTTTTACTTAGTCAGTATAATAATCTTACTAATCTGTGTTCCAATAGCATCTTACATGTGAAAACAAACTGATGGAAAAGATTTCCCTCATAAGGTGTCTGTTTTTGGCTCTGCAGAACCTAAATAGGAGTACACGTGATATATGACAGTTCCCAAAATTAGAGTAATCAAGTCATCACACAGTTGAAGAATGTCTGGAGCAGGTACGAGAGAAAATTCTAATAAATAATGTTTGTCGCTCAATTCTCTTATTTCTATGTGAGTATTGATGAGGGGTGTCACTGAAATGCCCACCGTATCTTCAGTTCATTCCTTGAAACAATCTGCTGCTTTAGCATCCATGGTGCTGAACTTCACTTGTCAGGACCAGATTCCTCCACATGTCAAACTGATGAAATCTTCTTTGACGATCTGCACGCTTTAATAAAAATTGACCATTTGTGAGCACAAGTTAACACTTTTTTCCTCAAGCTAGATATGGTGTCCTAAATTAATGAATACCTCTTCAAATTTGACTATGTTTGAAGGCATTTAACCACAATGGGGCAAGTGTCAATGAGACTTCTGAGATGTTAGGTCTCTTGTCTGTGGTCTGGATGGGCAAGCTGTGTCGGAATCTGAGGAGGCATTTTTAGAGAAGATCTTTGAATCTAACACTGAAGATTTGATTTGGAATGCTCAGGTTGTGATTTCTTCCATTATTAAATCATTATCCTCCACCAGGATAATTCGTAGATTGCAGTTTTCTCATCAAAAAAATTAGTCATAAATTAGCTTGTTGGTGAAGAGCGACAAATATGTTTGTACAATCCAATTGCAAAAACTCTGAAGCAAATGATACAAATTGTCTGATCGGCCCACAATTTCCCAGACATACTTGGCAGAATGTATATCATTCTATCGGCACATATTTATTTGGCCTGATATAATGTTCAATAGCACTTACCACTGTATATAAGCCCTCATTTTATGTTGTCCCACTTAACGCTATTTTACTTTAATGTTGTTTAGTTATTAGGCCCTGTAATGTCATTGAGTGACAAGAGGTTAATTTTAATCTTTGTTTCCCGTTTGACTCAATGCCTTCCCTGCAACTTGTGGATTCTCACCCTGGCTTGGCAAGATTGTAGTTCTGACGCTGGTGAAGGGGAAGGGGCCGCTTGAGCAGTCACTTATAAAAGATACATTGATTCTAATAGCCCCAGGATTTCTGCAGCAACCCTGGAAATTCTTAAAGGAGTGGAAGTGCTGAGGGAGGGAATTCCTGCGCAAGATCAAAAGTTGAATCAGCATCCATTGTGTTAGGAAACCAAAAATGAGAAAAAGGGATTTTGTTGTAAAAGAAATTAGTCATCATTTTTTGGAAAATTCTGAGTAATCAGAAAGTTACATTTCTCTTTTGTACTTTTAAATTTATTTGAAATGTGATATAGGAATTTAGCAGTTAGAAGTATTTCAACTTATTCGGTATAATGTTGTAATATTTTCTTTCTGAAATGGAAGTTCCTCCAGAATCTAATTGTAGCTTTTGCATTGATTCATATGGGACCCTATGTTTCACTTAAGGTGATGATTTTCACAAATGTAATCATAACCTTTAAGTGCATGAAAAATAGATATTTCTTCTGTGAAATGCTAAGATACTCACTGGGCCTCTGCCCCAAGGCAATTGATGAGTATCCCTTTCTTGTTAGTCACTGCCATCTGCAGACGATCCACATCCATCACAAGCTAACCAAGTTTTAAACTCCAACGTCATCTGCTAGAGAAGATATTGGGCAGAATTATCACAGCTGATGAACAAAGTGGGCAACGGTGAAAAAGTTGGGAAAATGTGGCAAGAATTAAAAATGAGATTCTCAATGTTGAGAAGATAAAGTCCAATTTTCTGCTGAGGGTTTTAACAGCTTGCTGAGAATCTCACTAGTGAGCAACGGAGATATTTTTGCATGCATTAAAAAACTTCATTTATTACCTTGCCTCACCTTATTTATATGCAGCTTTTTATTTTCCCAGGTACCAGTGAGAAACCAGATGATGCCAACTCCTGACTTGAAAGTCAAAGTGGCAATCTGGTGGGTGAAGCTTGCCAGTGTTTTCTCTGGGCACCCATCTTGACCAACGTTCCCCAAATGGTCAGGCCATGTTCCAAGACAGTGAACAGCTGCAACTTCCATCCATGGAGGCTGGCATAAGCAAAGCATCAACATCACCTCATACCATGGCATATCTCGGACTAACTTATCATACAATTCAGCACTTCAGTATTGTGTTATTGAGCACATTGACACCTTACATTGCAATGTTGCTGCCAGACAGTTTTGTGCGCAAGGACAGGCACCTATCTCATGTTTCTCCCAATGTAATGTTTGATAGAGAGAAAAAAATGGATGCCCACATTCCAGGAGCTGTACTATGGTTCACTTTACAATTTAGATGAATTTTAGTTCCTTGTCATTAAGAATTCTATAATTATACAGTACTTTCTCATTTAGTTTTACAGAAGCTAATTTTCAGCACACGTGCAAAAAATCACAATGAATGTCATAAGTTGATTCATGACACTAATGGGCACTAAATCGTTCATTATAAAGGAGTAAGATATTTACTTGCTATGGAACTGTACAATATTCTTAAGCAGTTAGGAAATTCCTTTCTAAACTATTATTATGCAACCCTGATGGGCACGTTTGTTCTTAAATGAACATCAGAGATCAAAAAGCTTTTGGAATTTAAATTCAATAACCTCTGAAACCGAATGCACATGTTGCAGCAAGTAATTAACCCCCACACTCGCTCACTGTAAGACAGTTGGCACAATGACTTCACACTGCCTGCTCTTCACACAGTTGCAATGACTAGCCAACACTAATTGCATTGTGGATTGGCTGGGTACATAAGCAGAGGGTTAAAATCCGAATCACTTGCACCAGCAAAAGCTGCACTGCATAAAGCTGACTGCATCTCTGAAAGGGAACAGTATTGTTGCCAGCTCTGTGGAAGATAAATCTGACTTGGTAAGGACAGAAAAATGTCATATTTTGGAAACAAGCGGGCTCCAAGTTTTTTGCACATTGTATTGGAAATGCAAGAAGAGGAGATACCTCTTCACTGAAAAAGGACAGCAGGTCCTCCATTCAAGTATGCAGAAAGCAATGAAAGCAGATATAGGAAGCCAGCAATGCAAGGAGTCAAGTCCCTAGTGTCTCCATCCAATGCAATAAGAGATTTAAATGCATGGTCAAGGTCAGCAAATGTATCTTCAGGTGCACAGTTGCACCAATGGAGTTGGCCTCTGTTATAT
This sequence comes from Stegostoma tigrinum, assembly GCF_030684315.1. NCBI lineage: Eukaryota > Metazoa > Chordata > Chondrichthyes > Orectolobiformes > Stegostomatidae > Stegostoma > Stegostoma tigrinum. Next base: position 30,275,382 of record NC_081373.1, read on the forward strand.
TCGCCACAGCTCGATTACACACCTACCAGCAATCCTACTTATTGGAACACATACCTGAAATCATGCTTCATCTCACTGTTACAGGCTTATCATTTCTGCAGGCCACACACTCACATTTCACAATTTGCACTCAACACCAGGTATGCAACCATGAAAACCACATGAGCTAAAAAAAGTTTACATGATACTCGTTTACACAAATTTTGCTGTACACAATTGCACTGATGCAGAGACGATAGAAGCTAACCATAGGAAATAAGCAAATCTGCATGTGCTAATCCCTACGTAATGTTGACCATTATTGGAAGACCCATAGCTGAAACCATGACCACACATGAGGCTGAAACTAATGAAGATCGTGGTATTCTCATTCTTAACCCTTCATCCCTTATCTAATTTGTCACTTATCAATAATCAGAGGGTTAGATAGGGTGGCTGGGGAGAGCCTTTTTCCTAGGATGGTGACGGTGAGCATGAGGGGGCATAGCTTTAAATTGAGGGGTGAAAGATATAGGACAGATGTCAGAGGTAGTTTCTTTACACGGAGAGTAGTAAGGGTATGGAACACTTGCCTGCAACGATAGTAGATTCGCCAACTTCAAGTACATTTAAGTTGTATTTGGACAAGCATATGGATGTATATGGAATAGTGTAGGTTAGATGGGCTTCAGATTGGTATGACAGGTCGGCACAACATCGAGGGCCGAAGGGCCTGTACTGTGCTGTAATGTTCTATGTTCTATGTTCTATGTTATCCCACATTCTGTTCTGATGTACAAACTGTATTTGTTATAAACATGCCCATCCAACTTCACTGCAGATTGCGTCTTCCTCCTTTCAAATGCATAAGCAATACAGCCTAGCCAGGCATTAGAAGAATAGCTACTTGCAGTGGTGATGAAGGAACAACTCTGTCATTTAATTTCACATTCTCAACCATGAGCTCAAATTCTGACACTGAGCACAATTTAGAGGAAACCAAATACAATAGACCTGTACATGGTGAGACAGCAGGCAAGGATCAAAATTAGTGCAGGCGCTAATTTGCTAGAGACTGAGGTAGCATATGAGCTCTGCTGTTGAGGACTTGTATGAAGACCAGTTGATGAGGCAGTCTCAGATAAAAGGCTGATAAATATTCACAACAAATACCTGATGCATTAAGAAGGCTGCTGGAAAGCTTGTGGTCATGGGCAAACATGGACAAGAGTGCAGCAGACAAATTTGGCAGAGGGATTTGTACATATCCTTAAGCTCATCACTCCCTCATGGAATTGTTGGAAGGTTATGTCAGTATGCATGTTGCACCTAACAATGACACAGTGCCTGATGGCCAGAGTACCTATTGTAATTACAGCACGAGCACTTCCACCAGAGGTCTGAGAGCTATTAAAGGTTAGACTGAAATCATTTGAGCTCAGCAAATCCAGACTGCTCCCATCATGCCTACTATTTATGATTTCCAAATTAACAAGCAGGACATCTCGACAATCCAGCAAAATGTCATTGTTTCAAACAAGGACAAAGGAGTTGAATTTCAGTGCTAATTTGAGAATGACTGTCCTTGACATTAAGGCCATACTTGACTGAGCATGGCACCAAGGAGCCCTAATAAAACTTGAATTCAATGGGAATTGGGTGAAAATCCTCCACTTGTTGGACTCATATGGAGCACAATTAGTCATCTCAGCCCCAGCATGTCTCTGCAGGAGTTCATCAGGGTAGTTTCCTGGCCTAACCATCTTCAGATGTTTCAATGATCCTCTTTCCATCATAAGGTCAGAGTGGGGCTGTTCATTGTGCAATCATCAATGTTCAGCACCTTTCATGATTCCTCAGATGCTGAAGCAGTCCATTTCCGAATGCTGCAAATCTGGAACAATGCCCTGGTTTGATCAAGTAGCAAGTAGCATTCCTGCCACACAAATGCCAGAAAGTAACCATCTCATACAAGAGGGAATCACCCCTTGATATTCAATGGCTTTACCATTGTTGAATCTCCCATAATCAGCATCTTGGGGACACAATTGACCGGAAAGTAAACTGGACTAGCCATTTATATACAATGGCTATGAGAGCAGATCAGACAGACAAGTAACTCAGCTTCCAATCCCCCAAAACCTGTCCACCATCTACAAAGCATAAGTCAGGAATACGATGGAATACTCCCTATTTGCCTGGATGAGAGTGATTCTAATGACACTCAAGTAACCTGACACCTTCCAGTACAAAGCGGCCCTCTCAATTGGCACCACACTCGTAAATATCCACAAACATCCATTCCCTCAACCATTGGCTCTCAGTATTAGCAATGCCTACAATCTACAAGATACACACAGAAATTCACCAAGGTTCCTTTCCTGGGACAAACCTGCAACCACTTCCATCTAGAAGGACAAGGGCAGCAGATTCATGGCAACACTTCCCCCTGCAATTTCCCCTCCACGCCACTTGCTATCCTGATTTGGAAGCACATCACTGTTCCTCCAATGTCATTGGATCAAAATCTTGCAACTCTCTCTCGAGCAGCATCGTGAGTCTGCCTACACCAAATGGACAGAACAACCACTTCTCAAGGATAAGTACGGATAAAGAATAAATGTTGGCCCATTCAGCAACACCAACTTCCCTTGAATGAATTAAAAACCAGATTACGAGGATTGGCGGTAGACAGTACAAGTCTAAATTTTACTTCTGGGAGAGAAACTAAACTTGATCCAAAACTCAACAAACATAACTTATGAACTGAATTTTAAAACTTGCTTATTTTAGATTCATCTTAACTGAAAGCAAAGCTAATAGCATTTTACTGTACTTGTCATAAATACCACAGTATAGATATCTTTCCATTAACACTACAGGTGTCTGCAGTCACCTAACAAATGCTGGATTTAATCACTGTTTTGAAAATACTTTCTGACCTTTTCTAATTCTTAAAAATGGCCCTGTACAGAAGTAACCAACACCAATTAACCACTATTTTGAAATCTAAACTCCAAAACTGATGATTATGCTTCCAAAAGCAGTTCACTGATGGTTCACAGTTCACAGTATACTAATGGTCTCACCAAAATATGTTAATCTTGGATGCCGAACAAATTCAACTTTCATATACCACATCTCCTAAGGGAATTTAATTTGGATGTGGAGCAGCTTGCTCCATGAAAATCCATTTCCTGCTAGCTATTCATTAAATTGTATTGACAACAGTCACCAAGAAGCCTACAACCATTTCTCACACCTTTGCTGGAAAATTTGCAGCTGTGAGAAAATGAGGCAGGAAGAGGGTGAAGTAGCTTTAACATAAAAGGAAACAAGATTGTCAATAAAGTGTTAATCATTTTAAGTTCCTTTTTTTCTATTCATTCATGGGACATGGGTATTACTGGCTGGGCCAGTATTTATTGCCCACCCATAATCGCCTTTCAGAAAGTAGTGGTGAGCTGCTGCCTTGAACCACTACAGATGAAGGAACCTTGGATGACAAGACATGTGGAACACCAAGTGAAGAGGAAGAAGGCAACTTACTTAAGGTTGAGGAAACAAGGATCAGGCAGGGCTCTAGAGGTCTACAAGGAGTCAGGAAGGAACTAAAGAATTACGGAAAGAACTAAGGAGCGCGAGAAGGGGTTTTGGGAAAACCTTGGCATGTAGGATTAAGGAAAAGTCCAAGGTGTTCTATGCTTATGTAAGGAACTAGAGGGTGGCCAGAGTGAGGGTAGGGCTAATCAGGGATAGTGGATGGAACTTGTGCACAGAGTCCAAGGAGGTAGGGGAGGCTCTGAATGAATACTATGTTTCAATATTCATCAGTGAGAGGGACCTTGTAGTTTGTGAGAAGAGCATGAAAAGGCAGATATGCTTGAACAGGTTGATTTTAAGAAGGAGTATGAGCTAGAAATTTTGAAAAAACATGAGGATAGATAAGTCCCCTGGGCCAGACAGGATAAGCCTAAGGTTACTACAGGAAGGAAGGTAAAAGATTGCTGCCCCTTTGGCAATGAGCTTTGCATCCTCACTATCCACTGAAGTAGTACCAGCAGAATGGAGGGTGGCAAATATTCTTATTCAAGAAAGGGGATAGGGATAATCCTGGAAATTACAGACCATTCAGTCTTAATTCTATGGAGGGCAAATTATTGGAGCGGATTCTGAGAGATATTATTTATGATTATTTGGAAAAGCATAGTTTGATGAGAAATAGTCAGCATGGCTTTGTGAGGGGCAGGTCATGCCTCATAAGCCTTACTGAATTCTTTGAGGATGTGACAAAACACATTGATGAAGGTAGAGCAGTAAATGTGGTGTATATAGATTTTAGCAGTGTATTCGATAAGGTTCTACACCATAGGCTCATTCAGAAAGTAAGGAGCCATGGGATTCAGGGAAATTTGGATGTTTGGATACAAAACTGGCTGTCCAATAGAAGACAGAGGGTGGTAGTAGATGGAAAGTATTCAGCTTCGAGCTTGGTGACTAGTGATGTTCCACAGGGATCTGTCTTGGGACCTCTGCTCTTTGTAATCTTTATAAATGACTCGGATGAGGAAGTGGGAGTGTGGGTTAGTAAGTTTGCCAATGACACAAAGGCTGTTGGAGTTGTGGACAGCATGAAGGGCTATTGTAGGTTACATTGGGACATTGACAGGATGCAGAGCTGGGCAAAGAAGCGGCAGGCAGAATTCAACCCAAAAAAGTGTGAAGTGATTCATTTCAGAAGGTTGAATTTGAATGCAGAATGCAGGGTTAATGCCAGGATTCTTGGCAGTGTGGAGGAACACAGGGATCTTGGGGGTCCACGTCCATAGATCCCCCAAAGTTGCTACCCAAATTGATAGGGTTGTAAAGAAGGTGTATGGTATGTTGGCTTTCATTGGTAGGGGAATTGAGTTTAAGAGTCATGAGGTTATGCTGCAGGTCTATAAAACTCTGGTTAGACTGCACTTGGAATATTGCATTCGGTTTCGTTTACCTCATTATGGGAAAGATGTGGAAGCTTTAGACAGGGCACAGAGGAGATTTACCAGGATGCTGCCTGGACTGGTGTGCAGGTCTTATTCATCGGAGCAAAGAAGGATGAGAGGTGACTTGATGGAGGTGTAAAGATGATGAGAGGAATAGATAGAGTAGATAGTCAGAGACTTTTTCCCAGGGCAGAAATGACTATTATACAGAGGCATAATTTTAAGTTGATTGGAGGAAGGTATAGGGGAGATTCAGAGGAAGGTTCTTCACACAGAGAGTGGTGGGAGTGTGGAATGCACTGCCGGCAGTGGTAGTGGCGTCAGCTACTTTAGTAACTATTAAGCGACTCTTGGATAGTCACATGGAGGATAGTAAAATGTAGGGTATGCAGGGTAGATTGATCTTAGTAGGATAATAGATCAGCACAACATCATGCGTTGAAGGGCCTGTACTGTTCTGTACTGTTCCATGTTCTATGATCTATATTCAGTATATTTGGTATAGGTGCACCCAAAAGGTGAGAGGGTTCTGGGATATTGAGCAAGAAGAAACAGTAATATATTTCCAAGTCAGGATGGTGAGTGGCTTGGAGGGGAATTTGCAAGTGATGGTGTTTCCATGTTTCTGCTCCCCTTGTCCTTCTACATTGTAGTGATTATGGGTTTAGAAATTGCTTCCAAGGAGCTATGGTGAATTTCTGTAGAGTTTCTTGTAGATGATGTACTGTGCTACTACTGAGTGTGGGTAGGGGTGGCAGAGAATTTTAGTGGGTTGGTGCCAATTAAGCGGGCTGCTTTGTCCAGGATGGTGTGTCAAGCTTCTTGAGTGTAGTTGGAGCTGCACTTACCCAGACATGTGGGGAATATTCCATTATTCTCCTGGATAGGGTCTGGGGAGTCAGAGGTGAGTTACCATAGGATTCCAAGTCATCTGACTGTTCTTGTAGCCAGATTATGTGTATGCTAGCCCAATTCAGTTTTAAGTGTCGATATGAGAGAATCAATGATGGTAATTTCATTGAATTTCAAGGAACAATGATTAAATTCTGACTGGTTGGAGATAGTCATCGGCTGGCACTTGTGTGGCACAAATGTTACCTTCCACTTGTCAACACAACCTGGATATTGCCCAGGTCTTGCTGCATTTGAACATGGACTACTTCAGTACATGAGGAATTGCAAATAAAGCTGAACATTAAGTAATCTTTAGTGAACATCTCTACTTATGACATTATAAAGGAGGAAAGGTCATTGATGAAGAAGGCCCTCGGACACTACCCCAAGAAACTGCTGCACAGATGTCCTGGAATTTGAATTCAGTAAAAATCTTGAATTAGGAGCCTAATGATGATCATGAAACTGTTGCTTATTGTTGGAAAAAAACATCTGATTCATTAATGTCCTTCAGGGAAGGAAACTGCTATCTCTGCTACCTGGCCTGGCCTACATTTGACTCCACTGCAATGTAGTTGACTTTTAATTGCCCCCTGGGCCACTGCAAATGGGCAATAAATGTTGGTTCCCTCAGTACTTGCCACAGATTCAGTGTCACAACTATGTCCTTACAACCCAACCGGTTCGGTAGGTAGTGGTGCTGCCAACCTACTGTTGGTGGTGGACATTGAAGTCCCCTCACAGAGTACATTCTGCACGGTTGCTTCGGTGAATACTTTCTCTAAGAGAGGTTCAATTTGGAGGAGATGCATTAAGATCAGTTCTCACAAAGATACAATAAGAGCATTTCAGGGACTTTTACATAAGCACGTGAATTCGCAAGGAATGAAGGGATATAAACAAAGGGTGGGCAGAAGGGATTAGTTTCATTTGACGTCATGTTTGGCACAACATCGTGAGCTGAAGGCCCCATTGCTGTGCCGTACTGTTCTTTGCTCTTTAGAACAAACCAAAAATTAAAAGGAAACTGAGTAACATGTTAAAGTGGGTCACTCAGAGAATTCCAAAAGGATCTTTCTTAAGAATTCAGCAGGGCAGTGTAAAATAAATATAATTCTGTAGTCTTCCATATTCCATTGCATATGATTATATACTTTGGCATTAATCTGCTCTTGCAAGTAAATGACCTGTACTTCTGTGCCCAGTCCAAGAAAACCTACACACTATTTTCACGGGGTGTATATTAGATGTCTAGTTAAACTTTGGCTCCAGTTTGTATGGTTATAATTCAAGAAAAGTTTAAACCATATAGGCAAACATCAAGCGAAAGTGTTCAGTATGAAAGAAATTTTATAAAGTGAGCACTCTGCTCCTTTATAAATACACAATTAGTTGATGTAATGTTTTCCTCTGAATTAAATTGGGAAAACTTTCTGTACTTTTGTTACACATTTTGAGGTAACTAAAGTCAAAATAGAAGATAGGATCCCCTCAACTAAAAAAATCGAGGCTGGAGTACAGATACATTAAAAAAGGCAAGTGAGCCATGATGCAGGAACCTTGCTCTATATAGCCTGCACTGTGAGAAGTAAAGGACATCACTTATGTAGGTTTGGATGTCTTTGTGAGATTTTGTGAATTAACTCTATAAAGGAAGGCAATGGCGGTTATCCTTTATTCCAACAGTGAAACAAATTCTAATCTAGAAATAGCATAATTCCACTTTAATAACTGGTTGGATCCAACCTGGCTGTGTTTACATAGACTTAAGTGGGTATGACGAATACTCCCATTTCATTTTCCACAGCCTTCTCTGTAAATCTGATCCAATTTTCCAAAGGCAGCAACTCAGAAGTATCAAGAAGTTAATAAGGACTCTGCAAGACACGTTGTTTGGATTATTGGTATATTCACTTGGTTGAATTGAAGGCCTGCCCTTGCTACTATCCCAGCTAACACTTCAAATAGGGAAGAATATATCTCAAAACACCAGCTTCTTCTATCAGTGAAGAGTATGGTTTCATTTCGTGGGAAGTGGTAAAGCATCTGTGCTTACAGACAAATTCATTCCATATTAAGTGGATGCATTATGAGAGAAGCATTGTTCTAAAGCGTAAAACCTGTGTTGTTCAAAAGCATTGCTGGATGAATAAGACCGGGTCAAGATATGGTTTCCATTAGCAGCAACAAGTAAACTGACAATGACAGGAATAGGCTTTACATCAAGTTTCTAGTTCCAGAGTTGCAAACAGTATGAAGAAATTAACCAGGATTCAAGTAGCTGAATTTCAAGTGAGGTGCATAGCTCACCCTCACCATCCCCTTCCAGTAGGAACATTGGACACATGCTAATTGGTTTAAAAAGGTGATAATATCTTGGGAATTGCCTTAATGAGCTGTGAGTGGGACTTGTGGCCTTCAGGGAAAGAGAATGCCATTCTTGAGTGAAATCTGACAGCCCCAAAATTTAGTAGCAGCCGCTGCTAGAATTACAAACAGTGCCAAGGGAAAGATCCATGGTGACAGGACTTAAAGGTACCTCTGAGATTCTGGGGTGTGAAGTAAGCGGGGGGGTGGGTGCAGAGGAGTGGGAGAGAAAGTGGGTAGTTATCAAGTTGGGGTGTGTAGTGATTGTAACAAGGTCAACCATCATAGAATATGAGTTCCCTGATAAGGGCTGTTAATCTGATTAACATATAAAAAGGGTGAGCATCAGAGAAACTGACACTGGTGCCTGACTCTGTATGAGTCAGTTTTATATGTGAGGACTGTTCATGTGTAAATAAAAGGTGGCTTGGTGATGGGATACCAGCCTCTGGAGTTATTTCAGGGTGCAATTAGAGATGTGAGTACTTGGGTTATGGAAACCATCTGGCAGAGGAATACCTACCACTACATGGGGGTTCCCCCGCTAGACACAAGGTAACCCACAAAAGGAAGCACGCTCCCCTTTCCTTCCTGCATTTTCATGTGAAATGGTGAAATCGTGGGTTTGTCTTGTTCAGTTTGCCTTTCCCAGCCACAAGTATGAATTGACCTGCTAATGGCCTCAACAGACTGAAAAGCAAGCAGGTAAGTTGATGCCTTTACTATCTATTGCATTATGAGGACACCTCAGGTATGGGACAGAATACAATCCAGTCATTCATCCTGTTTTACTGGGGGCACAGGATGGGCAGATGCTGTAAAACCTTGTCAAATTGTGACTGCATCAAAGATTTGTTTTAATTATAAAAAGAATTATATTTGCTCTCCTGATGAAATGGGTTTTTTAAGACAGTATGATTATAATATTGTGTTTGCCTACGTTGTCTTAATCTGTATAATTTATAAATAAATGTCAGCATATTACTTCTAGCTGAAATGCAAAGATTGGAATAGGTCAATCTTTTTCAATAACCATGAGACATCCTAAGTAGTCGTAACCATGGCTAAGGGTACTTCCTGGATTTTCAGCATCTTTCCTATTCTAATGTTGTTGGTTTCACTTCAAAAATACCTTGGGCTGTCTATGGAAACTATCTCACTCTCATGAACATTAACTAATAATGTGAAGTCCACAACAATTGGCAAGAAAAATATTACTTGGAGACTAATGAATCTATTTAAAGATTAAATTTAAAGTAAATTGCCAGAAGCCAAACAGCAGTTATGATGAGCTCAGAAACCCAGAAAAGAGTGTGGTTAGTTGAAGAGAATCAAATACTTTGTCGGTAAAGCAAAAGGCAAACCAAAAATGAGATGAAACTAAAATTAATAGGTTGGCACTAGAGAAGGATAAGATCCACCGCAAGCATGAAAATGAAGACAATGAATAAAGACATCAGAGCTAAAAGGAAGAAAATGTCAGTTTAACTACAAGTCTCAAGACAGAGTGTTAGGAAACTGAGCATCACATGAAACGAGGTAATTTGGATTGGATTAAGAACTCCCAGAACCAACAGTGGCAGATCAGTGTATGATTCATCAATCAAATTGAACTTTATTCTAAATGTAATTAAGGGAATGGGAACAGCATACATGTTTCTTACATCAGATCAGTGACTACACAAGTGTCTCATTGGTTGTAAAGCAATTGTGATACAGTGAGATCATGAAATATACACAATAGAGATGCTAGTTTTTGTTGAGGACACAGACGACAAAAAGGCACTATATCTTTAAGAAAACTAGCTGGCATCATTGCATGTGGTGGTCTTGTACAAAAGGTCTCCACCTTACACTCACTTCATTCAGTCAGCAGGCAGCCGTTATAGTCCTATTGCACCATCGAGCTACTCTCTCATCAGAGAGTGACAACTGGCAGTGGCACAACCTGAAGGTTACCACATCTCAGGCGCGGGGAGGGGTTGAGAAAGAGAGTCCTTCGTGGTAACCTCCGATAATGTGGGAATTGAATGCATGCTGTTCGCATCACTCTGAATTGCATTCCAGCTATCCAGCCAAGTAAGCTAACTGACACTCTTAAAAGAGTGTGGAGCTGGCTGAACACAGCAGGCCAAGCAGCATCTTAGGAGCACAAAAGCTGATGTTTCAGGCCTAGACCCTTCATCAGAGAGGGGGATGGGGAGAGGGAACTGGAATAAATAGGGAGAGAGTAGGACCTGTCTGCACTCCCCAGGCTGACCTATCCCCTCCCTACCTCACAACCTATACTCTCCTCTCCACCTATCTTCTCATCTATCCATCTTTGGTCCACCTCCCCCTCTCTTCCTGTTTATTTCAGAATCCTCTCCCCATCCCCCTTTTCTGATGAAGGGTCCAGGCCTGAAACATCAGCTTTTGTGCTCCTGAGATGCTGCTTGACCTGCTGTGTTCATCCAGCTCCACACTTGTTAACTCGGATTCTCCAGCATCTGCAGTTCCCATTATCTCTGACTCTCATAAAATGTGGCAGTAATCTAAATAAGCACATACCCAGACTGAGGCATCAGACTAGTGTACATGGTTAGTTGCTAATACATTTCCAGATATCTGACTCAATCCAACCCCTCTACGTTATTTGACCTAACATATAAAAAGTCCTGATGCACATTTGCAGTCATGCTTTTCTTTTAGATTTCTTTGTGGCTTTTAGACAATCAGAAAGGCATCATGGAAGGAAGAAAGAAGTATAAGGAGACTCAATATCAACATCTCTGCTGAAAAGTTCTCAACGCATTTACACTAACAGATAAGATCATAGAATACAAAACAGCAACAACAGTAGGTCATCTAGGCCCTCAAACATGCTCCATTGCTCAACAATATCTTGGCAGATTTTCCATCTCAACTCCATGTTCCCCACACTATCTTTATCCCCCTTAATTTCAATAGAATACAAAAATCTAGCAATCTCTGTCTCGAATTCTTTTGTTCCCTTGTTGTGCCTGGGTGGGGCTGTTTGCCTATCCCTAGTAGGCATTGAGAAGGTGGTAGTGAGCTGTCTTCTTGAACTGCTGCAGTCCCTTTTGCTGTAGGTAGACCCGCAATGTAGTTAGGATTACCAGGTTTTTATACACAGTGACTGAAAAAGAATGGTGATACTTTTCCAAGCTAGGATGATGAGTGGCTGGGACAGGAACTTGCAGGCAGTGGGGTGTTCCCAAGTACCTGCTGTCCAAGCCTTTCTAGGGTGAAAGTGGTCACGGGTTTGAGGTGTTGTCTAAGGATCTTGGGCATCTTGTATATACTGCTATTATTGAGCATTGGTGGTGCAATCCTGGTTTGTGCCTTGCACAGCGTGGACAAGATTTGTGGTGTCAGGACGTGTGTTAATCACTGCAGTATTTCTAGCCTCTGACTTTCAGTTGTAATACTGTTGAATGTCAAGGGGTAATGGTTAACTTATCTCTTATTGGAAATGGTCATTCCTTTGCATTTGTGTAGTGCAAATGCAATTTGCTACTTGTTGGCCCAAGCGTGGATATTTTCGAGATCTTGTTGCATTTGAACATGGATTGCTTTAGTATTGGAGGACTGGTGAATGATTCTGAGCATTATGTAGTCAGCAGTGAACATCCCCACTTCTGACTTCATTAGGGAAGTACAATCATTGATGAAGCCGCTGTAGGTGGTTGGGCCGAGGACATTACCCTGAGGAACTCCTGCAGAGATGTCCCGGTGCTGAGATGGCTGATGTCCAGTAACAATAATCATCTTTCTATCTGCCAGGTCTGATTCCAACCAGCAGAGAATTTTCCCCCAATACCTATTGCTTCCAGTTCTGCTGAGCTCCTTGATGTCACACTCAGTCAAATGTGGCCTTGATGTCAAGGGCTGTCAATCCCACCTCCCCTCGGGAATTCAGCTCCTCTGTTTATGTTCGATTCAAGGCTGTAATGAGGTCAGTAGCTGAGTGATCTTGGCAGATCCCAAACTGGGCATCGCTGAGCAGATGCTGCTTGATAGTGTTGATGACACCTTTCATCACTTTACTGATGATTGAGAGTAGACTGATGGAGTGGTAATTAGCTGGATTGTATTTGTCCTACTTTTTGTGCATAGGACATACACGGGGAATTTTCCACATTGTTGGGTAGCCGCTAGTGTCATAGCTTGGCTTGGGGGTGGGGGGGGCGTCAAGTTCTGAAGGACTAGTCAATAGACAATAGGTGCAGGAGTAGGCTATTCGGCCCTTCAAGCCAGCACCACCATTCGTTATGATCATGGCTGATCATCCACAATCAGTATCCCATTCCTACCTTATTCCCACAACCCTTGATTCCACTATCCTTAAGAGCTCTATCCATCTCTTTCTTGAAAGTATTTAGAGAGTTGGCCTCCACTGCCTTCTGGGGCACTCTCTGGGTGAAGAAGTTTTTCCTCAACTCTGTTCTGAATGGCCTACCCCTTATTTTAAAACTGTGTCCTCTGCTTCTAGACTCACCCATCAGCAGAAACATGCTTCCTGCCTCCTGAGTGTCCAATCCCTTAATAATCTTATGTCTCAATCAGATCCCCTCTTATCCTTCTAAACTCAAGTGTATACAAGCCCAGTCGCTCCAATCTTTCAACATATGGTAATCCCACAATTCTGGGAATTGACCTCGTGAACCTACGCTGCACTCCCTCATTAGCAAGAATGCCCTTCCTCAAATTTGGAGACCAAAACTGCACACGATACTCCAGGTGCGGTCTCACCAGGGCCCTGTATAGCTGCAGAAGGACCTCTTTGCTCCTATACTCAATTCCTCTTGTTATAAAGGCCAGCATGCCTTCAGTACTATTGCCAGAATGTTGTTAAGGTCCATAGGTTTGCAGTATCCAGTCCCTCCAACCATTTCTTGATATCAAGTGGAGTGAATCAAATTGGCTGACAACTAGCATCTGTGATACTGGGGACCACTGGAGGAGGCCAAAATGGATCATCCACTCAGCACTTCTAACTGAAGAATTTTACACATGGTTCAGCCTTATCTTTTGCATTGATGCACTGGGCTCTTAGTATGGGGCTATTTGTGGGACCTCCCTCTCCAGTGAATTGTCCACCACCATTTATGACTGGATGTCCTAGGACTGCAGAGCTTATATCTGAACCATTGAATGCACAAACACTGAGCTCTGTCTATCACTGTTTGTGCTGTTTGGCGCATAATTTGTCCAATTTGGTAACTTCACCAGATTGACACCTCATTTTTAGGTATGCTTAATGATGGCCCTGACATGCCCTCCTGCACTATCCATTGAACTAGGGTTGATCCCATGGCTAGATGATAATGGCTAACTGAAGCTTATGCCAGACCATGAAGTTGAGGATTATACTGGAGTACAATTCTTCTTCTGTTTAATGGCCCACAGTACCCCATGATGCCCAGTCTTAAGTTGCCAGATCTGTTTGGTGTCTGTCTCATTTAGCACCATGTTAGTGCCACACAACATGGAGACTATTCTAAGTTTGAAGGTGGGAGCTTGTCTCCACAAGGACTGTGCTGTTATTCTTATTCTTACCAATACTGTCATGAATGGAAGCATCTGCAACCAACAGACTGGTCAGTCTAAGAAAGAGATCAAGTATCTAGGTCAATACCAGGTGGTGTACTGCTTCTTTACTAAAATTCCTTTGTAATAAAGGTTAACATACCATTTGTTTTCCTCATTGCTTGCGGTATCTGCATGTCAACTACCTCTGAGTCAAAGAAAAGGACAGCCAGATCCCTCTGAATGTCAACATTTTCCCCATTTCTCACCATTTAAAAAGAACTGTTATCCTTACTGTGTTAGCTACCAAAATGGATAACTTCAATCTGCCCACATTATTATCCAATCTGTGGTGTTTTTTGTTTCATTCAACCTGTCTATATCCTTTTTCTCAGCTGCTTTCCATCCTCCTCAGTTAACATTCCCATCTGTCTTTATTACATCATCAAATTATGCACTTATTTAGACTTAATTCTTCCAATCCCATGTGGGAAAATGTGCAGTCATAACACTCTGCCACTGGCCCCAGTCCAAGACAATCTCTTTCGCTCCAGCCGAGGTGGTGTCTTCATGTGGAGAATCTCCAAACGACAAAGTTTGCTATTGTAAGCTGATTAATATTTGTGATTTTGAACAATGACACCAGCAGCACATTAAATACAACAGTTAATATGATATGGGACTGTCAGGATTGTAGTTAGGCGCGCTGTAAATAAATAGTATGACTATGTGTGATTAGATGAATGAAAAAGAAAGGTTAAATTCAGCATTCTACACCTTCACTCTTCCAGGATGGAGCCTTGCCTGTCAGACCCACCAAAAGTTCATATAAACATGTATACACTTTAAACAGAGCTGTCATCAAGTAAGGTTCAGACCAGGTAATTATTGTAATCATCCTGGAAAAATCATGTTGCTGAAAATCCATAAACATTAGAACCTGGTTTTAGTGCAGGAGTTTCCCTGCTGGGAATATCAGTCAATGATCTGACTGAAGGGTCAGACACTGGTTTCCAAATTTTAAGAAAACAAGCATGACTGCAATCTTGAACACCCAACAAGGACTAAGGAGGAGGATAGGGACTGCCATTCAGTGGATTAAAGCAGCCACAGTTTTTATTGAGTCTAAATTGGAAAAGTGGTCCCTAAGGATGAAGCCTTTGACTACTCTTATGATTTAAGCCTACAACAGGTGATTCCCACATCCATCACAGAACTGTAAGCTTTGCATGATTTTCTTGCTGTATGAGCTGCCCTCTGCATCCCAGACCACAACAAAGTATATTTACAACATGGGGTTTTCTTCTGATGGAAGCTGGTAACCAAAACAACGACCCAGTTAACACTAACCCCAATTCCAGGGCCTTCCAGTCCATTTCCAAGGAATGTCAAATGGACGTTGATTTTTCAAAGGCATTTTCTGAAGGTTTTAAAAGTTAATAGCTGAACCAAGAGCTCTTGATCATAAAACAGTTGACTGAGTTAGCTGTAGCATGGTAATCAACCATAGTAGATCCATAAAGTGAAATACTTTTGCAAGATAAATGGCTAGAAACAAATCCAGAACTCCTTCATTCTGTCAGCTCCCTCCTTCAGAGCATCCTTTTTGCAATTTGGGACACTTAGAGTTGGGTGGCTCCAGTGGCGAGATGGTTAGTGTGCATTTCAAAATATAGGTTGTACTCTCTAACCTGGCATTTTCTGGCCGAATAACCTCTGTGCTCTGGCAGCCACAATACTTCTGATATTCCTTGTAGTGACATCTAATGATTCTTCGTCAATCTTCATTCATGTTAGTTCTGTTACACTTTGTCTAGTTTAGATGTCCTGAATACTGATTTTTAGTGTTGAATTGGAAAACCCTTCTTCCATCAAGCATGTCAATTATCAGAATAAGATGGGATCTTACCTTTCAAACTATTTGTGCATTTGACCCCACCCCAATTTTCTGGCTTGGCACCAACTCTCCCACATTAATGAGTTATAGTCTATAATGCCAATAGAATTCACATTTTGGCTGAAGTAGGCTTGGGACCTGCCTCTTCACCCTTTTGTAAGAGTAGATGGTAATAGAAGAGAATCTCTGACAAAAAATAATTCCGAGAAAATACCTCAGGATGAAGCATCAGCAAACAATGATCCAAGGATCTGCCTTTGGACGGAGGCACATGGAACAGAGTACATCCAACCCTAATTCACCTGGCCTGAACATCCCTGGACACTACGGACAATTTGCCAAACCAATCCAGCAAAACCTGCAGATCTTTGGATTACGGGAAGAAACCAGAGTACCTGGGGTAACCCACACAGACACCGTGAAAACATGAAAACTCCACACAGAAATTTGCTTGAGGCTGCAGTCAAGCCCTAGCCCCTAACAGTGGTGACGGGACATGGGTGCTGCCAATATGGGCAGTATGATGGTTCAGGAGTTGACATTGCTGCCTCACAGGTTCAATTCTGACCTTGGGAGACTGTCCGTGTGGAGTTTGCATGTTCACCCTGTGTCTGTGGGTTTCGCTCTGGGTGCTCCAGTTTTTCTCCACAGTCCAAAGATGTGCAGGCTGGGTAGATTGGTATGGCAAATTGCCTGTAGAGTCCAGGGATATGCCGGCTAGGTGAATTAGCCATGGGAAATGCAGTGTTACAGGAATAGGGTAGAGGGATGGGTCTGGGTTTGAATTCTCTTTGAAGGGTCAGTGTGGACTTGATGGGCTGAATGGCCTGCTTCCACACTGTAGGAATTCTAATATCAAATTTCTTATGCTTCAAGTCTTGTAAGGCCTATGATGAAGGGGAGTCATGGGAGGTGTCAGACAAGACATACATGTGGAACGTAGCCTTACATTTCCATCAACGCTTAGTCAACTTTCTCTCAACTTGGCAATACTAGAATTGCAAGAATCATAAAGCAGAGGTTTTCAAGGCCATTCATTTAACAATGAAAACTGACGCAGTATCACTTAAACATCTTGAAAATATAACAGATTATGCTGCTTTAAGGATTATTTTCTGACCAGTAAAAGGTGGTGGGAAGTAAGGGAAATAATGTAACTCTTTCGGTTGTCAAGTTCTAATTATGAATTTGAACAGTTGCTGTTGGGTGCAGCATGAAATTAATGTTTAAATGTTTTTCTCCAGGTCAAAGCTGGCAATAGTGAGTTTAAAGAGAAATTTTGAAAATATCAGCGGTGCATTGCATCAGGAGTCATCTTCCCATAACAATGGGTGTAGACATTAGAAATGACTACATCAAAGAGCAGTAAGAACAGACCCTCACATAGGAATGCAAAGGAAACAGTGTACCATTCATCACTGAGGAAAACAATAGCAACATTCAGAATTCCTCAGGTACTGAAGCAACTTCAGTCCATCTGTAGTAAGACCTGAACAACGTTCAGGTTTAGGGTGAAAAATAGCAAGTCACATTCCTACCACGCAAGTGCTAGGCAATGACCATCTCAACAAATGTCTTCCCTTGACATTCAATTATAAAACCAGTGCTTGAATCCTGGGGATTACCATTGACCAGAAAATGGACTGGACTAATTATATAAATGCTGTGGCTACAAGCATCAATTGGAGACTAGTTCTGTGATAATTGACCTCCTACCTTCACAAAGCCTGTTCACCCGCTCCAAAACTCAGTGTGATGGAATAACCTCCACTTGCTTATATGAACGAAGCTTAACCAATATGCAAGAAACTCAGCACCATTCAAGAAAAAGCACCCTATTCAAGTGGTAATGCATTTGTCATCACCAACATTCATTCCCTCCACTACTGACATGCAGTGGCACAGTGCGCTGTATCGATTCACTATAGCTCCTTTGACATCACCTTCAAAATCCATGACCTCCAACCCCTAAAAGGACAAGGGCAGCAGATGCATAGGAATATCCCCAACTTCAAACGACACACTATCCTCATTTGGAACGGTATTGCTGTTCCTTCACCTACCTTCTTAGTCACACTTAGGTGTATCCCTGCACTTAGTGGACTGGGAGCACATTCAAGAAGTCAGCACACTACCACTTTTCCAAAATCAATTATGGGTAAGTATTAAATGCTGGTCTAGCCAATGATACCCATGTACAAATTAAAAGCAGTGATAATGGGAACTGCAGATGCTGGAGAATCCAAGATAATGAAATGTGAGGCTGGATGAACACAGCAGGCCCAGCAGCATCTCAGGAGTACAAAAGCTGATGTTTCAGGCCTAGACTCTTCATCAGAGAGGGGGATGGGGTGAGGGTTCTGGAATAAATAGGGAGAGACGGGGAGGCGGACCGAAGATGGAGAGAAAAGAAGAGAGGTGGAGAGAAGAGTATAGGTAGGGAGGGTATAGGTCAGTCCAGGGAAGACGGACAGGTCAAGGAGGTGGGATGAGGTTAGTAGGTAGGAGATGGAGGTGCGGCTTGGGGTGGGAGGAAGAGATGGGTGAGAGGAAGAACAGGTTAGGGAGGCAGAGACAGGTTGGACTGGTTTTGGGATGCAGTGGGGGGAGGGGACGAACTGGGCTGGTTTTGGGATGCGGCGGGGGAAAGGGAGATTTTGAAGCTGGTGAAATCCACATTGATGCCATTGGGCTGCAGGGTTCCCAAGCGGAATATGAGTTGCTGTTCCTGCAACCTTCGGGTGGCATCATTGTGGCACTGCAGGAGGCCCATGATGGGCATGTCATCTAAAGAATGGGAGGGGGAGTGGAAATGGTTTGCGACTGGGAGGTGCAATTGTTTATTGCGAACCGAGCGGAGGCTTCTGCAAAGCGGTCCCCAAGCCTCCGCTTGGTTTCCCCAATGTAGAGGAAGCCACACCGGGTACAGTGGATGCAGTATACCACATTGGCAGATGTGCAGGTGAACCTCTGCTTAATGTGGAAAGTCATCTTGGGGCCTGGGATAGGGGTGAGGGAGGAGGGACTTCCAATTCCCTGGCCCCCAACACCTCATTTTCACCATGGACGTCCAGTCCCTATACACCTGTATTCCACATGCAGATGGCCTCAAGGCCCTCCGCTTCTTCCTGTCCCGCAAGCCCGACCAGTCCCCCTCCACCGACACCCTCATCCGCCTAGCCGAACTCGTCCTCACCCTCAACAACTTCTCTTTCGATTCCTCCCACTTCCTACAGACTAAGGGGGTGGCCATGGGCACCCGCATGGGCCCCAGCTATGCCTGCCTCTTTGTAGGTTACATGGAACAGTCCCTCTTCCGCACATGCCCCAAACCCCACCTCTTCCTCCGTTACATTGATGACTGTATCGGCGCCGCCTCTTGCTCCCCAGAGGAGCTCAAACAATTCATCCACTTCACCAACACCTTCCACCCCAACCTTCAGTTCACCTGGGCCATCTCCAGCACATCCCTCACCTTCCTGGACCTCTCAGCCTCCATCTCAGGCAACCAGCTTGTAACTGATGTCCATTTCAAGCCCACCGACTCCCACAGCTCCCTAGAATACACCTCCTCCCACCCACCCCTCTGCAAAAATTCTATCCCCTATTCCCAATTCCTCCGCCTCCGCCACATCTGCTCCCACAATAAGGCATTCCACTCCCGCACATCCCAGATGTCCAAGTTCTTCAAGGACCGCAACTTTGCCCCCACAGTGGTCGAGAATGCCCTTGACCGCGTCTCCCGCATTTCCCGCAACACATCCCTCACACCCCGCCCCCGCCGCAACCGCCCAAAGAGGATCCCACTCGTTCTCACACACCACCCCACCAATCTCCGGATACAACACATCATCCTCCGACACTTCCGCCATCTACAATCGGACCCCACCACCCAACACATTTTTCCATCCCCACCCCTGTCTGCTTTCCGGAGAGACCACTCTCTCCGTGACTCCCTTGTTTGCTCCACACTGCCCTCCAACCCCACCACACCCGGCACCTTCCCCTGCAACAGCAGGAAATGCTACACTTGCCCCCACACCTCCTCCCTCACCCCTATCCCAGGCCTCAAGATGACTTTCCATATTAAGCAGAGGTTCACCTGCACATCTGCCAATGTGGCATACTGCATCCACTGTACCCCGTGTGGCTTCCTCTACATTGGGGAAACCAAGCAGAGGCTTGGGGACCACTTTGCAGAACACCTCCGCACGGTTCGCAATAAACAACTGCACCTTCCAGTCGCAAACCATTTCCACTCTCCCTCCCATTCTTTAGATGACATGTCCATCATGGGCCTCCTGTAGTGCCACAACGATGCCACCTGAAGGTTGCAGGAACAGCAACTCATGTTCCGCTTGGGAACCCTGCAACCCAATGGTATCAATGTGGACTTCACCAGTTTCAAAATCTCCCCTTCCCCTACAGCATCCCTAAACCAGCCCAGTTCGTCCCCTCCCCACCACTGCACCACACAACCAGCCCAGCTCTTCCCCTCCACCCACTGCATCCCAAAACCAGTCCAACCTGTCTCTGCCTCCCTAACCTGTTCTTCCTCTCACCTATCCCTTCCTCCCACCCCAAGCCGCACCTCCATTTCCTACCTACTAACCTCATCCCACCACCTTGACCTGTCCGTCTTCCCTGGACTGACCTATCCCCTTCCTACCTCCCCACCTATACGCTCCTCTCCACCTATCTTCTTTACTCTCCATCTTCGGCCCGCCTCCCCCTCTCTCCCTATTTATTCCAGAACCCTCTCCCCATCCCCCTTTTCTGATGAAGGGTCTAGGACTGAAACGTCAGCTTTTGTGCTCCTGAGATGCTGCTTGGCCTGCTGTGTTCATCCAGCCTCACATTTCATTATCTACAAATTAAAAGCAAGCTACATTTGCACTGAACTCACCACTTAGGCTGTTTAGATCTTTAGTGCACCAACAGGGAATAGCTCAGCAGCCATACAACAACAGCTCATATTTCAATAATACTGTTCAGTAAAAGAACACAGATGCTTTACAGAAATGTAAGGAAAATATAAGTACAGAGAAAATTGTAGCTGACTTAATTAAGATCTTCACCTGCAACAGATCAAAACTAATGTTGCAAAATCTGATTGTCCATCACACTCATTTTAATATCAAGATCATTCCTAGTTAATAATAAATATAGGTATAAAAGATATGGCTTTCTGTATTCTCTCCAGATATCAAGTCGACAAATGTCATTGTTTGATAGCAATGTTATTTTGGCTCTACTCAGCTTACTCTGTTTTCTGCAGTCACTTAAATGAACAACAGTAAACTAAGTAAATCTTGGACTTCAAGGTCGCTTTGACCCATTCTGACCAGAGCCTTCAACTTTAAAGCTAATTATTAGTCTGTGAAAGTATCAGCTACATCAACCACAGAATTTCCAGTAAGGAGAACTCCAAACAAAGTTTATTATTATGACAAACCAAGTTCACAGTATTTACTGTTTCCCTCGGCATTATCCTATCTGTGACCTTGATCAGTAAAAACAGTTGATATCATTTATAATAGCTTCAAATGAAAACAAATGCAACTCATATTCATGCAGTTGTTCAGGATGCCTTGTCATATTTTGCTAATATTTCATTTCAATAAATATTTTGCATACCCTCCACCTCGAGAAACTCTGAAGGCAGACCTGTTTCTGACACTGCATCTCACTTTTCAAAGATAGACTCGCAATTTGAACTGAAGTTGTAGCTTCTCCCCATAACAAAAGAAATGATAAGACCACAACGCTGATTTTCTGATGGAATGGAGTTCAATTCCATCCATAGACCACAAGACCATAAGACATAGGAGTGGAAGTAAGACCATTTGGCCCATCAAGTCCACTCCGCCATTTAAATCATGGCTGATGGGCATTTCAACACCACTTCCCTGCACTCTCCCCGTATCCCTTGATTCCTTCTGAGATCAAGAATTTGTCGATCTCTGCCTTGAAGGCATCTAACGTCCCAGCCTCCATTGCACTCTGCAGCAATGAATTCCACAAGCCCACCACTCTCTAGCTGAAGAAATGTCGTCTCATTTCAGTTTTAAATTTACCCCCTCTAATTTTAAGGCTGTGCCCACGGGTCCTAGTCTCCCCGCCTAATGGAAACAACTTCCTAATGTCCACCCCTTCTAAACCATACATTATCTTGTAAGTTTCTATTAGATCTCCCCTCAACCTTCTAAACTCTAATGAGTACAATCCCAGGATCCTTAGCCATTCATCATATATTAAACCTACCATTCCAGGAATCATCCGTGTGAATCTCCGCTGGACATGCTCCAGGGCTAGTATGTCCTTCCTGGGGTGTAGGGCCCAAAATTGGACACAGTATTCTAAACGGGGCCTAACTAGAGCTTTATAAAACCTCAGAAGCACATCGCTGCTTTTATATTCCAACCCTCTTGAGATAAACGGCAATATTACATTCCCTTTCTTAATTACTGACTCTACCTGCAAGTTAACCTTTAGAGAATCCTGGACCAACACTCCCAGATCCCTTTGCACTTCTGATTTGTGAATTTTCTCACTGTTTAGAAAATAATCCATGCCTGTATTCTTTTTTTCAAAGTGCAAAACCTCACATTTAGTCACATTGAATTTCATCAGCCATTTCCTGGACCACTCTCCTAAACTGTCTAAATCTTCCTGCAGCTTCCCCACCTCCTCAGTACTACCTGCCTGTCCACATATCTTCGTATCATCGGCAAACTTCGCCAGAATGCCCCCAGTCCCTTCATCCAGATCATTAATATATAAAGTGAACAGCTATGGCCCCAACACTGAACCCTGCGGGACACCACTCGTCACCAGTTGCCATTGCAAAAAAGAACCTTTTATCCCAACTCTCTGCCTTCTGTCAGACAGCCAATCCTCAATCCAAGCCAGTATCTCACCTCGAACACCATGGGCCCTCACCTTGCTCAGCAGCCTCCCATGAGGCACTGTATCAAAGGCCTTTTGGAAGTCTAGATAACATCTACTGGGTTTCCCTGGCTTAACATACTTGTTTCCTCTTCAAAGAATTCTAACAGGTTTGTCAGGCACAACCTCCTCTTACTAAAACCATGCTGACTTGTTTTAATCTGACCCTGCACTTCCAGGAATTTAGAAATCTCCTTCTGAACAATGGATTCTAGAATTTTACATACCGAGGTTAGACTAATCGGCCTATAATTTTCCATCTTTTGCCTTGATCCTTTCTTAAACAAGGGAGTTACAACAGCAATTTTCCAATCATCTGGGACTTTCCCTGACTCCAGTGACTTTTGAAAGATCACGACCAAAGCCTCCGCTATTTCCTCAGCCACCTCCCTCAGAACTCTAGGATGTAACGCATCAGGGCCAGGAGATTTATCAATTTTTAGACGTTTTAGCTTTTCTAGCACTTTCTCTTTTGTAATGCCTACCGTACTCAACTCTGCCCCTTGGCTCTGCTGAATTGTTGGCATACTACTCATGTCTTCCACTGTGACGACTGACGCAAAGTACTTATTAAGTTCTTCAGCTATTTCCTTATCTCCCATCACTAGCCTTCCAGCATCAATTTGGAGCGGCCCAATATCTACTTTTGCCTCTCGTTTGTTTCTTATGTATTGAAAGAAGCTTTTACTATCATTTCTAATATTACTAGCTAGCCTACCCTCATATTTGATCCTCTCCTTCCTTATTGCTCTCTTTGTTATCCTCTGTTTGTTTTTGTAGCCTTCCCAATCTTCTGATTTCCCAGTGCTCTTGGCCACTTTATAGGCTGTCTCTTTTTTTTTGATATATTTCCTGACTTCCTTTGTCAGCCATAGCTGCCTAATCCCACCCCGGATAATCTTTCTTTTCTTTGGGATGAACCTCTGTACTGTGTCCTCAATTACACCCAGAAATTCCTGCCATTGTTAGTCTACTGTCTTCCCCACTAGGCTCTGCTTCCAGTCGATTTTCATCAGTTCCTCTCTCATGCCCCTGTAATTACCTTTTATTTAACTGTAACACCATTACATCCGATTTTGCCTTCTCTCTTTCAAACTGCAGACTGAACTCTGCCATATTATGATCGTTGCCTCCGAAGTGTTCCCTTATTTTAAGGTCTTTTATAAAGTCTGGCTCATTACATAGCACTAAGTCCAGAATAGCCTGCTCCCTTGTGGGCTCCATCACAAGCAGTTCCAAAAAGCCATCCTGCAAACATTCCATGAATTCTCTTTAAGATAATAAAATGTGAGGCTGGATGAACACAGCAGGCCAAGCAGCATCTCAGGAGCACAAAAGCTGACGTTTCGGGCCTAGACCCTTCATCAGAGAGGGGGATGGGGAGAGGGAACTGGAATAAATAGGGAGAGAGGGGGAGGCGGACCGAAGATGGAGAGTAAAGAAGATAGGTGGAGAGAGTGTAGGTGGGGAGGTAGGGAGGGGATAGGTCAGTCCAGGGAAGACGGACAGGTCAAGGAGGTGGGATGAGGTTAGTAGGTAGCTGGGGGTGCGGCTTGGGGTGGGAGGAAGGGATGGGTGAGAGGACCAGCAGCATTATTCACCCAATCCACCTGCATATTGAAGTCCCCCCGATCACCATGCCCTTGCCTTTCTGACATGCCCTATCTATTTCTCGGAGCATCTTGCGCCCCTGGTCCTGATCACTGTTAGGAGGTCTGTACATAACTCCCATTATAGTTTTTTTGCCTTTGTGGTTCTCACTTCCACCCACACAGACTCCACATCTTCTGACCCTATGTCATTCAGTGCCGTAGATTTAATTCAATTCTTAACTGACAAGGCAACCCCACCCCCTCTGCCCACCTCCCTGTCTTTTCGATATGTTGTGAATCCTTCACGCAAAGACTAATCAGTTGCAGGTTTTGGAGTCAGCCTCATTCACACATAGTTACAAACAGCTTTGTGGGAACATTCAGGGAGACACTGTGCTGTTGAAGGATTTAAAGGATTGCAGCAGGTCAAAATTAATTATAACATTTAAACTATCACATTTATGCTAGCTATGCAAATTTGCTTCCAGAAAATAAAAGACACATGTTCCCATTTTATTCAATACACATTTGGAGAGACAAGGCAGGAGTGCTGTGTTGAAATTGAGAGCTTCAGACCCCCAGGAGGCAAGAACAGGATGTATTTCTATAACATCTTTAAGATGTTTCAAATTTACCGAGCAATGAATTTAACTTTGAAACACACTCAATATTCTTATTTGAGTTTGCAATATAACACCCAGAAAACAACAAAAAAGCTGTTTATGGATAACCATGAATTGGTCTCGTGATTATTAAGTAAAACATTCCACATGTGCCTACATGTTTAATCTGGCCAGGTCAGCTGAGTTCAGAAAATAACAATTACTCCTTCCAATAATGTAGCATGCTCAGTACATGCACCAATTACAACAACTTCCCATCACCCCTCATTAAAGTGCTTAAATTCCTTACCCTATCCTCCCAATTCACAGGGCAGAATTTTGTGATCCCAGCACTTGGTAAACATAAAGAACTTTGTGGATAAGTGATGATTGAGACCCAAACCCAGGAATTCAACTCCTATTCGTGTTGTGTGATATTTTGAAGGGCGCAGGGTAAGCATTTAGGCTGTAGAACTCACCAGCGATCCCAACACCAGGAGGTCCACTGTGAAGATGATAATTTCAGACTCACTACAAATCCAGTGACCTCAAGTTGATTTCTGAAGGAGATGTGTTTGTAGGTGTCACAAACACAGGAGTAGTTTGTTCTGGAGTGAGGATCATTTTGTTACATAAGCTTAAAAGGTGTTGTTGACTTAACTTATCATACAGCATTGTATTATGATAAGTTAAGTATGCTTTTAATGCAGTGATTAATGATGTGGCTTTGCTTAGATTTAGCAAATGACCATTAAATTGACCAGAAGTAGAAAAGTGAAAGCTTCAGATACGTTAGATTAATGCGTCAAATCTCTGAAGTGCTGTTCTGTATTGAGCAATATTGAGATTCAGATTTCAATGTATTAACTACACTCTATTAGATCACATGAAATACAGGGAGAACAAGCCATTTTTGCATACAGGACTGGCTTAAAGTAGAAGACAGAGGGTGGTGGTGGAGGGTTGCTTTTCTTGCCTCCTGGGGTTCTGAAGCTCTCAATTTCAACACACCACTCCTGTCTTGTCTCTCCAAATGTGTATCGAAGAAAATGGGAACATGTGTCTTTTATTTTCCGAAGACCTGTGACTAGTGTTGTACCACAAGGATCAGTGCTGGGTCCACTGCTTTCATCATTTATATGAATGATTTGAATGTGAATATGAGAAGTATGGTTAATAAGTTTGCCGATGACACCAAAATTTGAGGTGTAGTAGACAGCAAAGAAGGTTACATTGATCAGATGGGCCAATGGGCTGAGGAGCTGTAGATGGAGTTTAATTTAGGTAAATGTGAATTGCTGCACTTTGGAAAGGTAAATCAGGGCAGGATTTATACACTTAATGATAAGGTCCTGGGGAGCGTTACTGAACAAAGAGACCTTGGAGTGCAGGTTCATCGATGCTTGAAAGTGGAGATGCAGGTAGATAGGATAGTGAGGAAGGCATTTGGTATGCTTTTTTTAAATGGGTCAGTGCATTGAGTATAGGATTTGGGAGGTTTTGTTGCAGCTGTACAGGACATTGTTGGGGTCAGTTTTGAAATATTGCATTCATTTCTTGTCTCTCTGCTATAGGAAGGATGTTGTGAAACTTGATACGTCCAGAAGAGATTTACAAGGATGTTGCCAGGCTTGGAGGGTTTGAGCTATAGGGAAACGCTGAGCAGACTGGGGCTATTTTCCCTGGACTGTCGATGGCTGAGGTGTGATCGTATACAGGTTTATAAAATCATAAAGGGTATGCATAAGGTAAATAGGCAGAATCTTTTCCCAGGAGTGGGGGGTCCAAAAGTAGAGGATGTAGGTTTGAGGTGAGAGGGGAAAGATTTAAAAGGGACCTAAGGAGCAAGAAAGTGTATGGAATGAGCTGCCAGAGGAAGTGGTGGAAGCTGGTACTATTACAGCATTTAAAAGGCATCTGGATGTGTAAATGAATAAGAAGGACTTAGAGGGCTATAGGTCAAATGCTGACAAATAGGACTAGATTTATTTAGGGTATCTGGTCCCCATGGATGAGTTGGGCCCAAAGGTCCATTTCTGTGCTGTACACCTCTATGTCTCAATGACTTTATGACTATGTGATGATCATTTTATTAATTGGCCCCTCAACAACTCCTCTTTTAACTTCTCTCATTTTCTTCAGGTAAGGGGAGGCCACGAGAGACATGGGCCCTGGTTATGCCTGTCTCTTCACGGGGTATGTGGAACATTCCTTGTTCCAATCTATTCCGGCCCCACCCACAACTCTTTCTCTGATACATCGATGATATCATCAGTACTGCTTCCCTCTCTCATCTGGAATTGGAAAATTTCATCAATTTTGCCTCCAATTTCCATCCTACCCTCACTTTTACCTGATCTATTTCTGGCTCCTCCCTTTTCTTCCTTGACATTTCTGTTTCCATTTCTGGGGTTAGACTGGCCAATAATATCCAAGACAAACCCACTGACTCCCACAGCTACCTAGACTATACATCCTCACAATCTGCTCTCTGTCAAGACTCCATCTAATTCTCTCAGTTCCTCTGTCTCCATTGTAAATGTTCAGATAAGGCCAACTTTGAAAAGCGAGCTTCTGAAATGCCCACCTTCTTCCTCAACCAAGGATTTCCTAGCTCCATTGTCAACAGGGTCCTCAACCTGCACCCATCTCCCGCACTTCTGCCCTCACCCCTTCTCTTCCCTCCCGCAACAGTGATCAGCTTCCCCTTGTCCTTACCTACCATTCCACCAACATCTACATCAATAAGATCATCAGACACCATTTCCACCACCTTCAGTGAGATGCCACCCCTAGACACATATTCCCCTCCCTTGTCCGCCTTCCAAAGGGACCATTCCCTCCGGGAAACCCTGGTCCATACTTCCTTCACCCCCAACACCTAGACCCACCGTCCTACGGCACCTTCCCCTGTAACCAGCAAAGGTACAACACCAGGCCATTTACCTTGTCCCTCCCCAGTATCCAAGGGCCCAAACATACCTTCCAGGTGAAGCAACACTTCACCTGCACTTCCCAGTATCTAGTCGACTGCATTCGCTGCTCACAATGTGGTCTCCTCTACGCTGGGGAAATGAAGCGTTGACTGGGCAACCGCTTCACCGAACATCTACATTCTGCTTGCAAAAAAGACCCTGAACTGCCAACTGCCTGCCACTTTAACGCACCACCCTGCTCCTTGGCCAACATCTCTGTCTCTAGCTTGCTGCAGTGTTCCAGCAAAGCTCAAAGGAAGTTGGAAGAACAACATTGCATTTCCACTTGGGGACTCTGCAGCCCTCTGGACTCAATAATCGAGTTCAATAATTTTAGGGCCCAAACTCTCCCATGTCCCAGCACCCCTACCCCACACACCTGGCCTTGTTACCACATAGCCTGCCATTACACAGCACCTGTTGTTAGTCACTATTAGTCCCCATTAACAACTATTCATCCTCCCAGACCAATTGTTAACAACTCCAACTGTTCTTCTCTATCTTTAGGGCCTATCCTATGGTTTACCCCCTATGTCATCCCCCTCCCTTTTCTCTGCATATAAACTGACGTTTTCCTAGTTACCATCAGTTCTGAGGAAGGGTCACCAGACCTGAAACGTTAACTCTGTTTTTATTCTTCACAGATGCTGCCAGATCTGCTGAGCTTTTCCAGCAATTTTCTTTTTGTTCAATAATTGGCAGGTCAGTCAACTGTTCAGTCTTTGAGCCAGTGTAACAGATAGTCATTTAGTCTGATATTTCAAAGACTTTAATATATTCAGCTCTGAGGGTTTTGATGACACAGTTGTTCAATTAAATCACATTATGAATGCTTGGTTGAATGTAAAGCCCCATTAATGGCTTCGGCTCAGAAAGGATTGTTGGTACAACTATAAATTATATTATAAACCTTATTTAGATTGACAACTTTGTGCTCCCCCAAGATTTAAAATACACTGAAATGGAATTCAAATTGCTTTTTGTTTATTCTGACAGTTTTATGAACACCTAATATTAATGTTTTGAGAGGTGGTAGCCTAATAGTGTTATCACTGGACTGTTAATCCAGAGATCCCGATAATGTTCTGGGAAACCTGGGTTTGAACCCTGCCACGGAAGATCGTGGATTTTGCATTCAAAAAAAAAATCTGGAATAAATAAGCTAATGATGACCACGAATCTATTGTCAATTGTCAGGGAAAACCCATCTGGCTCACCAATATCCTTTAGGGAAGGAAATTGCCATCCTTACTTGGTCTGGCCTACATGTGACTCCAGACCCACAGCAACGTGGCTGCCTCTGAACTGCACTCTGGACCATTAGGGATGGGCAATAAATGCTGCCTGGTCAGAAGTACCCTCATCCCCTGAAATAATTTTTATAAAATGACAATTCTGAGTTCCAAAGGGAGTATACTTGTTTCAAGTGGAGTTTGAATATTTGTTTCCTTAATTTGATAACTTCACGACACCTCAAATGTTATTATAATGATGTAACTTCTGCCCATGTCTCCAAAGAAGTTTGCTATATTGTCTTCATCTCTTTGATCAGCTTTATTGTGTGTGCTTGCAGTAAGCAATAAAATCAGTCCTGTGACATCAGGATTCATGGAAAATAAAAGAACAATCACACACCTTCTTTACATGTTCGTTTTCTGAAGAGAGGTCCAGTCCCGAAACGTCAGCTTTCCTGCTCTCTGATGCTGCTTGGCCTGCTGTGTTCATCCAGCTCCACACCTTGTTATCCCTTTCTGATATGTAATGTGGATATGGATTCTGTGATTGCCTTTCACGCAGTTACTTAAAATTTCTACTTCCAATATGTTGTTCCTTTCTCAACAAATTTTGTGCATTTCTTTAGCAAATCTTTCTCCTAGATACTGAGTTAGTGTGTCTAACGTAAATGTACAGAACTGGGCTGCTGTCCCAGCAAATGGAGGCAGGCCTTCTAACCTGATCAAATGGAGGCAGGCCTTCTAACCTGATCAATACAACTCTGTTCCCACTTCAGCCATGCTTTAGCAGGAAACAGCCCTGACTCCAACCATTCACTGCCACCTTACCATGGTGATAGTATTGGCAGACAATGCCTTGCCCTGAGCGACATCGTACACTGGCTTTGCTTCACTGTACCACAGATATACAGCAGTGGGATGAGCATTCTCAACAGTACTCCAACATAGCCCAAAATAAACTACCTTGGTTTTCGAGACAGTCACAGAATCTGGACATGGCTAGAGTTGACTAGCATTAATTGCTGACAGCCTTCACTATCAACTTTATGGGTGACAGATCTCCCATCAGCATCAGACAGAGAGGGGAGACAATTTCTCACCGGGAGGCTGTCAGGAGTTATTAAAGAACTATAGCTTGTTCACCTGGGATTTTGTGTCGCCAAAGCAGTTAACTGCCAACTCCCCTGTCTGATCCTTATGGCATCAGTTGCTGCTTCCATCCCCTCCAGATGCTGCTCAAATGAGATGGGACTCATCTGTACAGGAGGTGGGAAGTGAGGGTGCTCTTCTTGCCAGCCCCTTCCCCTTCGTGCTTATGATGGCAATCATGGGCAGAGTGACCCAGCCAGTCAAAGAATGTATGCATTTCCTGTTTGCACAAGATTCTTAGGCAGCCCAGACTTCAGGCTGGGTGAGATTCCTCTGATTGCTGTAGAGTTTGTAGATGTCCAGGTAATGTTATTACTGCCTGTCCCCTGCTCTTTCTGCATAATCAGGCAATTCATCCCAGTCCACCATTTTGCTGTAATAAATACCCAATACACCCATTTCAGAAAGAGGCTTTTAGAACCCAGGGAAACACAGCGTTAACCCTCTTCTGAGTTTACACTAAGACAATCATCCATTAGAATCCTTCTAGCTAATGGATGCAGGACAGGTACAATGTAACAGAATATTCATCTCCCACTTTGCACACCTCCCAGTTTGAGGTCAGTTTAAATGATGCCTGCACATTTGCCCGCTTTCCAAACATGTGCATAAATGATATGCTGCTCCAATCTCCATTCTGCTAACTCAGAATGTTAATGTGAAAGCCTGATTCAAGTGATCCAGATGCTTCCAGGGATTCTTTATAGCCTTGTTCATGCAATGCAAGGAGAGAATATCAACACTGTGTTAGTAAGTTTCATTGTTTCTTTGCTATGCAGAAAATAGTTTGTAACTGAGGGACCCAATTTCTAACAGGGTTGCATGAATTCTGCTGTTTTCTTTCTGCAACAATTTAATTGGTGAGTAGTTGCTGAATTTAAACTTATAAACATTTTTGGACAAGAGTACGACTATATAATTGAGGGTGCCACCTCCGCATTTAAGGAGGATTAGAAGATTTTTGTCCTTTCTTCATCAATTTCCACCGTTCCCTCACATGCATCCTATTCATTTATGGCGTCTTACTAACTTTTAAGTAAAGTTAGTCTTTATAATATGTACTTCTTTTTAATCAATTTCTAGCCAACCACTGTCTCAGCTCCTTCACACTCTGTCTTTGACAACATAATCTTCCTTGGTAAAAGCAGATGTAAAGTACTTATTTAGTATCTCTGCTGTGGACAAAAAAAAACCCTAACGTCCCTATAAATAAAAGTCCAAACCTCCACATGGGCAAAAAGAAATTAATCTTCCAACTCCATCGTGGTACAATACCCCCTACTTTTTCTCCACGCTAGCCCTCTCCAGAAGCTTGAAAGCTATGAAACTTCAGCCTCTGTTTTTTAAACTTCCTGAGCTGGAGTGCAGAAAGCTGCCAAAAGGCTGATCTCCACTTGGTGTAAATTCATCAATCAGGCAGCAGGTTTCTCTAGTCCTCCAGGTCTTGAATGCTTAAAGACTAGAGGTGACACCTAGATAAAAATCAATTTTTTCACATTTAAAATGTAGAGACGCATCAGAGATTTTGAAAGTTAAATTAAAGGAGTTTATAGATCAGATTGGGCTAATGGCTATTATTTTGTATCCATTTGCTCTTGAATGACAGATACCTTAAGATAGTTTGTAACACTTTGAAGACAAATGTTGTAATAATGTGCACAATCCCAGGTGTAAGGATCCAGATTAAATAAAGCTCATTTGTCATTTTCAATGTTTTGGCAGACCTCATTTACTTGATAATACATCTTTATGTTGGAGCTTGGAAATAATCAGGAACTTCCAAGGAGCATGCTTTTGCTGGTGACTAATCAACTATATCACATTTTTGACCTTTGTTAAATAAGTTCCAATAGATGTAGTGACTTTTCTTCCAAACTGACCTGAAACATTGGGTATCTATAATTTTTCAATGTATTCATAGTCTACTTTGTACTCTCTGATGAAGGGTCTAGGCCCGAAACGTCAGCTTTTGTGCTCCTGAAATGCTGCTTGGCCTGCTGTGTTCATCCAGCTCCACACTTTGTTATCTTGGATTCTCCAGCATCTGCAGTTCCCATTATCACTACTTTGTACTCTTAATAGTTGCTATCAGTCAGTTGGTAGTCACTGGTAAAGAAACTAGTGCTAAATGCTTAATGGCAGGAATGTGTAAAAAATGCAAATTGCTCTTCAAGAATTGTGTCCTATTTAACTTGAAATTAAAAAGCTTTTCCAAATTAAACAACAGCACTAAATTTCCAAGTAACATTAATTCAGCTGTTACGTTTTCATAACAATGTTATGGAACGAGAATTACATCATAAGATAACTATTCCCACTAATCGCTATTGTAATCTTGCTGTAGTCACAGAACTATTTCTTTTGTCCAAATGGTGCAACTTCCTACTCCAAGCAAGTTTTAAGTTACAGCAAGCAATGACATGACAGTATGGTCAAGTTCCCTGTTCTTCAAAGTTTGTTGAATGCAAAGGTTGCGTAGGTTCGCCTAGCTGAACAGCTTGTGGGTATGAATGAGACAGTGAGAAGTTTTTGGTCTCCAGAAGGGAAGGTGGTGGCTCTCCCTCCCCAGTAAAACATTTAAAGCCTCAAGAAAGCTAGTCCACCTTCTGCCACAAATTGTTGTAAATTGATCACTTAAATCAATAAGTCAGAGACTTTATCATTCATGATCGAATCGCCCAATGCCTCCTGTGAAAAAATGAGAGAGCCTGAAGGAAAAGATCAGTGAACAAGGATCCGGGGTGTGAAAATGGCACATGGTATCAAATCCTGAGGACTGGTGCTATTGAACTGTGACCTCTATTTATTTTGCCCTCCAACCATAATATCAATGACTTTTTGTTTGTAGCTGTCTGTTTTGTAAAGGACTAGAATTTTCCTCATAGAGCTTTACGTTGACATTTCATATCTATCTACCCTTGGTTGGAATCTATTAATTTAAAATAAATAGTAGTTTTTGGCAAATACAGAAACCTGGTCTCTTTACATGTTTCCTTATAACATCTTTCCAATGCATATACTGTGGATGTTGCAGAGTTTGTTTACATTCTTAACTTTTGTGACAACATTGGGAATGGCAGTGGTTGACTTCAAATCTGTTACCCCAGGAAGGCATGACGACTGGAGCACATTCCTGTTATGTCAGTATAAAATAACTTTGCAAAACCTTGAATTTTGTGTAAGAATGATGTGAAGTGGGCCAGAATACATTCACACAAATGGCACACAAATTGGACCTCAAAGCTAATTAATATAAAATTATCTTTAAAATTATGTGGAATCAGGAAAATTCCTCACCAAGTGAAAGAATCATAGTTTGTATATAGGATGAGGCCAATAACTTCTGGGGGCGAATCATAGGAGACCAGTGCAGGATTTTCTCAGGGCAGTGTCCTTGGCCCATCTTTCAACTGCTTCAAAATCTTTCCATCCATCTTCAGATCAGAAGTGGGAATATTTGCTGGTGATTGTGCAGTCATCAGTTCCATTTGTAACTTCTCAAATCATAATGCATTTAAGCCTGCATGCACCAGGGCCTATACAACATTAAGGCTTGGGCTGAGAACTGACAACTAGCACTCACATCACACATGTCTCAGGGAGAGAGAAAGAGAGCATGAAAGACAAGAATGTACTACATTAAGTATTAAAGCTGAATTTGTTCATTAACATAGATTAAATCTTGTAACTCCCAATGGCGGGTTTGCGAAACTGGGGAAAAATGTTTCATTACTATTATCATGACAAATAACTATACATTAATGGTGCAGTTAGTTTGTGCATTATCATTAAATACACAATGCAAAGTAAGCTTTAAGCAATCACAAAAGTCTATTTGGATTTAAGTACACAGTCAAGTTTTAACTATGTCTGTTATGCATGTGTTTTGTGGTTAGATCCAGCCTAACCCTGAGAATAGTAACAAACTACAATTAAAGTGTTCTGTAAGGCTGTTGCCTGTTTTTACAGGCACACTGATCACAGTCTTGGGGTTTTTGGCAAAGACAAGCTCAGTTTAACCATATTAACATTGACTGCATGGGGAATCAATAGTAGCAGAGAAAATTACAGCTAAATTCCAGAAGGCTTTCCTCCTGGTACAAAATCAGGAATTAGACACAGTAGACACAGATGTCAGTGTTGCCAGCTTTCAGATCTTTTAATAATTATAAGTAATCTGACCTTTGCATCTGATTCCTAGTATAGTTATTTGTGAATTTCCATTTTTTTTAAAAAGTATCTGCTGTCTTTAATAGCAGGTTTTGTCTTGTGTAACCTCCCTCTCCCCCACAACTATGACCCAGTATGACTGGTTTACTCTTGGAACACATACCTTTGTGATGGCAGCTGGTTGACCTCGATGTAGGTCACTGTCAGCTGCTTTAGCAGTTAATGCCAGAGGCTATATGTCTTTTACATTGGTCGTCAAAAGGTGCGCCAAATTGATTGCACAGAAGTCAGCAATTGGAGTCACTATAAGCTGCATCGGGTTCTGGGCCAGCAGACAGAAAAATGCCAAATGGTGCGCATTGTCTGCGGAAATGGGGCACAAACATTAACTTCAGCACAGGCCTGAAATTTGGCAACCTGTTCTGGGGTATAGGCTGCAACACCAAGCTTTGGGAAGTTGTCAGGCAATAGCATAAAGGGTAATTTCCATCGCCGGTTGCTGATGCAGCACCACCTCAGCATTGGGAACAAGCAAAAGAGGAACTGGGATTTTTGCTGGCCCCATCATATTGTCACACACACATCCTTGCCTGCAATTAGGGATTTTGGTCTTCAATTCTGACAAGCATTTCTCAACCTCCTGCTCCTTTAGCTTTACAAAAGCTCTTGATGACCTTCATTAGCAGCAGCATGCGAAACTCACCATTTCAACCTCCCTAACACCTAGGATAACAGCAACATTTACATGGGAACATACGACCTGCAAGCTTCCATCCAAGCCACACACCACCCTGACTTGGAAATATATGACCATTCCTTCACTGTCACTGGGTTAAAATCCTGAATTCCCTTCCTAAGAGCACCTTCAGCCCAAGTATTGCTGTGATTCGAGAAGACCATTCACATGCACCTTCCCCAAGGCAGAAAATGCCGGCCCAGCCAGACAAAACCATATCTCAGAAACAAATTCTTAAGGAATAATCAGTCCTACAGTTGTGCTGCATCTTCTTACAAATTCAAAACCTGAGTTTTAAAATTGTGGTCAAAGCTCAATGGATTTATATTCAATGCTCAATGCTGATCTACACAACCAAGTCACTGATTTGCCTTGGCAGAATAATGCAGGATAACTGCTATCCACAATACAGTCTATTTGGGGTAAATAAGCTGTTCCATTGAAACAATACTTACACACCAGGGATTAGGTATAAATTACAGAATATGTACTATCAGCTACCATATACCTATCATGACAGGGAGAGATTATCGTGCAAAAAATTGATTTCTGACAATGTACTGTTTTTGCTTCTACACTAAGAGTGTGTGTGCCAGCAAGGATTAGATTCTAGAGACATACAAATATTGTCAAGTGATGTGGTATGAAATGAAGCAAAAGAATGGAAAATATTTTATCCAAGTTTATTTTAAAATAATAGGCATACTAAAATAAAGGAGTTATAAGAAATTTAATAAGAAACTGCTGAGAGTATGATCCAAAGCAAATTAAAATGAAGGTCTCTTAGATTACAATTCAGCATGCTGCAGATAACAAAAATCCTTAGCTCAATCACTGTCTGTATTGAATTAGCTGATCTAGGCTGAGACACACGCTGAGACCTCTATAATTTGCCTTACCACCTGGTGCTTGATTAAAGAAAGAATCAAATGTTTCCATGCATACTCCCTCATACAGCACTTCAACCTCAACAAACCACAGCTTGGATGACCAACTGAGTTAATGAGAACACCTACCTGCTCTTTAACAATGGTAAACAACTGATTCAGCCATCATCATTATGGATTTTACTAATGGATTACTATCTAGAAACAACCATAGAGCTGAGGATGCATAGTTGGATACGTGGTCTGAATCCACACCTAAAGAGGAGGCAAGGTGTTTCTACAAGCTGCATAAATATCGGAATAGTAAGAGATAGAACATCTGTGAGTCCATTAAAAATAAAAGAGTCCTTCATTAATGCATTATCAGAATCCTAAGAGCAAATGAAATATTTAATTGACATAAAATTCGTTACAATCGTGATAAAAATGGATAATCAATTTTTGACTTCCATTCTCTGATTTTAATACATGAGAACTGTCATGGACTAAAATGGTTTTAAGAAAATGAAAAGCACTGACTTAAGATGGCTGCAGTGGTCAGCTGATCAGTTTGCACCAAGCCTATTTAATCAAGAAAGAATTGGATGCTTTTTTTAGCTCTGTTGAATGGCACAGCAGTTAAAGTAGCCAGCCCTACAATGAACAATTGTAGATCAGGCTAAGGGAAAGTCCACAAGGTAAATAGCAAAGAGAGTATTCAGCATCTCCATGACAGTGGTGTGCACAAACCTCGCTCACGCAGAAAATAAAAGATTATCCCGTTAGGTTCAAACTAACTTCCAACATGCTAATAAACGTGTTCATAGGAAGATTCCAGAGGTGACACTGATTAATACTTAACTAAAGTGTGAACTTGTTATGGGTTTGGTAACAGCGTGAGCAATCCAAAGTTTCCATTGCCAAGGATAGGCATTTTATTGAGGAACAATTTCTTTGACAGGAAACTCTTGTCCTCAAATGGGAAAGGGCGATCCAGATAGACTGAAAAGGCTGGAGAAAACCAATAGCAAATGTCAAAAAAAAGACACTAAGAGAGATTCAGTAGTCCTGCGGGAATTAAAAAAAACCCCAGGAGGTTTGAAGTGATTCAGAAAGAGTGGCTCATGTGGAAGACAGCTGCACAGCATCAGAAAGGAGTTAAGAAGGATGGAGTTAAGTAAACAGTGAGAAAAAAAGCCAAGAAAGTTGCATAAAGCAAGCAAGGCCGAGCCTGAGTCAATACAGCGTAGATCTGGAGGAACACAGCAGGTCAGGCAACATCAGAGAAACAGGAAAGTTGACAAATCAAGTCAGGACCCTTCATCAGGACTAGTCCACATCTGAAACATCAACTTTCCTGCTCCTCCGATGTTACCTGACCTGCTGTGTTCCTCCAGCTCCACACTGTATTGGCTCTGACTCTAGGGTCTGTAGCTCTAGCCATCTCCAAGACAGACCCTGAGATTTGATAAGCAACTATTGCTGAGGTCAATTTACAAGGGAGAGGAGAAATTACCAGATGGGCCAGGAGGAAGTAAAGATGAGTCTTCATTTGATAGCGGAGCCACAGGCGAGTGTAGCAACGGTGAATCAACCACCCAATGGCAGGAGGGTCCCAGGAAAAATGGAAGAGATTGAGGGAAAAATCTATTCCCAAAACAAAGGCAAAAGTGAAGGAAACTTGCCCACAGCATACACTAGCAGGGGAGGCCACCAGATACATACCATTGTGGTAAAAACTGAGTTGCCTGCTGGTGGATCAAAGGAGTAGAACTGAGATTCAAACCTCTACCAATCCACCCAAATGGATGTAAAGTAAATAAGAAAGAGAGATGCAGGATTCAAGTACAGACACCTGAAGGGATCAGACCCCATTCCAAAATCATAGAAATCACATTGTAACAATGCCTGAATCCAATATATAGATTATACAACCTGGCAGGGTCAATATTTGGGAAACTGACATGTGCAGGAAAACTGCCTGGCTGTCAATATTAAAGCATATTATCAATCCAGATTAGGTCAAAGAGATGAAGTGGAATGTAGGGTTAATAAGGTGCAGAGCTGGATGAACACAGCAGGCCAAGCAGCATCAGAGGAGCAGGAAAGCTGACATTTCAGGCCTAGACCCTTCTTCAGTATTTTTTTCTGAAGAAGGGTCTAGGCCTGAAATGTCAGCCTTCCTGCTCCTCCGATGCTGCTTGGCCTGCTGTGTTCATCCAGCTCTACACTTTGTAATGTCAGATATTCCAGCATCTGCAGTTCCTACTGTCTCTGAAGTGGAATGTATGTCTGTTTGTACCTCAGTGTTTGTATTGTTAGTGTAACAGAACAATGATCTTTAACAAAAGAAAAAAGTATTGTTTGCGTTCACTTCGTGTAGCAGAGAAGTGTTACAGCATTGGGAAAAGCAATAATTCACTTTCAACTTCCATTGGGCGGCACGGTGGCTCAGTGGTTAACACTGCAGCCTCACAGCGCCAGGGGCCCGGGTTTGATTCCAGCCTCGGGTGACTGTCTGTGTGGAGTTTGCACATTCTCCCCGTGTCTGCGTGGGTTTCCTCTGGGTGTTCCGGTTTCCTCCCACCGTCCAAAGATGTGCAGGTTAGGTGGATTGGCCATGCTAAATTGCCCATAGTGTTCAGGGGTGTGTGGGTTATAGGGGGATGGGTCTGGGTGGGATGCTTCAAGGGGCAGTGTGGACTTGATGGGCCAAAGTGCCTGTTTCCACACTGTAGGGAATCTAATCTAATCTAACCTGCATTGACCAAAGTAATCATTTTTTAAAGAAAATGTCAAACACTGTCTTAAGATGGTTGCAGGGTTCACTTGACCAGGGTGAGTTAAGCTCGTGAGCCATCAATAAACAAGCATCATTCTGAACCTAAATTAACATAACCACTAAAATGACTGAAACCAAACTTCGAGATTTTTATCTTCTATTTGATTTACCTTTTCGTGGAAACATCACACATTGGGATAAACCTCACCTGCAAATTGTGAACCTTGAGAAAAACAATGAAGCCAGACAGAAAAATACACAGAGGAAATATATTGCAGGCAACCATTTCTGACACAGAGAAGAGAGAAGCAAATGCATTTGTACGAGTAGAAATGAATGTTTGCTTTCTCACACTTTGTTCTTCTCATCTTCTTGAGAAACAAAGCCCAGTGACCAAATAAAAACGGGAAACCAGTTACCTCTTCTGAGTGTACAAGATATCAGTTAAATAATTGTAATCTCAGGTTAAAACCCAACACCTCAAAATTTCTGAGGATTTGTTTTTTAAATGGCCAGTTCATTTTTATATTAGACACCCTCCACATTGTAAAGTTTGTAATAATATTTGTGATGTGTTCATGTCACATTTCATTATATCCTTTTCCTTTTACTCGAGGATTAGTAATTGGCTGCTTAATTTTTACCGATGCTATATTTTAACTGACATATAAGACCATAAGACCATAAGAATTAGGAGTGCAAGTAAGACCATTCAGCCCATCAAGTCCATTCCGCCATTTAAATCATGGCTGATGGGCATTTCAACTTCACTTCCCTGCACTGTCCCCTAGCCCTTGATTCCTTCTGAGATCAAGGATTTGTCGATCTCTGCCTTGAAGGCATCCAACGTCCCGGCCTCCACTGCACTCTGCGGCAATGAATTCCACAAGCCCACCACTCTCTGGCTGAAGAAATGTCGTCTCATTTCAGTTTTAAATTTACCCCCTCTAATTTTAAGGCTGTGCCCACGGGTCCTAGTCTCCCCCGCTAAGGGAAACAACTTCCTAGCGTCCACGTACGATTTATCTTTGCACTGAAAAAAATTAAAAATCTTTGCAGTGGCTAAGTGAAGGAGAATTGGGATTCAAGGTGAAGGGGAGGGGTAAGTTGTTGTCAAAAAGGGGAGAGTATTGCACTCATCCTCAACTAGTTTTACCAAATTAACTCATAAAAGACAAGCACAAGTAGAGTATTCTATATTTACGTAATCCTCATAACTACCAGCTTTGAATGATAACTGATTTCACGTGTTCAATGCTGTACACAGCTGTTTCAAGGCATTTCACCACAATATATGGTCTTTTAATTTCAATAGTTTTGTTTTGGCACACCCACTCTCTCTACTCTGCAACCAAACTGATTTTTGTAAATTGAAAGGAAATATGATAAGCATCTGCTTTGTACTGTACACTAATTGAATTGCTAATATTTTCACCCTCTATTCTTTTAATTAATCCAATCTTGCTGCATGTTGTTTTGAACCTCTCTGGCCCAGCTAATGGTTCTTGAAATTGCTCCATGCCTTGTTCATGTTACAGAAGCTAAAAGGTCTACAAAGTCTCCAATATGATGAGTAGGAACTGTATGTTCCCTACAAGTCTTAAGGGAATAGCCCATTGATTAAAACTAAACTGACAACATGAAATGCCTGATCTTAAACGGGCTTTGGGTCCTTTACACATGGAAATTAGGGGCTGATGTTCGACTGGAGTCTTTATTGCAACATCGACTTGCCACAAGGATAACTAAGCCTCCATAAGGTTGAAAACTTCTTAAAGGAAACTTCTGGGAAGCCACAACTAGCAAGATAAGTTTACTAAAATATACCTACTTGAATGTGGCACCTTGAGAAGTAAAAGTGAATTGGCACCTACACTGAACTTTACAAGACAGGTATATTTCAAAATGTATATTTAACTCAAAATACAACGGAGAATTGCAGAATTTCAACGGAAGGTGATGGTGTAGTAGCAATTTTGCTGGGCTAGTTTCTTCTTCAATTTGCATCGACGTGCTTACTTTCATTGCAACAAACCTTCACCTTCACTCAAAACTACCTTTAATGTCTCTTCATGAGAACCTTAACTAAATGACGATCATAGATCATTTATTTCTTAACATGGATTCCTTATGCACCTTTTCCATAACCTTCTTTTCCTTTACCGATATTAAATCACTTGGGAATTTGTTTCAACCCACACTGCTACAGAGATTGTTGAGCTAACAACACCATTGTTGCCATAGGCCTCTTCTCTCTGACAGAAACATACGCACTTACTGGCCTTCCAGATGGTTCCATCTTCCAAAAAGTACAGGCTCCTTGTCACCGTCTCTTGTTGCAAAGCAACAGCCTATTCCTTTTTCTCTTTTCTACTCTTTGCCTTCTATAATGTTAATAACGTCTCATTTGCTGGGCTGATGAGGACGTAGTGGATTATATGTGTGGACTCTCAAATGCAAATCATTTTATTTCTCAAG
The DNA here is from genome assembly GCF_030684315.1 of Stegostoma tigrinum. NCBI lineage: Eukaryota > Metazoa > Chordata > Chondrichthyes > Orectolobiformes > Stegostomatidae > Stegostoma > Stegostoma tigrinum. Next base: position 30,316,569 of record NC_081373.1, read on the forward strand.
CTTTACTATTTCACCAGATTATCAATGGGAAGTCCGCATATTGTACATGTCTTATTTCACCTGTGCAGATGTTGTCACGACAGAATCTGCACTCAATCTCTTGCACACTGCTGTGAACCTAGTTCTGAAAATACCAGGGATAATGGGAACTACAGATGCTGGATAATCTGAGCTAACAAAGTGTGGAGCTGGATGAACACAGCAGGCCAAGCAGCATCTCAGGAGCTCAAAAGCTGATGTTTTGGGCCTAGACCCTTCATCAGAAAAGGGGGAGGGTGAGAGGTTCTGAAATAAATAGGGGGAGAGGGGGAGGCGGATCAAAGATGGTTAGAGGAGAAGATAGGTGGAGAGGAGACAGACAAGTTAAAGAGGCAGAGATGGAGCCAGTAGAGCTGAGCGTAGGTGGGGAGGTTGGGAGGGGATAGGTTAATCCAGGGAAGACAGACAGGTCCAGGGGACAGGATAAGGTTAGTAGGTAGGAAATGGGGTTGCGGTTTGAGGTGGGAGGAGGGGATTGGTGAAAGGAAGAACAGGTTAGGGAGGCGGGGATGAGCTGGGCTAGTTTTGGGATGCAGTAGGGGGAGGGGAGATTTTGAAGCTTGTGAAATCCACATTGATACCATTGGGCTGCAGGGTACCTAAGCGGAATATGAATTGCTGTTCCTGCAACCTTCGGGTGGCACATTGTGGCACTGCAGCAGGCCCAAGATGGACATGTCGAGGAATGGGAAGGGAAATTGTTTATGTTGAACCAAGCGTAGGTGTTCTGCAAAGCAGTCCCTATGCCTCTGCTTGGTTTCCTCATTGTCTCTGACTGCTCCTGCCCGGAACTCATCTCCACCTATCTGGACTCCATTTTCTCCCCCTTGGTCCAGGAACTCCCTACCTATGTCCATGACACCACCCACGCTCTCCACCTCTTCCAGAACTTCCAGTTCCCTGGTCTCCAACACCTCATTTTCACCATGGACATCCAGTCCCTATTCACCTGCATTCTCTATGCTGGTGGCTTAAAGGCCCTCTGCTTCTTTCTGTACAACAGACCCAGCCAGTCCCCCTTCACTGACACCCTCATCCGCCTAGCCGAACTCGTCCTCACCCTCAACATAGCAGGTACAGCGCATGCAGTATACCATATTGTCACATGTGCAGGTGAACATCTGCTTGATGTGGAAAGTCTTCTTGGGGGCTGGGATGGGGCTGAGGGAGGAGGTATGAGGGCAAGCGTAGCATTTCCTGCGGTTGCAGGGGAAAGTGCTGGCTGTGGTGGGGTTGGAGGGGTACACGGAGCAGACAAGGGAGTCACGGAGAGAGTGGTCCCTCTGGAAGGCAGACAACGGTGGGGATGGAAAAATGTAATGGGTGGTGGAGTCATATTGTAGATGGCAGAAGTGTCAGAGGATGATGCATTGGATCTGGAGGTTGGTAGGGTGGTGTGTGAGGATGAGGGGGATTCTTTTTGGCGGTTATTGCTGGGACGGGGTGTGAGGGATGAGTTGCGGGAAATGTGGGAGACACAGTTGAGGGCATTCTCGACCACTGCAGGGGGAGAAGTTATGGTCCATGAAAAACGAGGACATCTGAGATGCACAGAAGTGGAATACCTCATCCTGGGGGCATCTGCGGCGGAGGCGAAGGAATTGGGAATAGGGGATGTAATTTTTGCAGGAAGTTGGGTGGGAGGAGGTGTATTCCAGGTAGTTGTGGGAGTCAGTGGGCTTGAAATGGATATTGGTTCCTGGGTGGTTGCCTGAGATGGAGACTGAGAGGTCCAGGAAGGTGAGGGATGTGTTGGAGATGGCCCAGGTGAACTTGAGGTTGGGGTGGAAGGTATTGGAGAAGTGGATGAACTGATCAAGTTCCTCATGGGAGCATGAGGCGGTGCAGGTACAGTCATCAATGCAACCGAGGAAGAGGTGGCATTTAAGTCCTGTGTAGGTACGGAAAAGGGATTGTTCCATGTAATCTACAAAGAGGCAGGCATAGCTTGGGCCCATGTGGGTACCCATGGCCACCGCCTTAGTCTGTAGGAAGTGGGAGGAATCAAAAGAGAAGTTGCTGAGGGTGAGGACGAGTTCGGCTAGGCGGATGAGGGTGTCAGTGGAGGGGGACTGGCTGGGTCTGCTGTACAGAAAGAAGCAGAGGGCCTATAAACCACCAGCATAGGGAATGCAGGTGAACAGGGACTGGATGCCCATTGTGTAAATGAGGTTTTGGAGACCAGGGAATTGGAAGTTCTGGAAGAGGTGGAGAGCGTGGGTGGTGTCACGGACATAGGTAGGGAGTTCCTGGACCAAGGGGGAGAAAATGGAGTCCAGATAGATGGAGATGTGTTCGGGGCAGGAGCAGGCAGAGACAATGGGTCAACCAGGGCAGGCAGGTTTGTGGATTTTGGGAAGGAGATAGAAACAGGCCGTGCGGGGTTGGGGAACAATGAAGTTGGAGGCTGTGGGTGGGATGTCACCTGAGGTGACGAGTTTGTGGATGGTTTGGGAGATGATGGTTTGGTGCTCGGGGGGTGGGGCCATGATCCAGGGAGCGGAAGGAAGAGGTGTCGAAGAGTTGGCGTCTGGCCTCGGCGATGTAGAGATCAGTGTGCCATACTACATCTGCGCCTCCCTTGGCTGCACGTTTTATTCATAAGCTTCAAAATCTCCCCTCCCCTGACTGCATCCAAAACCAGCCCAGCTCGTCCCCGCGTCCCCAACCTGTTCTTCCTCTCACCTATCCCCTCCTCCCACCTCAAGCTTCACCCACATTTCCAACCTACTAACCTCACCCCGCCCCCTTGACCTGTCTGCCCTTCCCGGACTGACCTGTCCCCTCCCTACCTCCCCACATACGTTCACCTTTACTGGCTCCAGTCCCGCCTCTTTATCTTGTCTGTCTCCTCTCAACCTATCTTCTCCTCTCTCCATCTTCGATTCACCTCCCCCTCTCTCCCTATTTATTTCAGAACCGTCTCCGATGAAGAGTCTAGGCCCGAAACGTCAGCTTTTGTGTTCCTCAGATGCTGCTTGGCTTGCTGTGTTCATCTAGCCTCACACTTTGTTATCTCTCAAAATACCAGATTTTTGTTGTGATTTGACTTCACAAACTTTCACGGTCTAGAGAATAAAATGCATGGGAAAATCAAATATAAGAAAATTTATAACAGGATCCAGGATTAAGCAGGCACCAAAAGACTCTTTGAACAACAAACTGAAACAAAATAAGCATAAGCAATAATGGTGACAAAGTAGGCTGAGCAAGTAAGAAAATAGTTCTAAACTATGAACAGAACATTTTGAGTCTTACTTCTTTTGACAAAGTGAGACTTGTGTTCGAATTTTTGAAAGAATTTTGACTGCAAGACCTTTCTTTCCACATTTCTCTCCACAACTTATCGAGCATGCCTCAATAACAAATACAGACAGTGCTGGAGAAACACAGCAGGTCTGGCGGCATTTGAAGAGAGAAAAACAGAGTTAATGTTTGAGTCCAGTGACTCTTCCACAGAACTGAAAATAGCTGGCAAGGGTGGCATTAATGAAGGGATGTGAATAGAGTACACAGAGATGGGGCTCAGAGAGAGAGAGAGAGAGGCACAAATAGAAGTAGGACAGACAAACAAGGAGATAACTGGTGATAAACTGAGAGCACGGGAGAGGGACAAATACTAAGTGGGATGCAAATGAGAAGTGTAAATATTTGAAAATGGGTTGGCTGTGCAGAGAGAAACTCAGAGACAACAGGACCCTCGGGGTAGGGGGGTAGGCAACAACATAGAAGGGTGATCATATTTTGAAATTGTTAAACTCAATGTTGAGTCCTGAGGCCTGTAAGGTACCTTGGTGGCTTATGAGCTTGCAATGTGCCATTTAAGCGTTGCAGCAGGCCTGAGACACATATGTTGGCACAGGAAGACAGTGCTGTGTTGAAATAGCAGGCGACAGGAAGCTCAGGGTCATTTTAATTGACCAAGCATTGGTATTTGGCAAAGTAGTCACCCAGCCTGCTTTCCATCTTTCCATCTCCCTAATGTAAAGGAGACCACATTGTGAGCAGTGAATACTGTAGACTAGATTGAGTGGAGTGCCAGTTAAATCACTGCTTCACCTGTAAAGGTGTGCCTGGGGCCTTGGGTAGTGAGCAGGGTAGAGGTAAACAGGCAGACTGCTTGGGAAAATGCCGTAGAGGTGTGGGGATATGTTGGGAGTGGAGGAGGAGTGGACCAGGGTATCCCAGATAAAATGATCCCTGAGGATTGCTGACAAGGGAGGGGAGTGAATGTGTGTTTGATGTTGGCATTCCACTGGAGGTGATAGAAATGACAGCTTATGATGCACCCATTTCCAATTATTCACACTTCTCATTAGCACCCTCCCCTGCATTTGATTCTCTCTCAACTTATCATCAGTTATCTCTTTGCTTTCCTGTCCCATTTTTTAAACTCTCTGTCTCTGGGGTCCATTTCCGCATACTGTATTCATCCCACTCCCATTCCATCATCAGCATAAATACCACTCTTCCCCAAGAAAGAGTCGCTGTATTCGAAATGTTAACTTTGATTCTCCCTCTGCAGATGCTCCTCCAGCATTTTCTGGTTTTGCTTCAGAATTCCACTATCTGCAGTTTAACTTTAGAATGAACACTGAAGAACCAAACCAAAAGTAATACCAACCACCTCATCAAACCAAGGTATATAAGTAACCAGCAGGACAGAAAACCAACGCTTCACCAGAGGTGCACTGCCGATGTTATCTAGCAGGGTGTCAAAATGTCTGCAGTCAAACACACCAGCTCACTGAGCAAGTCTGCAACTTTAGCTGGACTCACTTTAAATATAAATCTCCTACTTATTTATCATGCTTTCTTAAAAGAGAGTATGTTAAGTGTGGAATTATTTTTTAGCAAGTGACTGAATACCAGTGTACCATCCTCTTTGGCTTTTTCAACTTGACTCACTCTGCAACCCCCACCTGGAGAGATTCCTATATGCATTTTTTTGTACAAGTAACACATTTTTGTATCGCTGATTTAAGATCTATACAGTATCATTCAAATTGACTTTTCATATTTTTCTCACATGATATAGGGCTCTTGCAACATGACATTCTGAAAGACAGCACTGCAAGTGACTTGTTAAAGCCGTCCTGTGACATTAATAGTCATCCACCTTCTGGACAAATATGGATCATAGATCATAGAATCCCTATAGTATGGAAACAGGCCCTTCAGCCCAACAAGTCCACAATGAACCTCAGAGCACCCACCCAAAACCATCCCACTATAAGCCATCTAATCTACACATCCCTGAACACTACGGGCAATTTAGCATGGCCAATCCACCCAGCCTGCACATCTTTAGACTGTGGGAGGAAACTGGAACACCCAGAGGAAACCCACGCAGACACAGGGAGAATGTGCAAACTCCACACTGACAGTCACCTGAGGGTGGAATTGAACCCGGGTCCCTGTGCTGTGAGGCAGCAGTGCTAACCACTGAGACACCGTGCTGCCCTGAGTTTACCTGACGATTGATAACAATGTTCTTGCATTATTAGATATATTTTAGAAATAATATAAATTTCTGAACTGTATCCCAACTGCTTTATAGGAAACATTATGTATACATTTTGTTCATATTCAGAGGTAGCTTTAAAGAATCTGCATAAAGGACCCCAGCAAAACACGAATAGAGCTGAGCAAAACCCAACCAAAAAGGAAAGTGTTACATTCCATAAAATTATCTTCCATTTCCAGTTATGCATTCGGTTGTTATTTCAGATGTTTTCAATGTATTTTTCTTTCAATATTTTGCAGTTTTAAATGATCATGAACTCTAGAAGACATGTTTTGATTATTTCAGGTTATGGATTCACAGGTATAGAAAATGAATTCTTCAAGTTTGATATTATTTGATTCCAATTGACTCCAATAGATCAGTTGAATGACTCATGATCAGACTGAACCATTTTATCTTAACCAGAAATAACAAGGTGTAGATAACAAAGTGTGAAGCTGGATGAACACAGCACGCCAAACAGCATCTGAGGAGCAGGAAGGCTAACATTTTGTGCCTGGACCATTCTTCAGAAATGGGGGAGGGTAAGGGGGTTCTGAAATAAATAGGGAGATTGGGGGAGGCGGATCGAAAATGGATAGTGGAGAAGATAGGTGGAGAGGAGACAGGCAGGTCAAAGAGGTGGGGATGGAGCCAGTAGAGGTGAGTATAGGTGGGTAGGTAGGGAGGGGAAGGGTCAGTCCAGGGAGGGTGGACAGGTCGAAGGGGCAGGATGAGGCTAGTAGGTAGGAGATGGGGGTGGGGCTTGAGGTGGGTGGAGGGGATAGGTGGGAGGAAGGAGAGGTTAGGGAGGTGGGGACAAGCTGGGCTGGTTTTGGGATGCAGTGGGGGCAGGGGAGATTTTGAAGCTTGTGAAGTTCACATTGATATCATTGGGCTGCAGGTTTCCCAAGCAGAATGAGTTGCTGATCCTGCAACCTTCGGGGAGCATTGTTGTTGCACTGCAGGGGGCCCAGGATGGACATGTCGTCTGAGGAATGGGAGGGGGAGTTGAAATGGTTCGCGACTAGACTCTCTCAGAAGGCATTCCATTCCCGCACATCCCAGATGTCCACGTTCTTTAAGGACCGCAACTTTCGCCCCGCAATGGTCGAGAACACCCTTGACCGCGTCTCCCGCATTTCCCACAACACATCCCTCACACCCCACCCCCGCCACATCCGTCCCCAGAGGATCCCCCTCGTTCCCACATACCACCCCACCAACCTCCAGATACATCGTATCATCCTCCGACACTTCTGCCATCTACAATCCAACCCCACCACCCAAGATATTTTTCCATCCCCACCCTTGTCTGCCTTCTGGGGAGACCACTCTCTCCGTGACTCCCTTGTCCACTCCACACTCCCCTCCAAACCCAACACACCCAGCACCTTCCCCTGCAACCGCAGGAAGTGCTACACTTGCACCCACACCTCCTCCCTCACCCCTATCCCAGGCCCCAAGATGACCTTCCATATCAAGCAGATGTTCACCTGCACATCTGCCAATGTGGTATATTGTATCCATTGCACCCAGTGTGGCTTCCTCTACGTTGGGGAAACCAAGCGGAGGCTTGGGGACCACTTTGCAGAACACCTCCACTCGGTTCGCAATAAACAACTGCACCTCCCAGTCGCAAACCATTTCCACTCCCCCTCCCATTCCTCAGACAACATGTCCATCATGGACCTCCTGCAGTGCCACAATGATGCCACCCGAAGGTTGCAGGAACAGCAACTCATATTCTGCTTGGGAACCCTGCAGCCCAATGGTATCAATGTGGACTTCACAAGCTTCAAAATCTCCCCTTCCCCCACTGCATCCCAAAACCAGCCCAGTTCTTCCCCTCCCCCCCACTGCATCCCAAAACCAGCCCAGCCTGTCTCTGCTTCCCTAATCTGTTCTTCCTCTCACCCATCCCTTCCTCCCACCACAAGCCACACCTCCATTTCCTACCAACCACCTCATCCCACCTCCTTAACCTGTCCATCTTCCCTGGACTGACCTATCCACTCCCTACCTCCCCACCGTTCTTCTTTCCTCTCCATCTTCGGTCCGCCTCCCCCTCTCTCCCTATTTATTCCAGTTCCCTCTCCCCATCCCCCTCTCCGATGCAGGGTCTAGGCCCGAAATGTCAGCTTTTGTGCTCCTGAGATGCTGCTTGGCCTGCTGTGTTCATCCAGCTCCACACTTTGTTATCGCGACTAGACTGTTTGATTGATGGAAGGGAGGTAGGGCTGTTTTGACCCCATCCTTTTAAAATGGATCCATCAGTACAAACCGAGAATGCAATAGTCAAAATAAGGATGCCTAGACCTGATCAATCAGCTCACTTGCTTTCTAATGTTGACTGTTCCACCAATATGTTACACTGCTCTGACCATTGATTGCCATGCGATCACTTTAACAAGTGAGCTAGGCTGGTAGTGAGACTAGTCACTCTGCTGCAACAGCACTAAGGTTAGTTAGAGGGAAGGTAGAAATCCCCATCTCTGATCACTATCTGGTGAATTCTGCTGGAAATGACACTGCGAACAAGTTTGGGGATATAGTGTGGGCCATGTCAGAGGTGTCCACTGCAGTCAGAAGCTAATTGCTGCGATATATATGCAAAGGACCATTTAAACAAGGCACCAAAGAGTCAGATTTATCACTAGAACTAACTGTGAAATAAATTTTGCTTCCCACAAGATATAAATACACACATATACACATTCGGACACACCACACCCACATATGCCTACAAAAGTCACCACATAATTGCTCTGTTTACAAGAGCCCCACTCAGCGGAATTTTCTCTATGAGCAGTAGCTAGCGCTCACCCATGACAATGTTCTAGTGTTGCATTTAATTTATGTTTCCGTGTGTACTTTTTCAATCTAAATGATTACATATAGTTTTTGAATGAACTCAGTTCTCAAAAATGAATTAAGCTACAGTTTTTATAATAATAACATCCTGTTTCAGCTGTGAAATGTTAAGCCCATTAGTTAAAAAAAGCCTATTTTAATAAACCCATAAGTTAAAAAAAGTTGCCTGTCTTAATAAGCCTATTAATCTTTCAGTGTCAGCTGAACTGCCACTATGATAACAGGGAAATGACAGATAACAATGAACTTCTCTTCCCTAAACCCTGCAGAGACTTTTTATCAGTGAAATGAACTCAAAATGAACTGCTGACAATGTTCTAACCCATCAGTGTCTATTTTAACATTTGGCATTCTACCAAACTGGGAAATGATTTTTAAAAAATTATCTGAATTCTTGTTTCCAAAATGGCAATGTTTCTAAAAATGTTTCTAAAAAGCACTGATGTGGGTCTTTGCTGTTAGAAATGATGTGGAGGTGCCGGTGTTGGACTGGGATGGACAAGGTCAAAAATCACATGACACCTGGTTATAATCCAGTAGGTTTATTTGAAGACACAAGCTTTCAGAGTCTTGGTCCTCCTTCAGCTATCAGTAAGAGAAGTGGCATTGGACACTGAATACATAAGCAAAAGATTAAAAGGTCATAGAAATGAAGTGAATGTGTTGAACAAACCTAAGATGGCTGTTAAATCTTCAATCAGTTAGAAAGGATTAATATACAAATCCTACGATTTCTTTCACGTTACCACCCTGGGATAGCTAAAGGTTTTAATCAGTATACCAGAGGTGACATCTCAGGTCAGACAATGCATTTTAGGTGTGAGGCCTTGTTTAGGATCTGGCTATGTATCACTTTGGAGTCAGGCGGGCTTTATTTCCAAAGTAGGAATTTATAAAATGTCACATTCACTGTCAACAAATTATGCACTTTTTGAACAAGATAGGATGCAGCTGCAAATACAAATTCACCCCATAGATCTACATAGTGATGCAAGACCAATGAAGTTAGGAAGAAAAGAGAAAACAGGGAAGTCTGGAAGAAGTAAGGAGAAATTAAATGGCGAATGAGCTGATAGTACAAGAAGATGGTGATTGACAAAAGAAATACACAATGGGTTTTTAAGGAGATGAAAACAACAGATTCATTACTGACAGCTGCTGTTTAGAAAATGGGGCTGAGGTTATGAGCTAAAACTGATGAACTCAATATTGAGTCTGGAAGGCTATAAAGTGTCTCATCAAAACTTGAGGTGTCACTCCTCAAGCTTACTTTGAACTTCATGGGAACAACAGAGAAGGTCAAAGGCAGGGAGATCAGCCTGGGGCGTTCAATTAATTTACTACCAGAAACTTGGGAAGGTTTCAGAAGACTCATCATCCAAACTGGGTCTGTGTTTCCAATGCAAAGTGAAGACCACATTATGAACAGTGAATACAATATTGTATAGGAAATGCGGTACAAATAAATCACTATTCAACTGAAATTTAAAACTCTAAATGTACTGGGATTTAGAGGATCTGCTCCCTAAGTACCTTCCCACTGTGTACCATTCTCACCCTCCTCTGCCTTCTTCTAGTAGCTTGTCTTATTCTGTGTAACCTCCCTGCATTTGCTTAGGCTACTTGCCATTGGACGTATGTCTACTTTTGTCAATTGTCATTTAACTTCAGAGGAACAGGCATTGTAGAGGCCAATTTCAACACAAGCTTCTTTATTATGGAGCTGCTGAGCAGCTACTGAGTGACTAAGAATTTGTAGCACACACCACCCCCCGCAAAAAAAAACCATCAGAGCCTGAACTGTTCATACTTAGAAGGAGTTTGCTGCTTTTTTGTGTAACTCTTGCTTACACAAGAGCATATTAAAATTTTGCTTTGCAGGAACCCAACAAGACTGAAAAGCATAAGTTACTGTAGCAGTTTTAATCACCTTGCTTCGCTGAACTAAAGTCATTGCTGCAATCTGCAAAAAATTGATGCTAAACACTAATTTAAGCAATCTGTTGTATGAATATTTCACATTTGTTGATATGTACAAGTACTCCAATTCCAAATATTCTATAAATAATATTTTGTATTCTTCTACTTTGCCCCAATCTCAAATATAAAGGAAACCGTGTTGCCTCCAAACAGTAGGGTGAAAAGAAAATCGGTTTTGTTGTGGCATAGATGCTTTAAAAATCAAGCCTCTAAGTGATTACATGGTATTCCAATATTTAGAAACAGAGCAGGCTTATTGTTTCCACAGATAGAGATAAAAAGTCTAGGTACATCTCATCATATTGTCATCAAGTCTCATCATATTTTTATAGCTACTCAACTAAACCAGCAAACTAACATCAGATATGTTGGTTAAACAGAAACTAAACTAAGACAATACTCAGAGACATTTACTGTTGTGAAATTTAAAATGCTGCTTCCAAAATGATTTTCCTTTAATGTGCCAAACCTCTTGCCTGCCTGTGTCAGTACTGAACTCACTAGGCATGAAGCAGATTGAAAAGTATTGATGTGCACATCAAAATCGGCACATAGCTGCCTGGTCAGACAGAAGTCTGTCTTTTTCATTTTGCCATGGCATTAATCTCGCCTTGAACTCTCTAAACTTCATGTTCTGGAGCATTTGCTTAACACTCATTCATACGATGGAAAGTTGGCAAGAGTCAAGAAGAAGAAAAGAAGAGGAAATATCACAAGACACTTAAGAAACATAAATATACAATAAATAGATTTTTTGTTAAAATAACCATTGAATTACCATCCAATGCAATGCAATGAAATAGGCAGACTGATTAATTATGCTGTTTAAACTGGTTATAGAAGCAGTAACTGCAGTAAATGAATGTCATTATTAATCTAAGGTAAAATGATATCTTGGAAGGGAAGTTGGTGAGAACTTAGTAATGCAACGAATTAAAGTTAGATAAAGCAATCTAATGGGCTTTCCAACACTCCTCTGTATAATTCACACAGTGAGGTCACGATGATTCAGGGACACAATGTATTGGAGATACTCCAGAGCTAGAGTTAATTTCTTGTTGCTATGTTAGTTTAAAGATCTCTGCCTTTTAACACATGCTTTACCTAATTTGGAGCAAAAAATGCTACTCATTGACACTATAGTTTATGTTTGTACAAATTTGTTTGATTAATGTTTACATGTAAATACTAAGCTCCTCTTACTCCAACTACATGCTTACTTGTTCACTAGAATTCAATAGAGTAGGATTACTTTTCTTAACAAACTGTAAGATGTAAAGCATAGCCAAAAAATGTTATTCCTCCGGTAGTTTACAGTTAATTGTGAATTTCTAAGAGCTTTTGGAAGAACTTATTCCAGACAATGTATGTATAATTTTATGCTAGTTCTATATAGCACAAGATTATGAACTATGTCTAAATAATAATGAGTTAGCAATGATTTTGTAAACGCTAGAAAAATCAGAAACTTTGTAGAATTCTGTTCCTTCTTACATTGGTGCTGTTGCTTGGTCGCAAAAGGAAGCAAGTTATTGGCTTTGCAAAATAACTTGTCTGTGACCTCCTTTATCTGTAGGGTACAAAGTGGCCCACACTGTATCCTGTCACCTTCTGAAGCTTTTACAAAGGTAAAAGTTTATTATATATTCCCTACGTACCCTAGCCTACCTAACACTTGAAAATTCATAACCATGTGTTTTGGCAACCAATGAATCAGCAAAACAGTGATACATTGAAACAGATGTAGGTCATTCAGCCCTAAAACCTGTTGCTCTATTCAAGTAAATTGTGGTTGATTTGTCACTCAATACCAGTTACCAGCATTTGACTCATATTTTGATACACTTCTTAAGTAAAAATCTGTCCATCACAATGTTAAACATTTCATTCAACCATTCTCTCAACATAAATATGAAGACCTTTGTTCTTTGGTCTGATATATCCTCCAGATTTTTGCTCCTACTACTTTTTACATTTCTTTTTAATATCCTTTTATTGTTATTATTTATCTCTCTTCCAATCCACCAGATTTCCAAGTTCTCTTGCATTTTGTGTAAATCAAGAAAGTCCCGATCCGAAACATCAACTTTCCTGCTCCTCTGATACTGCCTGGCCTGCTGTGTTCCTCCAGCTCCACATTGTGTTATCTGTTTTTAATTCAATACTGTCTCTTCCATCATTTGTTGTAAACAGTAAACTTCCTTCAAAAACTTCACATTGTTCACCTGTACATTGGTTGGCTTGGAGAAAATGGCACCAGTGAAATTCGATGTCATAAATATTTCGGCCCTATTGAAACCCTTTTCTGTTGATTCCAATAACAATGGAACCTTAATTGTCGTCTCCATTGTTGTGAATTTTAGACTATGTAATTGATTGAAACCTTGATACTGTTGAAAATCTTCTGGTTCTTTAAGGTGCACTTTGTATGTGTGAGTAATGTGCAGCATTTGAGTAAAGTCTGAAGAGAGCAACGTAGTGAGTTCCAAAATTACAAGCAATATTTCCCAAATTAAAAAAAAAGCTTGGTGCGCAGTCCAGGATAAAATTTTCATCAACTGAGTTCATTTAAAAAAAAGAAGTCTCATTTTGCTGTCAACCCTTTTTCATTATTATGGAGCAACTGAACCACTTCAATATAATATGGAATACTCAAGCCAAAGTGTTCAGTGAGAACAAAGGGTAGGAAATACACTGGACTGGAACTATAGATTCACAGGACAGAACTGTGCACCTTTTTTTGGCTAAATATGATTGTGTAGAGTTTTTTATTTGAGGGATGTCCATCAGCAGGCCTAGCAAGATTTCTTATTGTATCTTGTCAAATGCATCTCATTAACTACCTACCCTCCCCTTATCATGTTTCTCATGTCCAAGTCAGCCCATCTTATCACAAATCTTTACAAAAACAACTTACTATTCAACAGATAACCACTGAAATATCCAGCTTTGCACCCCTGCCACCTTAAAAAGGAAAGCTGCAGCTGCAGCAGTCAAGGATTTTTCCTAAAGACATTTTAGAAGTTGAAGGCAGCTTTGCAGTTCCCTATCAGGGGCTTGGAGCACTTGTTTGAGTCGGGTAGTGCAAAGGTGGGATGTCTTAGTTTCTATGTATGGATCCAATGGACTGAACCAGATAAAGAGTGCTCAGTTCCAGACTGATGCCTATACATCTCTAGGACCTTGTTACCCTCATTACTTGGGCTGGTTGCAATGGAGCTACCTGACTGCGACCCACTGCCAGAGGACAGAAACAAGGACCACCTGACACAGGCCATCCAGAGGAAATCCTGACCATGGCCAATTGGAGAATGCCCTGATTCACTTTGGCAGAACCCCATTGCTGATGAATGCCTCCATCGACTTCCAGTATGTTTTTCTAAAACCAAGAGACATGGTTGCTTACTTGTTATACAGTGTGTCAGTTTCATTAGCTGCCAGCTCCTGGTGAGATTCATGTAGTACATTGTAGTACATCGACCAGATGTTCACCCCCAGACTAGAAATTGTTGACCAGCAAAAATCACAAATTGTCCTTGGAACGACCTTTCAATGCTAGTTTATCGGTTCATCCTGTGCTTCCCGAGCAATCTACATATGTATCTGATAGGTGCTGTGATGGTTGTGAGGTGCTGATTAATATCGGATGCCAAGTCCATGGAAGAGAAGTGTGTGCGTAATCGTGCTCCGAGGTGCTATTCCATCTTAAGCAGATCCTTCAAGAGCAAGAGACGAGCTGAAGTGTTGTGGGCCAGACCAAACCCCATCAAAATATTCAGAAGATAGTTTAGACCCCACCTTTTCTTTTTTTAAATGAAAATGTAAGGTGTTGTATTCCAGATGCAATTTGATTGGTCAAACATCCAGATTTAAAACAAAACACACTTCATTCATCCAACGTAGTTGAAATACAAAAGAAAAAAGGAATCAGAATAACTCATCTCTATTGAAAACTTTGACAGAATAACGGATACAGTAACTATTGCTAATTAACTACTCTTGACAAAAAGGAAATTCAGAACATAGCCTCATGAGAAACTTCTGTAGCAGGCAGAGATCCCCAGCTTTTGGTTGTAATTGAGAAAGGGAAAAAATAGCTTCCACTTCTTCAAGATCCCAGCAGCAACTGCTGAAAGCTAAACTAAACATCCTGGCTCTGTCAGAGTTCAGCCACACCCATTCAGGCTGCTTTTATTGTTCCAACTTAAAAAACAAACCCTTGAGGCATCACAAGCTGTTTACTCTAATGGTTCTGGTAGACTGCTCATTATCTCTGCCTTTAAGCATCTCTTCAAAAAAAAAGGACAGAATAACCTTATGAAGCAATAGCATCACCACAGAAGTCACCAGGTCTAGGCCCGAAACATCAGCCTTCCTGCTCCTCTGATGCTGGTTGGCATGCTGTGTTCATCCAGCTCTACACCTTGTTATCACCAGGTACCTGCTTTGGTTTCTATGTTGAGCTTTCTCAATGAACTCCAGCATGTTTGGTAAAATAAAACCCATAACGAATTTGTGTCATTACACCACCTTTGGTTTGGTGTCCATTTCTCTTTCTGTGTCATGAAGCCACTGAAGTATCAATAACTACTTTTTCAGCTCAATATTATGAAGTTTATTATAAGAGTAGCAATGGCGAGCTTGGAGCATAGGAATAACCAATTAGGTGGAATTGAATGCACACCCCAAGGCATATTTAGAAGCAGGAAGGTGTCTCGTGGGGTGTGAGAACATTGGGTAGGGACTCCACCGCCCACCCTACTCTGCCCTGGTAAAGTCTAGGCCCAAAACTCCTGCCCAGTGCCCATTGAGGCATTTAAGTGGGCAATTAAAGCAAAAAGCCTATCAAGTAAAGTAACATATGGCTCTTGGCATCTCTCCAGCTGACAGCAAGACACCCACTGTCTTGATTAGATTCCGCCCACAGTGTTTGGACATCACTTTGGTGGAATAGCCACAGAGTTTTGTATATTTTCATGATTCATGTAATTAATCATGTAATTCTTAAAAGAAACAATGGACCTTGTTTCAATTATTTTCTCTGGCAAAAACATTCCATACACAAAAAGTCCATGAGCACCAGGACAGTATCCTTTCAGTGATAATTCATAATTATTGAGCCCTTGATATTGATTTGTCAACCAGGGGAATCAGCCTTTGCTTTATGAATGCTATACTCAGATTCCCCAGCTAACAGCTCTATTCTCATTAATGGAGACTTTCTTTGGCATACTTTCCTTCCTTTTATTACCGCAAATGCACTTCTTATTCCGTGTATTGCTGACTCAAGCAATATCTCTAGTCAGCATAGACATATGAACATACAAATTAAGAGCAGGACTCGGTTATTTAGTCCCTCATGTCTTTATAAACTTTTAGCCCTTGCTTATCAAGAACATATTTCTCTTTATTCATTCACAAACTAAGGGCATTGATGACTAGGTCAGAATTAATTGCCCATTGAGCAGTTAAGAGTCAACGACCTTGCTGTGGGTCTGGAATCACATTAGTTCAGAACAGGTAAGGATCAGTATTTTGTTGCCTTCCACTAAAAAGACATTAATGAGCCAGATGGGTTTTTCCCAACAATCGACGATGTTTTCATGGTCATCATTAGACTTCTAGTTCCAAATTTTTTAGATTGAATTCAAATTCCACCATCTGCTGTGGCAGAATTTGAACCCAGGTCCCCTGAACATTACCTGGGTTTCTGGATTAACAATCCAGCAATAATACTACTAGGCCACCACCTCACTATTCTCATCTGTCTTAAATATTTTCACAGACTGTGCTCGCACCACATTTAGAGTTTCAAAGACTCAAAACACTGACAAAAATAAAATTTCATCAGCCTATCTTTAAATGGTCGATCCATTATTTTTACACAGTGACTCCCTTGTTCTCAATTCTTCCACAAGTGAAAACATCTTCTGGGACTGGATTTTCTGTACAGTGGCAATCATAATCAGTTTGTCATTTTGCACCTTTATTCTTAAGTTAAGAAAGTGCTGTGCATTTCAGGGAGGAGATTTTGATCATGGATCCTGCCGAAATGCAAAATGTACCCTCAGCCCAACTGTGTCCAGCAGTAAAGGATCACCAGGGAAAGGCAAAATATCTCCACTTTCTCACAGTTGTAGACTCCATGTTGTTTGATTTAAATGTCAGCAATAGCGTGGACATCTTTTACACTTCCTGCAAAAGGAAAAGTACAGAAGGGAAGTTAACTTGCCAAGTGGATGGGTGCCAGATAAGCAGGGTGCTCAATGCGCAGTACATCAGGATTCCAAACCTGCAGGATGCCTGGTATAAGGGCAGCAACTCGGCAAGTTAAAAGGTGACAGGGTACCAGGGCACACAATAGAAAGAGGGGGTGGGTAAATGATGATAACTAAGGAAAGACCGGGGCGGGTAGGCAGTTGGGGTAGGACGTATGTACTGCATCCAGCAGAGAAAGGATGGATATCAGGTCCCAAGTGAGAGTGTGGTGTGAAATTGGGCATCAGGATAAAGGGAAGGCTTCAGGTATAACACCAGTAGATTATTTATTTTCCACAATAACCTTTGATGTAGCAACTTATTAAACACCTTCTGGAAACTCAAGTTCAGTAAACACACATGTTGCCTCCTATCCATAGCACACATTCATTCTGAAAAGAACTCCAATAAATTAGGTAATTATGACTACCTGTTCACAAAACCATGCCAACTCTGCCTAAGTATCCTGAATCTTTCAAAGCGCCCTATTATAACATCTTTAATAGTAGCATCTTACATCTTGCTATGATGGACGTTAAGCTAACTAGCTAGCAGGCTCCTGTGTCTGCAAGATTTACTTTTTGAAAGTTGTAATTGTATTTACTATTTTCCAAAATAATTATATAATATAAACTAAAGATTTTCCAAAATAATGGAAATTTCCCTGAATGTGGGGACATTCAGCAAATTAAAACCAATGCACCAACGATCTCAGTAGTGACTTATTTTAAAAAAGATTTGCCAGCCCACAGTTCCAACAATTTATATGGTATCACTTCACTGCTGATTGTAATTTTCATGAGAACCTCCACCCTCTCCATTTCCTGGTTTATAGCTACTTCTGAAAAGTTGCTAGTATCTCTGAAGACAAATTCAAAGTGCCTGTTCGATTCATGCACTGTCTCCTTATTTTCCCTTACTAATTCCCAGGCTCAATTTCTATAGGCCCATTGTTCAACTTGTTAGTTAAACTTATTACTTTTTAAATAAATAAAGACTCTTACTATCCGTTTTTATATTTCCAGTTAGCTTTCTTTCATAACCCATTTTTTTCCAGTTAATTAATTTTCCAGACAATTTCTGCTTCTATAACAAAGATCAAAGAACAAAGAACAGTACAGCACAGGAACAGGCCTTTTGATCCATCAGGCCTGCAGCAACACATGACACTTTTCTAAACTAAAAATCTTTTGTCTCTACGCAGTCCATAATCCTCTGTTTCCTATTTATTCATGTATCTGTCAAGAGGTCTCTTAAATGCTGCTATTGCATCTGCTTCTACCACCTCCTCTGACTGCACATTCCAGGCACTTACCACCCTTTGTCTGCATCTTGCATGTCCGTTACACTTTCCCCCTTTTACCTTAAACCTATGTTCCCTAGTAATTGACATTTCTACCCTGGGAAAAAGACTCCATCCATCCACTCATAATATTGAAAACTTCTATCAGGTTGCCCCTTAGGCTCTGACGTACAAGTGAAAATAAAATCAGTTTATCCAATCCTTCCATAGAGCCAATACCCTTCAAACTGGGTAACATCCTGGTAAACCTGTTCTGTACCCTTTCCAAAGCCTCCACATTCTTCTGTATGTGTGGCAAGCACATCTGGCAACAATATTCTAGGTGTGGCCTAACTAAAGTTTTGTACAGTTGCAACATGACTTGCAAAACTTTATACCCCATCCAATGAAAGCAAGCTTGCCATATGCCTTCTTGAACATCTTATCCACTGTGTTAGAGAGACAGTAGGAACTGCAGATGCTGGAGAATCTGAGATAACAAGGTGTAGAAATGGATGAACACAGCAGGCCAAGCAGCATCAGAGGAGCAGGAAGGCTGACATTTCAAGCTTAGACCCTTCTTCAGAAATGGAGAAGGGTCGAGGCCCGAAATGCCAGCCTTCCTGCTCCTCTGATGCTGCTTGGCTGGCTGTGTTCATCCAGTTCTTACACCTTGTTATCTCCTATCCACTGTGTTGTTACTTTCAGGGAAGAGTGGACCTGAACAACTAGATCCCTCTGTATGTTAATGCTTTTAATAGCTCCGCTATTTACTATATACTTTCTTCTAATGATGCATTAGACCTTCCAAAATGCATCACCTCACATTTCTCCATGCTAAATTTGATCTGCCATTTCTCCAACCAAGTCTCCAGCCTATCAATGTCCTTCTGTACCCTCTGGCAATCATCTTCAATCCACAGCTCCAACAGGCTTTGTGTCATCTGCAAACCTGCTAATCGTATGACCTACATTTTCCTGCAAATCATTGACATATGTTACAAGCAATAAGGATCCCAGCACTGATCCCTGCAGAACACCACTGGTCATAGATCTCCAGTCAGAAAAATACCTTTCACCAGTACTCTCTGTCTTCTATGAGCAAACCAGTTCTGTATCCATCTTCACAGCTCACTGTGGATCCCATTTGGCTTCATTTTCTGTTTCTGTCTGCCATAAGTGACTTTGTCAAAGGCCTTGCTAAAGTCCATGTGGATAACATCTTCTGCCATGCGCTCATCAGTCCTAAAAAAACTCAGTCAAGTTTGTAAGAGAAGTCCTCATTTTTCCAAATATGTGTCAGTCCTATCCCTAAGGATCTTTTCCTGATCTACTCCTGATGTAAGGCTCTCTGGCCTGTAATTTCCCAGATTACCCTGTTGGCACTTCCTAAAGAAAGAAACAGGTTTGGCTCTTTTCCAGTCCTCGGGGACCTCTCCTGTGATTAAAGAGGATATAATGATGTCGTACAAAGCCTCAGCAATTTCCTCCCTTCCCTCCTCAGTATTCTGGGATAGATCCCAACAGGTCCTGGGACTTATCTACCTTAATGCTTTTCAAAACACCATTTTATTCCCTCCTTTTACATATTGAAATGCTCTAAAATATCAACATACCCCTCTCTAGACTCACTATCTCCAGTGTCCTTCTCCTTTTTCAATGCCGATACAAAGTATTTGTTAAGGAACTCACCCACTTCCATTGGCTCATGCATAAATTTCCTCTGTTGTCCATATGTGGACCTATTTTTCCCTTGCAACCCTCTTATAAACATATATAAAGGCCTTGGGGTTTTCCTTAGTCCTGTTTGCCAAAGACATTTCATGACTTCTTTTCACCCTCCTAATGCCTTGTTGAATTTCTTTCTGGCTTTCTTTGAGGGCTCTGTCTTCAGTTTCCTAAATCTTATATGGGTCATCTGGCAGCATCTGTAGAGAGAAATCAGAGTTAACATTTTGGATTCAGTGACACTTTTTCAGAACTGACGGTAGCTAGGAAAACATTGGTTTATATGCAAAAGACAATATGGGGAGGAGATGTGGGGTAAGGAGTAATGCATAGGTTTCCCCTTGTCCTCACCCACCATCCAGCTGGCAACCACATTCAAAGGATAGAGCCCAAAGAGAAAGAAAAACAGTTGGACAAAGGAGTGTAACAGTCAGTTTAGGAGAATAAATGGTTATTAATGGGGACTACTAGTGACTAACAATGGGTTGTATGTAATTGCAGACCATGTGGTAACCAAGATAACAAAGTGTGGAGCTGGATGAACACAGCAGGCCAAGCAGCTGATGTTTCGGGCCTAGACCGTTCACTGCTTTGTGGGGGTTTGAGGTAAGGACATGGAAGATGGTGCCTCAAGCCTAAAATTGTTGAACTCAATATTGAATCCAGAAGGCTGCAGAGTTTCCAAGTGGAAAGTGTGCTTCTGTTCTTCCAGCTTGCACTGAGCTTCCCTGGAGCACTGCAGCAAGCCTGAGACAGAGATGTTGGCCACAGAACAAGATGGTGCATTGAAGTGGCAGGCAACTGGGAACTCAGGGTCTTTTTGCGGGCAGAATGTAAATGTTCTGCAAAGCAGCCACTGGCATATGCTTCACCTCCCCAGTGGAGGGGAGATTGCATTGTGAGCAGTGAATACAATAGACTAGATTGAGTGAAGTGCAGGTAAAACACTGTTTCACCTGGAAGGTGTGTCTGGGTCCTTGGATACTGAGGAGAGAAACAGTAAACAGGCAGTTGTAATACCTCCATGGGGATGTGGGGTGCTGTTGGGAGTGAAGGAGGAATGGACCATGGTGGCCCAGAGGGAACAGTTCTTGAAGAAGGCTGACAAGGGAGAGGAGGCGAATATATGTCTGGTGGTGGCATCCCACTGGAGGTGATGGAAATGGCAGCTGATGATCCTTTGAATGTGGTTGCCGGCTGGATGGTGGGTGAGGACAAGGGGAAACCTATCGCTGTTTTGGGAGGGAAGAGAAGGCGTAAGGGCTGAAATGCAGGGGATGGGTCAAACGCGGCTGAGGGCTCTATCAAATATAATTCTGGGGAATCTTCAGTTGAGGAAGAATGTGGACATTTTGGAGGCTTCCTTTGTGAAGTTGGCATCATCAGAACAGATGAGACGGAGACAGAGGAACTGGGAGAATGGAATAGATTCCTTACAGGAAGCACAGTGTGAGGATGTATAGTCAGATTGCAGTAGTTAAACTTTTTCCCAGTTTAATACTTTCACCTGAGGACTACTGTTAGATTTATATTATTCATTTATAGGATAAGATAGTCATTGGCTAGGCCAGCATTTATTGCCTATTCCTAACTGCCCAGGGGCAGTTAAAACTCAATGACATTGTTGTGAGACTTGAGTCACATGTAGACCAGAACTAGTAAAGATGGCAGTTTCCTTCACTGAGGGACATTAGTGAACCAGATGGGCTTTTCCAACAATTGACATGGATTCATTGTCATCATTAGAC
The DNA here is from genome assembly GCF_030684315.1 of Stegostoma tigrinum. Lineage (NCBI taxonomy): Eukaryota > Metazoa > Chordata > Chondrichthyes > Orectolobiformes > Stegostomatidae > Stegostoma > Stegostoma tigrinum. The sequence goes on from NC_081373.1 coordinate 30,337,984, forward strand.
TCTTAATTCCAGATTTTCAATGAATTAAAATTCCAATGTCTGAAATGATGGGATTTGAACCTAGATTCCCTGACCATTCCCGGAGTCTCTGGATTAATAGATCAGTGGTAATAAGACTAGGCCATCTCCTCCACTATCCTTATCCATTAGTAACTTACAACTTACAGAATTATGGTCACTGTTCGCTAATTGATACCCCCAAAACTTCGATCACCTGGCCAGGCTCATTCTCAATACCAGGTCTAGCATGGCCCCTCCCCCAATTGAACTATTTACATATTGCTTTATGAAACCTTTCTGGGTGCATTTAACAAATGCACACCCCTCAACACCCCCTCCCCCCCAATCCTAGTCCCTGGCACTAACTGAGTCCTGGTCAATGTAGGGGGAAGTTAAAATCATCCACCACAAAAACCATGTTGTTTTTATATTTTTCCATGATCTGTCCAGATATCTGTACTTCTATATCCTGCTGGCTGTTTGAAGGCCTTTAGTGCAATCCCATCAAAGAGGCTGCACTTTTTCTATTCCTGAGCTTTACCGATATGGCTTTGCTGGATGAGCCCTCCAAGATGTTCTCGCGCAGTACAGCTGTGATATTCTCCTGATCAGTAATATAACTCCCCCACCTCTTTCACACCCCTTTGTATCTCACCTGAAACATCTAAATCCCAGAACAGTGAGCTGCCAGTCTTGTCCCTCTCTCAACCAAATATCTGTAATAGCTACAACACCACAGTTACATGCACTAATCCAAGCTCTAAGTTCATATGCCTTACCTTTCATACTCTTTACATTAGAAAAAATAAACTTCAGACCAATACTCCTACCATGTTCGGTAACCTTTCCCTGCCTATATTTCGTCTTAGCCTTGCTGGCCTTAGTCTTACACTCCTCCTCGGTCATTTCACTTGCTGACCTGCTGCTCTGGTTCCTGTTCACCTCCTGAGTTGCATTCCGTACCCCTCCCATCAGCAACATTAATACCATCATTTCCCAACTGATTTCAATTTGGGCAAGGCATCTCTGGCCTCAAAATGTTAACGATATTTTTCTCTTGACAAATGATGCAAGGTTCACTGAGTTTCTCAAACACTTTGTATTTTTATTTCAGAAATTCAGAATTTGTAAGTTCTTTGTTTCATTATATTGTGAAGTTCCTACTGGACAATGAATAAATCGACAGTAGGCTCTGGGAACAGGATAGTGCTGACTTAGAGGCTGTTTAGTCAGAATGTAGTTAATGACAATTTTAAATAGAAACATAGAAAACAGTTGCAGCAGCGGGCCATACAGCCCTTCGCACCTGCACTACCATTCAATGTGATCAGGGCTGATCATACAATCTCAGTATCCCATTCCCGTTTTCTCTCCATACCCCTTGATCCCTTGAGTACAAGGGCTATGTCCAGCTCCCTCTTGAATGTATCTAATGAACTGGCCACAACAGCTTTCTGTGGTAGAGAATTCCACAGGCTCACTACTCTCTGAGTGAAGATGTTCTTCCTCATCTCAGTCCTAAATGGCTTACCCCTTAAGCTTAGATTGTGTTTAAACTGAAATAGGGTGAGAGAATGGGGTTGTATGTGTGAAGAAATGTCAGCCATGTTGGTTAGGTACTGTGAGCCAGCATGGCTTTGCTCCTGCTCCAAAGATGCTGCTTGGCCTGCTGTGTTCATCCAGCTCCACACCTTGTTATCTCGGATTCTCCAGCATCTGCAGTTCCCATTATCTCTGTTGTAGTCAGATGTCGGGGGTGCAACGGGACTGAGGTAGGTACTTAATGATGAGAGTTTGATAACATATGGCAAGAAAATGCATTAAGCTTCATGATGCAAATCCATTCAAGACCTTGACGCAACTCGTACTTAGCCAAAAAATGTAAGATTTAATCCTCAGTCTATGGTACAACTGTAGACTATAGAACTGACTGACAGCTAACAGCAAACTGATCAGCCTCTCCCAGAAGCAGAGACAGAGGCAGTCATTTACATATCAGGGGTTACAGTTATTCCAAAGATTTCAACTTAATCTTGGCAGGCTGACAGTCTGATATACCAGGCTCCATTTTCAGCTTCTTTCATTTCTTGCTAAAGCACACTGCAAAAGCAACATTGTGCAGTGAAGAAGCAATGGATCTCTAGTCCACTGTGGCTGAGACTGTTGACTTTACCCTGCACTCAGGAGAATTGCCAGGGAAATATTTTGCAGATATGGAGAAAAGGCAAGAATTTGGCACTAATTTAAAACACACAGAGAGTGTGTGTGACAGGCCAAATGGCTTCCCTCCACAGTGATTCTGTGAACATATCATCCTACAAAGAACCTTCAGCAGCATCTGTTCCATTTGCCCAGCCGATGGCCAGCCAACACCCACGGTCTCCCACAGGCCAGCTTCAAGACCCAGGAAGCACTGGTCAAAGTTTGATTGATTTAATAATCATTTCACCTTGAATTAAACAGCTTGGACACATTTCACATATAATTGCTTTCATCTCCAAATAAATACCTTATGGCTTGAAGCTTCTGAGGGCTTTTCTCGGCTCTTAACTGGTCCTGCTGAGCCTTATTATAGTGAAACAAGTGAAATTGCTACTCCCTCCACCAGAATTCAAAGGTAGCTTAAAAATGAAGCAAAAATCCAGAGTAAATAGATCTTGTTCCAAATTTCTGCTCCGCCTGGAGGAAGTCACTCTCAGCCTCTCCAAGAATGTGGGGCCCTTTCTTTCTTGCCAGAGCACACCCAAAGTTTAGAACTTCATTTTAAAAGTCAGTTATTTCAAACATTAGGAATAACACTTCACGTTTTAAACTATTAATAAGAAAAAGAAAATTTGGTCCAGCTCACATAGCTACACTTGGAAAGTGTGAGTCAGAGAAGCTAGGCTATAGTGTTGTAGAACATTTTCTGAATCACATGATCATGGAATTCCTACACTGTGGAAACAGACCATTTGGACCAATGGGTCCACATCAACCCTCTGAACAGCATCCCACCCGGACCCATCCCCTTAACTATCCTTGTAACCCTGCATTCCCATGCCTAACCTACCTAGCCTGCTTTATTAGCAATATAGCATCGCCAATCCACCTAACTTACACATCTTTGGGTTGTCAGAAGAAACCCACGCAGACATGGGGAGAATGTGCAAACTCCATACAAACAGTCGCCCGAATTTGGAATCATACCAGGGTCCCTGGCGCTGCGAGGCAGCAGTGCTAACCACTGAGCCATCGTGCCACCCCAAAATTCACAATCTGCTACAGTAGGATTTGAACCCATGTCTCAAAACATCAGCCTGGGTGGGTAGCTTACTAATCTAGCAACAGTACCACTATGCTGTTATCTCTGTGTTTGAGCATCATTTGACCAAAATAATTTCATTAAAGCATGTAAAGCAGCAAATGAGAGATAGGAACGGATATTCCCCTACCAAAGGCTGGTGCTACTACAATCCATGCAAACTCAAAGCAGTGTAGGATTAACCACTAGAAGGCTGCTAGTAAAGTCAGCAGTCAGTAATTCCTAAGTTATAAAGACCTCTTGTCCATTACACTGAAAAGTGAGTATTCAATGGTACCTAAACTAGAAAAAAAAAGAATTAAAGACCCAAATCAATGGTTTTCCACTTCTTAAAGCTGTCCTAGGATTCTAATAGCTTTTCCATGGTGCAGAGACTGACGTGTCTGAAGAGGATGCAGCCTGAATGGAACAATGGGAATAATATGGAAGGCTGTAATCACAGCTTTCTCGATCTGTTTCTACCTGTAGCGCTTAGCCTTTGGACATATTTACACAGAAGCACAGATGGAAAGCTGGTGTTGCAGCCTGCCCTGAAACCTAATGACTAAAAGGTCCTCAGGATTCTCAGGTCAGGCCATAGATCTGCTGGTATGCTCTCATTTTTAAATATTTGTCCTCCATGTTCCAGGAGTTTACATTCCATCTGAGCTAGACGGACATGATCAGCCAGTTTAGACAGTAGGCTTTGGACTTGATGGAATTTCCCCAAACTATGGTGCTAGGCTCAGTCTGCACAGGGTTTTTACAGGTGTATTTAATCGGGAAATCGTGAGTGTCTCAGGGAGGGATGTGGTTAGGATTCATTCAAGAAAAATAGCCTTACTATGGTCACTTTAATATCAATGTGAACCTGAGATGGGTTCTCAGTGGCACTAATGTGAAAGCATAACTATATCATGCCACTCAAAAGCTAAGAAGTATATTTGTATTCGATTGCATTGCTTCACTGCTTACTAAATTTCTCTTGCCAGTTCTCTGTTCTAGTTTCTTTATTCTGTACAAAGTCTGTTCTGTTTTTCTTGGCTGCCTATTCTCTGAAATGGCTCTGGTTAACAAGTGCAATGGCAGCAACACAAACAACTGTGCATGCTTAATCTTGCAGCTGTTTTAACACTATGCAGCATGACTTCATTTCAGGCTGCTGGCTGACAAAGGGCAAAGCATTAACCTTTCAGCTCATCCATATCCATGTACAATTGACCTATAGCTTTCAGCAGAACCAGTGGTAACTATTTCTTTGCAGCTGGCGGTATTGTGCCTTCAGCAACATGAGGGAAAATAAACTTCTTTGGGTAATTGTCCCTGGTTCCAGAGGCAGTGGAACCATCTGGTTCACTTCTCAGTGTAGCTGGGGAAAGCTGAGCACTTCCACTGTTGGCAGGGTTACTGTGTGAGTGTTGTACTGTAGCTATTTTGAGGTTGAATCTTATGATTATTGTTTATTCTGAACTTGTTCTTTTGAAGGAACAGAAGTTAAAAATAAATCTTGGTGAAATAACAACAAAGCTTATTTCTTCGTACATGCATATTTACACATTTTGTATATAGTAAGCAAATGATAAATTCAACTTCTGTACAGCATCAAAACAAGCCTCAGAAAAAAAAACACCCAAAATAGCTTGTCAGTTATGCAGTTCAATGCTCACAATATTTTTACTTGAAAGATAAATGGTCTGGAAGTTTTTGTGACCTTGTAAAGATAAATAAAAATATTTCAAGTATTGATGGCCAGAAAGACAAGGAAACCCTTCTCTGGTTTCGATCATAACTGGATGCATAAGGAACATCGTCCATATTACTTTGCAGCAAAACAGAAAGCCTTCTTCAAAGAAACTGAAAATTTTCCAACAACAGAAAGTCCTGTAGTACCCATTATCTTACATGGCCAGATGCAAAATATCTTCCTCCTGATTTAATTTCATAACTAATGAAGCAAATTTATTAAAATCTACCCCAAGGTTTTGGTCAATGGATCGAAAATGGTCAACAACCAAATTAATAATCAATAGTAATAGGTTAGACAATGACTACTCTTTTAAAGAGACAGTGTTGGCTCAACAGTCTAAATACTGACAATTCCAATAGTCTGTGATTCCACCTACTAAAAGATGCAAGCTAAGAGGAAGAAAGACAAAAGAGATAGATATCAAAAAAGAAAAAAAATGTCGAATTTTTCCTGAAGAAGGGTCTTGCCCCGAAACATCAGCTTTCCTGCTCCGCTGATGCTGCTTGGCCTGCTGTGTTCATCTAGCTCTATACCGTGTTTTCTAAAAAATGTCATGTTGATTTTGAAACTAGAATGTTTCCAAATGGTTATTCTTTAAGTCATAACCAAGTCATTGCTGCTACATTACCAAATTGTTCCATCAAAATGTAAAATTGCTTTTCAGCGGAAAGAAATTGCTCACTGATGAATAAACCTACATTTATTCTGACATGTGCCACAAATAGGATTATGTATGTCATATTTGTATTTCTCTGACAACATCAGAGATTCAGGGACAGACAGAGACAAAAACAGGAGATCTGAAAATCCTTGAAATTTCTTTTGATCTCCATGGAAGCAATTACATTGCATCTTTGTCATCCTTTATAATCTAACTTTGTGCTTCATTCTCCCAATACTGTCCTCTACATCATTAATCAAATTAGAATAAATCAAAAGTTATAACATTAGTCTCAGCCAACTACCACCACCAACTAATTTACATCCATTGACAACAAAATGCTGTCTGTAGGCATTCGGTCAGTTCATAACCCACAACAAATGACTCATACCACAAGTTTTTAATTTTGTAGAGAAACCTAACTGATTTCCATCTGGTGTCTCATCGAGACATATAGCATAAAAACAGACCCTTCAATTCAGCCAGTCCATGCAGACCATAATCCCAAACTAAATTGGTCCCACTTGAACCATGTACCTTCAAACATTTTTAATTCGTGTAGGTATATAAATGTCTTTTAGAGACACTCACAATTTCCTCCTGGAAGTCCATTCTCTGCGTAAAACATACTGTACCTTGTCTATTTTTAAATTTTACTCCTCTGACCTAAAACATATGGCTCCTAGTCTTGAAATCCTCCACCCTAGGGAAAAGGCACAGCTGGTAACGTGGCTCAGTGGTCAGCATATCTGTCTCACAGTGCCAGGGACCAGGTTTGATTCCACCCTCTGGTGACTGTCTGTGTGGAGTTTACATGTTCTCTGCATGTCTATGTGGCTTTCTTCTGGGTGCTCTGGTTCCCTGCCACTTCCCAAAAATGTTTAGATTGGATGGATTGGACATGCTAAATTACCCATAGTGTGCAGGCTAAGTGGATTAACCATGGGAAAATTTGGGGTTGAAAGGAAGGCTTGGGCGGGATGCTCTTCAGAGGACTTGATGGGCCAAACGTCCTGTTTCCATGCTGCTGGGATTCTACGACACATGCTATTCACCTTATCTATGCCCCTCACGATTTTATAACCTTATACGGTCAGCCCTCAACCTGCTACATTCTAGTGGAAAAAGCCCCAGCCTATCCAGCCTCTCCTTATAATTCAAACCCTGGAAGGAAAAAGTGAGTTTAACAGTTCACTGTACCAGGCCAATGCTGGCACAACCAATCTGACCGTCTTCTTTAGCTACATAAATTAATATCCTTTCATTCACCATTTTGTTTTCCTTGGGTCCTAATCTTCATATCTGCAAAATGAAAAGTTTGACTTCTTGACTCCTTTTAGCAATGTTTAAATATTAGTTCCCCTATTTAGAAGTTAGGACTAATGTTGCCCCATTTCTTTTTTTGAAATGTTCAGGTTAAATCAAAGTTAAGTGTTTCCTTCGGAGGATTTTGTACCTCACAAATTCATTCATTTCTCTGAGAGAAACTAAACTGACAGCCATCACTGGAGTTATAGGCTAACGGCTAATAACTTGCTCTGCTGTGAATTGCGCACAATGCCATGTGTAGTGAGCAAATTAAAATGTTCAGGCAATGGATGCAAGCACAATTCACAAATCATGTGTCTTTTTTATTGTGACCCAACCATCTACAGTGGAGATTACCAGCTCTAGAGAATGGCGTCTTAATCAAATCAGTGCCAGGCTGTCTGGATATAGAATGATGATTGTGTCAACATCAGCTGAAGAAGTAGCATCCTTGAAGATGGTTCATAAGGTCAAGCAGAATTGAATTTCAGCCTTTGAGATCGCTTATAAAATCCTATTTCAATACGGTGTCTTAAAGTATTTTAAACATATACATTGGAAGTGTTCAGCACAGACAGGTTTATGTTTGGTGAAAGTGAAGGGAAATATAAAGGGTCTATCATGTTTCTGTTGTCAAGGCAGTACAGGAATCTTTGGCTGGGTCTGCAACAAAAATGTCATGCTTCAAGGAAAAATAGTTATTTAGTGAAAGGGTCTGGAGGGAGTTGCTGAAACTGTTCGACACTGAAAATATCAAAATTCATTCTTAAAGAGGGAAGGGAATGAAGGGATGGAATAGTTTGTGTGTGTGAAATTTACACTCGCTTGTCCTGATCAAGGCCATAAATAATAGCATTGCTTCTACATTTATGGGCTGAGACAGAATGGTTTTGTAATTTATTACATTTAAAACAAACGGCAAATTATTAGATATGTTGATTTCTTCACAAATGTATAGTTTGCTGTTGTCATTGGTGCTGATGAGGCTATTGATCTGCGCACTGAATTACAATGATTTAAAATATCAGAAAGCCCAGGATCACTGCTCACCCTGATTTACAGGCAATAATCGCAATTGTGATCTTGTTCAGTGACATGAAAAAGCATATTGAAATTTTCTAATAAACATCAAAACAGTTATTAGTCACAGGAAATTAAGCACATTTATCTCCTAGCTAAGTCTATTTTTATTCATTCGGGAATGTTGGTGTTGTTGCATTTTTGCCCAACCCTAACTGCCTAATTGCTTTCTTCAATGTCTATAGTCCTTGAGTGAAGGGACACCCATAGGGCTTTTAGGAAGGAAGTTCGAGGAATTTGACCCAGTTCAAATGAAGCCTTGGTGATTTACTACCAAGTTACAATGGTGAGTGGCTTGGAGAAGAACTTGCAGGTGGTGTTCCCATGTATTTGCTGCCCCTGTCCACAATGGTGGAGGAGGTCATAGGTTTGCAAGGTACTTTCAAGGGAACCTTTCTGAGTTCAGCAGTGCCTTATAGATGGCTCGCACAACTGCCACTGTGCATCGGTGGTGAACGGAACAAGCTATGAAAATTGTGGATGTAGTGTCAATCAAGCAAGTTGCTTTATCCTCAACTGTGTCGAGTCTCTTGAATATTTGGAGCTGCACTCATCCAGGCAACTGTGTACTTTTGTAAGTGGGTAGAACAGATGAAGTAAGTGGGTAAGGAGGCATGTTAACTGCTGAGTAGGGTGACAAAGTGATAGGGTGGCTACTGAGTAGAGGGGCAGCTGTATTGAAGAAGGGTCTAGGCCTGAAACATCAGCCTTCCTGCTCCCCGACGCTATTTGGCCTGCTGTGTTCATCCAGTTCTACACCTTGTTATCTAACATTTTAATGAAGCTGTCACTTGTACTGTGAGCACAGCCTCCAGTCGAGACAGGTGATTTTGTAGCTTTTGAATCTCAAATGATAATTTGTATTGGGCACAGCTATCAAAGAAACCCTACAAAATTTAAGCAATTGAGACCTTGAAACTAGAAACCAGAGAGCATTTTTCTAAGCTGCATGAGATGTAGTCCAAGAGCTTCAATCAAGGGAAAACTATTGATGTTTATTTTCTCCCTATTTTAGAAAGGTCTTTGCATATTTAAGTCACTTCAGGATGTTACACCACTGTTTACTAGCAATAGCTTCTTCAACCTTCAATGCATGACAGCACATTTACCAAAGGGAAAAGTACTTTAGTGCATTTCAATCTTTGAATAATGGCAACTAATGTGTTGGTCAACTTGTGTTTTTAGGTCAGAAACCTTTGCTGAAGCACTGCAACTTCAAAAAAGAAAAATCTACATTACTATACATTATCTAAGAGTAACTTTTGATTTTGTTAAAATCTTCAAGGCTTACCTGTCAGAAAGTTCTTGATTCCTCTTTTGGCTTCCTCTCTGAAATCCTTCATTCAGGTGATATGTTTCATGGTTTCCAAAACTCATACTAGAATATAAAAAATGGTGTGTGTGGTGGTTGGGGTTGGAGAAAGGAAATATGAAGTCTACATTCTTTTTCATTACCAACCCCATTCCCAATTTTATCATCAGACAAGCATCTGGCTCTATGTAGAGAAAAAAATCAACAGAAGTGTATCACTTTCACTGTAAATGTATCTTGCCATTTTACTGCAAGTAAAATCAGAGTTTGGGAGATAGATGTATCCACCTTAAGAAAAAAATAGGAAAAGTTTATATTTCATTGATACCAAAAATTACTACCTCTTCAATCATTTGCAGATTGAATATCAGAAGTCATGGAAGCCTACCACACCATATCCCAATATGCAGCACCTATTTCCCTGTGGACGGACATTTAGCGTGTTCTTTGCACTAACTCTCCCACTTAGGTAATTCATTTGTTAACATCAACAATTTGCATGAACATTGTACCTTTAGTATAACATTTAAAGATCACTCATACGAAAAACCAGAGCCAGAGGAGGTGATATTAGGAAGGGTCACCAAAGGTTGCACCTCGACAGGGAATCTGAGAAAGTTTATCAAGGAGAAGAAAAAAGGTGAAGGGTTGGTCATGAAAATTACAAACAGCTTTCTCTCAATGGCAATGTTATGTTAATATGCAGAACAGCATCAATTCTGTTAGCTTTCAAAAGAGATTTGGCTGTTTCCAAGCCTTAAACACAATACAAATATTGGAAGCATTCTTCATCAGAGCGGAAGCTGACAAATTAAGTACTCTTGTTCTGGTATTTTTCTGTGTATGCTGAGCTTGTGTACTGGAGTGAAACATAACATCAATGGCAGACTGGCTACGTGCCCTAAAATCTTTCCTTAGAAAAAAATTGAGTCAGGTTGTATTTCCACAGTATGAAAAAAATGTACACACCTGACTGCCTGCATGCATTCATGATCCTCAAATAGCAGCACAAACTATCTGCATAAGACTTGCCAAGCATGTGTGGTCTTGCATTATAGCCAGACACATAATTAGCTACGTAATTCTACTTTGAAGAAATTGCCTCCCATTATGAAATGAGAAAAATGAAGTTTTTATTTCAGCTGCTAATGGTTTAAGGTTTAACAGCAGGAACCGATATGCTTTTCTGTAAGGAGTATTTACGACACCTCAAATATAGCAGTTTGCAGCAGAAAATTGATTCCAGCCTTATCCCTTATGAGTGCTTAGGTGGCAGTGGGATAGAAGTCCAGAGTGGTTGTCACTTGCATGATCACCAATCGCTTTACTGACATTGCAAATCAAATTGCATTAAGCAGCAGAACTCATGGGTTATTTCAATGTGCGCTTCACTCCATGCTCTAAGCTCTGTTCCGGCCGTTTGTCCATAATGCAACCTTCTGGGGGTAGGTTGTAGAGCCTCTTCGAAGCTTTATTTGCTTTGGATGCAAATGCCTTCTGCTGATCTTTTAAAATGCCACAATTTTGCTGCTATTAGTCTGTTAAATCATTTAAAAATCTCCTATTTCAAGTTAATTCTTACATCAGAAAAGTTCCAAATGCTTCTAAAGAATTGACTTCAACAAGCAAAATCAAGATGTCATTGAGCAGCTTGCAAGACTCCGACAAAACTTTACTTTCACTCCAAGTAAAATATTTACATTTAGGCAATTTATATAGGTAAAGAAATCACAGGTGAGAATGACACATTTTCCTATATATTTATAAAACTATAAGGCTTCTTCAATTCTTTTCTGTTATGCTTCTTATACTGTGAAATATTCTCCAATACCACTGAAAATGAAAATGTAAATAAAACAACATCGTACTTGGTGGAGCAATCTAGATACAGAAATAATATTTTGCAATATGTGAGCCACCAATCCAGATGCTGGATTGCGGCATCTCACAACATGCTCCTTTAATTGGGGTGTGTCATTTCTCACAGCTCAAAAACAGTTGTGCTATAACATGCTGGAAGCACCAGCTGATAATTGTATAATAAAAACAGTCAAAGCAGAAAAAAAAGAGAAGCAGGGGTTGAACTATTTAAACTGTTCCAATTCTAGGCCAAAAATTTGATTTGCATTGCATTAACAATTTTCACAATGTTGAAAGAATATTTATAGTACTAAATTCTAGCTCTAATTTTCTGTAATGAGTTTAATGGCCAATAAATGTGCAAATCCAGCAAGTTCTCAGAGACACCAAGGAGGCTAGGAGTGAGATCCTGTTTGTGCAAAGTTACCCAAGGTATAGCTGTTAATTGCTTTAATTGCGGTGTATTAACAATGAAGAGCTTTATTCTTCCCAGATGATCTAGTCCATTATTCATCAACTGTCAATGTACCAAAAAAACGTTAAAATTCATCTATCATTCAACTATCTAGCAACTAATACTAGCTATAGGCTGTTGCAATTTTGGGTTATTTGATCTGTCTTAATAACAAGTGTTACTTTGAACGTAAAACTAGCTCATAGTGCATGCTGGATCTTGCGGCAGTGTTATTTTGCACCAATAAAAGATGCAATTAAATTCTTTAACTCACTATAAAAATACTAAATTGGATCCCATTGAGTTTGAACAGCTGCACAGTAAGCACATTCCAATACATATTTTTACAGGCGCCGAGGTGGAATATCAGTTATTCTTAGCATCTTTCAATAATTGTAAATTCACTAAGGATTACAGATAATCTTGCCTCCTTTAAAAACTGGGGTGAGAAATCATTAAGACCATTTCATACAAGGGATTGAGAGACAATAAATTAGGTTACACATCGGGCTGAAATTTCCCATTTTCGATCAAAGACTTTTTTGAAGTGAGATTCATGGCTCTAACTGGAGTTTCTCACCCAGTCTTCCAATCCTCACCTCATTAGTTGTGTAACCAGGCAATATGGTACTCATCTTGTGGAATCAATAGGGCAGAAGTGCTTGTCACTGCTGGTCCTCCCAATGCTCACACAGCTGGCTCCTCATTTAAAGCCCAGCAACAGACCACTTCAGATCCCTCAAGCCAGGAACCGCCCTCACATTGTGGCACTCAAGACTCTGCATTCAGCATTAGGCCCAGTAAGGAAGGTTAGTTCGTCACTTCACCAACAGCAGCCTGGAGCTCCTGGCTGAAGGGGTGTTGGAGAGGAAAGTGGTGCTTTATACTGGTGACTGCAAAGGAGGCCACATCACCAGACTCAGCCAAACTGTACTGAGATATCTCCCTAGGTGAGCACAGCATCCCAAATGAAACAAAATAGTGTATGCAGAAGGTTAATGATCTTTTGTTCTCCACAAGGCTGAATGCCACCTTTCCTCTGTTTCCTCACACGCAGAAGGGCAGCACTCACTCTAACTCTGTCTCTGCATATCTACCTCATAAGTGTTAGTGGACTACAGCTCTCACTAATTGCATGCAAAATATCTACCTAGGGACACTCACCCACCTCATCCTCTCAAGCTATTAAACATTTCTGTCCTCTACTCTTGCCATTCAACATGGGGATACTTCAAAAGTATCACTTGTTGTCACGACTTATAGCTCTGCCATCCAATTCCATCATATGTAATCCCTACCTTGGTCTCATTACAAGAAAGATTGTCCCACCACCAGGCCAAGACTGGCAGGCCAATGTTTCCTCATCCCACTGGAAACAAAACCCTGGGCCAGGCCATAGAAAGGTGTGACCAGTCATGTGGGGATAAAGAGGCCTCAAGGAGTATTTAACCCTTTAATGCGCTACACAGCTGTCCCATTACCACCAATGCTAACTGATTCTTAACCTACACAAGCTTCTACCTCTCAGACATAACTAATTCTTTCTCTTTGCTTTTCATCAATGACCTTCCCTGCAATATAAAGTCAGAAGTGGGGAGGTTTACTGATGATTGCAAAATGTTCAGCACCATTCACAGAAACCAAAACAGTCCACGTCCCAAAAAGGCCATAAGAAATGGGAACAGGAGTAGGCTGTTGACCCTAAGAGCCTTCTCCCCCATTTAATAGGATCTTTGTTGATTCCTCACGTCCACTTTCTTCATAACCCATGATTCCTTTACTGATCAAGAATCTACTTAACTCAGCTTTAAATATACACAAGGGCTGTGTTCCCCACAGCTCCCTGTGACAAGGAGTTCTAAACACTCATAACCCTCTGAGAGAAGGAATTCTTCTTCATCTCAGTCTTAAATTGATGTTTTTTTTTATTCTGAGACGATGCCCTCTGACCCTAGACCCTCCCATGAGGGGAAAACATCCTCTCAGCGTTTACCCTGTCAAGCCCCTTGTGAATCCTATATGTTTCAATGAGATCACTTCTCACTCTTCTCATCTCCAGTAAATAGAGTTCTGTTCAGAACGGGCAGCGGCAGTCTGCACTGACTGGCTGGCAGGCAACATCAGGAGCGGCTGAGTAGAACAATGGCAGCCAGTAGTTTGAGTCTTGCCTCCACGCAGCTATTGCCACTTCTCTTGGGTAGCACTTCAGCAATCTTAATAATCTGGTTCTGGGCTGATTGCTGACCTGTTGGGAGATCCTACAAGCCACCTCAAACACTGCACAACGAAAACTGCAGCAGGACAAGATTTAATTACTTCAATTTAACATTGCACCACGGCATTCATTTGGTATTTTCTGTTTCAGCTGCATCAGAAGCCAAAACATTGACAATCCAACACTACATTGTGGTTTGTACTGCAAGAGTTATCATGGGATTGGCCACCACCTCCATCTGGGAAAAAACAATCTCCAAGCTCCTGCACAACACCCTCTGACATGCTCGAGCAGATCTCTTCCACGTATCATGGCAATGGTAGAAGATATGCCAATCCACCAGAAGCATTTCATGGTATGAGTCAATCAGCCTCTTCTGTATAACAGTTCACTGATTTCCTCACCTGAGTTTTCTGCAGCAGAATTCATGCATGGACTTGACCACTTGGGAACTGGCATCCACACTATCTTTGCCCCCTGCTCCTCGGTCACACATGCCTGGTGACTCATTAAACATGCGATACTGCCTTTATGCTTTTTACCCTCTAAATCTCATTCAGAGCCATTATACAAGCTGCCAGCTGCAAGGCTGGGAATAAGTGAGGGTGTTGCTCCTTCATTAGTCTTTGACTCCTTTTGCATTTCAGGCTCTGGTCCGGGTACAGTTTTAATGAACTTGAAAGGATCAAAACGCAACAGCAGGGTTGTGCTAAAGGAAGGGGTGAAGCAAAAGTGCGTGCTTACACTTTCTCTAGCCTTAAACATCAGAGGATGGGGCAGAAGTCGGATGTGAGAGGGTGGTTTGATATGAGGCTACCGTCTTTACATTGATTACAGTTTCACTGCTGGCCAAGGTCTCAGTTCTAGCAATACCAGTGACTGCCAACACAGTGCCCATCATCAAGGCAAGGACATGCAGCCCATGCCACTCTTACAGTCAGATGCTTTGCTTTCCATTGTACTGTAAGAGGGATTGGATTGTGATACTATTTTATAACGCTTTTAGGTGATATATCAACCAGACTTAACCATCTGGCAGTGTGCATGCGTTGTGAGATAAATATGAGGTTTTCAATGTTGAGTGCGAAGTGAGCTGTGTTTGTGGAGCTTGGGTCTTTCTTGGTGTAGACTGTTGAGAGATGATTGATGCGGGGTGTGATAAATTGAGCAGTACTCAAGGCTTGTGATTTATTATAAAGATATGGGTTATGATGCTGCATTGACTGATCTTGCGCATTCACATAAAGGTCATTTAATGTTTTGTGGCCCCGCATATAGATTCTTGAGGTGAGACTACTGATACTGATCTTGACGAAAATCTGGTGCCATTTCCTTTGCAATGTCTGTATGAAGGGTCTCCTAGCCCTGTGAGGGGAGGAATCTCCAAATTGTGCCCAAAGCCTACAAATGCTGGCTCAGATAAGATTAGGGCACAAGCTCTGGCCTATTGAACCACTTACACTCCTTCATGTATTCATAACTTCTTCATGGTGGTCAGTGGTTAGCCCTACAGCAGCAGGAATCCCAAGTTTGATTCCAGCACATTCTCCCCATAACTGCGTGATTTTCCAAAGATGTACAGGTTAGGTAGGTTGGCTATGCTAAATTACCTGTAGTGTCTCAGGTGGGAAATAAGGAATGGGATAGGGAATGGGTCTGGGTGGAATGCTCTGTGGAGGTTGGAGTGGACTTGATGGGCTGAATGGCCTGCTCCCATGCTGTAGGGATTCTATGATTATGATTCTCCAATGAGTTGAAACACGTGCAGGCTGAATGCACCTTACATTTGTCAAAACTTCAGCCCTCTGTTGTGATGCTAGTCATTCAGCAGTTTGCTGGGATGCATACCACCATCATAACCATCCACAGGTACACAGTAGCATGTGTGTTGTCTGTATGACATTGAACGGGAATGGGTTAATCACACATTGTGATTCCTACATTCATTTTTAAGGACAATTATGAGCGCGTGCAGAAAATAGTCAAGAAGGCTAATGAAATGCTGACCTATATATAACTAAAGGGCTGGAGTATAAGGAAGCAAATGTTATGCTGCAATTATACAAAACAGTATTTAAACCCCACTTAGAGTACTGTGAGCAGATCTGGGCCCCACACCTTAGGAAAGATGCTTTGACCTAGAGGAGTGCAACACAGGTTTACAAGGACAATACTTGGATTTCAGGTGTTAAGTTAAGAGGAGATATTAGATAAATTAGGCCCTTATTCTCCAGAATTTAGAAAGTTCAGTGGTGATCTAATTGATGTCTTCAGGATACTAACAGTGAAAAACTGGGTAGATAAAGAAATTATTTCCTCTGGTTGAAGATTCTAGAACCAGGGGACATAGTCTAAAAATTCGGATGAGACCACTCAGGAGAGATGTTAGAAAGCACTTTTACATGCTAAGAGTAGTGGAGGTTTCAAGCTCTCTTCCTCAAATGGAAATCAATGCTAATTCAGTTCTTAAATTTAAATCTGAGACAGACAAACTTTTATTAGGCAAGTGCATCAAGAGAAACAGCCCCATGGCAGGTATATGAAGTTAGGCCACAGGTCAGCCATGATCTTATTGAATGGTGGAGCAGTCTCGAGGGGCTGAATGGCCTACTCCTGTTCCGACGATTTTAGCTGAGAATTACACAAATAACTTAACAGATTCATAAAAATGTTTAAAAAGTAAGCTGTGACAAGCAGTATTAACCGCATCTAAATTTCAATATGACCTAGGCAGAACATTTTAAACTGCAAAATAAGCAGTATGATACTGTGTAGTTTATTTTCAAATGAGTCACACCCTTCCAAATGTTTTTAATTGGTGTTTTACTCAACTTGCTGCATTCATTTCTTTTCCATGCCAATTTTTCTCCTTCCTGCTTTCTACTGAATGTGAGTCCGTATATATCAGTTAAATTTTCGAATCACATCTAAGTGGTTAATTTTCATGGTTGAGTTTGAATATAAGAAAGATATAGAACTGTAAGAGTGATCGCAACCATGCTTGAACCTATCCTCAGCTGATTCAAAGTGGTATTGCTCCTAAACTATTTTGTTTTACCCAAGATCTCTATAACATTTCAGTCGTTCCCCTAGGCAGATTGAAATGAGATCAGTGAGGTATACATCAGAGATTGAAATTGACACCTTTAGTCTGTAAGACTCATCAGTCCATAGAAGAAGAACCTGCAGTAGTGATTTACTGAGTCATTTGGGAAATTCCATGTTAGCCAGTTCTATTATGTTTGGCGCTGCGGTTTTATGATAACTGCAATTACCATAAATGTGAAGCAACTTTCCTCTATGGTAAGGTATCATAGTTACACGGTGACAAAACAACATATAGCAGGCTTGTACATGCCTTGTGTACCCATATGTGTTGACTGCAAAGGCTTTATGCATTAAA
Organism: Stegostoma tigrinum; assembly: GCF_030684315.1. Taxonomy (NCBI): domain Eukaryota; kingdom Metazoa; phylum Chordata; class Chondrichthyes; order Orectolobiformes; family Stegostomatidae; genus Stegostoma; species Stegostoma tigrinum. The sequence continues at coordinate 30,355,307 of NC_081373.1, forward strand.
ATACTTTTAAATCGTGAGTATGCAGAGTTTACCAAAAAATTTAAATCAAGCATTTTGTTGTAGCTTCTCGATGTAAGGAACACCAGCTTAAAAAAAAATCAGTGTAATCTATGACAAATAGCTACGATCCATAGTATGGTCTTTGATCATTCAGAAAATCATAATTTTAGTTATTAGATTACTCTATTGATGAGTGAAGGTGTTGCCCTGCAGTATTATTAAGCGTCTTTAATGCATACTAAAAAGCTGAAAATGATGACATTCATATTCTTAATCACTTGAATGAACTATTATAAAGCATAATAAAAACAAAAAGAACTGCAGATCTTGTAAATCAGGAACAAAAACAAAGTTGCTGGAAAAGCTCAGCAGGTCTGGCAGCATCTGTGAAGGATAAAACAGAGTTAACATTTCGGGCCCGGTGATTTTTCCTCAGAGCTCAATTAGATTATAAAGCTTACCTCTGAAGTAAAGATAAGTGGCCTGTCTCCTTGATATACTACCAAACCACTTCTTATTCACAGACCTACATTTGCAGGCCCCATCAGAAATTCCTGTCAGAGATAGTAGGAACTGCAGATGCTGGAGAATCTGAGATAATAAGGTGTAGAGCTGGATGAACACAGCAGGCCAAGCAGCATCAGAGGAGCAGGAAAGCTGACATTTCGGGCCTAGATCCTTCATCAGAACCTAGATCCTGTCAACTGCTTTACAAAATGATGGACGCAACAAATTCAAGAATCCCGTGAGCAGTAACACAAAGTACTGAGATATAAGGATGGGGAGGGGAAGTGGACTACAAAAAGTGAAAAGGAGAAGAAACAAAAGAACCATTACATTTTTAAACGATCTCAGTCGGTTTGACGAGATGGAAATGAATATCTGATAAGAAAATTTGGCAGCTGCAAGATTCATAGTCATGCAGTTATACAACACAGAAACAGACCCCTCAGCTCAACTTGTCTATGTCAACCAGATTTCCGAAACTGAATTAGTTCCATTTGCCTACGTTTTTGGCATATCACTCCAAACCTTTCCTATTCATGTAACTGTTTAAATGTCTTTTAAAGGTTGTAACTGTACTCACCTCTACCACTTCCTCTGGCAATTCGTTCCATCTACACACTACTCTCTGTGTGAAAATGTTGCCCTTTAGGTCCCTTTTAAATCTTTCCCCTCTCACCTTAAACCTTTTCTGAAGAAGGGTCTAGGCCCAAAACATCAGCCTTCCTGCTCCTCTGATGCTGCTTGGCCTTCTGTGTTCATCCAGCTCTACAACTTGTTATCTCTTAAACCTATGCCCTCTAGTTTCGGACTCCACCTCCCCTGGGGAAAAGACCTTGCTATTCACATTGTCTACCCCTGTCATGATTTCTACACCGTCATCTCTATGCTCTGAGGAAAAAGGTCTGAGACCAGCCAGCCTTTCCTTATAATTCAAACCTTCCAGTCTCAGTAACATCCTTGCAAATATTTTTTGCATATTATTCAGCTTAAAAACATCCTTCCTATAATTAAGCAATCAGAATTGTACACAGTACTCCAGAAAAGACCTCACTAATGTATTGTACAGCGGTAACAATAATGTCCCAATTCCTATACTCAGTGTTCAGACAATTGAAGGCATGTCTGCCAAATGCCTTCTCCACCATGATCTTTACCTGTGACTCCACTTTCAAGGAACTATGTGCCTGTACCCCTATGTCCTTCTGTTCGACACCACTTCCCGGGGCCACTAGCATTAAATGTGTAAGTCTTGCCCAAGGGAAAAGCTAGCTGTGACCAATACGAATGTTAAATTTCAGAGAGCAGAAGTTTATGTTTTCGTAAGTCTTTTGTGAAGGAAGCTTACTCGCAATTTCTTCTTTTAAATTGCTGTCATTATACCTGAGTACGCTTTTCACCGTTTCCCTTCAAAGCAGCTGCACTTTTTGAAAAAGGTGTTTCTGCTTTTCTTCACTCATGGGATACGGATGTCATTAGCTGGGCCAGCATTTATTGCCTATCCCTAATTGCCCTTGAAAAGGCAGTGGTGAGCTGCTTTCCCAAACCATTTGGTGTAGGTATATCCACAACGACATTAGGGAGGGCTTTCCAAGTCTTTGTTCTATCAATATTGAAGGAATGGCAATATATTTCTAAGTCTAGATCATAGATTATAGATTACCTACAGTGTGGAAACAGGCCCTTCAGCCCAACAACTCCACACCGGCCCTCAGAGCCTCGCACCCAGACCCATTCCCCTAAAACCCACCTAATCTACACAACCCTAAACACCAGGCACAATTTAGCATGGCCAATCCACCCCAGCCTGCACATCTTTGGACTGTGGGAGGAAACCGGAGCACCCAGAAGAAACCCACACAGACAGGGGGAGAACTTGCAAACTCTACACAGACAGTCGCCCAAGGGGGAATCAAACCCGGGTCCCTGGTACTGTGAGGCAGTAGTGCTAACTGCTGAGCCACCGTGCCAGCCCAGATATTGAGTGGCTTGGAGGGGGACTTGCAGTTGGTGATGTTTCCAGTTGGTACTGTTGGCATCCTTCTAGATGATAGTGATGTGGAATAAGTTGCTGTCTTAGGACCCTTGTTGAATTTCTGTAGCCTGACTTATAGATAGTGCGCACTGCTGGTGTCTGAGTGACTGAATGTTTGTGGATGTGGTGCCAGTCAAGTAGGCTTCCTTGTTCTGGATGATGACAAGCTTTTTGAGTTATCGTGGTATCTTGTGTTCAGATATTACTAAGTTTCCTGATGATTCTGGCACTTCATAAACCAAAATATTCTAATAGTGCCCTGAGTAATTCAATCTTAGATTCCGAATCAAGATTGATCTTCTTACTGATGGTCATGTTTTCTAGCGCATCTGCCCATGTATTAAAGTGCATGGCTGATATGTTAGGATTATCAAATATCTGTTTCAATGGGGAGCTCAGAAGTATATGTATTGCTGGTGGGTTTTGAAATTGAGCCATGACTGTTCTGTACTGAATCGGATTGTGGGTGTAACTGCACCACATGGGCTGTAGCATTTCATTGGACAATTCACCACCAACTCCTCTCAGAAAATTAGGCAATAAATGGTGGCCGCACCAGCAATGCCCATATCCTGTGAATTAACAGGAAGATCAACAAGGAATCATCTGGTAACAAAAACATTTAATCAAGCCTTGGAAGTAATTATCAAAAGGTAATTAAATGAGAAACTCAATGTACAGCTGAACCTGTTGAGTTTTTCTTCTATTAGTCCTCACCATCTTGTAAAAGCACTGCTGTCTCCAGCTTTTACTTGCTGAGTTCCCATAGATTTACGCACAGAAAACGTCAACTCAGCATCTGTACCATCTCAAGTCAGACGCGGAGGATAGACAAATGGACTGCTGTTCTCCAGTTTGTAATAAATTTCTCATAGGAACTATTCACAGACTTTTCTTTATTAAAAAATGCATGCCATGTGAGTTTTTAACAGTGCACAAGTGAGTAGACTAAAGAACTCCAGTATTTCTGTGTTCAGAAGAACTGTGAATAAACAGATGTCCAATATCACCACATTTATGAAAGTTATGGTCATGTTTCAAATAATATAACTTATTTAAAGGCTCACTTCATCATATGACTTTAAAGTCCTCCAGGGTATTTTCAGAGTGAGGTTTGTGTGCTGTTTATTTTTTGTTTGCTACAGAACATAAAGCATGTTAAATGGGGAAAAGAGTGTTGTTGGATTATACCCAAAAGGATACAAAAACACCAATTTGTTCAGGTCACATCCTGAGCTATGCAGGAGAACTACCTTTTCACTTCACACTTTTGAGAAGTTTGAAATTATGTGGCTGACGTCAGTTAAAATTTAAATCCACAAATGATTTATTCCAATCCAGACCATCCTTTTTCATCATTTGATCTACCTATTTGTACCATCTTTTCAAAAATACCTAGTTGAAAGTTAGGAATTTCATTACTTAAAATGATAAAGTTTACTTGTTTAAACATGTATAACAATTTTATAATTCACCAAATTAAAATATTTCTAAACATAGCTTCAGTTTTGAAAGTTTCAATTGTCAATGTGTATGAAACATGCCAGAACAACTGAGTGTTTAAAAGTAAGTGTTTGAGAGGATAAATCTATTTGCTCCATGATTTGTGTTGTTACACAGACAGATTATCAGGCCTCTCTCAAGTTGAAATGTGAGAGACAGTTTCTTGAAGTTTATTTACAGCAAGCCAGCCTTCAACTGGAACCTGGCTGCAGCCTTCCACATCGTCCACTGCCCCAAAAAACAAGAGGAAGCCCAGCTTCAAAGGTAGTGCCTACCCTGAACACTTATCAAGAATGATTAACTCTAATCCTAGTCCCTCGTCTAGAAGCTGCAGTAGTTTTTCCTTCAATGTCTTCAGAAAAGGGCTGCTAACCTGTATCATTTCACTGGCGATTTTCAAAAGTTTCTATGAGGTGGTGGCAGAGTCTGCCAAACCATTCAAACAGTTTGCCAGGTTGTGTTGGAAGCTGTGAACTATGAGGTGAGATTTGACGGCTCCAGGTATGCTGCTGAGTATTTGGTTGCGGGTTCAAAGTTAGTGATTGACCAGCTCAGAAAACAATGAATAAGCAGTAAGACTATTGGAAGTCAATCAACCACAAGAAGACAGGAAAAGTTCACCTTACCCACTGATGCTGTCTTCTTTCCAAAAATAAAACCCATCTATTGACAATGAATGTATAACTTTTGACAATGAGGACAAACACCCAAACCTGACTCCATAGAATCCCTACAATGCAGAAGAAGGCCATTTGGCCCATCATCAGTCTTGGATCATTGGAATCGCTTTAGGGGAGAAGTGACCTGTATAAGAAGGATGGATTGTACCTGATTTGGAAGGGGACTAATATACCGGTGGGGAGACTTGTTAGAGCTTCTCGGGAAGATTTAAATTAGTAAGGGGGAATGAGTTGTGGGGGGTGGGGGGACAGGCAAAGGCTAGCGGGACCCAGGCAGGTAGTGGGGAAAGAGATCTGATACAGTTGTGGAAAGGAGTAACTCAAACAGTCAAGACAGGCAGGAACAAAGCAGAGAACAAGGTAGGACTGATAAATCAGTCTGCATTTATTCCAATGCAAGAGGCCTAACAGGTGAGGCAGATGAACTCAGGGCATTTTTGGGACCATGGGACTGGGATAGCAAAGCAATTACAGAGACAAGACTCAGGGATGAACAGAACTGGCAGCTTAATGTTCCAGGGTACAGATGTGAGAGAAAGGATAGAAATGGGGCCAAGAGAGAAGGGGGAATGGCATTTTGATTAAGGGTAACATTAATGTTATACTTAAGGAGGATATTCCTGGGAATACATCTAGGGAAGCTATTTGGGTGGAACTGAAAAATAAGATAGGGATAATCATGTTATTGCGATTGTACTACAGACACTCCAACAGTCAGTGGGAAATTGAGAAACAAATTTTTAAGGTGGTCTCAGTTATCTGTAAGAATAATAGGATGGTTACGGTTGGGGATTTTATTTTTCCAAACATAGACTGGGGCTGCAATAGTGTTTTAAGGGCTTGGCTGGATGGGGAATATGTTAAGTGTGCACAAGAAAATTTTCTGATTCATTTTCTGGATGTATTACTAGAGAAGGTGTAAAACTTGACCTACTCTTGAGAAATAAGGCAGGGCAGGTTTTGGAGGTGTCAGTGGGGGAGCACTTTGGGACCAGTGACCATAATTCTATTAGATTAAAAATAGTGATGACAAAGGATAATCTGGATCTAAGAGTTAAAGTTCAAAATTGGAGGAAGACCATTTTTGACAGTTTTAGGCAAGAACTTTCAAACTTTGACTGGGGTCAGATGTTTGCAGAGAAAGGGACAGCTGGAAGATGGGAAGCCTTCAGAAATTAGATAACAGAAGTCCAAAGACAGCGTGTTCCTACTAGGATGAAGAGCAAAGCTGGTAGGGAATGCTGGATGACTAGACTAATTGAGGGTTTAGTTAAGAAAAAGAAGGAAGCATACGTCAGATATAGATAGCAAGGAGTCAGGAGTAGACTTATAAGTCTATAGATAGCCTGACTTATAGATAGTGCGCACTCCCAGGACCTTGCAGAAGAGTATAAAGGCAATAGGAGTATACTTAAGAGAAAAATTGGGAGGGCAAAAAAGTGGCATGAGAAAGCTTTGGTAAATAGGGTCAAGAAGGATCCTACAAATACAAATAAGGACAAAGAGGTTACCAGGGAGAAAATAGGGCCTCTTAAAGATCAGCAACACCACCTTTGAGTGGAACCGCAGGACACGAGGGAGGTACTAAACATGTGTTTTGCAGTAATATTTACTGTGGAGAAGGATGTGGAAGATACAGAACATAGGGAAATAAATAGCAACATCTTTAAAAAAATGTCCATGTTACAGAGAAGGAGGTTCTGAACATCTTAAAACACATAAAGGTGGATAAATCCCCAAGACCTGGTAAGTTCACCCTAGAACTTTGTGGGAAGCTAAGGCTGAGATATCTATTGCTGAGATATTTGTATGATGGATAGCCACAGGTGAGGTGCTGAAAGACAGGAAGTTGGCTAATGTTGTGCCCCTATTTAAGACAAGTGGTAGGGAAAAGCCAGGGAACTATAGACTGGTGAGCCTAACATCAGTGGTGGGCGGTTGTTGGGGGGAATCCTAAGGGATAGGATTTATGTGCATTTGGAAAGGCATGAGCTAATTAGGGATCGTCAACATGGCTTTGTCTCACAAACTTGATTCAGCTTTTTTGAAGAAGTAATGAAGAGGATTCATAAGGGTAAAACGGTGGATGTGATTCACATGGGCTTCAGTAAGGCGTTTGATGCAGTTCCTCATGGTAGATTACTTACAAAGTTTGGTTGACATGGAATACAGGGAGAATTGGTCATTTGGATACAGAACTGACTCAAAGGTAAAACGCAGAAAGAGGGTTGGGGTGGAGGGTTGTTTTTCAGACTGGAGGCTTGATACCAGTGGTGTGCCACAAGAATGGGTGCTGAGTGCACTATTCATTATCATTTATATTAATGGTTTGAATGTGAACATAGGAGGTGTGTTTACTAAGCTTGCAGATGACACAAAAATTAGAGGTGTAGTGGACAGCGAAGGTTACTTTACAGTACAATGGAATCTTGATCAGATGGGTCAATGGGCCAAGGAGCGGCAGATGGAGTTTAATTTAGATAAATATGAGGTGTTACATTTTGGAAAGGCAAATCAGGGCAGGACTTATACACTTAATGCAAGGTCCTGGGAGTGTTACTGAACAAAGAGATCTTACAGTGTAGGTTCATTGCTCCTTGAAAGTGAAGTTGCAGGTAGCTAGGGTAGTGAAGAAGGCATTTGGCATTCTGCTGTTATGGGTCGAGTATAGGTGTTGGGCTGTTATGTTGCAGCTATACAGCACATTGTTTCGGCCATTTTTGGAACACTGCATATAATTCTGGTCTTCCTCCTTTCAAAAGGTTGTTGTGAAACTAGAAAGAGTTCAAAAAAGATTTACGAGGTTATTGTTAAGGTTGGAAGTTTTGAGCTATAGGGAGTGGCTGAACAGGCTGGGGCTATTTTCCCCTGGAGTGTCAGAGGCTGAGGGGTGATCTTAGAGAGATTTATTAAATCATGAGGGGCATGGAGAGGGTAAATAGACAAGATCTTCTCTCCAGGGTGGGGGGGGGAGTTCAAAACTGGAGGGCATAGGTTTAGGGTGACAGGGGTAAGATATAAAAGGGACCTAAGGGGCAACTTTTTCACACAAATTTTGGTTCCTGTTTGGAATGTGCTGACAGAGGAAGTGGTGAAGGCTGGTATGATTACAACATTTAAAAAGCAACTGGCTGGGTATATGAATAGGAAGGGTTGAGAGGGATATGGATCAAATGCTGGCAAGTTGGATTAGATTTGTACAAGATATCTAGTCAGCATGGACAAGCTGGACCCAAGATTTTGTTTCCATAATGTATGCCTCTATGACTCTAAGCCCACACTGAACTTCTAAAGAGCATCCCACCCAGATCCACCCTGTAACCCTGCATTTTCCATGGCTTATCCATGTGGCCTGTTTATCCTGGATAATTTAAAATGACCAATCCACCTAACTTGCACATCTTTCGACTATGGGAAGAAACCAGAGCACCCAGAGGAAACCCACACACACAGGGAGAATGTGCAAACTCACCACTGACAGTCACCTGAGGCTGGAAATGAACCCAGATTCCTGGCAATGTGAGGCAGCTATCCTAACCACTGAGATGCCATGCCACCTCATGCATGTTTTCCTCTCAGCCCATGATGCATGATGCTAGCTCAGAATTGGCAGGTGCAATGTATTGTTGCTGGACCATGTTCTTGCTTCTTGCCACACTGAGAGAATCCCCTCTACCCTACCTCCTCTGTCCTGACATTATATTCCTCAGCATCTGCCCCTCAGTGTCTCCCATCTGTGACTCATTTGGTAGTACTCATGCTTATGAATCAGAAAGCTGTGGGTTTAAGTCCCACTCCGTAGACTGAAGCACAAAAACTTAGACTGATACTCAAGTTCAATACTGAGGGAGTGCTGCACTCTTAGAATTGCTTCAGTTGGATGAGACATTAAACAGAGGCCATCTGCTCTCCTGTGTGAATGTAAAAAATTCTTTTCACTACTTTTGAAGAAAAGAGGGGTAATTCTTCCCAGGGACTTTACCCTTCAATCAACTTCACAAAAGCTGATTATGTGGTACAGGGGCTTCTGCTATAATGCATGTTCCTGCAACACAAATTGGCTATAACATGACTGACTAGTAGTGGGATGCTATTTCTATGGTGCCATTTTCCATACTGCGCTGTTGCACAGGAATGTAACTATCACGTTTTGGCAGAACCCCCTGTATTTGTCACATTGTTGTTTCAGAGTGTTTGCTGTGTGAAAATTGGCAGGTGCTCTTCTTGCACTGTAACAGTGAAGTATTTTTGAAGCATAGCCACTGTGGTAAAGTGCTTTGGGATGACTTCTGATTGTAAAGGTGCTACATAACTTGAAGCGTTTTATTTTCCAATTATTCATAAATCGTTCACAACTTACTAGTCTTACTCGAAGAAAAAAGAAACTTAATTTTTATATCAAACCTATTGAGTTTTGAGCGTTGTTTATAATTTATGAATAATACTGGTCTGATGGTTTGTTGAAAACACTGAAAGCAACGTGCCTTTACACACTGGCTTTGGCAGTTGAACAATCATATCCTATTAATAAAGTCTGATTTTATTTACCAAATGAAGTTACAACATAAACGATTCATCACACTTCTTTCAGTTGCTTATAATTCTATTCTTAGCTGTTAAGGTGTAAAAAATTGAACATTCCATCCATCGAACTTGCCCATTCTATGTGGCTACTTTAATCACATGTCCCGTCCATTACAAGTGTTGTGATTTGTTTTGTCTTCACACGAGTCAGAGAGAATGATTTGTATCTTCATGATCACCATCTGTCAAAAGTGAGTTAAGTTGTTTTTCAAGGACATAATCAGACTGAAAATTGACAACATTTTCTAGAAATCTGATAGTCAATCAATTATTATTTGTAAAATAGATTCTTCTAATCTTGTTTGAAGTTTGTAATTGTATTTATTATTTATTGACTCAGCAGTCAAGTTGTGTGCATGCCTCAGTGTTTCTTTATAGACTTCAACATCTGTTTTCCAATAGGCATAAATTCAGTGATACGGATCCATCCTGTTTTTGAATTATTTACTGAAAATCTTTTTCTGCCCTTTTCTGAATTATCTACTGCAAGTTTTTTCAAAATAAGAACATTCCTGCATTAGAGGAAAGAGTCATAAAAACCCAGTCGAAAGTGCATTAACCTCCACACCTGCAATTTACTTGCAGGTTCAGATCATTATATACACCTACAGATCAACCTCAGTCACAGATACACCTAACAATGGTGCTTTCGGTCTGAGAATGAGTGCAGCAGTGGTAATGGCTTCCTTCTTCAGATGTTCTGACTGCCATTTGCAGTCTCAGAAGGGAAAAAAGGAGATACAGCTTCCTGGGTTCAATGATCCTTGCTAATTGTTCCTCTTCAGCTCTATTAAGGCGGCTGGGAATGGGGAATAGGGAAATAGAATGACTACTATTTGATTTTCTTTAGAAAATAGTCATGGATTAGGGATAAACACGAGTTGAGTGTTCATTATATCTTCTCCCCTTCATTGCTGCAAGTGAAACATTCGAACATCATGGAGAAAAGCTTGGACAGCATCAAAAGGAATCGCAGCTCTGTTGTACCTTCATGTTTACAAGCATTTGGGAATGAAAGATTTTCAAAGAGTCAGACAGATTGCTGTCACAAGTCAACTTTGTGGCTGGTTGAGGCTTGTTTTGACAATAATATTTGTGCTGGGAAATAAAGTATCTTTTCCCTTTGATTTGAGCAGTTATCACCTCCAGGGCAGGTAAACATTCAGATGTTGCTAAAGTTCCATCAACTCTACTTCAACAGCAAATGTCAGTGTTTTCCACACTTACTTTGTACTTTTAATTGAAAATTTGAGTTGAATTGTAACCCTAAAGAAAGATCCAAAATTAAAATAGGCAAAAATGTTCCCACATAACCTTAAATTCCAGGCGTAGATTTGACGCTATTTTAGAATTGTCATAGTAATTGTCACTTCAGCAACAGGGTATGCACACGTTGAAATTAAACCAGTGGATCAAGTTTTAAAAAGAGCCATTCCAGAGGAACTCAATAGTTAAGTCTCAATTTCACTTTACCATCAAGTAAAACATGTTTTGTAATATTTTCACACCATGAAGGTTTATAGCAGTGAAGCAATAATATTGCACAAGCCTGAAATGATAGATTTTGTTTCTAACTTTTTTTTTGTTTCACATGTTGGAAAATGAAATGAAGGTATCAGTTCAAATTATTGGCAAATTCCCAATTATCCGAGGCTTAAAATTTAGTACTAGAATTGGGAGCAGTGCAAGTAAGGTCTGTTAGCCTGCTATCCTGTTCTTAGATCTGCATTCCCATCATGTGAAAACCTACAAAATGTCACGAACAATTTATGAGTTCTAAAACAAACATTGTCCCCCCCGTCCTTAACACCTGTCCATAAGCAGATTGCTATTCTATTTTTCTTCCTTTGTTTCAACAGGATTGCACTTTGCAAGGACCACGACAACACAGTAGAAAAGCAGAAGTAAGGTTTATCTCCTACATTCCTCAAGGTGATGTGTGTTTGTGGGGTAAGAGGAAAAGAAAGCGGGCAGGCTCACAGCACAGGCACACATATAATACATGTAAAAAAGGGATTGGAAAAGATTTTTAAAAATTCAACTAGAAATAACAAGTCAAAAGAACATAGATAACATCTTCACTATATTCATGTTTTAAAGTTGCCATTGTTCCAGAGGGCCATCAGGCTGCTCGCTCATTAAACAGAGAAGACTGGTAGTGAACTTAACCTCTGTCAGGTTGGTTAGCTCAGTTGGCTGGTTGTTCAATACAGGCCGAAACCAGCAGTATGGGTTCAAGTCCTACACTGACTGAGGTTACTGTGAAAGTCCTATCTTCTCGATCTTGCTTGAGATGTAGTGCCCTTAGGTTGAACTTGCCTCTCTGCACGGGGAGAGTGGAGCTCTGGGACAATAGTTACTTTGTTTGTATTCTAGTTTTTAAATTTGGTGTCCAAAAATCTAAATTTGGCATAGGCAGTCTAGAATTGTTTTGTGGATATGTTTGGTTGTCTAGCCAGCAGCTGAACAGTTATAGACATATTCCTCTCTTTGAAAATCTCTTCAAAAGTCATTTGAAGAAGTTTTTCCAAAATAGATCTTCCACTTCACTATTCAGATGAAAGACATTTACTGGTGCAGCATAAGTTCAGGTTGTTGGCTGCTTTTTACAGGATTGGAAACTTTGTTCCTTTGTAGCCTTGAGTTGGGGGTGTTGATATTCACTAGATGTACTGTGAAGCAACGCTGACCCATAAATTATCTGCTGCTTCAAAATCCTACATTCAAAACAGCATAATATAAAGCTTTGTAAGCAAACCTACTGATAGCCTCCTCAAGCAACTTTGAAAGAGATTATCAAGGAGAAAAAGCCGTCTACAACTCCTCATTCCATGGTTAGCCAAACAAATCCTTCTGGAAGTGTAAATTTTAAAGTTTTTGCAAGAAATAATTTTCAGCATAGATCAAGTGATACAATGGAAACTGTGTTACAAGGCAGGAGATGTGATTGAGAACATATAAATGATAAAACTCAGTACTGTTGGGCTGAGATTCATCTGTTGATGTCAGATACCAATTTAGTGGTGGGTATTGATTAACTCTTGAGTCATAAAGGTTGTTGTTAAACAGAAAAAAACTAATGTAAACTGAAAAATGCTATGGTTGACTCTGCCTGCTAGGCAATTGTTGCCTATTGTAAGATGTTAATTGACGAACAGTACGCAGCTATTTTGAAAAGAACCACATACCATTAGGAGTAGCAAACTGATCATATTCACATGAACTGTAAGAAAACCAAATTGAAACTGACTTGAAAAGTAGCTTGGCTTCAAATGTCAATTCAATATTAGCAGGCATTCAGCCGATCCATCATACAAAGTTCGAGAAAGAGGTACTTAACTAGTGAATAATTAATAATCGTAGGCTAGGCAAGGTCAATTGGATGTGAAATTTGCGTGAACTGGAAGTTTCTGGAAGCTAAAATTGTTATCAAAAAGCACAAGTGCAAGAAGTGTTCATTATGTGGATTGTACAAACTGAAAGAGCTAAATTTCCCCTGCAGTTTCGAGAGACAGGAATTGGGGCTGTTTTGTGTATGGAACTTCCCTTCTCCAGGGCAGGGGAGTGAAAATTCATTCACTGGGATTTTCCCTATAATTGGCATGGAGCCCTGTTCTCTGTCCAATAAAGAGCACTAACATTCTCAAAACTGGCCACTCAGTGTCCTTTCGGAAGGCCAGGCCATTGTAAGAAAGACCTAATAATCATGGCTGAGGTCTGGATATTGGTAAATGTAACTAGAGTCTCCAAGAATGGGTTTACCAGAAAATGGCAGACAATAGTTATGTCATTTGTTGGCATTCACAAAGGCCAAAAGTTTCATGGTTTTACTTCTAAAACAGTAATCCACAAGTCATCAGTTCATATCCACAGGTGGGAGAAAGTCAGGAATCAGTTCTCTTTCCCCCTTTCTGCAGAAAACATTACAAAGTAAAGACAGGATGACCCAGGTGTATGACACTCCTATTGGAGGAGAGCTTGGTGGTGTTCATCAAGAAATTAGTTTTATATCTGTTTTTTCATGTCTTGGGGTTCAGTGAACAAAGATAGTGTGTGCTGTTAATGTGTTCTGCTGTCGTAGGTGATGGACACTGCCAAGTAGTTTAATGGGAATTACTGATATTCTGCAATGACTAAGACTGGATTGTTGCCTTGGCCTCAGGAAACATGAATAGGCCCCATTCCCAGTTTAAGGACCAAGTGGGTGATAGTATTGGCCTTTGAGGAACCACAGTGCAGTGCTGGAAGAGAGAGAGAGGAACGTGGGTGCAGAGGTCAGCAGGTTAGAAGACCTTCCTTTGTTCCCAGGGCTAACAGTTCAGTTCTCACCAGTTTCTTATGCCTGGAAAGTCAGCTCTCACACCTCTGTTACCCCATGTGACCAAAGCACTTCTTAAACTCTCTAGAACCACTTACCCAATATCCATAAAAGGGAGGTTTCAGAGATGTTTTTAAAATGAATAAACCAATAAAGCTGTCATTGAACCAAAATCTCATATTGAAAAAAATCTCACTCACAAAAAAATTCAAAAAATGTAAATCCAATCAAGGATCAATCTGTTGCAAAAGCATTCACTTACCATTTCAAAGACAGATAATCCTTTAGTGGTCTCTTAAAACTGTCAAACTGTAAATGCAGGCTCCTGCTGAGATCTGTACATTTTGACACCCACACAAACATTCAGACTGATTTCATCTATAGTAACCAATGTTGGAAATGCAAAGATAATTTTCTGAAAAAGAAAAAAAATTGTGATTTTTTTTCCCCAACAAATTATCTTTGCATTTCCAACATTGTTTTCTCCTTGATATTTTTCTTTTAGATATGCCAGATATCCTTTCAATCAAAGCATTCCAGAAGCAGCTAGCTGCCTTTCTTTACGTGAAAAGTGCTAAATGTCTCGAGTCAAATTATAATGGTTCTGAGGATTTCAAGTCTCTACAGATTAACACACCAGATATCACACACAGTATTTTCTTCAGTTTTGAATGCATAAAGGTATTTTATCCCAACAGTAAATAGTTGCCTTGGCCTCAGGAAACATGAATAGGCCCCATTCCCAGTTTAAGGACCAAGTGGGTGATAGTATTGGCCTTTGAGGAACCACAGTGCAGTGCTGGAAGAGAGAGAGAGAGGAACGTGGGTGCAGAGGTCAGCAGGTTAGAAGACCTTCCTTTGTTCCCAGGGGTAACAGTTCAGCTCAATTTTTAAACAATTTTATGGTTAATATAACTTTACAGGACAGATGCCTGTGATGAATCACTGTAATTACATGCATCTACATTATAATTCAGTCACTAATTAGGATATTTGGATTTGCAAAAACTTTCAACACTTACTTGTTAAGATGTTCTTGGCTGCTCAGCAGATTTCCTCCCAAGAGTATGCAAGTTTCCTTGCAAGGGTCAACAAGTCTCCAACATGGCAGGATTTTCTTAGGAATTTCAAAACCTGCAGTGGCATAAAGCATTAGCCAGGGGAGGAAATTCACATTTCTTCTTTCAGCTGGCAGTATGATCCTGACCACATAAATGAAATATGCAGGGTACAATCATAGAACCCCTATAGAGTGAAAGCAGGTCACTTGACCCATTGAGTCCACCCTGACTCTCCAAATAGCATCCCACCCAGATACATACCACTACCTAACCCTAAAGCAAATCATTTACTCTGGCTAATCCACCTAACCTACACATCCCTGAACACAACAGAGTAATTTAGCACATCCTTTCCAACTAAACTGCACATCTTTGGACTGTGGGAGCAAACCAGAGCACCCAGAGGAGACCCACAGACGCACAGGGAGAAAGTCACCTGAGGGCAGAATGGAACACAAGTTCCTGGTACTGTGAGGTAGCAGAGCTAACCATTGAGTCACTGTGCTGCCCCAAGGCAGTACTGAACCAAGATCTTCACAAACCACAAACTAGCCAAATAAAAATGTGTATGTTTGGGGCTGCACGGCACACTTTAAATTAAATTTATCATCATTATTACCATTATCAACTCCAACAGTATTCCCATCCCCAAGCAAAAATCCAAGGTGTTTGAGGCATTGTACTATTATTGCATTAATGTTTCAAGGGTTGGAAGAGCAAGAAATTGGGCTTGGTCTCACTATATAACTCAGGTGCAGCTTCTTCTACTCGTAAATAACATAAGATTCCAACTTAACTGACTCAGGAATTTCAGACTAAATGTTTACAACTATCCTCTCATTTATACTATGAGGGCAGAGTAGGTGTGGAGGTGACTTATGCTTTCAGCTATCCATTCAATGTCTAGCAGCCTTGTGCAACTATTACACTATTCCTAACACCATTTTATTGTGTGAATGAATTTCTCTCTCAACAGAAATAAAAGCATACAAAAAACTGTCACTTGCCGGCTCACTCATATGCTCAAGAAACAGGAGCAGTTTACTCCAGACTCCAAAAGCGTGGGAATTGATTCACATTGTCTAATGGCTCATTGTGGATATTGATAGACAGGGACAGCCTTGGCAGTGGGAACAGGCTGGGGGAGGATCCTGGTCTTTCAGGTTTTTAGTCTAGGGTCCATTCCCTCAAACATCTTTGGGACTGTAACAACAATATTTTGGAGCTCAGTTTTGAATATGAAAATTTTCAAGTGTCGATTCTGTGCAGCAGCTCAATGACAGAGGTTGGGGTGGTCTTGGTTCTGGACTGGAGGTGACTGAGATTGAATAGCTCACTCAGTTTATTCACTCCACATCAGGGACATTTCATGGACTTAGATTAGTGTGTTGCGGCAGTCAAGCTATAGGAGAGTGTTGCTGCTTGATCCCAGTTTGCACATGTATGGGTTTTGTGCTAGAATCTTTGGAAGAAGCCCAGCTTGCATGCCAACTTGCAACAGGTGATGAATTTCTGCAGGCAGCTAAATTCGAGGGGAACTCTCTATGGCTGCTTCTGGTCAACACAATCAAAGATCTTTGTGAGGTTGATGGTCCAATGCCGTGTATAAAGGTTGCTGTGTCTCTTTGTTTCTCTGTGTTCTCTTTGCAAGGACCACACTAACACTGGAAAAGCAGAAGTAGGGTTTATCTACTACATTTCTCGATGTGATGTGTGTTTGTGGGGAAGACAGAAAGGGAGCAGTCAGGCTCGCAACACAGACACACCTACAAAGATACATGTGAAAAAGGATTGGAAAAGATAAAAAAACCCAACTGGGAACAACTTAAGTGAAAAATAAAAGAACAGAGAGATACCAGCTTCACTATAGCCTTGTTTTAAAGTTGCCATTATCCCAGAGGACCATAGGACTGCTCTCTCATTAGACATATGTCTAGTGGTGAATTTAATCTCTGACAGGGTGGTTAGCTCAGTTGGCTGTTATGCAATACAGACTGAAGCCAACAGTATAGGTTCAAGTCCTACACCGACTGAGGTCACTGTGAAAGTCCTATCTTCTCAATTGTGCCTGAGATGTGGTAACCCTCATGTTAAATTGACCTCCCTCTAATGACGGAGCAGTCCTCCAAAAAATCTGAATTTGGCATTAGCAGTCTGGAATTGCTTTGTAGATGGGTTTGGTTGGGTAACAGCAGCTGAACAGTTATAGACATTTTCTTCTCTTTGAAAATCTCTTCAAAAATCTTGTGAGGAAGTTTGTCTAAAATATGACTTTTACTTCAGTTTTTGGTGAATGAAATTTACTTGGACAGCATAAGTACAGTTTGTTGGCTGCTTTTACAGGACAGAAGCTTCATTCCTTTGCAGCCCGAAATGATGGAGGAGAATTTTTACATTGCTTCTCCTATGACAGACAGCAGGGATAGCCCACTGTAATTACTAGAATTGACCTTCTCTCCTTTCTTGGAGGTTTGGATCAATTCCCATATCTTAGAAGTTTCCTCTTTGCAAGGTGAGACATGGCTAATGAAATTCAATATTGCAGCCAGCACCTGGCTGCCTGAGGAGCAGACTGTTTGATGACAAAAATCTCAAACTGAACAGTAAGCTCATGGCCGCAGTGCTACCTCCCCTTCTGTGTGTGGTGAATACACAGACAATATACAGCAGATATTTCAAACCATTTGAGAAATATCCCCAACAGCACTTCTGCAAAATCCTGAAAATCGACTAGCAGGATAGCCTTTCCAATATCTGTGTCCTTTCTTATGAGAACATCCTCAGGATCAAAACATTGGTTACGGGCAATTAGCTTGGTCAAACCACATCCTCCACACACCCCCAGACAAGTCTCTCAAAGCAAACTCTCTAGTTCAAACTTCATCATTGCAAGCTGTTTCCAGGACGGCATAAGAAACGCTTCAATGGTGCCCACAAAGCCTCCCTGAAAAATGCAATATCATGACCAGCTTGTGGGAACTTCTAGCCCAAGACCACCCAAATGGGAGAGGAAGCTTCAGCAAGGTGCCAACTATTTTAAGCATCTCTAACAGTCTCAGATGGAGGCCAACTGCAAACAGTGAGGGACTGTGTGAAAACCCCTGAGCAGCCCAGCCGCGTCAGCAGCACCACTTTTGGAGCTTTTGCACATCAAGTACTGGACTCCTTAAACATCTCAGGACATAGGACTTTGGAATGAAAAAACGTTATCCTAGATCTAGAGGGGCTGTCTAAAGACGGACCTGTTTGTAGAGGTTACTCACAGTCAGGTAATGGTTCCCAATACTCCGGTTCTCTCTCCACCTGTCATTAGCACTCTGTGAGCATCAGCTTAGATAGGATGGGCAGGCCTTTTAGCCAGAATGTCTCAGAAACCAGAAAACAAAGCATCCAGAAAAAGTGCTTCGGGGTTAACTTGAAGGTCTCAACAAATGTTATCAACGTCACTGCTGAGGCATAGGAGAATCTCACAGGATTGCCGTCTAAGACACCATCCCATCAGTGAAGGTGTGACATCCAATTATCAGAACAGTATCGCATCAGTCACCTGAAAATGGGAGATTTGCAGGGCCAGAGCTACAAGTACTTCCTCACCACTAACAATACACATGCACCCAACGTGGAACAGACCTTTTCATTCTCAAATTGGATTGATTTTGAAATTTAACTCAATTTTAGCTGATGTCATGGTCCTCTTCAACTATAAAGAATGGTCACACAGCCATGTGTAGGGGTTGGTTCATGCAACACAGACCACTTGATTCATCTGACTCCACACTCACTGTACTGTCATTCTCTGAGCATTCCTAATCTGGAGGCCAAAGTTCCAGTCTCTGATCCGAGGCCTTATAGCTGCCTATTACACATTCCTGGAAACATCCACTGCTGCTGTTCATTCTGCATCATTTCACAGTGACTGCATCTCCATGGTTTTGCTCTGCTACAGGCAGTTGACCATGTTTGTTCAAATTCATTTCTTAACGAATCCTGGTGGGATTTGAATCCTAATGTTTCTGTGCTCAGTCCATTGTCCAATTCAAAATGCTGAAGTGGCTCATCCTTCCTCATAGCCAACAACATTCAGTCAGCTCAGTCTTCTTACCCTGTATTTACTTGATAAAGCTCAACATAGTGAACAAAAAAGTAAATAAAGAGACAACTAGTGGTGGTTTAACCTAAGGGCCACCACACTTCAGGCAAGGGGAGAGGTTGAGAAGGAAAGCCCTGCATGGTAACCTAGCTGGTGTGGGAACTGCTGTTGGCATCACAAGCTAGACATCCAGCCAACTGAGCTAACTGACCACCTTAATGTACCAACACAACACACTTGAGCTCACAAATATGTCTAGGTGAATGGCTGACCAAACGGGTGGGATTTTACCCACCGGAGGAGGCTGGAAGAACGCTAAGTGGGTTGACTAAATCAGGTGAAAAGGAAGAAAGATCTGATTCTCCACTGTCAAGACAGACCTTAATCATCAAGTTCACAACGACTCAAAAGGTGGGTTAACCTCTTGTTTGCAGTTGTCAACAGTTTGTGTTCATATATCAGCGTGATGGATTTGTGGCTGAAACTTTGTGGCCACCTGAAGGGACACCCCATTAATCATGAGTCCAGTTGATGTCAATCATGATCATGGTGCTTTCAATTCCCACAAATCAGCAAATCTACGCAACTCATGTTATCACTTCTAACAAGAGCCATTGCAAATGGGAAACTGCAATTTTTGTATTATGCCACCTTCCACTTTGATTCATTGAGGAGAGGAAAGTTTGCAGCCAGTGTCATACTCAGTTCTTTCCACTGCAGCCTCGTTATTTTTCTTTTTCAGTGATATCATAACAATTTTAGCGTTTTTCAGCAGTTTGTGTTTTTCTTCCAACAACTGTACAACTCTACAACATACAATCTCAGATCCAATCTGATGCCACATTACAAGCTCACAGATTGTGTTTTAATTGACCTGGGTGTAAGATCAATGCTTACAGTCAGTACCTTATTGTAGAGGCCACATCACCATGTCAAGCCAGGAGACACATTAGCATGGTATGCATTTCTACATCAAATACAGGGAATCATCATATAAACATCCCCATGCGATTAGACTGAAAGTTGATCCAAAATGCCACTTCGAGTGAGTAGCTGGCATCATTTACTCTTGTGGAACACAGGAGATTGGTCATCTTCTTCCTGCACTGCTTCCACCTTTCCTGGACAGGATGGATCAGAAACCGAAATGAGGTTGGGGGTCAATTTCTGTACTT
This sequence comes from Stegostoma tigrinum, assembly GCF_030684315.1. NCBI lineage: Eukaryota > Metazoa > Chordata > Chondrichthyes > Orectolobiformes > Stegostomatidae > Stegostoma > Stegostoma tigrinum. The sequence goes on from NC_081373.1 coordinate 30,375,257, forward strand.
TTTGAGACATCACCAGAGGGTCAGAGATGACTAAGCCAGGCTGCTGTTATACTGCAGGCTTGCAGTGAAAAGGCCTGTTGAGTGGCCTTTATATGGGGTGCCAAACATTCACCCACACAATCTTCCACCATTCAATGAGCCTAAATGCTCACAAGTTAATGAGCTCGAAAGTAGCTGATCTGTCCTTACCAATGCAGAAGTGATAACTTCTAACATGCCCAAAGCCATTCTTTAACTGCATATTGGAAAGGTTTGGGAGTTTTCTTTAAAACTTCAGTTCAAGCATAATAAATATCAGATGTAAACCTTTATTTTCATTCTACAAAAGGTGAAAACCAAGAGTCTTGCTAGGAGAATACAGCCACACAAGTCAATGGCTTTGATCAACAACAATACTTTACTAAACAAGTTATAACAGTAATACAATGTACAATATGTGCACAACTTAGTTTTAATATCCAGAATTAACATGAGATAAAAATGGGCAATACAGTGTGATTGGCTGGTCCACAATGCACAACTAATAGCAAATACCATTAAGATAATTCCCATGGATTTTTCAGCTACTGACCCCACACAGTAATGACTCAGTGGCTAATTCAATCTCATTATGTTTGATAAAAGACCTATTAAAAAATTGCAATAACCTCTGCCCCTCTGTCAAGGCTGATTTAAATTTTGCCACCTAGCAAACTTTTGGTACTGCCTGTTCTCTGAATGTTAGATTGTGTTGCAGAGAAAGGGAAAGTCAAACCTTTTGGATAATTAACCCAAAACATAAGCCCCAATCTTTTATGACAGGAGTAAAAGTTCTTTTCTAATAATTAAAACTGAAACACCTAGAGAAGCTCACCTCACCTCTCGTATTCTGTTAAAAGCGTAGTTAGATGAAAGAAAAGCCCTGATCTCCACTTGATAATTAATAAGTAACAATTTATTTATTTAACCCTAACAATGAGCATCTATACTATTCACTTCAAACCATTCCTCAAGGTAACAAGTTCCAGACTGCCACCATTCTTTAGGTGAAGAATTTGCTTCTGAAATCTCTCTTCAATATCTTGTGACCATTGTACATTGACGGCCTCTTGTAACGCTCACTACGTGAGGAAAACTTCTGTGTTCACCTTATCAGAACCACTCATCATTCTAAATACTCCATTCTGATATCAATCAACCTTTCTCAAATGAGAAAAGACCCACTGGTTAGCCTTTTACCAATTTAAGTATCCAAGCATTTCATATACGAGCAATTATTGTAAATCTTCTCTGTGCCTGCTTCAGTCCTTTCTATATTGCAGGGACTAGAGCAGCACACTGCAGTAGAAGTGTGGTCTAATGAAGGCTTAATACAGGGAGAATAAATACTCTATACTGCAATTCTGTTTCTCTAGAAATAAAGCTTGTGCTTACTTGAATTTTTTTTAAAATGTTTTTCCTAATCTGCGGTAAAGCATTCAAATGATACTAAAATGCTGTTTTGATAAAGAAAATCCTGCACTTCAAATCCCACCACCTCACAGGACATACTACCCCACATGTCCAAAGATCTGCAGATCACAAATCAGCCTATTCAGCCACATAAGACATGTCAAAAACGGACGACCCTAAGTTGACATCATTCACAAATCAAAGGACAGCCAATGGCAATGATAGCTAATTGTTACATTTAGTAAAAATGAATGTATTTCTAATGCATTTCCTCAAGCGTGTATCTTGAAGGTTTTTTTAAAATTTAAAATATGTAATTTAGTCAACATGTGCCTGAAACAATTTGTAAATCAAATATAGTTCATTAGCACCCCCTAGTGTGATTGCTGGGTCTGACAATAGTTCAAGCCTTGCATTGCCCAGTCACTTTATTTCCTCCAGGTAAATTTGCCATTTAGATAATTTTATGCCAGTGTTTCCAGCTACATAGGAAATCAGACAAAGGTCATAGAAACCAGGTCAGCTTCTTGCACCTAGGTAGACTAAAATCACAAAAAGCCTCAAGAGAAATCTAAAGATAAAAATTACTTTCGACCCATTTTAGTGTATGTGGTGTTTGGCCTAACTGGGATGCTTGAGCCAGCCAGAAAGTGAGTTTATTATCTTGGCAAGCTGTAACAAACCTGTTTACCTCCACAGACATTGCATTCATTTTGAAAAGATCCTTCAGTTACATCCTTTAAGGGGAAGAGAACACTGGGAGAAAGATGGGGTGATCGCTGACCTGCAACAGCCTTCAGGCAACTTTGAGCCAAGAAAAACGTTCCTGCTCCTCCTGGAAGGCATCAAACGCCCCTCCGAGAAACCTCAAAGGGTCTAAAACCAGACCAATCAACCTCAAAAGCAGTGTCCCTAAACTCTGATTTGCAACAAGAAATGCACAAGACACTACACTGCCCCAATTCAGTGCTGGCCAGGGGCTAGTCAAATCACCTTCAGAAACAGACAGATGATGGAAGTTGGAAGCAGGGGAAAGAAACAAAGAAGCCCCAGGCTGTTAACAAGAAAGTCTTGATTTTGAACAGAGCTAAATTTATGATGTTCTTACAGCCCAGCATTGTAGATTGATGCTACTGAAGGTGCAGTAGAAGACAGGAGTTAGGATAAAGTCAGTTGAAAGGATAACTCTTGAGTAATATTAGCACTAAGAAATACAAATATTTACTGTTTAAACAATACATCACATGTGCTGATTCAAATCACATATAAGATGAACTACACTTAATTAGGTTTGTTATATAATGGTAGCACACTGGTTTTGTAATTGTCATGTAATTGATTTTCTCTGCATTGCCCAGCTGTTCAACTTTTCCAGCTGGATTTTCTATTTGGTTTGGTTTTTTGACCTTGCAAGATGAATTTCTGAACTCACCAATAAAGTGAGATAGTTAGAGTTAAGAAATCAGTTAAGAAACCATTCCCCAGTTCTTCAGAATTCTGGAATTCCCCATTAAAATGAGAATGGTTACCAATACAATTACTCATTATGTAGAAGACATAGCCAAACTGAACACTCATGGCCTCCTATATATCTTCAAATAAGGCTTCAAAGGGGTGAAATCTAAGATTATCAGTCATCAGGAATACCAATGCTTTTCCGTTATTCACCGTTTCTAAAATGGTAGAGATTGTTTCAAAATTGCGCTGTGAGGTGCAATCAACCACAACCATTTCTGTTTCCCCCATAGGCTGAATGATGTGACGCCAGTCCATATACTGATACTGACACCCCTACAGATTTAAAAACCCACTTCACGATTGGCCAATGTCAGTGAATATGAGCAAAAATGGGTGCAAGGCCCTTCTTGCCACCAAAATGATAAGATTCTAGCCAGGACAGAAAATATGGTAATAAGATGTAAGGCAGTAATTGGATTGATAGGTTTTAACAGTAAATCGCCAAAGCAAAGTTTCAGTGGTACTGGCACATCAGAAATGCCTTAAGATTTAGATATTGCTTTCACTTATGACATCATTCTTCCAATCGTTATCATATAGACCTGATGGAACACAAATATACCAGGTGTAGGTCACTCGACCCCTCAGGCTGCTGCACAATTCAATATAATTATGGATGATCTGATTACTCAAAAACCTCCACTAACCTTTTATCCATCATTTATCAAGTATCTATCTACATCTGCTTGCACCATCTTTTACAAAAGAGAGTTCCAATCATTTGTGATTCACAGAGAAACAAATTCCTCCTTCCCACCCGTTAATGTGCAACTCTTCCTTTACAACTGACTAGTTTCTTCCACAGAGGAAACATTTTTTCCCCACATCTAGGCTGTCAAAACCCCTCAGCATCTAAGATGTTTCAGTGAAAGCAACTTGCACTCTTCTACACTCCAGTAGATCCAAGCCTAGCCTGTCCAACCTTACCTCATAAGACTACCAACTCATTCCAGGTATTAGTTTGATAAACCTTCTCTGAACTGTTCATTTCATTAAATGAGTAGATTTATACTGTACACAAAACACCAGAAGCCAAACAGTGTCCTGTACAGCTGAAACATAAGCTCCCTATTTTGTATGCAATTCCATTTACAATAAATGATAATATTCTATTTGCCTTCCTAATTATTAGCTGTACCTGTATACTAATCTTGTGAGATTCATATACTAGAACATGAAATCCCTCTGTACCTCAGAGCTCAACAGTCTTTCACTGTTTATACAATATATTTAATTCCTCTTGCCAACACGAGCAATTTCACATTTCCCCCACATTATAATCCAATTGATTGGTTTTTGCTCACTCACCTAATCTATTTATATCCCTTTGTAGCCTCCTTATGTCGTCTTCACAATTTAACATCTGGCCAATCTTGATGTCATCAGCAAACTTAGTGAATAATACAATTGGCCCCTTCACCCAAGTAATTTAGATAAATTGTAAAATGTGGAGACCCTACTTGTTAAATCCTGTCGACCAGAAAAAGACCCGTTTGTGCATTCTGTTACCCGTTAGTCAGCCAATCTTCTGTCTACGCTAATATTTTACTCACTACACCATTAGCTTTTATCTTCTGTAAAAATCCTATAATGTGGTACCCTATCTATAGTTCTCTTGTAATTTGAGTGCAGTAAGTCTAACAGTCCCCCTTTGTCTATAGCAGATTACTTCTTTAAAGAATTTTAGTAAATTGGTTTGACATTTTGGCTTTCACAAAACTATGCTGGCTGTTCTGATTACCTTTAGATTTTCTAAGTAACCTGCTATAACATCTTTATAACAGCTCCTAACATTTCCCTCGTGACCTGTGTTAAGATAACCTGCCTGTAGCTTCTTGTTTTCTATCTCCCCCATTTTTGCACTGTTTTCCAATCTGTTCAACCTTTCTCCAATCTAGGAACTTTTGGAAAATTAAAACTAATGTATCAACTTTCTCACTAGCCACCTTTTTAAAGATCCTGAGTTGAAGTCCATCAGGATCCAAGCACTATGACAGTCTGCAATTTGTCTAACAATTTGTCCCAGTTCCCTGGAGAATATAATTTTCTAGATTTTCTCCCTCCCATCTATTCCTAATTTATAGCTACTTCATTAATATTACTTATAACTTTTATAGCGATGAAAAACAGCTGTTCAATTTATCCAACATCTCTTAATCTTTCATTACTACAGTAAGTCTAATCTCCAGATTCAATGATGCTTTCCATCATTGATAAGATCATTTATTTTGCTTCACAATTCCTGCTCTTGAAACTACAGTTCAGAATTTGCCACAAACCTGTAGAATACTGGCTCTTGGCCAGGGCAAGGCTAAGCACCATCTGCAAACTCTAAAAATAGCCTGATTCCACATTGTAGGAATTTTGTGATTGTGCGAAGTACAATGCTGTGCAATTTCAAAATCATTTAAAGTACATGCATAACAATATCTTGTTGGAAAAGTAGTTTTGTCTGACAAATAAGAAACTAATTTAGTTGTACATAAACAGAAATTAAAAGCATTTAAAGGTAAAGCTTTATCTGAGAGTTCACCATGAGAAACTCCACAGAACATGGAGACAACAGGACATTTTAAATTAGTCATCAATACAGCCAACATCAAAGTTGTAAACAATAGTTTAATCACCAAAAAAGAATTCCTGGAAAGACACACAGCTGGGCTTGTATCTAAAGTGTAAATTACAGGAGATGCACAGCTGATAAGAATGAAAATGCTCCCTATCACATGGATACCATTCAAAACCAGGATAAGAAATCAGAGACAAAGAAATGAAACATACTTGTTGATAAACCTTTAACAAAGGTTCTTTTAAAATTGAAAGACTAAAGGAGAGATGGAAGGAGTATAAAAAACACTAGCTAAAAGTTCATGACTTTATAAAGGAATAGTCACTGAATAATTAAGGAATTATGCAAAATGATCCAGTATCACATGAAAGTGGGAGGAACCTATACATAGAGTTGACACCCACATCTGCAAAGCAGGAGGAGTCAGGATAACATAAAAAACCTTCTCCTTGAAATTTTTGAATTATTACAAACATTCAGTTAATATTTCTTAACAGATATTTTCTACCATAAGAAAATAACATCTTCACTCACGGCTTTAAGGCAAAACTATGTTTTAAATGTTGATGGATATTTCATTCTTAGATATTGCTACATATTTTGTCCTTAGAAGTTCCCAATGTATGCAACAACTCAGAATAAGAATATCAATTGGCGCAGAACTGACTTCAGTAGGACAAGACAAGAACTGGGCAGATTGACTGGAACAAGAAATCGGTGAGAGAAACAGCAACCAAACCATAGGCTACCTTCAAAGAGCAGAAGTTTCAGGTACAGTTGAGGTTTATTTCCTCAAATGGGAAAGATAGGACAAACAAATCCAGAGTTCCGCAGAAAATAAAAGAGATAGAACCCAACACAAGAAAGAAAAAATGTGTTTATGACAGGTATAAGACAGAAAATACAACAGAAAATTCCAAGAGGAATGCAAAAGTTTTAAAGGGGAGGTGAAAAACTAATAAAAGATGCAACGAGGAAATCTGCAAAAAGACTAGCAGTTAGCATAAGGCGGAAATCCCGAAGTCTTCTATAGACATATAAATGGTAAAAGAGTAGTTAGAGGAGGAATGGGTCTGATGAGAGACAAAGGTCATACACACACGGAGACTGAAGTGTTAAATTAATACATTGCATCTGTCTTTACAAAAGGAGAGGATGCATGGTGGCAAAGGAGGAAACTATGTCATCAAAATGGGTTCAAAATTAGTAAGGAAGAATGGTGGCTTAGTAGTTAGCACTGCTGCCTCACAGCGCCAGGGACACAGGTTTGATTCCACCCTCAGGCAACTGTTAGTGTGGAGTTTGCATGTTCTCCCGTTATCTGTGTGGGTTTCCTCCGGGAGCTCCGGTTTCGTCCCACAGTCCAAGGTGTGCAGGCTAGGGTGGTTTGGCCATGCTAAATTGCCCGTAGTGTTGAGGGATATGAGATTAGGTGCGCAACTGCTGGATGGGTCTGGGTGGGATGCTCTGAGGACCAGTGTGGATATGGTAGGCCAAAGGGCTTGTTTCCACACTGTAGGGATATGATATGACATGATATGAACTCTTGGCTAGACTGTTTGTACTTTAAAGTTAATAATGCACTGTGATCAGATTACATATATATACGCGTATTGAAGGAGGTGAGAGTGGTAATTGCAGGAGCACTTAGCATAATTATTAAGTCTTCCTTGAAATCGGAGGAGGTGCCAGAAGACTAGAAAATTGCAAACATTATGGCCTTCTTCAAGAAATGATTATCCCGGCAATAACATATCAATTTAACTTCAAAAGTGACAAAGCTTCTAGAAACAATTATTTAGGATAGAATTAGTAGCCATATGGAAAAGGGTGGGTTAATTATGGAGAATCAGCATGGGTTTTTAAAGAGGAAATTGTGTTTATTTAACTTGGAGTTTTTTGAAGAGATAACAGAAAGGCTTATTGAGGGTAATGCTGTTAATGTGATGTACATGGACTTCCAGAAAGCATTTGATACAGGCTTGTAGGGAAAGTCATGGGTCATGGTTAAAAAAAGGGAACAGTGGCAATATGAATATAGAATTGGCTGAGATATAGAAAACAGTGATTAATTGTCAATGGATATTTTTTGGGCGAGAGGAAGGCTGGAGTGGACTTCTCCAGGGGTCAGTATAGGGACTTATGCTTTTCCTGATATATATTGATAATCTAGACATTGATGTGCAAGACCAAAAGCAAAGTTGCTGGAAAAGTTCAGCAGGTCTGGCAGCTGTGAAGGAGAAAACAGAGTTAACGTTTTGGGTCTGGTGACCCTTCCTCAGAGCAGGGTTCAGACCTGAAACATTGACTGTTTTCTCCTTCACAGATGCTGTTATATGACATTTATAACTTCTATAACAAATAACTTACATCACAATTGCAAATATAGCATGATCCACACACCAGGAATTGGCTATTAATCATTTTCATCACAACATTGGAAACTCAATATTTGAAAGCAGAGGTTTTATGAAATGCCTAGTTTACAAAACTGGCTGAAATTAATGACATTTGGATAAGATGCAAGTTCTCTGTGGAGCAGAATTGTTTTAAAATTACCTTTTGTTTCTGACTCAAAACTACAAACAGTCCATTGATTCTTTTTATTGATTTTAGGTAAGAATCCACACAGGCTAAAGTAACTGCAAATTTATATGATCTAACCTGTAACTTTTCAAGACAAATACAGTTGTGGAAGACCATTTCTTTCATCAAATTTATTTCATGAGAAAATGTAATCAAGAGAATAGTATGCAGCTTCACATTTCATGTGTTTGGAATTCTTGTTTTAAAACTTTATATTGTGATATTATTGAAGGAAAATTAAAAGTATAGTGTAGATGAACTCATTTGGCAACAATTGCTATTGGGAAAATAACAGAGAAGAGTAAAGGGGATGGAATAAGGAGCAAGATAACAAGTTGGATTTAAGTTGGTTGAAAAGGAGAAAACAGTAGAAATTAAGGTTTTTTTTCAGAATATTGCAGAGTGCTCACAGGATTCATTTCTAGGTCTACTCCATCATAGAGAAGAGCCTAAACACACAGTTAACACTCGAAAATTCTGCAAGCAAAAAATGAATGAATGGGTGGGCAAACATTCCATATTTATTACTTTTCAAACAGGACAGCAAGTATCGTATTACTGCCATTACAAGGTAAACCTCAAAGCAAAATTCAGTGGCCCCTACAAGGTAGTTGGGAGGGTTAGTGAAGTGTCTTGCTTGATAAATACTCCTGATTGTAGGAAGAAAAAAAAGTTATGTTTTGTGAATATGTTGAAGCGATATCACAGGGAAGAAAATAACAGACCAAATTTGACAGGTGGTAAGAGCAATAGAGAATGAGCAGAGACAGTAACAGTGCAGTAGAGAGAGAGGGAGGTAAACAACTCACAAAGAAAAGTCCTACAGTTCAACTCACCAAAACTGAAATGCTGGGACAGATATCGTGTTCTTGCATTTAGAGGAAGGACAATGGTAATGTCTAGTAAGGCTCAATCCATTAGAGACAGCATGGTTTTACGAAGGGCAAATCATTTTTGACTAATTTGCTGGAGTCAAAGATGTAACAAGTAAACTGGATAATGGGGATCCTGTAGATGTAATCTATCTGGACGGCATTTGATAAGGTGCCGCACAAAAGGTTAGTTCACAATGTTGGATCATATGGACGTAGGGATAATTTATTAGCTTGGATAGGTGATTGACAGATGAACAGAAGACAGAGAGTTGGGATAAATGTGTTTTTTTCCTGCATGGCACAGGGTTTGGTCCTTGAACCTCAGCTATTTACAATCTACATTAATAACTTGGATACAGAAATAGAAGTCTCTATAGCCAAATTTGTGGGGGACACAAAAATATATAGGACGGTAAATTGCTATGAGGAAATAAGAACCTTACAATGGGATAGAGATAGGTTAGGAGAATGGGGCAAATTGTAGCAGATGGTGTTTAATGTGGATAAGCATGAGGTCATACTCTTTGGTCAGAAAAATGGGAAGACAACCTATTACCTAATGGCAAAGAGACTTCAAGGTGCTCCGGTGCAGAGGGATCTACGTATCCTCATTCATGAGGCACAGAAAACTAGCAGGCAGGTATAGCCGATAATAAAGAAATCAAATGGAATGTTGGCTTCTAAAGCTAAAGGAATAGAATATAAAAAGGTAAATAAGTATTGTTGCAATTATACAAGGCTTTGGTGAGACCGCACCTGGAGCAGTGTGCACAGTTTTGGTCCCCTTGTTTGAAGAGAAGTGTAGTGCTATTGGAGGCAGTTCAGAGGAGGTTCACTAGATTGATCCCAGAGGTGACAGGTTTGCCGTATGAAGGGAGATTGAACAGTTTAGGCCTACACTCTATGGAATTTAGAAGAAAGAGTGGAAATTGGTGTATTCAAGATGATAAAAGATATAGATAAAATAGTCGTGGAGTGGGTGCTTCCACCAATGGGCCATTCTAGGATAATTAGGTCATAATCTTAGGATAAAGGGTAGCAAATTTAAATCAGAGTTGAGGAGAAACTACATCTCCCAAAAGGTAGCAAATCTGTGGAATTTGCTACCCCCGAAGCACAGTGGATGCTGGGACAGTGAGCAAATTTAAAGAAGAGTTAGACAGATTTTTAATTCTTAATGGGTGAAAGGGTTATGGGAACAAGGCAGGAAAATCAGGGTGAGGAACACATCAGCCATGATCAAACAATAAGAGCACACTTCAATGGGCCAAATGGCCTAATTCTGCCCCTGTATCTTATGAAGTTATAAGATAGTACAATGAAATCAATAGACACATACCAGAACACATGATGTAGCATAGCTAGACATGAAGGGGACGTAGGAGACTCAATGCTGAAAAAAAAACAATATTCTAAACAGGTCAGCACAGAAAAACAAGCTTAAACAGAAGTGAAAGATTCAGTATATGATGGAGAACCATTTGATTGAGCCTAGCCAAAAGAGCTGATGTTCACTTGCGATGTCAGTTCTTTAGCCAGATGGAGCTGTTAGATTCTGTGTAGACTGCAGAACAGTAAATGAATGAAGGAAAACAGATTCATCCCAATTCTTCACAAGATTCCTTTGATAGGGTTGGCAGTGCTTCATTTCTTTCTAAGCTTTATCTACTGAAGAGGTTCTGGCAGGTGTTATTAATAGCAAGAGCCAAAGAGATACCCACCTTTGTTATACCAAATGGGCTATATCAATATTGAATCATACCATTTGGGTTTAAAAACATCCCAACTACATTCGACAGACATAAATTATATCATAGCTAAGTATCTAACTGTGCAGTTGAGTTAAATGATGTGGTAATATATAGTAACACATGGGAAGAATCTGTAAAGTAACTAAAGGATCTATTCAACCAATTTTTCTTAGCTGGCTAAATAATAAATCTGACAAAGGTGAGCTTGATAAAGCAATGGTAACTTGCCTAGGACATTTCTTCAGTAAAATACACGTGCTGCCAATAACAGCAGGAGTGAAGGCTCTGATCAAATTTTACTTTCTGAAAACTAAACCAGAAATCATAAGGTTTTTGGGAACATGTGGATTTTATCAGAAAGCTGTACCTTACTTCAGGGCAATAGATGTACCTTTGACATATTTATGATCAGGACAAAAGGAAAATTAGGAATCCAATGGCAATCCCTGACTTTATCAAACCTTTTAAAATGACAATTTTTCTTAAGGTCTTATGAGCAAGCACAAAGTTACTCTAGACAGATGGGTCAGGAATAAAGAGATCATTTTTCTAAGAAATTAAACCAATAGCAAGGGAAGTATTGTACAGTAGAAAAGGACACAAAGGATTCATATTGCACTTTCAACACTTAAAGTCTTTGTTCAACTATGAATCAGGACGCTTACCCACAACTTTTTCAGAACCAGTTCAAATGACACACAAAGGAAATCTTTGAAAGATAATCTCAAAACCTCAATGAAGGTCTGCTGTTTTAAAAAAGCAAAAAAATGGGAATTAATGCCCAATTGCAACCAAAATGTCAATGAATCAAAAATTTCAATTGGCAAGTGTGGTCACTGAGAAAGAACACAGTGCGAGAAATGCAAGTTGAGGCTGCAGTGAATCAACATCCATCACCATTTCTACCACATGACAACCAATGACTTCAATATGTGACAGTGCAGAGGGCTGAGTGTCAAAAGTCATCTCCCAACCCCAAACCAATATTAACATCTCAATTAAACTGAGCCATCTGCAAGGAAGAATCAACATTAACGCATGGAATTACTGACGATAACGATGAGTGAGAAAAACAGTGCAAGACTCTGGGCAGTGAAGTTCTGAATGAGTTGGAGTTTTCAGATCAAGGTTAATTGGAGGCTATTTAGGAGAACTTTGGAATAGCCAAGTCTGAAAAGGGTGAATGAGGAAGAGGAGGGGAAATAAGGATAGATCCTTGGGGGATTCCACAGCTAATGATGCGAGGAAGATAAGTCATTGCTGAAGGGGCTTTAACTGCAATTGAGTAGGCAAAAGTGGAACACAGCATAAACGTGAATTGCTGGAGAAGGTTGAGGGAATGAGGAAGAAAAATGCATCCCAGTCACAGTTACATAAGACATTGCATGGAATTTGCCCACTGTTGATTAAATGCCACAATGGGGGCAGAAGCCTAACTGCAAAGATCCAAACAGGAGATGGCAGGAAAGGTTTTGGGAGGTGACAACAACTTAAGCAATCAAGAGGAGGGGTGTGGAAGACAAGATGGTAGTGAATGAGGACAATGGGGTTGAGAGTGGATATTTTGAGGAAGAGGTGATGAAAATGATTTGGAAGTCAGGCATGGAAAATGAGTTATTCAACAATTTGTCAGGTAACAGAGTCAAGGATAGTGAGTCCGTTGCATTGACAAAAGGTGAGCTCAGAGTGCTGAAGGGAATGAGGATAGAAACGATAATGATATGGGATTAGTAGTCAGGTGTACTAACAAATGGAAGAGAGGGAGGCAGAAGAGGGAGCTGGAGAGATGGCCTCAATTTAATTGCATTGTAGTTAATAAATCTCCCTCATAATTCCCAGCAGCGAGGTGAAAGGAACAGATGGTAGGCTTAAGGAAGTATTTGTTACCAGAGAAAGAACTGAAACCTTCCCCTTTGTTCTCTGTGCATTTCTGGAGTAGTGACCAGTTTCAGCAGAGCGGAGTAAAGCCTGATATAGCATGAGGACTTGCAGGCAGATCTCAAGATGCAGTGAATCTAGATATTTCCAAAACTTCACAAGTGAAAATGGCCAGAATGGGAAGAACTAAAAGTCAAATTGTGCAAAGTGTAAGGTGATGTAATGCTTAAGCAGATTGAGAATAGGAAACATATATCAAATGGAATGTCAAAAAGTCAGCAGGCTGCATGTTAAAGTGCAGCAGAAAGCAGTTTTCAATAATTGCGGTGTCTAAAACATGGAGCACACATGGATAAATTAAATGTTAAATGTAACATTTAGAATATAAAAACACTGTAGAGTTGTGACGCTGAAGAAGTTACTTCTAGTATTTGCGGGTGATCTCAACAGTTGATGTGTAATCATGATGAGATCCAAAGAGAGGGGAACATAGTGGACAATTTGATGACTATTTGCTTACAAGAAGAGGAAACATCAAGGCAGACTGGGAAGGCTGGTGAAACATCACCAGTTTCCATGTCATAACCTGTTGTGATACTCATTTTTCCAGTGTTTACTAATGTTACCTTATTTATTTTAAAGTGGTCAATTCTTCTGCTAAAGTAATGTGAAGAAGTAAATAAAGTAAGAATAAATAAATAAAGAACATCATATCAACGTGCTAAACATTTCTCCCCTATTATCAGTCACTTCTGGCTTTCACTGCACATTGAGATACATGATTAAGCTATCATTCTGGATACTTGAATCGGATAATAAATTTCCAACATACCACAAGAGGGCCCTCTAGTGAGCAAGTCATTAAATGGCCAGGTTTTTCCTTCCACATTTATTTTCAGAAGTACTGCTTTGGAAACCAACAGGAATTAGATTTCATAATTTAAATAGAAGGTTCAAGTTCTACAGCACAGATGTGTTACATTGGTAAAACTTCAACTTCTTCTGAGTTACTAAATATTCTAAATTTCATTTCCCCGTGGTAGAGGATAGAATTTATAGATCAATATACAATTTAAGAACAATTTCACAGTCTTTGTTTAGCAAAATTAACTTATAAAATGAGTTTTTGAATTATGTAAGGCAGACAAAGAAAGTGAGGTATTTAAAGTTTTTTTTTCTTTAAAAATGACTCAAGTGGAATCAGTACCAGTTGGGAAAAATAGATTTACATTAGACCAATAAAATGTATTTTTTTTTAAATTAGATGTAGCATACAATGAAAGAACTAAGTGGGAAATATTGGAGTATGTAGGCAAACAAGGAAGAAATGTAAAATGATTATTAATGGTTACAGAAATGCATATATCCATATAAACTAAAAAGATGAGAAACAAGCTTAGTTCTTCTGGTCCCTCTGGGAATGGGACGATGGGCAACATGGCTGTGCTAGAAGCCCCAGTACAATGCAAGCTGTTTTGCTCCAGCCCTGGTGGTGTCTCACTTTTGGAAAGCCCTTCCTAAATGTACTTTGCCAGGTCTTCTTTGGTCAACATCATCATCTTTTTCCATCTGGCTATAATATGAAACCTAGGCATACAGATAGCCCAAAGCTCATAAGGGAAGGATTATTTGTTTCGCTGGCATCAGGTGTTTACAACATGAAGGGAAATTTAAAGCTGAAGTTAGAAAACGGAATAGTTATGCGGAATCAAATCTGCAGCTCACATCTGGTTGAGGATTTTTTTTACCTGTCACTCCCTCACTTTCTGATTAAAAACAGCTTTTTCTCCAGAGAGAATTAGATCAATTGCTTGAGCACCCTGCTCAGTCTCCTCCCTCACCAGAACCACATACTCCAGGATGCCCCATATACACTTGCCTGCTTGAGATTTGCTATCGTGGCAACTGAACTTAGTGTACAGTGACTACTTACCGGATCAGTAACTTGAGTTGAGCCATGATATATCACATTATTGGCAGCATTCTCTTCTTCCATCGCCTACATGTGCAAATACTAAGAGTTGGTATGGCATCCAGCATTTGCTTGAGAGGACTTTTTCAGCCTATTATTCGTACCAGTACTTTTCATGGGATCCAGGTGCTGTGGTGGATCACCCCACATTGGGGTCCAGGTCAGTCAGGTCTCCTGAAATCACATGATTGCCGGATGTTTTCCTTCAGCTACCACCTCTCAGCAGGTCATTTCTGTGTCAGCTTTCATGGCAAGAGTCATCTCTCGGATTCCCCATCACTAGCCAACTCCAGTCAAGTCGTTGCATTTCAGGTTCCACATTGCTACTGAGTGTGTTTGACTTCACATCATCCACCAGACATTTTACCTCAAACATCTCCGCTCTGTGAACCAATTTGCAAGTCTGCTCCCCAGGTATCAAAATTTACAACATAGTTATGGCTAATTGCATCCAGTCACTTGATAGTTCAGTGGAGCTCTAGAATTCCAGATATCCTTTATTGCATTCAGACATCTGATACTGTCTTTGGAGGAACACCCTCACTGATTCAATGGTCACCCCTGTCAGCCTTGCAGTCATTTATCCTTTTTGCCTCTCTCTCTCTCTCTCTCTCTCTCTGGCCTCTTGCATGCCATCTCAAACACTGGCTTAGCCTTATCTGATGTTTGTTATTCACTCATTGACTTAGTTATCCCTATCAGAAGCTCAAGGAAATGGTCTATGGAAAGACTGAATCACATAGAAGAAGAAAATAAGGGGACAGGTAAATGTATATAATAAGCATAAACCAGCTTCTCAAAGCTCTAGTTATTTTGACTTTGTAGAATCCCTAGTGTGGAAACAGGCCCTTCGGCCTAACAAGTCCACACCAACCCTCAGAGCATCCCACCCAGACCCATCCCCATATAACCCACTGAATTTACAAATCCCTGAACACTGAGCAATTTAGCATGGCCCACTTCTTTGTTCTTAAATGGCAAGGTGCACAGATGGACATGGATTTGTTCATGATCTTCCACCATTATTTGTATTTTTGCTTTTAGCAAAGTACTTGTACCTATAACAATGGAACTAGAATTAGTAACTTACTACAGAAATATTTAACAAACGTTTATTGCAGCTCCAGTTCGATCTCAGTTAAGATGCAGTCGATGACATCTATAAATTCAAGTCACACACAAAGATACAATGATGATATCATGAGCATGTTTCTCGAAAGTATTCTGCACACTAGCAAGTGAGACATACATCATCCCCCTTTTTTTTCCAAATGAAAAATGAATTCCAAACAGATATAGGTGTAGAGTTGGATGAACACAGCAGGCCAAGCAGCAGAGGAGCAGGAAAGCTGACATTTCAGACCTAAAACATAGAAAATTACAGCACAGGAACAGACCCTTTGGCCTTCCAAGCCTGCACTGATCCAGATCCTCTATCTACACCTGGATCTGTATCCCTCTGCTCCCCGCCCATTCATGTATCTGTCTAGACACGTCTTAAGTGATACTATTGAGCCCACCTCTACAACCTCCGCTGGCAAAGCAGTCCAGGTGCCCAGGACCCTCTGCATAAAGAACTTTCCATGCATATTTCCCTTAACATTTCCCCTCTGACCTTGAAATCGTGACCCCTAGCAATTGAGCCCCCCCACTCTGGGGGGGAAAAAAGCTTCTGGCTATCCCAAAAAAGAAATTTCTGAAGGCTCTAGGCTCGAAACATCAGCTTTCCAGCAACTCTGATGCTGCTTGGCCTGCTGTGTTCAGCCAGCTCTACAACTTGTTATCACAGATTCTCCAGCATCTGCAGTTCCTACTATCTCCAAATGGGTATACATGATTTTAGATAGGCATGTGTTGTTTCTAATTAAATCAGTAATTATACAGTTATAAACAGAATTAATAAAATTATCAACTCAAAGTTTGAGTCAAAAGTAATGTTTGGGTGCTTTAACAATTCATTCCCATCTGGTGGTCACGTATCCCAGAGAACGTAATTGTGCCCGGTTACTATTGGTTTTGGTTGTTTGGCTGCTAGTTGCTGCCATTCAACATCACCACACAATCATTGTCTTCCTCACTCTCTTCCTCCATGGTTGATGATTTGGAAATCGGTCTGAGCTTCCTCCATTGATTTGTAACGTAGCACCATGTTCAATGATGACTTTGTATGACGTGGCCTGGTTGAATATTTCAGAACACTTCACTGGTACCCAAGCATTTGTAATTGGATTTCTAAATTGCAATCTCTGCTCATAGTTTAGTTGTAGTAGTTCTCTGCCTGCTCTTTCGTCAGGTATCACTTCCATTCTTAGGTTTGAAGAAGAATGCCCTGTTTTACTGAATGAGCTAGACAATTGGTTGTTAAGCATGGTCACTTGCATTTGCCTTACAAGCATACATTGTGCTGGTGGCATTGATCCCTTCTGCATTTGTATTACCGAGTTGTCATACAACACTGTGACAATCTTGTTTTAATTGGTTCGACAGTTGATGATCATCAATTTGATGGTACACAACAAACATTCTATTGAATGATTGTAATGAGAATGATAGGATGTTGATGTGAGAATGTGCACTCCAAATTGATACACAAATCTTTAAATGGTTTGCCACTGAATCACAGTCCACTGTCAAACATAATCTGTTATGCCACAAAGTAGCAGTTACCATTTCAGCAATGGTGACACTCATTATGCTATTAAGTCTTCAACCAATGGCTAATTTAGTATGTAAATTGGTCTCAGGCATGAAATTTCTACCAGGCACAAGTAAGTCACAAATGAATGAATAATTTAATTATCTTCCTCACACTAACGGGTCATCCTTGGAAAATAGCCTTTGGCAAATAGTGTAGTTGCTCAGCTTTAGCAGTCAGCTATTGCAACTGTCTACTGCAGCTCTGTCCAAAGTATAACAGATTCACCTCAAGTTTTCAGTTTCAGCGAATTTGATTACACAGCAGCGTGCAGCTTGAGTCGATCCATGGAACCGATGAGCAATTGCACACTAATACGGTCTTTTGTAGGCTACTCCATGAAGCAGTACTTGCTGAGATGTTGTAATATGATTACGTATTGACGAAAGCCACAGACGCTGCCAGACTTGTCAACATGCTCCAGCAATTTCTTTTTTCATTTATTTTAAGTAAAACAAAGAATTGGGTATCTATAACAATGTGGAATATTTGGTCCTAGCCATAACTGAAGATTTTGTCTTCAGCAGTTTAAAGGAACATAAGAACTAGGAGCAGGAGGCAACCATCTGGCCCCGCAAGCCTGCCCCACCATTTAATAAGATCATGGCTGATCTTTGAGACTCAGCTCCACTTACCCGCCCACTCACCATAACCCTTAATTCCTTTATGGTTCAAAAATTTATCTAGCTTTGCCTTAAAAACATCCAGTGAGGTAGCTTCAACCACTTCACTAGGCAGGCAATTCCACATCTCACAACCGTTTAGATGAAGAAGTTCCTCCTGACCTCAGTCCTACATCTGCTTCCATTTATTTTGAGGTGATGCCCTGTAGTCCTAGTTTCACCCGCTAGCGGAAACAACCTCCCTGCCTCCACTTTATCTACTCCCTTCATAATCTTATGTTTCTCTTAGATCCGCCCTCATTCTTCTGAATTCCAATGAGTAAAGTCCCAGCATACTCAGTGTCTCCTCATAATCCAACTCTCTCAACTCTTGAACCAACCAACCAAGTGACTCTCCCCTACACCCCCTCCAGTGCTAGTATATCTCTTCTCAATTAAGGAGACCAAAACTGCATGCAGTACTCCAAATGTGGCCTCACCAGGGCCCCAGACAGCTGCAGCATAGCCTCCTGGTTTTTTAAACTCCATCCCTCGAACAATGGCAGACATAATTAGGGTGGCACAGTGGTTAGCACTGCAGCCTCACAGCGCCAGGGACCCGGGTTCGATTCCAACCTCGGACAACTGTCTGTGTGGAGTTCGCACATCCTCCCCACGTCTGCGTGGGTTTCCTCTGGGTGCTCCAGTTTCCTCCTACAGTCCAAAGATGTGCAGGCGAGGTGGATTGGCCATGCTAAATTGCCCATAGTGTTCAGGGGTGTGTGGGTTATAGGGGATGGGTCTGGGTGGGATGCTCCAAGAGGTGGTTGTGGACTTGTTGGGCTGAAGGGCCTGTTTCCACACTGTGGATAAACAAAAATAATTCCATTTGCCTTTTCTTTTAAAAATAATCACCTACTGCACCTGCAATCCCACCTTCAGCAATTCATGCACAAGGACACCCAAGTCCCTTTGCACAGCAGCATGCTGCGATTTTTTACCATTCAAAACATAGTCCATTTTGCAGTTACTCCTACCAAAATGGATGACCACACACACTTATCAACATTGTAGTCCATCTGCCAGACCTTTGCCCACTCAAACTATCTATATCCCTCTGCAGACTTTGTGTCTTCTGCATACTTTGCTCTGCCACTCACTTTAATATCATCTGCAAATTTTGACAGACCACACTTAGACGATTTGAAGTTGGGGACTCTGTAAATTGTAAACAATTGAGGTCCCAACACCGATCCCTGAGGCACACCACGAGCCACTGATCACCAACCAGAAAAACACCCATTTACCCATACCCTTTGCTTTCTACTGCTCAACAATCCTCTATCTATGCCAATACATACCCTGTAATACCGTGCAACTTTATCTTATGTAGCAGCCTTTGGTGTGGCACCTTGTCAAATGCCTTCTGGAAATCCAGATACACCACATGCACAGGTTCCCCATTGTCCACATGCAAGTAATGTCCTCAAAGAATTCCACCAAATTACTTAAACATGACCTACCCTCCATGAACCCATGCTGGGTATTCCTAATGGGACAAGTTATATCCAGATGTCTTGCTATTTCTTCTTTAATGATAGACTCATAGTTTACCTTTCAGTCATTTGATTATGTGCTTCAATTAGAAAATTATACAAATACACACAAACTTAGACTTTGCAAAAAAAAAATCCACCAAGACAGTACAACTTCACAACCCTGCTCTGCAAGGAAAGAATTTCTGGAGATACAGAGGGGTCATTGCTCCAACATCCTAGCCGCAATATTTTGCTTATAACTACTCATGCAACTTTTCTTGGGAGTGGAATGTGAGTCAGCTGATTATTTGAAGATTTTGACTAAAGCCAGCTGATCACGTTGCATTTACAATGCAAAGGAGGGAAACTTTTAATTGACATGATATTCCATCAAAAGAAAGGTTCCAATAGAAGAGAGAGAGAAATGGAGGGGAAAAAATGTTTTTCTAATTAGAAGTGTAAAGGAAAGAGGTGAAAACAAGC
Organism: Stegostoma tigrinum; assembly: GCF_030684315.1. Taxonomy (NCBI): domain Eukaryota; kingdom Metazoa; phylum Chordata; class Chondrichthyes; order Orectolobiformes; family Stegostomatidae; genus Stegostoma; species Stegostoma tigrinum. The sequence continues at coordinate 30,395,155 of NC_081373.1, forward strand.
AAGCTTGAATTAGTTAGAGAAAAGGAGTAATTCGATGGAAAGTGGAATTTAAAAACTTGAATTCTAAAGAGAAGATTCAGGGTGCCCTGGTAAGTAACGACTGTGTATGCCACTTTATCAGAATGTCAACATGTAGACTATAAAACTACTACTCAAGGTTTGCCCTGGAGCCTAAATAGTTATAAAAAAACAGTTCGTCAAATCAAATCCCTACAGTGTAGAAACAGGCCATTTAGCCCACAAGTCCACACCAACTTTCCAAAGAGCATTCCACCCAGACACACAACCTCCATCCTACCCCTATAACCCTACATTTTCCCCCATGTCTAATCCACCTATTCTTTGGGATAGAAAATTCCAAAAGCAACGAGATTGATGTTTGGGCTGAGACAGGAAACTGGACTGCCTGGAGAAAATCTGAGCGGACACAGGGAGAATACGCAAACTCCACACAGTCAGCCAATGCCTTGGCACTGTAAAGCAGCAGTGCTAACCACTGAGCTGCCATGCCACTCCACAAACTGTTAAGAATCCCAATCAGGCATTTGTAGAGATAACAAAGTGTGGAGCTGGATGAACACAGCAGGTCAAGCAGCATCCTAGGATGCTGCTTGACCTGCTGTGTTCATCCTGCTCCACAATTTGTTATCTCAGATTCTCCAGCATCAACAGTTCCCATTATCTCAGGCATTTGTAGAATTTGCAAGGGAAAATTAATTGCTGTGGGATAGTGGCTTTGATCACAGAAGTTAGAAAAAGAGAGAAGAAATAGGATTACGAAAGAATTCTGAAATAATATTCCAGTAACCCTTAAGACTTTAGTTGACTACCAAGCTCCAAAATATCAAAGTGGCAGTAGTTCCGGCAGATAGCTCACTGTCAGACAGGAAGAGAAACTGTAACATGGTTCCCCATTCACAGCACCAAAATTAAAATTACTTTATCAATGAAAATGAGCAATGGCTCTAACAGCATAAATATAGAACCAACATTTTAAAGGAGAAATGTCAGTGATACAAAAAAAACACTTCTATTTAAATCAGACTGAACTGAAGGATTGCACTTTGGAGAGAATAGCACAAGCAGTTTGTTACGAAAACAGTGGCCACATGACTACGTCAGTGAGAGCTAACTGCCAGAACTGCTGTCAAAACTCCAAAAGATTTTAGATGATTGCCACTTTGGTAAGCCCTAAGGAGTGGCACAGTGGCTCCATGGTTAGCACTGCTACCTCACAGCACCAGGAACCTGGGTTCAATTCCACCCTCAGACAATTGTGCAAACTCCACACACGTTGTCATGTCTGCATGGGTTTCCTCTGGGTGCTCCAGTTCCGCCCACAGACCAAATGCAGGCTACGTGGATTGGCCATGCTAAAATGCCCATAGTGTTGACGGAATTGTAGATTAGGGAGATGGGTCTGTGTGGGATAGTCCAAGGGTCATTGTGGACTTGTTAGGTTGAAGGGTCTGTTTCCACACTGTAGGGATTCTATGATCTAAATGTCAACCTGTTAAACAGATACGGTAAATTCCATTAGTTGATACAGCCAAAGGAAAAAAAACAATAGCTTTTGTAATATGGGTGTAGCTCAATTGATGTAACATCATGCCATTTGAAAAAAACACCGATTTCACAACAACTAACCGAAAAATTTCAAAGGATTATGCAACTGTGTTGCACAGACAACTTGGTTGTATTCAACCCAGTTTGGGAGGTACATTTACAGCACAAACAAATTAAATTTCTTCAAAAAACTAATTTGTTCACTAATTTGGCTAAGAATGAATTTACTAAAGCAAAAGTAACTCATTTGGGCCACACAACTGAACGATGCAAGATAATACAGTAAAGCAAAAAAAAGGATAATCATGTCCATTCCCAAGGGAAAAATAAACAAACTGTAGCAAATATCAACACGAGTGGACTTTCAGACATGCGTCCATAGTAGCGTAATTGACAAAGTTTACCAAAGCAAGGAATTTGGAAACGGAGTGACAGTATGTCTTTGACAACTTAAAACTGATACTAGCAGACCTGTTTTAGCAACATAAACCACAACTAACAAAATAGATAGGTGTAGAGTTATTGCTGTCAAGATATGGATCAAACAAGTTATTTTTCACATGAACTGGATCCATCCCAGCAGAAACATTCAACATTGGAGAAAGAGTTGGTACTAGTTATGTAACTTCAACATTTATATGTCAATTCTGCAGTGACAGATCATAATCCTCACTTCACTGGCAAGAATCCATAAGAAATTGAGACCGTCATTGAAACTTAATGCTTCAACCATTTAAAAAAAAAAATCAGGCAATCATTCAGATCATAGGTAGACAATAATAGTGAATGCTTGATCATGAATATAGAATAGAAGAAATTATCAAAACAGTCAGTGATTGTTAAAAGTTTTAAGAGCATCTAATGTAGATGTTACTGTTAAAATCAAAGTAGAATTAGCATAATGCTGCAGAAAATTGTAACAAGTGAAAGTCTGGGTGTGAGTTTGCTCGCTGAGCTGGAAGGTTAGTTTTCAGACGTTGCGTCACCTTGTTTTTTTTATTTGAAAAGATATACTTTATTCATAGAATGTACAAAAAACACCTACACCTACCCAGTCATGCAAGCTGCTCCCAGCTACCCAGGGGGCACGTACACCAACTAAAGGCAAAAACAAAACAAAAAAGGGGAAAAAAAAACAAAGCAAAGGAAATACCCCAGCAGTCGTCTCCCCGCACAGTCCCCGTCTCCCCGCTGACCAGTTGGGGAAGGCGCCAGCTGGGCCCAGTTACCAGATAGGGCCCTTTTTTCTATTCTGGACAAGGGGGTTCCGACGGTGGTCTTTCCCCACCACGCCTTGGCGGCGGCTGCCCCAAGCTTTAGCGCGTCCCTCAGCACGTAGTCCTGGACATTGGAGTGCGCCAGCCTGCAACACTCGGTCGGGGTCAGTTCTTTCAGCTGGCAGACCAGCAAGTTGCGGGCAGTCCAAAGAGTGTCTTCCACCGCATTGATGGTCCTCCAGGCGCAGTTGTCGGTCTCGCTGTGTGTCCCAGGAAACAGCCCGTAGAGCACAGAGTCCCACGTCACAGAGCTGCTCGGGACGAACCTCGACAAATACCACTGCATCCCCCTCCAGACCTCCTGCACATGGGCACACTCCAGAAGGAGGTGATCGACAGTCTCATCCCCCCCCCACCCTCGCAGCCACCTCAAGGGCAGCGTGCGGTGGCTCAGAGATTCCAGGCATGCATAAAGGATCTCACTGGCAGAGCCCCTCTCACCGCCAGCCAAGCAATGTCCTTGTGCTTGTTTGAAAGTTCTGGCGATAAAGATTCTGCCAAATGACTTTGGCAGTCTGCGTGGGGAACCACACAATGGATCCACCCTCTCCTTTTCCCGAAGGGTCTCAAGGATACTACGTGCTGACAACTGCCTGACGGCCTTGTGGTCAAAGGTGTTTCCTTTCAAAAATTTCTCCACGAAGGACAGGTGGTACGGAACGGTCCAACTACTCGGAGCGTTCCGTGGCAACGAGGCCAAGCCCATCCTTCGCAACACCGGGGACAGGTAGAACCTCAGTAAGTAGTGACACTTGGTGTTTGCGTACTGAGGATCTACGCACAGCTTGATGCAGCCACACACAAAGGTAGCCGTCAGGGTGAAGGTGGCGTTTGGTACGCCCTTTCCCCCATTTCCCAGGTCTTTGTACATGGTGTCCCTGCGGACCCGGTCCATCCTCGACCCCCAAATGAAGTGGAAGATGGCCCGGATGACCGCAGTGGTGCGGGTCCAGGGAATAGGCCAGGCCTGCGCCACATACAACAGTACCGAAAGCCCCTGACAACCAGGTTCTTACCCGCGATGGAAGGGGGCCAGAGCGTCCACCTGCTCAGCTTCTGTTTCAGTTTGGTGATACGCTCCTCCCAGGTCTTAGTGCACGCCCCAGCTCCACCAAACCAAACACCCAGCACCTTCAGGTAGTCTGTCCTGACGGTGAAGGGGATGAAGGAGCGGCCGTCCCAGTTCCCGAAGAACATGACCTCGCTCTTACCCCTATTGACTTTGGCACCTGAGGCCAGTTCAAACTGGCCGCAGATGTCCAACAGTCTACTCACCGACCGACGATCGGTGCAGAAGACGGCGACATCGTCCATGTACAGGGACGTCTTGACCTGAAGGCCTCTACTGCCTGGGATAGTTACGCCCTTCAGGCTCACGTCCTTCCTGATGGATGCGGCGAAGGGCTCCATACAGCATACGAACAAGGTAGGAGAGAGCGCCAGCCCTGCCTGACTCCAGATCTGACAGGAAAACTGTCCGATTCCCACCCGTTGATCGAGACTGCGCTAACGGTGTTGGTGTAGAACAGCCGGATCCAATTGCAGATGCCTTCTCCGAACCCCAATTTGGAGAGGACGTCCCTCATGTAAGCATGAGAGACCCTGTCGCAGGCCTTCTCCTGGTCCAGGCTGACGAGGCAGGTGTCCACCCGCCTGTCCTGCACGTAGGCGATCGTATCCCTGATGAGCGCGAGGCTCTCAGTGATCTTCCTGCCCGGCACAGCACAGGTTTGGTCAGGGTGAATCACTGACACCAGGACAGACCTGACCCGGTTGGCTATGACCTTGGCCAGGATTTTGTAGTCCACATTCAATCGTGAAATGGGACGCCAATTCTTAATTTCTTCCCTCTCCCACTTCTTGTAAATGAGGATGATGCCCTTCCTCATGGACTTGCACATTTCCCCTGCCCGAAGCGCACTATCATACACCTCCAGCAGGTCCTGGCCGACCAGATCCCAGAGTGGAATACAGAATGTCACCGAGCCATTGTCCCCCTTCAGCCGGCTAAGCAAAGAGCTCTCTCTCTGTGCACCTTCTGAAAGAAGAAACGCAAGCACGACTCGTCCTGCTCCACAGAGCGGACCGTGGATCGGAAGATTATCCTGGAGGCCTCCGCGGCAAAGAGCGAGGCTTGCTGACCCCTTGCCTCGTGGAGGTCCTCAGTGATATCGACCCCCATCGACTGTAGAAGGAGAAGGTTTTGTATCCTTTTCTAGAGTCGCGACAACTTTCCCGCCTCTTTCTTGCCTTCCGAAAACCCTCGAGGACAAAGAACCTCTTGATGTTCTCCTTCACTGTCTCCCAACAGTCGCCTGGAGACTCAAAAGAGGGGTTTCACGGTTCTCTGACTGGCGTATTCCCTCTTAAGCTCCTCGATGTTCTCTAGGGTCAGAGTCGTGTTGAGCTTCCACGTCCCCTTGCCGGACGGCTGGTCATCCTGTAAATGACAGTCGGCCAGCAGAAGGCAGTGGTCAGAGAAGAACAACGGCTCGACGCCGGTGGACCTGACCGAGAACGCTTGTGACACAAACAGGAAGTCTATCCTTGAGCGGATAGACCCGTCTGGCTGTGACCAGGTGTATCTCCGCTGCGCTCCGTCTGCAGGGGTGCTGAAGACGTCCAGCAGCTTGGCGTCCTTCACCATGCCCATCAGGACTCTGGGCGGGAAGTCCAGTTAACTCCCCCTACCCGCTGTCCACATGCCGGATCGTCCATCTGCATCGACAATGCATTTGAAGTCTCCGTCTAGGATGACCGGCCTGGACGTAGCCAGCAGGGGTGGAAGCCGCTGCAGGACGGCCAACCTCTCACTCCGTACCGCTGGGGCGTACACGTTCATCAGCCTCAGGGGAGCATTCCTGTAGGTGACATCAGCCACTAGGAGGCACCCCCCCACCACCTCCTGAACTTGAGATGAAGAAGTTGCACTCCCGCAGCAGAATAGCCAGGCCTAGGGAGCGACAGTCGTTCCCCCCGCCCCACCGACCAGATCGAAGGCCCACAGGTCCAGGTGCCCGACCATTTCTCGTACCTGCTGAGGTGCGGTATCCCGCACTCCTGCAGAAACAGGAGGTCTGCCTTGATGGTGGTCAGGTAGGCCAACGTGGACACACATCTTGCAGTGGACTTGACGCTGTGCACATTGACGCTCGCAACTCGTACCCCCATTGTGGGCAGTGACCGCATTACCCTCCCCAAGTCCAAGGTCCAGCCTCTCCATCTGTCCCTTCATGCCCATTGCCCGGGCTAGCTGCTGGACGCTCTCCGGGCTCAGGAAACCTTCCGTGCTGCCTTCCGGGTGGCATCCCCCCTATCGAGGGTACAGAGGCAGAACAGTCCGGCACTGGGTCAGGCTGGGGACACGCCGTTTCCTCCTTCCTGCCTGAAGTTTCAGGGGGGCCCCTCCAGGGCCACAGCGGTGCATGACTGGGTGTTGGACAGAGCCTCAGGACGCCTCCCGTCACCTGGAATCGAGGTGCTGCTATCCTTCTCTTGAGATCTTTAGCTTCTGCTTTGGGCAGGCCTCCTCCAAATCTCCCTCGTCAGAGGAGCTCTTAGAGCCCCGCTGTAGCTGCCTCTTCCCGCCTGATGGTTGCGGTGCCGGCGCCCGCCAGCGCGCCTTCCTCCTTGCCTTCCGGACCGTCGCCCACTCCCCTGGGTCACCTGTCACCTCCTCCATCGACTCTGGGTTGTGGGGGGGGGGGCGGGGGAGCAGAGCCTGCAGGGGTGCTTTGCTGGCCTCGGATCCATCCTGCAGGGCTGGGCCCTCCTGCACGACCTGGCCCTCCTGCACATTACGGGGGTCCTTGCAGGGGCCTGGTGCCTTCCTCTCCTCTGGGGGAGCTTGCCCCGCATTGCCCCTGCCGGCGACCTGGGCGTAGGTGGTTCCCCATCGCAGGCATGCCCTATAGAGGTGGCCCGCTTCCCTGCAAAGGTTGCGGCTTTTTTCTTTTGGGCAATCCTTTGCAAGGTGTCCCTCCTTCCTGCAGATGGTGACTTTGCAGTCGGCCGCCACATGACCTGACCTACCACAGGCATGGCAGACTTTAGGTTCGTGATTGGCAGGAGCAAGGGCTACCTGACCTACCTTTGTTTTGTTTTTGCCTTTAGTTAGCGTACGTACCCCCTGGGTAGCTGGGAGCAGCTTGCATGACTGGGTAGGTGTATAAATGTTTTATATTTTGTACATTTAATGAATAAAGTATATTTTTTCAAAAAAAAGTGACAACGTCTGAAAACTAACCTTCCAGCTCAGCGAGCAAACTCACATCCAGAAACTCAACCTGAGCTACAAATCTTCTCAAAACTCGCTAGATAAGTGAAAGTGTCTCAAAACATATTTCTTTCCCCAGTGAGGCACGGTGTATTATAATTTACTAAACTTGGGCTGTAAAATGGATAGAATCGTCCACAGTTTTAAGTTTGATTTGTATCTTTATGTTGTTTGTTTTACTTGAGTCTAGGTCATAGTCCCAAGATGTATGGAAATTTGTTTATATGCATTTAAATGCAGCTTTTTTAAAAAAGCCCCTTTTTGGTGAATAGCTCAGTACTTGACAAACAGGAAAAAAAGCAAGGCAGTCAGACAGGTAGACAGTATCCCATTTCGGAAATATCCACAGCATTAAGAAATGTTCAAATTTATGTTGGAGTAAACAGGTCCATTAGCTTCACAGTCTTCGAAATAGTTTGCGCTGAGAAGTCCCGAGTAATATAATGCAAGTAGGTGATAGTTCCAGCAATCCTAATCCATAGCATAGATTCCTTAAGCAGAAGGCTAAGCGTCAAAAGGCATCGGTTAGCAGTTTAAAAAATCTCATGGAGATATTACTTAAAGCTAATAGCAAGTAAAAGCAGCAGTTTGGCAGAAAGAAACAAAGCACAGGCTTGCTAACCAAAGAAGAAACATGGAGATGGAAATGGTGAGCTTTCATGGGAGGTTAGAGTATGCATAACACTCATTTCTGATACTTCCAGTAAGACAATTTCAACCAGTTGAGTGTAAACGTTTTTTGTTCTCCCCCTTGGTGTATAAGAAGTTATGATATTTTCTTAAATATATTCCAGCAACCTCTTATGAATACATTCAGCCACTGACTATGCCACATTAACAAAAACTGCAAAATAAAATTTATGGCCTATCAAGCCAGTTTCTACTCTGATCTGACTTATCCAGCATTATCATTAGCTGGGATTATAACCACACTCATCTTCAAGGCTTTTCAACTGAAAGTAACAAAAGACAATGCTTGAGTCAATTGAGAAAACAAATGTGCAAGATGGCAGCCAGCTGAAAATTAGGACCTGTAATTATGAGCAATATGGAATATATTTTACCAGCCATGTTACAATGAGAATCTACTTTTTAAAAATCAAAATATACAAAAATACTAGCAACTAAAATAACTGTGCAGTAGTAGTGGTCAATAAAACCAAATTCAGGATTTCAATGTTTTAAGCTATCCGGAATGGTTAATGTCAAATGTAAAATTGTGAAAACAACATACATGGCAACAAGTAACAAAAACATTAACACGTGCATAAAACACTGTTTTAATGAAAGGAAACTGAAGACTGTATATATCTTTGAAACAAAGTAGCATTTCACAAAAAGTACATAGTTTACACTACAATAGAAACAGAGCAAAATCAAGGCGGCTATTTCTAATCATCCATACACAGATTATTGTCCTGTGCTTGAAGGCATGTAAAAGTTGAAAATGTATTGGTATTAGGCAGGTACTGGCTTCAAACTTGTTGTGAAGATAATGTATACAAAACACTCTCTCTTTAGTTGTGTTAAGGATTGCAACAACACAAAAGTCATTTGGAAAACTGTAGAAAGCATACCAGATATGTTGCCAAGAAGGGTACACTAAATTGGTTTAAGAGTTAAAATCGGACTGGCAGATTCAGAGGTACAGGAGTGAGAACCAGCTGACAGGAAAAAAAAAGAAAGAGTTTAACAATAAAGTTTTTTCCTGTTGCTAATTTCTCCTACACTTAGATCCGTCAAACCACTAGATAAAATTTGCAGGTACACACTTGTTGCCAGAAATAACTGGCCTCAAACAGTCTGAGCAGCTTTCAATTTCTCCACTGAAATTAGCCAGAAAATCATTACACATTATTCAAACCTTCTTTTCACAGAGCAATTGAACTAGAAACATGCAGTGTGAATTTTTTTTTATTAGCTTAGGTTTAAAGCTTACTCAAAACTCAAATTTGGGATTTCCAATTATTGGCCAGAAAGATCTTTAGATAAAAATATTAAATTGTTGATCCATTCAAGTGTCACCAGATTAGCAATTTGACTTCTGACTGTAATAGAAGATATTATAGTATGGGCCATAATTTTCTGTCCTTTCTTCCACAGCAAGTGGAGCAATATTAAGTGACTAGTCTCCTTGCATCTATACACTCATTCCTAAACAAAAACTTGTCCTTGACAATAATATTACCATCCAGTATCAAGTATCCACCAATTACTATATTTACACAATACTGCAGTATGACACGGTACAATATTATGCTTTGATGCATAATCACAATTTGCTTCAGAGTAAAAAGTGCTCAAACCTAACCACTAAAATGTGTACACAGTGATACCTATGAATTACATACTCCCAATCAATGCTCCATCTAAACTGCAAAACTAGGTATCAACCTGAAAGCTCTCCCAACAGGTGAAAAAAAATTTGGCTCTTAAGTACATGTACTGCTACAGTAAAGGTAACACAACACAGGGAAAGAAAAAGGATACATTAGTCACACCACCAGTATTCAATTTTACATATCCTTCTTCTGATCTTTTTAAACACCGCAGAGCTATGAAGTGAAATGAAATGAAAGGTAAAACTCAGAAGGTGCTCAATTGAGATAACAAGGTGTAGAACTGGATGAACACAGCAGGCCAAGCAGCAGAGAAGCAGGAAGGCCTACATTTCGGGCCTAGACCCTTCAAAAAAAATGGTTAGTTTTATTTGTTACACTGGATTGAACAAAAACCTCTAACCAAATCTAAATATTCTACATCGTTTCGCAAAATACTAAATTCAAATGAAATCACTCAACAGAACTATTTCCAATTAACAATCTTCAGTGGACAAACTGTTCACTCAAAAATAAAACGTACTTGTTAAAACAGCACAAGTGCAAGTAAATCAGGTGTGCCACAGAAATTTTATTCAGTTTTTTTCTAGAGATCTTCTTCATTATCAAAGAACTATGCAAGTGTACAGCAAGTTAACCAAAATGGTCTTGCATCATTGATGCAATAGTAATTAAGTTCCCAGCGCTGAACGTAACCTTTATTACTGCAATAAACCAAAAACATTTTTCACAGGTATAGTAACAGAACAAATTTTGTTTGTGCATGGTTGAAAAATTCAAACGTCCTTCATGTCTTCTAGTTATTAAACAGTTTTATACAATAGGTGTAATATAATTACACATAATGAGTCAAAGTAGTGTTGACCATTTTAACCAAAGAATGTAACAGAACTCTCCTAGGCTACACAAAAACATGCATATAACAAGTAGTAATGTTTTGTGGATGCGAGCAAGGCAGACAGTCATAGTTCTAACGATGCTTACCATAAAAATTTAAAAACAGAATCAGTTTCATATATCTTTGACCACAGAAAATAATGGCCTGTCTAAATATAATATCACAATAAATTTACAGCAAGAGAATGTTTACAGTGGAAGCATACGGTCTGCTGAATTAATCTGGAGACCTCAAGTGAGCTTTAATTCCATTCCGACTTTTCTCAACTTTAAAGAACAGGCTTTTAGCACAGTACAAATTTCACTAGATTAACAGTCAATTAGGGACCATTTTCAACACTGAAGTTAAATGTAGCTTAGAGGTTTTAGAAAAGCTTGGTAGGCATCAACTATTTTGATTAAAATACCTTACAGCTGCAGAGATCAAAATTACATGATCATGCATCTATGGCCCAAGTTGTTTTTGAAAATACCTAACAGTTTCAATACATTTCAAAAAGACAAAACGGTCTTCTGAATGATGTCCACACATTGCCTTAATTCATCTTCCTTGATGATAAGTGGTGGCGCCAATCTAATGATATCCCCATGGGTTGGCTTAGCTAGCAGACCATTGTCACGCAGACGAATGCAAACTTTCATTGCATCAAAAACTACAAAAGGAATAAAAGATAAAAGATAAAACATAAAACAGAAGCTATGGAGAAGAAGGGTTCTGAGATTGTTCGTATTTTAACCACTTTTCACTACATAAACCACCTTTCAATACCAAGTACAGCTTTAAATTACTGCTTTGCTTAAAGCAAGGTGATAAAGTGGCACTAAAATTCACTCTGCATTGTTGAATTAGAAAGGCAACTAGTAAGGTTGTTATCTAATGACCTCGTGTACAGGCTCTGACTATCTTGAACTCAAACATGATGCATCGCTAAATAGCAAGCAACTGAAACTGAAGCTCAGGTTCACTTTCTCCTGAGGGTGGTGGCTGCGTGGAAGGGAGAAGGAAAAATGAAATCATTTAGGTGAGGCAAGAACCCCATTTGAACAGAGCAGTAGACAAAACAAGTAAAAAAAAAAGTTAGGTTTAATATTTCATCCACTATTTTGGGTAAATTTTGTTCATGCGTTTTATAATTCCTTAGGACTAAAAATTGAAAATTAAAAAGAAAACTTACCCACTACAAAACTCCAAAGACTAGAAAGGATCAAAGTTTAAACACATCACATAGAAGTTAGCTGTCTTAGTGGGGATTAGCAGAAATGAGAAAGTTACACGTCCATAATAAACTGGAACATTTGACTTAATATCTAAAACTAAAAAAGGTTCTCTCGTTGCAGCTGTGTATCCAACATTTAAAATGTTCGTTCTACATAGCAGAATGTCCATTCGTTGTATTGCAGTTTAACTTCTGGCAGGAATAATTATCTAGAGACCATTCAAATGTGGACAACTTCCAATGCAAGTATTACCACTGTACTACAGATTTAACAATCAGGGTCAGACAGGCATTCATGATGGCAATATGGGCTATCAGGCACTGTATTCCTTAACCTGTCATATTTCTCACTGTAGCACTACCATTCAGGCAACCCAATCTGAACTCAATGAGTACAGAAAAGCATGTTAGGAATAGCACCAAGCATGCACAAAAATGAAGTACCAACTTAGCAGAGGTAAACAATATGTAAAATCATGAATCAAAATCTCAGTACAGAAAGTTGCCACTTAGTCCATTAAACAACCAGATTTTTGCAAAAACTGTATATAGTCTCACATTTCAATTTCCCTACCCTCCACAATAATTCAACAAATGAGTCCTTGTCAAACAAATGCCCAACAGAACTGAACTCCAGCGCCCATTCAAAGGGCAGATTAACATTTACTTCTTAGTTGCTCATCAGCCTCCGATTATAAATTTCAATATGCAATGTGTCCGAATAGAAAGAACAGCAAGCAATTTCCTACTGCATTCCTCAAATTTGCTCAAGGAACCTCAAAACCACTTCATGAAGGAAATTTACCCACACTCAGCTCTTCTTCTATCACCAAAGGTTTGGCAGCTTTGTCACTGGCCACAGCTCAAACCTAAACATCAGGCCCTCACTTGGGATTAAGGCCATGAACTAAGAGGCAGGAATGACCTTGACACCTTTAACAATCCTGCTATCCCGTGCTCCTAGATATGTCAGTAGTGAGATGACAGGCTCTGTTGGGGCTGCCGAAGACAAAATAGCCAAAAACGGCCCTGGCAAGCTCTGCAGAACATGATCGACAATTGTTAGACAGAATTAAAAGCCTGCTCCAGCACCTAAGCAAAGTCACCAGTTATCACAATGGCAACTTTGGGGATGTGTTCTTAAGGTAATAGGGAGTTCTGCACAAACAGATAGCTTGAAATTTGTAACAAACATTAAAGAGAAAAGCAGTATCCTATAATAGGCACAGATGGGGTAGCATTATGGCTAGTAAAAAGTCTAGAAAATCAGACAAGTTCACTGAGCTGTGAAAGTGACTGTTTTAGTCTTGTCTTTTATTAGGTGAAACGTTAGTCAGAGTAGGGGCAGTGGATTTCATCCCAGACGACAAGTATGGTGACTAGAACGAGTTACACTGCAGATAAAAACAGGTCACAGTAATGAATTACTTTTAATGAAATATTTACAATATTAAGCGTAGGTTCTAGTTAAAGATTCTTCAGATAATCACAGATTACAAAGTAGTTATAGATGTCCACATATACAAAAAATACAAAAATCACAAAGCATTACAGGCAAAGATTCAAATAAAAGTGAAAGTTAACCAGTCTCATAGTGAAGCAGCTCCCTTAATCATTAAAAGGGAAGAAATGAATCAGAGGCACAGAAGACTAGCAGACAAGGGAATGAGGCCGAGACAGACATTGTCAAATGGGAGGATAAAAATAGGGGTGCCTAGTATTCCCCGTTACAGACAAATTGCTTAGCATTCTTTAACGAATTTTAACAGTGCAGGTAAGCAGAACACTTTACAGCAGTTAGTAAGAACTAACTTCCCTTGTATCTCTTGTGATTCAGACAGTGGGAAATATACAATGAGGAACAGAATTTGATAGGGATAGCAATGAATACAACAAAAGAACAGAATTCAAGCAGTCCCGCGACAAGCAAGTCTATAACCATTAACTTTGGAATGGGAATTATTGGAAGTATTGAAAGATCCCAAGGCCTAGTGATTACAATGTCTGTTAAACACCATGAGACCATGGGGACCCGAGGGCAGGCCAAAGGACTGTATGTATTGATTAGGTGTTTCACAGGGTTGGCTGTGTAAAATACTGGGAAAAGGCACAATGATCACACTGTACGTGATTACTGTATCACAAAATGCATAGAAATACTGTATCCCACGGGGAAAAATCAGAGTATCACTGACCAAGCTTCCAATCTAAGCCAAAGATTAAGGGTGTAATTGAGCCCTGACATTGAGGCTAGATTTGGAGCAAAGCTAGTGATGCTTGCATAAACTGCCATATGCCTGAATCCTACTGCCTGAGTCTGTGCGCCCAGTCAGGGGTTCGCTCCAACACTCTCCAACTGCTTGCAATGACAACAGCCCCAACAACACAACATGTTTATCATCCAACACACTCCATTCACAAGCGAGAGATTGCAGCTACAGCATGCACCAACTGCATGATCACTGCATCAACTCATCAAGGCATTTTTTTCTTAAAAACAGTACATCACAAGCTCACAAAGTGTGAAGCTGGATGAACACAGCAGGGCAAGCAGCACCCCAGGAGCACAAAAGCTGACGTTTCAGGCCCAGACTCTTCATCAGAGAGGGGGATGGGGAGAGCGTTCTGGAATAAATAGGGAGAGAGGGGGAGGTGAACCGAAGATGGAGAGAAAAGAAGATAGGTGGAGAGGAGAGTATAGGTGGGGAGGTAGGGAGGGGATAGGTCAGTCCAGGGAAGACGGACAGGTCAAGGAGGTGGGATGAGGTTAGTAGGTAGGAAATGGAGGTGCAGCTTGAGGTGGGAGGAAGGGATAGGTGAGAAGAACAGGTTAGGGAGGCAGAGACAGGCCGGGCTGGTTTTGGAATGCAGTGGGGGGAGGGGGACGGGTTGGGCTGGTTTTGGGATGCAGTGGCGGGGGGGGATTTTTGAAGCTTGTGAAGTCCACATTGATACCATGGGGCTGCAGGGTTCCCAAGCAGAATGAGTTGCTGTTCCTGCAACCTTCAGGTGGCATCGTTGTGGCACTGTGGGAGGCCCATGATGGGCATGTCATCTAAAGAATGGGAGGGGGAGTTAAAATGGTTTGCGACTGGGAGGTGCAGATGTTTATTGCAAACTGAGCGGAGGTGTTCTGCAAAGTGGTCCCCAAGCCTCCGCTTGGTTTCCCCAATGTAGAGGAAGCCACACCAGGTACAAAGGATACAATATACTACATTGGCAAATGTGCAGGTGAACATCTGCTTAATATGGAAAGTCATCTTGGGGCCTGGGATGGGGTTGAGGGGGGTGGTGTGGGGGCAAGTGTAGCACTTCCTGCGGTTGCAGGGGAAGGTGCCGGGTGTGGTGGGGTTGGAGGGGAGTGTGGAGTGGACAAGGGAGTCGCGGAGAGAGTGGTCTCTCCAGAAGGCAGACAAGGGTGGGGATGGAAAAATAGCTTGGGTGGTGGGGTCGGATTGTAAATGGCGCAAGTGTCTGAGGATGATGCATTATATGCGGAGGTTGGTTCAAGCCCACTGACTCCCACAGCTAACTAGAATACACCTCCCAGCCACCCTCCTGCAAAAATTCCATCCCCTATACTCAACTCCTCTGCCTCCGCAGCATCTGCTCCCAGGATGAGGCATTCCACTCCCGCACATCCCAGATGTCCAAGTTCTTCAAGGACCGCAACTTTCCCTCCACAGTGGAGAACACCCTTGACTGCGTCTCTTGCATTTTCCGCAACACATCCCTCACACCCCGTCCCCGCCACAACCGCCCACAGAGGATCCCCCTCGTTCTCACATACCACCCCACCGACCTCTGGATACAACGCATCGTCCTCCGACACTTACCCCATTTACAATCCAACCCCACCACCCAATACATTTTCCATCCCACCCTTGTCTGCCTTCCAGAGAGACCAATCTCTCCGCGACTCCCTTGTTCGCTCCACACTCCCCTCCAACCCCACCACACCTGGCACCTTCCCCTGCAACCGCACGAAATGCTACACTTGCCCCCACACCACCTCCCTCAACCGCATCCCAGGCCCCAAGATGACTTTCCATATTAAGCAGATGTTCACCTGCACATCTGCCAATGTAGTATATTGTATCCATTGTACCTGGTGTGGCTTCCTCTACATTGGGGAAACCAAGCAGAGGCTTGGGGACCGCTTTGCAGAACACCTCCGCTCGGTTCGCAATAAACAACTGCACCTCCCAGTCGCAAACCATTTTAACTCACCCTCCCATTCCTCAGACAACATGTCCACCATGGGCCTCCTGCAGTGCCACAACGATGCCACCTGAAGGTTGCAGGAACAGCAACTCATATTCCGCTTGGGAACCCTGTAGCCCCATGGTATCAATGTGCACTTCACAAGCTTCAAAAATCTCCCCTCCCCCCACTGCATCCCAAAGCCAGCCCAACCCGTTCCCTCCCCCCACTGCATCCCAAAACCAGCCCAGCCTGTCTCTCCTTCCCTAACCTGTTCTTCCTCTCACCCATCCCTTCCTCCCACTTCAAGCCGCACCTCCATTTCCTACCTACTAACCTCATCCCACCTCCTTGACCTGTCCGTCTTCCCTGGACTGACCTATCCCCTCCCTACCTCCCCACCTACACTCTCTCCACCTATCTTCTTTTCTCTCCATCTTCGGTTCACCTCCCCCTCTCTCCCTATTTATTCCAGAACGCTCTCCCCATCCCCCTCTCTGATGAAGAGTCTGGGCCTGAAACGTCAGCTTTTGTGCTCCTGAGATGCTGCTTGCCCTGCTGTGTTCATCCAGCTTCACACTTTATTATCTTGGATTCTCCAGCATCTGCAGTTCCCATTATCACTCAAGCTCACCAACTCTACCACCCAGTTGGACGGGATACCACCACTGCCTCAAAGCTCTAAGTTTCACACCATCTGACTTCGTGCTTGGGAGGTTCTTGACATTACTTTGCTCTTTGTTACATCACATGAAACAAAGATAACTATAGTTAAGTATAGACAACTGGGATCAAGTGAATCTCTTGACTATAAGAGAGGTCTAGGGGCATTCTTAAGAGGGAAATCAGGAGTGCAAACAGGGGATACAAGATAACCTTGTCTCCAAGGTTAAGAATAATCCCAAGTACATTAAGAGCTAAAGAGCAACTAGGGAGAGACTAGGGCCCCTTAAAGATCAAATGAAGTTGTCTGTGTGGAACCATAGATGGGAAAGATGCTAAATAGAACATAGAACAGTACAGCACAGTACAGGGTCTTCAGCCCATGATGCTGTGCTGAACCTTTGCCCTAAACCTAAGGTCTATCTAACGTCCACTGCTACCTTTACACTATCATCCATATGCCTATCTAATAGCCACTTAAATGCCCCTAATGAGGCCAACTCCACTACCCTCTCCAGCAAAGCATTCCACGCTCCTACCACGGAGTAAAGAACCTACCTGTGACATCACCTCAAATATCTACCCCCTTTCACTTTAAAACTATGTCTCCTTGTAAAAGCTACCTCCACCCTAGGAAAAAAGTCTCTGGCTCTCAATCTATACCTCGATCATTTTAAACATCTGAATATTTCTTTTTGGTTTTTACTATGGGCAAACAAATGGAGGCAAGGGAACTCAAATAAATATTGATGTCTTCCAAGCAGTCTACATTACAGAAGATGAAGCACTGTGAGGTCTTAAACAAAAAAGTGGATAAATCCCCAGGACTTGATCAAGTGTATCCCCAGGATGTTGTGGAAAGTTAGGTAGCCATAGGTGAGATGCCGGAGGCTGGAAGGTGGCTAATGTTGTGTCTTTATTTAAGAAAAAAAAACTGTAAGGAGAAGCCCGGGAACTATAAATCTGAGAGTCTGACACCAGTGGTCGTTAAGTTTAGTCATAGAGTCAGAGTTGTACAACACGAACCAGGTTCTCAGTTCAACTCATCTATGCCAACCAGATATGCTAGACTGATCTAGCCCCATTTGCTAGCGTTTGGCCCATATCCCTCCAAAAACTTCTTATTCAGGAACCATCGATGTCTTTTAGATGCTGTATGTGTACCAGCCTCCACCAATTCCTCTGTCAGCTCATTCTGTACATGCACCATCCTCTGCATGAAAACGTTGCCCCGTAGATCCCTTTTATATCATTCCCTTCTCACCTTCAACCTATGCCCTCTAGTTTTGCACTCCCCTACCCTGGAAAGAGACCATTGCTATTCACCTTATCGATAGCGTTCATGATTTTAATAAACCTCTATAAGGTCACCCCTCAGCCTCAAATACTCCAGAGAAAATAGTCCCATTCAACAGCTCAAACCCTCCAACCATGACAACATCCTTGTAAATCATTTCTGAATCTTTCCAAATTTAACAACATCGTTCTTATAGCAAGGAGGCCAGAATTGAAAGCAGTTTTCTAGAAGTAGCCTAACCAATGCCTTGTACAGCCACAATAGGATCTCCCAACTCCTAAATTCAGTGCACTGACCAATAAAGGCAAGTGTACCAGAAGTGTTCTTCACTACCCAGTCTGTGACTCCCGCTTCAACTATGAACCTGCACTCCAAGTGTTTGTTCAGCAATACTCACCAGGAACCTACCATTAAGTATACAAGTTCTGCCTTCATTTGCCTTGACAAAAGGCAACATCTCATTTATGTAAAAAATCTCCATTTGCCACTCTTCAGCCCATCGGATCAAGGTCCATTGTACTCTTGACGTACTCTTCCGCACTATCCACTACATCAAACTTACTAATCATTCCTCCTACATTCACATCCAGATCATTTACATAAGTGACAAAAAGCAGCGGTCCCAGCACCAATCCTTGCAGCACACCACTGGTCACATGCCTCGATTTCAAACAATCTTCCATCACCACCCTGTCTCCTATCGTCAAGGAAATTTTCCATCTAGATGGCTAGCCTGCCCTGGATTCCTTGTGATCTAACCGTGCAAACCAGTTACTCTTACAGAACCATGTTGAATGCCTTGCTGGAGTTCATATAGACAATGCCCACCGCTTTGCCTTAAATCATTCTCCTTTATCATTTCTTCAAAAATCCCAAGTTAGGGAAACACAATTTCCCCACGCACAAAGCTGTACTGATATCCATAATCAATCCCTGACTTTCCAAATACATGTAGATCCTGTCCCTCAGAATCCCCTCCAACAACTTACCCACCATTGTCAGGCACAGTGGTCAATACTTCCAGGGCTTTTCCTTACCACCTTTCTTAATTAGCAGCACATATTAGCCAATCTCCAGTCTTCCAGCACATCACCAGTGGAAACCAATGATACAAATATCTCAGCAAGGGGCACAACAACCACTTCCCTAGCTTCCTAGAGAGCTCTGGAGTACATCTGATCAAGTCCCAGGGATTTTTCCACCTTTATGCATTTTAAGAAGTCTACCACCTCCTCCTCTGTAATAATGGACACTAAGATATCACTGTTTGTTTTCCATTCTCTAGTTTCCATATCCTTCTCCACAAATACTGATGTGAAATACTCAGTATCTTCCCTCATCTCCTGTAGTTCCACTCAGGTGGCCTTGTTGATCTTTAAGAGGCCTGTGACCAGCAGGTGTTCCACAAGGATCGGTGCTGGATCCACTGGGTTTGTCATTTATATTTAAAAATTTGGATGAGAATTTAGGAAGTATGTTTATTAAGTTTGCAAGTGATACCAAAATTGTTGGTATTGTCAGTGAAGAAGGTTATCTGCGATTACAAAGGAATCTTGATCAATTGGAACAATGGGCTGAGGGGCAGCAGATGGAGTTTAATTTGGATAAACTAAATTGCATTTCAGAACAAACAAACAAGGGCAGGACGTATAAAATTAATGCTAAGTCCCTGGGTAGTGTTGTCAAACAGACACCCAAGAGGTGCAGATACACAGTTCTTTGAAAGTTGGATCACAGGTAGACACAGAGTGGCTAAGGCAACATTTCGCACGCTTGCTTCATTGGAGTTGGGACATCATGTTGAGGTTGCACAGGACATTGGGTGAGGCTGCTTTTGGAGTACTGTGTATAGTTCTGGTTGTCTGGCTTTAGAAATACTATTAGTAAGTTAGAGAGGATTCAGAAAATATTGACCAGGATGTTGCCATGACAGAAGGGTTTGCATTACGAGGATAGGCTGGGGCATATTCCACTGGAGCATAGGAAGTTTAGGGGGGACCTTAGAGGTTTATAAAACCACGAGCAACACAGATAAAAGGTGCACAGCCAAGATGTCTCCTCCCCACCCCCCCAGGGTAACTGAGCTCAAAACTAAGGGACAAATTTTTAAGTTGAGAGGAGAAAGATTTAAAAGAGGACCCAAGGAGCAACTTTTTCCACAACAATTCATGCGCGAAACGAACAGCTGCCAAGTAGTAGTAGATGCAGGTACACTTACAACATTCAAAAGGTGCATGAACAGGAAAGGATTAGAAGGATATGGCCCAAATGCAGGCAAGTGGGACTAGTCTAGTTTGGGAAACTTGGTCACCGTGGACAAGTTGGACTGAAGGGTCTGGTTCCATGCTGTATGACTATGACTATGAAACTTAAGTACAGCAAAAGTTTAGACTAGTCAATGAGCTGCATTAAAGGAGATCAAACGTAATTAGGCTAATGAGGAATCCAATCACAGGATAACTAAAACTAATGTCAAAGAATACCCATCATACTTCTGTTTGTAGAATGCAAGAGTGTAACTGCGGAGGGGCTCAGCCTTTTACATTTGGCTTTGCATCTCTTAACTAGATACAGTTGATCTACCTTATGGCACACCAATTATGTTACAGATTATAATTTACAACTGTTCTTTACACTCATATCTCTAAGCTTTCTGTGAGATGTCCAGAAAAACTTATCTGAATGATCTCTAATGACTGAAGTTGAACTAGAACTGCTACAATACATGGAATGCAATGAGGAGGTGTTGAAAAACTGCTAGCCCATACCTTTTGTTTCTCTAATAACAATGGCATTCAATAAACCTTTTCCTCTTACTGCCGTCACAACATCAGATGGCAGCTTCATCAGCTCACTTCGAAGAAGCTTTCCCATTTGCTCTGCATTTTCAGCCAAATTTTCTTCTTCAAGAACCTGTTAAAGGGATATAAGAAAAAAAAAAATCAGCCCAGAAACATAAAACCCCAGACTTAAAACAAGCTTTCCTCTTGTCACAGCGTATTAACCATTATCTTCTTCCTCATTATTCCTTAACAGAAACACAGTTTTTCCTCATTAAACCATTCATATCTTCACTTTGGAGTCTTTTCTGATGCCAGTTCCAGACTCCATCAGCTTTTGGATGAAAATATTCCACTAAACATGCCTCCTAACTTCAAGCTTCTTCATTTTTAAACTTTCTGCACTTCATATTTGAAATCCTTAAAAACTGAACAACATTATTTATTTGCTTCACATTTCTGAAAACTTTAACATGAAATCATATTAAGTATCCAAAACTAATCTTTAAAATTTCTGCCATATTTCCAATCTGCCTTTCTGGATACCAAATTTGCGGCCCTTAGCTTTCCCAAATACCCTCAAAGCCAATTTCTAATCTGCACATATGGCCATAATTGTCAAAGGGGTCAATGTACAATCTTTCACGATGAGTTACTTAATGACATTCTCCATTAATCTCAAGCGTAGCCCACCTTCAGTGTTTTCAATTCCAACACTGAAAGTAATGAATTTCTTACGAACATACAATTGCATCAACAAGATGCACCAAGATTGTATCCTTCGCTCTCTTCTACCATTTACATTGGTTTTATTGGAAAGCATAGAGAAATTGTGCACATGCCAATGATTTCTACCATGACCATGAAGCATGAGGTTATGCAATCAGGGGCCTTTCCAATTTCGGAGCCCTGGGTATGTTCAGTTTCCTTCCAATCCATGCTAGCAAAGTCAAACTCATCATTTTTAGTTCAACAAGAGGAATGGATCCTTAAACTCACAAAGCCTGGCATCCCTTTCACCCCTGGAATCATACCCCTCCCTGCCCCCACTCACCCAAACTACATGCATTTTAAGTATATCCTTCCTTAAAACAATACTCCATATGTGAACTCAAGCCTCTTGAAGGGCAGCAAAACCAGCATCCTGGAAGTTATGTGATAATCACTGCATCAGCCAAATACTGTGGCTGAAGAACAGGGCAGAGGTCAGGAATTTCTGTAACTCATCGTTTAACTCCCTAATGTCTGTCCACCATCGGCTATACAAGTCAGAAGCGTGACATACCACGTACCCAGATAGGTACAGCTCCAACATTCAAAAAGACTGACTCCATCTGGTACAACGCAGCCAACTTGACCAGTACCTCATCCACTTCCTGTTACCACTGCACACCAGCATTTACAAAGACTCACCTGATAGCACTTACCAAACCCGTGGCCTCTATCAACAAGGAGGACAAACGTAACAGATCATGACAACATCATAACCCACAAGTACGCTCCAAGTCTCACCATGTCCATTTGGAACAATAATCACGATTCCTTCACTGTTGTTCAGTCAGTACCATTGGAATCCTTTCCTATCAGTCCTGTCAATGAACTTACACCACAAGAACCACAACAGTTCAAGGAGGAGGTTCAAAGAACAATTAGGAATGAGCACTGCTCGTCTAGCTAGCAATGACCACATCTGTGAATGAGCACCGGAAATTCCTTGTTTTGGCATTATTCCACTTTTCTTGTTAATTACTTGTTCTATCTGCACATTAACTGTTGACACATAGATCATCTATTGCAACACTATCAACCCCACTGACCCCCACCCCCCCAATTTTAATCATATATACGTTTTCTTTAATTTTCCCTGGCTAGGGTTCTACTTCCCACATCTTTATCTGACAATTTTTTCAAACCTATTTGCTTAACCTATCTATGTTCCTTGGCAGAGGCTGAACCTTTCCCACAACTTGCTTTCCTGCGTTGTGTCATCAGAAAACCGAACTATAATGGTCACTCAAGTTACTTAAATGGATCACAAACAGTTGAGGTCCCAACACTGATCCCTGCACTACTTCATTAGCTTGTTTACCCAATTCTGAAAATGCCATTTGGGTGGCACAATAGCTCAGCGGATAGCACTGCTCGCAGGAATTTGCAGATGTGTAATTGAATTTCCGAAAAGTATTCAATAACATGCCCATGAAAGTTTACTGCACAAGTTCAGAGTTCATGGTGATTGGGTCATATGTTAGCATGCAGAGAGAATTGGCTATGGCCAATCCCCCTAACTTCCGATAAGATTGTAGTTTCAACCAGCATTTGCTTTGTCATTTGTCAACAGCAAGTTAATTAGATAGGATTAAACTGAATTCTGCAGATATATATTCATAATTTTGCCAAGAGCTTTCCTCTGTTGGAGAAAGACAGCTTTTAATCATTCCAAGGATTGGTTTCTTGAACAGCTCTCTGGTTTTCCTTCCTTCAATTCTTACACTTTAATCACAAGCTGCTTTGTTTTTGTTCCAAATATTTACCAGGTTTCATAAGTTAATACTCCCTCAGCTCATCAACCACAAAGCTCACTATTTGTCAAAACTCCATCAGTCCCCAATTCTTTTTCTTAAATCTACTTAAGGCACATGAATTATCCAAATCCTAGGTCTCTCAAGTTCTACACTACTATTTATCCACTGTTCAAGGACCAACGTTCAGTCCTACAAAACGACACAGCATGACAAAATTTCCATCCTTTGAAAAAAGGAACAGGCTATGTCAATTTATTTCTTCCTTTCCCCACACCACTTCCCACACACGTCACTCAAGTAAGTTTTTCTCATGCGCCTATTTAGTCTTGTCCCCTACTGGCTAGAAGCAAATTATTTGTTTGAGTGTACTATCTAAATGGCAGCTGTCATTCTAATCTTCATTCACTTTAACCATGATAATCTAAGATAATTTTTCACTGCTGATAAATTCTAAGTTAATTGGGCATATTTGTAATCAAATTCTACCTTCTGCAACACAAACCTACCTCAAGTGCAGCAACAGCAACACGACATGCCAATGGATTGCCACCATATGTTGACCCATGCTGACCTGGTTTAATAGTTAACATAATTTCATCATCGCACAAAACAGCTGAGACCTGCAAAGAGGGAAAAAAATTAGCAACTACATTCATCAAGAAAAACAGACAATTATCAGCAATGTTATACAGAGCTCAAGATATTCCTGCTGCTATTTCTAAGCAAGTGTCATTCATTGGGAGATTCAATTTATTTTGTGTCCAGCCACTCTAATAATTCTCCCAAAGTTTGCTGTAATTTTAAGGTCGAAAGAGCAGAACTGGAAGAAATACGGTCCACGGGAGTTTTATTTTGGTCTGTGCCTGAACCAGAATTTCCCAAATACTTCAGTTCTGTCCTTCTGTTGGCCATTGAAGTTAAATTGAAGATGGCCAAGGTGCCAGGTTTTCATGAGACCAGCATATTATGAGGTAAATCACACATAGAAGTGTGAGGGGCAAGTATTTGCTTAATATTAAATTATATTACTGCAGCACTGATGTACATTTTCATTTGGCAAGCTTATACTCCAATTTCAAAACTTAAACTTGTAGTGAAAAATAAGTTGAATACTGTTTAAAAAATAAAAAAGAGAAGTCAAGTCAACTCATTTATAAGGTGTGTTTCCCATTTTTCTCAATCTGTCACTGAAGGTGCTGCTTCTTACTGACATCCAATGCATAGGGTGCAGGCAGTTAACCTTCTTCAGAAGTTATGGATAGACTTTAAATAGGGCTGCTCAAATTCAGGAAGGATACTGATTTTATAAATGAGGAAAAACTATTGCTAGTGATAAAGTCAGTCCAGTGGAAATGTTTAAGATAAAGGCAGGCAAACTAAAACACAGAATATATGTACAATCCTGCTAATGACTAAGAAGTTTAAATATTTTTGCACAAGTGCCAAGTTATGCATACAGAGATCTCCATATGCAACCTCAGTTTAAAATTAAGGTGGTTATCTCAGGGATCTGTTTAAGCACTTCCAAACATTAGAGTTGAGAAAACACTTTTCCGGCCAGATATAAAGCTAAAGTTTAGATTTTTAGAAGGATAAATAGTAATAAGAATGATGCAAGAGAAAGTAAAAACCACATGCACTGTGCCAGAGAACTGGCTTCAACTCCAGCCTTGGGCAATTATGTGTGGTGTGCACACACGTCTGTATGGGTTTTCTCCGGGTGCTCCAATTTTCTACCACAGTCCAAAGATGTGCAGTTTTGGTGAACTGGCCATGCTAAATTACCTATAGTGTTCAGAGATATGCAGGCTAGGTGGATTAGCCATGGGAAATGCAAGATATGGGTCTGGGTGGCTCTTCACAGGGTCACTGTGGGCTTGTTAGGCCAAATAACCTGTTTCCACATTATAGGGATTCTATTAAATTAGGCCTTTGTATTTTAAGAAATTCTGAAAGAAGCTCTCTAACAGACAAGATGTGGAATAGATTAGACTCACTCAACAGCACTTTTTAAATGTGCCATGACATTATTAAATCCTAGCTTTAGAATTTAAAATTAGGGAGAGGATACATGATGTTTCACTCTACAAGAGGGCAGAGGCTGCTTGAGGTGTCTTTTGCTCATCACATTTTCCTCATTTTTTCTTTAATATTTTTCTTTTTGCAACATCATATTGTAGATTACAATAAAACATGTTCATGGCTGGCAACACAAAAGGTAAAATAGTGCCGAGTCTAGAAATCTAAAATAAAAACAAAATTCTGGAAAATACTCAGCAAAGCAAACAGCATCTGTGAAGAAATAAAGTATGACACTGGAGACTTTTGATGTTATTGCAAAAGGGGGACGACCAACTGCATTGTTCACATTAAGCCAAGAGTGTGGGGAAAAGGTACACTTGGTTTCATTACTCTTTGTAAAGCAAGATGGAATATTTACCATAAAAAGGTTTTTTTTGTATCAAAATTCCTTCATTATAAAAATTGTTGCTCGTTATTACAGAGCTTGATCATTGCTGAAGAGGTACAAGGTCAAAGCTTTTCATCTTTCACTCATCAGGACAAATGCAAAAATATCACTTTCAAAAGCAGCAACAATTTATGTTGCATGAGAAAATCTTGCAGATTACTTGCAACTTTGCCACAGAGAAGGATTAATTTCTTGAGCGCTAATGAAGCTCCCCACCCTGTACAACTTAATACCTGGATGCAGTCCTTTGATCAAACCACATTTCTATTACTGCCATTGAATCTCACTTTGCAGTAACATACCAAAGTAACACTTTCCCCACCCCCAGTGTGATATGGAGTGTATGACAACGCTGTTTATGATAAAACTGAACTTGGTGTGCAGTTGCTCTCCAGGATAATTATTTGCAGAAAATTTGTCAAACATGTTCTTCAGCCAATTAATAACTGCGAGCAATAATATTTGTAAATCACTTTTCAGTTAAATTTAAAATTTAATCAGCCCACATTTGCCTTGTACTGATTTACAGGCAAACTATTGATTTGTTAACTATTTTCTTTAAAAATGCAAGATATTTATTTAGCCAGGACTTTTTTCTCCTCCAGGTTTTAAAGATCCAGAAATATTGCATTTCAACCATTCCTACTAACTAAGAGTTGAGTTCGTGCAAACTGACTGGATTAAGAATTAACTGTAAGATTGTGGTTGAATCACACACAGGTCTCAGCATGACAGGTTCAATTCCTTGAAGAAATGTTGACCTTAGCTGAACATTTACAGCAACCTGGTCCTTCAAATTTCACCTGAAAACAACATTACTCACAGGATACACCCCTCCAGAGAGGGCTTTTCCGAGCATAACAATATCTGGTCTGACATCGTCATGATCACATGCCAAACGCCGCCCTGTCCTGGCCAGACCAGTCTGCACTTCATCTGCGATGAACAGAACCTGTGTGATAAACAGAATCATGACTAAAGATGCTCTGGTTAAATTTAGTGAACTAGTAATGCTTGTAACTACAGCGTCAGTACAACTCACATTATGCTTCGTACACAATTCTCTCACTCCTTGAAGATAGCCTTTGTCAGGAACAATTACTCCAGCTTCTCCCTGAATTGGTTCCACCATAAACGCTGCCATATTGGGATCCTGGAATGCACGCTAAAGAGAGTTGTGCTTAGCTAATAGCAATGCTACATACAAAAAAAAGCAGCAAAAATGTAATTGAATGCACTGTTTTGTTGCAGTTTACAACTGTTAATACCTCAATCGCTGGCAGATCATTGTATGGAATAATTTCAAACCCAGGCATAAATGGTCCAAACCCTTCATAACTACTGGGATCTGTTGAACTGGAAACAGCAGACATGGTTCTACCCCAAAAATTACCAGCTGATTGAAAAAAAAAGTTAAGAAGCATTTTAAAAATGGTTAATACCTCTTGAACCTTAGGCACTTGAAGCTCAACCTCTGATTACAGCCTGTTATATATCTGTTTACACATTTCCTACATGAGCTTAAGACACATACCACAATTTTGTGACATGCATTTCTCCGGAAAATATCTTGGTTACACAAAACTTATATTTTTCTGATCAGAGGATTTACCAGAATTAGAATAAGTTACATAACAACCAAATGAGAAAACAAGAACTATGCATCTTCATTACCAACTAAAATGATCATTAATGGTTCAATCCTAGAGCAACCAAAGTTGTAAGATAATGCAAATGGAGAGTGCCAACGAGGCCAGGGATTACACAATGAATGGCAGGACCCTGAATAATACTTACAATCAGAGGGAGCTTGGTATATACATCCACAGGTCCTGGAAGATAGCAGGCAAGTAGATGAGACGATTATGAAGGTATATGGAATGCCTGTGTGTTCTATGCCTTGACCAATATATGCACAAGCAAAATGCTTATGTTGGAGCTATATAAAATGCTAGTTAGGACAACAGCTGGTGTACTACATATAGTTCTGGTCACCACATAACTGGAAGGATATGATGGTATTAGAGAGTAGAGGAGATTTGCGAGGCTGCTACATGGAAAGGAGATCTTGAGATACAAGAATTGAATCGTCTGGGGTTGTTTTTCTTGAGGCACAAGTAAGGAGAGATTTATAAGATTTAGGGGCTAAACAGAATGGCTAGGAAGGCACTGTTTCCGTTAGTGATGGAGTCAATAACCATGGAGCACAAATTTAAGGCCAAGAGATGGAAGAAAAGGTGGAGGATTTTTTTTTCCCCCACTGAGGGTGGTGACCGTCTGAAAATCACTGCCTTAAAGGGCAACTGAGTTATAAACTCTCAACATTCAAGCCATATTTAGATATTGACTTACAATGCCATTGCCCTGGAACTATGGGGCATAAGCCAGAAAAAGGAATTAACACGGTCAGATCTTTGGTGGCACAGTCACATGGGCAAAATGAACTCCATTTATGCTGCATACTAAGTGGTCTCTTAACCCAGATGTCAAGTATGAAATTTAACACAATCTTGGGTAGTCTGTAAAATGTGTATGAGTTATGATTCATCTTGAACAGGGTGGATTTCCCACTTTTTATAATATCTTACCTGCAAAAAGGATCTTTGCTTTATATTTAGGAATTCCTTTAACTTCGTATGCCCATTTGCGAGCCAACTTACAAGCACTTTCTCCTGCTTCCACACCTAAAACCAAAATTTGAATTTAAGAATCTGGAAACATATAGAATTTAAAGAATACCAGAAGTTAAATAGAACTTGGTTAGCAAGCAATTTACTACATTGTTTGGGTAACCAGAGGAAACATTAGGAATGTCAGAAAATTTTGATATAACCAGAAGAATGTAAAGTCCACACAGTCAAATTTCCAAACATATTCTACCTGCATTACAACTGCACTCTTCAAAACAGGGATGGTTCATTTCCATTCTATTGTGTTGGATACTATTTCCCTTCCTTCCTGGGAACAAGCACTCAGCAATCAGAAGTCATGGACAGAAAAATCACAAGATGTGAGAATCTTTCAAAATGTTGCTTATGGAGTCCGAAGTCAGTATCTACACTGAAAGAGTCTCATTTTAAACAATGACTGGAAAAGAACAGTGATAAGTAAAGATTCAGTAGTAAGCTATATAAAGTTGCCACTTGATCAAGCTGTAAATTGGGAGAGGGGAGTGTGCAGCAGGACCTGAGCATCTTTGCCCACCAGTCAGTAAAGAAGGCAAATGGTACGTCAGCTTTCATTGCAAGAGGTTTTGAGCACAGGAGTATGGCTGAGTTGTTGCAGTTATACAGAGCCTTGGTGAAACCACACCTAGCATACTGTATCAGAGATAATGGGAACTGCAGATGCTGGAGATTCCAAGATAATAAAATGTGAGGCTGGATGAACACAGCAGGCGAAGCAGCATCTCAGGAGCACAAAAGCTGACGTTTCGGGCCTAGACCCTTCATCAGAGAGGGGGATGGGGGGAGGGAACTGGAATAAATAGGGAGAGAGGGGGAGGCGGACCGAAGATGGAGAGCAAAGAAGATAGGTGGAGAGGGTGTAGGTGGGGAGGTAGGGAGGGGATAGGTCAGTCCAGGGAAGACGGACAGGTCAAGGAGGTGGGATGAGGTTAGTAGGTAGCTGGGGGTGCGGCTGGGGGTGGGAGGAAGGGATGGGTGAGAGGAAGAACCGGTTAGGGAGGCAGAGACAGGTTGGACTGGTTTTGGGATGCAGTGGGTGGGGGGGAAGAGCTGGGCTGGTTGTGTGGTGCAGTGGGGGGAGGGGATGAACTGGGCTGGTTTAGGGATGCAGTGGGGGAAGGGGAGATTTTGAAACTGGTGAAGTCCACATTGATACCATATGGCTGCAGGGTTCCCAGGCGGAATATGAGTTGCTGTTCCTGCAAGCCTTCGGGTGGCATCATTGTGGCAGTGCAGGAGGCCCATGATGGACATGTCATCAAGAGAATGGGAGGGGGAGTGGAAATGGTTTGCGACTGGGAGGTGCAGTTGTTTGTTGCGAACTGAGCGGAGGTGTTCTGCAAAGCGGTCCCCAAGCCTCCGCTTGGTTTCCCCAATGTAGAGAAAGCCGCACCGGGTACAGTGGATGCAGTATACCACATTGGCAGATGTGCAGGTGAACCTCTGCTTAATGTGGAATGTCATCTTGGGGCCTGGGATGGGGGTGAGGGAGGAGGTGTGGGGACAAGTGTAGCATTTCCTGCGGTTGCAGGGGAAGGTGCCGGGTGTGGTGGGGTTGGAGGGCAGTGTGGAGCGAACAAGGGAGTCACGGAGAGAGTGGTCTCTCCGGAAAGCAGACAGGGGTGGGGATGGAAAAATGTCTTGGGTGGTGGGGTCGGATTGTAAATGGCGGAAGTGTCGGAGGATAATGCGTTGTATCCGGAGGTTGGTAGGGTGGTGTGTGAGAACGAGGGGGATCCTCTTGGGGCGGTTGTGGCGGGGGCGGGGTGTGAGGGATGTGTCGCGGGAAATGCGGGAGACGCGGTCAAGGGCGTTCTCAATCACCGTGGGGGGGAAGTTGCGGTCCTTAAAGAACTTGGACATCTGGGATGTGCGGGAGTGGAATGTCTTATCGTGGGAGCAGATGCGGCGGAGGCGGAGGAATTGGGAATAGGGGATGGAGTTTTTGCAGGAGGGTGGGTGGGAGGAGGTGTATTCTAGGTAGCTGTGGGAGTCGGTGGGCTTGAAATGGACATCAGTTACAAGCTGGTTGCCTGAGATGGAGACTGAGAGGTCCAGGAAGGTGAGGGATGTGCTGGAGATGGCCCAGGTGAACTGAAGGTTGGGGTGGAAGGTGTTGGTGAAGTGGATGAACTGTTCGAGCTCCTCTGGGGAGCAAGAGGCGGCGCCGATACAGTCATCAATGTACCGGAGGAAGAGGTGGGGTTTGGGGCCTGTGTTGGTGCGGAAGATGGACTGTTCCACGTAACCTACAAAGAGGCAGGCATAGCTGGGGCCCATGCGGGTGCCCATGGCCACCCCCTTAGTCTGTAGGAAGTGGGAGGAGTCAAAAGAGAAGTTGTTGAGTGTGAGGACGAGTTCCGCTAGGCGGATGATAGTGTCGGTGGAGGGGGCCTGGTCGGGCCTGCGGGACAGGAAGAAGCGGAGGGCCTTGAGGCCATCTCCATGCGGAATGCAGGTGTACAGGGACTGGACGTCCATGGTGAATATGAGGTGTTGGGGGCCAGGGAATTGGAAGTCCTGGAGGAGGTGGAGGGCGTGGGTGGTGTCACGGACATAGGTGGGGAGTTCCTGGACCAAAGGGGAGAAAATGGAGTGGAGTGACTGTATCGGCGCCGCCTCTTGCTCCCCAGAGGAGCTCGAACAGTTCATCCACTTCACCAACACCTTCCACCCCAACCTTCAGTTCACCTGGGCCATCTCCAGCACATCCCTCACCTTCCTGGACCTCTCAGTCTCCATCTCAGGCAACCAGCTTGTAACTGATGTCCATTTCAAGCCCACCGACTCCCACAGCTACCTAGAATACACCTCCTCCCACCCACCCTCCTGCAAAAACTCCATCCCCTATTCCCAATTCCTCCGCCTCCGCCGCATCTGCTCCCACGATAAGACATTCCACTCCCGCACATCCCAGATGTCCAAGTTCTTTAAGGACCGCAACTTCCCCCCCACGGTGATTGAGAACGCCCTTGACCGCGTCTCCCGCATTTCCCGCGACACATCCCTCACACCCCGCCCCCGCCACAACCGCCCCAAGAGGATCCCCCTCGTTCTCACACACCACCCTACCAACCTCCGGATACAACGCATTATCCTCCGACACTTCCGCCATTTACAATCCGACCCCACCACCCAAGACATTTTTCCATCCCCACCCCTGTCTGCTTTCCGGAGAGACCACTCTCTCCGTGACTCCCTTGTTCGCTCCACACTGCCCTCCAACCCCACCACACCCGGCACCTTCCCCTGCAACCGCAGGAAATGCTACACTTGTCCCCACACCTCCTCCCTCACCCCCATCCCAGGCCCCAAGATGACATTCCACATTAAGCAGAGGTTCACCTGCACATCTGCCAATGTGGTATACTGCATCCACTGTACCCGGTGCGGCTTTCTCTACATTGGGGAAACCAAGCGGAGGCTTGGGGACCGCTTTGCAGAACACCTCCGCTCAGTTCGCAACAAACAACTGCACCTCCCAGTCGCAAACCATTTCCACTCCCCCTCCCATTCTCTTGATGACATGTCCATCATGGGCCTCCTGCACTGCCACAATGATGCCACCCGAAGGTTGCAGGAACAGCAACTCATATTCCGCCTGGGAACCCTGCAGCCATATGGTATCAATGTGGACTTCACCAGTTTCAAAATCTCCCCTTCCCCCACTGCATCCCTAAACCAGCCCAGTTCATCCCCTCCCCCCACTGCACCACACAACCAGCCCAGCTCTTCCCCCCCACCCACTGCATCCCAAAACCAGTCCAACCTGTCTCTGCCTCCCTAACCGGTTCTTCCTCTCACCCATCCCTTCCTCCCACCCCCAGCCGCACCCCCAGCTACCTACTAACCTCATCCCACCTCCTTGACCTGTCCGTCTTCCCTGGACTGACCTATCCCCTCCCTACCTCCCCACCTACACCCTCTCCACCTATCTTCTTTGCTCTCCATCTTCGGTCCGCCTCCCCCTCTCTCCCTATTTATTCCAGTTCCCTCCCCCCATCCCCCTCTCTGATGAAGGGTCTAGGCCCGAAACGTCAGCTTTTGTGCTCCTGAGATGCTGCTTGGCCTGCTGTGTTCATCCAGCCTCACATTTTATTACCTAGCATACTGTACGCAGTTTTGGTCTTCTTTTCTGAAGAAGGATGCTCTTGCTCTCAAGGGAGTGCAGTGAAGGTTTACCAGGCTGATTCCGGGGATGGCGGTCCAGATGCAATAGCAGAGATTGACTAAGTTGGGATTGATTTTTCTAGAGTTCAGACAAATGAAGGGGTAAATCTCAGACTTAGAATTCTAACAGGACTGGACAGGGTAGATGCAGGGAGAATGTTTCCACTGGTGGGGATGTTCCCTCAGGGTAGACGATTTAAGATGGAGATGAGGACACATTACTTCATCCAAACAGTGATGAGCTTGCGGAATTCATTACCACAGGAAGTAGTGGATGCCAAAACACTGAATGATTCAAGAAGCAACTAGACATAGCATTTGGATTAAAGGTTATGGAGAGAAAGCAGGATTAGGCTTTTGAGTTGGACAATCAACCATGATCATGATGAATGGCGGAGCAGACTCAAAAAGCCAAATAGCCTCCTCCTGCTCCTATCTTCTATGTTTCTATGTAAACTTGAAATATTAGACAAGGGAACAAGATCACAATAGGCTGGACTGTAATTATTTAATTAATTTTTGTACAGCTAATAAAAATAAACATTAGATGAAAAAGGAAAGCAGGAGAAGCAACAAGCCTTAAAATAAAATCAATCTGTTGGTCATTGTCTCAAGGGTCAGAAGTAGCACATTAACTCCCTGTAAGGAACAAGAAATCATACCGTGTTTACCAAATATTCCAAAGACAGAGAAAATTGGTCTCAAAAAAAAGTACACAAGTTTTTCTTGTAGAGGAAATCAGTGAAAGCAAGCTGCCATGTAAAGCCCATGACAGGACAAATGCTTATGCACTTATGATTAAGCCCAGGTGGGCTATCAGTAAGATACGGAGGTATACATGTGGCCTGAATACTGACTCGGTAAAATTTGCTTGGAAAGCAGGGATTTACTCACTCAACTGTTATCTGGTTCTAAGCCCAAAAAGGAGTTTACTCAAAAAAAAGTATTTTATACTGTTGAAATGTTCACCATGCATTCACAGAAGGAACGTGTCATGTACAAAAAGGCAATAATCTGAAGATTGACCTTAAGGTAGTTGAAAATTAAATTTAATTGTTTTTTTACATGTTGCTTCAGTCTCTGGGAATGATTGGTTACAACTAGCAGCATCTTACCTGAAAGTCAGATTAACTTCAAAAATTCAAAGAAAAAAACGTAACAAAACTGGGAGAAATGTTGTCCAAAAAACAGTAGATATTAAGCACTTAAATGATTAATAAATAAAACATGGTTTCCCTTAACATTAGCAAATAAACAGAAAAATTATAGAATTAGTCAGGTCAACGTTGCACATGTGAAATAGATCTCCATGTGCCTGATCTTCAACTTTCTACATAATGAGATACTGAACAGAGGACAAACACATCCTTGCATTCATTCACAAGTATCCCCTATGTACATTCTTATTGAGCTTTTAAAAGATGTGCTTCAGGTATTGATGATATAGTTGCTATAAAGGCACTGATTCATATGAGTGAAATGGAATAGGATTTCAGCACGCCATAAGAAAAAAGTCTTCAATTTTACAGTTGCACGGTGAAGCCTACAGTAAAAAAAAATCATTGTCTACTAACCTGTATTCATTGGCAACATCTTCTTGTAGTTGAACAGCTTTGTGACATACTCTTCATATTCTCCCAGTATATTATTATAGAAAGCTCGCGAAGTGAGAGTCAATTTATCAGCTTGAGTTTTTAGTGCTTCAATGATCTTTGGGTGACAATGGCCTTGATTCACAGCACTGTAAGCACTCAGGAAGTCAAAATACCGTCTGCCTTCCACATCCCATACATAAACTCCTAAAAAGGTGAGTACAATCTTGTTAAATATGTATTCCAGTTGAATAAACAGATCCAGTTTTTAGTGTCGATATCAGGAACAAATTCAGAGGCATAAAGTTCCAAATTCTCTCCTCTTGAGCCTATTATGTAAAATATGAATCTTTCCACATGTTTCACAACAACACAAAAGGAGATCAATTTGAGGATGATACCAAGGTTGGAGATGCTCTGGAATGGAAGCAGGCAGCACAAACATTTATCAAGCAGACTAGCTTTGCAATAGCTGGGATTAGAATTAGTGGATCTAAAAGCAACAACTGTTTGGGCAAATTGAACACAAACAAAACTAATAACATTAAACAATTGCCAAAAACAGTCTGAAATGAATCCAAGGAAGCTATGATAAAACTATGTTTTGCTCTAGCTAGATTATACCAGTGAACTGTGACCAATTCCGATTTCACAAAGATAACAAAACCACAATTAAAGGCTCTGTATATAGATGTGTTTCATTCATTAAAGTAAACTAATTGATAGCACACATTGAAATAAATAAATATAATCTGATAGCCACTAGAGACATGGTTCCAGGGTACTAGTATATCCTGAAAATTGAGAAGTATGACATTCAAGAAGAGCAAACAAAGTAAAAGTGGAGCACTTTTAATCAAGGATAGCATGTGTGTAAAAGTTAGACATGATCTTGGCACAGCAAATGGGAATGCAGCATTAGTTTCCTGGGAGAGGAGAAATAGTACGGGAAAGTAGGAGAGTGGTCCATGCAATCCTTCACCATCATTAATCACGGGTGAGGTCCCGGAAGACTGGAGGGTAGCAAATATTGTGCCCTTATTCAAGAAGGACTGCAGAGAAATCTGGGAATTATAAACCAGTGGACTTAACATCTGTGGTAGGTTAAATTATTCGAGAAGATTCTGAGGGATAAGATATATGTGCATTTAGAAAGACAGGAGTTTGAAAAAGGAGTAGTCAACATAGCTTTATGTGTGGGAGATCATGCCTCAAATTTGTTGCCGAGTTCTTGAAATAACCAGGAAAGTTCACGAGGGCAGGGCAGTAGATGTCATTTATGTGGATTTCAATAAGGCCTCTGATAAGGTACCACATGGTAAAATGGAATGTTAGATTGCATGGCTTGATGGTAGGAAGCCGAGAGTAATAGTGGAAAGATGCTTGTTGAACTGGAGACCTGTGACTAGTGGTGTGCATCAGGGGTCAGTGCTGAGCCCATTGCTCTTTTTTGTCTATATCTACAAGTTGGATGAGAAAAGCACGAGGCATGTTTAGTAAGTTTGCGGATGATGCTAAAATAGGCAGTATCGTGGACAGTGCGGAAGATTAGCAGAAATTGCAGCAGGATGTTGATCAGCTGGGGAATTGAACCGAGAAATGGCAAATGGAGTTTGATATAGGTAAGTGTGAGGTGTTGCATTTTGGAAAGTCAAAATCAAGGCAGGGATTTCATGGTGAATGATAGAGCCTTCAGCAGTGTAGTGGAACAGAAGGACCTTGGGGTTCAGGTGCACGGTTCTCTGAAAGTGGAATCACAGGTAGACAGGGCAATGAAGGCAGTTTTGGTCACACTGGCCTTCAGTCAAGGCATCAAGTACAGATGCTGCATAACTTGAAATATCACAATCCTTACCAAAGGACAAATGATTGTGGTTCTGAACAGAATAGGCTAAATCAAGAAAGCACAGGCACTACTTAGATAGAGGCACATACCAACTGGTGGTGTCAGATCCCTCACCACAGCTAGAGAGCAGGATAATCCAAACACTCAAGAAATTTAAACATGCTGAAGGAATCATTAACACTGACTACATCAGAATGAAACCAGAATGTTCAAATAACACCCCCACTTCTACAGACTCCAAGGAACACAAACCTGGAATCCCACTCAGACCAATAGTCTCCTTACCGGACACACCTACACACAAGCTAGCGAGGGAATTACAACAGAGATTTGAACACCTAATTAGCAGACCCCCACATGGGATCCATTCAATCCAAAAACTTTTCACATAGCTCAGGGACGCAAAAATTGATGAGGATGAAATCATGATCTCCTTCAACGTTACAGAACTATTTATGTCCATTGATATTCTATTTTAATAAATAATAAATAAACAGCTAGCTAGCCAGAGAGAAACTAACCACACTAGAAGGAGGGCCAGGTGCACGGACCCTGAACACCATCATCAACACCGAAAGCTTGCTGAAACTATTAGATTTGTGCCTCAACACACTTCACATTCAACATCCAAATATATAATTAGATCAACAGCACAAGATTGGGTTCACTGATCTCAGGTCCCATCACAAACGCAGGGATGGGGAGACTGGAAAACAGTCTTTCCTGTAATTCAACCGAAACTGTGGATGAGATACATGGATGACTCATGCATAATAATAAAAAAGAAACCCACTAACACGTTAACAACATCTTCACAAGGAGAGAAAGAAAACAACAAACAGTTCCCATTGTTAGACTAATGGTAGAGAGACTAACACAAATTCCGGATCCGAGCGTACAAGGAAGCCACACGCATGGACCAAATCAAGAACTTAACAGCATCCACACCAACATACACAAACTGAGCTGCATTAAGACACTACTCAAACAAGACATATCACATGGCAACATCCCAGAACTCCGGAGAATGGAAGAGGTACACCTGCACAAAGTATTTACCAACAATGGATACCCAAGAAGTTTCATCTGCCAATGTCTACAAAACAAATGACTGTCAGAGGGCACAGTACAACAGAAGACACAAGTAACACTACCCAACACCAAAAATATATTAGAAATGACAACCAGACTCTTTAGACTGCACAGGATCATGATGACACAGTGATGATATAGGTTTGTGCACAAAATATTTTCAAAGACTAAAGACCCCAGACCGACAGTAAACAGGGCTAACGTGATATACAGAATCCCATGCAGCAAGTGCAATAAACATTACACTGGACAAACGAGAATGAAACTGACACCCAGGATACAAAAAACACCAGCTGGCAGTAAAAAGACACGATCAATATTCACTTGTCCCATTACACACAATGAAGGCCATCCATTCGACTGGGACAAGCGAACAACAAACATGCAAGGGAATTTCTGGAGGCCTGGTTCTCAACACGGAACTCTGCATACAGACTGCTGCTTGAAAAAACGCCAAAAAACAGAACAAGGGACAAGACCCACCAAATCACAGGATCGTAAATTCAGATCGGAGCAGAATACCAACACTTCAATTAGAGGTCACACTGATGTTGCCTAGAGTGGTAACAAATCATCTGCACACCACGGAAAAACCAGCTTGGTGAGCAAACGAACAACTGCATAGAAGTTGGGAAGTTATGTTGGATTTGTACAGGATGTTGGTGAGGCTACACTTGGAGTACTGTGTCCAATTTTCATCACCTTGTTATAGGAAGGATGTTATTAAACAGGAAAGCAACACAAGAAATTTACAGCGATAATGGGAACTGCAGATGCTGGAGAATTCAAGATAATTAAATGAGGCTGGATGAACACAGCAGGCCCAGCAGCATCTCAGGAGCACCTCTGATGAAGGGTCTAGGCCCGAAACGTCAGCTTTTGTGCTCCTGAGATGCTGCTGGGCCTGCTGTGTTCATCCAGCCTCACATTTCATTATACAAGAAATTTACAAGCATGTTTCCAGGACTGAAGGGGCAGTTACAGGAGGAAGTTGGTCAAGTTAAGACTTTTTCTTTATAGCATAGGAGATTGAGGGGGGATCTTAGAGAAGTGCATAAGATCATGAGAGGCATGGATAGGGTGAATGCACTCAGTTTTTTCCCTGGGTTGGGGCATTAAGGTAAGAGGAGAAAGAATACATGGGTACATGAGGAGCATTTTTAAAAATAAAAACAGGATGGTAAGCATATGGAATGAACTGACAGCAGAAGTGGTTGAGGCAGGTACAGTAACATGTAAAAGGCATTTGAACAAATACATGGTTAAGATTTAGAAGGACATGGGCCAAAGACAGGGAAGTAGCATTGGCGGTGATGGGCATTTTGGTCGTCTGAACGGTCTGTCTCTATGCTGAGAGATTCTAGGACTCTAAGTAAACAGAGCATAGGACAAAGTACATGAAAAATATTGGACAGTTGTGAAAAAAGGACTGCAATGACCATGGGTGATTTTGATCTACACATCAACAGCAGAATAAAAATCAGAGATTGGTAGGGGTGTCCTGGAAGAGGAATTCAAAGAATGTTTGAGACAGTGAGAGCAACAAATTCAAGTACCAAAAACTTGTTACTGTGCAGTGAGAGAATTAATAACCCTAAAGCACCTCTAGGTAGCAACAACTATAATAATGACAGAGTTTTACATCCCATTTTAAAAGGGAGAAGATTGGATCTAAAACTAGTATTTCAAATTTAATTAAGGGAAATGAAAACCTCAGCCAGCAGAACTGAACTGACATACTCTATTGATTCGTCCTCTTTGTATCTATGGTAGACACTAAAGGGATCTTTCTGAAGAAGTATACACCTGCTACAAAGGAAACTTCCATAGTAAAATTAAGCACTAAACAACAAGGAAAAAGCATACCGATGAGAAAAGGGCGTGGCAGATTACAGTACTGATCAGAATATAAAGAATGGCTGTGTATGGCTGAAAAGTCAATTAGGAGGGAGAAATTACAGTGCAAAGGAAAGCAAGCTAGAAATTTTAAAATGGACAGTAAGTATCTTACAGATCATTTAAAAAGGACAATAAATATTGCTCCGCTACAAAGAGAATGGGCGGTTAAATAATGGATAATAAGCAAATGGTAGAATACATGATTCAATATTTTGCTTTCTTCATAGGGCAGAATTTTAAAAAGTGTCCAACAATGGCTATAAATCAGGAGGAGCAGTAGGTGGAAAAGTACTTTGTGAAAATATAAGGAATGCAGATAAAAAAAAGTTTATGCAAATAAATAAAATTTGGCAGAGGGAGAATAATGAGAGAAAATCGGCAGGTACAATGAAAACCCAGACATCATTCAAATAAGACCTACTGAAGAATTCCAAAATGCAGATGGATTTAGCTATAGCGCAGGAGGCACAAAATGTCAGTATGCTGCTTTGTATTTAATTGAAAAAGCAAATGAGATACTATGATTTATCACAAGAAGAATTAAACATGAAAGGATGTTGTTTCAGTGATAGGCGGCCTTCATGAGACCACATCAAAAAATATATGCAGTTTTTATCTCCTTAAAGGGGAGAAAGAAACTGCATTAGAATAGTTCAGAACAGATTTGCTAGACCAATACATAAAGTGAATACACCACCTGAATGAGGATAGGTTAGACACACTGGACACATTTTCATTTGCCTTTCAGATTAAGAAATGACTTGACTGAAGTGTTTATGATCCTGAATGATCTTAAAAAAAGTGAATCAGAAGCGGAGTTTCTCCTTGTAGCTGAGTCCAGAACTAGGAGGCACTGTTTTAAAGTTAACATTCATCCTTCCAAGGCAAATGAAAAGAAAAGAACTTTCTTTTTCCTCCCAGAAGTTTGTGCAACCTTGGAACACTGGAGGTTGGATCATCTAACTTTAAAAGCAGAGAAGGATTCAAAAGGTTATCAGGAATAAAAGGGAATGTGGAATTTCAAACGTGAATAGATCAACCATGAACATACTGTACAGCAGAACAAAAGGCCAAATGGTCTACTATGGCCCCTAAGTCTATGTATATTTATAACATGAAATAAGCAACATCCACTGTATTTCATTTAAAAGCAGTGCTCTGGAGGGATTTGCTTCGGGCACTTAATTGTAGAATCAATTACAATGTTAAATTCAAGCGTTCAGAAATGCATACCTTCCCCTTTGGCCAATGCTACAGGCAGTGGACTATAATTATGTGCACCATACTTTTCTTCACGTGCAAAGACTTCTTCGGAAGTAAGTGACTTTTCAATTTTTAATGTTGTTTCTGTGGCAGAGTAAGCTACTGTCTTGAGTCTTCGTTTTAAAGTCGAAGTACTTGAATTTATGCATCGTGAGAATCGGGACAGCATTTTTTAAAAAGTGTTCCAAGCTTGGCTATACAAAATGAAAGAAACAGTTAGTTATCTTTTAAAATGTTATTCAATTTAAGTAGCACAGCCTTGGTCTCAACTCATTTCACCTTAATGCTTCAGCTACAATGCTGAAACATTCAATATGTTTTAAAGTAACAGCGAAGTAACATGAAGATGGACCATCCATTCAGAATATGAATCACTTCCCAATTCCCACAGAACAGGAACGTTACCATGAGCCAACTTAGTTTCTGGTATATCAGAACACTTCTCGCATAATAAAATTGCACAAGGACCACAGCTAGAAGATGCTGCAAATAATCAGCATGTAAAATTTAGGGGCAGCACGGTGGCTCAGTGGTTAGCACTGCTGCCTCACAGCACCAGGGACCCAAGTTTGATTCCACCCTAGGGCAACTATCTGTGTGGAGTTTGCACATTCTCCCAGTATTTGCGTGGGTTTCCTCTGGGTGCTCGAGTTTCCTCCCATAATCCAAAGATGAGCAGGCTAGGAGGACTGGCCATACTAAATTGCCCATAGTGTTCAGGGATGTGTAATTAGATGGGTTATGGGGAATGAATCTGGGAGGTGTAGTGTGAACTTGTTGGGCCGAAGGGCCCGTTTCCACACTGCAGTGATTTCTATGAAAAGAGGAAAAAATGATTGACAGACTCACATTTCCTACTTGGTATGCATGATGTCGTTGCTGCCAGAATTCCTACACAATCTAGGCAATGCACAACATTTGCCTAATTCTTCAATTATATCCCAGAGAAGGCAAAATCTTAACATATTACATATCCAGAATGCAATCTGCTGTCTGACATCACAATCACATTGTATCACACCCAAGAAGTGCCTCTCCCCATACAACTATGCAACCAACTAAATGCAGTGTATTTGTCTGAAGTAACCATGCAAGTTAGCTCACAAGCATACATGTTTAGGATAACTTCTCATGAAGAACAAAAATCAAAAAGTGAACGAGTAATGCAAGATTGAACAAATTCAAATAATGTCATTATGTATACAGAATTCATGTAATAAAGTCTGCATAACTGCTAATTTCAGTGCCAATAGAAACTTGGAACATATTGTATTCTGAAAGGCTGTTATACTTTCAGATGATGCAACATTCAGGAACTATTGCTCTATTTAACAGAGGATTAGTTTATACAGCCAAGGATGAACACCTCTCACCCAAACAGCGACGTACAAATATTTACAGAAACTGATTTTATTGTATTTTGAAACAGACTAAGCCACAAGGTAATCAACTGGAAGGCAATTTATTTTCTGGTTTATTCCATTCTCGCTCCAGAGGTTAGCCCCAAATGATTATTCTGTGAAGCCTCAGTTTGCAATTTTAATAAAATCCTATTGTGAACCAAACAATACCATTGCAGACATGTAAACCAAAATTGCATTTGTGGAAAATCTAAAACAAAGAGATAATGCTGTAAATACTAAACTAAAACAGCATCTGTAAACACAAAAACAACTTAGGTCAGGAGGTGTAACCATAAAATATTGTTTTGCTCTACAAATGCTGACTCATTTCCAGCATTTCAGTTATTATGTTATTGTATTTACAAGCACTTTGGTTCAAACCTGAAATTATAAACTATTCCTCTTGCTGACATCAAAAAGCATTTACACAAAAAGGTTTTACTTTGTAATCAAACCCCCAATTAAAACAAAAAATGTTGCTTGTTAAACTACACACAAACCCAAAGATGGGTATTATTTTACATTTGACATGTTACAAAGTGATCTGCGAACATTCAATTTTTTAAAAATCTAAGAATTGGGACTTGAAAAATTTCAATTAAAATCTTTGACATTTAGAATGTGCTAAGGCTAAATCGAATAGATTGAGGTACAAAGGCTGTAGCTGGACTGAAATGTTATGTGTGCATAATTTATAATTCACAAGTTGAGTCTTAGTTAAACATCATTCCTCCTTTTGAAATCAGATTGGAAAATATCTGATAAAAAGATTGATGAAAGATCAATTCAAATCAAATCAAAAACCAAAGTCTGATCAGGTTTGTTTCTACTGTATTTTAGCTTCTTATGATGAAATCAGAACTGAAACCATCACTACATTTCACACCAAAATGCAAAATATCGCCATTAGCAAAATCAAGTTTGCTTCACCTCAGTAGTTAGGATTTGGCAGAATCACCCGAATAAACCAGGCAGAGTCAGTCAGCATAATAAAATGTGAGGCTGGATGAACACAGCAGGCCAAGCAGCATCTCAGGAGCGCAAAAGCTGACGTTTCGGGCCTAGACCCTTCAAGGGTCTAGGCCCGAAACGTCAGCTTTTGTGCTGCTGAGATGCTGCTTGGCCTGCTGTGTTCATCCAGCCTCACATTTTATTATCTTGGAATTCTCCAGCATCTGCAGTTCCCATTATCTCTGATACTATTTTAAGAGTCACTCAGCATGTCAGTTGCTGATTGGTTAGCAAGTACTGACCCACTGCAACACCCCTCACCATAAAAGGAAAGTGTTTCTAAACAAAACATGACATTTGCAACCTTCAAGCAACATCCAAAATAATTTTGCATTCAATACACATTTGATAAATAGTCATACAAATAGCACCTTAAAAATCAAACAAGAGTAAAATTTGTCAATTAAAAAAACAAACAAAAAATGCTTTAAAATGCCCCTAAACATAGGCATTTTTTTAAATTTCAAAAATACACTTTTCATAAAATCACCTTTGTATACATATAGTCACTAATGCAATTCAATTCTGTACAGCAGTACACGAAGAAACAAACACAGAAGATTGACCGATCCAGCAAACAAACCAAAGGCATTTCTTGTGTGAGATTATATTCCAATGTAACCAATACGGCATTTATAAATTCTCCAAATGGTGCAGCAAAACCAAGTGGGATAGATATTTGTTGAGGAATATTTTTGGCAGTTCAGCAACTCATGGGCAAGTCCTGTGCGGGCTAATCACCAGCTCCCTCTCTATCGAGGAGCTTGTGACTCCAAACTTATGTTTTTCGTTGAACATGTTGCAAACTGAAGACAAAAGAAACACCTTCCCCACCCACAACATGTATGCAATCTCATCAGAACGCTCGAAGAACTTCAGAGACAAGAAGGTGGACAGCTGGATGAACACAGCAGACCAAGCAGCATCAGAGCAGCACGAAGGCTGACATTTCAGGCCGAGACCCTTCTTCAAAAATGGGGAAAGGGTAAGGGGGTTCTGAAATAAATTGGGACAGAGGGGGAGGCGGATAGAAGATGGATAGAGGAGAAGATTGGTCGAGAGGAGACAGACAGGTCAAGGAAGCAAGGATGGAGCCAGTAAAGGTGAGTGTAGGTGGGGAGGTAGGAAGGAGATAGGTGCGGGATGAGGTTAGCAGTTAGGAGATGGAGGTGGGGCTTGAGGTGGGAGAAAGGACAGATTGCGGAGGCAGGGACAAGCTGGGCTGGTTTTGGGATGCAGTAGGAGGAGGGGGGATTTTGAAGCTTGTGAAATCCACATTGATAACATTGGGCTGCAGGGTTCCCAAGCGGAATATGAGTTGCTGTTCCTGCAACATTCGGGTGGCATCGTTGTGGCAATGCAGGAAGCCCAGGATGGAGATG
This sequence comes from Stegostoma tigrinum, assembly GCF_030684315.1. Classification (NCBI taxonomy): domain Eukaryota; kingdom Metazoa; phylum Chordata; class Chondrichthyes; order Orectolobiformes; family Stegostomatidae; genus Stegostoma; species Stegostoma tigrinum. The sequence goes on from NC_081373.1 coordinate 30,439,010, forward strand.
CCGTCTGCAGAATGGGAGGGGGAGTTGAAATAGTTCACAACTGGGAGGTGCAGTTGTTGAGTGTGAACAGAGCATAGGTTTTCTGCAAAGCGGCCCCCAAGCCTCTGCTTGGTTTCCCAGATGGAGAGGGGGCCACAACAGGGAACAGTGGATGCAGTATATCAAATGTTCACTAAGCAAATGTTCACCTGCACATCTGCTAATGCAGAAAAAGTCTTCTTGGGGCCTGGGATAGGGGTGAGGGAGAAGGTTTAGGGACAGGTGTAGCACTTCCTGCAGTTGCAGGGAAAAGTGCCACGTGAAGTGGGGCTGGAGGGGAGTGTGGAGCGGACGAGGGAGTCATGGAGAGAGTAGTCTCTCTGGAAAGCAGATAAGGGTTGGTAGGGAAAAAATGTCTTTGCTGGTGGGGTCAGATTGCAGGTGGCGGTAGTGTCAGGAGATGATGCATTGGATCCGGAGGCTGGTGGGGTGGTATGTGAGGATGAGGGGATTCTGTTTTGGTTGTTATAGTGGAGAGGGGGTGTGAGGGATAAGTTGTGGGAGACACAGTCGAGAGCTTCTCGGCCACGGTTGGGTGGGGGGGGGGGTTGCAGTCCTTGAAAAATGAGGACATCTGAGAAGTATGGGAGTGGAATGTCTCATCCTGTGGCAGAGGCAATGGAATTGGGAACAGGGGCTGGAATTTTTGCAGTAAGGTGGGTGGGAGATGGTGTATTCTAGGTAACTGTGGGAGTCAGTGGGCTTGAAATGGATATCGGCCTGTAGGTGGCTGCCAGAGACGGTGACAGGGGTGTCCAGGAAGGTGAGGGAGGTATTAGAGATGATCCAAGTGAACTTAAGGTTGGGGTGGAAGGTATTGGTGAAGTGGATGAACTGTTCAGCTCCCCAGATAACGGTCAGCCCACCCTCTCCGATTAACAGGCCGGACGCTGCTCTATTTGCCCAGAACTGACACATCGGTCGTTTGCAGCGCGAGGCGGATTTCCCAATGTTCCCCACCATACGGATTAACAGGGACACGAGTGGCTGGGCTTGAACAGGGGACAGCCGCAGTGCGAGATGGAGGTGGATATGACCCGGTCTCCCTCCAGCTACCCACACGCTTCTTCCCACCAACCACCCCTCTCCCCCGCGAGCTGCAGCTACAGGAGGTTCGTATAATTGTCATACGTTGACTGCACGGGCCCCAAAGTCCCGGCTAATATCGATCGACCGATTTCCGGCCACCCGATTCTCCGGAGGGCGAGGGGGGGGGGGGGGGGTGAATAAGAATTCTCACCTTCCGCGCCTCCGATACGGCTGGTCTGATTTGAGCTCCAATCCTGTACAGGCACGCCCGCCCCCGAAACGACCGTTTTCTTGGGGGCGCGCACCACGTGTCGTGCCACGTCTTCACGCGCGAGTTGTGGTCTGCGTTATCATTGGTTGTGGAGGAAGGTGTTGTGTGTGTTGTATTACTTATGTTCTTATTCACCTCAAGTCCTCTTTGTCCATTTTTCCATTAGTTGGAGCCAACACATCACGAGCAAACTTTAATAATTATCCCAAGTCGTGTTGGTATGTGATTTTAGAGGGTAATTTTCAGGTGGTGGTGTGTGCATATGCTCTTACTGTTTATCATTCGTTTGGGAGGTGTTATCTTAATAATTAGTTGGTAATTAGTTCGTAATAGTAGGCACTAGTCCATTGCTCTGAGGTAACAGATGAAATGCAAATGAAACAATCTGATCTCATCTGGGCAAGTGGAGAATATTCTCAATCACAACACTCCTGCTTTGTACCTTGTAGCTGGTGAAAAAGATTTTGGAGAGTCAGAAGTTGAGACGCTCGCTCTAAAATTTCAGACCTCTGATCAACTTTGTACTCATTATTTTCATAAAAAGTCCAATTAAGTTTGTGGTCAAAGGTGATCTCCATGAATTTGATGGTAGGAGATTTTATGATGATAACATTACTAGTGTCAAGTTAAGGTGGTTAAACTCTCTTGTTGGAATTAGTCATTGTTTGGCACTTGCATTGCACAAATTCAGCTTGTCACGTATCAATCTCAAATTTTGCCCCGTGTGCACATTGTTACCATTGTGGTAATTATTTGAACACATAGGGGCAGTTACCATCCATCATCTGGTTGTCATACCCAAACACCTTTTATGCATTAAAATTATCTTTTGGGGAAGAAACATGATCCTACAAAGACTACAGTTGTTACTTAATCATACATTGAGACCCACATGGGATAAACAAAATTGCCTGCAATTAAATTGCTATTTTTAACTAAAATTTTAGAAACTAGCCAATTGGATCACTGTCAAGAAATTCACAATTCCTGTTTTAAATCACACGTTATAATAGTTTCACATATTAGGAGATAAAAGATTCACCTACCATTTAACTAGTTTTATCAGGTAATGAAACCGTCCTCAGGAATACACACCAGACTACATTTCAAGCTGCTGCTTTGTAGAGCAGCAGAAAGAAAGAACATAGATTATTAACAACAACGATTTGCCCCAGAGGTGTGCCATAACATGTACAAATGGGTTAATAAAAATAATTTCCTGTCCTAGGACGCAGTGATAGTGACCCTATCTATGGGTTAGAAGGTCCAGATTTCACTTTTCCTGCAGAAAACTTGGATCTTAAACAGGGGTGGATGTCAAGCTTGAAACGTCCTTCTACTAAGGCTGCTCTCTTACTGTTCCACTGATCTGCCTTATTTGTGGGAGTGCATAACAGATATCAGTCCAACAGTTTTTCCTCAAACTCTTATCACTTCAAAAGAACTGCAGCAGAAGACAGATCTCACAATAATCCTCCAAGACTTTGTGGAAAGGATAATTGTGCCAGGGCGAGTATTATATCCCTTTTCAAAAAGTACTGGAATAAACCAGGAAATTATAGACCTATTGGTCTTCAGGTATTGGTAAATTAATTACTTTTAACGCGATTACATTTCTAAACATTTGGAAAAACAGGTTAATCAATTACTGAATATTAATTTCTAAAGGTCCTGAAGATTATAAGAGAGATATGATGAGAACATGAGAGTGTTCTTACTCAATAGTAAAAACATGATTAGAGGACAAAGGTTGAAGATAATTGAAATAACTCCAGAGACTGATATCTCACCACCAAGTCACCCTTCATGTACTTTGCATAGTACTTTGACTCTGATTCAGCTTCCTCAGAGCCAGCTCCTAGAGTGAACAGAACCGCTGACACTGCTGTCTGTATCCGTTAGCCAAGGCTGTCCGACTGGACTGTTAACCTGGTCTAATCAGGGTACGCAAATTCTGAAAGGTCCACCTGGCTGACCTTGTTACAATCACTACCTCCCTCCCAAGTCTAAGGACACAGCCCTGTTCTTTTTCCTGTAGCCTCTTCTGGGGCATTTTCACACCAGCTCTGGTTCCTCAGACTTAGACTCGTACTAGTGCAGCATGTATCGGACCACATCCCACCTTTTGCGTCTGGAGCATCTCAGAAAAAATTCACCCTCTTCAGGCAGTAAAGGCATCAAGGCAGCAATGTTCGCTGTGTCTATCTCAGACTCGCAGATTTCCTTAACGCTTGATGAAGGGGGGAAAACCACATGTTTTGTCAGCCTTTCAGGCTGTTCAGAGGGGATAGTATGTTTAGCTCCTACCCCATTTGCAAGTTTGCAGCTTTCTTGTCCACATGCTTTTCAGGACCACCTCACATACCAGGCCTTTGTACGTCTTGTGACTGAATCTTGCATTGACCTTTCATCTTACCCATCAAGGGCTATTTCTGTGGTTTCAGCACGAAACTTCATTCCCTGAGGTAAACTGTTTTTCTAACTTAGAGGAGTCTTGTGTCCAGCATTGACGTTCCTGATGCCATTTCACCTTCCCTCACCCCAGGTTCAGATAGATCAGATTTAACTTGGTGTGGAGTTTTCTCCCCATTAGCAATTCTGCTGGAACTGTCCCTGTAGTTTTATGATGGATAGTCTTAATAATCAAATAGGAGCTGGAAAAGTTTGGTATCAAGTGAAACTGTTTCGTTAAGCCTGCTTCAAAGTTTGCACTGCTCTTTCTACCAGATCATTGGACAACGGGTAGAATGAAGCTGTCCTTACATGTTGAATGTCTTTTGACTTTAGGAAGTGCTTGAATTTTTTGTTGGTAAATGATGGCCCACTTACTGTGACCAGCACTTCTGGGGGCACCATGTATTGCCACAAAGATGCTCACAGCTTTATCGTCATCCCCATGTTTGACGAATAGTTAACTCAACCACTTTAAGTAGGCGTCCACAATGACTAAGATCATCGAGTCCACGAAAGGATCAGCATAAATCGACATGTAACTGAGTCCAGGGTTAACCCGTCCATTCCCATAAATGTGGGAGATCTGCTGGTGGTAACTTTTGTCCTTGTTGGCAGTCTGGGCACTGCCCCACCAATGCACCTGTGTCTGCACCCAATCCTAGCCACCAGACATAACTTCTCAGCAACATCTTCATTTTAGACACACCTGGATGACTCTGGTTAAGTTTAGCCAGCATCTGATAACAACCTTTGCTCGGGACAATCTCTCTTGCTCCCCGTAATAAAATTCCATCCTCTATTGTGATCTGGTCTCACCAGGTCCAGAAAGGTTTCATTTATGGTTAAGGTGGCCCGTTTGTTTTCCTCATCATCACCAGCTGTTTTAATTTTGCCAAGACAGGATATTTTTTGTATCCACAGTCCAATATTGTCAGCAGTGACTGGGAGAGTGTCCATGAGGTTTCAAACTGGAAAGGACTCTCAGTGGTGGCACCACCAGTGGTTTATCTGCCAGTGGGAGCTGGCTCAAGGCATCCACATTTGCTACTTGGCCTCCCAGACGATATTCCAACTTGTGTCTATTCGCACTTAGAATAAGAGCCCACCAGTGAATTCGATCTGAAGCTATGTGTGGCACAGTCTTGTCCTCTTTGAGTAGCCCTAGCAGTGATTTGTGGCCAGTTACTGTTACAAATTTACACCTGTAAAGGCATTGATGGAACTTTCTCACACCAAAGATAAATGCCAAACCTTCTCTGTCTGGGTGTATTTGTACTCTGCATTAGCCAAGGTTCAGGAAGCATATACTATTGGGTATTCCTCTCCATTGAGCCATCTGGAAGCCAACACTACCAAATACCATATGGGGAAGCATCACATGTCAGCACCAGATCTCGCTTGGGATTATAGTCTGCCAGCATCTTAGACGATGATAACTGCTTCTTCACTTCCCTAAAGAAAACATCTTGGCTACAAGACCATTTCCAAGCTTGACCCTTTTTCAACAGGAGAAGTAAAGGTGCCAGTATGAAGGCCAGATTACATATGAATTTTTCATAATAATTCACCATTCCAAGGAAAGACCAATGCTCAAGCGCAGGCACAGAAGCTGGGGCACCTTTGATTGCTTTCAGTTTAACTTCCAACAGGTGGGACTCAATCTTGTCGGTTCTGTAGCCAAAGTAGGTTACTTGGGGTGCCGGGAACAATTTTTCCCTTCTCAGGCATTCATCCACCTTGGAGAAACTTCTAAAAACTGTGTTCAAGTTTTCTTAGTGCTGTTTATTTGTGTTCCACATGATTAGCACATCATCCAGATAACTGGGTAGATGTTGTAAAATGTTCTCCATTGTCTGTTGAAAAATGGCTCAGGCTGATGATACCCCAAATGGCAGTTTCAAATTGGGATAAACCCTTACGTGTATTAATTGTAGCATACATATGGAAATCCTCATCTAATCACAATTGCAGGTATGCATGGCACGTGTCCAGCTTTGTGAAAGACAGCCACCCTGCCAGCTTTGCATACAAGTCCTTTTTGCTAGAATTGGGTATTTATCCAACTGCGAGAAATAATTTACTATTTGTTTAAAATCCCCACAAAAACGAATTGACCTGTTGGGCTTCACAGTCAATACGACTGGTGCTGCCCATTTCTGCAAACTGTATTGGTTTGATGATTCCTTCACTTTCCAGCCTCCTGATTTCCACCGCTACTTTTATCTATAAGGCAAACAGTACTGGGCAGGCCTTGCACAATCATGGAATTGCTTCCTGGTCAACATGGAGGGTGGCCTTGGCTCCTTTGATAGTTGCTAGACCTTCCTGAAAACTTGCAGGTATTTAATTAGGATTTCACTCAGTCAGCCATTTTCTCATCAAAAAATGTTGAGCTAAATCATGATGAACGTTTTCAACTAATTTCACCCCATCAGGCTTGGGCCTGATCCTTTTACTACAGTAGTGGTAACTGAATCAGCTGCTTCTCATACGAGACTGAAACTAAGGTTGTAGATCCACAAAAAGTTCCTGGTATGGGTTCTCAGTCTTGCTGAGGTCTCACACAGACTTAAGGGTTGGAGTCCAGAGCAAATTGTGCAAAAGAATAGTTCTGCAATCACTGATACAGCCATGCCTGCAACAATCTCCAATAGAACCAAGTGGCCATTTAACCACACATTTATTTTGATTGGTTCTGATATGGAAGTTGCTAAGAAATTGAACAATATACGTTGGCTGTCCAGAGCATGCAGTCTCCTATTTACTGGCCAATAAGTTCTCTTACCCAATTTAAGTCTAAATCGTAGAATCCCTGGTGTGAAAGCAGGCCATTCATCCCATCGAGTCCACAGTAGCCCTCTGAAGAGCATCCCACACAGACCCACCCATCCCTGTAACGCTTGCATTTCACATGGCCCATCCACCTAACCGCACATCTTTGGACCTCCTAGTGGGACTGTTTTGCACTCTAAGTCAGAAGCAGCAACTGCAATGGCCTGCTGGCCCAGATCCTGAAGAAAGTTTTAGCAGTTTGATTGAGTTTTGGCTTTGTTTTGGGGCTTTGAATGAATCAAGCTTCCCAAATAATTTCATGATGCCAGAAATACTTACCTCAAAGCTGACTGTTGAGCAAATTTCTTCAAGGGTGTGTTTCTTTCTCTTGTCATCACTGAAATAACTCCACAGAGACCAATATCCTGTCGTCAAGCCTCCCTTTATTTACATGTACATAGTACTTGACACTGTCCAGCTTCTTCAGAGCCAGCTCTCAGAATGAACAGAACTCTGATTCTTCTGTTTAAATCTGTCCCTGATTGGGCCAGGTTAACAGCCTCACTTGGGGATCTCATATTGTATTGGTCCACCTGAGTGACCTGTTACAATTACTATAATAATCATGCAAGATGACTAGAACATGGAATTGTCTGTCAAAGGCTCTAATTGAAGCGGAATCCATAAATTATTCTGATAGATTATTTGTTAGTCAAAAAGAAAAGAAATTTTACATTGTACTTTGTATAGCTTCTGGATGTTTCAAAGCACTTTACAGCCAATGAAGTAACTTTCAAAGTGTAATAACTGTAATAATGTAGGAAATATGGCAGCATGAATACACATTGCAAATTCCCACAACAGGAATTCCAAAATGACCAAATAGTCTGCTTTGTGATTGATGGATAGTGATTGGGCTGGACACCAGGATCCCCAACTCCTCTTCAAAATAATGCCGAGGGCTCTTTTATATCCATCTAGCGAGGTAGTTTGAGCTGCAGTTTAATGTTTCATCAGAAAGATAATGCCTCAAACACGCAGTCCTTCTGCGATACTGTATCGGATTGTCAACCCCAATTTTTATCCTAGAGCACTGACGTGAGATGTGAATCTCAGAGGTGGGCTGCAACCTTTTGAGTCAGAGATGACATTTGTAAAAATTATTTAATGAGATCAATATTACAGGAGATAAAAGAGTAATGAAGTTCAGACAAGGTAACTTGGATGGCAAAAAAAAAACCGAATGGGATGAATGTTTCTGAGCTGTAATGTCAGTGTTTATAGAATAAATAAAATCTCAACCTTGGCTGACCCATGGCCTGTTTAAATGTTATGAGTGTGAAATATACTGATTGATTTGTAGTGACAGTTCACAGTGCAAATATGGACTTCTGACCCTATCCCCTGTGCACTACTGATTCTACCTTTTGAAGTGTTTTTTTAAAACCGACAAAACAGCAAGACATTTCAGGTGATAAATGTTAGCTGTACATTTGTTTCTCTATCTACAGATGCTGCCAGACTTGCTGATTTTCTCCAGCACATTCTATTTCTGTTTGTATGAGTTTTTGCTCTGTTTTGACCAGCATTGTCTAACATCTTAGGTAATGCTGCATGCGTCCTTCGTGCTTCCGGGGCATCTGACACGGACCATCATCACCATATCTTGGAACATCTCCAACTCACTCATAGTACAGTTTACTGCTTCAATACTGCATTTCGGAGCGCTCTGATATCATGCATTACAATGCTGCTTTGTGTTGTTGGCCAGGAGTTGCTCACACATAAAGACAGTAGCTGTGAACTGAAGTCCCCTGAGCCCTCACTGCCAGCTCAAGTCAGATTGAGCTGGCTCAGCTCTGAGGGATGACGTAAGAGGAAAATCCTTATTTGATGGATGCGTAATGAGGTAATCCCAAAGTTGTCCTTGGAATGAGCCTATAGTGGAAAGACACCACTCTGAGATGAGCTGAGGAGCCAACAAGAACAAGACACCACAGTTTGGGAAGATAAGGAAAAAGGATAAAATTGAAGGATTTCAGTATATCATCAGCAAAAACTTCAGAGAGCAACCTTTGTGAAGTGCAACACTTGGAAGTATGGGGAAGACCTGGAAGAGAAGCCCAGCCAGCGTAAGCTTCTATTTTTGGGTATTAGCTTGTGTTGACTGTTTTGGGAATGTCAAATCTATTGGATTCTACATTTGGATTTTATCCGTGTATAAATTGCACGCTTGCTGTTAACCTATTTCTAACCAAATGGTGTAAATTGTATGTCTGTTTTAACTAAACTAATAAAGGTAGTGGTCAGTTTTTATAGACTTGACTCTTGTCCTCTTTGTGCCAAGCCAATAACAGTTGTCGAGGAAGGCAACCGCGCAACATTATGCAACGACAGACACGTATCTCAGTACATCTCAGGACACTTTGCTTGCATTTTTAGTTCTCACTGACTTTAAGCTGACCTGGATGCCTGCAGCATATGTTTTGCCTCGTATTTTTGTAGAATCCTACCTTGTTAAGACCTAGCAGGCTCATCATACTAATGCCTTAGCTTGCCTTTTAGCACAGACAGAAAGCCGGGTAGCTTGTCACATTTGCCAGCAATAATCAGAGAAGGGGACAAACATGTTGTTGCATGGCACATTGCTACATCAATTTCATGCTGAAACGTGCCATCAGCTTCAGCGGCAAACAAAATAAATATGCTTCAACCAAATGGCCATGTTGCAAAGTCTCAGAGGAGTAGCCCTCAGTCAGGTTCAAGGAGTCTGTCTTCAGTCAGGGGTTGTCACTACAATAAATGAAAGACACAGTCTGATACCAGTTCAAGAGATTGGACACAGTCAGCTGCTTCAAGGTTGGGGTTGCATGTAATTGTAGTCTAGAAAGTGGGCCAGCAACTGGCCTGCAGGTCCAGTGCTTTTAGTCTGGTGGTAAGCAATGTCATTCAGGGAGCTGAATAGGAATCTGTCGGATCTGGTCACTCATCAGTTGAGGTTATCTTTGCAAGTTGGCCAGGGAAGTGGACCACAATAAATCCTATTCACTGAGAGTCAAGGGAGTTATCAGGGGCTACTGCTGTTGGCAAAGTCAGTTGGGACGATTGAAGGTAGTATATAGAGAGGACAACAATTAGGAATTGGGGATCCCAACATACAAGGATAGAAGACAATACAACATTGGAGAGCAAGGGCACTGCAGGAGGAGGGTCACTGACTATCCCCACCACCCTGGCTTTAATGGGGGTAACAGTAAATACTGATGGCTTTCATAACAAACCTGTATGCCTGAGGTTCAAAGTAAAGTGGGATGTGAAAACTTAACTAAAAGATATTGATCGGAACATGTGGAAGCTCAAGCCTGAGGAGGTCAGTTGGAAATGTAAGGGAGGAAGGGACATGAAAGTTTGGGCATCACCTAGATTGAAAGGTGAACCTGCAACTCAGTCAGTAGAAATGCTACCTGTGTTATCCTCTACCCTCAATCTCAATCATAAATATATAGTAGATATGAAAAAGGGGTCTACCGCATCCACAATGTATGAAATATTTTATTTTGTCTGAGGGAATGAGCTCTACTTGTTAGCAACCATGTGGTCATTCAAGGGACAATGGCATTAATCAGGCAATTTTACAGTACGGATTAAAGACAGTTTTATTCTCAGTGTTCTGCATTTGAGCCACATACAATGACCAACTATGTGAAAAATAAATCTTGTCCGCAAGTAATCTTGACCATATCATTTCAAATTATTCACAGTCATCTGTTTTGTAGCAGAAATAACCAGAGTCACTTGAGGGACATAGTTCACAAAGACACCCCAAGGTTTAATTGGCAACAGAAGGGCATAGAGCTATACTCTTCCCACATTGAATTGTATTTATTTGATCATTGCTATGAAATGCAATATTGCCCCTTTTGGATGATATGGGGGAGGGGGGCCACGTGGGAGAAGTGGTTGTGAGGAGACAAGGATCAAGAAATCCTACATCACTTTGAATCTCCAACTGCATTTGTGTGACATGTCTTGTGCTGCATACATCAGAATAAGGTATATTATGGCAAAAGTCCATGTACAGGCATTCAATTGTCCACCTTGTTGGACTCCTCCATGTTCCACTTTATCAAGCTCAATGGCAAGCTGTAACTTGTCTGTAATCCGACTGCTGACTGTTCACATTATGAAGGAGCTACTTTGTTTCTGATATTCCCCACATGGGCTCATTGGAACTGTGAGCAATAGATCCAGCCTTAGTAGATGCTACAGTTGCTGTGGCCACTGCACAACAAGGAGAAATTAAGAAAGAACTAATGTGTCTGCCTCTTTAGGACTAGCAGCAAACTCCAGCAGCTACCAAACAGGCTCCAGATGAAGAAGCTCCAGCAGAAAGTCCCCTCAGGGTGCGGAAATGAAACAGGATGCCCAATGTCTATTGCCCTCCACGTACTTTCCTCTAGGCAAGTAAAACACAGGGCTCACTGCCAAATGAGGATATTCAGGGACACCATCACTAAACTGTGTTATCTGCTGGAGTGGAACCTGTAATCTGAAAGGGTAGGTGGCCATTAAGGTGACAGCTGAGTTCATTTTTTTGTGCATCTGACTGTTTCCAAGGATCCCTCAGAACTGAACCCATGGTTACATCAAGACCAATCCGATACATTTTGAGCAAAATCACACTGGTTCAGCTCATTTCTCCATGACAAGTTCAGGCTTAGGCTTTGCGAATATATCTGGTTCCCCCCAGGTGCCATGTGTTGCAGATTGTACACACATTACAGAGTGCTACATCATAATAAAACTGACATTATTCAATGAAAAAGGATCTCTTGAGTAAACGTACAAGCCATTTCTGATTACTTCACCTCATCTTAGAGGTTTGTACCTGGTTTCTCACCCAGAAGTTGCCTACATCCCTAGAGAACACACAGGTTCCTAGTGGAATTCAAGGGCTGGATGCCTTACAAGGATTGCTGCTTGGAGACAAAGGCAAACGTCTGCAACTTTGGCTCATGACTCCTTTACACAATCCCTGTCTGAGTTTAGCCATTGATAAAATGCAGTGCATTCTTTAACTAGCACCATCATGGAACACACTATAGGCATCCTAAAGGTGCAGGATCAGTCAGGTGGGGATGGGACTGAATACCTTGGGATATTCTCAAGATAGAGTCTGCTGCATAATCCATTCATGCTGTGCTCTGCACAACTGGACAGCCAGTGATGCGATGTGATGAACTCTGAGGAGTCCAGAGAGTGGCAGCAGTCTTCAGACGAGGAAGATGAACACATTGAGCATTAAGAACATACAAGCATAAACTTCAATATGAGGGAGTTATGCATTATTGGGTGCATCAAGCCAGACAGGACTTAATTGACCTGCAGTTACAGTAGACCTGAGTTGGGTGAAGTCATCATTTTTTGATTATAAACTGATTATTACTCAACAGGCAACAGCCATGTTTATTCCAAGAGATAAATGCAGCTTTTTCTTTTGTTTGTTGTTTCTCGATTTTCTTGTTGTCAGTAGTGTTTGAAGGCTTTACAATGTGTGATGTTTCCAAAATTGAACAATGATTATGATGCACGTTGGGGAGAGAGCAGTGGAGCAAAGGATAGGTAGCTCTGTGATTTCATTCTGATAGTTGGAGCCGATCAGAGGGTGATGATTTCGTTAGCCAATATGTTTGCAGATGTGAAACTCTATTTTCAATGAATTGTTATCTGTGTGCCATCATAGCTTTTCTTTTTCAATTCCCTCCCTCAATATCTGCTGTGAATCACTATTCCTGGCTGGCAGTATTTGTCCTGCTGCACAGCTGGGGTTCAAATATAATGCTAGCCGCAGGAAACCCAGAAATTTATGACAGCAACAAGCATTTCCAATACTATTCAGCATAAGATAGCACAAAAGTAAGGCCTGTAAGAGACCTGGTGCATTCTTAATGAGGCAAACAGCAGAGAATTGCACAAGAATACACAGTAGAGCTTAGAGAGAAACAGACCACCACCCCCCCACCATGAAATTCCCCAAAATTTACCCTGAAGTGCCCAGAACCATATACAATATTCTAACTGTAGAATGTATTTCAACATTGCATAGGCCTGACACGTAGCTTTTTCCAATATTCTGCTTAATTTCTAACTTCTGAGCTCCTCCACAACAATAATTTTTAAAGTTGTGAAATCAGGTTTTGCTGTGTTTTACACACTATTAAATCCATCATGCTTTGTTCAAATATGGCCTCACTGAACAGCTGTGCAACATTTGAATAACTTGTCATTATAGCATTTCAAGTTCCATACCAACATTTCAAAATTAACTTTCCATAACCAGCAAATACTTACTAATTCCTTAGAGATAGTAGGATCTGCCGATGCTGGAGAATCTGAGATAACAAGGCAGAGAGCTGAATGAACACAGCAGGCCAGGCAGCATCAGAGGAGCAGGAAAGCTGACATTTTGAGTCTCCAGAGAAGGGTCCAGACCCAAAACGTCAGCTTTCCTGCTCCTCTGATGCTGCCTGGCCTGCTGTGTTCATCCAGCTCTACACCTTGTTATCTCTTACTAATTCCTTTTCTGCTTTTACCAATGGACACTGACATTTTATGAGAAATAATTCCACAGAGACAAGTATCCCATCACCACATCATCCTTTATTTACACATGGAGAGTACTTAACACTGATCCAACTCCCTCAGTGCCAACTCTCAGAGTGATCAGGATGTCTGACACTCCTGTTTATAACTGACAGCCATGGCTCCCTGATTGGACCAGATTAATAGCCCCAATCAGGAAAGTCATATTCAATGAGCTACAGGCTGACCTCAGTACAATCACAGTGATAGCTAAGAAATAACTGTGAAATAAAACTTCCTTCCAATGCATATGATGTATTTATAATTGTGTTATCAAATTAAAATGTTAGTAAAGTGCATTGACTGATTGATTGATTGATTTATTGTCATGTATATCAAGGTACAGTGAAAAGCTTTGTTTATGAGCAGTAAAGGCAGATCAGTAAGCAAGGATGTACAGATCAAAGAAACTTAGAGGCATGCAGGTTAAATTGCACGTGGTGTGCACGAGGCAAAATCAGTGTTAGCAAAATCAGAATTATTTGAGGCTAGAGAGTCCATTCGTAAGTCTCATAATGTCTAGGAAGAAGCTGTTCCTGAACCTGCTAGTGCATATTTCCAGGCTTCTGTACCTTCTGCCTGACGGAAGAGATTGTAGGAGATCATTACTGGGATATTATTAGTCTTTGATGATCTTGGCATCCTTTCAGTGGCAGTGGGCTGCGCAAATAGAGTCCATGGATGGAAGGTTGGATTCCACGATGGTTTGCACTATAGTTTTTTATAGTTCAGCACACTAGTTGCCATACCAGGCCATTATGTACCTGGAAAATATGCTTTCAATTGCACATTTGTAGAAGTTGGTAGTGTCCATATGGACGTGCCAAATTTCCTGAGCTGCCTGAGGAAGAAGATGTGTTGTTGTGCCTTCTTGATTGCGGCATCTACATGGGAAGTCCAGGACAGCTGTTAGTTATTGTCAGTCTGAGAAATGTGATATTCTCCAACCTCTCAACCTCAGTTCTATTGACATAAATGGGGACGTGTTCTCCTCCTTTCTTTCTGAAGTCAATGATCAGTTCTTTAGCTTTGTCGACGTTGAGAGAGAGAAGTTGTTCTCATTGCAACACATCACCAAGCCCTCTATCTCCCTTCTGTGTTTTGACTTATCGTTATATATCCATCCTACTGCAGTGGTGTTGTAACCAAACTTGTAGGTGGCATTCATTCAGAATTTGGCAACACAGTCATGGGTGTACAAGAAGTAGGGGGCCAAGGACACATCCTTGGGGGTCTCCAAGTGTTGAGTGCTATTGTGGAGGAGGTGCAGTTACCTATCCTCACTGATTGCTGCCTGTGGGTCAGAAAGCTGAAGATCCAGTTGCAGAGGCTAGAACCAAGACCAAGGTGATTATGGTGTTGAAAGCAGAGCTGAAGTCAATGAGCAAGTGTCTGACATAGCTGTATTTATTGTCCAGATGTTGCAGGGATGAGTGCAGGGCTAGGGCTATGGCATCCACTGTGGACCTGTTACATCAGTAGGCAAATTGTAGGGGGTCGATGCAGACTGCCAAAGTGGAGTTAATGAGGGCTATGACCAGCTTTTCAAAGCACTTCATGAGTAATGAGGTCAGAACCACTGGGCAGTAGTCATTAAGACACATTACATTTGCTTTCTTAGGCACAGGGGTGATGGTGGTCTTCCTGAAGTAGATGGAGACTTAAGCTTGTAGAAGGGAGAGACTGAAGACGTTGGTGAATACCTCTGGCAGTTGGTACACACAGGATCTGAGTGCTTGGCCGGAGACACCATCTGGGCCCATCACTTTCCTTTGGTTGACACCCCAGGAAGACCAGTCTGACATCTGTAGCCATGACCAAGGGAACAGGTGTGTCCAGGACTTTAAACAGCGACTCACTGATAGGTCCACAAAACAAATCTGTTCTTAAGTCTTTTGGCAACCAAACATTACTGTTAATTGGAATTTCCTGATATCAGTTGGAATTAGAAAAATATTGAAATATCAACCAGCTTGCTAAATAAGTCATATTGAAGGTAAACCACTTTATCAGTCAAAAAAAAATGTACTATGTTGAGCTGCGTTCATTTGAAGATGGTGAATGTGAAGTAAACAACACTATAATGACTGGAGTTTGCAAGTAGACAAAAAAACTGTTGTCAAGTGCTAACCCACAGCTGTGATAGTTGAAAGGTCAATTTGTTAAAACAGTTAAGAAAAAAAACAAGCAGAACATTATCTTTAATCAAACTGAGGAAGTGAAAAGTGGAATCCATTCTTCTCAACAACCGAAGGTTTAGTTTGATTTAGTTTAATTAAAAATAATAAAATTGAAGACCTGTTAGATTGAACATTAAACAACATTTATTAAATTGTAGGTAAAGGCCAAGTTCACAGCAATGTCCATTTCTTACAATTTACCATTATATTCTACTTAATTTCACTTTCAACCACTTATGTTACAAAGCTACTGCAGCAAAATCGCTATTGGTTTCTGAAAGTCCTGATGTGTGTACTTGCACCATATGTACAAATATATATTTATGTGCATGTTCTCACATCTATTATATGTTGTTTATTATGTTAGAATGATGTACTTTAATGTAAGAAAGAAAAGTAGAAGCATTCAGTCACATTGGATATGACTCAATAATAAAACTACAAGCAGTAAATTATGTTATACAGTAACTCACATTAAAGCATATTTTACAATTGCATGAGTTTTTGATTTTATAAGAACTCGTAAATTTAATGTAATTTTGATATTTCTTATTTTTCATTAACTATATTTTAGCTCCCTCATAAATGCTAATTTACTCTCAACTGCAAATATTTACAAGCTCCTGAAGACTCCATTTACTAATTTCCAGAAGTAATTAAATACAGCAAATTGTTGCTATTTTACCAGAAAAAATGGCTATTACAAGCATGCAATAAATAAGAAAGTTATATAAATCTGATGACATGGGCAAGAAACCTTGGAAAACCCTTCTGCATCCCAAAATTCATGATAACTATTCCAACTTGTTCACTCAAAAAGATTCCTCATCAATAATAAAAACATGTAAACTTATATTATCGTTTCCAGTCATACTTAAAACCTTACTGACAGTAGATTTCAACAACAGCAGATCCAGTAACATTATTGCTCATTACAAGCAGTTACATTTGTTACATTTGTGCATTTGTTCTCTCATCTGGCAAGGAAATATTATACCATTATATGAAACGTATCTTTCATAAATAAATGTCATTTTTTTGTATTGTAAACTTTCCTCTTATTGATGTTGCTGTCATCATAAATCTAATTGACATTTTTAGTGTTATTTGTGTTTCAATTTTTTAGATCCATTTATTTCAATACTTGATACAAAGACAAGAAATCATAAATGTAGGAAATAGAGTTATCATTCCAAGCATTTCTGTTACTTAGTAGGTGACCCTAGTAACAATCAATGTCAATATATGGCTCTGTACATTTGGTGGAGATAGTCAGTCTCCTATTTAATTTCTCATCAAACTGGACTTTCTTAATATACAACAACTTAGTTTCCCATTGCAGAACCTAAGTCTATTAAGCATTCCAGAATGGATTGTTTATTGCAACTAAACTTAGAAAAAGGAAATTATTTTTTAAAAAAACCACAAGGAGCATGTGGAAACATAGTGTATGCTCTGTGATGATGAGACCCTGATGTTTATATTAGCCATTAGATATCTTCCACTCTTTCTTATTAGCCAAATGATGATGACTGCACATGATATTAATATAATTTCATTTCTGCCATTAATTCATCAATTGATTATTTTTATCAGAGTCCAGAATAAATAGTTTCAAGTATGCTGAATGTCAAACTTCTGGAATAATTTCTATGTCAGTACATTGTGCAAGAACTAAAACTAACCAAAGCCTCCCCATCTACGTTGTCTTCTTCACCAAGCCATCCTTCTCTCTCACTTTTGTTTGATTTCTCATAATTTCACAATAAAAATCATATATTTTAACTAATGAGATATGTATTTTTCCACATATATAAAACATTCATAAGTTAGTGTCAATAATTGCATGCTCAAAAGGACAGAACTTAAACATTAATAGAAGGAGACAAGAAGTTGAAGCTTTTTAAGATAATAAAATGTGAGGCTGGATGAACACAGCAGGCCAAGCAGCATCTCAGGAGCACAAAAGCTGACGTTTCGGGCCTAGACCCTTCATCAGAGAGGGGGATGGGGAGAGGGAACTGGAATAAATAGGGAGAGAGGGGGAGGCGGACCGAAGATGGAGAGTAAAGAAGATAAGTGGACAGAGTATAGGTGGGGAGGTAGGGAGGGGATAGGTCAGTCCAGGGAAGACGGACAGGTCAAGGAGGTGGGATGAGGTTAGTAGGTAGATGGGGGTGCGGCTTGGGGTGGGAGGAAGGGATAGGTGAGAGGAAGAACCGGTTAGGGAGGCAGAGACAGGTTGGACTGGTTTTGGGATGCAGTGGGTGGGGGGGAAGAGCTGGGCTGGTTGTGTGGTGCGGTGGGGGGAGGGGACGAACTGGGCTGGTTTAGGGATGCGGTGGGGGAAGGGGAGATTTTGAAACTGGTGAAGTCCACATTGATACCATTAGGCTGCAGGGTTCCCAGGCGGACTATGAGTTGAAGCTTTTTGTCTGGCACATATCAGGACCAGAACACCAGGTAATATTTTGAAATAAAAAGGTACCATTTTATACAGTATGAGAAGTGGTACTAATTGTCTGGGCCATATTTGGCATGGAGATGTAACAAGGACAGGAAACTATCAATCTTAATTCTCAGACCAGGCAGTTGATTCTCACTGGTCAAAGTATGTGAAATTTAGCTGTCTCCATGACCCCTGTTTTGAAAAGGGAACAAGTAGCTACAAATTCCTTTTGGCTACATAAAATAGGATCCTGAATAATAATTCATGCACATACATCACTGCAGATAACAAGGTGTGGAGCTGGAGGAACACAGCAGGCCAGGCAGCAGCAGAGGAGCAGGAAAGCTAATGTTTTGGGTTGCTCGCTTCTTCTCACTCTGCAGACCTGGTGGATAATCTTAATTGGTTTATGGTGCACCTGTTAGCACAGTCTGTATTTTTTTATAAATCATTTCAAATAGCAGAATTATTTCTAATGGTGGATATATTCCTCTTGCAAGCATGAGCTGATCGCATGTGAGTTGTATATTGCCCACTCGGATTGGTCTATTGAACATGTTGATTGATATGGAGAATCTGTCATTGGGACAGTGATTATTAAATATTTAGTTAATTAATTAGTCTCTAACCAAATGATTATCCTCAACATCAATACAGCATTTGACCATGTGTAGCACAAAGGATCCCTAAAAATATTGCAATCATCAGAAATGTGTGGTATACACGCCACTGATTGGAGTCATACACAATGCAAATGAAGTTGGCAATGGTTGCTGGAATTAAATCACCTTAGTCCTAGTACAGTTCTGCGGTGTTCATCAACATATTGACCTTGGGCCAACCATTTTCAGCTGTTTCATCAAAGATCTGCCCTCCATCATAAAGTCAGAAGTAGGATGCTCACTGAAATGTAGCAAAAAAAAACCTGTGCCACAAAAGGGCCAGACAATGGTCATCTCCAATGAGAAGGGATCTAATTATCTCCTCTTCATATTCAAAGTCATTAACATGACTGAACTCCCCCTTCAACAACATCCTGGCCCAAGAATACTGAAATTACAAAAGCATGTCAGAGGATAGACATTGGGAGACAAGAACTCACCTCCTGATCTGACAATACCCTGTACATCACAGACAATACTCAAGTCAGGAGTATGATGAAATAAATTCCACTTGCTTGGATTAGTGTATCTGCAAAACGCAATTGCAAGTGGGGATGAGCAAAAAATATTGGCCTTTGACAGTGCTCACATGCTACGAAGTAAAGATATTTAAGAGAATTTTGAAGGAGAAACATGTACTAATGTGAAGGCTTTTTGTAACAGAATACTGAAAGCAATACCAAGATGATTGAGATAACAAGGTATAGAGCTGGATAAACACAGCAGGCCGAGCAGTATCAGAGGAGCAGGAAGGCTGACATTTCGGAAAGGTCTAGGCCTGAAACGTCAGCCTTTCTGCTCTTCTGATTCTGCTTGGCCTGCTGTGTTCATCCAATTGTACACCTTGTTATCTCAGATTCTCCAGCATCTGCAGTTTCTGCTATCTCTGAACCAAGATGATTGAGCCTGCTAATGGAATGGAATTGTGAAATAGGGTAGAATCAGAAGAATTGCACATACAGGCTAAAATATGGATGTGAAAGAATATTAAAAAGTCATATTTTCTTTAAACATTGATCCAATGAAGATATTTTACAGTTCCAAATGCTTCCATTTTAATTACAATAATGTTCCAAAGATACATGACTTTTCCAAGTAAAGCCTACATTGTTAATTATTGCTTGTTGTAAAATGAAAGACAAATGTTGCTGCGTTTTATTTCTGTTTGATATTGCTGAGGAAATGCTGCATTTTGAAAAATGATCTGGATTAGATTTCCATTCAGAACTCTGCATGTGAGTACTATCTTCATTGTTTGTCCAATGCAAAAATCAAATGTGTTGTAAAGTACCATTCTTCACTGTTAAACACCAGGACTGACTATCAAATCATGGTGTGATATTCTATTTGCAAACCGTTCCAGTTTGATCACAAAATGCTAGTGTCTTCTGGATTTTTTATTCAAACTTAGCTATGATTTGAGCGATATCATAAGAGTGGCAGTGGCCAATTCTGGAAGTCCTAGGCGATAAGACTGACATACTTAAAGTGACAGTCTTAGAGTTATCAACTGTGATTTACTGAAATCTCAATGTGAATAGAAAATGATTGCAAGCTTCAGTAATGTACCATAACCCATACATTAGGCCTAATTATTTCACAGGGGCCTGTAGAAAGAATCTTTGTTGAAAGGATTTCAATCACAGTGAAGCTACCATTAAGCATAAGTTTAATTATTCAGATATGAACTCATTATTTTTTATATAGAGAGGTACTAATTTAGAAATTGAATTTTAATATTCCTTCGTTAAATGAAAAATGATGGAAGTTAAAAGAAATGACAAAAATTATTTTTGTTTTATTTTGCACTTTGAATTATATTGAATCATTTTATGATGTGAAAAGGACTGTATGAATACAAATTTTCATTGCTTTAAACACACATGGATACTTTCTGCTGTTCCAATTCTGTTAATTTGTTTGGTAGCCATCTAATTATTTTTTCTTATTCTCTGTTGGTAATTCTCCTATCCACTTACCCTCAGATGGCACAGGGTCTTCCAGATGGTAGATTTTCCTGCTCTGCAACCCAAAGAATTAGGCCCACTGCCATTTAGCACTGAGGAATGCCAGTTGTCTGGAGATGGAACTCCAAACAGCAGCCAGTACTGGGAATGCATGCAGTTCCCTGATTCAGGAAAGTATAGGGCTTTTCATGGTGGAGAGGGAATGTGAAGCCTGTGTCATGGGAAATGGTGGTAATGGAGAGAGTGTTGATGGAGAAACAAGGGTGGGAGAGTGCACAGGGCCAAACCAGGGAGAGAGCAACAAACATTGAAAGGTGGCCCTTTCAAGCCGGTTACCTGCTGTACTTAGTCCTCCTGCTGAACTTCTTCCACCAGCCTCATTTTGAGAGAGGACAGGAAGCATCCCTTAAAAGCACCTCAATTGTAGCAGAAAGGATGGGCTGCTCTTGGTCTCATGTAACACCATACACTCCCCACCATCCCTGCCCACCAAGCCCTCCACCACAACTGAAAAATTGCTGACAATCCAGGGAGAGGAAGGCAGCCAGGAGTCCCCTCTATCTCCTGCAAATGAGCCAACAGGAGATGTTAAAACTTTGCTCATGGATCTGAAAGGTGCTAGTGATTATTTGACATACAGCAAAGGAACTCTCCCAGTGTTGTGAAATCATTATTCCTTAGCCAACACCGCCAGTAACAGACTATCTGGTCATTCATCCCATTATTGCAGTTGGGATTCAGATCTACACAACTTTGTTGTCAGGTTTTCTTACTAGACAAAAGTGACAGTATTTCCAAAGTAATACTTATTTTCGGGTGCTTGGAGATGTGAAGGTTGCTATATAAATGCAACTCCTGATTGTCTATTTAGCATCTTTTAAACCTACTTTCCAACACATTTAATCATCTTGAGGCTATCAGCATTGTTCCAAGATTTAAGCAGTTATAATGAACATTTTACAAGTATGATATAGTAATATCTGATGGACAATTTTCCAATGCACTAAAAGTAGACCAAGATTCAAGGCTTATAATTGTATTTGTAGCTAAGTTTAGAAAATTATTTTCTGCAAGGTTTATTTAGGCAAAACAAATACTCTGATTTCAGCCAGTTAAAAATTCATCATGTTAAAGTATGGAGTATAGAAGTTGTTTAAACATTGCCTCTGTTCAATGTAAACATGTACAAAACTACATTCTTCCCAAAAATTTGGATCATGTAGAGATTGTTTCTTTAGTCCACAATATTGTTTCCAACTTGTGCCTGAAATATGTTAATAATGCACTTACACTAGTTTACATTCATTTCCTATGGATTCCCAATTTATTTTAATGGTTAATTTATATAAGGATACAATGGTGCAGTCAGACAGTTTCTGTTCTTTTCTAAACTTTATTCTTATATGTTAGTGTTTTATTTGAATAATTTACAGCATACACATAAACATGGACCATATGTATCTGAAAGCATGTGAAATTTAATATGTATACACTCTCTCAAAGCCAGGAGCCATGAAACCAAAGTCATGTTGTTATTGATTTTGCCAGGTTTCAAGTCAGTTATTTGGGCATGGGCGGTTTCGGTGAATTCCCGGTCCAATGGGGTCAAGGGACACTTGAAACTGAAATATACCATTAATGTTAGTGACAAAGCACATAACAAGTGCAACACCTAGCTGAATTGTCCACATGTGTTATTTTTAATTAAAAATTGATCAGCATATTTGAGAAAATGTTCAGTTTTTGAATTTTAGACACTTGGTTTAGAGAGATTGTACACGTACTAGGAAACTGAAGTTAAATAACAGTAAAATCCAACTAAAAAATTTAATAACTTAATAATATTGCAATGTTCATGGTTTGCCAGTTTTTAACCATTTTATCTTTGGATTATCACAGAGCTTGTCTGGATTGTAATGTCAGTTTAAATAATCAACAAATATTTAACTGAAGTGAGAGATCAATAATGGAGTGAGCAATGAGAAGCACTGGGGATCAAGAATCAAGAATCCAAATATCTATACCTACAAGATTTCTGCAAATAAGTTTGCTAATGCCTGGACAAAATTTTCAAATCTCTTTGTTTACATATAATGGATTGAAGACAGAATTTTTTTTCATGATGCTCTGAAAACTGCTGTTACATTATTTTTAAATATATTTTTAATGTAATCCCAGTGATGTCTCATCATCTTTTGGTCAGCTAAAGTATGTGATTTTATTATAGGGTTCAGAAGACTTCCATGCATAACCAACCTTTCAATATGTCCATAAAGGTCTTTGCATTTCAGGAATTCATTTTTAAAAATCATACGCTGCATTAAATGCCAAAGAATGACATGTATGCATCCCTTTAGCTTTGTTACTCATTGAATGGAATTTGCAACATGAATGTTCATTCAATTTGAGAATGAAAACAGCGTGGATTCCTATCTTTTCTGCTGTTAATATTGGTTGCAAGAAACTGAAATAACTTAATGTGGGTAGCAGTATGTATCTACAAGGTGGACTTTAACTACTTCAAGTAATAGAACATTAGTGCCCTTTTCAGTGGCTATTAACACAAATGAGTAACTCGACTATTAGCTTCATAAGTATAGAATCAGAATCTTAAACTGAATAATGTTCCACAAGAATCTATTAGATGTTATGAGTCTTCTTTGTAGACCCGACACTGATGGATTTGTTCATTCTCCCATTTTGAGAGGGAGCAGTAGTATTTGTCTAAAACTTTCGCTGAGACTTTCATAATTGTCACTGTAAAGCAATTGAATTAACCTGACTGTTGAAGACAGAATCTGAAGTATAGACTATTACAACCAATTGGTCCCTTAGAAGTGATGTTGCTGCTTACAGTGCCGTTGAATCAAGAAGCACACCAGATGTTGTAGAAAAATGGCAGCTTAAGGAAAAGGCTAGTTTTCAGTCTACTCACATAATAAAAACTGATGTGGAAAGAAATAAATGACTTTTTCTTCACAAATGTGGAGTGTAAAATGGTGCCAGGTAGGTGGAACTCAGGAAAGGAGACATCAGCCCCACCGCGGATGATATTAAAGGGACTGGAGTGGCTGCCTGGCAAATGACGTTTCCTGCAGCATAAGTCTGAAAAGTTGGGAAGTTGAGTACACTTGGTCCCGGAGGGCTTGGACTGACTCGAGACAGGCTAGTAGATGCAGGCTGCATTGTGCTATCTACCCCAGGGTTCTGTTTTTTCCACTTGGTGCGTCTGTTTTGAAACCAGATTTTTACCTGTGTTTCTGTAAGGCTGAGGGCCAAAGCAAGGTTGAGACGCTCGCAAACAGAAAGATATCGAGTTGAGCGGAATTTATTCTCCAGGGCCACTAGTTGCTCATAAGTGAAGGCAGTTCTCGCTCGTCTTGGTTTGGCACAGCCTGGTTCAACTCGACGGCGTTTTTGTCTTGCTGCAGTATGGTCAGACCTGGTTTCCAATTCAGTAGAGGCAGTATGGTCTTTGTCAAATTCAGCTTGCGTCGGAATTTTATTCTCTTTAAATGAATGAAAGTTTCGACAAGTTTCCACAAACATTGTTGATGTGTTAGCATTAGAATGCGTATCATGCTTCCAATCACTTCCATCTGCAAAGAAGCATTTAAAATTATAGCATCCAGATATTTTTTGGAATGCATAATGATATTGCAATCTTTAACCCCCTGTTTTCACTGCTGCATTAAATGTCCGTGCAAATACAATAAATGGTAATTGCTATTCTCAAATTTAAACTTAACCCAAGAAAATAAAGAGGAGCAGGGACGGGCTATTTATTCCTCGAGCCTGGTCTGTCATTCAATAAGATTGTAACCATCTCTCATTGGTGTACAAGAATATCTAACCTTTCACCGTCACATTATTCTGCAGTCTCTCCACATTTAAATAATATTTTGCTTTTCTATTATTTCCTATCAAATGACAAACCTTATATTTTCCACATCTACTACAATTGCTAAATGTTTGTCCATTCACAGAGCTCAGCTGCATCAGACACAAGTCAAACTGGACTTGGTTGACATCAGTACTGGTGGATGAGGCCGTGGTGCAGATAGCCATCATGGAAGGCTGATCTGCCATTCGTCATCATTGACATGGGGTTTGATTTGTATTGTTGTGGCAAACTCAAGACCCTATCAGTTTTGGTTGTATTCCCTTTAATTTGCCAAATTTAAAAGTTCTTGTGTGAAATTGCCCAATTCCTTACCTGCATATGATTTTTCCCCTATTGGACAATGACATGATACAGGAATCTTGGGAACAGAGTAATGGTGACCTAGAGAGGGTGTTTAGTTGGAATGTAGCTAAGAACAAGCACATGGTGTGGCCGAGGGATCAGTCATCGACTAGGGTGAGCAAATGGAGTTGGATGTGGAAGTGCCAGCCATACTGGCTATGTATTGCAATCAGCAAAGCTTTGCAGCTGCTGTGCCATTACTTTTCTAGTGTGGAGCAACACTGGTTTGCTAATACTTGTCCAAGTACACTGGCCTTTAAAGATGCCGTAAGTACATGAATTGCTGAACTTATAGTGGATATCTGCTGAGTGGTGAGTTGTTCTGAGAACAATGTATGGTTAAATGTGGATAGAATTAGATGTGAGTGATGTCACAGAGGCTGGTAGGTAATTAATATTAGGTAAGGTGGGGCAAGAAATTTTACAGGGCCACAGATTCCCTCCAAATATACATCCAGAAAAAGAAATGTCAGTATTTCAGCCATTTGATCAGAACTGAAAAGCTACAGAGATCTAACGCAAAAAGGACAGCAGCAGAAAGAGGGGTTGACAATGACATAGTTGGATGATGGATGTACCAGAGTGTTTGTAGGTGGGCTAAAATGATTGTATGAGTGTGATACAAGACAGACAAGTATTGCATACCATGACAAATTGATCTCTTGGTAGGAATTCCTACAAACAGCAGTTTATTCTTATATTCTATTTCCTTTTTTAATTTAGTCATCCTTTCTTAAATTTTCCCAGTCCTCAGGCCTATTACTATTTTTGCAGTATTGAATACCGTTCAATTTGATCTCATCCTTCCTGCATTAAGAAATGGCCCCTTTGTCTAATAGAGATTTTCTGTTAAATTGAATATCTCATTATCGAGATAGTTCCTTAAATGTCTCCTTAAATGCCTGGCATTTCTCAACTGACTCCCTCCACATCATTGCAATTATCTTAATTTAAGTTTAAGAGTCTAGATTCAGACCCATATGTCTCACCTTCAACTTGAATGCAATATTAATTATGGTGTAGCCATTTCTCTGATGAGATCATGTATTTATTCAATCTTATTACATTTCACTAAGTGTAAAAAAAACTTGTTCTTCACTTGGTTCCACTCATGATTATAATAGTAGCTTTCTTCCAGAGCCCCATCATTTACTGAATTATACAGATCACACATCACTTAGAGAGCTTATAAATGGTTCCCTTTCTATTTTTGTTTCCACCCAATCATTCTACAGTGCTATCTCTCAAGCCGTATTTACTGTATGAATCTCATCCTTGGTTAACAGAGCTACTCCAACTCCTTTTTCTTTGCCTATCTTTCTGAAATATCAAATAGCCTTGAATATTCAATTCCCAGCCTTTGTCAGCTTGCAAATACTATCAACCAAAGCTCTGTTTAGGTGTAACATGTCATATAAAGTCATCCCAAAGGGAAGAAGATAAAATTGTGTTCAAAAACAGATATAGGAATAATTGTATAAATTGGGAGGTGTAAAATAGGGACGATATCATTATGCCAGAAAGAGACATAATGTGAGATGGAAGTAAACGTATAAGAGCTATTGAGGCATATAAAGTCAAAGTTAGCCAGTGATTCAGTGGTTTATATTAACAATTATAAATGTGCGTACACAAACATGCCAAGATAATTGCAAAAGTGGTGATCTAATAGGGTAAATTATCAATCGTGATATACTGTCGGAAATGTCTAACAGCATAAACGAAACTTCCATTCTTTTTAATCTCTTGCAGCAACGTGTCTTGTATAAAATTTAGCTCTTTGCACCCAAGCCCGGCAGCCAGTTACTATAATAAGTACTTTTTCAAGTTCAGATCTGCTTTTTCGTGAGCAAGACATGAAATTAGTACGAATTTCACCCCTTGATGTAAAATATCCTCTTTTAACCCACATTGTTGCACGCACAGAATCGAAAGTATTTAACGATAACTAATGAAAAACTAAGCCATCTAGGGAAAGCTTGGTCTAGGTCCATGTGGCGGACACTGGCTCTATTTCTCCCATCCAGTCAAATCCTTGCCTATATTTTCGCAGCGCTAACTTTATTATACTCAGTTCGATTGGATTGCTGTCGTACAATCTTATACCAATAACCATTAATAGTTGTGTAAATAGATGTCTGAACTTCTTGTTTTCCCCCATACCATTGCTCAATCATTGGTCGCTTAGTAACCGTAGCTATTTTGCTGTCTTTCTTACGGTCCTAAAACCTTGAGACCACGGCTCAGTGGAAATACCTGACCCATTTGTTCCGACTGTAGTGCAATACAGATAGGATAAAATCAAATCAGATCCTACCAAATGCTGAATTATACAAACTGCCAATAAATAATATGAAAATGTGGAGACATAAACCGGCTACCCCGTGCGTCTTGTAAACAACCTAGCCTTCTCCACGAGTCCTTCTGTGACATTTTAACGTTATTTCTCGCAAATTAGTGACGATTAGAAAGTACAGTAAAATTTAACAAGCCCGCTTCATACACAGTTTAAAATTGGCCCAACTATATGAGTGTTCTGTATCTCTAGTTCATTTTGGAGAAATGCGAGTTAGCATTTGTCCAGAAACTTCTCTTTTTGAACAGGGGGGTTGTGCGAGAGAGAGAAATGCTCACGGCTCTGTCATTTCAAGGAAATCGGTTAGAAATCGTGCAAATCTATGATTAGTGTTGATCCGGTGATTTCACTATCTTGTGCTGTAACGTCTAGAATAGGTACCGTACTTGAGTGAAGGTTCACAGCACTTCTTGAACATCGTCGTGGAATGCAAGAGCCCTCATTCCCTAAGGTACAAGTGTAAGATTTTAACAGCAACATATTTTATTATCATTTTAATAATTGCATTGGGTTTTCCTAGGCTCATCACTTATAATAGGTGGTGGGTTTATGATTTTCTTTTGTTATTTGGGGAGGAATGTTAGAAGGATATGCGCACTGGCCGTATCCTGATTGGCAGGAAACTGAGAAATACTTAAAGGCAGATGGAAACGTTATGACAGGATCCACGGGGGAAAAATGGTGTCCAATCTACACCAGCCGCGATGTGCAATTAGAGTTCCAGATTTTAACAGATCGATAATGCCATCTATTAAAGGTAAGTTTTAATCGAAAAATATTTGGACCTTCGATCTGCTTCAGACTCGTGTTTTCACGGCTGTACCTGCAAGCTGTTGGAAGGAGATATGCACAAGTCAGTAATAGGATATCGATCATCTGAGCAGCGGCATCCTCCATGGGACGATTTAAACAATTACCCAGACTCTCACCCAGTGCCAATCACACCTAGCAAAGAGCTGTTATTGAACAACTGTAATTGTTTTTTCAAGATATGACATGTAGTGTATGTCATATTTATCACTTCTGCGGATTTCGCGATAAAGCACATAAGCGGAACAGCAAATTTAAATGGACTAAATATGGGATGTCGTGGAAGTGGCCGTAGCAAAATAATCTTAAATGAAACAAAGTAGTTGTTTCTCATTTCAACACCTGTCTTCCAAAAGTAGATGTGATGGTGCGCACATCAAACAGCAGGTGCATTTGGCGTAATCTTAACCAAGTCTCCCGATTTGGAAGAAAATCTGAACTGAACTTATGCTTGTTTATCTGGCTCAAACACACTTTCGGTGACTACAAAATAAATCGCGCTGTGGAAAGTAAACAAGAAGCAAGGAGTTAGACCTGCGTCAGTAAACAAATACACCTCGTTACTTCCGCAATCAACTCCTTGTCAATTTCATAATATTCATAGAATCCGCTTGATTTGCAAAGACTGGGTTAGAAAACAAATAGTCTACTAATTCAAATAATAGAACTTTTCGTGAGGAATTCAAGACAAAATATGCAATAAAAAGATTTGCATAATTTCTTGATTCAAGACAAAAGCCTACAGGAGGCCCAGCTAAAGACCAGTGTCACTTCGGTGCAGGCAATGCACACGGTTATTGATATTTTGTAATTAAAGTATCGTAACGCTGTATTAAGATGAAATCGTGTAATATTACTCACCGGAATCGGTGTCGATTTGGTCGCTGTTCTTTTCAGCACTTAGTTTTTCACCTGCCTCCATCAAACTCTGATCTCCACTGCAAGGGACGTGTAAATTACTGCTTTCATTTGGTCCATTCTGTTGCAGCTCAAACGGCTGCGACTTGCCTGTGAATTTTTGAGGGTCCAGTATATCTATGATAGAGAAGGAAATCTTATGAGTAGGGGCCATTTCTGCCCCAATGTCCGGGGACTCGAACATTGCCCTCTCGCCCTTTAGACACTGTCCAACGGGCTACAGCTTGCTCCGCAGATCAGGCAAGACAGCGATTCTGTCACAAATTGAGCGGGAACGCGCACACGAATTCACTTTGGAGTTAAAACTGACTTTTAAGTCAACGCCAGCCACTTCACACCTGACTCCGAAATTATTAACGAATGCTTTAGATTTATGGTAATCAGTTTTGTCCGTTTTAAACAGAGATTGCGGGGTATCTACACATTGAAGTAACCACTGCTCCAGTGCTGGTTTTGTGGGGCTCCTTTTCTAGTTTGGAGCTGGTCTGTTGAACGTCTGGCTACAGTGACAGAGACTAATAATAACAGTGCACGTGGTATAAAGCCCAGCAGCAGATCAGCTATTAACACTACAGAGGCCTTTGGATATGCATGGGCAGGTTCGCCACGTGTGATTGCAATAATAGTTTAGCTGAACATCAAAGGGATCTCTACTGACATCACAGTATATAGAAAACAAAGGTTTCTTTTGTTGGAAAATACTTAATTTCAGTTAACTGTTGCAGTAAATGAAGAATCATTTAACAAAAAATACTTCCTACAGCTGTTTTTTGTCTGAATTCTGCCTACTCTACCAACACATTTGAATGGATCTTCAGGATAGAATATTCTTTAACAAGTTAACCTTTTTATTTACAATGAGATAAACAAGTTTAAATAACAGGTATAAAGTCATTAATGCATCGGTATTTGGCCATTTTAATTTGCAATCTCAATTCTGAATCAAATTTAGAAAATGTATACCAAATAATTGGAATCAATTATTCTACTAACTCTGGCCCTGCTGTTAATTATTTCCCAATCTCAGATTCCATTTGATCTTGCGCTGCATGATGTAATGATGTGCTAAGGACAGAGGTACAGTATTTGCAATTCTTTACCCATCTCTTTTTTAGAGCGTTCATGTTTAAACATCGAACAAACACTTTTTGAAACGTTAGTTTCCAGCGCCTTACACAGCTGAGGAATTCAGCTGCTCTGTAGAGGCTACCCCTCAGGTTAAATCGGAATATTTACACAGTGCTTCAGCACTTTAAAATTGTGCGGGTGTAAATATGATATCGCCTCTAGTATAAAGGGCACCAAACTAGTCTATCTTTCAGTAAACCGTTCTTTTATCTGCTGGAAAAACCTCAAAAGCAAAACATAGCGTCGTTCACTTTCACTAGGGGAGAGCATTTTCGAAATAGCCAACAGAATCATACTTTAATTCGACCACTTTTTTCCTCCATTGTTATTGAAATGACACGAATTTACTTTGGATTAACCTGTTGTGGATAGCATTTTCAACGTCGAAGAAAATGCTCTAAAACCCATTCGATTCAGTCCATCTGGGACTTCTTGCAAATCAGCAGAACAATTCCTGTTGCACTTTAACCGTCCATCCGGCACTGCAATTATACCCCATTGTCCGCTCTAATTACATGGATCTTTTAAAAAACATTATGTAGATCAATTCATTTGCATCTGTTAATACTTTTAGAGGCGTTCCCAGACTGTGGAAATACAGAGAGCGGGAGGATACATCTCATGTCAATGTTATAGTCATCCTGCACCCAGCTGGCAATGCAAATAAAGCTTGAACACATCATTACACCCACTTTGGACTAACTTCTCATAAGCCTGTTGTTTTTTCTTCAATTTAACTAGCACTCTGACTTTAAAAAATAGGACTCAAGTTTTTTTTTCCCTTGGTATTTAATGTGCTGCAAAAAGTCGAATGCCTATCACACATATCAAAGTGACCATTCCTAGCCTTTACTGTCACCGATCTTTGGGCTCCAACGTGTTTTAAAAATCTTGCGGTTAAATCTGCGACGAAAGACACAGCAGTACTGAACTGTCTAAAAAAATGATACTGAGCTATGGCAGCCTCACCTTCTGAAGACAGTAACGAGGCTCCAGCAGATATTTTTAAGATGTTAATTATCTGATATTTATTTGTTTAAATATTGCAGTGGCATTTAAACATTTATTATCGTGCGATTTGAAAAAGAGTCGGGGCTTTGGTATTTCTTGCATCTGAGTCCAAATTATTTGTAATACAAAAAGAGAAATTGCTGGAGAAACTCAGCAGGTCAGGCAGTGTCGTCTTGGACTATTTCTGTTTTTGTTTCAGATTCTCGGCATCCGCAGTTTTCTATTTTAGTCCTAGTACACACACAGGGATGTCTTCCAGACCTGGGATCTTTGCTTGATGCAGCGACAGGAATGCAATTTCAATAAGTGAAACTCATACCAAGCCATATTCAAAGCGTTATGGCAGTAATGAAATGTAATTTCATGGTAGTCAATTTACGTAATGTACTGATTCACAAATTCTATACAGGTATGTTGTGGCCGAATGATTTTGCTTTATTCCATCTGCTACCATTACCAGTTTCCTAGTAACTTCTGCAACGCACTTACCTTAGAAATGTCGTCAACAGCAAAAGGCTCGCTTGACTTACTTCCTTAGTATATTGTTTCTAATGTCTTGCACTTTGAAGTCCATGTTATCAATGGCCTGAGATATCCCACTATTATGGATGGCTGTCATATTGGGTAAATGTTACAATTGAAAAGTGTTCTCAATTTTGCACAAAAACACAAATTGCTGGAAAATCTCAGCAGGTCTGGCGGCATCAGTGAAGGAAAAAACAGTTAACGTTTCGGGTCCGGAGACCCTTCCTCAGAACTCAATGGTCAATTTTGTAGATGTATTTCAGATTTTATATATATTAACAATTTTAAAAATTCTTGCATGGGATGTGGCGGTCATTGGCAATGCTAGCATTTGTTGCCCGAACTGCCTTTGGGTTAAGTGACTTGCTAGAGCCGTTTCTGTCAGCATTTAAGAGTCGGCCACATTTCTGAGGGTCTGGAGTAACATCCAGGTCAGTCTAGGTGAGGATGGCAGATTTCCTTACCTCAAGTGAACCAGTTTTTCTTTTTAACCACAGTCACTATTTGACTAACATTTCAATACAGCTTTACTGAATTCACATCTCACAATGTAGTCTGATTCGAATCTTTGCCCTCCAGAATATTGGCTTGGACAGTATCCAGTGACATCAACAATTTGCTACAACCCTCCCTCACCTATAAATGCACTTACGGTACCATTTTATTGGCTGTATTCTGTTCATCCTCCCGTAAATGTTTACGTCCGATCAAACTTTAACAAACATCTACCATCACAAGCTGAATAATGGAAAAATGCACCGTGAATAAATCCCTATACTGCATGTAAGTTTTTGTTGTGCTTGCAGTGCAGAACTCTAGCAAAAAAAACTTCCTTATCGCGAACGATGACAAGTACTGTGTCTTTTCCGGAGAATTAGAATGGACTCATTGAAGACTGGACACAAAAAATCATTGGAACCGACTTCTCATAGGAACTGTATGCTTTCCTCATGAGGCCATCATTCAGTCCCGCCCAAAACCAACTCCAAATGTTCATAATTTCTTTCCTATTATAGAATAACTCATACTTTTTAGTTACTGACCAGAATAGTTTGAGTCTGCTGCAACGATCCTATTAAAGTCCTCAAATGGTTAATTTTTAAAGTTATCTTCTACAGAGTTGTTGTGAAATGTCCTGCCTTTTGGCAGTTTTAAGTGGCTCTGCCAGAGCAACGGATTAGAATTCAATGTGAGTGCTGTCTTTAAATTGCTTTGACGCCAGGTGGGATTCAGACCTGACCTGTCCTGATGGCAGCTGATGGCTTGAAACAAGCTGGAATCAATATTCACAGCGGGTGTCCTCTGCTGATAAGACTGTCCAAGACAATGTTCACTATCAAAGTAGACAGCTGAGATATTACACTATTAGTGATGTTGTTTTAAATAACTTGCTCAATCTCTTATTCTAGTTAATGAATTTTACAGTATAGATACTATCAGCAAGATAGAATCATTGCAAACCAGTAATATCCAAAACACTGTAGGAAATTATATTCAGATTTTCAAAGAAATGGTTGAGAGGGAAAATTCAAATAGGAAAGCGGTACCACACAAAAATAGGTCATACCCTTTATCGGCTGGAGAGGTTGCCCATCGAAGAGAAAAATCGTTAGTTACTATATAGATTGGTAAGAAACGTTATCTTGGTAATTACCATCAAGTGTGATTAATTACTTATTCATTGGTAAATTAATTAAATTCTGCCCTCCTATCTGGACAGACTTTGCGTAATATATAGCTTACCTTCCATTTTCTTTATCATAACTTATGGCACATATTTTACACGTTTCCTTATAATACAAATATTACGCCCTCACTCAATGCTGCGAGATTTAGCAGCGCCGATACTTGTGTTCTGTGATAAATTACTGTATTTGAAAATCGCACGTGTTTGAAAATTATAAGAAGAGTCGTCTTTCATTGTCTAATGTTTTGAAGGATATTCATACACAATCACTTTAAGGCATCCTTTAGCCACAATGTAATCTCTAAAGGGCACGGAAGACACTGATTCGAACATTTATGTCATAAACTGGTATGACTTACTTTTGGATTAATTTTAATACACTGGCAGTATGTACTGAATTGAATAGGTGGATAATAAAATGTCATTCAGATTTCCATACTATATTCTGTAATCGCTATCGGAAAATATTTCAGTAAATATTATCGCTATTTGCCGGCATTGATTCTTGTGTTGTACGACACAGCCCGGTGCTGTGGAAATATAGCGCGGATTGGACACTGTGCAGAGTTAAGGTTGTACACCAATTATTGCCTGAGACTTTGGGAAGTAGCACTATCGCGCAGGCTATTGGCATGTGTAGTCCACTTCCTCTTGAGCTAAACAACTCGCAGCATCTAACAGACTGCATTTCCCGAAATGCAGCGTGTTGTAATGTCCATGATGGCCGAATGGTGTAAACCCGCAGAAAGCGTGAGAGGAGTGCTGTTAGATATTAGTGGGGTTCTGTATGACAGTGGGCAAGGAGGAGGGATTCCCATTGCCGGCTCAACAGAAGCGGTCAGAAGGTGAGTGGCAAACCTGCATTGCAAGCACTTTCGCTCAGCCGGGGAGAAGCTCACCTCCAGTTCTCTGTGGAGTGGCACAGCGTCGGTTCCTTACCAGGCAAACAACAAACACTAGCCTTTTTGAGGATATTGTATATGCCGCTGACTCTCTTAGAATATACAATAGAGTGTGGTGGCCAGCCTCCACCTCTTTAGTGGCTACTAATGAACCATAAAAACTGGACCGAACAATCGAGTGGTACAAAAACAGAAAGTGCTGGAGAAATAGACTTGCTGAGTTTCTCCGGCGCTTTCTGTTATTTTGTTTCAGATCGCCAGCAACCGCTTTGTTTTGTTTTAATCAAATAGTTCAGTCTGTTTCTGGCCGAGACACCCAACATATTCACTCGACTCCTCCATTTATTTTGAAAACCATCTATTATTTAAATTTCCAGAGTTTTCCTTAAAAGCTCCCACTCTTTGTGATATCAGCTGAAAGTGCTGGGGTAAAACCCGCTGAACACAACATAGCAAAAGCTCATTCCCTTAGATTTCGTACTGCACACCTTCATAACTTTATTGTAGTTGAAACTTAAATAACAATCCCAAGTGTTTTTCTTTCCCTAAATAGACTCCTTTTTCTATTTTTTTCAAATTGACACTTTGCTTGAAATCACACAGGACGACTGACATTCATTGAGTGTATTGGGAAATTAGAAAAGCCTCCAATGATTTTATGAAACAGTTCTGTGACCTAAATGATGATAGGGAGGGAAATGTCAGCTAAGATCCAATTCCAGTTTGTTATCCATCTATTAGATGTGACCTGGGCTTAGAACAATATTAGGCTAGCTAGAAAGTTGCCACCCAGGTTGACAGGGCTGTTTAGAAGGCATACAGTGTTTTAGCTTTTATTAATAGAGGGATCAAGTTCCGGAACCAAGAGGTTATGCTGCAGCTGTACAAAACTCTGGTGCGGCCGCACTTGGAGTATTGTGTACAGTTCTGGTCACCGCATTATAAGAAGGATGTGGAAGCTTTGGAAAGGGTGCAGAGGAGATTTACTAGGATGTTGCCTGGTATGGAGGGAAGGTCTTATGAGGAAAGGCTGAGGGACTTGAGACTGTTTTCGTTAGAGAGAAGAAGGTTGAGAGGTGACTTAATTGAGACATATAAAATAATCAGAGGGTTAGATAGGGTGGATAGGGAGAGCCTTTTTCCTGGGATGGTGACGGCGAGCACGAGGGGGTATAGCTTTAAATTGAGGGGTGAAAGATATAGGACAGATGTCAGAGGTAGTTTCTTTACTCAGAGAGTAGTAAGGGAATAGAATGCTTTGCTTGCAACTGTAGTAGATTCGCCAACTTTAAGTACATTTAAGTCGTCATTGGATAAGCATATGGACGTACATGGAATAGTGTAGGTTAGATGGGCTTCAGATCGGTATGACAGGTCGGCACAACATCGAGGGCCGAAGGGCCTGTACTGTGCTGTTATGTTCTATGTTCTAGTTGTAGTGATCTCCGTCCTGTCCACTGTCACCCAGAAGAATATAAAATCATACAGCATGGAAACAGACCCTTTGATGCAACCAGTCTGTGCTGAATTAAACTAGTCCGACCTGCCTGCTCCTGGCGCTATCCCTCCAAACCTATAGATAGGAATATTTATATACCTATCTAAATGTCTTTTGAATGTTGTAATTGTACCCACATCTACGACTTCCTTAGGAAGTCCATTCTACCTGTGAACCACCCTCTGGAGCCTCATCCAACAAGTTTACAGGAAGGCGGGCATTACCACCCTGCATCTCCCGACTAATCAACCTGTTCTGGAGTAGGTGGAACTTGAACCCTGTACTTTCTGGCACAGAGGTAGGGACACTACCACTGCACCACAAGAGCCATCCTTCCTATCCTCATCCTTTATTTATGAAAGGCAGTTTTTATGATGTTCTAATCAACCTGTTGAGACGTGTTATCATGCACCTCTGGAGCAGGTAGGACTTGAATCAGCGTCTCCTGGTTCAGAGGTAGGGACAGTACTGCTGATCCAGAACAGCGTTCCTTCCTACCCTTGTCCTATGTTTAGGAACATAGGTGAGGCACCACTTTATGCCCACAGCCAAAACAGAAATCGACACAGTATTTAAAGTGCCTAATAAAATACCAGAGTGATTTGTTGATTTGGGAAAAGTAACAGTTGTCTGTAACAGCATTTCTAGATATGAAAAAAGACAAAACATGAACATTCTTCACCCCCCACCTCATCTTTTGATGGTTTATATCATCTTTAACAGTCTGCATGTAAATTGTTCACTTGGAAACTCAGTGATTTGTTGGTGGTTAATAGATGGAAAAAAAGTATCACAGATATGGTGATGGGAAAAAATGTCATTTATGTGTAACAATACTTCTGGATTTTAAAAAAATAGCTTTAATAAAACTCCTGGGTGAGCTATCATTCTGGTTTCATTCCTTTGCACATACTTCAGAGCCTCAGTCCCTTCACATAATGAAGGTACTGAAACTAAACACCTGACAGTGAACATATTGATGATTTCAGGTGTAATTTGACTAGTTGGTGCCCCAGCTCTTTAAACACCCTCAACAGAATAGTATATCTTGTTCTAACTATGATATTGGCTTTTATATGGACCAGGACAACTGGATCCTCCTTGGCCCATTCCAAGTTCATTCCAGGTATAGGAATCCTGGCACCAATCAGACAATGTAACTTGTGCAGCTCTCTGTCATGGTTGCAGAGAGTTGTATCTATTTCCTTAGCTATACTGTCTTCGAACACTACTACATTCCTTTTTTACTTCTCAAAGATTTAAGAAGGTCATGAGAGACAACTTCTTCATGCAGAGAGTGGTCTGTATATGGAATGGGCTGCTAGAGAAAGAGTTTGAAGCAGGTACAATAGCAACATTTAAAAAAAAAATTTAGATAGGTACATTGATGGGAAGGGTTTAGAGGGATATGGAACAAATGTGGGCAATTGGAACTAGCTGATTGGGCACCATGGCAAGCACGGACCAATTTGGGCTGAAGGGCCCGTTTCCATGCTGTGTTACTCTATGACTTTATTCTCCTTATTTGAGTAGCTTATACCAAAGTCAGTTTGGTCGTCCACCTTGTAAAGTTTGCTATTGTCGATACCAGCCTCGGGAGCCTTACAGCTATTGGTTAAGGCCAAAGACCAAGGCCTCTTCAACACTGTACATGGAATTCCCTTACTTGCTTGACTTTTAATCACACTTTCCTATTCTTTACCATTAAACAGACTTGGACTGTCTACTAATGCACAAGGTGTTTCAGGCATCCTGAAACAAAAATGTTAAAACAACTGTGTCTTTCCAGTCTGCCCTGAAATGTTTGCACCTCTGACTTAATCTTAATGCGTGTCAGTTGAAATACCTTGGAAAACAGACATCACTGATGTGATGGTGTAGGTTCACTGTGCTATCAACAGATCCTTACGTATTGCAGTTGCAGCAAACCTCTGCCACTTTGTTGTAACCTTGACTTAATGAATTAATTAGTCTATATAGTTAATCAACTGTGCTTACAATTATTAGTGTTTAACTAATATTTGATAATAATTACATTGACCTATAACTTAATGCTTTTACTCCAATGCAAGTTGATGTAAGTACCAGATCAACAAAAATAAGCTCTTTTTCTCTTTGCAGTAAACTTTTGCATTCTAGCAATATTCTATGACTGTTCTGTGCTTTAATAATTAGCATAAAAATGTTATTGAAGTGGTTTTTTAACAACAAGAATTTCAGAAGAGAAAGGATCATTTCTGAAGAATGCTTCAGGATCCATTAAGGAGCTTAGCATAATGTTGAAAGTTTACGCTGAGCATTGAAACAGTTGTTCAGTTTCTATCTATAAATGCCACAGGTAGTTTTGAAAATAAACTTGTTATTTTCTACACCTATTATGTTTGTTGAAGGTCAATACTTTCTAACATTGTAGATAAAAAGTACAACAACTATTCAAACTATTCAGTTAACAAGTGCATGTCTTTGATCTGCAGGGGCTATTGTGGGAAGTGGTAATGTCACTGCCTCTTTGTACTAACACGTCTGGACTGGTTGATGAGAAATAATTGTGGTGTTTTGAAGGAGAGTAGAGTTTTCCTGATGTCCAGATTGAATGAAATGCTTCATCAATTTAAACAAAAAAAAAATTCATGAAACTTAGTGTTGTGCAGGTGTACCGATAATGTTGTATAGATTTCAGCAGTGACTACATTTTATTGACTGCACAGTGTTTTAGTCATGTTGGGAGCATGAAATACATCATGGAAATACAAAAATATGTTAAAATCATACTTTTTGTATATGTGCCAAGAGTAGGAAAACCTTGACTTTTGTATAGTTGCAATATTCCAATAGTTTTTATGTTACAGTGGGAGGCTTGACCTGATTGCAGGTTTAATCACAGCCTTCTGCTTTAATTAGCTTTAATAATCCCTTTCTTTTCCTACCATCTCTTGCCCACCCCCCATCCACACTCCTTGACCCCTGCCTGATTCCAGCACAAAGGATTATGGAATTTTCATTATTGTCATTACTAATTGAAATGATTTTATGTGAATTATGAATGTACAGCATTAGAAATTGTTATTTCTGATGTGATGAGGTTTTTTTTCAGCATGGGTCGTTTGCCACCTGTTCCTGTGGTCAATTACCTTATTGGACTATAATTAATATTGTATGATAAAAATTAAAGAAATGTGCCTTTAGAGTGTTTCATTAAGCTTAATCTTGTAAATTTGCTCATTTTTGGCTTGGAGTAGAATTACTTCCACAATCCTCAAAAGGCTAGTTGTCAGTAACAGGAAATTGTTAAGTTGCCAGAATTGTAATTCTACTGGAAGATGTGATTTATGATTTCTTTTCTTATTTTGGATTTACAAGATACCTTGAGTCTATTGTGGTTTAATTTATCCAAAAATTGCACTAATTTATTAAATCCAGGTCAAAAATAGGTAAACACCATGATATTCTTTATTCCTATGAATATTTAATTTACTGTTAGCGGTTATCCTTTCATATTTAAACCAAAATAATAAAAACACATAATGCAGAATAAATTGAGTTTTTTTAATTTTAGAAACACATTCTTGACTTTTCTATGTCTCTTCCTGGCTTTAACTGATTAGAATCTGACTGAATTAAAAGCTGGTCAATGACTGTAGAGCATGTGATATAGCGAGATTGAATGTTCAGAAAAAATTTACCAAGTATACCGGAAGTATGAAGCCAGAACCCAGTCTGTCACCTGCGAAAGGAAAATCAGCTAGGGTGCCTGAATCTGATTAGTTTGCTGTTTTATTCATTCACGGGTGTGGGCTTTATTGACAGCCAGCATTTATTGCGCATCCCTGAATACCCTTGAGAAGGTAGTGATGTGCTGCCTTTTTGAACAGTTGCACTCTGTTTGGTGTAGGTATACCCACAGTGCTGGTAGGGAAGTAAAGGATTTCCAGGGTTTTGATGCAGCGACATCAAAGTAATGGAAATATATTTCTAAGAGATGGCGCGTGGCTTGTGAGGAACTTGCAATTGGTGCTGTTCCCATATATCTGCTGCTCTGATCTTTCTAGATGGCAGTGTTCACGTGATTAGAAGGTGCTATTAAAGCAGCTTTGGGGAATTTCTGAAATGCATATTGTAGATGGTACACAGTGCTACTACTGAGCTTCAGTGGTGGATGAACTGAACGTGTGTATGTGGCACCAGTCAAGTGGGCTGCTTTGTCCTGTGTGGTGTCAAGCTTTTTGAGTGTTGCAGGAGCTGAACTCATCCAAGCAAATGAGGTATAATTCAGCTCACTCTTGACTAGTGCCTAGTAGATGGTGGACAAGGAGCCAGAAGGTGAGTCACTTGTGCAGGGTTCCTGCTCTAATAGGCACAGTATTTATACAGCTAGCCTGGTTCAGTTTTTGGTTCATATTAAATCCTTGGCTGTTAATAGTGCATGATTCAATGATGTTACTGTCATTGAATATCTAGGGTCATGGATAGATTTTCTTTTGTTAGAGATGATCATTGCCTGGCAGTTGTGTGACATGAATGCCAGTTGTTAGCCCAAACTGGATATTATTTGGCGAAGGCAATGGCCTAATGGTATTATAACTGGACCATTAATCCAGAGACCCAGATACTGTACTAGGGATAACAAAGTGTAGAGCTGGATGAACACAGCAGGCCAAGCAGCATCAGAGAAGTAGGAAAGCTGACATTTCAGGTCTCGACCCGAAACGTCAGCTTTCCTGCTCCTCTGATGCTGCTAGGCCTGCTGTATTCATCCAGCTCTGCACCTTGTTAGCTCAGATTCTCCAGCATCAGCAGTTCCTACTATTTCTCTACTACTGTACTAGGGACCCGGGTTTGAATCCCGCCGTGGCAGATGATGGAATTAAGAGACTAATGATGATTGTGAATCGATTATGGATAGTTGGAAAAACTCCTCTGGTTCACTGATGTCCTTCAGGGAAGGAAACTGCCATCTTTACCTGATCGGGGCTACATGTGACTCCAGACCCACAGCAATGTGGTTGACTCTCAACTGCCCTATGGGCAATTAGGGATGGGCAATAAATGCTGCCTAGCCAGTGATGCCCTCATGAATGAATAAAGAACATAGACAAGCTGCAGAGCTGGGCTGAGAGGTGGCAAATGGAGTTTAATGCAGACAAGTGTGAGGTGATACACTTTGGTAGGAGTAACCGGAATGCAAAGTACTGGGCTAATGGTAAGATTCTTGGTAGTGTAGATTAGCAGAGAGATCTCGGTGTTCATGTACACAGATCCTTGAAAGTTGCCACCCAGGTTGACAGGGCTGTTAAGAATGCATACAGTGTTTTGGCTTTTATTAATAGAGGGATCAAGTTCCGGAACCAAGAGGTTATGCTGCAGCTGTACAAAACTCTGGTGCGGCCGCACTTGGAGTATTGCGTACAGTTCTGGTCACCGCATTATAAGAAGGATGCGGAAGCTTTGGAAAGGGTGCAGAGGAGATTTACTAATATGTTGCCTGGTATGTAGGGAAGGTGTTACGAGGAAAGGCTGAGGGACTTGAGGCTGTTTTCAGTAGAGAGAAGAAGGTTGAGAGGTGACTTAATTGAGACATATAAAATAATCAGAGGGTTAGATAGGGTGGATAGGGAGAGCCTTTTTCCTGGGATGGTGACGGCAAGCACGAGGGGGCATAGCTTTAAATTGAGGGGTGAAAGATATAGGACAGATGTCAGAGGTGGTTTCTTTACTCAGAGAGTAGTAAGGGAATAGAATGCTTTGCTTGCAACTGTAGTAGATTCGCCAACTTTAAGTACATTTACGTCGTCATTGGACAAGCATATGGCCATACATGGAATAGTGTAGGTTAGATGGGCTTCAGATCGGTATGACAGGTCGGCACAACATCGAGGGCCGAAGGGCCTGTACTGTGCTGTAATGTTCTATGTTCTAATAAAGCCACATCTTGCTGCATTTGGCCATAGCCTGCTGGTATCTGGTGGCTTTCCATGAAATGCAAATATAACAGAAACATGTTGCAAATAATTTAAAATGTGTAAAGTGGTATGTTGCATTATATAGAGGGTTACTTTTTTTTTAAAAATGGGATGTATGTTTGAAATATAATTCAACAAGAAAGCATTAGGAAAGAACTCATCAGACTGTTAAGCAAACTCAGATTACAGATGAAAGTGTGTTCTAAGTGTGCACAATAGTCACTTTTGGACTACTGCTACTTGTGCATCAATTCAACATAGTCAAAGAAGCATGTGTTGGAGGACATATATGTTGCAAAGAGGTTGCAAAGGTCGGTAAGAGGTCGTGGAATGTTTTAAAGATGCTGACAGATATTTGAAATGAAATATAGTGGCGGACAATATAGACCTATTTGGAAGAAGAAGCATAGAACCTATTGTGGCACATTGTAGTCAGCTGAATTGGAGTCTGTAATGGGTGGTAGATGAGAGGTCTTTGGAGAACTGAACTTCAGGATTGACATAAAAATGAATAAAGATTTCAGCAGTGGAAGGACTGAGTTAATCCAGATGCTGGCAATGATACTGAAGAACCTAGAGATTATGTCTGCAGGAAGTGTGTTTGGATGCCAATCCTTTCGGTTTGCATGGAGCGTCAGTTAGAGGCAGTGAGGAATTTACAGGATCCTGGCATGGTGTGATAGATGGCAGTTTCAAAAACTTATCTGACTGCATCTGCAGTTTTTCTAGATGGGTTATGTCTAGGACTGGTAGGCAGGTAGTGCAGGAGTCTCCAGTGGCTATTCCCATCTCAAACAAGTATGCTGTTTTGGATAATGTCAGGGGTGATGTCATCTCAGGGCAATGTGGCATTGACAGCCAGGTTTCTGGACCTGAGGCTGGCTCCACTACAATTTGGGATACATCAGGTTCCAAGCAATTAATTGTGATAGGGGACTCTCTTGTTGAGGGCATAGGCAGACATTTCTATGGCCGACAGCAAGGCATCAGAATAGTGTATTGTCTCCCTGGGAGCAGGCTCCAGGATGTCTTGGTGAGGGTGCAGAATATTCTCAAAGGGGAGATGGGCAGCAGAAGATCATTCTATGTGTTGGTACAAATGATATAGGAAGAGAAAGGGAAAAGGTTCTGCAAAGAGAATATGGGTAATTAGACAGGAGGTTAAGAAGTAGCTCCTTGCGGTTAGTAATATCTGGATTACTCCCAGTGCCAGGCGCTCGTGAGAATAGAAGTAGGAGGATAGGGCACATGAAAGTGTGGCTGAGGAACTAGAGCAGGGGGCAGGGATTCACATTTTTGGACATTTCAGATCTCTTCTGGGGTAGCAGTTGGGTGTGTGGGACACAAAGAGAAAAGTCTGAGGCAGGCACTGTAGAGGAGGAGCAAATTAAATAGTTGAGGCATGCAAGAGCAAGGCAGAGAACAAGGTTAGACTGATGAATAAAACTGCATTTATTTTGATGCAAGAGGCCTGACTGCTCAGTCAGATAAACTCAGGGCATGTTTGGGACCATGGGACTAGGATATCATAGCTATTACAGTGATTATAGAATCCCTACAGTGTGGAAACAGACCCTTCAGCCCATCAAGTCCACACCGACCCTCGGAGCATCCCACCCAGACCCGTTCCCCCTATAATCCACCTAATCTACACATCCCTGAACACTATGAGCAATTTAGCATAGCCAATCCATCTATCTCCACATCTTTGGACTGTAGGAGGAAACCAGAGCACCTGGAAGAAACCGTGCAGAGACGGGGAGCATGTGAAAACTCTACACGGACAGACGCCCAAAGGTGTAATTGAACCTGGGTCCCTAGCTCCATGAGGCAGCAGTGCTACCCACTGAGCCACTGTGCTGCTGTGACTTAGGGAGGGGCAGGATAGCAGCTTAATGTTGCAGGGTATAAATGTTACAGCCTGGATAGAAAGGGGGGCAAGAGAGGAAGGGGAATGGCATTTTTGGTTAAGGATAACATTAGAGCTGTGCTTAGGATATTTCTGGGAGAACATCCAGTGAAGTTAGATGGGTGAAACTGAGAAATAGGAAA
This sequence comes from Stegostoma tigrinum, assembly GCF_030684315.1. NCBI lineage: Eukaryota > Metazoa > Chordata > Chondrichthyes > Orectolobiformes > Stegostomatidae > Stegostoma > Stegostoma tigrinum. The sequence continues at coordinate 30,482,568 of NC_081373.1, forward strand.
GAGATGATCATCTTATTGGGATTGTACTCTGGGCCCCCAATAGTCAGCAGAAAAATATATATGGAGATCTTAAATATCTGTAAAAATAACAAAGTTGACATGGGGATTTTAACTTTCCAAACATAGATGGGACTGCCATAGTGTTAGGGGTTGGATGGAAAGAAATTTGTGAAGGGTGTACAAGATAAGGTTCTTATTCATAATGGTAATTCACCCACTGGGAAGAAGCAAAACTTGATCTTCTCTTGGAAAATAAGGCAGGAAAAGTGACTGAGGTGTCAGATGGGAGCACTTTGGGCCTGTAGTTCATAATTATACTGGTTTCAAAATAGTTATGGAAAAGGAGAGACCTGATCTAAGTTCTAAATTGGAGGAAGGCCATTTTTTCTGATGGTATCGGGCAAGAACATTCAAAACTTGAGGGCAGATTTTAGCAGGTAAAGGGATGGTTGGAAAGTGGGAGGCCTTTTAAAAATGAGATAATGAGATTTTAGAGACAGTATGCCCCTGTTAGTGTGAAGGGCAAGGCAGGTAGGTGGAGGATATGCTGAATGACTAATGAAATTGATGCTTTGGCAAGAAAAAGAAGGAGGCATATGTAAGGTATAGACAGTTGAGATCAACTGAATCCCTAGAGGAGTTTAAAGGCAGTAGGAATAGGCTTAAGAGGGAAATCAGGAAGGCAAAAAGAGGACGTGAGGTGCCTGTAGCAAATAGAGTTAAGGAGAATTCCAAGAGATTCTACAAACAGGCTCCCTGTTGTGATATTTGTATCATTGATAGTCACAGTGAGGTGCCAGCAGTCAGGACAGTGGCTAATGTGGTGCCATTATTTAAGAAAGGTGGTAAGGAAAAGTCAGGGAGCTATAGATCAGTGAGCCTGATGTCAGTGGTGGGTAGGTTTTGGAGGGGATTCTGAGGGACAGGATTGACTTGCATTTAGAAAAACAAGGACTGATTAGGGAGTGTCAACATGGCTTTGCGTGTGGAAATTTGCGTTGCTTTAACTTGACTGAGATTTTTGAAGAAGTGACGTTGATGAAGGCAGAGTGGTAGACTTTGTCTATATAGACTTCAGTAAGGCGATTGGCAAGGTTCCGCATGGTAGACTGGTTAGCAAGGTTTGATCATGTGGTATCCTGGGGGAGCTAGCAAATTGGAGTTACACAGTTAATGGTCGGGCCCTGGGGAATAGTGGTGAACAGGGAGACCTAGGTGTCCAGGTGCGTGGTTTCTTAAAAGTGGAGTCATAGTTAGACAGGGTGATGAAGAAAACATTTGGCACCCTTGCCTTCATTGGTCAGTCCTTCGAGTATCGCATTGGGACGGTGTGTTGTGCCTATCCGGGATATTGGTTAGGCCATTTTTAGAACACTGCATTCAATTCTGGTTTCCCTACTATAGCAATGATGCTGTTAAACTTCAAATGGTTCAGAAAAGATTTACAAGGATGTTGCCAGGACGGTTTGAGCTAGAGGGAGAGGCTGAGTAGGCTAGGGGATTTTTCCTTGGAACGTGGGAGGCTGAGGAGTGACCTTACAGGGGTTTCTAAAATCATGAGGGGCATGGATAGGATGAATAGTCGAATCATTTTCCTGGGGATAGAAGTCCAAAACGAGAGGGCATAGGTTTAATGTAAGAGGGGAAAGATTTAGAAGGGACCTGAAGGGCAATCTTTTCACACAGAGGGTGGTGCATGTATGGAAGGAAGTCAAAGCAAGTGGTACTGTTATAATATTTCAAAGGTACATGAATTGGAAAAATTTGGAGGGATATGGGTGAAATGTTGGCAAATGGGACTAGGTCAGTTGAAGATATCTGGTTGGCATGGACAAGTTGGACTGGAGGGTCTATATCCATACTGTAATGCTCTGAGAAGATGTCTTTGTGTTTAATGCTAGAAACGAGGTTGTGAAGAGCGGAGAGGTTTAACAGGGCATTTTGTTTTGAGAAATGGATCTTTCCTCTCACAATTGATCTTGGAATGATGAGAAGTTTTAACAAAGAAGGGCAACAGCTGGTAGTGTTCAACGTTGTAGAATCAACTTGGATGTAGATCACTGGATGGGCTGTAAAACCCCATGAACTTCAAGGCAAGTAATTTTCGTCCTAGTGGGTAAATAAGGAATTCATAAGACCATGAAACCTGAAATTAGCACTGTATTTATTTGAAAGTGCAACTGTACAGAAACTTGAGCATAATGAAGTATTGTGAGTATGAATGGCATGAAATGAGACAGAACTAGCTGTACAATGAAATGTAACACAGAAAAGTGATCAAATTCGGTGAGCTGGGAAATTTCCTTTGAAATCAGTGCAATCAGCACATTCTCACTAACTGGACGGGCTTGTGAGCAAAACGATATCTCGTCACAGTATTCCCAGTGATGCAGTAGTCCATTGTTTATTGTTATAAGGAAGTAGTTTCCACTGTGTTTCTGTGAACACTGAAACAAATAAACATTGAAAATTGAAAACATTTTCTTCTGGCTTAATGTTGACTAAACCCAAGCCCCTTCCAACATCATTTGTCTCACTTGCATGAACGTTCCTGTGTACTTCTTCTAGCTGAAATGGATTATATGGAAACTTGACCACTAACAGATTGATCCTTCTCTGTTCTCATCCTCATCTACAACATTCCCTTTGATTATATTTTCTGCCTAGTAACATTACATAGCTCAGTTTCTGACCACATCCTGTCACCAAAATCTGAGTCCATTGTTTCATTGCCGCAAAATCCAACTTCTAGCACATTCAAAGTTAGACTTGTTCTCACTGTTGCAACACCTTTTGCCTTCATCCGTTGACAAGCTGTCCATGCTCCTTTGACCTGCATTTAGAATTCTCGTTCTCACCTTCGAATCCTGACCTTGATGATGTTCTCCTGCTTTACATCTGTGAACACACCTTTTTGATCAGTATTTACTATTTTATGCTCTTGTTATAAAGTTGTTTGTAATGTCTTCCTACATATTACGTGATCTGTATAAATATTGTTTGTATTGTTCTTCTGCCATTAGGTAAGTATGTAAATTATTTATAATGATACTTTCTGGATCTCTGAACTGAAAGCTAACTGAAGAACATTAGAGTAAATCTATAGGGAAGTGGTACAAGGCGCCATTCAGCTCACAGTATGCCATCTCTTTGCAAGAGCAACCTTGAACAAAAAAATCAGCCAAAGAACTGTAGATGTGGAAATCAGAAACAAAAGGCGAAATTGCTGGAAAAATTCAGCAGGTGTGGCAGCTTCGCCTCCACAAATGCCCCAAGACCTGCTCAGTTTTTTTCAGCAATATCTGCACTCTTGAACTAATCGTTTTCTTCACATAGATTTGAGTTTTCCACTACTTCAGTAAGGTGAACTAGTCACTGCCTGAACCACTCACTACATATGACATAGACTGCAGATAAACATTCATAACTCAGAAGAATTAACAACAGCAATTGGAAGCATGCATTTTCCATTAACAGCATGATATTACTGTGGTAAGTCTTTGCTTTCTTTTGGAAGGTGGGCTGTCTGAAATCCCTATTCAGCCATAGCTCTATTTACCAGTACTTCACATTTCTTTCCTGATAGCCTGTCATTGAGAGGGATTCCATATGAAAAGCAAAGAAATGTTGAAGTTTTACAACATCCTGTTGTTGGTTTGGTATAGTGCATCTGTTAGCAGAATGTTAAACAAGGATCATGGGACATTAACAAAAGACCAGCAAGGACTATCCCCAAGAAGGTAGTAGGAGCAGCTGGCCAATATGTGCCCAGACAAAACCCTGCAGAGCCGTAATAATGCCAAGATCACAGGAAAACCAGCAAGGGGCATGTTGGTTACACAAATACTCCCATAAAGTAATCTACCACCAGGGAGCCCCACATTTGTTAATTATCTGCCAAGTCTGAAACATTCTTTCTGGTTAGAAAAGATCAGTGAATCTGCCTTGGCTGTAATTAACCTAAGTTGACCCCAACCGACAGAATGCAAACTATATTCCATCCCTGATTCCCAAGCCAGAAGTGTTACAAGAGTAGGGTTAGAACAAATGTTGTTCTTCCTGATAGCAGACGGAAGAAAGTACTTGGCATTTTTTGACTTGTTTATATGGAAAACCCACTGATTTCATAAAGGCTGGTAGCTCTGTGATTCCAGTCTCAAAATTCCAACTACGAGATATTTTTGGTTCTTAAGGGCGTAAACTAAAATAAATATGTTCCTAAATGAATGAATATTTAATAGTTTGATATAGATGCACAATAGTGATTTCCTTTCTTAGTCATGATCTCAGCTGGCACTGCCAAATACGTCCTATCTCTATGACTTAACATTTTAACTTAGAATGTTTTAAAACTTACATTGACCAATTAAACCTGTTTGAAAGTACGTAAGATTTTTCAGCTTTGGTAAAGATACTAGATGGGGAAAAAATATTTTGATAAGATACTTCCTTTCAGGGAGTACATTGGACAGGCAATGATTCCTCTTTGAACATTAATCATTATCCGTTGTGAGCATGGATTACTGAAAATAGCCACATCACAGCTGACTCAGATTCTGTACCTGCCTGTACATTATTTTACAGTATAATCTAACATTAATTCATATGTAATGGATATCCATGGTTTCATCATATTTGTGATAACATTCTTTACTGTTTTAAAGAATAGTTGCATACTCATGAGAGTTCACCCTAAAAGAATTTCTGAGGAAGGGTCCAGTCCCGAAACGTCAGCTTTCCTGCTCCTCTGATGCTTGCTTGGCCTGCTGTGTTCGTCCAGCTCTGCACCTTGTAATGCCTACTTAAAAGAATGAACAGATTGAAAACAAATCTAAGAACCAGTAAGCTTGTGCAGTCAGGAGTGTATTGTGTAGATTTCTTCCACCTCTAATTGTGTACTGTTTAAACTACGTGGAAAAAGAAGTGAAAGAAGACCATATAATCTATTTGAATGTCTCAACCATAAGGCGGTGCAATCTCCAATACAGTTGATTCTGCTTTAATGCATGCTTCAGCAACACAAATTCACCGTAATGCAACTGACGAATTTGAGGAATGCGAATTCTAAAATGCGAACTTGTGTTATAATGTGATTTCATCGATGCGCGGAGGAGTACGCATCAACATCACATGATTGTTTTGCAGGATTTGTCCTGAATACACTCCATATTACCTTTAAAAGGTTACCTTAAGTCTACTCTAGATGCCTACTTTAGGTCAAGCAAAAGAGGTTTGATAACAGGGCAATTTTTTTCTGACTTTATTACTGATGTTTTTAGAAAGAATTGCAGGAAAAAAATTGGATTTCAAGATTCTCCTCATCCTGGATATGCACCAAGCCATCCTCCCACCACTGGTGAGCTTTTTGAAAACATTCAAAGTGCTATTTCTATCCCCAAACAGTACCTCTGTCCTTCAACCCATGGATCAGGGTGCAATAGCAGAATTTAAAGCTTATTATTTGATGGGCACATTTAACAAGCTGATTGCAGCCACTGAGGGCGGGGGGGTAAGGACAGTGTTCTTCAATTTTGGAAGAGCTTTAACATCAAGAATGCAATTGACATTATTGTGGAGGCCTGGGGTGATGTCAGTACAGACTACGTGCATGTAGTTTGACAGAAGGTTCTTCCGGATCTTTTTTCAAAATTTTAAAGGCTTTCAGCCATCAGAGGAGCTCCCAAGAATCAAAGAACATTGCGTTGGTCTTGCAAAGCAAATTGGATTTGAAGAACTGGAGAGTGAGGATGTTGAAGAGCTGCTTGAATCCAACTGTGAAGATCTCTCTGCAGCCGATCTACAACAACTTGTCACTGAGGGGGAAGAAGTAGTAGTCCAGGAGGCAACACCACGAGAGCTTTCCATTTCTGTTTTGTCTTCTATCCTGAGGGAAATTGAGAAGCAGTTGCAGCTCTTAGAGGACAATGATTACAATGCAGAACGCAGCAAACTAGCAGTTCATGGAATAAGATCCTATTTGGCACCCTGTGAATAGCTTCTTCAAGAAAGAAGAAAAAAAGCAAGGCAACATAAACTGGATGTCTTTTTTTTTAAGCAAACCCCCAAGAAACAGTCTGAAAACAACAAACTACAATCATCCACTTCTGAATTATCTATTTTTCACCCTAACTCTACGATCATAACTGCACCTGAAGGTGATGATGATGCTGACCCTCAGCCCCTGCATTAACAACAGAACAACCTCAAAATCTCCCTCATCAAGTTATCTTGACATTTTTTTCAAGGTAAAGTGTTAAATTTAGTTTGTTCATATCTAATAATGAAATAAAACATTTATTCACACTGTGCTATACTTTGTGTTAGCCTTTTGATGATTTTTGAGTGACGTTTTTTGGTGGTCTGCCCCAACTCTACTTTTCCCATCGGCCCCGTTATTTCTGTAGCGCAATTTTCTAGAAAGCAATGTTGCACATGAATGCAACAATTGCGTCCTAGCAGAACCGACTGTATTATCCTAAGTAATGCTAATAGCAGAGAGACAGGTAAGCACCCTGTGACTGGTTAATGGCAAAATCTGAGTCTGGGAGAAATGATCCAAAAATTGATTGAGTTAGCTCAAAGAAACAGTAACACATTGCACGTAACTAAATTTTTTTCCTCCTCTCAGGCACCAAATGTTCTAATTTCTTTAAGAACATTGTCATTACCAGTATGCTTAGTCACTATACACAGCTTCTGATACCATTTACCTGGAAACTGATCTAGCACCCAGTTAGAATTTACACGATTATCCAATGAACCACTTTCATGAAAGGATCTATGTATTTACCTCCCTCCACAAAAGCAAATCATGTCTTAACTGTATATTCTGAATTTCTAATCTAGAACTTTCAACCAATATCCCTGCGTTTTCCTAACTTTTCCCCACTGTGACTGAAATTTGAGGCTTGGGAATTGTAGTGACCCTTCAGTGAGCACAGTTAAGAACGTAGAAGGGTTGATGCTGTTAGTGTAGGGGATCTGTCTATTTGAGTCAGTACAGCTGTTATAATTCAGTCAGAGCTCCACAATAGACCCTCAAAACTCCACCTCACTATCCCTACTAGGGGAAACCCTGCAATATTCCCTGGTGCCTAATAAAAAATATAATCCTTGAGCCAATTTTTTTGCCCACTTGAAGATCTTGCATGTTTGAAGTCCTCTTACAAGATGCATTTTTTTTTACCAGACATGAACATTTTTTAATATCCTCCATATTACTTCATAGCTCAGGTGCTCACTCCCAATTATCAGTTGAGACTCCTTTAATGGTGTCTTCGGGGCTTGCAAATTTCCTCTTTGATTGTGGCTCTGTGCCAAAAACTATGCTGCAGTTGAGAAAGACCATTGTTTTACATAGGCTAACTATCATTGGACATGCATTCTATTCCCAAATGCTTTATTGCCCTTTACATCATATCTGCAAGCTGTATTGATGGTTTGAAGGCTTCTCAACTGAAACTGTCAGATCCCTTGTCTGTCACTGTCCTCTGCTTTATGACATCATTTTTAAGCATTTCTCCTTTTAGGGTAATTTCCTTACTTTGCCAATGATCTCAATAGCAGGTTAGAATCATGGAATTTTACAGTACATAAGGAGTCCATTCAACCCATTGTGTCTGTGCCAGCTCCTGAAACAGCTACCCTGCCAGTTCCACACTCCAGTCCTATCTGTCTAACTCAATCCCTTTCAGATATATATCCAGCTCTCTGTTGAAATCTAATATAGAATCCAGCACCATCCATCACCACTCTGCCAGGCAGCACATTCCAAATCCTAACAACGCTCCGAGTAGAGAAATTTCTCCTCATCCTACTCCTAGCTCTCTCGCTGACAATCTGAAAGTTGTGACTCTCAGTTACTGACATACTAACTAGTGGAAATACAATATCCTTCTTCACCCTGTCATGTTGAACACCTTAATAAGATCACCTCTTATTCTTCCCCACTGCAAGGAGAGTGAGCCCAATCTATCTAAAAGAGTCAAACAGTCACAGAGATGTGCAACATAGAAACAGACCCTTCAGTCCTACTCATCCATGCTGACCAGATATCCTAACTAGATCTCGTCCCAGTTGTCAGCATTTGGCTCACATCCCTCTTAAACCCTTCCCATTGCCCATCCAGATGCCTTTTAAATGTAATTGTACTCATCATAACCACTCCCTCTGGCAGCTCATTGCATACATGCACCACCCTCTGTGTGGAAAAAGTTGCCCCTTAGGTTCCTTTTAAATCTTTTCCTTTTCATGCTAATCCTATGCCCTTCATGATTTTATAAACCTCTATAAGGTCACACCTCAGCCTCTGAAGGTCCAGGGAAAATAGCCCCAGTCTATTCAGCCTCTCCCTATAGCTCATACCCTCCAACCCTGGCAAAATCCTTATAAATCTTTTCTGAACCCTTTCAAGTTTAGCAATATCCTTCCTTTAGCAGGGAGATGAGAACTGCACACAGTATTCCAGAAGTGGCCTCACCACTGTCCCGTACAGCCACAATATGACCTTCCAATTTGTGTACTCAATGTATTGACCAAGCATACCAAACACTGCCTTCACTATTCTATCAACATGCAAGTCCACTTTTAAGGAATTATGAACCTGCACTCCAAGGTCTTTTTGTTCAGCAACACTCCCCAGAACTTTACTATTAAGTGTATAAGTCCAGCCGTGATTTGCTGTTCTAAAATGAGCACTTCCTATTTATCGAAATTAATCTCCATCTGCCACTTCTTGACCCATTGATCCATCTAATCAATGTCCTCTTGTACTCTGAGTGTTCTTTGCTGTCTACTACAGCTCTAATTTTGGTGCCAACTGCAAAATTAGTAACCATACCTCACATCCCAACCATTTATATAAATGACAAAAAGCAGTGGACCCAGCAATGATCCCTTTGGCACACTGATGGTCACAGGCATCCAATCTGAAAAGCAACCCTCCACCACCAACTTAGGCTTTCTATCTTCAAGCCAGTTCTATATCCAGGGCACTAAGGGGTAGAGCTGGATGAACATACCAGGCTGAGCAGGAAGGCTGACGTTTCAGGCCTAGACCCTTCTTCAGAAATGGGGTAGGGCAAGAAGGTTCTGAAATAAATGGGGAGATGGGGGAGGTGGATAGAAGATGGATAGAGGAGAAGATAGGTGGAGAAGAGACAGATAAGTCAAAGAGGTGGGGATGGAGCCAGTAAAGGTGAATGTAGGTGAGGAGTTAGAGAGAAAATAGGTCAGGACAGGGAGAACGGACAGGTCAAGTGGGCGGGATGAGGTTAATAGGTAGGAGATGGGGGTGGGGCTTGAGATCGGAGGAGGGGATAGGTGGGAGGAAGGACAGGTTAGGGAGGCGGAGACCAGCTGGGCTGGTTTTGGGATGCTGTAGAGGGTGGGGAGCATTTGAAGCTTGTGAAGTCCACATTGATACCATTGGGCTGCAGGATTCCTAAGCAGAATATGAGTTGCTGATCCTGCAACCTTCGGGTGGCATCGTTGTTGCACTGCAGGAGGCCCAGGATGGAGGAATGGGAGGAACTCATATATTCCACTTGGGAATCCTGCAGCCCAGTAGTATCAATGTGGACTTCACAAGCTTCAAAATCTCCTCTCCCTCTACCCCATCTCAAAACCAGCCCAGCTTGTCTCTGTCTCCATAACCTGTCCTTCCGCCAACTTATCCCCTTCTCCCACCTCAAGCCCCAGCCCCATCTCCTACCTACTAACCTCATCCCGCTCCCTTAACCTGTCCATTCTCCATGTCCTGGCCTGTCTCCTCCCTAACTCCTCACCTACATTCATCTTTACTGGCTCCATCCCCGCCTCTTTGATCTGTCTGTTTCCTCTCCACCTATCTTCTCCTCTATCCATCTTCTTTCCGCCTGTTCCTCTCTCCCTATTTATTTCAGAACCTCCTTCCCCTCCTCCATTTCTGAAGAAGGTTCTAGGCCTGAAACATCAGCCTTCCTGCTTCTCTGATGCTGCTTGGCCTGCTGTGTTCATCCAGCTCTACATCTTGTTATCTCAGATTCTCCAGCAAATGCAGTTCCTACTATCTCTGTATCCAAATGGCCAGTTCTCCCTGCATTCAATGTGATCTAACATTGCTAACCAGTCTATCACGAGGAACCTTGTCAACAACCTTAGAAAAGTCCATATAGATCCCACCCACCACTCTGCCCTCATTAATCCTCTTTGTTACTTCTTCAAAAAACTCAATCAATTTAGTGAGATGTGATTTCCTATACACAAAGCCATGTCGACTGTCCCTAATCAGTCCTTGCCTTTCCAAATTACGTGAAAATCCGTCCCTCAGCATTCTATCCAACAACTTGCCCACCACCAATATCAGGCTCGAGTTCCCAGGCTTTTCCTACCACCTTTCTCAAAGAGTGGCACTTATGTTAGCCAACCTCCGGTTTTTCAAAATCTCACCTGTAAATACTGATAATACAAATATCTCAGCAAACAGTCCAACAATCACTTCCCTAACTTCCCACAGAGTTCTAGGGTACACCTGATCAGGGCCCAGGGATTTAACCACCCTTATGTATTTGAAGATATCCAGCACGACCATTTCTGTAATATGGACATTTTTTTAAGATGTTGCTATTTATTTCCTCACGTTCTCTATCTTCCACATCCTTCTCCACAGTAAACTTTGACGCAAAATACTCATTTAGTGTCTCGCCCATCTCTTGCCATTCCGTACATAGGTGGCCTTGCTGATCTTTAAGGGGCCCTAGTCACGCTTTTGTCCTTAACGTATTTGTAGAATCCCTTCAGATTCTCCTTAACCGTATTTTCTGAAGCTTTTCCATATCCCCTTTTTGCCCTCCTGATTTCCCTTTTAATTATATACCTACTGCCTTTGTACCCTTTGCTCGATCTTTGCCGTCTTTCCCTGACATATGCTTCCTTCTTTCTCTTGATCAAAACCTCAATTTCTCCTGTCATCCAGCATTCCCTACATCTACCAGCCTTGTCCCTCACAGTAACAGGAACATACTGTCTCTGGACTCTTGTTATCTCATTTGTGAATGCTTCCCATTTTCTGGCTGTCCCTTTATCTGCAAACCTGTACCCCCGATCAACTTTTGAAAGTTCTTGCCTAATACCATCAAAATTGGCCTTCCTCTAATTTAGATTTTTAACTTTAATTTCAGGTCTACCCTTTTCCATCACTACTATAAAACATTAAAAAAAATTATGGTCACTGGCCCCAAAGTGCTCTCCCTCTGATATCCCAGGCACCTGCCTTGCCTTATTTCCCAAGTGAGGGTCAGGCTTTGCACCTTCTGTAGGATGTACATCGACATACTGAATCAGAAAATATTCTTGTGCACACTTAACAAATTCTTCTCCATCCAAGCCTCTAACACTATGGCAATCCCAGTGTATGTTTGGAAAGTTAAATTTCTCTACCATAACCATCCTATTATTTTTACAGATAACCGAGACGTCCTTACAAATTTGTCCTCAATTTCCCACTGACTACTGGGGGGCGTCCTAATAAGGTGATCAGCCCTTTCTTATTTCTTAATTCCACCCAAATAACCTTCTTGGATGTATTCCCAGGAACATCCTCCTTAAGCTCAGTCATAATGTTATCCCTAATCAAAAGTGTCACTCCCCATCTTCTCTTCCTGCAACTGCCATCCATCACACCCCTTAGTTCCTGTAAATTCCTCATTACTTCTAACTACTGCTTCAACTGATCCATACGATCTGATAGGATTTGCAACCAAACACAACTTCCTGCAGTAACATGGAAACTCTCCCTATTCTCCCACATCCGACAGGAAGGGCACATCACTCTACTAAAGGTCATCTTTGCACCTTAACGATCTACAGACCCAGAAAACAGCACAGTTTTACTGCTCTTAAAAAAAAACTGCTCCAGGCTCACCTAATACCTATATTTTATATTTTTAACATTTAATCAAGAGACAGATTACAATAAGATATATAATCAAAAAGAATCACTCTACTCACCTTTGTAGATTTACAAAAAATAGTAAGTTTACCATTTAAAAAGCCCCTTATCTGTTCCCCCACTATGAGCTTTCCCACACAGGTTTCTCCAAGGTCAGCTGTGAATTTTTCTGTTTGTTACTTTTTCCTTAGATGACCATGTCCAGAGATACTTGAAATCAAACAGTAGAACAGGCAGCTGTTCAGATTCTCTGTTGGGTCAGACAGCAGTGCAGGTTTATTTCTTAGAGGTAGTCAAAACTGCCGATGCTAGAGTCAGGGATAGCACAGTGTGGAGCTGGAGGAATACAACAGGCCAGGTAGCATCAGATGATCAAGCAAGTTGATGTTTCCGAAGAGAGGTCCTGACCCAAAACATCAACCTTCCCGCTCTTCTGATGCTGCCTGGTCTGCTGTGTTCCCTCCAGCCCCACCCTTTGTTATCCCAGGTTTATTTCTCTGTTTGATTCACTTCCCATGTGATCACTACCTTCATCTCTCTTCTTCCTTTTTAAAGTGCTATTGTTTTGATCATTTTCACCAAAGTTCAAAACAATGCAACAATTTATAAAACAGTCATTACTGCAACTGGAATAAAAGGAAATCAGCTCCAGCACTGAACATACCTTAAAAATAAGAGCTGCTCTTCAGCCACAATATTTTCCACTCTTCCATCTTATATTACCCAGAATCTTTCCTTATATCGAAAATCCTTCATTCCTGGCATCATTATCATAATCTCTCCAGTGCTTTAACATCCTTCCATAGATAAGATGCCCAGAAGTGAACACAATACTCCAAATGTGGTCTGACCAATGATTTGTAGAGGTGTAGCAAAATTTCCTTGCTTTCATATTCTATACTGCTATCTATAAATCCAAGGATTCTATCAGCCTTTTTTGAGGTATAATAGTAGAGATTTCCTCTGCTATTTTTAGGTGTTCCCAATGTTTGAAGTTTTTGAGAAGATTTGTAGCTCAGGTTGTGGATGAGGTGGTTGACCGCCAAGCCTGTGGGTTTGATTGTAGATATTTTGTCACCCTGCTAGGTAACATGGTCAGTGCACCGCGGCTGAAGTGTTGGTGTTCTGTCTCGCTTGTTATTTATATGTTGGGGTGTTTGGTACCACTCCTGGTTCTGTTTCTCAGTGGTTTGTAGATGGAGTCTAATATAATGTGTTTGAAGGAATTCTGGTTAGAATACCAAGCCTCCAGGAATTCCCTGGTGTCTCTCTGTCTGGATTGTGCGATTATAAATGTGTTGTCCCAGTCAAATTCATGCCCCTCTTTGTCCGTGTGTAGTGAGACAAGTGAGAATTGGCTGTGTCTCTTGGTCGCTAGTTGGCGTTCGTGCATCCATACTGTCAGTTTTCTTCCAGTTTGGCCTGTGCAGTGTTTCTCGCAGTCCTTGCATGGTATTTTGTATATTATCCCAGTTTTGCTGGTTTTGAGTATGGGATCCAAAAATGTTCATCAGTAGCTGTCGTAGGGCGGTTGTCGGCTTGTGGGCTACGCTGATACCTAGGGGTCTGAGTAGTCTTGTGGTCATCTGTAAAATGTCCTTGTTGTATGGTAGGGTGATTAGTGATTCTGATCATATTGTGTCTTCCTGTTGTGGTTCCTCTTGGAGGTAACGGCAGATTGTGCTCTTTGGGTATCCATTCCTTTTGAAGACTCTGTATAGGTGCTCCTGTTCTGCTTTGCATAGTTCCGTAATTCCAACAAACTGAGGCATATGAATAACAAGTGGGAGAGAACACCAACACTTCACTGGAGGTGCACTGATGATGTTACCTAGCAGGTGACAAAAAGTTTGCGATGAAACATTTGCAACCAAATCCACCAGCTTGGTGAGCATGTCTAGGACCTCCTCTCTGTTTTATAATTAACAAATTTGGAGAGTTTTGTGTGAAACTCTGTCCCCTCCTACCCCCTTGAAATATTCGTAAACCTCAAAACAACTGATGGAGAATGTACACCTGAGTGATGCAGGAGTTCTTCACAGGAAGCTTTTCACTGTGTATCCTTATTGTGAAATGCTGACAATAGAAACATGTAGGAGGCTTTGGAGATTGCTGACACTCATGAACCAAATTCCAAGATTATACTAAACAAACAAATAAGATCCACATTGATTTAAAACCAAAATGATTTATCTGACCGTTTATGCTGCTACTTTTGGAACATAAATTCTGTGGCTTACTCCTGTTCCAATTCTACTCCACCATTCAGTTAGATCCCAGACAATCATCTATCTGAATGCTACTTTCATGCATTGTATCCCTTAACATCCTTGGCTTCTAGAAATCTATTGCTTTATGTCTTGAAGATGCTGAATGGTTCAGCTTCCACAGTTCTCTGGTTAGAGAATTCGAAAGATTCACCAAGTGGAGAAATTCCTCCTCACCTCAGCTTTAAATGGCCATGAGATTATGGTCCCAGTCCTCAGCCAGAGGAAACATTTACATTCACCCTGTCATTGCCCTGAAAGAATTTTGGAAGTGAACACACTTTTCATTCGTCAAAACTCCAGGGAATCCAGACTTGGTTCACTCAGTCTCTCGACAGGAGACAATCCATCATCCCAGGGATAAATCTGGTGAATCTCCATTGCACTCTCTCGAAGGGAAAGTATATCCTTCTTGAGATAAGGAAATCAAAACCATACCTCGTGCTCCAGCTGTGACCTCACCAAGGTTCTGTATGATTGCAGCAAGATATCTTTATACTCCCACACTCAAATCCCCCTGCGGTGAAGGCCAACATATAATTACTAAGTGCTTGCTGTGTCTGCAGGATAGCTTTCAGTAGCTCATGGAATCAGCTTACGGTTGTAGTTTCCTGGTAAAGCAGGAGTATGCTGAGCCACATACGTTTTGAGTGACAGTGTATTTTAGGTGCTTGATGAGAAAATCCCTTCTGTATTAAACTGATCACACAACAGAAACATTTAACTATTGTACTTCATGTTAGTGCTCTCGATGTATGCTTTAAAATGAAAGGCCAAGTCACCTGATGTGTAATTGGGTCATAGATAATCCAACTACACCACCTAATTTAAAACTGGATAGAATATTGCAACAATAGTATCTGTGATACATTACACAAGTTTGGACTTGTGTAACATTCTACTTGTGTAATGCACTGTGAAAAGATTAACATGGAATTAAAGAAGGTAGTTATTATGGAACTAACTTTGGAGAGGGCAATATAACAAATATCACATCTTGAAAATACCACATTTCCACACTTAGGACCCCACAGGGGAGAATAAATTAGTTGTTGGTCAAGAGATAATAGGAACTGCAGATGCTGGAGAATCCGAGATGACGAGGTGTGGAGCTGGATGAAGATAGCAGACCAAGCAGCATCTTAGGAGCAAGAAAGCTGATGTTTGGCGCCTAGAACCTTCATCTGATGAAGGGTCTAGGCCCGAAACATCAGCGTTCCTGCTCCTAAGATGCTGCTTGGCCTGCTGTATTCATCCAGCTCCACACCTTGTTATCTTAGTTGTTGGTCAAGCTCTGTGTTCTGAGGTGTGAAGCTTTGATCTGAGGTAATGTCAGGATGATTCCGGAAGGTAATGTCCTGGAATTTTGAATTTTAATTTTGCGTCGGTGAAGAGGTATGGGATTTGTGGCTGCCAACTGTGAAAAGTGTTTGGAAACAGCCACAGGGATGCCAACATAGGGATGAGTTGGTTGAATGGCCCACCTCAGTGCTCCGGCCCTTGTCCCACCTTTAAAACAGCCCTACCCCCAACACCACGCATATCCAATCCATGCCAACCTGTGCCATACTACTCACCTCTATTGCCCTCATTCCCTCCATCCCAAACTATGGCCTCTATCTGTATCCTGAGCTGCCTCACACCTTTCGTTCCAGCCTATACCCCTCTAGTCAACCCACGTGTCTCCTTGTAACCTCTGTGCCAACTGACACCAACCCATGTGCCCAAATCACCATGCTTTGCCCTTATAGCTAACATGCCAACTATTATTTGGGTTAACTTGGCAAATTGATAGAGGTCAGGAGAATGGGAAATGGTTGTTTATTTAATATATTCATATGGAGAGAAGTTTTAACACAGAAGATCAAAACACAATCTGCCAAATTATGGAACGCCTTCAAACTTTAGACAAACTATAGCATGCATATTACAAGTCCGACAGTTCAATATCTCTGTATCCCATAAGAAAAGTGAGAGCAGACTGAGACAGGTGTCTCTGTGAACCATGAATGTGTAAATTACCCACCTGCAAAAAATGTCTGGGTGGTGTGGGAAGGTGCCGGTGGGAGGCAGTTGACGGTAGAGGGGGAGAGGATTTTAGTATTCAGGATTCCTGATTCACTAAGATGGAGAGTCTCTCTTTGCGCACGTATTCAGGTACAAGTTGTGGTATTTCAATTTTTGTTTCTTTAAATACATAAGGCTGTGTTTTAGGGATTTATTGATAAAGTAAGCTTACATAGAAGTGCAATTTGTGAAAGGCTTTGTTTCTTTCTGCCTTTTTAAAAATCCTGTTGCTTCCTTTCCAATTCTGGTCACCACAGTTTAGGAAACATGAAATTCTTCTACACAGTGCAGAAAAGATTTAAGAGAATGATTCTAGGCATGAGAGACTTCAGTAATGTGGTTGGATAGGTGAATCTCAGAAAGTTTTCTTGAAGAAGAAAATGTTGAGAGGTAATTTGCTAAAAGTGAGAGGTCTGAATAGTGGAGATAGGAAGAAACTGATTCCGTTGATGGACAATGCATCCTCTAACTTTTCTACAGTACACACACCTCCAAAGTCCAAGCTTCCAAAACCAGAATCTTAGGAACCTCAGAGCAGCTGCTTAGAGGGAATATTATTAGTGGAGGGAACCTGAATGAGAGAACACCAATTTAAGGTAATTCACAAATAAGCAAGAGCTGACCTTGAGGGAATAGGATCTAACATGAATATATTTAAAATTTTCTTTTTAGTTATGCCACTGATCGAAGTCTTAGATTCTATGAAGAAACAGAAATGTTGCTAGTTGAAGAAGCAATTCATCTGCTAATTAAGTCAATGAAATATCTGAACTCAAAGAAAAGCAAGAACTATTCAGAAACGGTAGAATGATATGATGAACTTTAAGGTTTCAGGTCCAAACCTGACCTTTGGCAAGAGGTGGATATGACAATGAAGTTAAAGTTTGGAGATTTTGACTGACTGGTACGTAAGTATTCAACAATGTCTGACCAGGCTATTGCTGTATTGTTGCTGTGTGCAACAACGTATCTTGGCGAGCTAGTGCCGAACATGAGAAACAACCGGACTGAGGGCTTGTCAGTGGAGCAAAATTTTCAGGTGGCTTCTCATCGGTTCCTCCCCAGATCCAAAGGCTGTGCATGCACCACATGCCCAGGTTTCCCAATAACCTGGTAAACTGCAATTTTACTCTTCTTTGAGTTTTGTTAGTGAATAGTGAGAAATAATGAGGTTGAGCAGATTTTGAGTGTCTCTACTCGCAGTCAAAGACCAGTTTTTTTTCAGCAGTGGATTTGAAACATAAAATTTTTGATCCTTCTTTAGCTTACTTTATGCACTATGTGGTGAACCTGTCTAGATAGACCATGATATAGTAAATGTAATTAAAAGTGGCAATTATGAATAACCAATTCATCTGGGAAAAGTAGGTATGCTGTAGAATTGTTTGTCTCATTAAAGTGTATCTTATTACCGAAAAGGATGCCATTCTGTTGTTCTGCCTTTTCAATGACGATGTGTGAAATACACCAGTAAGTAACATTTCCTTACAGAAAGTACCTTAAGAAATCAGTTCAGTTCAGTATTCTACATGTAATAGAAGCTGGATGGATTGGAGACAAGATAACTTCTAACTTGAAACCCACTTGTGTTATGTGGTGTGAATTAGATACATTTGAGAATCGTTCTTTGAGAAATTATTGTAGTTGGAAGTGTAGTTCCTCCACACTAAGCTCAATCCTGATTTTAAATTGAAAATTGATCCCATTGAATTGCAACGAAATCAAATGCTAGAATCCAAACTATTACACTCTGGATTTGTATCCATGTTTACCATACGTGACCCTGTGTAAATCATAACAAGGCAGGTTGGCCTGACTGTTGTGCGCAGACTTTGTACCTCCAAGGAAATCGGTGCACCCGTGATTGAGGAACTTCAGTTTCCTGCTTGAATTGTCCCGATGAAGTTTGGACTTAATATGATCCGAAGCATTTTGTAAATCCCTTCTGTGTTCAGGTATTTGTATCCGTGGCTACTATTTTCTGAGATCACTGTTTTTGTACAATTTTGTTTGCAAAGTGAGAGATCTTAGTGCTAATACATTGAACATTTTCCCTATAATTGGTGTCGTGTTTGAGAATTAAGTGGTTTCAGGTGAGATGTAGCAGTGTACATTTCATTCCAGACATAATGGGAACTGCAGATGCTGGAGAATTCCAAGATAATAAAATGTGAGGCTGGATGAACACAGCAGGCCAAGCAGCATCTCAGGAGCACAAAAGCTGACGTTTCGGGCCTAGACCCTTCATCAGAGAGGGGGATGGGGAGAGGGAACTGGAATAAATAGGGAGAGAGGGGGAGGCGGACCGAAGATGGAGAGTAAAGAAGATAGGTGGAGAGAGTGTAGGTGGGGAGGTAGGGAGGGGATAGGTCAGTCCAGGGAAGACGGACAGGTCAAGGAGGTGGGATGAGGTTAGTAGGTAGCTGGGGGTGCGGCTTGGGGTGGGAGGAAGGGATGGGTGAGAGGAAGAACCGGTTAGGGAGGCAGAGACGGGTTGGACTGGTTTTGGGATGCAGTGGGTGGGGGGGAAGAGCTGGGCTGGTTGTGTGGTGCAGTGGGGGGAGGGGACGAACTGGGCTGGTTTAGGGATGCAGTAGGGGAAGGGGAGATTTTGAAACTGGTGAAGTCCACATTGATACCATATGGCTGCAGGGTTCCCAGGCGGAATATGAGTTGCTGTTCCTGCAACCTTCGGGTGGCATCATTGTGGCACTGCAGGAGGTCCATGATGGACATGTCATCTAAAGAATGGGAGGGGGAGTGGAAATGGTTTGCGACTGGGAGGTGCAGTTGTTTGTTGCGAACTGAGCGGAGGTGTTCTGTAAAGCGGTCCCCAAGCCTCTGCTTGGTTTCCCCAATGTAGAGGAAGCCGCACCGGGTACAGTGGATTCTTTACTCCCCATCTTCAGTCCGCCTCCCCCTCTCTCCCTATTTATTCCAGTTCCCTCTCCCCATCCCCCTCTCTGATGAAGGGTCTAGGCCCGAAACGTCAGCTTTTGTGCTCCTGAGATGCTGCTTGGCCTGCTGTGTTCATCCAGCCTCACATTTTATTATCTTACATTTCATTCCAGTCTGCCCAGCCTTTGAGCACTCTTGTGTCTATATGGCACTTTTATTCCATTTCCACTTCCCTTGTTCTGTGCTATCTCTGAATTTCGTTATCAAAGTGGAGATGATTTTGTGCTTCGCACACAGACAGACCTGATTGCACAATAGTCCGTTACAGATGAAGGACGTTTTTCACAAGCGGAACAGGAGTCATTCTCCTCCGTTGCCAGATTTTACATGTTCCGGTTTACTGCTAATGACACGGACAGCTTCTTGGTGTGGCTCGGAGCAGTAAGCACTGTTATAAATTTGACACGTCGGATTAAAGCAAAGTTATTCTGAAGTCTGAACCAAGTTCTGCTGCCTAGTTTTAATATTCCAACTGGGGAATATTTGCATTCTTCAACATTGTGCAAAAACTGAACAGCTCCTCTGTTACACCCAGCTGGCAACTGAAAAAGATAGAATTTGTCCAAAACGCATTCATTGATGTCGATCACTTCGAGCATCCAAATACCCAAGGCTTAAAGGGGTCATGGGATTTAGATTTACACAAGGTCAGTTGGGATGTGCAGTAATTGTCATAATGCTTACCTGTTCTGGGGCAATAACAAATGCTTTTCATTATTTGCACATGACTGAGCGTGGCAGATGCTGACAGCCAGCAGATGTGTAGAATTCTGGGTGATTTGTAAGGAGTTGCACATCTGACGCTCAGTAATTGCATCGTGGGGTATCATCAGACTGTTGACCTGTTAGGGCGAGGTAAAGGTCAGTTCAAAGCAGTCTTGTAGTGGCTAAGCTACAGATCTTCAACCAACTTTTAAACTCCTCTGACTGACCTTCATTTTATCTGATAGTGGTGAGTGGCTGTGTAGGCAGTTAATACAGCATTACCATAGATAAGCCAGCATTGTACAACATGGTTTGAGATGGAATGGATCACTTTGTGTTTGCCTCATGCAAGAACAGAGTCTCTTTCCAAGTTTTGGGAAGATGCAGGCAGCTGGAGACCAGTGTGTACCCTCTTCCCCTGAATAATTGTGGAGCGATCCGGATAATTTATGGAACAGTACTGTTCAGGACTTGGGAACATGTTATGTGGTCAGTCACCCATTCAGTTTGGAATTTTGTGCACTTAAGAAATCTAAAGAAAGGGGAACGTAATCTTTCAGGAATTAGGCTAGGGAAAGGGATATGTTTATATTTTGGCTCTTTACAGTTGTTTCAGCTGTAAAATCATTTGCATGTTGACAATGAATTTGTCAAAGAATGTACTGTATTTTATACTTCATAGTAGTTACAGTAAGTGACATCATTACTGGCATTTGCCCCTGTCCCTACCCATTGTAAGCCCAGACTTTGCTGAATTTCTGTTATCAATGGCATTGTGGGAATGGACTATGTACGTGGAGGAGCAGAATATGGTACAGGGAAGAAAACAGAGTGACTTTAATTCTTTAATGTTTTCATTTGATTTGATTTGTTTAAAAACAATTAAGTGTTGGTTACTGGATTTCTCCTTTTTTAAAATTCATTACTTAATCATAGAATCTGGGCATTGTTGGCTGGGACAGCATTTAATGGCCATCCTTAATTATTAAGAGTAAGCCACGTTGCTTAAGGCCTGTAGTCATACTATAGGCCAGACCAGATCAGGATGGCAGATTTCCTTCCCTAAAGGAAATTAGTAAACAAGACGGAACCAGAACCTAGTGATTAGCAATGGTTTCATGATCACCATTAGACTCTTAATTCCAGATTTTTAAAAAATTAAGTTCAAGTTCCACCGCCTGTCATGGTAGGATAGGAACTCGGGTCCGAGACCATTATCTGTGTCACTGGATTAATAGTTTAGCAATAATAGCACTGGGCCATTGCCTCCCAGATGCACTATCAGGATTAAGCACAGCCGTTCTCAAGTCAGTTGCAGAACAGGCAGATACAAAATTCTCAGTATTATAATCCAGCAATGTGCCTCACTCTGAACCTTGAAAGTTCACCCATACTGTGTCAACATGACATATATTCCATTTTCTACTCATTCATTCTGGAGATGAGTGTAATTTCCAATTATTTCCAGATTAGAACAGGATGTGAGCTTGTGCTTACTAGGAATGGGATAGAAATGGTGGAAATTTATCTTGCAAAGGTCTCTTCAAGTCAGGATACAGAGCAGATTTCCATCTATCAGTCTAGGCTGGATTGGAACCGAGAACCAAATGCTAACATTTCGTGCACTATAACCACAATTGCTTTGTATAATCATTGTAAAGCTGCAGTCTAATACCTCGTTACCGGTTTCAGAGAAGCAGTGAAGATCTGGTAAAACATTAGTTTCCTCTCTGCCTTTCAGAGTATGTAAAAAGCAAAAAAAATCCAAAAGGGGAAAATACTATAAACCACAGGTATAGCAAACCAAATAAATCCCTAATTAATCAGTTGATTCCCCTTCCATCCCTCAGACCTGGATTTAAATTCAGAGGAGATGCAGGCAATTAAGGGCCTTCTGAAATGAGCTACTGAACAGTCTGAACAAAACTCCTTGAGATTGCAGAGTATGCTTCTCAATTGCCCATGGTATGCAAGTGGTAGTTTCAGCTCTTGTGATGCAATGGTAATGTCTGCCAAGGCCTAGGTTCAAGTCCCATCTGCTCCAAAGATGTGTCATAACACGTCCAAGCAGGTTCGTTACAATATCTACAGTAGGCAGTTTTAACTGGAACCTTCAAGGATGGCTTAGTGTTGGAAAAGGAAGAATTGATAATGTAGGTTTGACACTATATATGTCACCCATCCTTTATCTTGTGAATAAAAGGATAATTGAGAAACATGTTCAGAACTTGCCTTTTATTATCTTTGGATACATCACACTTAAGTAGAATTGAACATGGAGTTAACAGCAAGGATTGTTCTCTGTGTGGCCCAATTAATACTGCACTGTGTGCAATGCTGTAACAATGCAAGGTTCTTCATACCAAACCAAAATCTTTTGCTTTTATACTGACTTTAATTTTGTCAGCATATCTAACTGCCGTGGACTTTACTTACTAGGCACTGAAGGCTCATGGTAGAATATGACCACAAGGTTGACTGCCATTCTCAAGTTGTCTTTTTAAATGATTCCAATTTGAATTGTCTTCTGTGAGACGGCCTGAGTGCTGTATTGGCACCTTAGGGAAACTAGCTTGCCCTGGGTGTTAGCTTTTATAGGGCAAAGGGAATGACACTAATAGCTCATGCATGGGTGATCGTCTCAGTGAATTAAGTTTACAACCAAATAGTATGGCACGGTGGCTCAGTGGTTAGTACTGCTGCCTCACAGCACCAGCGACCCGGGGGTTCATTTCCAGTCTTGAGTGGCTGCCAGTGTGGAGTTTGCACATTCTCCTGTGTCTGCATGAGTTTTCTCCAGTTTCCTCCCACAGTCCAAAGATGTCCAGGTTAGACAAATTGGCCATGCTAAATTGCCCAGGGATGTTTAGATTAGTTGGGTTAGATGAGGGGAATGGGTCTGGGTGGGATGCTGTTCAGAGGGGCAGTGAGAACTTGTTGGGCCGAATGGCCTGTTTTCACACTGTAGGGATTCTATGTTGATCCACTAAGGAACTATCATTTCAAAGTTAACTTACAAACTCTTCTGGTTGTTTGTTTTAATGCATGACAGTGTACTCCCTGTTCCACAGCCAGTGTTATACCCCTCTGCAAGCCAGACAAACCTGAAATTTGAAATGTATACCCTAAGGATGAGTGCTATTGAAAATTCCATCCTTGAGAGTATCGTTTGAGTCCCTTCCATCTATCATTCTGTAAACATCAGCACCAAATATTGTGTTATGCTTTGCTGAAGGAGTAAAGATAAAGCTCAAAATTACATTTTTGAATGTAAAAATTGGGTGCAAAATTTATAATTTCAAAGAAGTTGACTGTTTAAATTGTATATTTTTATGTATGAATGTCTAGAATCAAAAGTCCGTGAATTTTGATGATGGTAATTATGTTCTAACTTACAGATAATTATCACCTATTATTACATGTTTTTTTCTAAAATCTCTACATTTGTGACATACTCTGTGTCTTTATACAAAAAGCCAAATTCTACTTGCTGGAGAATGTTTAAAAAACATCTGTAAGCAAGGAAAGGTTGAACTTTCCTAAATAATGACAACCTTTATTTTCACTTTCCTACCAGGGGTTTCCAGTACATTGTTTTAACTTGTACGTGTGATATTCTTTTAATACCTTTTTTATTCTATTCACTGGTGTTGATTTGTTGTGAGACATTTCTGCCCTAATTATCAGAACAAATGCATGTTCAAAATAATTAGCTGTATTTGACTTAATATATTAACACAAACTTGCTGAAAGTGAAAGTTCCAGCAGATGTCAACTGTAGTTATTCCGAGGGAGCATGTGTTGTGCATTACCCTTACAAGGTCAAAGGATAATTCATTATCACTGATTAGCCCCATGACAGTCTCTCTAGTTATTCAGTCAATTGCATCAGTAAATTAAGAGAAGCTCTCCTGTGAAAAATGAAATTACTTCACAATTTAGAACAATGGAGATATATTGGTAATGTAAATGTGACCGTTAATTGTAGCATTATATTAATGGCCCTGAATGAACTAAAAAAGCTTTCTGTATGAAGGGCAATTACCTCTAACTGTAATTGATAATTCACACTCACTGTAATTAGCTAAGATAAATAGTGCTAAAGAAACTGATCATCAGTCTCATTAAGGAAGACCTGTTAAGTCATGCACTTTTTCGTTCCTCAGATCACAGACTGACGTGCTTTCCAACACAAACATTGATAAAATACAATTGCTTTGTTATCTAAGGGTTGTTTAAAATTCACAATGGAATATCTGGCAATATTTAAGAAGAGTTAACAGTCATTAGAAACTTCTTAAATAACCAACTTAACTGTTTTTGCTTGTCGATTTGAATTTAATAATAACTTACTTTTTCCCATTCGTAAAATGCAAAACTACGTTGTTTCAGCTATGAGCTGGATTTGATTTTTTTTCAAATAATTTATAGTTATAATTTAGTGAATTTCCTTTAAAAGGAGATTGGAGATGTGAATGATGTGATAACTGGAACAGAGGTTGTTCAGCCCATTACTCCTGCTTCACCATTCAGTACAATTATGCCTGGTCAAGCACTTCAGTGTCTTTGCCCACCCCGTCCCCATACCACCGTACCCCATTGGTAATCAGAAATGCCCAGAAATCTATCAGCCACTACCATAAGCATACTCAAAGATTGACTTTTTACAGGCCTCTGTGGCAGAGAATTCAAGAATTTGGATTTCTCCTCACATCAAACCTGTTACCCACTTGTTTTTAAGTTGTGTCCACTGTTTCTAGAATCCCCAAAAGGGAAATATCTTACCTGCATCTATCTAATCTGTCCCTTCAAGTATTTTGTATTTTCGATGCAATCACCTGTCATCCTTCAAAATGAGAGAATCTCACTTCAGAAGACATTCTTGGGATAGCAGGACTATGTCTGGTGAACCATTGCTGCATTCCCCCATGGCAAAAATATCTCTCCTAAGATAGATAAACCAAAATTACAAACAGTACTTCATGATTGATCTCACCAAGTTCCTACACAATTAAAACAAGAATGCATTATCCCTGCACTTAATTCCTCTTGCAATAAAGACTAACATTGCATTGGGTC
The DNA here is from genome assembly GCF_030684315.1 of Stegostoma tigrinum. Taxonomy (NCBI): domain Eukaryota; kingdom Metazoa; phylum Chordata; class Chondrichthyes; order Orectolobiformes; family Stegostomatidae; genus Stegostoma; species Stegostoma tigrinum. The sequence goes on from NC_081373.1 coordinate 30,507,573, forward strand.
TTTTTAAATTTCAAAAATATACTTTATTCATAAAAAACCTCTGTGTGTGTATATACATTGTCACAAAAGCAGTTCGATTCTGCACAGTTGCATATCAAGTAAGTAAACAAAACATTGGACTTTGACTCTACCTAAAAAACCAAAGATCTCTTTTGTGCATACAGTACTAATATTTACATTAGTCTTTCTAATAGCTTGCTGTACTTCTTGATAAACTTCCAATTCAGCACAATGTAGCATTTCCCCCTTTTTTGGTGTATGTTTATTGTAAAAATATTGTTGTTTAGAGCAACATTGTACATGAACTGAATTAGGATAATTCTTGAGATCAATTAGTGTGTGTGATGAGCTACAGCCTGCAAGTGGAACTTAAACTGTTGACTAGCATCAATCCAATTGATAGGAATAACAAATACCACTGTATTTTGCAGACATTTTAACCACTAATCTTACTGTGTTAAATTCAAGATAGTCAGCACTTTGTGGCCATTTGGCAATATTGTGTCCTTGCTTTATGTTGCTAGATGTCACCTACTGAATGTTGATCATGCGTCATGTATCCTATCTTCCAGTATAAAAGAGTAGAATTATCAGTAATATGTGACTAGTGAATTATTGGCATGAATTTTTGGGCCCCAGCACACTGGAAGGAAATCGGGTTGGAAAAATACTAGTACTAGACAATGAGCCAGTTTGTCAATACTTTTCTCATCTCGAGTCATTTTAGCAGAGACAGGTTTGGGGCTAATAGAGTTACCTATCCCCACAAGGAAGTGTGCCAGTAAGGCTGGTTTGGAGCCTTGTTAACAGCAATTACAGGAAGCCAACTGGAATTTCTCAGTGTCTGACAAGCTGTGTAGGCAGGTAGCCCGTGTCTGCCCCTGTCTGGATATGCATGCAGCCACAGGCAGATTCCCTGCCTTGTGTTGATGGTCTAGCTGCCAAATCCATCTTTTTATGTCGATTTTCACAAGTATTGGTGACCAGGGATCTCCGTATTGAAACACCCCTCTATGATTTTCCCCTATTGCAGCCTGCTGATCCTCTGAGCCGACAACGCCTGGAATCTGATGGATTCTCCAGTTCCTTGGACCTGCCCATTTGCTTCAATTTCTCAGGAATCTACTGTGTGAGCCAAGGAGACATCTCTGTTAAAATCCCCAAAACTGTCTCTGTCAAACATAGGCAGCCCCAACTCTGTTTGCAGTTCCTGGAGAGAAAATCCTGACTGTTGAATTCAGTTCATTATTTGCATTGAAATAACAGATCCCATCATATCTCCCATCATGTATAACACCAGTATATTCTGTCCGTAAGTACAAACAACTTTCCCTAGTCTCCCTTTAATCTTTCTTCTTGCCATGTATTCAAAACACCCTCCAGCCATTCATATCTCCAGTGGTGAATGAACTATCTTTAGCCAAGGGCTCAGTTTTATCCCATTATGACCCCATTTTACTAAGGCTGAAGCTTGAAATGGTATTGAGTTTTTCTTCCATTGCCTTCATCTACATGCTTTCACTTGTCTCCAGGGTTCTCCCCAACCTTGGACCACATCTCTAGGTTTTGCTGTCTCAGTTTCTGTGCCTATCTAATGCACATGAGCCTGTCTTTTCTCTGAACTTGCTATGCTGTTTTCTTGAGTTAAATCCAGACATTGTTATCTAACCATCTGACAAGGGGTGGGGCATTGGTGACTGACCTCTACCTTGCAGAGGTTGAATTATGGGTCTCCATCCATTTCTCCTTCTACCTTCACAGACCATGATTCCATCAACCACCTTCAAGCTGTTGTCACAACTGCATCTTTTCTGGTGATCTTGCCTCCACAGCTTTTTACCTCAAAGTTCCACAAACCCAAACAGCTTGTTTTTACCTCGCTCCAAGATCCACAAACATGACTGCATTGGCAGACCTTTCTCATCCTCACCTGAGAAAACACCCCCAGCATAGTTGACAGAATCTTTGACTGTGTTCAATCTGTTTCCCATAATCCTGAGTTCGCTCCTTCCTCCCTCTCCAAGAACCACGATAGTTCCTGTTGACCACACTTGCTTCTGTATACAGCACTCAGAGTATAATTTCCGATTTTCCCGCCACCTCCAGCGTGTTGTCACCAATAAACACATCTCCCTCTCCCCTTCCAGCATTCTGAATGGAATGTCTTCTCTGTGATACCCTAGTTCATTCACACTCACCCCAAAGGGCACTTTTGCCTTTCCACAGCATCTATTCATGTAGGTGCAGGAGATGCAGCATGTAGTCCTTCAGCTCCTCTTTCTTCACTCTCCACAGACCCAAATACCACTTACAAGTGAAGCGGCGATTTAGGTGTGTTTCTTTTCATAAGTTTCACTGTGCTGCTCTGTGTTGGTGATGCACCGTGGATTGAGTAATAGCTTTACAGAGAATCTCCATTCAGTCCACAAGTGTGACCTTGAGCTTCTTGTGGCCTGTCGTTTTAAATTTCCAACTTCCTGTCATGTTAACATCCCTGTTCTTGTTCTGCTGCATTGTTCCAGTGATGTTTAATGTAAACTTGAGGAACAGCTCCTCATCTTTTTATTAGGCATTTTATTGCCTTCCATCCTGAACAGTGCATACAACAATTTCAGGCCATAATTTCTGCTTCCCAGCTTTTGTTTCCTTTTCTTTCTTTTTTCTCCCCCCTTTGATTTTTCACTTACAGGCAGCAGGACATCTGCTCCAGGTGCATCTTTTCTTACTTTCTGCCTTTGTCTTTCACCATTCCCTTTGGCCCCATGACAAAATCTTCTGTCATTCATTCTGTCCCGTCTTTCATCTGTCCCTTGGTCAAATCTAATTACGTCTAGTAATATTTCCTGATGAAAAGTTAGCAACCAGAAATGTTAACCTTATTTCTGTCTCCAAAGACCTGCTGAGTATTTCCAAAACATTTGGATTTTATTTTGATCTCCACTGTCTGCTCTATTCTACTTTTCCCTAGTCTTGTGTTTGATATGAAATTGGAAATCCTGGTGCATTGGATGGTGTAACACAAAAGTTTCACTGGATCTGTTCTCAGCATGACAGGTCTGTCCTATGAAGATGGATTGGGTAATTGGGCCTGTATTCTCTAGAGGTTTGAAGAACATGAGATAATCTCATTGAAACTTATAAAATACTTGGTTGGACAGAAAGATTGTAGGTAAGACGTTTCTCTGGCTGGGCAGTCTCGGACCAGATGATAAAATTTTAAAAATTAAGGCGATGGCATTTAATTCTGCAATCAGGAGAATTATTTTTACCCAGAAAGTTGAAAGCCTTTGGAATTCTCTACCGAAAAGGTCCGTGAAAGCTCAATCTTGGTGTATGTTTAAGGTAGAAGTGTGATAAATTTATAATTGCCAATGGCGTAAAGAGTTATGGGGATAGTGTGGGCATAAACTATTGAGGTGGTCAATCAGCCATAATTGTGTTGAATGGTTCAAAGGGCTAAATGCCCTACTCCTGTTCCTATGTAATTATTGATGAAAGGTTGGAATTATCATTAGTCACATTATTCATGCCCTTTTGTAACATTTTAATGCTTGCATTGAAACTTAATTCAACTGTCTGGCAAGACCATTAACTTTGGTGTAAGTTGTGAAAGCATTGCGAAATTTAAGCAGCATCAGATCTTTCTATTTGCAATCGTTTCATTTAGTTGCTCAAGTTCTGTCAGCATGGCACAAGTTCAAGACTGAATTTAGACATGCTCATGGTGTCTGGCTGACACTATTAAGTCAGTTGATACAGTGAAGAAATCTTACATAATGCTCCAGAGCAGCTTATTTATTACACTTCTTTTACCTCAGTTTTAACTCTGATAAACATCGTGACTTAAATGTAAATCATTTACTTTCTTTGGTGCAGAATCAAAGAGGCCGATTTAAAGGTGCGTTTTTGCACCAACGAAACGCAGGCCACCCGGGAGACGTTTGTGGCAAAGTTGCAAAACCTGGGGTTTGATATCACTTTCGGTGAAGTCTTCGCTCCTGCCCCCGCTGCTTGTCAAATTTTGAAGGAACGTGGACTTAGACCACACCTCCTTGTGCATGATGGTTAGTGTTCACATATTATCTTTTTTCTTATTTATGACCAAATTTATTGGTGCTAAGCATAGTCCTTATTGAATAAAATATTTTATTGTTATGAAATTATTTTAAGATTTCCTTTGTTTTGCTTCCTTTTAATAGACAAATGCTAGTTGTGTGTGGCAGCTGTCATTGATTTACTTGACAAAACTTGGTACATTTGATCGACTTCTGATATATGGGTACATCAGGAAATTATTAACAGACATGTCTCCTCTGTTGAAACTAGAACGTTGAGGAGTGACCTAATAAATGTTTAAAATGTGTGAAGTTTCTTTTGCTTTTGATAACGCAGATGCAGAAATAATGAGCCAGATATTCCAATGAGAAAATAATAGTTGCAGCAGTGTAGTGAGGGGTTACATGTTGGCAATATTCAGTCTCGAATCAGCTGACTGTATGGAAATTTTGCTCAAAGTTTCAAATTTTTCAGATTCTAACGTACGGTTACCTGTGTGATGATGCTGTGGCTTTCAAAGTTATTTTGTGCTCTTTTTAAGAGGGGTTGTAAGATAGGGGTGTCGAACAGTTGAGGGTATTGTAATCACTTTGGGAGGCCTTGGGATTTTATATTTATGCAGCCTGAATGGGTATGTCCAGCTCTCATAGATCCAAAATTCTAGGTTTTAATTTTTCAGTAGCGGTAGAAGCTGTTGGGTTCTCAAGAGAGTTGGAAGCTTCAATAAATGTCTCCTGGCTGCTATTCTCTCTCAATTTTCTCTTGATGTTTTGCCCTCCTGGATGGGAGAACTGCCTGTGGGAATCTGTGTCTGAATTTTCCATTTTGCCAAGGGATGTGTTTATGGGATGTTACTATGTTGGAACAGTTAATTAGTAATTGTTACTATATCTATTATTCTGTTCAGTTTTCCAGTAGAGTTAAGTTATTCCAACTCTTTCTTTCTTTGGTTATGTTTTAACTTTAGAGTTTAAATAAATTGTGTTTTGCTTAACGTCAAGTAGTTTGACCAGTCGCACAGCATCTGGAACACGGGACTTTCACATTTGCCTTTAAAATGTGAAGAAGTTAGGGTCCAGGCTGCTGCCTTAAAATATTTTGAGGGAATCTGGTTTGGTCCATAACACTTGGCATTTGGAACCCTTTGAAGAAGTGATGTTGTAGACATGTTCACTGAACCAGTGGGTTTGGTTGCAAACGTGTCGCCGCCATGCTAGGTAACATTGTCAGAGTGCTTCCAGTAAAGCGTCCGTGTTCTGTCCCACTTGTTATTTGTGTGTCTTGGTTTACTGGAAGTAATATGTTTGGTATTACTTCCAGTTCTGTTTCTCAGTGGTTTGTACATGGGGTCTAATTCAATGTCGCATCCATAATTGCATGAGCCGAGCAGACAGATGCCAAGGAGTTCCTGGAGGCGTGGTATTCCAAGAGGAACTTCATCAACAAACACATTCTACTGGACCCAACATACAAACGCACTGAGAAACAGAACCAGAAGTAATGCCAACCACCCCAACAAACCGAGGCATATAAATAACAAGTGGGATAGAGCAAATGCTTCACCAGAGGCGCACTGACGATGTTACCTAGCAGGGTGACAAAACATCTGCAACCCAACACACTGGCTCGGCGAGCAAGTCTACAACCTCATCCACAACCCGAGCCACAAATCTTCTCAAACCTTTGAACAGGTCTCCAAATCTGAGTTAGAGTAGGACAGTATAGAGCGTTCTGCCGTACTTTGTTTAGTAATTACCCAGGCAATGTTAGAGTAACTTAAACCTGTTCAAATACCCATTAAATTGAATTGCCATTGATTCCTCCCTCCACCACTCCCCTCCCTGGATCCAGCATACTGTTTAGCCCCAGCCCCAGACCCAGCCCCCTCCCTGACGCTCTGATCCCTGCTGCAAACATCTGGCAGCCCCATAGCTGACAAGCTGAACTCTCCAATCTTCCTATTCCCATACCCGACAAAATGCCTGACTAGCCTCTCTCTGTAGTGTTTGGTGCTGTCCTTTTAATGGGTGTTTTCAGGTCCTCTGGTATCATGGCAGGTGTGGTCCCACCTGCACTGTGATGAGACAAACCCTATACAGTAGGTTACCGTGGAGGCAATCAGGAGCAGCCAGGTTGGGAAGTCAGGTCAGACACTAGTTCCTTTGGGGAAAAATGAATAACTTGAGTTTGTCAGTACAAAATGATTACTACAAAATCCAATGAGGAATCTGAAAAAAACTTCTTTAGCTAAAACGTGGTGAAAATGAGAAATGCTGTGTGCAGAAAGGATTTACCAGGATGTTCCCAAGAATGGAGGATTTGAATTTTCAGGAGAGGCTGGATAGGCTGGAATTCTTTTCCATTGGAGTGTAGGAGGTTGAAGGATAAACCTTTATCAAGGTTTACAAAATGAGGGGCATAGATAAGGTGAGTAGCAAAGGTCTTTTCCCTTGGGTGGGGTAGTTCAAAACTTGGAGGGCATAACTCCAAGGTGAGAGGACCGGGTTTGAAAGGGATCTGAAGGGTAACCTTTTCACATAGAGGTGGTTTGTATGTGGACCGAACTGTCAGAGGAAGTGGTAGATGCAGATACAGTTACAACATTTAAAAGACATTTGGATAAGTATATGAAAAAGAAAGATTTAAAGGGATATGGGTCAAATGTAGGTAAATGGAGTTGGTTTAGTTTGGGTAACTTGGTCGGCATGCACGCGTTGAACTGAGGGATCTGTTTCCATGTTGTATACATTTGACTCTAGGGGGGTGGTAGAAGCAAATATTATAGATGTGCTTAAGGAGAAATTGGATAAGGATGTGAAGAAGAAAAGAAGTTGGTTATTATGGTAGATTTAGGAGGAAAAAGGCATGAGAAGTTGTGATTAGAGCATAGAGACTAGCATGGATTTATTGGGTTGAATGGCTTGTCTTGTATCCAGTTTTCTAAAGTTTGCTTACCTGATAACTCTAGGACTTCTGAAGAGACAGGTTGATGTCCTTCATGAGTCTTTTTTATTGAAAAGGAGAAGTCATGTCATACAAAGTTGAAATAGTAATCCTTTTAGAATGTTTCTTTGACCAAACTGTCTGTTGTATGAAGAAGAGAATAGGAAATGGCAAGTTAGGAATGTGGTGTGAAAGCTGTCTTATGAATCAAAATGTTCAAAACATGGAAATCAGACATCATACTATCAAACATTCAGCTCACTATGGAATGACAAGAAGCATATTTATGTACATGCTCGTTTAATTTTTACTTGCATCGAAAAATAAAATCCAGGAGCACTGCATTGTACAGGGTCGCAAAAGACTGGTTTGGTCCCTTTATCCAGAAGACAGTTGACTGCCTACACAATCTGATTGAGTGAGTTTCCCACCAAAGAGCCATCATTCAATCACCAGCCCCACTGACCAGTACCTGTAAATTTATGTTATTGCTTCAGTTGCATCCTTAGAAGGCCATTTATAAGCATTTATTGCTCACAATTTGAAGTTGTTATATCTATTCTGTTGGGTCAACTACATAGCAAACTAATTTTTATTCTATGGTATAAAAAGGTTTTGAAGTGCTTTTGTAGTTTGAAAATTAAGGAGCATGAGAGAACATTTGCATGAAAATTGAATGCAGTCCAATTCTACCTCCGTTGGCAGGCTTTACTGTTTAATGAAAGCAGTATTTGAAATCCAAACTGCTTGCATAGAGCTGGAGTAGAATACCTCAATTGTACACTTAGAAAACATGCCCGAGTCGTGCAGTATTTGCAGATTAGGAGTTTTGGACTTTTCATAAGTAAGTATTATAGTTAGCTATGCTGAATAAAATCTGGAATTTTTTTTGACATTTGCAGCAAAGGTTTCCCACCATTTGTAACTCATTTTAAAATGAGTGTGTTAGTAACATTGTTCATTTATCATTTGGTTTGGAGACATGGGTGACATTTTATTACCAATTTACTTATTTCCCTGAAATGGCAGTGTTGGGTTGCAATTTTTAGATGTCATACTGAGTGCTAGCGGTGCTTACATGATGCTGTTTGAGTCAGAAACTGCAGGTAGATTTTTTAAAAAATAGGCAGTGTGTCTTAGACTCTTGTGTGAGCATATTTGCACATTCTGAAATTTGTACCCAACCCTTAACCAGGGGTGACACGGTGTGAAGCTGGAAGAACATAGCAGGCCGAGCAGGAAAGCTTGACGTTTTGAGTCAGGACCCTTCTTCTTGACCAGGGGATTTGCCTTTTCAAAGGCGTCGGGCTTGCAATGTATTTCGGGAGCTACAATGGCCTACGTGAGGGGTCTGGTATGGAGGCAAGCCATTTAGAATGCCCACCTCGGTTCTCCAAAACAGCAGCTCAGCTCCCAACTTTGTTTAAAGGCGTCCCATTTCCATTTCAGAACAGAATGCCTGCCAATCAATGGTGGGAAGCAGGTGCAGAGGTTTTATTTTTAGCTTTGAAAAACAACATTTCTTTAACAGCCAGCAATATCAATCAATTTAAAGCATAAAATGAAACATGTCGACAAAGACTGACTGAATTTTACTTTACATTTTTAATGCATTATGATGTGCGTAAAAATTGGAAACTCATTGCAACGTAACTTGACAATTGAGCAATGTAAGGATCAACTGCTGAAAGCAATCATGTAATGTGATGATAAAAACTAAGAGTGGGTGAGAATGGGTAGACTGTGCTAAAAGCAACCACTGGCATGATTGGACCAGGATGTGGGGTTATTTTAAAATGTGGAAGGAACTGTTCAGGCTGTAAAGTTATTGAACTTGATGTTGCCTCCTAGAGACTGCAGGGACCCCAACAGTATAATGAGATGTTGTATTTGAACTTGTGCTGAGGCTACTGGAACACTGCAATTAGCCAATAAGCCCGAGACAGAAATGTTGGCCAGGGAGCACAGTGATGTGTTGAAGTAGCAGGCAACTGGAAGCTCAGAATCGTTTTCACAGACAGAACGTTCTGGAAAGCTGTCACTGCAATTCATCTCTCCATTGAAGAGGAGACCCCACTGTGAACAGCACAGGAAATTGTTCACCAGCAGAACAAATTTCAATATTTCACAACTAGGCCTGATATATTGGATTCAGAATGGTGTGTGCTTGAAAAGGAACTCGTCATTTGTAGTGGAATGTTATTGTTCTTGGCCCTTTTAGTTCATTTCACTGGAAGGTGCTTTTTAAATAAGCCAGGTGGTTATTGGTTCTGCATATTGAGTATAACAGCAAAGATTTCATTGAAATGCACGGTTCTGGATGGTCTCAGATTTCTCAAAAGTTATAGCTGCACCTGTGTGAGCGTTCCACCGTACTGCTGATTTGAGCCCTTGTATCTCTCAGGCTTGGAGGGTCAAAAAAACGAGTCATTGATCATCTCTGTCTTTTTAGTCAGTTAATTGATCTGGTTTGTATGGTTGACATCTCCACATCATTGTTGGTTAGGAACTGAGCAGTGACATCCTATGATAGTTAAAAGATGGACTTTTAGTTGTTACAGATGATAATTGCTTATGCTGGACTTACCTGAACCCTGCACATTATGCAGCTCTCCATGTAGGCTGGCAACATTCCTTTATTTTCAAGTAGTTCAGGTCCTGTTTTGAAAATAAACATGCAATGAGATATTGCACTTTTATTTTCAAGAACTGAGTGATTGTATGTAGACATGTGTCAGCCTTTTTCAGATCATTTGCAGTCAAAGGTATGCCTTTATCACCCACAGGGATATGAGTTTTATATATGACTAAAAGGGTATTTGTAAGGATCTTAAAAGTGATAAAAATTGTCATACTGATGCGTTTCTTCAGGCTTCTCTAGTAGAATTCCCATTATAATCATTAACTCTTAATATTTGATCTAACAAAGCTAAATGGTAAAATTTTGAATATGATTTTATTCTTCAATTCAATTCCAGGTCTTCTGCCAGAGTTTAACCACATTGACCAATCTAATCCCAACTGTGTTGTGATTGGAGATGCTGCAGATAATTTTTCTTACAAGAACCTGAATGAGGCTTTTCAAGTTCTGATAGGACTGGAAAAGCCTGTGCTGCTATCTCTTGGCAGAGGGTAAGAAGCTTTTTCCTGTTGGATACAAAGCCCTTAAAACATGTACATTGCTGCCGTATGAATAATTCTGTTTAAGGCTGTGTAAATAGAGGAAAAATCAATGGGACTCCCCTCATGAGATGAATGCTGCGATTACCAAAGGTTGAATTAGATTAGATTAGATTAGATTAGATTAGATTAGATTAGATTAGATTCCCTACAGTGTGGATACAGGCCCTTTGGCCCAACAAGTCCACACCGCCCTTTGAAGCATCCCATCCAGGCCCATCCCCCCCCATCCCCCCCATAACCCTGAACACTACGGGCAATTTAGCATGTCTAATCCACCTAGCCTGCACATCTTTGGACTGTGGGAGGAAACCAGAGCACCCGGAGGAAACCCACGCAGACACGGGGAGAATGTGCAAACTCCACACAGACAGTCGCCTGAGGCGGGAATCGAACCTGGGTCCTTGGCGCTGTGAGGCTGCAGTGCGAACCACTGCGCCACCGTGCCGCCCCATTCTGACAAAGATCTGTACTTTGGCGTTGGCTCTGTCAATGTGCTCAGAACAGGACTGTAAAGTGGAATGCCCCATAACAAGACTTCAGTAGGTACATTGTATATTTCAATTCAAATATTTTGTCCTTTTTGTTTATCCTTTTTGATGCAAACACAAAATTCCCATGACCCACTAGGCTGCCTCTAGGACTGCTGATACAATTAGTCCTCTAGAATATCTGCCGTCAAGGCTTTTGTAAACAGGGTTTTGTAAGTTTCTAATCAATCTTCAATAACACTCATATACATGGAAGCAAGACCAAGGGGGACATTTCAGCCATGGGTTGGGGGTTGGGGTGGAAATGCAAAAGTGTGGTAGGGGTGTAAATAAGTGGGAAAGGGCAAGGTGACGACAGTAAAGAAAGGGCTAATTTAAGGGAAAAGGATTGACGACCAGTTTGGTGAGAATTGTAGGCCTGCAGATATGCAGAACTCCACTTGGCCCTGTATTTGGTGACTCTGAGCTGTACAGTGCAAGATGAAGTTATTAATTCAGAACTTGATGCAGTGAAATGCATTTGGTTAAATTTACTGGAGGTGGGCGAGATATTGTGGTTGCATTGACAATGTCTTAAGTCATAGCAAGTAGTGAATGAATAAGACCCATCAGCATGATTTAGTGGGGAATTAGCTGAACTGGGGTTATTTCAGGGGTGTGTGTGGAATTGCTGTTGGGTAATAGGAAAGATTAGGAATGACTGACAGACTGAAATTCTTACTGAACAGATTGAACTTCTGGTCAGTCAGTGGTTTTTAGTTGGGGAGAAGTCAAACAAAAAATGAATCGGTTTAGGGTGCTTGCAATTCATTAACATTTCAAAAAAAACCAAAATCTCACTTGTCATGTTTAACGTCACGCAAGTTAGTGCAGAGTCACCCAGTGGACAGAATGGGGAATTGCAGAGGGGGCTCAAATCAAGTTTTGTAGTCTGGAAATGTTCCTTCAAAACTTCTGACCCATTCCTGTTAATTACATGGATTGTCACAGACCCTCCTATTTCTGGACTTTTTCTTCATTTCTTTTATTATCATTTCCATTTCCTGACATCAATTCAAAAGCAGCAACATTTTTAGTAAAAACCAAAAGAACTGTGGATGCTGTAAATCAGGAACAAAACCAAAGTTGCTGGAAAAGCCCAGCAGGTCTGGCAGCATCTGTGGAGGAGAAAACAGAGTTAACGTTTTGGGTCCAGTGAGGAAGGGTCACCGGACCCGAAATGTTAACTCTGTTTTCTCCTCCACAGGCGCTGCCAGAACTGCTGAGCTTTTCCAGCAACTTTGGTTTTGTTCAACATTTTGGGTATATCTTTTCTCAACCAATTTTCTCTCATGCTCCCTCCTCTGATAGATGAAGAGGGGACTGTGGAGGATGTTGTGCATACAGGAAATCTACAGGAGCTCCTTTTTCTAACTGACCTTCATTCTGGCATGATGTAACAAGCTGTAAAATTTTGCCACATAGGGGAGGGAATGGCTTGGTCGAATTATCACAAGACTAATCATCCAGAGACTCTAGTAATGAGCTGGGACCAGGGTTCAAATTCTGCCATGGCAGGTGGAGGAATTTGGATTCAATTAAAAATCTGGAGCTGAGAGTCTAATGATGACCATGAAATCTGTATGGAAAATCTACCTGGTTCACTAATGTCCTTTAGAGAAGGAAACTGCCATCCTTACCTGATCTGACCTATACATGACTCCAGACCCACAGCAGTGCTGTCTGAGCAATAAATATGGCCTAAGCAGTGACACCACATCATGTGAATGATTAAAAGAAAAGCTACACTGTGCTAAGTAAGTTAGACTGTCAAGCAAAAACGTGGTCTGTGGCTGACAGGATCATTGTGGTCCTCGACTTATATGCAGTGGGCCTCCTCTCAGGCTAATATCTCCCAGTTTGCTGTTCACAAGTGTATTTTAAAAACCATCAAGTCTAATTATCCTAAGCGATCCATATCACTGATGCTAATGGACAGAGTGAAGTAGGATGACTGGATTGGACTTTTCCCAAATTGCGGATGACCCCAGAGGGAAAAAGGGTCAGAGACTGAACCTTCAGGTCCTTGCATACTCAACAACTTGATTGAAGCATCTTTGTTAACAGAAAATTAGTTAATGATCTGACCCATGTGAGACCAATAAGCCTCATTGATGATCTGTACTTGGTTTTCTGGCGGCAGTCAACACTTCACGTTTACTCTCTGCCAAAGCTTTGTGTTACCTTTGCTTCAGTAAGGAGATGAAGTCAGTTTTTGACTGTGTGACAAAAGATATTTCCTCCTGATCTAGCCCATGACTCCTGTCTCAAATTGATTGCCCACCATTTCTGTGACTGGCTATAGGGCCTTGATGCCAACAGAAATATAACTGAGCAGACGGAAACTGTGCACATGCATCACTGTTGCTGGGCTGTTTGGACGAAGTTTATAGTTACCACTTACTGTGTTTCTGGACTTCAAAACAGAGGAGCAAGAGCTTCAAATTGGTCAAACTGGTCCCTGACAAAAGTGTATTTTCTCAGTCTTGAAAATTGCAATGGACTCAGCCTTTTGTGGCGTAAAATCCAGATTTCCACTGACCTTTGGATGTACAATATTTCCTGATTTCTATCTTAAATGACTTGATTCTTAAGGTTATGTCTATGCCTCCTCATTCTTGATTCTGCCACGATAGACTTCCCCGCAGCTACTTTATTGAATCTGTTAATCTTTTAAAACCTTGATAATCATCAAATCCCTACAGTGTAAAAGCAGGCCGTTTGGCCCAAGAAGTTCACGCTGACCCCCTGAAGAGCGTCCCATCCAGACCCATCCCCCACACCTTACCTATAACCCCGCATTTCCCATGACTGCACATCCCTGGATATCATGGGCAATTTAGCATGGCCAATCACCTAACCTGCACGTCTTCAGACTGTGGAAGGAAACCAGAGCACCGGACGAATCCCACACAGACTCTGGGAGAGTGTGCGGAGCCTGGGCAGAGAGCCAGCTGAAGGTAGAATTGAACCTGGGTCCCTGGTGCTGTGAGGCAGCAGTGCTGATCATTGAACCACTCTGCTGCTCGGAAGTGATAAGGTGATAAGGTCACCTTTTAAACCTAAAACACAAGGGAATGCGATCTAAACATATGCAACCTGTCTTCATAATTTAACCCTGTAAAACCTGGTATGTTTCTTATTAGAGATAATGGGAACTGCAGATGCTGGAGAATCCGAGATAACAAAGTGAGGAGCTGGATGAACACAGGCCTAGCAGCATCTTAGGAGCACAAATACTTTCTTATTATGCTGCTTCTATGTAACTTTGTGGTGACAAGAGACTAGTCCTTACTTTGTAACCCTGGTTGAAAACACAAAAGCAAATAGGTTCAGCCCATTCACTTGCTTCAGTCTGAATTATTTGGTTTCCCACCTTTTTGGATGGACTGAAGTTTACACTGTGCAATCTCTATTGCAAAATAACTCTGTCATGAGCTGATTGTTAATGTTGTAATTCATTAAATATTTGAACATGCTGTCAGTGGAAGCAAATTTTTGATCGTGAAAGCTGGGGATGAAACTGCGTGAACACTTAAGACTTGGAAGAAAGTTTTAGCTTTGAGAGGTCGCATTACTGCTGTTCAAACATTTCCCTCCTCCGAACGGGAAGGCAGTATCAAAGAAGCTGATAAAAAACAAAGAAAGGATGGAAGGAACAACTGCAAATTGTCAAGTTCATCAAGGAATTAAAAGGGATAACAATGAAAAGGGGTGGGTAGTTACAAGCAAAAAAAAGGACATTTGTCAATAAAAATCCCTAATTAGAAATTCTGTTATGCTGGGCACAAAAGCATAAACATTCACATAAAACATTGGTCAGTAAAGAAGGAATTTTTGCACACCGATGGATATTGTATGCATCTAGATTGATAAAAGTACAATGTGACTCCAGAATGAAGTCCAAATTGGCAAAACTGATCTATACTTAAGTCAGTAAATGAGAAGTTAGAAGGTATGCCAGCATGACAGAATTACCCGAGGAGTCTCCTCTAAATATATTGATTTACATTCAGCATCTATTTTAGATGGGATATGGAATTGGCAGTGTAATTTCTCTGGTCATGCCAGTGTCAGAAAATTAAGCTGCTTACTCTAGCCTATGGAAGGTTAATGGTCGCTCAAGCAGAGGTCAAGTGGTCATTTGAGAGAGAGGCTTTGCTGTATAATTGAAAATGGCAGAAAGATAAACCATAAAAACCATGTCCAACCATGTTGCACATTTCTCATCTGCTGTCTGAGACCTTAATACAGTCCATCTGGCATGGAGCAGAAATAGTTCTGAAAAAATGATTTGCTCAATAACTCTGTCAGTCAGCTGACATTATTTGCTTGAGTGAAGGTGAATTACATTTAAGTGAGAGAACAATATGAATTATTTTTTCGAAGTTTATTTAGCTGGCAATAGATTGAAAGACATTTAATATTTCATCATTCTCCATTAGCGTACGGATCTTACTCATGTTTTTTTCTCTACTGCAGGGTTACTGTGAAAAATCTCACACAACACTCTGCTCCTCATGTTGAAAGTGAAATATTCGATCACTTTGTTTCTCTTGACATGCATGTATTGACATACAGGAAGAAGCTATTTAACCTGTTATGTCTCAGCTGGGGATGGTTTCATACTGGAATTTTTAAAAATAGAACTGATGAATGAGTACAGTACTGAAGGAGGCCATTCAGCCCACCAAATCTGTGTGGCTGTCAGCAAGACAATCTCAGCTAGTCCAATTTCACCACCCTTTCCCCTTAGCCTTTTAAGATATTTTCCAAATTCCTTTTGGTTGAATCTGTCTTCACTGCATTTTCAGTTCCTAACTCCCAGCTGTACAAAAATGTTTTTCCTCATGTCACCGATGCTTGTTTTGCCATTCATCTTAGCTTGCATTTGCTGGCTCATGACTGTTTCACCGAGGGAACCATTTCTCCAAATATTCTTTATCTAAATCTCTCAAGGTTACGAACACCTTTGTCAAATCCCTTCACAGTCTTCTGTTCTTTAAGGAGAACAACTCCACCTTCTCCAATGTCTCCACATAACTGAATTCTCTATTCCATGGAATCATTTTCATGACTCCTTTTCTGCATCCTATCTAAAACTTGCACTTCCTTGCCAAATTGCAGTGTCCACAATTGGACATAAAACTCATGTTGACAGCGTTCAGTAAAGGTTTAGTATAGTTTCCTTGCTTATGTACTCTGGGCTGCTGTTTTAAAAGCCCACAGACTTGTATGCATCTTTAACACTTTCAACCTGCCCTACCACCTTCATCGCTAAGTGAACCAGTATCCCAGGTCCTCTGTTGCTGCATCCTATTTGGAATTGTACCCTTTATTTTGTATTGCTCCCGTCATTCTTCCTATCAAATTGTCTCACTTTTTCACTTTTCTGTATTGGAAGGATTTATTTTCCGTCAGAAATCTATTCTACAGTGATATTTGCAAAATTAAAGTGTGTTGGGCCTCACTATTATGCTTACGACCTAATTATATTCATTGTGGTATAATGGAGAAACGACAAAAGATGAGCTTCTTTAACATGTTGAACACTACATCCAAGGTTTCTATATGTCCTCCAAAGATTGCTTTGCAAAGGGGCCTTCTTTATTATATATTTTTGATTGTATTGACCTCTTGATGTTTCCGTACTCTAGGCGATATTATAAAGAAACTGATGGAATGAAACTCGATGTTGGAGCTTACATGAAGGCATTGGAGGTATTCTGATGTTTATGCTTCCTTTTCTGTTCTCCAAGTACAATGGTATTGGCTAATGTAATATTATGCCTCAAAGTATTCAATTTGTTTAGTGTTCTCTTTATTCATGTGATGTGTGTTTCATTGCCCATCCCAGCTGCCCTTGAAAAGAGGTGGGCAATAAATGCTGGTGTTAAATCAAAAATGTAACCAGATCACTAATTAGAAGCAGAAATATGTCATATTTAAAAGTTCAGTGGCTCCAAAATTTGAAGATATGCGATGCAGAATATGACGAATGGGTAAATGCCCTGTAAATTACCAAAAACGATTAAAATCAAAACTGTTCTTAATGGACTCCTTGATTATGTTTAATTAGTTGCTATCCTTTGTGAAATGTGTTTTTTCCTTGCTTGCTATGCTGCTTCCAAATTATCTGTTCGCACCCCATTTTGAAACAACATTGAGGTATGGTTTCAAAGATGCCATTAAATACTTCTGCCAAAGCCCTCAACTGTACGGCGCATTACAGATGAACACACCTGTACCTGGGCTGAAATTCAGATATGTGCATACTAGCTAGAAATAGGCACCCCTAAGCTTTCCTCTCTTCTCTCTTCCCCACTCCCACACACTACTCCAATACCCCTGTCACCATCCTGATGGAGGTCAGCTCATTCGGTGAGAACTGAGAATAGAATGAATTCAACACTTTCCTTACCAGTGCAGCTCTGCTACTTCCAGATAAAGTCCGAATAGGATAGTCTTCAGTGGAACACCATTGACTATTCAAAAGCAGGCATTGTATGTTAGGGCAGTATATTTCTGTATCCGTGCTGATATCTTGATAATAACTCAAAATCTACTCAAGGGAGAGAAAAAAAAAACATGTTTTGAGAAGACGCGGGTATAAGGGATGGTACTAGTTCATGGCAGGGATTATGTTATTCGAGATGTGACAGCCCGGTACTATTTTTTTAAATTGTTGTTCCACTGTCGGAAGCAGAAATCGTGTACTCTTCCTTGGATAACTCTACCAGGAATTGAGGTGAAATCTAATAATAAAGCTGTCAGAGTTAATTGGGTAGAACTTGAGGCTGGAAGGCTCCAACGAATTCTTCACCACAGAGGACTTTTGAGGCTTCGTTATTACAATATTCAAGGTTCAGATATGCAGATTTTTTTTTGTCAGTAAGAGAATCGAGTGTCATGGGGAAAAGACAGCAAATTGGAGTTGAGGATTATCAGATCTGACTGAATGGTGGAGCACGCTCAATGGGCTGAATGGCCTACGCTGCACCTGTGTTTTATGCTCTTATTATACACCCATAAAATGTCACAGCCATGAAACAATTTTCACTTCTCATCGTTTAGCAGTTCTGTTTTTGCTGGGCCACCTTTCTTAAAAGGAACTCTGAAGTATAGAGGGGAAAACACTGCGTGATACCGTTTTAAAATGGAACCCGGATGATCTGTGACAATTCCAACAGCAAAATTCAGTTAATTATCAGGAAGTTATGGAAAGTACAGGGGAGCATTGAAACTGTTAATACGTGACAAAGAGACTGAGAAAAGCAGGTCA
Organism: Stegostoma tigrinum; assembly: GCF_030684315.1. NCBI lineage: Eukaryota > Metazoa > Chordata > Chondrichthyes > Orectolobiformes > Stegostomatidae > Stegostoma > Stegostoma tigrinum. The sequence continues at coordinate 30,525,564 of NC_081373.1, forward strand.
TTAAAACCAACTCTTAAAACATGTTATAAACACATACGGCACAATTTTCCCCTCTCTGGACATGGTGAGAAGGACAAACAATTGGGCAAATTGTTCCAGGAGAGATACTTATCCCTTCTGGGTATCAGTTGGGACTTTCCAGCAATTCAGGCCCTTAAGTGGGCAATTAACTTATGCTGAAAGCTAACCCTTTCCTTTCCCTCTGATCCTCCTGATGAAGAAGAGGCCTACCTTCTTGCTGCTGTATCCCTTGAAGAACAGACCTCTGTCAATAATCTTTAGGATTCAGAAGCTATTGTCCTGTGATCGTCAGGCAGTTTCTGGTGAGGTGGGCCTTCAACGTTGAGGCCTGTGATTGAACTGGAGTCTGGTCAGTTCTGAACAAGCTAATGCTCAATCTAATCCAGTGAGCTTTCTCGCTGGAAATGTGAATCAGGCACCACTGAACATGCCTGCTCACACACTTAGATTCCAAAATGGAAAATCTCTGCCACAAAATGTGAACGATTTACTTGGGAAAGTGCTGAGCATATTGAGGACCAGAGTTGATACCTGGAAGAATTGCATATTGATGACAGAGAACCTTGACCAGTGATCAAAACCAAAGACACAAGCCAGGAAATTTTGCAAGGATAATGTGATAAGAAATGGCAAGGCACCATGGCAAGTTGAATTAATAGTAGAGGTTACTGAAGCGTCAGAGTGGCTTGGAATTTTTAAAAAAATGTTGCCTACACAATCTACAGCATTAGCATCATCGCTGAAGATCTCCCCAAATCTCCTTTTGTCTGTCAAAGAAACCTGGCTCAGTAGGATACAAGATAGCATGGTGAAATAGCTGAACAATTCAAGTCAGAAAGATTGTTCTCGAAATTAAAAAATTCTGGAAAATTAAATCGGAGCTTTCAGACTTCTCAGTGTGACTTTGGCGAAGATAAAGGAGGACAAAATGCGATCCGTCTTTTTAAAAAATCGACTTACAATCTGTCCAAATGTCCATTGCCCATCAGGATGGTCTTGGCTCTGCACCTCTTCCTGGAAAAATGACCTGAACCATTTTCAACCACCTGCACCCTCCTCTGCCTGGCTATGCTCATCCTCATTCTGAAAAATTTCTCCTTTAACTCCTGTCACTTTCTTCAGATCGAAAGTATGGCCATGGGAACGCACATGGGCCCTAGCTTTGCCTGTTTCTTTGTGTGCTGTGCAGAACCAATCTGATTCCGATCCCTCCCAGTAGTTCTTTCTGTGGTGCATTGATGATATCATCTGAACTGCTTCTCTCCCGTCTGGAATTGGAAGAGTTTATCTATTTTGCTTCCAATTTCCGTCTTTCTCTCAGCTGATCCATCTGACTTCTCCCTTACCTTCCTCAACGTATCTGTTTCCATTTCTGGGGATAGGCTGGCCACCGGTATCCGTTACAAACGCACAGACTTCCATGTTTACCTTAACTATACATCCTCACACCCTGCTTCCATAACGACCTTATCCTACAACACCTCATATATTCCATCTAAGTACCTTTAATAACCATCAGAATTCAACATTGACAATTTCAGAAGGTGAACACCCTCCTCCTTCATTACCCTTTCCCCCCATACGCCTTGTTCCTGTTCTGCATGGGTTTCTCCCAGCATAGCCAACACATTCAGCTATTTATACACAGCATTCCTGCCTTGCCTTGTCTTTATCTGCTTTGTACCCTCAACCAGAAATACCAAGCTCATATTACTCCTGCCTTGTTTTGCTGTTTTCAGCTGACAAACAGGCAGGAAGCTTGTTATTGTTGGAGCATCCCTCCGTCAATTAAAGAGGGATTCCCTTCACTTGGGGTCTTGGCACAGTAAGTTGAGGGCAGTCTCCGGTACCAGCCCACGGGCTTGGACATGATTTATCAGCCGCTCAGGGGAGTCAGAATCTGGATGCTACCCATTCAAGGGGTAAGGAGCCAAATGTCGGGCAGCCCTCCACCCATCTTGATTCTTTTTGCCCATATGTTGGCTGTTTGTCTCCTGGAATGAGAGAAAGACGAGTATGATGGGAGATGAATGTGGGTAGCACAGCTGTTTCTCTTGATGCAAGTGAGGAGGTGTCCCAGGCAAGCAAGTAGGCAGTGCACAGGACAGGCAGGGGAGTGAGGAAAGATGTTGCAAGCAATGGTGGGAGTGGCAGAGCATGAGCCTTAGTGGGAGGTGGGTATAGGAGCAAAGATAGAATGAGTGTGAAGATTCGAAAAGAAGATAATGCCTGTTATGCTGGGCAAACAGAGAAGGACATTGGTGCTGGCTATTCTTCCTGAAAGCTGAGAACACTTTAATCTGGATGGTAACCTCAGATCAGGCTGACATGCTCCAGTGTCATGGCCTCCACTGCCAGTCCTGGGGAAAGGGGAATCTCTTGTTTGTTCCACATTGTAAAGCAGGGCTACCACGCCTCTAAACTCGGGCACCAGTATCCCCTGTTTGCCAAGTCCAGGGCAATGTCAGGAACCATGCAGGGCAGCTCCAGATGGACAATGCTTGACCAGTTTCTGGGAACAGCATGTAGTAAGATGTGGCTAGACTCAGGATGACTTGAAGAAAGCCGTTGGGGCAGGATATGAAGTTAATTCGGTGTGTTTAGTCAGGTACAATGAGAAATCTTGCTTCGCCTGACGCTGAGAATCCCTTCAAAAAAAATCATGAAACTTTTAGTTAGCCCAACAAATGTAAGATTCAGCCCAATGTTTTGAGTCCAAAATAAGTTCTTCGGAGCCTCATGTCAGCCAAACTAATATGTTATAGGGAAAATGCTAAAATCTGTTATTGATGAATTTATAGCAAACAGTCACAAAATGCTGATACAGTCAACCAGAGTCAACATAATTTTGTGAAAAAAAATTGTGTTTGGCTAATGTATTTGAGTGCTTAGAGAATTAAGAATTACTGTGGATAAAGGTAAATGAGTAGATGTCGTGTATTTGGATTTCTAAAATATATTTGAGATCCCACTTTAAAAGCTACTAAACAAAATAAGAGCATCAGATAGAGGTTCAGTTAGCCAATAGGAAGCCGAAGGCAGTGATAAATTTTTAATTTTCTGTTTGATAAAGTGCAACTTGTGGAGTATCAGAAGGGGCTTCGACTCTTCACAATGTACATGAACACATGGATGAAGGGGCCAAGTGTATAATTGCCAAGTTTTGCTGCTGTCACTAAGTTAGGTAGGGAAGTAAGTCGTGAAGAGCACAAAAAGAACCTGCAAAGCTATGGATGGATTAGAAGACTGGGCAAAAATTTAGCAGGTGGAGAATAATGCAAACTTGTCCAATTTGACAGGAAAAATAGAAAAGAAATGCATTCCTTAAATCTCAGTGGCACTGAGACATCTGAATGTGCCTGTGTACAAATCACAAAGTTAGTACATGTCACCAAAAGTGATTTGTAGGGCAAATGAAACACAGTCATCTATTGCCTGGGGAATGGCATGTGAAAGCAGGAAAATTTGATACAGGACACTGGTAAAACCATATTAAGAGTACTGTGTACAGTTTTGCTCTTGCTTAAAGGGTATAACTACATTAGAAGCAGTTTAGACTGATTCCTTGGGATTAGGGGATTATTTTGAGGCAAGGTTGGACACCCAGAGCTTGTACCAGTGGCGTTCAGAAGAATGATCCTGAGGAGACTTGATAGGATCTGCCAAGATACTTTAATTTGTGACTCCTGAATTAAAAGTAAGGTGTCTCCGTTTTCAATCAGAGTTTTGGAGAATATTTTTTAATCTGTCAGAGCATTATTAATCTGTGGATTTATCTAGCTTTGAAATCAATGGAGGTAGAGTCATTAAATTTTTTATGGGTAAATTAGATTCTTGATTAGCAAAGAAGGTTATCAGAACAAAGTTAAATTGAGGTGCTATGACCCACTTCAGTGACCCATTTCAGTAACCCACCATAAATTTAGCCCTGCTATTGCCAAAGTCATACGGAATGTTAAAGTTTCTTTTTCAATATGCACAGTACCCCATTTTTCCTGACTTTCAGACCAGAGTTGATTTAAAAATCATGGACCAGGTATCTGTATTAAACAAAAGTTAGTATTTATTATAAATAGTTAGACTATAGCTGCAAATAGACAAAGTTGAAGATCTCAGATACTTATTAAAAGTATAAAACCACAGGATTCCATGGTTTAGAACAAGGATTCTAAACTTTATATTGCAAGCTGGAAAGTAAAACAATCTGCAAGATATTTACAACTTACACATTTAAGACTAACATGAAGTAAATCTGAGTTAACAGGTAATTTATGGTTGAACATGGCGAACTGCATTTTAAATGGATGCTGCTGTTGAGATTATCCCCACAAAGCTAAGACTGATCCCTACCCTACTATTTATGACATTATGGATCTGAACGTCTAATTAAAATTCTTCCTGTTTTGCAGAGGATCTCAATTTCAAATTTTCATTTTGAAGATCCAGCTTTGGAAACTCCCTCATAGACTCTCTGACTCAGACCGCCCAACAGCTGCTCTCATCTTGGTAGTTCAGTTGTTTCTCCCAATCTTCTGGAGGATTCTTCAGGATTTTTGAGACCATTCCCATGCATCTAATCACTGACACAATTCCATCTTTTATCAAGCTGGCTTTGTTGAGCTGTCACTGAATTTCTCCAAGCTAAAGTCTTTCTCGGCGACATCAAGCAAATACTGTTTGTGGGTTTCCTTCACCCCTTAAGCTGCACTGAACTACTGTGCAACTACTCCCTTGGACCTTTCTAGAGCCTTAACTCTATGAATTCACTTCTTTTGTATGAGTATTCCCTCCATTCCAACTGCAATTCATCCTGGACAGATGAATTGAAACCAGAGAACCTTCTTAACCAAACCCATCTGCATAAAGCTTAGGAAACAAAACTGAAATTGCTGGAAAAGCTCAGCAGGTCTGGCAGCGTATGTGAAGGATTAAACAGTTAATGTTTTGGGTCCAGTGACTCTGCCTCAGAACACCGGATCCGAAACGTCACCTCAGTTTTTTTCCTTCGCAGATGCTGCCAGACCTGCTGAGCTTTTCCAACAGTTTCCATTTTGTTTCCTGATTTACAGCATCCGCAATTCTTTTGTTTTCTATTCCATAAAGCTGAGCTTGATCTGAGCTATCCTTAGCCTGACCTATCCCTCCTGTACAATATTTTCCTTGATCTGAATAAGTAAATGAGGTTTACTGTCTTTAAGTTCACTGAATACTTTTAACTATTGCTGTTTAAACCCTAAAACAAACAATCCCTCCGGACTGTCGTTACTGAAAGCAGTATAGACACGATGGTTGAAACCTTCTACAGAGTGGTGATCACTGTTCTCTTGTTATTCTGTTCCCATGGTGTACGTTGGGACCTAAGTCCACATTTCTCACCAGCACTTCCAAATTCAGAAATGTTGGGCAATCTGAAATCAAAATGGTTCCTCATACCGCAGGAAGGATGGGAAGTCAAATAAAGCCGCCTTTTTCACAGCAGAAGATGGTGTATTTTGTTGAGTTACTGTAAATAGTTGTGTCCTACAATTACTCATCATCCCATGGATGGTATTTCTTTGTGTATTGTGAAGACCTGACTAACTACAAGACCCACATCACCACCAATAGTTTTAAACGGTATTTGAGGAAGAGGAACCTATAGGATCATGGACTAAATCAAAATCTACGACCAAATAGGACTGCACTTTAAAGGAACCATCTTGTATGATGAGCTGAATGGCCTTGTTTTGTGTTTTAATTTCAATTATCTAATATTGTATGTGTGTGAGATCTATAGTATACTGCAAATACACCGCTAAGATTTAATAAACATGAAGAATCAATCTCAGCAAGATCAACATATATTTTTTTCCCTCCTCCAATACATTACCTGAGGGTCATTTAGCTTAGATGATTATTGTGCTTCAGAATACAGAAAAGTACAGAGTTTGATTAATGTTCCAGCTGAAGTGGACTTTTTGCTCTGTCCCATATTAAAAGCACGATACAAGCATAGTTTAAAAATGATCAAGGATACTACGTGGAGAAGTAGCAGCATGCTGTCAAATTTACTGCTCCAAATCATCCCAGCCTAGTCAGTAATAACATCAACTCCAGAGCTATGCTCCCTCTGCTGATGGATATAGAATTGTACAATGAGCCACATGCATCACATTTTCATGAATTTTCATGCCAGAAACAACATTTGATACCCCTTTATTTTAATTTATATTTGTGTTATTTAATTACTCATAACCTGAGAAAATTAAAAGGAAAGGCAGTCCTGCTAATGGAGTGAATGTCAGGCTAAAAAGGATAAAAACTGGAATGCCCCATTTTCTCATTTCTGTCACTCCTGTGATACATGAAACATAACATTACTGTACCTACCTTGCCTGTAAATAGATATCTGTACTTAGGTGCATCATCACTTGGATAAAATGATTCTTTGGGGCCAACATTTTTTGATCAAGTTTCTGAACTAAAATGCAGAGTGACCCAATTGGTATTGGAATGTTACTGCTTCCCCAAAAAAATAAAATCCCTTTATTTCAAAAACTGGAATCAAAATAGTTTTCATATTTTGTAGATTTAGCCATCAATGATGCTACAAGAAAAGTTTAAATTAACCAGAATTTTATTGCTGTTCTTAGGTTGTTAAAAATCCAAATGTGTAGTTGTCTTTAGTATAGAGTTATGTTCTGCCTTGAAGTTTCAGGTGCCTTTTTCTCTCAAGAACTACATATGAATTGGAAACCATTTGAAACAAATTTTGTTTTTGATTTACAGTATCCTTTTTTGTTTGGTTTTTACACATGAATTTGATTTTATTTTCATTCCATCCCAGTATGCCTGTGATATCGAAGCCGAAGTGATAGGAAAACCAGCAAAAATGTTTTTCCTTTCAGCTTTATCTGACATGAGCTTAGAGCCAGATCAGGTAAGAGCAAGTCTTTCATGCCAGATACTTGTTCTGTTATCTGTTGAGTAAATATAACTTGTTTAAATTGTTTCTTGTCATTTTGGTTCACTTGATTTGTCAAATGGCTACGGATTTTTCTTCCAGGAATTGTTAGTTACAGCTTAAGTTGAATGAAATACAAATGTTACAATTATTGCTGCTTGTATAGCAAGTGACAATATGACTAATTTTGAATGTTCATGAAGATAATTAAGTATAAAATAAGCAGACTTTTCCTTCTGATAACTTGCAGCAGTGGAAAGAAATCTAACTTGTGTCATTCTCTTCTATTCATTTTAGATGCTATTCTTAACAGTATAAATTATGAATCCAAAAGCCATAGATCTGTAGGTTAACATCAGCTTTGCTTTAACCATACGTTGGACCCCAGAGGATAATGTGCAATTGTGAATTGAATGTAGATTCATATGTGACCATGCACCCTGAATTGAAGCTTAATTAACTGTGATTTATAACTTGAAATACATAACTTTTTGTTTATTTTCTGCATAAAGGTTGTTCTTATTGCCTTGCAAATACAGAGACTTAACAAATATTTAGTCTTATTTCCGGTTTACAAATAGAGTTAAATGGACAAAAAACTCAGCTAGAGGCTGATAGCAATTGAGAATGACAGTGCTGTTGATTTAAAAATTGGGTATTAATATTTCATAAACTTCCATCCGATACTGAGCAGTGGACTACTTGGAGGAGTTCATTTCTTAGCAGTAATGTATTGGAATGTATTTTCTCTTGTGTGGCAGCCTTCCCTCCAGAATGACAGTTTGCACTGTAGTGGCCAGCCCTGGGTTGGTAACCACATCACGTGCCCTTTCCACGTGGCAGTTGTTTTGCATTTGTTACAGAGGAAAGCTGCAAGGGTGCTCGATTTGCTGGCCTGTGATTTTTCTCTGGGCTGTTTTCTCAGCCAGCTGAGCTTTTCATTCCTGTTTGTATCCTCCTGTGCCCTCCCTGATATATGGCTTGCAATGGTCATAGCATCACCTAATGTCTGCTACTGCACTGTCATTCTCAATTGCTAGTTGTCACTATCAGTGTCTTTATAGCAATGTAGTGGATACCTTGAAGGCCATGACCCAGTGGTCAGTTCATTGTATACCCAAACTCTATCTGTACAATCGTCACCCATCTGATACATATAGTTGAGCTGCTAGTGCAAGCGATTGATTTAGTAATGACTGGGTGGCAACACCACACTTCAGAACCTTTGAGTTGCTGACCTTGTACTGACATGAGATGCCAAGCATACATCTGAGACAACAGAGATGAAAATTGCTCAGCCTTTTCTCTTGCCTAGCACAGGGTGTCCGGTTCTCACCTCTACGGAAAAGGGCACTGATGATTCAGGTTCACAAGGCTTTCAGTTTGCTATTATGCCAGGTTGTTCTAATTCTACATGCTGTTGTTCAGCTTGGGCTCAACAGCTGGAGCTTTTGCAATGTATGTGTTTCTTCAGCATCAAGTGATAGATTTCTGGTGATTGTGGTGCCTTGACATATGAAGCTATCTCTATCCTCTAAACATCACTTTGTCACATTGTTGATCGATGGTGGAATGGCAACATCCTAGATCATGGACATGTCTTCCTAATGCTGATGGTCAAACCAGATTCTTTATGAGAATTAGAAAGTACATTGATTTGGTAGTGTAAATGTTTGTCAGTATGGCTAGTTCATGTGCAATCCTTGGAATAGAACAACTTCCTGACGGGGAGGGAAATTTCTCATGTACAAAGCCAGAGAGGGAAATCAGGGTCATGCCACTTTTCTTATTTCCATATCCCTTATTCTCCCACCACATTTATCCCTCCTTGACATTTCAGCATTCAATAACTTCCATCAAGTACAGCATGACATGAGGTCTTTCAGTCCAATAAGTTTACAGTAGTGTTTTTGAAGAGAAATCCTAGAACACACACCTTGCACATGCCCCGAATACAATCAATTCTTTCCCTTTTTTTCCCTTTAAGTCTTTATCCAAATTTCTTTTGAACTCCAACTTGAAGCCCCATATCCATCATAATGTTAGAAAGGGAGTGCATTCCAAAGCTTAACCATTATTTGTGTAAAACTTTTGTCTTCATGTCACCTCTGGGTTTTTTGACAACCAATTTAGATTAAGTTAAATCTGGATCTTTAGATTGGGGCCGGTTTTTATATATTCCAGCTAACTATTCATAATTTTGTCCACCGGCATCAAATCCCTCCAGACTTCTTGGCTCTAGGAAGAACAATCCAAGATTCTTTTTAATCCCCTCATGCTTGAAACCATGCTAGGAAATATCTCCCAAACTCTCTACAAAAACCTTAGTATCCTCCGGTGCCCTGAATTGGGGTAGCACAGCATCGTTCAGGTTCAACTACACTTTTGTCCCTCTAATTATAAAACTCATTGCAAGCCCAGATTTCAGTATGATATATTTTAAAACCACAACTTGGTTATTCATGTCATAAAATCAGCTCTGCTTCTATGAACCTGTCCTTATGTCTCATTCAGATAGCAACAACTGCTAGGCCTGAACCCTATAAGTACCAAAATGATAATCCCATGTAAAAATCAGCATATGTTGAGCTCAAATTGATATATTCTATTGGTACAACTCCTGGTTTCATTTCTAAGTGTAAAAATAGCAAACCCTGCATTAATTTAGCACCAGCCAATTCACCTGCAGTAATGTGTTATTGCTGACCATGCTTTAATAGAGAACTTACACTTTGCATTGAGTGGTAACCATTTTCCCATTTTAAGTTAAAACGAACCACACTTACAAATGCACAGCATGGATTATATAGTAGGAAAGCAAAGTGTTACAGTTGCTACAAATGTTAAAAGTAAACAGAAAATGCTGGAAATACTCAGCAGGTCAGGGGACATCTATGGAGAAACAAAGTCAATTTTTCAGATCCATGATTCACATTGTTTCTGAAAGACATCTGTGTCTCTTTGCACAGAAGCTGCCAAATGAACTTGGCATTTCCATTTCTCAGCAAAACTCACCCCTCCTTTTGCCAGCCCTCCAAAAAGTAATCCGACTTCTTGTCGACATCTCATTCCATTTCAGCATGAAACCCAGCAGTAATTACCTGAGACCCGGCTTTACATTGGCACAACATCAAATATAAGAGATTATAAAAGATTTTTTAAAAGATTAAGTCTGAACAAAACACAAGCAACTTGCTGAGCCAAGAACTGATCATTTTTAAAAACAAAAATAATCTGTAGTTGCATCCCTTTTATCTGAGCTGCTTGTGGGCTTTGCACAGAGTGGCCATTGCCTGGGACTGCACTGAGACTGCTGTACCCAGAGCTAGCTAATTTGGGTGCCCTGTTCAGGACTCATGGTCATATCAGTGACAGTGGCCAGCGCTTCTGAATTGAGAAGCTCAATGCAGCCTGAGGTTATAGTCATCTAACACTTGCATAAAAGGGCAGTGCTGTGAGTAAGACAGAAGCTGCAAGTTGAACGTAGGCATCTGGAGGGCGAGTGGAACTCGTTCACCACTGTATGAGATGGCCACTTAAGACAGGGGCTGGTGCCTGAGCCCAGCTCTCCTGAAGACATGGGCCCTGGTGATTAGTGCCATGTGCAGCCTCCTTTCTTGGGCTCTGCTCCTGTGGGTAAGGCTGTACAGCTTGTTAGTTCTTGTATTTAAGTCGACAAGCTCTGTAGATGACCTGAAGACATTTAACAGCAGCAAACAGAAGAATATGTGAAAGAGTGTCACTGGCAGGACACAGCATGGTTTGAGCCCACGGTGGACTAATGGCTTCTGATGTTGCTCAAGGGCATTGCTGACTTTACCTGCTGTATTGTATTGGAACAAGGAGATCACATTGAGTTCAATGGGCAACTAGTTTTCTCCAACATCTTACATAGATGATCCCTGCTCACATGGTTGAATGCCTTGGTGAGATTGATGAAGGGTGTGTATAATGGCCTCTTTTGTCCCCAACATTTCTCTGGATTTGGAAGGTTATGGCCAGTTGTTGATCCTGCAGTTCTAAAACTGCTCAAGCTTTGGAGAAATGTTTCAGCTAAAGTCTGAAATCTGATAAGGGCACCAAAGACTAATACCTTTCCTACATTGGTCAGCGAGGAGATACCATGACACTTGTTACAAATGCAGCAGTGATGCTTGTTGTTGTACAAAGTCACAGTCTCTGTAACACACATCTTAATACACAGTCCCCTCCCTTCAACAGAAACGGGGGGCTGTGCAGACACCGCAGAAGTGTCGGTTTCCTGTGTCTGAATTCAGATACTGTGGCATCAGCACGTGGAACGTTGCGCATATCTTTACTAAGATACTTTTACAATGGTTCAATGTCCAGTTCTTCTGTGATAGATAAGTGTCACATTTCTGTGCTGTCCAGAGCTTCCATTATGACCATGTTCTCCCAAGAGTAAACATAGGGTTAGTGCTCAGCCCCGCTCTCCAACTATTTACTGCAGTCTGTGATGGTCTCCTTGCCTTTGCTTTCAGTGGATCCATTTTCTTTGCAAATGGATTGCTTTGATCCAGATGTCTGGATATTTTGACAGGGTTGTAAGCAATATTCATTGATACACTGCCTGCCATTCTTTTGGACTCTCCTTGAGTGGTTTTAAGCAAGTTGGAACGGTCTGAAGTTTCCAACTCTAATTCTGAGCCAGAAACATTCTCAGAAGGCACCAGTAAGTCAGATGTTTAACTTCCCGGCAAATTCCCAGAAGAAAAGAGACACTGTGTAACAGACTGGAGGGCAGGAAAGGAAGCATGGTACAAGACCAAAGGTAGGGCAGTGGAAGTAATAAAAGATCTGTCCTGAGGTGGTTTGGATGGCAGGATACTGAATATTGAATCATCCATGTGCAAGAAGTAGGTGAAAAAGAGGAAAACGAAAAAGAATCAACAGAAGGAAACTCATCTGAGCTGAGGTTACAAACTAAAATTATGGAACTGTGTCTGTAAGACTCTGGATCATCCAATTGAAAGATGAGGTGCTGTTCCTTGAGTTAGGAATGAGATTCACTGAAATATTATAGGAGGCTGAGAACTGGAAGTTCACAGTGTGAGTAAGGTGGAGAATTTAAATGACAGGTGACGAGAAACCTGCTCCCACACTTTCAGACTGAACAGCGGTGTCTGCAAAGCAGATAATCTATATTTGGTCTCCCAAGTGTGGAATAGGTCACAGTGCAAGAAGTGTATACATTCTTCTACACTGAAATAAATACAAGTACATCATTGTTAGACCTGGAAAGTTTTTTTAGGGCCTCAAACAGTGAGAAGAATAAAGATGTAAGGACAGAAGGGTGTCACAGGAAGGGGAGAAAGTGCTGTGAGTGACTGAGGAGTCAAACAGAGTATCCAAATCTCTGGGAATGCTGGAAGTGAAAAAGAAGCTGTGTTTTGAGGATGATATCTTGCTAATGGTGGGTAGAAATCAGTAATTCCTTCCGTTTTCAACTGAACATGGAATTCCTGCCAATCTATAGATTTTTAATGTTTAACTGTCTGGTTAATATTTCTTGTGGAAAATTACTGAAAGAACTCCACAGAGGCTAGTATGCCATCACCAAGTTACCCTTTTAATTACATGTGCATAGTGCTTGACACTGATCTGGCTTCATGAGAGCCGGCTCCTGCAGTGAACAGAATGTCTGACACTCCTGCTCATATCTGTCAGCCAAGGCTCCCTGATTATACCAGGTTAATAGCCCCACTCGGGGGAACCCTATTCTGAGGTTCACCTGGTTGACCTCAACACAGTCACAATAGTGACTTCTTTGTGAAGATGACTGTTTTGTCAAGGATAATTTGAGAGTGAGTTCAAACGCAGTGGTTCACACCAGATTTTCCATTGGTTCCCTGACTTAATGCCAAACTACTTCCTATTTAAAAGCAGATCAGATGCAAACAAACCCCATTATTGTTAGTGAAGGTCAAACCCAGCCTCACTGGTTGGAAACTGAGTTTGCAGCATTAAATTTTAAAGTCAAATATTTCTGCTCCCTCAGTCTACGATTAGTTTGTCTGATATCCCAATGGCAACCTGAAGTACTTCATTGACTGAGCATAACACACCATTATTGTGTGAAGGTATCTGTTCTTGAAAGAGCAATATTTACATTATTTTTTTGGACTACTTTATCCTCAGTTTTCCTATAGTGTGGGTTTTGCAAGGATCTGTGTATTTTAGCAGTAGGTTATGAGAGTCAAAAGTCAGCCTTTTTTTAAAAAAAAAGACATCTGGGAACATATGAGCGATCTTGGGCTCACCAATCTGTGGGTGAGAGTGGGTGTTGCATAATATGTAACCTTAGAGCATTGGTTCTTGCTGTTGGAGGCTGGTGTAAATCTGGTCGACTGGTGCTGCTAGGGTCTTTGGCTAGAAGTTGAATTTAAAGCAACCTCATTTTGGAATCTCTGTAAAGTGGGATCAGGTGACTTGTCACTCGCCATGGACCTAATGGGCTGAATAGCCTCCTTCCACACTGTAAACCTCTCCTCCTGTGATTCCATGTTACTTAAGTGATTCCAACAATTATTATTTCTGTAGGCTTTAATAAGAATGGGTGCAGATTTCCCCTGCCTGGTGTGGTACGTGTAATGGTCAAAAGCTGGGAAAATATGGAACAAATGAAAAAATCGAGATCTTAATGATGAGAAATATTTCTGCAATTTTCCTCTTAAGCTGCAAATGGAGAGTTCAGAATCTCACCACAGAGCAGCGACTGCCTGATTTCCATTCATTTATATCTCACTAAAGCCCCAACTCACATTGATATATCAAAGAACTCTCCTCTCCTTCCCTGAGAAACTAAATGGTGAAAATTCCTGACACGTTAGAGTGGGTACCTGCTAGCTGCAACTCTGCTAACACTTGTGCCAGCCATCGTGCAACTGCTGTTTAATCACAATACCCCTGTGTACTCCAAAGTCCCCCTCCTCGTCCTATGAGGATGCTGTTCTGAAGATGTGTCATATTGGACTTGAAGCAGTAACTCTGTTTCTCTCTCCACAGATGCTGCTAGACCTGCTGAGTTTCCCAGCATTCTGTGTTTGTTCCACTACACTCCCTCACACTTTGCCATCAGAATCAGTGCTTGACCACATCATTGTGCCTCCTCTTGGATCAACTCTCACACCCTTTCAGATTTCAACACTTCTCCATGGAGCTCAGAGTCATCTCACGCTTGCTTTTTCTGCCAGGTTGCTTTGTCACAGAGTCTCTCACATGGGTTTAAACAGGATGCATCTCAAGGTTTCTAGCTTGGTTTCTCGGCACCCGGTCACTTTGCACTTACTTGAAAGCTGCCAGTCTCTACCTAATTCACAAAATTTTCTCAGTGAACATTCTCTGACCTTGGCACTGACAGACAGACCTCTAGTCTCTGTGTGAGCTGCCACACTTTTTATCGCGCACTGGGTTTTTCGTGCCCCATTCGAGGCTGCCAACCTTTGGCTTGAGTGCCATTTAGAGAGAAAGCCAGGTGGCCCGTCACAATGGGGAGCACTGTGCTGTCAAAAGGTGGACATGTCACTGTATGGCACCTTGCATCACTGACTTCACAAATACAGCATGTTTGTGCAAGAAACACATGGCATGTGCTTCAAGCAAGTGGCAGCAGTGTGAAAGTGAAAGGGTGTCATCCTTAGTGGAATCAAGGAGGACTATGATCTGTCAGGGGATACCACCACAGTCAGTCAAGTCCTCTTCCCATTCCAGACCAGGAATTTGACCATAGTTAGTCAGGAGCTTGGTCTGACTTGAGCCCAGGGATTTGCATCCTGGAGAATGGGCCAGGACAAGTGCCCAGGACAAATTACAGGTAGGTCAGTCAGGATGTTGCAGAGACATCACTCTTTCTTTCTTTTTTTTTCGCGGGGTTTGGGGTGGGTGGGTGGGGGGAGATTAATTTTTACCTGCAGTGAGACAAAGGGAGTGATTAAGTGTAATAGAAATCAATGGAAGAACAGTGAGTGATGAGGCATGAGCAGTGCAAGTGGTGAGGTGTCCCCAGTGAGTGACTCAGTAGGAAGTGCAGAGGCAGGAAGGGCAAATAGTTTGGGAAGGTGGGGTAGATGAGAGCCATTGAGTGGTCAGAATGCATGAAATAGTGAGAAATACAGACAATGAGCCTTTGTGAGAGGTGTGTGCTGTGACAGAGTTAGAGTGAGTGGTAGCTGTTGGAGTGAGAGGCAACAGAGAGAAGAATGTGGCACTAAACTTCTGGTGACAAGAAGATTATTGACCTGCTTCCTGCACTGTTTGGCATCCCCCTTCCCTAGAGACAGGGCCTGTCCACAAAGTAGGGAGCAAGCTGTCATTTCTTCTTGATCATGCCCTCAGTGATGATAGTATAAGACCCCAGTTTGAGGGCCAGGCCCTGGCCAGCATTGTCTAGAATGGTGCTCAGTTGGGTTTTAAATTTGGCACCAGTGGTGTGACACCGTAAGATGAAGCTCTTTATTTCAAAAAATAAAATTTCCTTTTTAATATTTTCATATTTCCTTTCCTCACATTTGTATAATAAAGTGGCCTACAGCTGCAGTGGAAAGGGTATTGAATCTCCTAATCCTGAGGAAGAGGGTTGGTGGAATGGATAAACCTGTAGCAGAAACAGAAGAAGAAACCAGATAAATAAATTATTCAAAGGTGTAAATACTTTTTTATTAAATCAAACAATGTTTGATTGTGATTAGTGAGTAGCTGTAATCTGATGCTGATTGACCCTCAGTTAGTCCTGTTTATAAGTATAGGTTTGTAATAGCTCTTCAGAACTACAACATTTCATTCCACTGCATTCTCCTAAAACTTAATCTATTTCTTTTTCCTTCAAATATCATTTCAATAATAGAAGAATTTTTTCCCCCTTAGTTTCACAAATATAAAGAGGAGTTTTGTGCATAAAGTTGCTCTGATCAATATGATTGTGATCAATGATTCTTGCTGTCACATGTTTTTGAATAAGTATTCTGTTATGAAGGCAGTCCTGTTGCAAACAGTCTTTTCTCTGAAAGCTTGATATCAAACCTGGTTTTTATTCTTTTTAAGGGAGCCAAAAACTGAAGTTCAGAGCAACACTTGCATGTTGTGCTCCTCCCATCACTATCTTTTTAAAATGGCTTTTTAAACAACTTTTCATTGCAAAACTTTAAAAGTACTTGCTAGAGCTTTGCATTCTGAAAACATAAAGTGACCCCTTTAAATACATGAGGATATAAATCGCTATTGTTTCTTCTGGAGGATCCATCACATGTGTCTAACAGAAAAGTATTTGACCCTCTTATCAGGCATCCACTGATTTTGTGACCTAAAAATGAAACAGATGCCATGTGTTTCCCCACTACGACCCTTCTATTAGTCCTGAATGATGTTTAGTAAGTGAGGGTCTGTGTCTGTCATGTTGATGTAAGATTACTTGTTGCATCAATAGTATATCCTGCTTTGACCATCTTAAAATATTCCCTGCCAATTTAATCCTAAACCTTTTATAATGTAATCAGTGTGTTGCTCATAATAGAATCTGGCCTTTTATAATTCCAGGGATCTGAGTTTGAACACAACTCTTACTCATTTAATCATTATTTCTTCTGACTGCTCTAAGCAAAGTAAACTAATCTTAGATTCCATTTCCTCCTCTCTGCCCATCCACCCGGTATTGTCCTGACTAGTGCTTATTTTGTCAAGCCTGCTTAGAAATGCTATAAATTTGGGTGATGGGACAGGAAGTGACATGTTGATTTTGTGTCCAAACTGCTTAAAAGACAGTCTGCATTTTTTTAAGACCCATTCTGAAAACATTTCAGAGCCTCCTTTACAAGCAGTGGTACACTTTTCTCAATTTCACTAACAGCAAAGTAACAACGGGTGAAAACCATCAGACTTTATGCATCACAAATGGAAGAGAATTGTTATTAATGAGTTGCAGCTGAACAGAGGAACAAAGAGGAGCATTTCCTTTATTTGGATAAAACTCCCAGTGCAAGGCAGAGAAGGCCAGTGACACAGAGTCTGTTGACTGAGGACTAAGTTATGAGATCAGATTAAAAAAAATATAGAAATCATAAACGAAAACAGATCACTCATATGATACTAAATGTTAGTCAAGAGTGCTATTTAAGGTTAAACCTTTAAGGCCAGCAAATGAGTACAAATTGATGAAAAAAGTGAGTTTAGAATTGATATGAGGAAGCACTTCATGCAGAATGAGTGTGTGGAAGATATTTTCAGAAATTGGAGACAACTTATATGGAGGTCATGAAACACCCTCTCATTTACAATTTTGTGATGAATTTAAAATAAGGGATATCGTGAAGAGTAGAACTTAGGCCAGACCTGGTTTACACTTAATTACTTTTCCTACATGTTATATTTACTAATTGACAAAGTTTGGCTTCTTACTTAAGAATTTGAACAAAGAAGAAGGAATTTTTGCTTGATCTGAATTAAAACTTTTCTGCCTGCCCTATTTGTTAGGAAATCATGTGTTTTGTATCAGCTTGTAAATTGTGGCTAAAGATGGGGATAGTGATCAGTGTACTTTTGGTGCAAATTCACTGGTGCACTATGGGACTAGTGGTATGCCACAATTAAACCTGTTGTTTTTTCTATAAATATTAAATAAATCTTTTAGTCAGTGACTTCTATACTTTTGCTCACATTCTCATTCCCTGACTTCAGTACATGTCTGTGGCCTTATTTTGTTCATAGGAGCATTAAGAAAGCAAAAACTTGCCACACTTTAATTGCATGATTACATTTCAAAGTAAGTAGTCTGAAAATTACTGTTGGTGAATAATGTAATATTGACAAAGGGACACCAGGGAATGACCTTAAATGAATGGAGTGAGCTCGTCAAATTAAGTTGTGGATGCACTTAATCTATAGCATGATGAAAATGCACAAGGTCATCATGAACCACATCTGGTTTTGAGAAAGTACTGATTACAGTTAAAGTTACTTTTGCCTGAGGTCTGAGAGGTCTCAACCCTAAAATGTTCTTTGTTACAGGAGAAACTTTGTCTATGCCATATGTTATAAGCCTGGAAATGCTAGATCTTGTCAGTGAGTGGAATGTAAGAAAGACCTCCATTGTATTAGTGTACTTTATTCTTTGCAACTATGCAATAATTTAAACTGGCTCCATGAAAATGTTGAGTCAGAAACCCCTTTATTAGTATGAATGTAGTTTGAAATGCTTTAAGTAAAAGTAGCTGATTTTGACATTGATGAAGATTTCAGAATTTTATCAGGGAGGCCATTGCCTTATAGCACTGATATTCTAACAAATTACTGTACTATTTATTAGTCAATTTAGCAGTAATTTTCATGTATTTTCCCGCAAGCAGTTGTGACATATGAGTGTAATAGACCAAAGGAGACACATCATTATACTATATTGTAACATCATTCCACCTTAGAGATGGCATACCATTCCCTAAAGTGAGCAGAAGCGTGCTTGGCAGACTTGTGTTTTCAGACTTATGCTGTTTATACAATATAGAACACTTAATTTTCCCACTGGAAGGACGGAAAAACCATGTGTCATTCCAAATTACTCTAGTACTGATGAACAAGCCCACTAGATTTAGATTGACCAAAGCAATAGTGGAACTGAGAGGTTATACCCATCAGACTGTTTTGATTACGCACAAGGCTTTTTTTTCTGGTAAAGGAAAGATTTCGAGTTGATTTAAGATTTTGAGGGTTTAATACGGTAGATGAGTTGATAACTCCACTTGGAGGTAATACCAGAATTAGGGATCATAAATATAAAGTATTAATTCCAGTATAAGACAAGTATAAACACGATAGAAAATCAAAAAAAAAGTATTTTCATAGAGAATGGTTAAAATATGGAAATCACCTTGACAAGAAGTGATTGAAGCAAATAGAATGGATACGTTTAAAGGGGAACTAGATAAACATCAGACCAAGTAAGTTTTTAGACCAGTATATTGAGGATACAGAAAGGGGGCATGTGCTTGTCGCAATGAATAGCTTAAATGTTATGCAATAATTTTTAGTAGGCTGTGGCAATTGAATAATCTAATCTTGTTGCTAAATGAGATTCTTAAGGTTTTTACCTCAATTTGGTGCTCATATTCTACAACTCTTAACTTGGTAATTGAAACTAAGTTGTTGGTGGCATAACTTAGCTGGGGTTATAAAATTTTCACAGGTGCTAGTCAGTATTTTGAGGTCAAATGTACTTTTCCCATGTGAACTGAGACATTGACTGACATCTAATTGCAGGCTGACTGATTACCAAAAGTCTTTTAAGATGGAAAGGCCCGAGGAGATGCAAAGGATTTTTAACAGAAGCTTAATGGAAAGAGTTTGCTTGATTTTGGTTCATTAGGTCATTTGGCTGTATTTTTGTTTCTGTGCGATACTCTTTGTAAAGAAGAATTGAATAACAGGAGATCTGTTATAATCCTAAACATTATCAAGCATTGGCGCTTCTATTAGTGAATTGTCTTATAGACTAAAAGAAATGCTGTAATGTTTGCACTTGTGTGTTCGGTTTGATGTCATGTTCGAGTATTTTGGTGAAGCAGGAACTTTACTGAGCGTAATTCATATTATCTGCATGCCAGAAGAACAAATCAAGTGTTGGGATTATTATTTAAGGCCCGACATTGTAAACAATATGATTTGAACTGGTTGGAAATCCCTCATGAGACATCAAGACCTGGAATAAGCCAAATATTTAATCAGTGACAAGGAGTTTGGGGTGCTTTTTTTGTGAGTACAAGAAGCTATATTAATTTGCTCATGGCTACAATGGGCATAAGATGTATATTTTTCAGGCTCCGTAATGAACTGCTATAACTTACCGTCACTGTTCACCCAGATAACTCTGAGTTAACTCAGCACATTATTCCTTTGCACAATGAACCAGTTGTAGTAAAAGTGATGGTTATCTTCATCTGTTGGCAATATTTCATTCAAAGGAATTTATTTAAAATTTATTAAATGGGAGATAATTTTTAGCACTAAGCAAATGAGTAAATTCTAAAGAACATCAACATGCAAGAGGATTTATAAGTTTGTTTTATTGAACTTCATTCACTTGCTGTGCATTTATGTGCCTAAATTTACCCTGAATGGTTAACTTAATCCTGGCAGCCATCATACCAGCCTCAGAACATGTCATTCTTAACTCTAAAGTGACCAGTTCCATTTTCGTATTAATAAAGAAGCTGCTATTTACTTTTCCAATTTACTACTTTCAATGTAGGCTGGTCACGCTATCTGTCACGGATGTTCATCCTCTTAGATATTCCTCCCTACCTTGCCAGCCTAAAGAAGTATTTTATACCTTACTTTTGATGACCAGAGCTTTTTATTTCCCCTGACATAAGACCTTTCGACCTCCATCTTCTCACCAATGATTTTTTAAATCCTGAATGATTTGGGAATAATTGCAGTGCCTTTAGTGATTATTACCCTTCACTGATAGTAAATCACTGAACTCCCCTGAGGCCAGAACCCAATTTTTGTGTGCGCCTGCCACTGTCTGTCTTTTGCAGCACCACTGCTCACGTGCAACTATATTTTAAGCAGCATCTGCATGTATCTGCCCTTCTCCGGTTTGATGCATCGGACGAAAGAAAATCTGACTTCATTAATTGGAGTACTACTGCCACTGTTCATAAGTTTATGACAACATTGGTAAAGAGAGGAAACCTGTCTGAATATCTAGTTAACTGATCAGCTTAATTCCACTTCAGTCCGTTATATGAAAACTACTTTAAGATGGTGAATAATTACCAATATCATTAGAATAGAACTATATATACTATACTCTGGACTATACATCCTCACAACCTGCTTCTTGTAAAGACTCCATATCGTTCTCTCAGCTCCTAAGTCTCCGTTGCATATGTTCAGATGAGGCCACCTTTGATAAGGGACCCTACAAAACGTCCACCTTCTTCCTCAACCGAGGATTCCCCAGCTCCGTTGTCGACAGGGCCCTCAACCAGGTCTGATCCATCTCTTGCACATCCACCCTCACCCCTTCTCTTCTCTCCCGCAACAGCAATACGGTTCCCCTTGTCTTTACCTACCATCCCACCAGCATCGACATCCAGAAGATCATCAGACACCATTTCCGCCACCTCCAGCGAGATGCCACCACCAGACATACATTCCTCTCAGCTCCCTTGCCTGCCTTCCACAGGGACCATTCCCTCCAGGACGCCCTGGTCCACACTTGCTTCACCCCCATCACCTCCCTACAGCCCTGCAACACCTTCCCCCGTAAGCGGCGAAGGAGCAACACCTGCCCATTTACCTCCTCCCTCCCCAGTATCCAAGGGCCCAAACATACCTTCCAGGTGAAGCAACATTCCACCTGCACTTCTAAGAATCTAATCTACTGCATTTGCTACTCACAATGCAGTCTCCCCCACATTGGGGGAACAAAGTGTAGACTTGGCAACTGCTTCACAGAATATCTAGGTTCTGTTCGCAAAAAAGGGCCCTGAACCAACTGTTGCCTGCCACTTTAACGCACCACCCTGCTCCCTAGCCTACATCTCTGTCTCCAGCTTGCTGCAGTGTTTCAGTGAAGCCCAACGCAAGCTGGAGGAGCAACACCTCATTTTCCACTTGGGGACCCCGCAGCCCTCGGGGCACAATATTAACTTAAATAATTTTAGGGTCTAAACTCTCCCATGCACCAGCCCCCTCCCCCACACACCTGTTTTCGTTAGAGATGAGAAGGTTAAGAGGCGATTTAATAGAGACATAGAAGATGATCAGAGGATTAGATAGGGTGGACAGTGAAAGCCTTTTTTCTTGGATGGTGATGGCTAGCATGAGGGGACATAGCTTTAAATTGAGGGGTGATAGATATAGGACAGATGTCAGAGGTAGGTTCTTTACTCAGAGAGTAGTAAGGGCATGGACTGCCCTGCCTGCAACAGTAGTAGACTCACCAACTCACCAAGGACATTTAAATGGTCATTGGATAAACATATGGATGATAATGGAATAGTGTAGGTTAGATGGGCTTCAGATTGGTTTCACAGGTTGGCGCAACATCGAGGGCTGGAGGGCCTGTACTGTGCTGTAACATTCTATGTTCAATGTTCTGCGTAGAACTGATATTTTCCCAGCCACCAGCAGTTCTGAGGAAGGTTCTCTGGACCCGAAACGTTAACTCTGTTTTTTCCTTCACAGATGCTGCCTGACCTGCTGAGTCTCTTCGGCAATTTTGTTTTTGTTCCTGATTTACAGCATCCGCAGTTCTTTCTGTTTTCATTAGAATAGATGTTTAGAGATAATTGGCATGCCTGATAAACTGTGTACATAAGCTATTTCTGCAATTTCACTGGCGTTTCTCCTCAGGTTTTGGCAGGACATCAGGAATGTCACATTGACATGCTGCCCCAGCGAGAATCGTTTCCTTCTTGTGAATTTTCTGCATTTTCTATGGGCTCTTTACATTGATGTTCCACAGATATTTTCCCAACTGCTTTTTACTGAAATGTGACCATTAATGGAGGGAGTTGGAAAATGTGCAATTGCAGAAGGAATTGTAGCTAGTGCCTTTCCTCGAAAAGATGCTTTACATTTAGCACTGAGTACTTACATTTTCAACAATTGTGCAAAAGGGAATTCAATTCATGTCTTGTGGACATTTCTTTAAGCGAGGCCATTAAATGCTGTGGACATTGGAATTTGTTTTAGCAAGTTTCCTAAATATCACTTTTCTTAATAAGTTTTTAAAAATTCCATTCATAATATACGGGTTCAGCTGGCTAGGCCAGCGTTAACTGGGGAAAATTCCAACATCTACCATGGTGGGATTCAAACCAGGGTCCCAAGAACGTTAGGGATAGTAAGAGCTGCTGATGCTGAAGTCTAAGGTAACACAGTGTGGAGCTGGAGGAACGCAGCAGGCCAGGCAGCATTAGAGGAGCAAGAAAGATGATGTTTCAGTTCGAGACCCGAATTCAGAAATGGGGGAGGGGTGTAGGGGGATCTGAAATAAATAGAGAGAGAAGGGGTGGGGCTGGATATGGTAGGTGGAGTTGTGATCGGTGAGTGCAGGTTGGCAGTAGAGGGGTTTTGTCAGTGAGGTGGGAGAGAAGACAGACAGGTCAAGGTGGCAGAGATGAGAGGGCGTTTGGTCATGGGATGAAGTCGGGGGTGGGGAGATTTTGAAGCTAGCAAAGTCCAAGAACATTACTTGGGTCCCTGGCACAACAGTTGAGCATCACCTCCCATAGGACCCTACTGGAGCTGTTTTTAATACTGATTGGCTTGGAGGGGTTCTTGCTTAATCTAGTTCACTTATAGGATAGCCTAAGAATCACTGAGTCAGACAAAAGCGTGCTGATAGCCATTTGAGTTAGAGGAAAGCTTGCTATGAGTAAGCTGTCCAGCTTATCTCTCTCATTATGGAGAGAAAATCTCTCCGCATCAATTCGGGCTGAAACCGCCTATTTCTTTGGAAGAAGATTGGATTTCCTGAGCAAGCTGTGTGTGCAAGATTTCAGGGAGAACTATGCATTATTAGTGACTTAACTACAAATGCCAGAACATCAGAGTAACAGACTCCAGAACATAGTACATTTTATCCACTTGGCTTCAAGAATAACCCGTTGACAAAATATTTTATGTTCGAAAACCAAACTATACAGAGACGTGGTTTTCTTCTCTATTTCGTGTGTGTGTGTGTGTGTGTGTGTGTGTGTGTGTGTGTGTGTGTGTGTCTGTATTACTGAATGTATATGTTAACCAATTATTGAATGTTTATTAAAGAAGTTTTCTCTAAATAATAAACCAATAATCATAAAAATCAAAACAACTGCCAATGCTGTAAATCAGAAACAAAAATTAAAATTGCTGGAAAAGCTCAGCAGGTCTGGCAGCTTCTGTGGAGAGAAATCAGCCTTAACATTTCAGTTTGTATGACCTTGCCTCAGAGCTGATTTCTTGTCACAGATGTGGCCAGACCTGTTGAGCTTTTCCAACAATTCCGGTGTTTGAACCCATAGTTATGTTGTTTAAAACCTGATATGGATGAGGTATTAAATTGGCCATCTTGGGTAACTGGAACCATTACTTTTATGTTATGTTGCAACCCAGGGAGTAGTGAGACTGGAGTAAAGATACACTACACCAGCTTCAATTGTAACTTAGAAGTGGGCACTCACAATGAGAGATACTCAGTGAGGGTATCATCTTCTTGAAAGGGGGTGCTGATAATTGGAGATGTATAAATGGAACTACATAAAGTTTCTCGTGCATTGTTACATCAAATTAGCTTTGGCAGTTGTCACAAATTTTCTGGAGGTGGTAGATTTACCTCTTGAGTTGTAAACAATAATCATGGCTAGACTAATTGAACTCGCTGAGAAGTTAGGGTTAGAGTTAAAAGGAGGGGTTAGTAAAGCTGACATAATTGAGATAATAACACAATATTTGAAGAGTAGCAACACAAACCAGGTAAGTCAATTGTGCTAGTGAGCATTTTAATTTAAATGAAGAAGCTTGAAATAGAAAAAGAAATGGACATTTAAAAAACTTAAATTTGAGGAAAAGGAAATAGAGAATACTTCAAAGGAGAGTGAAGGAAAAAGAGAAAAGAAGTGCTTTAGAGAGTGACTTGAGAGGGAAGTAAGAGAATGGGAAGATGCACTTCAGACAAACAAAGGGAAGAAAAGGGGAATATCTGCTTAAACAGTCGTAATTTTAAAAATAAGCACTGACTAAAGGAAGCATCCTGCCAAAGAAAAGTTGAATCTAATGCACCACAAATTTGTGCAGACCCCTCCAAAATTGGATGAATGGTATGCTGCGTGTTTTTCATTGCTGCTGAGAAAAAACGAGCGAAGCAGTTAAGGTGGTTGGAAGAAAACTGCACCTTACTCATGCAAAACATGTTTGATGGGGAGAGCTTATGAAGCTTATACCTTACTTTCTGAGGTGGCTTCCATAGGTTATGAAGTGACTAAAAAAAAAGGCCATTCTTGGTGCATACGAGTTGTATCTTTGGGCTTACAGCTGGAAATTTCCGAATGCTCAGCCTGGGCAGGATAAAGCAAAATGACCTTGACCATTTCTGTGTGGGCATTAAAAGTAGAGATTATATATGAAACACTTAGGGAAGTAATTATCTTGGATGAATATAAAATAACTCATATTAAAAAGCCAGAAGTTTGTGGTACCAAGAATAGCAGCTGAGATGGCTGTAATTACAAGCTGCTAAAAAAATTTGAACTTCTTTTCCATAGCACTAACCTGAGAAAAATACCAGGTGGTAAAATGAAAGAAGGCAAGTGGTCAGTGGTGAGATGGGGAACTGGGAAAGCCCCAGGGGATCTCTTCCTTGGGTCAGAAAGAAAAGTGCTGGGATTGGGAATGATGTCCAATGGGCCTCAGCATTTCAGATATCACAAGGAACTGCATCATGCAGATTATTGGAAGGTGCAATGTACTCAAGTCAGTAGAGGGAACGGAGCCCTGACCATGGGTACAAGATGCTGACTACAGCCAAGATGCCAAGTATAAGCACTGCCGGCTAGCCAGGTTTTAGGCTACCTACATCTTTCCATATATGTAAGGAACTTAAGAAGTTCCTTTGAAATCATGAAAGTGATTATGGGGACATCCATCATGAATAACATCAGGATCGGGGCAAAGGAATGGAATTTCTTTTGTTTGCCACGCTGGACTGGTTTTAGTTCTTTTGAATTAATTTTTGCCCATGAGATAGGGAAACCTCTGACAGCCAAGTTTTTTTAGGACTGAGGGGTGAGTCATCCATGTTGTACTGCATCTGTGATCTGGCTCACAGGAATCCCTAAAGTACAACCACAAAGAACACCTAGGACCATCAGAGACATGCCAAGTCTCAAACTTTTGAACCAGGGATGAGGTGCTAATATTACCTCCTTTACCAGGTGAACCTTTGAAAACATGGTCTGGTGATCCATTTGGGATAAACAAAAGAAATGGTAAAGTATCTAACAACTCAGATTAGTGGAAGAAGAATC
The DNA here is from genome assembly GCF_030684315.1 of Stegostoma tigrinum. Taxonomy (NCBI): domain Eukaryota; kingdom Metazoa; phylum Chordata; class Chondrichthyes; order Orectolobiformes; family Stegostomatidae; genus Stegostoma; species Stegostoma tigrinum. The sequence goes on from NC_081373.1 coordinate 30,551,553, forward strand.
TGCTGTATCGCATTAATATAATATAAAATTTGAAGCACTGCACCTATCTGGAGAAGCATTAGCAAGTAGATATCCTTCAGATAGTAAGGACAGTGGAATATAGAAGGGACAATAGGAAGGACTAGACCATTCCCAATTGAATCACCTACAATCTAGTTACCTAACGCTGAATTGTTCAGCAAGTTAGAGACCATGCTTTTATGTTTAAAAGCAGAAGAATAAAATACTAACAAGGTTATAACCAGGACGTACAACTTTAACCTACATAAATGCAGGAGAATGCTGTCCTATAAATCAACTTCTTTATCACTTTGGTCCAGAGAAACTGGCCCTGGTGAAAGCAGAAATTCAATACATGTTGTAAAACCACCTGATTGGACCCAGGCAAAGCACCAGCAGTTCCTCATTGTTTTCATGCTTAAACCTGATGGCTGAACCAGATTTTGTATGAATTACAGCAGAATCAATTAGCAACAAAGGCAACTGCTATTCAGTTTCTCGCTTGGAAAATTGCATTGATAATGTTGGTAGTTGCCAGATTTCTTAGCAAAATTGATAGGTGAAATAGTACATTTTTTCATGTTGAAAGTGAAAGAGATATTTACCTCTGTCATACCAGATGTTCTTTTCAAATACCTTGTAATGTCTTTCAGGCCAAAAATAATCCAGCAACTCTTCAGAGACAGATGAATCAAATGTTAGACAGTGTCCCTAGTGATGTAGTTTACTTTGGTGTAAGAGTATATCATATAAAAACCAAAAGAACTGCAGATGCTGTAAATCAGGAATAAAAACAAAGTCGCTGGAAAGGCTCAGCAGGTCTGGCAGCATCTGTGAAGGGAAAAACAGAGTTACAGGTCCAGTGACCCTTCCTCAGAACGGTAAGGTCCATGGTTCTCTAGAACTATCCATCCCATAAGTGAATAAAAACAATTACTTAATGCCATTTTATCCGTTTGGTTTTGATATTCCATCATTAATCTCTCTCCTGAAAGGTGGTAGCTTCTGGTTGGGTACGATACAAACATACTTTGGTTAATTCCTAGTGCTGACTTTCTAGTAACTCACGCAAGTGACAATTCTTCAGGTCTGAGTGCTGAATTGTTTTATTTTAACTATAAATAATCCCCGTTGAGTGATTTCCGTGTTTATTGATTTCCACTAAAATTATAAAGGCAGGAAATCCTGACCAGTGGTTGTAATGAATGGTGACTCTTTGTTCAATTCCTCAAATTCTTCAGAAATGCTAAGACCCGGTGCCTCCTCGCCCTGGCCCCTACACCTAGAACAGCTCGCACTCACTTGTCTTCCCCCTAACCATTGGGTTAGTTGGTTGACTGGCTATGTGACATTCTAATGTCCTTTCTTACTGTTTTTCTACTCCAGCATCATCTGTTAACAAGGTGGTTCCTTGAGAATTAAGCTTTAAAAATGTTCAAAGTATTGACAGATAGCAAATAAGTGCCTCTTATCTAGGCTTGCTTTTATTAATGCTGTCTGCAAGTCTTGTATGATGAGTGAATGCAAGCAATGATGCTGCCCCATCTCAGAGTGAAGAACTGCCAGTAGTTCTACAAGTTAATTTTGAAATTGAGACCGGTACAGTGTTCTTTTCACAAAGTGTCTACTTTGTGAACATTTCATTGAAAATTACTAAATTTACACCATCTAGAAGCAGTAAAAATAAAAGGCATTATCAAATCAATTCTGCAATTTTCTTGCTTTGGACAAAGGAAATGCAAATTTATGGAAAATTACATAGTAACACTCATCATGACATCTCGTGTCTAAAACCCTTAAAATAAGTCCTCACTTGCATAACAAAAGGTTTTGCATAATTAAATTCTTTAAATTAATCCACAATAATGGTATACAGAGTTTTAAAAAAAACTTCAGATTGATTCCCTAGTGTTTGTGGTTTGATTAGACTTAAGATTCTAACTGCGTGAGATATAGTGGATTAATATATTCGGATCATTAATAGATATCAGTGATTTTCATCATTTAAAAGATCATCCAGCCACTATTAAAAAGGCTGCTGTAGGAAATAATTAATAAATTTGCTTGCAGAGCTCTTTTTTAAAAAAAAAGAAACCAAGTCACTTGCATCTTGTGATTGTGAGACAGATGAATAGTGTTGGGCTAATTGACATTGACGATAGGTTATCAGGCTAAAATGCAAAGCAAAATTTCCCAGCACCTGATCAATTTGAGTAATGGTGAGGAAGTTGGGAGAATACAACAAGAATGAAAATATGATGAGAAAAAAAAGTCTGACTTACTCCTTGAAGTTTCAATATCTGGATAAGGAAGTAAAGTCACCATAGTTCTAGAGAACCATGGACCTACACTCTCATTAGAGAGCGATGACTGACTGGTGATGTTTTAACCTGAAGGTCACCACACTGTAGGCGATGGGAGGATTTGAGAAAGAAGGAACTTCGTGGTAACTTTAGCCAGTGTGGGAATTGCACTGTTGCAGTTGGCATCACTGTGCATTGCAAGCCAGCCATCCAGCCAACTGACTGAACTGACTCCAATTGGTGCGTCCCTGTTAACATGCATGGGATAGGCCAAGAGGCTGAGATGTAACAGATGAAGTTTAATTTAGACAAATGAGAGTTGTTGCATTCTGGGAAGGCAAACCAGGACAGGACTTATACAGTTAAAGGTAGTGCCATGGGGAGGTTGCAAAATAAAGAGACCTTGGAGTGCAGGTGCATAATTCCTTGAAAGTTGAGTCGCAGGTAAACAGGATAGTGAAAAAAGGTATGCTTGCCTGCATTGGTCAGTGCATTGCCTATAGGAGTTGGGAGGTTATGTTTTAGCTGTACAGGAGATTGGTTAGGCCACGTATAGAATACTGTGTTCAATTGTGATCTGCATGCTACAGGAAATATGTTGTTAAACTTGAAAGGGTTCAGAAACGATTTATAAGAATGTTGCTGGGATTGGAAGGTTTGAGGCCTCGGGAGAGGCTGAGTGGCTGGGGCTGTTTTTGCTGGAGTGTCAGAGGCTGAGTGGTGACCTTTGTGAAGATTTATAAAATCATAATGTGGGGGCGCTGGACTGGGGTGGACAAACTGAGAAGTCACACAACAGCAACATTCTTCTTGGCAATCACAAGTTTTCGGAGCAGTGTCCTGTCATTGGGTGAAGTGAAAGGGATCATACAGACACAGAACTTATGGGCAGAGAGATAAAGGACAGAGAGATCAAAAGATCATACAAATGGTGTGCATGGAGGGTTGAATAATAGATCTCTGCAGGTGATCAAATGTGTCAGACAGTGTGAGTAAAGTGTCAACAGCTGAGTAACAAGCAAAGGGATGAAGCAGAGAGATAGTACAAAAAATTAAAAACAAGGTGCTGCTGGCGACAAACCAAGTGACTGGAATAACATGACACGTATAAGAGGGTCTAACCAAAGTATTAAGTAATACAAAACTGTACAAACTAATTAAGGTAGAGAGATCATAACAATTTATCGAGGTGATGAGGTTAAAACAGGATAGGAAGGAAGATTTTACAGATACAGAGCAGTGTGATTGGATCATATGTAGCATGACATGAACCCATGATCACAGTCGAGGTGGAACTTGGCTATCAGTTTCTGCTCAGTGTTTCTGCGTTGTTGTGTATCTCAAAGACTGGATGGCATAGATTTAAGAAATCATTCTATGCCCTCCAGTTTTGGACTCCCCTACCCTGGATAAAAGATCTTGACTATTCACCCTATCCATTCTCCTCATGATTTTATAAAGTCAGAAGTCACATAACACTAGGTTAAAGTCCAACAGATTTATTTGAAATCACAAGATTTCAGAGTGTAGTCCCTTTGTCAGGTGAAGTGAGAGAGAGGCACACAGGCCCAGCATTTATAGGCAGAGAGATCAAAAGATCATACAACCAGTGTGAGTGGAGTGTCAGATGATAAGTCTCTGCATATGATCAAAGCGTTAGATGGTGTGTGTAAAGTGTCAACAGCTGAATAAGAGGCAAAGGGATGATTTATAAGCTGATTAAAAGGGATCTACGCGGCAACTTTTTCATGCAGAGGGTGGTACATGTATGGAATGAGCTGCCAGAGGAAGTGGTGGAGGCTGGTATAATTACAATATTTAAAAGGTGTTTGGATGGATATCTGAAGGGCTTAGAAGGGTATGGGCCAAATGCTGGCAAATGGGGCTACATGAATTTAGGATATCTGGTCAACATTGATGAGTTGGTCTGAAGGGCCCGTTTCTGTGCCATACAGCTCTATGACAGGCACCCATCTGCTGCATCAGGAAAGGGTGATTCTGAGAGGTGTACTTTGCTTTCCTAGTGCTCACTCACTTTGCTCCAACTTGGACACTGTTTGCTTTGCCTCTGTCTTGCCTTGTCTTTTTAATCACTGCAGCCTCGTTTAAAAGTTACGAGCTCAGAAAATCTTTGCAGGCCGTGGTCTTCACAACTGGAGCAGGCAGAGAGGGAGGATGATGGATGCTAGAGGGCTGGGAGAGTGGCAGCAGTATCCTGAAGAGGAGGAGGAGGACGTTCAACAGGAGAAACATCACCTTCAGCATAAGATAATGCTGCAGCGTTGGGTGCAACAAGCAAGACAGGATTTAGTTGGTACCCGCTTCCCAGAGTTGGGTGACATCATTCATTGTCTGAAAAATTGCTGTTACTCAAAAGGCAAGCAGTCCCTATTTAGTCCCAAAAGGAAGTTTTCTTTTCTGCCTTCTTTCTTTGCTTTCTTATTGATTTAACAACTGTTTGAAGGTTTCACAATATCTGGTTCTCCATTATATGATAATAACATGTTACATCAAGATGGGCATTAGAGAAAATGTAACAGTCCTTCAGAAAGGGTTGTAACATTGCATGGCACTAAGGAAGGGTAGCATCTCCAGCTTTGTCACCCTATCTGCAGCTAAGATGGTAGAGAAACAGACAAGTGATGATTTGAAGTGTTAGTGTATTTATAAATTTCATTTTGTCGTCAATGAGTCGCCACCCATGTCATCTATGTACCATTAGATGTTTTTATCTTTCCTTGTCCTCCATGTATATTTATGTAAGGCCCTGGGATCCAGAGCTGGTATGGAAGGAGCCTGTCTTCTAGTGGAGCCTGCTGGCCTTGGGGTTTTGAGAGGATAACTCTGGGAGCATTTGTGGCTCAAGGATCTAGACATGCTGGAAATGTCCAGTCTAGCTGCAGGCTCACCCTCCTCACTTTAACTTCAACAAAGTTAGTGGTCATAGGCAGGGTGTGCTGGAGAGGGCCGATGCCTCTGGAGTATACTGGGAAGAGACTGCTGCAGGGGCTTTTGTGTGATTCCTCCCTCTGTCCTGGTCCACACAGGCATCACGCTGAGTCCCTGAGCAAAAGAGGCACTTGGAGTGAGCTTGATGTCTCTCATCTCTCTGTCACCTTGCCATTGATGCTGAGCACCCATCATCAAGAGGGCATGGGTTGCGGATCTACATTCTGCTCTGGCAGCTGCTGAGCATATTGCTGGAGTTGAACCTCCTACCACAGCTGTCATTCGGTCAACGGAGACAGCCAGATGCGCACATGCCAAAGCCAATATTTTATAGCCAATGTTGGTGGACACCCTTAGCCTTGGCTCCAGTTACCGAGCACCTCCAACAAGTTGCCTTTTGCTGCTGTGCCCATTTTTTGTTTCATTTGTATGAAGTTATTACCAGCCAACACACTGGCATTCTCTCCTGTTTGGTGCTGAGCAGGTGCCTGCTTTCCAACAGCCCTCTAAGCGCTAACTGCCTGGGATATTTCTTCCACAACTAACAGCAGAGATGTGTCAGTGAGTTGAAGCTCTTCAGCAGGCCACTCCAAATCAACTGTAGCTAAAATACCTGCCAAGGTGTCAGGATTGATGGAGGCTGTGTGGATAGGAGGGTGTCTGTAGAGGAAACGACAGGGAATGAGTTGCTCAGTATGGGTAGAATCTTGAACATCTTAAAGAATGTGTTCACAGTGGTGGGAATGAGGGAACACCATAGCACTAGACTGTTGCAACATGGAGGTCTCAGTAACCCCTACACGAGCAGTTTCCATACTCTCCTGTTAATTCAAAGATCCTCTTCTCATATGAAGTGAGCATACAGATGCTGCCCATCTTTGTCTCTGCAGCCCTATTGTGTGCTGTTTCTCCCTGTAGTAAGACAAAGGGAAGGATTGAGTAGATTATGTCTGACACAGCTGTTGATGTTGGTGCAGTTGCAGGAAGGGTGGTGAGATGGCCCAAGTGATTAGGAAGTGCAGAGGCCAGGAAGTCTCAGTAGTTTGGGGGAATTGGGTCAGTGAGAGCCACTGAGTTAAGATGCTGCGTGCAGTGGTGAAAGTCACAGGCCAGGAACCATAGTGGGAGGTGGGTGAAGTTGCAAAAGAGAATGTGGTTGGGAGAAGGTGGTATGTAAGCTTGTGGCACACAACAGGTCATTGACCTTTTGCCTGCACTGCAGGGTTTTCCTCAGACCATGGGTACCACAGTGACCCAGGCGCCAACTTCAGACTAGGCTGGCAAGGTTTGGTGCCATGATATCTTTTAGTGGCCTGGGGAGAGGACAGCTCTCCTCTCCACAACCCCATCCTCAGTCCCTGTCAACAAAGCAGGGTACCAGTTTGCCTCTCTCAGATGTTGTCGTTCCCATGAACATGGGAACAAGAGTAGGCCATTCAGCCTCTTGAACCTGTTATGTCATTCAGTGAGACCATGGGTGATTTGTGGCCTAACTCCATAGACCTACTTCTGGCCCATTCCCCTTATAATATTTGTGTTGAAAAAAAATCAATCTCTGATTTAAAACTGCCAAGCGATCTAGCATTGGCTCTGGTTTGTGATACAGAGTTCGAATCCTTGAATCCCTTTTGTGTCTCTCCTGGATATTCTAACCCTAATTTTTAGACTATGCCCCCTAGATCTAAGATCTTCAACCAGTTGAAAGAGTTTATCTTTACCTATCCTGTCTTCTTCTGATATAATATGGAAGAATTTAATTTTAACACCCTGAACCTTAATTCTAGAGAAAACAGGAACAACCTATTCTCATAACGTAACCCCTGAAGTCCAGCTGTCATTTTTGTAAACCTATAATGTACTCCATCTAAGGCCAATATATCCTTCCTAAGGTGTGGGGCCCAGATCTGCTCTTAGTACTCCAATTGGGGTCTAGCCAGTGCTTTTGTATAGCTGCAGTTCAGCAAGTTCAGCATCCTTATCCTCCAATCCTCACGATATAAAGGCCAGCATTCTATTAGCCGCCTTTAGTATTATCTGCACCTGTTTGTGGTATCTTTAAAGATCAATGTACCTGAAACCCAAGTCTCTTTGGACATTCACTTTATTTAACTTCATACCGTCTAGAAAGTACCCTGATTAATCCTTTTTTGGTCCAAAATGAGTAACTTCACACTTGCTTACATTGAACTCCATTTGCCACTGTTTTGCCTTTCACCTAGTTTGTTAATATCCCTTTGTAATTTAACGTTATCATCTACATTGTCTACAATAATCCCTAACCATTATACTACCTTTTCCTAGTTGCCGTCTGTTCTGAAACAGTCACTAGACTCCATGTTGGCTCTGCTTTCTCTCTCGGTGTAGTAGTAAGCCTTTTTTTTCTCGGTCTATGATCTTAACGAACAAAAAAGAAAGGTTTTGAGTGCTTATGGCTCCTGCTGTTGAGGCTTTAAAGATTTGGTTACTTGCTATTGCAACAGTCTATGAAAGTACCATTTTAAAAAAGTAAATTATGAATGAGGTTTTCCATACAGGCTATTGCTGCCGCAGGGTTAATTGGTTTTACATGAGTATATACAGGGTTGATGAGTGTGGTAAGGTGTCATGAGTTGGAATTTAGTATATATAGGACATGATGTATGGTGCATGAGTTGGCGTGGAGTGGGCTGGAGGATCATGGATAAGAATTTTGGAAATTATTTTTCAGAATCTAGAGTATGGTTCATGAACCCTCTGAGATCTATGAATGGGAACAAGAATCAAGCATTGGCAATTCCATAAAGATCTAAGTCATTGGATCAGAATGAGATGAGGTTTATTACAAACGCTCTCATGCACTATAGTCATAGTTTGAGAATGTAATTTGAGAATTTAATGAGGGATAGTTTCGTGTTGTAGAAGGGGTAAAAACTTAATTGCAAGATGTCAAACAGGGACTTCTAAGAGAAATTGTCATAACTCTGTTTTAGCTCAATGGCAGTACCATTTGTCTCCAAATCTCCAGGTTGTGGATTCAACCTTTGCTTTGAGACCTGAGCACATGATTGTAATTTCATTGTAATCTTGGGGGAGTGTAGCATTGTTAGAGGCGTTCCATTTCAGGTAGAACATAAACCAAAGCCCTGTCTGCCTTTTCAGAAACTCAGAAATATTCAGTGCAATTATTTAAAGGAATGTGCCTTGAGATGCAGTTTGGTTAAACCTGGAGGATAGCACTTCTGTAGCCAAGGAAATGATTCAGTGTGCAATGTGCATATCATCTGTCACTTCCAGAGATTACTCTGGATCATGTTTTGGATTGCTTTTAGTATAATTTTATTCTCCCTTGTTTACTTTTTTCCCAATGTTGATGATTATATACATGATATTTGTTTTTGGAATGAAAATTGTGTGTTTTGAATTCATCCTATTTAAATTATATTTTGCTTAGTACTTTTGCCTTTTACATGCTAGAAAGAATAAAGTTAGATTCTTAATAGGTGCTGCTTAAAAATATTTTTCACAAGCGTACATATATGCAAAGTATTATAGCCCAGTATTCAAACCAGACAGGTCCATGTGTTTGCACCAAATTTGTCCACCAGATTTTAATATAAACACATCTTTAATTCTATCCCTATTCAAAGATGTGTTGCATGAGAAACACAACATAACAACACATTCATTTTAATTTCGAAAAATAATTTTTGATCAGTTACCTGCAACAAGGGAAGCTACTGTGTGAAATTACATGGAAATTGAAATTGGCTTAAGTTCAGTTGAGCAAACTGCAAAGAGTACCTTTGAAATAAGAGAATTTATTTTTGTTTAAGGAGTTCCTTGGATTGTTGAGCTGTTTGGATTTGGATTATACAAGAGGACACATTACTGTCCATATTTCAGGTGTAGATTTGGTGTTTGTGTAGCTTCTCTATGAATATTCTGTTTAGACAGTCTAACAAGGATCGTCATTAAGCTTTTCAACATGTATCATTCCAAACAGATGTTCAACTGGTTTCACTCTGACTTAACTGAGTTTTGCATGAACTAGGCAAGTATGATAAAATGGATCTCTGGTATTTTGAAGCACCATGGAGATATTAGCTAAACCTTTAGGATTTTAATTTTTTTTTATATTCTCAAATCTGATTCTCCCCCAACAGCCAGCCATTGACAGCTGGTAAAAGCAAAAGAATTTTGTTGTAGGGTTAGAGAATCATGGAGATATACAGCACGGAAAACAGACCCTGCTGACCAGATATACTAACTTAATCATTTCCCTAGCTTCCCACAAAGGTCTAGGGTACACCTAATCAGTTCCTGGGGATTTATCCACATTTAGGCACTTTAAGATGTCCAGCACTACCGCCTCTGTAGTGTGGACATTTTCAAGATATTCCTATTTATTTCCTCACGTTCTCTATCTTCCATATCCTTTTCCACAGTAAACGCTGATGGAAAATACTCTAAGTATTTTCCCCCACGTCCTGCGGTTCCACACAAAGGTGGCCTGGCTGCTCTTTAAGGGGCCCTATTCTCTCCCTAGTTACCCTCTTGTCGTTAATGTATTTATAGAATCCTTTGGATTCTCCTGAACTCTGTTTGTTGTTCTTCTCACTAATGGCAGAGTTGAGTTGAAAGAGCAAACTGGAATGTTCTGTTTGGAGGAAGGGCATAGATTCGCAACAAGTTACCATTCACCCTCCCCACCTATTTTTCTTGAGTTACACCATAGGTGGCTTTTTTATTTCAATAAGGCCATTGATATTGAAATCAAACTTCTCTGATCAGAAACTGTTGACTCTTTCTTCACTTCAGTCTTTCCTCAGAATGCCATCACAATAAACTCCTAAATGTGCTTTGTACTACTTAAAGAAACTGCTTTGAATTTTTCCATTTGCAGCTAAGACTCATGAACCCCAATTCTCACTATTGCATGCATTATATCCACTCAACAGGTGCTCACCCTCCCCCTCATCCTCCTCATACCGCTCACCCATTCTGAGTTTAGCATTTCTTACTTAATCGCTGGGGACATCTCACCACCACTGTATTGAAACCTGAAGGATTCTTAAAGGATTTGACAAGGTAGACACAGAAAGGCAGTTTGGACTTGTGGGACTGTTAGAAACAGAGGACGTAAGGAGTCGGCACTTCTAAAATGGATGAGGAGGAATTTCTTCTCTGAGGCTTGTAAAATTGTGGAATTCTTTACCAGAGACAGCTGTTAAGGCTGGGTCATGCGTAAATTCAGGCCTGAGATAGACATTATTTATCGGTAAGGTAATCAAGGGCTATAGGACAAAAGCAGAAAAGCGGAGTTGAGGAATATTAGATCAGTAATGGTCTTATAGAATGGTGGGGCAAACTCAGTGGGTCAAATGGCCTGCTTCTGCTCCTACACCTTATGATGTTATGGTCTCCCACTCACGCGTCACCACTGACATAGAGTCATAGGGCTGTGCAGCATGGAAACAGGCCCATCAGTCCAGCTCGTCCATGCTGACCAGATTTCCTAAATTAGTCAAGTCCCATTTGCCAGTATTTGGCCCATACCCCTCTAAACCCTTCCTGTTCATATATACCTATTCAGATGCCTTTTAAATGTTGTAATTGTACCAGCCTCCACCACTTCCTCTGGCAGTTCATTCAATATATGCACCACCCTGTGCTTAGAAAAGATGCCCCTTTTGTCCATTTTGGATCTTTCCCCTCCCACTTTAAATCAATGCTCTCTGGTTTTGGATGCCCCCACCCCAGGAAAAAAAACCTTGGCTAATTGCCCTATCCATGCCCCTCATGATTTTAAAACCTCTTTAAAACTCACCTTCAACCTCCAATGCTCCAGGAAAAAGACACCCAGCTTATTCAGCCTCTCCCTACAGATTCAACCCTCCAACCCTGGCAATGTCCCTGTAGGTCTTTTCTGAACCCTTTCAAGTTTCACAATATCCTTCCTATAGCAAGGAGAAGAGAATTGAATGCAGTATTCCAAATGTGGCCTAACCAATGTCCTGTACCCCAGCAACATGACCTCCCAACTCCTGTACTCAATGCAGTGATCAATGAAGGGAAGCATACCAAACAGCTCCTTCACTATCCTATCTACCTGTGACTTCACTTTCAAAGAACCATGAACCTGCACTCCAAGGTATCTTTGTTCAGCAACTGTATCTGGGACTTTACTGTTAAGTCTTCAACGCTTTCCCTGATTTGTCTTCCCAAAATGTAGCACCTCATGTTTATCTAAATTAAACTCCATCTGCCACTTGCCGGCCCATTGGCCCATTTGATGAAGATTTCATTGTACTCTTCGCTGACCATTACACCTCCGATCTTGGTGTCATTTGCCAAGTTACTATCCACAAGTTAAGTAGTGGAAGACTTCTCTTCCATCTACTTTCTTCATACTCAATTCCTCCCTTTGTTTAATTGCAAGGAAAGCTGCTCACTTCTATACAACAATTCTGAAAGTATAGCACTTGTCAATTTGCAATCTGATCCTCAAACATGTTAGAATCAGAAGATGTGAAATCCTTTCAGCCAGTTGCCTCTCTGCCTTGTCATGTAGAACTCCAGCGTGACACACATTCGCAGCAATTCTGCACTTTTCTATAAAAAACTTCAGTTTTTACTTTTTTCAAAATTCGTATTTTTGTCTGATTGCTTTACTTATGCAGACCTGGATTCAAAAAGTCCAATTTAAGTATATCTTTGGAAAAGCTAATGATAATTTGGTGATTCGATGGCTGCAAATTGACTGTCCACCTTTCACAACCTATCATCTCCATGTGTTGTGTATACTGTCTTCCAATATCCCCTTGTTCAATGACAGTGTTCAATGTCAGCTAATTCATCTTGGTGACAGTTTACATCAAACATTCTGAGAAATGCAAACGCAGAATAATCTACTCTGACATCCAATGCCTCATTCTTTCTTGACAGGTCATCATGATTGGAGATGATATTGTGAATGATGTAGGTGGAGCCCAGCAGTGTGGTATGAAGGCTGTCCAAGTAAGGACAGGGAAGTACAGGTTAGTGAATTTACAATCCTATCCTTCATAAGTCTTTTGAAGGGTTTAATGAAAATGACTGCACATCTGTGGATTTAAATTCCACAGAAAATCAAAACACAGCTAAGGCAATGGGTTGAGAATGTCACAAAAGGTAGAAAAGAAAGCGGGTGTATTCCATAAAGCCTTAGAATACATCTTACAGTAAAGGACACTCTCCATTAAAATCATAGATGTGCCAACAAAGCTGTAGGCAAAGCGAAATTTGATTAGTATCTATTCCATTGTTATTATGTTGTAGAATTTTTAAAGATTCACAGACATTCTTGCACTCCAACCTAATGGAATTGCAGATGCAGGAATGATAAGACGGTTCTTATACAGTTGGCAATGATCCGATAGCTGTCATAAGGTGTTCTAAAACTTTATTCAGACACATAGTTTTTGCATTACCAAAAGTCATGGAAATAAGTGCATATAATGGAGGCCAATTCACATGACTTCAGTTTCAAGTAAAACATACAATTTATCCCAAACTGCAGCCATTATAGCATCTAATTGCCTTTTGAATAGCTAACAAATTCTGATTTTACAATAGAAGGCTGTCATGGGCAATGGGTATTGTTTATTCTTAATGCAAGAACGTCCTGAGATTAGTGCTGAACTTAAATTGCCAATTATAGACTTGGATCTTTTTAGCTTATGAGTATGGTTTGGCTTGAAATAGTATTGACTGTTTGAAGTTGAAACTTTGCACTGTTTTACTGTATTATTCACTGTAAAATGCATGTGACAATAAATCAATCAAAAATTGACTTAGTACCTGCATAAATGTCTCTGAAATATCCCTTTTCTTCTGCTGCCTTTTGAGGTTAAAGCATACTAATTTGTCAGTTCTGTCCTTATATCTCCATCCTCCTAGTTTCTTGGATGTTCCCCTTTTGTATTCCATCCCCAGGCCATTGGATAACAAAGTGTGAGGCTAGATGAACACAGCAGGCCAAGCAGCATCTCAGGAGCACAAAAGCTGACGTTTCGGGCCTAGACCCTTCATGAGAGAGCCTCTCTGATGAAGGGTCTAGGCCTGAAACATCAGTTTTTGTGCTCCTGAGTTGCTGCTTGGCTGGCTGTGTTCATCCAGCTTCACACTTTATTATCTTGGGAACCGCAGATGCTGGAGAATCCATTATCCCACACCATTGGATGTTGTTTTACTAAAAGTGCCTCAGGCCCAGAATATGCTCATTAAACACTAATAATCACCTGCAGGCTCTAAGCACCTTTAAATATAAATGAGGCCACATGATTACGTTACTTCTGGAATATTTATGAAATGAGGTTTTAATCATATTGCGATGGACTTTTTAAAATAGCTGCGCAGGCTTTTGACGTATTTTGCATTTTTTTTTACTATGACTGAGGGTTGTTGCTCTCCAAAGGTCACATTTTTGAATTCTTTCTAATTTATCTGTAAACATGCTGTCAAGGATGAAAGAAGAGTTTAATTTACAAAAGAAGCATACAACATATTTCATTCACTGGTCATCTTTGAAAAAAGATTCTGTTTAACATCTAGTCTTGGATTTTAACACTCTAAGAAAAAGAAACAGGGAATTTGTCAATGTAATCAAGAGCAAGGATATACAAATAATAACTACTTGCATTTATCTAATATCTCCTGTCATTTTTTTAAATTTTAAGATGACTGCAAAAACTCAACAGTTGAAATCAAGCTGCTTAAATAAAAGAGGACTTTCTTTTGCATAAATTCAATTTGAATCAAAGACTGTTACTTGAATTAAGTCTGTAAAAAAAAATCCTTTTTTAGTACTCCAAAATGTGCAGAGTACCTGGTAATAAACTGTTTAATCTGAAGAGTTACTAGAGAAAGCGTTGCGCTAGAATGGGTGGTGTTTCTCCTGAGGAAAGTTCAGACGCCTAGGCTTGTGTCCACTAGACTTTAAAAGAGTAAGAGTTGACTTGTATATAGGATTCTGAGGGGTGTTGACAAGGTGGATTTGTAGAGAATGTCTCCACTTATGGGAGAATCTAGAATTAGTGCTTGCTGAGGTAGATAGATTCTTGGTAATTGTAGGGGAAGTGGGTATGGAAAGTCATCTGGGAAAAGTGGTTCAGCTCAGCCATAATCATCTTGAATGATGAAGAACGATTGAGGGGCCAAGTTGCCTGTACATTTGTGTGTCAGGACAACCTTTGTGCCTGCACTTGTCGTCAGCAACTTACATTAACATTTTATGGGAACCTTTAGTAAAGTATGCGGAAAGGTAAAGCCATCAGCTGTTTAAGTAATCAAGGCCTGAGGGAAAGCAATCAACATACACAATATGCCTGTTATTATGCGTGAAAATGAAAATTTAAAGCTGTTGCGCAATTATGCAGTGCATATTTTAAGAAAATTGAATCGTGGAAGATTACAACTTTTAACATAATTCGTTTTGACATGGGCTGGAAATTTAACTGAGTCAATGTTAAAGATGGTGGAAACCTGGAAGTAGAATTTGAAACATACGTAATTGCCTTTTTGCACTGTAAATCAGCAATCTGCCACACTTGCACCATCGTTTTGACATATATTCAGGAAATTCTGCGCCGCTCTTTCCGAAAAGTAATTTAAAGTTGTTAAGGACATGTTGCTGCTTGACGTACTGGCATTTGCTAAACCACTTGTCTTGTGTCCTCACCTGAGGTGTTCAGGTTTTTGCATTATTGCTCTTATGTTATCTTAGAATGACTGGAAGATTTTGAACTACCTCTGGGTGGCACTGTGAACTGTAAATATGGCTCATTGAAACACTCCTGAATAATTAGATAAATTTATAACATTTTCCATTACTAAACCATCAAACTTCACTTTTGTCTGAACCAGTTGGCAGTGAATTTTGCTTTTGTTTCTAACTATATCTGTAGTGGAGATATTTGGAAACACAACAGACGTTGGCAGGCCAAAGCAAATCCTTCAAGCTTGTGGTTCAGCAGCTGAAATGTGCAGATGTATTTGTGTGATACTTAAGCAGAACAGTAGATTCCCAAAGGATGCCAGAGTACAGAGTAAGTTGACATAAAATTGGAATTCCCACAGGCTAAGCAGATTTTAATGGCCTCCCTCAGTGCCATCTTTAGAGAGTGGGAGATGGACTACGTCTGTGTCAGCAAGGATAGTGAGCCAATCCCTGCTTGTCACTGCTGCTTCTCCCAATGCATCGGCAGGAGTCCCTTGTGGCCAAGAGCTCAGGAGGCCCTTGATCTCCCGAGGTCCTCTGACTGCATGTGGCCTGGGGAATCTTGCCCTCACCCATATGTGGAATTGCAAGTGTGTGTAAGTCAGTGAGGGACCTTGAGGAGGCCAGTCATACGTAGTCTCTAATGCTGGAGATCCAGAAGGCCGTGCAGACGATGGACCCTCCCATGCTTTCCCATGATTATTCAAGGAACTCGAAGGACTCTTGTCAAAAGGAGACAGGCTGGTCTTTCAGACAACAAGCCTGCCTGTAAGACACCAAGGCAGAAGGCATTGTGGTAACTGGTTAGAAGTGGTGTTCGATGCCTGGTTAATGTGAACATTGCGGAGGGATGACCTGTGTTACTTACTCGGGTGGTGAGCCATGGGTGTCCCAGTATTCCCATAGGACCGGTCCTGGTCACCTCTCCAAGTTGGTGAGGACATGGATGTAACCCTCCCACTTGTCCGACATCATTCTGCATGGGTTTGGGATGTAATGATGCAAAGGAGGCAAATGAATAAAATATAACTGGGTGGAAGGCCTGTAGAGCTGGTGCATGTGGGGGAAAGGTGCTGAGGTGTTCTGAGAGAGTGAAAAGGCAGTGAGGAAAGGATGCAGGATTAGGGTGTGGCAGGTTGGGTACTGACTAGAGCAAGTGAGGGAAGGCAATGCGTGCAAAGGAGACATTTTCAGACCCTAAACATTGGTGGGAGGGAGTGTATAGTGGTAAGTGTGAGATTGCAGAGAGCAGCCTATTGCACTGACCTTGGCAGAGCAAGAGAAGATCATTGACTTTCTTCCAGCACTGTTGCCCAATCTTCCTCACCCTGGAGATGGCACTGCTCTGGGTGGTGATCTCTACCCGGGAAGGCATGGTACGGTGGTGTGGCCCTCTCTGCCATTCCTTTGGGAAGAGACTCCTCCTGCCCACCACACTGTCCACAGGTTGCTGGAGGTCCCTTTCTGGGAAAGGTGGTGCCAGCTTCCATGCCATCTCTCCTGATCACTGTCTCAACCAAGAAGCGCAAGTTACAAATGGCAGTATTCTTGTAGCTAGTCAGCCAGCTTTGAAAGTTGGCGTGACCCCAAAAAATGCTGGTCTTATGGAGGAACCCACTGAACAGGTGAGTTCCTCTGTGAATGGTGCGTGGAAAAATGGGGCAGGACATGATGCGATTCTTGCAACAAAGACTCAAACGATAATTTAATGCAGCAAGTTTGGTAAGATATGGCAAGACATTTCGCTCTGCCATGCAGCGAGAGTCACTCCACCAAAGTGGACATGACTTATACTTGACCAAAAAAGGCATTACATTTCTCTATTATGACACAGATACAGCACCTTGGGTCTTCTGCCAACCTCATTAAACCACCTGCGTGTGTATATCTTGATCTAGTTTTTCATCAATTTCATATTTCATAAAATTTCTTTAAAAAGAAAAAATTTGCACCCAATCCTCTTCATCCTTCCTAATCTTTTCCTGACTGGCTCATCATCCAAATTAACTGCCCTTTAATTGGCATTTTAATTGCACTTGCAGCTGCACTTTTCACATGTGCATTATTAATGAACCTAAGGTGGTTATCCTACAAGACAGGGGAGGGATGCGGTGAATTGGATTAATGTATGATCTGATCATGTCTTAAACTACAACCGACACACAAACATTTGCAGTAGATTGTAGCAGGTCTGTATTTGGAATTGAGAAACCTGGATGTTTTGCAACATTCCTTAGTTCAGTGTTGAAGCCAACAGCAATGTCCCTGATGGCACCTTGTCTAAAATCTAATTCACATTGACCTGGGAACAAACCTGGCTTCTCCTCTGCATGGATACAGGAGAAACGTTGTGAGCCATTTTAAAATTGGAGTAAGTGCAAAATATTAAAATCATAAAATAGCAATGCTTTGTGATGGAAAAGCTAATACCTGGCAATCAAATTCTGCAAAGTGTTAATGGGAACTGCAGATGCTGGAGAATCCAAGATAATAAAGTGTGAAGCTAGATGAACACAGCAGGCCAAGCAGCATCCCAGGAGCACAAAAGCTGATGTTTCGGGCCTAGACCCTTCATCAGAGAGGGGGATGGGGTGAGGGTTCTGGAATAAATAGGGAGAAGGGGGAGGCCCAGCCTGTCTCTGCCTCCCTAACCTGTTCTTCCTCTCACCCATCCCTTCCTCCCACCCCAAGCCGCACCTCCATTTCCTGCCTACTAACCTCATCCCACCTCCTTGACCTGTCTGTCTTCACTGGACTGACCTATCCCCTCCCTACCTCCCCACCTATACTCTCCTCTCCACTATCTTCTTTTCTCTCCATCTTCGGTCCACCTCCCCCTCTCTCCCTATTTATTCCAAAACCCTCACCCCATCCCCCTCTCTGATGAAGGGTCTAGGCCCAAAACGTCAGCTTTTGTGCTCCTGGGATGCTTCTTGGCCTGCTGTGTTCATCCAGCTTCACACTTTATTATCTTAAATTCTGCAAAGAAGTCTTTTAAAAATAAAACTAAAACCTTCATTTGTACTTACTGACTACCACTTTCTAATCTCTGGCCACTGGCATGGACGAGAACAACTATTTGTGACTTGAGAGTCTCATTTGACCCAATTTTATCCAATCCTTGATCCTTCCCATTTTCACTACGATTTACTTCCACCTTCATATCAGTAGTAAGTCTCAAAACCCCTTTTGCTCAGCCCTTATCCATTCCTTTAACACATACGTCAGGAATCCACTCTTGTGCAAATGTCCTGGTTAACCTGCCACCTTCCAGACTGCATTAAAATCCAAAACTCTGCTCCCCATATCCTATCCTGCACCAAGTTCCACTCATCACTACTGACCTCTCTGACACTTCCCCAACACTTTGAATTTCAGATTGAAGTTGAATTCTTTCCTGGCCCCTCTCTTCTATCTCTAAAGTTTCTGAAGAAGGGTCCCGACCTGAAATTCAAGCTTTCTTGTTCCTCTGATGCTGTCTGGCCTGCTGTGTTCCTCCAGCTCCACATTGTGTTATCTCAGACTCCAGCATCAGCAGTTCTTTCCATTTCTAACTCTACAGTGATTTGTTCCCAAACCACACTCTGACTTTAGCTTCTTCTGCACTTGCACCTGTTCATCCCTAATTGGCAACTGTTCCTTTGGTATTCCAGGCCCTGTACTTTCTAATTTCTCTCTGACCTCATTTGTGTTTGCATTCTGTCCCCACCTTTAATATCTGCCTCTTGAACCAAGTTATTCGTCACCTACAGGTAGTTCTTGCAACACGCGTTTCATTAACACGAATTAGCTGTAACACGATTGATGAATAGCAGACACTGTTTGAAGAATGCAAACTTTCTGCTGTACAGTAGATTTTCTATAGTGATTTCCCTAAAACACGATTTTCTATAGTGCAAGGTCTCGCAAGAGTGCAACTACCGTGTTATAGAATTAGCTGTATTTGGATATTTTTAGTTTTGAATTGGTGTGCATCATTTATTTGTGCCTCTGAAAAGTGGCTCAAAATGTTGCAGTTAATAGAGATGCCACAATCTCTCATCCTCTGTGTGCACCTCAAGCTGCTTTAATTACTTCATTGTAAAACTCATGTGGTAGTCATTTGTGTAGAAAGGTAATTTCTTTTGACCCAACATCTTGTCTAAAACTTTGTCTTAATATAGGCATCTGCTTCAGGTCTGGAATTGAGCCAATCTGTTGCATGTGATTTGAATCAGTGTGTCTTTTTATTCTGTGTAGTATTTAAGTGCTACCAGGTTCAAATTTGAGCTTAGGATGGAATAACTATATAGTATATTACATTTGTAATATTCTAACAAAATACAAGGGGACCTCCCACTGGAAAGTGTTTTATCATCTTTTTCTGTTTGAACATGCCTATGTTCAGGGTTTTTGGGGGCTCTGATTTAGTTAACACAATCAATGTAATTTAAACTTTGTATGGCATGTCTGCCTCATTTTTTTTGGTCTGAGCTCAGTCCATTTTTCAGTTAGTTTGGCTGTACAGTCAGGTTTAGCTGGTGATTTCCATATTGACTCAGTTAGGTAGCATTTAGTTCAAGTGTGCATTATAACTGGATGGTATCACAGCAAGTCGGGTTAATATCAGACACCGAGAGAAAAAGAAATTGAACATCAAATGTATTTTTAAAAGGAATAGGATATTGACGAAGTTGGAAAGGTGCAAGGCCACTAAGAGACACAATGGGCATTGTTGGGCATGTGGTTTTGACATTCCATTTTCTCAAACTTTCAAATATATTTGCAAATTTTAAATTTCTAGAAGAAAGTCACCCTTGCTTACAAGTATAAAATGTTTAGTCTGCAATGAAGTGGTTATCTGGATTTGATCAGATATAACCCGGACCCATTAGATTCTAAAATTAAACCAGAATAGTTCATTGCACAGTCATTTGAGGAAAAATTGAAAATGTGAACCTGCATTAAACCAAATATACAGGCTAAGTTTAAAACAAACTTTCTGGTTTATTTTGAAGTTTGTAGCTATTGGGTTAATGAATCCCCTGGGGTCAGTCTTGTCTAAACGTTGTGGAAGAGAGGGAGGAATGGCCTACAGGAGAGAAAAGAATGCTTTTTATATTTTGATTATTCCTGTTGTTTTAATGACAAGATTGACTTAATACAGATGTTTGGGCTATAATAAAACATAATTTAATAGCTATTGCTATCCGCTGTCCTGAAACCTAATTTTAAAAAAGAACTGCTTAATCATTATTAAATTAAGTTTTAAGTACCGCATACTCGCATATTACTAAATACTCGTATTTCAGGCAATTTTCCCCTTCCCCCATGTACTCCTGATCGCTTTGCTTCGGGACACCAAGACTAATCTTATAGCTTTAAAGTTGTTCCGTTGGAGATATTTTTAATTGCAAAAGTATATTTTATTCAATAAAAAAAATCTTTATCTACATTCACAGGTAATAATGCTGTTCTGCACAGTCTTTGCATATCAAGAAAAACCAACAGTGGAATTTGACATTCCCTGCACTTCCAAATACCAAAGATATTTCTTACTCCTGCAGGAGTGTTTACATGCATTGAGGTTGTTCTGGCTGAGGAGTCTAACCCAGCATAGGGATGGAAATCAAAACTAGATACTTGCTGCTACATTTACCTCAGCATATTGGAGGGCCAGCACTATTTATGTAAGTTTGTTATTTATTAGATTGTAAATTGTTCTCGTGAAACCTAAGATTGTTAATGGCGTATCGCATATTCTGTGAATAACTAGTCATAATTGGTATCAATATATGTTTGATTATTTTTACAACTTCAACATGCATCTTCTTACACTTCCTATGATGTATGGAATGATGCCTTTCCGCATGGGTGGATTGACTCACTGTTAGGTAGCCATTCACCAGTAATCCAGAAAACTGCAGCTTCATACAGCATGGTGCAAATTAATAGTCTAGTGATTTATTCACCACTGAAGGTCTCATTGTTTTAAAATGAATTACGTTATACACAAATGAAAAACTGCCAATTGTCATTTAACATTAACATGGAAAGCCTTATTTGGAAGAAGCACCTACTTTAGTTGTCCCGCCATTTCACCTTATCTGCGAATTCAGCTACATTTAATTTTGACCCTCTGTTCTCTTGAGAATTGTTTTGCATCACATTGCAATCTTGTTGCTGTCTAATTTTGCAAGAATACAGAAGTTTATGAAGCTGGAGAACCTGAGTAGCAAATTCAGTGCCGGAATAGGTGGTGTTGAGAAAAACACTGCCTAAGATGACAATCACTTACTAGGTCAGAGAAAGATAAAGATATATGCATGAAATCTTTTTATCAAAGCTTCATTAGAACTGCAGCAATCTTTGTGAAGATCATACTGGTTGTGTCTATATGGTCAGAAATTCAATGAAATCAAATGCAGAGCAGGAATTGCAATTAGCGAGTTTTGAGAAGATTTGTAGCTCAGGTTGAGGTTCTGGATGTGAATTTGCTCGCTGAGCTGGAAGGTTCGTTTTCAGACGTTTCGTCACCATTCTAGGTAACATCATCAGTGAGCCTCCGACGAAGCGCTGATGTCATGTCCCGCTTTCTATTTATCTAAATATTTTCTATTTATAAATAGAAAGCGGGACACGACACCAGCACTTCGTCGGAGGCTCACTGATGATGTTACCTAGAATGGTGACGAAACGTCTGAAAACGAACCTTCCAGCTCAGTGAGCAAATTCACATCCAGGAATTGCAGTTCCCAGTTAAAGTGACAAAAATGTGTTGTCCTTGTGTTAGTTCAGTTGTATTGCTGTGGCAACATGTATGGCATCTTTTCTTCACTATGAAACCCAACTTAGGAAATGATCATCTCTCTCCTGTGTAATCCAACACTGTTCTGTTAAGTGGGAAAATAAAATCCAAGAATCGTCGCTTTCTATCACACTCCTGATAATTACGAAAGTATGGCCTACTGCAGGTAGAGTCTCTTCTGTTTTCTTTAATTCATCAGTTAATGTGTGTTTTTTTTCCTCCATTTATTCCACAGGTTGATTTAAATTTCTCAGTTATTTAATATGTCAAAATTGGTAAATTGGCATGTAGCTGGTATAGCTAAATTAGGTTGAACTAGTGGAAATGATCAATCCATGCATGTAATTAAATAACTAGTTTGTGAAGCCTATCTGGTAAATTTGCCACTGTCATCATGTTTAAAATCATTTTGACATTGCTGAATACAAAGCAAAAATGGGGACTAAATTAAATGTTTGTGTTTAAGAACATGATAAATTAGGGCAGTTGTCCTCCCCCAGTCAATCCAGCAGCTGGACCATTTCTAGTCTGGGAGCTGGTCAGGCAGTTTGACTCATGCACATTTGGTGTTCGGTGTCATTTCTGGCCAGGAGTTGGACCAGGATTAGTCCTGGGAGTCAAATAAGATCAGTCTGGGCCTTGCTAGTCAGTCAGTAGGGGTCATTGATGTCAAGTCAGTCTAGAGAATGGCCTGTGGTCACTCAGAGTTGCCCTGCAAACTTTTTCCACGGGATTGGCCATCTGGCATTTCGGATCCTGCCTTTATTAATTGAGGTGTTAGATAATAAAAGCAGAGAGGTTATATTTGAACTGTATAAAATGCGGACTAGGTCCCAACTCGTCAACAGTGTGAAATTCAGCTCATCGCATTTTAGGAAAAATGGAATTGTAGTAGAGAGGCTGCAGAGGAAATTTGCCAGAATGCTGCCTGGGCTGGAGGTCTGATCTATAGGGAAAAGACCAGAAAGGGTGGAGCTGTTTTCCTTGGAGCAGCGATGGCTGAAAGGGGACTTGATGTATGTGTGTAAGATAAGGGGAAGAATAGATAGACTGGTTAGGAAGGCACTTTTTCCATTAGTAGAAAGGTCGCTAACCACTGCACAAAAATTTAAGGTAAGAAATAGGAGACATAAGAGGTGAGTTGAAGAGGAATCTTTTCATCCAGAGGGTGGTGGGAGTCTGGAACTAATGTCTGAAAAAGTGTTGAGTCAGAAACTCCCATAGCCAAAAGCTTAAAAAGTAGGATTAATATAGTCAGATCTTTGTTGACTGCCGTGGACATAATAGAGTGAATTGCCTCCTCCTGTGTTAGAAATGTCCATGAATCTATGGGACATGGTCATCTGAGGGAGTGGGTTGAAAATAATCTGATTGGGTGGTTTCTAGGGTCAGCCATTGGCTTTATCAGGGTTTAGCCGGGTCACGTCTAGGGACTGGCCTGGTTATATGATTTTCTGGTTGCAGCAGCAGCACGAGCTGGAGCTTGGATCGGGGCTTGTTAGGAAGCCGAAGAGTCAGTGATCTTATAAGTCTTTAAAAGCTTACCTCGAGCGTCGGAGCCTTCCATTTCTGGGTGCAGCAGCAGCACCTCGGAGCAGAGGTTTCTGAGAAGGGAGGGACCTTTTTTTTTGCATCCCACAGCTATATAAGTGATCATTGGCTAGTTCGGCTAGTCATCATTAGTGTCCCATCCAAATACAACTGCAGGAAGTGCACCCAAATCTTGCTCCTCCAAGACCGCATTAGGGAACTGGAGCGGGAGCTGGATGAACTTCAGATCATTCGGGAAGCAAAGTCAGTGATAGAGAAGAGTTACAGGGAAGTAGTTACTCCTAAGCATGAAGAAAGCTGGGTAACTGTTAGAAGGGGGAAAAAGCAGTGGTCGTTCCCCGGAAAAACAAGTGTATCGTTTTGGATACTGTTGGGGGCAACGACTTACCAGGGGCATGCACTGGGGTACAGGTCTCTGGCACAGAGTCTGTCCCTCTTGCACAGAAGGGAAGGGGTGATAGGAAGAGAGTGTTAGTCATTGGGGACTCAATAGTTAGAGGGACTGATAGAAGGTTTGTTGGGAACGAAAGAGAGTCATGGTTGGTGTGTTGCCTCCCAGGTGCCAGGGTCCGTGATGTCTCGGATTGTGCCTTTAGGGCCCTGAGGGAAGAGGGTGACCAGCCCCAAGTCATGGTCCACATAGGCACCAACGACGTGAGTAGAAAGAGGGATAGGGATGTCAGGCAGGATTTTAGGGAGGTAGGGTGGAAGCTGAGAGCTAGAACAAACAGAGCAGTTATCCCGGGTTTTTTTTACCCATGCCACATGAGAGCGAGGCAAAGAACAGGGAGATATTTCAGCTGAACACATGTCTGCAGGGATGGTGCAGGAGGGAGGGCTTCAGGTACATGGACATTTGGGGCTCATTCTGGGGAAGATGGGACCTCTACAAACAGGACGGTCTCCACTTGAACCAGAGGGGCACTAATAACCTGGGTGGGAAATTTGCTTGTGCTATTCGGGTGGATTTAAACTAGCTCAGAAGGGGGATGGGAAACTGAGGTGTAGGAGGATGAGCGTAGCGAGGACATGGACAGGGTCTCACTGTCACAGGAGTGGGCTGGTAGACAGCAAGTTGGATTGAAGTGTGTCTACTTCAGTGCCAGGAGTATCCGGAATAAGGTAGGTGAGCTTGCAGCATGGATAGGTACCTGGGACTTCGATGTTGTGGCCATTTCGGAGACATGGATAGAGCAGGGTCAGGAATGGATGTTGCAGGTTCCAGGGTTTAGATCTTTCATTAAGATCATGGAAGGTGGTAAAAGAGGGGGAAGTGTGGCTTTGCTAGTCAAGGACAGTATTATGGTGTCTGAAAGAACTTCTGATGAGGACTCGTCTACTGAGGTGGTATGGGCTGAGGTCAGAAACAGGAGGCGAGAGGTAACACTGCTGTGAATTTTTTATAGGCCTCTGCAAAGTTCCAGGGATGTGAAGGAGAGGATTGGCAAAACTATTCTGGGCAGGAGTGAAAGGATCAGGGTGGTCATTATGGGAGACTTTAACTTCCCTAACATTGACTGGAAATGCTATAACTCTAGTACGTCAGATGGATGAGTTTTTGTCCAATGTGTGCAGGAGGGTTTCCTGACACAGTGTGTCGAAGGGCCGACAAGAGGGGAGGCCACACTGGATCTGGTACTTGGTAATGAAGCAGGCCAGGTGTTTGATTTAGTGGTAGGTGAGCACTTTGGAAAGAGTGACCATAATTCGGTTATGTTTAGTTTAGTGATGGAAAGGGATAGGAACATGCCACAGAGCAAGAGTTATAAATGGGGGAAGGGCAATTATAATGCAATTAGGCAAGACTTAGGAGGCATAGAATGGGGTAGCAAAATGCAGGCGATGAGGACAGTCGAAATGTGGAGCTGGTTTAAGGAACAGATATTGTGTGTCCTTGATAGGTATGTCCCTGTCAGGCAGGAAGGAAGTGATAAGGTAAGGGAATCGTGGTTTACTAAAGAAATTATATCTCCTGTTAAGCGGAAGAGGGAAGCTTATGTGACGATGAGACGAGATGGTTCAGATGAGGCGATGGAGAGTTACAATTAGCTAGGAAGGATTTAAAGAGAGAGTTAAGAAGAGCAAGGAGGGGACATGAGCAGACATTAGCAGGTAGAATAAAGGAGAACCCTAAAGCTTTCTATAGGTATGTGAGGAATAAGAGGATGACTAGGGTAGGAATAGGGCCAGTCAAAGACAGAAGTTTGAAGTTGTGTGTGGACCCTGTGGAGATCAGAGAAGTGCTAAATGATTATTTCTCATCTGTTTTCACTGAGGAACAGGAAAATATTGTAGAGGAGATGACTGAGTTACAGGCTACTAGAATTGAAAGGATTGAGGTTAGTAAGGAGGAAGTGTTATCAATTCTAGAAGGTGTGAAGAAAGATAAATCCCCTGGGCCAGATGGGATTTTTCTGAGAACTCTCTGGGAAGCTAGGGACGAGGTGGTGGAGCCTTTGGCCTTAATCTTTGAGTCCTCATTGTCTACAGGTTTAGTCCCAGAGGACTGGAGGATGGCAAATGTTGTGCCCTTGTTGAAGAAGGGCAGTAGGGATGACCCAGGTAGTTATAGACTTGTGAGCCTTACGTCTGTTGTAGGAAAAGTTTTGGAAAGGATTATAAGAGATAGGATTTATAATCATCTAGCAAGCAACAATTTGATCGGAGATAGTCGGCATGGATTCGTCAAGGGCAGGTCCTGTCTCACAAACCTCATTGAGTTTACTGAGAAGGTGACCAAGCATGTGGATGAGGGTAAGGCAGTTGACGTGGTGTACATGGACTTCAGTAAAGCCTTTGATAAGTTTGCACATGGTAGGCTATTGGAGAAAATGCAGAGGCACGGGATTGAGGGGGATTTAGCAGTTTGGATCAGAAACTAGCTTTCTGTAAGAAGGCAACGAGTGGTGGTTGATGGAAAATATTCAGCCTGGAGTCCGGTTACTAGTGGTGTGCCACAGTTTTGGGACCACTGCTGTTTGTCATTTTTATTAATGACTTGGACGCAGGCATAAGTGGATGGGTTAGTAAGTTTGCAGATGACGCTAAAGTCCGTGGCGTGGTGGACAGTGTGGAAGAATGTTGCAGGTTGCAGGGAGACTTGGATAAACTGCAGAATTGGGCTGAAATGTGGCAAATGGAGTTCAATGCGGATAAATGTGAGGTGATTCACTTTGGAAAGAATAATAGGAAGAGAGAATACTGGGTCACTGGTAAGATTCTTGGTAGTGTGGATGTGCAGAGTGGGATCTTGGTGTCCATGTACATAGATCCCTGAAAGTTGCTACCCAGGTTGATAGTGCTGTTAAAAAGGCTTATGGTGTGTTAAGTTTTATTGGTAGAGGGATTGAGTTCTGGAGCTGTGATGTCCTGCTGCAACTGTACAGAATGCTAGCGCGGCCTCATTTGGAATATTGCGTGCAGTTCTGGTCACCCCATTGCAGGAAGGATGTGGAAGCATTGGAAAAGGTGCAGAGGAGATTTACCAGGATGTTGCCTGGTCTGGAGCGCTGGCCCTGTGAAGAAAGACTTAGGGACTTGGGTCTGTTCTCATTGGAGAGAAGGAGGCTAAGAGGGGATCTAACAGAGACATACAAGATGATCAGAGGATTAGATAGGGTGGACAGTGAGAGTCTTTTTCCGAGGATGATGACTTCAGCTTGTACAAGGGGGCATAGCTACAAATTGAGGGGTGATAGATTTAAGACAGATGTCAGAGGCAGGTTCTTTACTCAGAGAGTGGTAAGGGTGTGGAATGCCCTGCCTGCCAGTATAGTTAACGCAGCCACATATGGGGCATTTAAACAGTCCGTGGATAAGCATATAAATGATAGTGGGATTGTGTAAGGGGAGGGGCTTAGATGAGTTCACAGATCGGCGCAACATCGAGGGCCGAAGGGCCTGTTCTGCGCAGTATTGTTCTATGTTCTATCTATTGGCTAAGGGAGGGAATTGTTACAGCCATTGTGGATGATAGGCAACGCTTAAAAAGATTATCCTTTTGTGGCCATATACATGACACATACTGGCCTTTGGTGAAAAATATCCAGGCCCAGTGGCTTGAACAGAAATCCTAAAGGAAACTGTATTCTCATTTATGTTTTCATGTTTAAATTCTGTTTCTTTTAAGAGTGGTCAATGTCACTGAGCACAGAAAATGGCCAAAGCTGATTGTATTTCCAGAAGCTTCTGAACCGCTTGAATTGTACAGATATTCCTGCTAAAAAGTTCACAAATGGTTTGGAGTTGAGCCTCCAGCTAGTTCTGAACAAAGGAAATCCTGAAAACCCATTATGTTAAAAAGGGGCTGATGCTTTTACAGTTATCACATTGGAATGAAGGAAACAGTGAAAGAGGAGATTAAGCAACACTGCTCGTTTACTGCCTGTCCAATTAACCCCCAATAAGGGCCATCAGCTTTGGAAGTGTCTGCCATTGATTTATGACTGATATCTGAGCTTCTTGAATTATGTAAGTATACAATTCTAGGATTCTAAGTCGGTTGCTGTTTGACAGCTAAACAGATGGCAGGATTCTAGGACGGAGTTGCCAGACTGCACTAGATCCTCCATCTCTGGCTCTAAGTTACTGGCTGGATAGAAGCTTACACTATGCCTGCAAGAAGTAGTGCTGGATCCAGCTCACTAAGGAAACTACTATTGGGCACTGACCCCCAGGAAGTTGTAACTTACGTAAAATAATTTTTGTATACTTCTGAGTTAACTAACATATATAACTTTTCTCTTGTCCTGTTTTAATTTTGTCAGTTCCTGTGTGTGTGTGGATGGAGTGACAAAACACTTCTCATTCATTTTGAATGTTTCATTAATGAACCCAACCTTTGTTTATTCTTTAAGGATTTTGCTGTTTGGCATACTTCCATAAGGGATGAGAATTAAAAGAGGAGTGTAAATTAACCAACATGTCACTGCTCTGGGCATGAGGGGGGGCAAAAGCAATCACAAGTTAAATTCATCTCTCATTCCCTTTCTCTGTGACAAAGGTTATTATGATGCCTCTTTTTGCCTGGTCTCTAACATCTTCAGGGGTTGATGGGGTTGACAGGCAGAGGTTGTGGTTTATTGTGTTGGACCTGATTGTGCTACCACTTGTAGAAGATAACAAGAAGCACGAGGTGGGAAAGATGCAGAATAATTTACTCAGGGCAACATGTTTGCCATTGTGCACATTCTGGAAGAGCAGAGCACAATGTTGGTTACTGAGCTGCTGTCTCTTTCCTGGCCAGTTTATCCCTCTTCCCCCCCAAGCTATGGGCTAGTTCCTCCTGTAATGAATGAAAGAGTAGGATTGTGAGAGATGGAAATGGGTACATGAACACTTTGTGAGTATTTGTGACTGTGTAAAATGCCTGCCTTTGACACAGCTGCCATAGGTGAGTAGTAAGTGCAGTGGTTGAGAAGGATTAGTTTGAGAGCATGTGGTGGGTTTGAATTTTTGAGTGCACAACATTCATTTGATGTTGCAGCTTGCAGATTGAGCCTGTGAGATGCTTGTGTAATGCCAGAGTTAGGCTGTGTGAAATCCCAGTGAGTATGAGCTGGCAGAGAGGAGATACTGCTGTATGCCCTTGTGGGAGCACAGAAGATCGTTGATTTTCTTGCTGCACTGCTTGCTATTCCTTTTGTGTGGGCAGTGGCACTGATCTGCTCTGCGATCTGTTCCCAAGCCAGAAGTATCAGATGGGATAGCCTTCTGGTGCCATTCGCCTTGAGAACTGGATGCACCTTTTCTCAGTGACTCCACACAACAGCATCAGTAATCTTGGGAATCAGCATGGACTTCTTAGAAGGTATTCCTGGGATCCTGGGGACCAAGAGTGATTTGTCATGTAATTCATGCAACATCCTGCTCGCATAGTTTATGAGCTGAGAAGTATATGATCACTTAAGATGTCTTGTTCAGGGCATTGGGGGATATAATGCTGCCGAAGATGATAGCCAACATACTTTAAAATTGAAAGTCTTGGCCAATCTGCTTATGTCCCTGTGCAGCTTTTTTGCTTTTGCCTCATAGCTTACTTCCCTTTTAAGCTTTTTATTGTCACCAAACCCGAATTCATTACCGGGTGACCCTTCATCAAAGACATTGGTACAACTTGTAAACTTCTGAAGCCCAAGCACTGATTTTGCAGTAACCCACTAGCTGTAAATTCTCACCCTAAAAGTAATTTAGTGTAATAGAATGGTGTCAGAACAAAAGAAAGCCAGTCTGCCCGTTATATCCATGCGAGCACTCTGCAAAAGCAACTCAGCAAGTGCAACTCTCTTGCCCCTGTCCTATTGCCTGTGAGTTTACCCTTTTCAGCTGCTAATCCAATTCCCTTTTGAAAGCTATGATTGAATCTGCCTCCACCATGCTCTCAGGCAATGCATTACGCATTTACATGTTACATGTGTTACACTTGCTGCATAAACCACTTTCATCAATCTTCCTACCTAAAGTGAACACTTCGCATTTCTCTATAATAATAAAATGTGAGGCTGGATGAACACAGCAGGCCAAGCAGCATCTCAGGAGCACAAAAGCTGACGTTTCGGGCCTAGACCCTTCATCAGAGGGGGGGATGGGGAGAGGGAACTGGAATAAATAGGGAGAGAGGGGGAGGCGGACCGAAGATGGAGAGTAAAGAAGATAGGTGGAGAGAGTGTAGGTGCGGAGGTAGGGAGGGGATAGGTCAGTCCAGGGAAGATGGACAGGTCAAGGAGGTGGGATGAGGTTAGTAGGTAGCTGGGGGTGCGGCTTGGGGTGGGAGGAAGGGATGGGTGAGAGGAAGAACCGGTTAGGGAGGCAGAGACAGGTTGGACTGGTTTTGGGATGCAGTGGGTGGGGGGGAAGAGCTGGGCTGGTTGTGTGGTGCAGTGGGGGGAGGGGACGAACTGGGCTGGTTTAGGGATGCAGTAGGGGGAAGGGGAGATTTTGAAACTGGTGAAGTCCACATTGATACCATATGGCTGCAGCGTTCCCAGGCGGAATATGAGTTGCTGTTCCTGCAACCTTCGGGTGGCATCATTGTGGCAGTGCAGGAGGCCCATGATGGACATGTCATCAAGAGAATGGGAGGGGGAGTGGAAATGGTTTGCGACTGGGAGGTGCTGTTGTTTTTTGCGAACTGAGCGGAGGTGTTCTGCAAAGCGGTCCCCAAGCCTCCGCTTGGTTTCCCCAATGTGGAGGAAGCCGCACCGGGTACAGTGGATGCAGTATACCACATTGGCAGATGTGCAGGTGAACCTCTGCTTAATGTGGAATGTCATCTTGGGGCCTGGGATGGGGGTGAGGGAGGAGGTGTGGGGACAAGTGTAGCATTTCTTGCGGTTGCAGGGGAAGGTGCCGGGTGTGGTGGGGTTGGAGGGCAGTGTGGAGCGCACAAGGGAGTCACGGAGAGAGTGGTCTCTCCGGAAAGCAGACAGGGGAGGGGATGGAAAAATGTCTTGGGTGGTGGGGTCGGATTGTAAATGGCGGAAGTGTCGGAGGATAATGCGTTGTATCCGGAGGTTGGTAGGGTGGTGTGTGAGAACGAGGGGGATCCTCTTGGGGCGGTTGTGGCGGGGGCGGGGTGTGAGGGATGTGTCGCGGGAAATGCGGGAGACGCGGTCAAGGGCGTTCTCGATCACTGTGGGGGGAAAGTTGCGGTCCTTAAAGAACTTGGACATCTGGGATGTGCGGGAGTGGAATGTCTTATCGTGGGAGCAGATGTGGCGGAGGCGGAGGAATTGGGAATAGGGGATGGAATTTTTGCAGGAGGGTGGGTGGGAGGAGGTGTATTAGGAGGCCCCAAGATGACATTCCACATTAAGCAGAGGTTCACCTGCACATCTGCCAATGTGGTATACTGCATCCACTGTACCCGGTGCGGCTCCCTCTACATTGGGGAAACCAAGCGGAGGCTTGGGGACCGCTTTGCAGAACACCTCCGCTCAGTTCGCAACAAACAACTGCACCTCCCAGTCGCAAACCATTTCCACTCCCCCTCCCATTCTCTTGATGACATGTCCATCATGGGCCTCCTGCACTGCCACAATGATGCCACCCGAAGGTTGCAGGAACAGCAACTCATATTCCGCCTGGAAACCCTGCAGCCATATGGTATCAATGTGGACTTCACCAGTTTCAAAATCTCCCCTTCCCCTACTGCATCCCTAAACCAGCCCAGTTCGTCCCCTCCCCCCACTGCACCACACAACCAGCCCAGCTCTTCCTCCCCCACCCACTGCATCCCAAAACCAGTCCAACCTGTCTCTGCCTCCCTAACCAGTTCTTCCTCTCACCCATCCCTTCCTCCCACCCCAAGCCGCACCCCCAGCTACCTACTAACCTCATCCCACCTCCTTGACCTGTCCGTCTTCCCTGGACTGACCTATCCCCTCCCTACCTCCCCACCTACACTCTCTCCACCTATCTTCTTTACTCTCCATCTTCGGTCCGCCTCCCCTCTCTCCCTATTTATTCCAGTTCCCTCTCCCCATCCCCCTCTCTGATGAAGGGTCTAGGCCCGAAACGTCAGCTTTTGTGCTCCTGAGATGCTGCTTGGCCTGCTGTGTTCATCCAGCCTCACATTTTATTATCTTGGAATTCTCCAGCATCTGCAGTTCCCATTATCTCTGATACTTCGCATTTCTCTGTTGTATTTCACCAACCACGTGTATTCTTGTTGTTTTCTGTCAGTTAATCTACCCTGAACTCCTAATCCTACCAGCTCTAGTTTTGTGTAATCGCCTGTTGTGTGGCCCCTGATTAGATGTTTCTAGAAATTCTAAATGCACCACATCCATTTCCCCTTATTTGTTTCTTAAAACCTGAAAAAAAACTTCTAACAGATTTGACAAATCCAAATTGCCTTTCCTAAATCCATGTTAATTCTACCCAATCTTGTTGTGATTTTCAATGCATTTTCTTACCACATCCCTAGAAAGAACTGTAGCATTTTCCCCACCAATGAATATGAGGCTATCTGGCCTGCAGTTTCCCTGTTTCATTCTCCATCTTCTTGAATAGCAAGGTTTCAGCTACTAGCTCTCAATCTGTTAGCACAAGTGTCACATTAAGGAAAGCCTGGCAGATTAAAACCATTATGTCTACTATTCCTTTTAAGATCCTCGGTTTAGACTTGCAGGTCCAGGGGATTTGCTGCTAATTTGCTCAAAACTCGCTGCTAATATTCGTTCTTCATCTGGCTTGATCTATCTTGGCACTTAGATGAGAAATAATTGTGTTGGTGATCTGTTTAATGAGTTTAGTTGGAATATTGACCTTTACTGGAACCATAGGACGATGAAGGAGGCCCCTTAATTGCTGCACTTCCTGACTGCTGCCATTAGCTATTCATATTCTACAGTTACTCCAAGTAAAGGTTAGCTCAAAGAATAGAAACTAAAGTAACCATGAACTCGATCTGTTTTGTTTCAAGCAAACATATCTAATTTAGACATTCCAAGTGGATATAAACTTTATTGTGCACTGGTTGGTCAATGTTCCGTGACACAGATTCTGTCTATTCAGATCCATTTGTAAACACACAATCCTAAAACAATGACTGACCACATATATCAGCAATTTCCCCTTTGTAGCATCCATTTATAAAGCACAATTTTGAAATTGACTGATTTTCTCTGATGTTCAGACAGATTACGTAAGGTAATGAGCAATAATAATGTCCAAGGTACCTGAATACTGACATTCTCTTTTGAAATGTCTGATACAAAATTAATGAACATATTAATTGCAAGTGAAGTGAATGAATCAAAATAGAATGATATTGTGTGTTTTTATACCTTCCTTAATTCTGAACATATTATCCTGTCACAAATGAAAGTAATGATACTTGCCGAAAAGTTCAAGTTTATTCTTGCAGTGTGTTTGATGGGTCTTGGAAATTGGACTTCAGGAGCAAAAACAAAGTTGCTGGAAAAGCTCTGCAGGTCTGGCAGTATCTGTGAAGGAAAAAACAGAGTTAATGTTTCGAGTCCGGTGACTCTTCCTCAGTTCTGGGAGCCGCAATCCACTCACTTAAAATGGATTCATTCAGATCTGAAATACTTTCTTGCCACTAACTTTGTACTTTCCTTTTGTGAACACAGAGTATCTTTGAATTATTAAGAGTATATTGAACAGACTAATCTAATGTTAGATGCAAACAGTTGCACAGCATCCATGAAATCAAACTAGTTGACATGAACTAATCAGACCAGTCAGCACAAAATATTAAGGGAAAGTTTTTTTTGTGAAATGTAGTAATTTACTGTTAGGTAAAGAAAATGCAATTGATCAGACATATTGAAATACTGAATATTGTTTAATAAGGCATTTTTCAAGAGGTGTTGCTTTTAAAAAATGTGATGTGGAAATTGAACAGCAAAATAGGAAATTTCAAAATGGCACCCACTTAACAGTGGGCAGCTTCACAACAAAACTAATTTAAGAAAGAGAAGTGCGAGACTATACACTGAGAGGAAGTAAAATGTTGGGTATACTCTGACAGGGTTATCAGCAGGACATGAATACCAAGCTCCAGGAGATTGGAATACATTGAGATTGATGTTTGTGAGTGCTACATTAACCAAATTCATCTGACGGCCTTGCAATTAACCTCAATACCCTTGGACTAGAGAAATGTGAAGTCTGCTTGGGTCTGTGCTCCTGTTAATGTTTCCTGTTGGGAGATCGCAAGGGCTGGATTAGATATTCCTTGTTGAGATGCTTTTTTATGTTGCTTTCTGTTTTCACTGGTCTGCCAGGAATGTTCAGATTCACAGAACAGATGGGCACTTAAAGAATTTTCACAGACTACGATAGTAAACAAGATCCTGATCCCCTGCAATTTTTGGTTAATTCAAGTAAGGAATGGGCATAAAAGGCTTTAGTGTAGATTTTAGTATAGATGATTAAAGATTCAACAACTAATCTTCCAAAATAATCCTGTAATTATTTCAAGCACGCCAGGTCCATGGGAGAGATGCTGATGAAAATACCACCATGAATTGTATCCTATTTTAGGAAGAGAAAGTAGAGGTGTTTTTACAGTGTATGCCTTTATTTGTTGTTACATCCCTGTCAGGGGCTATTAATATTTGAAGAAGAAATCCCAACACCCAGTAATTAAGTAACAGATCTTTGCCAAAAAAATACCAGGGCAGAACCTTATAGGGATCTGGGTGACATATGCTATGGTAAAATTTGTGACGAAATCAGGTGACAGGTCTATTATTTATTCTAATTCTCTTGCCTGAAATCCACCCACCCCTCAAGGAAAGAGGTCCATTCGTTTTGTGCTTATTGACCCTTCAATTTTCTTTTAAAAACCTTGTGACTGTAGACCCCTTCAATTCCCTTTCCTGTCTTTAGAGAAATGGAGACTGTTTTTTCTCAGCCTGTTCTCATAGCTTCTGCACAACTTTTATCGTGTTGCCATTCATTGCGAACTTCTTTCTGCTACAGTGTTTTTTGAGGACCACTGTAGATCTCTTCCACTAACTGCAAGCTGGAGCAAACCTTAGAGGTACCCTTCCATTACAAAACCCAACTTGAACAGCTTCTATAAGCAGTCACATACAGATTAGTTAGATAAATGAAACTTGTAACCAAGGCCCCACCCTGAATCACTATCCCAACGACAGTATGCTTTGTGATGTCTGAAACAAATGTGAATTGATTTTCTTATTTTCAACAGAAGTCTTTCTGTAAGAATTCTGTAACCTATATGAATAATTTACATTTCTAATGGACTTAATTGCCCTGATCCCAGACTTTCTGACTCCATTACAAGCATAGCAATGGATCTTTGACTTTTAAGGATTTATCACTACCCACTCTGATGATGTAAGACAAACTCAAAGTACCTTTTTATATATAACTCCAAATTTGTTTGAATAGCATGTAACTTAGACCTGTTTATGAGCTTCTGAATCATAACTTTATGATTTACTTTATAATTTTAAATTAAGTTTTAATTTCTAAAACTGAAATTTCTAAAACTTATATTTTAAAACATATATGAATTATGAAGTAGATGTCCACATGTTGTTTATACCAATGTTATCAATATAGCTTTTATGTTGTAGGAATAGCATTAGTAGAATAGTGAGTTTCGTAAAACATTTATCTGCATTTCACAATTATCTTTGGGCCTGGTGATGTGGTACTTTGGAAAAGAAAATTCAGAGTCCATATTCAGGAAGGGTGCAGACGTCATCCCTGTGTTTCTTTACTTTTCTTTCATGGGCTGCATTAATTGCTCATCCCTAATTGTCCTGGAGAAAGGGGTGTTGAATTGAGTGACTTGTTATATCATTTCAGAGTCAACCACATTACTCAGGGTCAGGAACCATATATAGGCTAGATTGGGTAAGGATGGCCTATTTTCTTCTGTTGAGAATATTACTGAGGAGGATGGGTGTTTATGACAATGGGTGCTAATGTCATGGTGTCACCATTGAAAATGGTTTACAATTGCAGATTTTGTTAATTAAATTTAAATTCCATCTGCTGCAACAGTGATACTTAATCCTGTTTTCCCATTGCATTAGCTGGGACCTTCTAATTTAGTAGTCCAGTGACATTACCGTTATGCTTTCAGTTTTACTCGTATCCATTGACCTGTTAGAATAGCCTATATAGAAAAAGTAATTAATTAAGGGCGACAGGGCAGTAGGGTGGCTCAGTGGTTAGGAATGCTGCTTCTAAGCACCAGGGACATGGGTTTGCTTCCAACCTTGGGTGACTGTCTGTGTGAAGTTTGCACATTCTCCCTGTATCTGTGTGGGTTTCATCCAGGTGCTCCAGTTTGCTTCCACAGTCCATGATGTGCAGGTTAGATGGATTGGTTGTGCTTAACAACAAAATAGTCCATTGTGTTCAGGGATGTGTAAACTGGCCAGGTTAACCATAGTAAGTCCAGGGATATGTTGGGAGTGCTGGGTCAGGTGGAATACTCTTTGGAGGGTAGGTGAGGACTTGATGGGCTGAATGACCTCCTGTATTGTAGGGGCTCTATAATTCTGTGAAGCAGTAGCAGCTCAAGTAATCTAAAATCTGACAGCTAATGTGCAATTAAGAAGTGTAGATCTTGACTAAACTCAATTTCTTTGTGAAGGCAGTACCAACATTGATGAAGAGAAGTCTTCTGAAATGGTGTGCTTAAAATTCCAAAATGTTTTGAAATTTGTGTGAAATACTCCTTCACAAGGCTGAGTGACTTTTTGAGGGAAAATGTAGAGAATGAGAGTGAAGGCAAGGCAAAAGAAAATGATGAGGAGACTTGGATTAAGATGGAAAAATTTTGAGCAGGATGCACCAGGTGTGTCCTGTGATTTTTCCTATTGTTGTATAATGGACTGACCAAGTTTGAAGTTCTATAAGAACCTGGACTCAGTTCAAAATTCCTAAAAATTTGCTCCAATGCCAAAGTAGAGAAACTAAGGAATTTGAAAAGGCAGTTAAAATCTTAATAGTGTACCGACCAGAGTTGATACTTTAGTAGATAAGTGGTTAAATTAATTTGATTGCAGGCAGGTGAACTACGTTGTAATATTGAAAGTAAAATATTTAGACTTGAACTTTGCAGATAGAATAAGCCTTCCTAGGGACGAAGGAAAATGTGGCGAACCTGAGAGCTGCTTGAGGACGTTATCTTTCTCAAATTCAAATAGTGAAATGCAGCTTTATTGTCAAATATATTGAGTCAAAATCTTCAGAAATTGTCATGCAGCTGTACAGCATTTTGATTGAGCCACATGTTTGCATATGGCCCTGGTCAATGGTATCCAGGATTCTTTGTGGCCCTGAAGATTAACAATGCTGTTCCCTGGTCCAGGAAGAATTACATGTTAAGAGTAGGACTTCTTTACAGTCCATTTTGTTGCTGATTTTAAAAGCCTTACGATTTTTTTATGAAGTGCTTTCCTGTTTTGATTTTCAGCATCAATGCCTGACAGAAAGTCAAGCTAGTAGAAAATTAGAGACACAAAACTAAATCCCAAGAAAGCTATTGTAAGACTAATAGGGTGCAGTTTCACTAAATGACAAAGTGGAATTGTTTATACATTTTACACACTCTACAGTCAGAACTGGTGATATAAGTCTTGGCAATTACATGCCTTGTATTAGAAAGGATTGTCAAGCTGTTTAGGGAGTAAAGTACATGTCACTTGGTAAATGGACATATTAATGTAACACACCACTATCCTGAGGCACAGTTTTGTAATAAATGTGATTTAAATGTGAATCAGTGGATGTTTACAGTTTATTTTTTGATACGTTCTGTATGAGTACTGCAGCATGAACATCTATGTAGAATCCTTTTTGTTAGTAGCATCTCTGTAGTCATTACCGGTGTGCGGTCTGACTTTGGCAAAGGTACGTACATGAATTTCTAGACTGTTAACTTGGCATAGAGTAAACAGTGGAAAATTTCACCACGGAAGAGGGGATGATGGGAGGAGGCAGTGATAATGTTGATTTCCTCAAATTCACAAGGAATTTTATTTTCACTGTTCCATTACCCAAAAGAATTGCATTCCTGAAACTTGATATAAAAATTAATTTCAAAGACCACTAGCTGTGAGGACTGAATTTTGATACATCAATACCGTTAAGCTTCATGGGAACTGTGATACACAATATGTTGAATGTAAACAAGTTAATCTTGAGGTTGCATGTGTATTGTGGTTTTAATATAAAGCTGAAATTTTATTCATGAAATTTTATTCATTTGGGGCACGGCCAGAAAATTATTTTTAGTGTGCTTATTCCATTGGTGTAGGTGATGGCTCAGGTTTAAGATCTGTTAGACAGATGATCGCATTGGTATTGTTCAAAAAATATCAAAGGTGTGAACAGTTAACATCATCTAAACTTTTAAAGAGAAAGAAGCAACTCACAATTTAAATGTTATAATCTCAATGTCACAAACAGCTTCCCATCCAAAGAATTATTTTCCAAAGTGCAGGTATTGTTAAGCTGATAAATGCAGCTGGTAGTTTGCACACAGTTAGTTTGCTGCACATAGTAAGTTATATGAATAATAGATTGATCAGTTTCCTTAGTGTTTGAGGCAATAATGTTGATTAAGATACCAAGAGGATTGCCCCTTCTGTACAATGATAAGAACCACCAAAGCGGAGAATTAGTGCTTTTATTTCATTAAAAGACAGCACATCTTACAATGTAATGCACCGTCAAAACTGTAGTTAAATGACAACCTTGCTTGTAATCAGTAAACTGTAATGCTACTTGTTTTTTTTTAATTTTGAGTGCTACTTCTATGAAATATTTATGGGCCTGTAATGGATGGTATATATCCAGCAGAATCAACTGAAATGCGTCATTGTTGTAAGTGACACTGCACTATTTTTTAAGTTAAATGATTCACTGTGGCTCACTGAAGTGTTCAATTCAGGCAGGTGGTTGAAGAACATTATAAAATTCCATGTACCATCTGCTCGTAGATCATTTAATGAACCAGAAGTTGGAAAAGTACTGACAGGAAAGATAGGTTTTCTGGCTGTACTATCAAATTATCGGTGCAAAACTAGTTTGATTAATGGCACCTACTACCTAACCAAACTCCTTATTAATAATGCAGAAGCCAAAATACTGCTGGAAATATGAAGTATAAAGAGAAAATGCTAGAAATACTCTGTAGGCCACGCAACATCTTCAGAGATTTCTTTCCCCAGATACTGCCTGACCTACTGAATGTTTCCAGCAATTTTTGTTTGAATATTAGTATTGTTCTTGTGGTTACCTTTCACTTTCAAAGATTTCCTGATACAGGTTCAATTTGTGTTGAAATTGACAACAAAATACAGTTTTCCTTTGTGTCAGCCTTCCAAAACAAAAACAGAAATTGTTGGAGAAACTCAGCGGTTCTGGCAACATCTGTAGAGAAAAATCACAGTTTAAAATTTTGGATCCCATGATCCTTTTTCAAAACTGATTGAAGCTAGGAAATGGTTGATATATATGCTTAAAGAGTGGGTGGGTGGTGGAAATGGAGCCCACAGAAAGAACAACAATTGGACAGACAAAGGAATGGGTAAAGGTCAGCCTGGAATTGTCAGTAGCCACTCTTAGGGCCCATTATGGTTGACAATGGGATGGTTATGGGTTAGGGTTAACTATTGCAATCCACGTGATTACAAGGCCTGGTATGTGGGGATTGGGGTACGGACACGGGGGAAGGTGCTCAGGCCCTAAAATTATTGAACTTAGTATCTAGTCCAGAAGATTGCAGGGTTCCAAGCGGAAAATCAGGTGGTGTTCTTCCAGCTTGTGATGCGTTTTACAGGAGCACTGCAGCAAGCCTGAGGTGGAGTTGTTCACCAGTGAACATGGAAATGTGTTGAAATGGCAGGCAGCGGGAAGCTCAGGGTTATTTTTGCAGCCAAAGCATGGATGTTCTGCAGAGTAGTTGCCCAGTATGCACTTTTTCTCCCCAGTATAAGAAGAACACTGTCTAAACTAAGCAACTCATTATAATAACGCTCGGAAAGGATACAGAAAACATTGGAAAACAGAAAGCATGCAGCCAATTTTATAAAAAAGCTCTTTGAAAGTTTCTCTTGATAATCAAGAGAACATAAGTTCCAGAAGACATTAATTACTTATGCTAAACAACTCACCCCATCCCCTCCTACAAATTCCCAATTTGTTTAGGGCTAAAGAAAGAAAAGGACCAGTAATCCTATCAGTGTATCATCTTCATCCCAATCCCAAATGTAACTTCCGCTTCACTTCTTCAAATAATTCTACTTGTGGGAGTTCTAAACAAGAGATGTTGG
Source organism: Stegostoma tigrinum (assembly GCF_030684315.1). NCBI lineage: Eukaryota > Metazoa > Chordata > Chondrichthyes > Orectolobiformes > Stegostomatidae > Stegostoma > Stegostoma tigrinum. Next base: position 30,591,672 of record NC_081373.1, read on the forward strand.
CCAGGGTGTGTTAAAGTAAAAGGCAACCAGAAGCTCAGGGTTATTTTTGCAGACTGTTGTCCAAAGTGGTTGTCTAGTCTGTATTTTATTCCCCAGTGTAGAGGAGACCACATTGCGAGCATTGGATAAAGCTTACTAAATTGAGTGAAGTGCAGGAAATTATTACTTTACTTAGAAGATGTGTTAGGGACCTTTGTTGGTGAGGAGGGAGGATATAAATAAGAGGTGTTGCACCTTCTGCGATCACAGGGGAAGGTGCTGTGGAGGTGTGCAAAGCTCAGCACAAGCTATAAGAACAGCATACATTTTTCCTCTTGGGAACCCTGTGGCCTTTCAGATTCAATATCAAATTCAATCATTTTAGGGCCTGAACACCTTCTCCCATGTCCCTACCCAACGCCCACTCACCAGGCCTTGTCACCACATGGGCTGCAAACACAACCATCCAATTGTCAGCTTCTAATGGTCCCCATTAGCAGCTATTGATTCTCCCACACTGCTGTTCTCTCTGCAGGGCTGTATCTCCGCCTATTGTTTATTCCTTCCCCTTTCCCTCAGTCCATCTTCAGCATATATTACCAAGCTTTTCCTAGCTACAATCAGTTCTGAAGAAGAGCCACTCAACCTGAAACAATAACTTGACTTTCTCTCCACAGATGCTGAGTTTCTTAAGCAATTTCTGTTTTTATTTTGGTTTTCCAGCATCCGCAGGTTTTTTTTTGTGGCAACCTTCCATCTTGTTAAGACGGTTGTGCCATGTTAGCCAGCTCTGTGTTATCATTTGCTGTGACTCAGGAAGCTATCACTGGCATGGCAGCCTTTGCTACATTTGTTGCACAGGAAGGCAGCAGGCTGTGATAATCAAGTATACACAAGCTTCCCACAAATAAAATTTGATCCTTTGTGTAAAATATATTTGGGGTGGTGAATCATGGAGATGATCGTAAATCTCTCACCACTAGGCCATCAATAAGAATTGGTATGGAAAGCTGCCATGCACTCCTCATGTCTTCCAGCAAACAGAAAAACGCCACAGTAACAGAGACAACACAGCTTCGGCTAAACTCCCTAATCCTCCCTTAGTCTTAAGAGATGGGAAACTTTCATCTTAATTTCTCTGCGGGATTCAAATCCAGGTTGAAGACTATAATTTTGATATCAGTAACACTACCTAGTTGTGGATCATTTTGACTTTATGCAATGGTTAATAATAGTGACAGCCAACCCACAAACAGTTTTACATCTCTCCCAATATTCCTTTCTATTAATTGGACTCAGGATATCGCAGAAAGTTGGTTGTGCGGTTCTCTTGAAGGTAATAAAGTATCCCAATGTGCACCTCTGAAGAGAAGAAACAACGTTTTGCTGAGTGTGATACTTTGTATTTGCTTTTAAATAACTGGACGGATACCTAATTTAAATTTGTAACTTTGACGTCATCTAAGTCTGCTGTGTTCAGTTCTCCACTTGCATCTTAAAATGCTGTGTTGATGTCAAATGTGGGAGTTGTTTGAGCAGCTCAATTAATTTTAGTGCAAATTTATGATTTTTCGATGGACACAGAGGCTGATTTGAGATACTTCATCCTCGGAATGAAAATACCAGAAGATTGTAAGCACAAATATATCCATTAAATTGAGATCTTTTAACAGATCAAAAAAAGAAAGACTTGCTTTTATGTTGCATTTTTCATGATGATTGTATATCTCAAAGCACTTTACAGCCAAGTATTTGCAGTGTATTCACTGTAAGAATGCAGCATCTGGGGTTTGGATGTTTCACCGTCTGTAAATTAAACAAAGCAGTTATGTGTTTTTAGAGAATGGACTTGCATTTTTATTTACTCACGAAGGTTGGTAAACAGTGGAAAACAAACCTCTGTTGTTTTTGTTTAAGAACGAGTGGTGTGTTGTTCTGAATTAAGAATGTAAATATAAATGCTATTTTGGAAAGTATTAGAAAAAGGGCTGTAGTTGATGAGTTTAAATAAGGTGTTAAATCTGTATTCGAGTGTAGAATTGTGTTTTCAACAGTTTAAACAATGCTGTACCTCCTAAGCGTAAATATTTCAGTTGCTCTTATTACTTCAGCAATAGCTTAAAAATTGTGATGTGATTCATGTGCCTTCAAAGTTTTAAAAAGACACTAACTGTATCACATAGCAAATCATTTAGATTGATCTTCTTAAGCATTGGCAGGATACTATTAGTCAAATAATGACCAACATGAAAAATGTGATATAACCTTGCTTTATTGCCAAAATCTCCACAGTAATAAGATTGAGCATTTTACGCAGTCTTGCCAAATGACTCTGTTGATTCAGCAAAAGGACTGCTTATAACTTTTACCCGTATTTATTTATTCTGATGTTTTGAAGTGTATATTCTTTGCACTTTCCCTCAAATACCATTTAAAAAAATGTACTTCCTGTCAGGAAGGAAAGATGAGATTCAGTCAGTGTCACATTCTGATCAACTGCACTGAGGAGGGTCTGAACACGATTCTTCATGCTATAGATATCTGACCAGTGCTGAAGCATTCATCAAAGTCTTAATACAAAACAAAACTATGCTGATTTAAAGAATTAATAAAGTTTTTTTTCTGTTTTTTTTCCTGACGTTTTTGTCTATTTTGAATAATTTTTGGTTCTAAATGTTTATGAAGCTAGGGACAAACTTGAAATTTCTTGATAAGCATCATTACAATCAGTGTTATTGAATTTGGCCTGAATATCAGCTGAAAAGATAGGAAAGTCCCACAGAGTGCTAAATGAATGCTGAAGCCATCATCCGGTTTATGCTGAAATTGGAGACTTTTACGTAACCTATTGTGTCCAACAACCGAAACAAGAACAGTTAACTAGCTTCTTATGGGACCTGTCAAAATATGGACTAAATGTTTTACATAAAGCAGTGATCTACATCCTCCGATCTCTAATATTGTAAATTGCTCTAATCCTTCATGGAACTCCATGTTTGATTCCTAAATTCAGGTTTCTGCTTCTACCACATTACGGAAGTAACTCTTACTAAAGTGACATCTTGTGAGACTGTAACAAAAATAAACATTTCCTCCTCATCCTTCTCAACCTATCTACAGCCATTCACCGCACTATCTTCTCTCACAGAGCTGTCTGTGGGGTACTTTCTTCCAGAGGGTGGTGAATCTGGGGAATTCTTTACTGTCAAAGCTGTTGTGGCGGGTTCATTTGGGTGACACAGTGACTCAGTAGTTAGCACTGCTGCGTCAGTGCCCCTGATACCCACACTTAATTCCACCCTCGGGCAACTTTATGTGTGAAGTTTTCATATTCTCTCTGTGTCTGCATGGGTTTCCTCCGGGTGCTCCAGTTTCATCCTGCAGTCCAAAGATTGCAGGTTAGGTGGATTAACCAAGGGAAATGGAAAGTTACAGGGATGGGGTAGGGGGTTGAGTCTGGGTTGAATGATCTTTGGAGATTCAGTGTAAGCTCAATGGACCGAATGGCCTCCATCCACAGTGTAGGGATCCTATGATTCTCTGATTCTGTATTTAATGCTGAGGTAAACAGATGTCAAATCATGAAGGGAATCAGGGTTATGGTGATAAAGTAAAAACGTGAAGTTGAGGATTATCCAATCAGCCATGATCTTGTTGAATGACCGAGTGGACTGAATGGCCTACTTCTGCTCCTGTATTTTTATGGGATAATATATTGTACACACCTGGTTCCAATCCTAGCTATCTAATCATAGCCAGAGAATTACCTACAATGACCGTCATCTTACGCCTGCCCGTGGTTATCTCTGGTGTTCACCAAGGATCTAATCTGGGCCTCTTTTACTTCTCATCTATTTTCATTGACATCATTGAAACACTCAGTACTTGTTTTCATATACTGGTGGTTCTGCTATAATACGTGAATTGGCTGTAATAGGATTGATGAATAGTGGATAATGTTTGGATAACACAAACTTTCTGCTATAACAAAGTGTGGAGCTGGATGAACACAGCAGGCCTTCAAGGGTCTAGGCCCGAAACGTCAGCTTTTGTGCTCCTGAGATGCTGCTTGGCCTGCTGTGTTCATCCAGCTTCACACTTTATTATCTTGGATTCTCCAGCATCTGCCGTTCCCATTATCTCTGATCACAAATTTTCTGCTGTACAGATATAGCGATTTCTCTATAAAAGTGATTTTCTATAGCGCAAGGTCACACAAAATTGCAACTATCGTGTTATAAGAAAGCTACCTACTTATACTAATGATACCCACCTCTACCTCGCCACTGATTATCTCAATGCCTCCACTGTTGCTAAATTACCAGACTGTACATGCAAGAAACAGTACTTGATAAGAAGAAAGATCCTCCACTAAAGTACCGGGAAAACTAAAGCCATTGTTTTTGGGTCCCACTCCAAAATCTGTTCCAGACTTACTGACTACAGTAATGTCCCTGGCATTCATCTCGATTGTTCCTTCTGTTGAACCATTGGTGTCACATTTGACCCCCAAGTGGAACTTCCAACCTTGAATTTATATAATTAATAAGACCACCTGCTTCTACCTCAGTAACATTGCCTAACTTAGCCCCATTTCTATTCATCTGTTTCTGAAATGCTCATTAATGCCTTGATTATCTCTATACTCGACTATTCCAGTACATTCCTTGACCTACTTAAACCTAAATCAAAGATTTTCAGGATGGGAGATAATGGGAACTGCAGATGCTGGAGATTCCAAGATAATAAAATGTGAGGCTGGATGAACACAGCAGGCCAAGCAGCATCTCTTGTGCTCCTGAGATGCTGCTTGGCCTGCTGTGTTCATCCAGCCTCACAATTTATTTTCAGGATGGTGTGGTTTCCCTTCGCGCCACGTGAAGGGGTGGTAACAAATGCATCACTAATGATGCTGGTTAGCCATTAACTGCAGATGGGACTCTGCTACTCACTCTATTCCCAGCTGCGCCACAAGCCAGATTTAGAAAATTATACTTAAGCCAGGTAGAGTCAACATGCTACTATGAAAGTCTAATTGTATTTGATAATTTATTAGGCTTGTCTGAGGAAGTAACAAGCAATGTGGATAAAGTGGAAGCCGAAGATGTGGTGTCCTCTGATTTCCTAAAGAAATTCAGTCATGTGCCACATCAAAGATTAGTACACAAAATAAGAGTTCATGTAGAAGGAAATATATTGGTATCAAAAGAAATTTGGATAGGTAATGGGAAGCAGAAAGTCAGGATAAATGGATCATTTTCAGGTTCGTGGGATGTGCCCAGTCGAATGCCACAGGGATCGTGGGGTTTCAAGTATTTACAAGCTATCCCAACTACTTAGATGAATGTATCGTCACAAAATTTATGACAGATTCAAAGATAGGTAGGAAAATAGATTGTCAAGATGATATAGAGTGTACAGGGAATTATAAATGGATAAAGTGAGTTGGCAAAAACCTCGCAGATGGAATATAATGGGGGAAATGTGAACTTATCTACTTTGGCAAAAAGACTCAAAGCAAAACATTATTTAAATGGAGAGAAATTGCAAAACTCTGGTACGGAAGGAACTTAGTGTACTGGTACATGAATAACAAAAAGCTGTTCAGCAGATACAGCAAGTGATTAGGAAGGCAAACAGAATGCTGGTGTTGATAATGAAAGAAATGGAATATAGAGCTGTACAAGGCCTTACTGAGATCACACCAGGAATACTGAGTGCAGTTTTGATCTCACTAATTAAGAAAGGATAAAAATTGCATTAGAAACAGTTTAATAGCTCATTCCTGGGATGAAGGAGTTATCTTATGAGAAACAATTGAACAGGTGGCAGACACAATAAACTGAATGGCTTCCTGATGCATCGTGATGATTTTGTTGTTGGACCTACACCAATTAGAGCTCGGAAGAAGAATGGTGATCTTAATGTATTATATATGAGCCTAATGGGGCCTGACAGGGTGATGTTGAGAGAATGTTTCTCCGTATAGGAGCAGAACTATCTTGGAGTTATTGGAACTAGGTGACACAGTTTACAACTAAGGGGTATCGCATTAAAGATGATCTTTAGGAATATTTTTTGTCTCTTGGATAGGCATAAGTCTATGAAATTTTCTTCAAAGAGAAAGGGAGGATGTGTCATTGTATATGTCCAAGTCTGAGTTAGATTCTTGATTGACAAGGAAATTCAGTGTTATGAGGGTAGACAGGAAAGTGAAGCTGAAGCCTCATTCAGAACAGTTGAAAAGGTATGCACATGAAAGAGTAGGCCGCATGTACAAATGTGTAGAATATCTGCAAGTAGAATTATTGTAGAAATGAAGCAGAAGTTACATTTGGGATTGGTGTGATGGATGATGATGATAGACTTGAGAAGATTACTCTGCTTTCAAGAGATCTAAACAAAATGGGAATTTGAAGGAGGGGATGGGGTTAGCCTTTTAGCAGAAGTAATCAATGTCTTCTGGAACTTGTCTTCTATTGAAATAGCAAGAGATTTTTCATGAAATTGGTTGCAGGCTTTCTGCTTTCTTATGTTTTTCATTTGCTTTCTCAGAGCTGTTTTTGTGAGCTTACTTAGTTTGTAAAGTGATCATCTCTACATTGGGGAGATGAAGCACAGACTGGATAACTACTTTGCAGAACACCCATGGTCTGTCCGCAAAAATGATCTTGAGCTTCTGGTTGCCTGCCATCTTAACGTACCATCCTGTTCACTGGCAAACATCTCTGTCTCAGGCTTGCTGCAATACTCCTGTAAAGCACAGGGCAAGCTGGAAGAATAATGATTCATTTCCCACTTGGGAACCCTGCAACCCTCTGGATTCAACATTAAGTTCAATAATTTTAGGGCCTGAGCACTTTCTTCCACGTCCTTACCCCAACCCCCATGCATCAAGCCTTGTCTTCATGTCGGGCTGCTATCACAGACTACCCATTGAAAGCCAGTAATGATTTCCATTAGCACCCATGCAGTTCCCATTATCACTCATTTTTCCATCCTGATTTTTACCCACTCCTTTGTCTGCCCAACTGTGTTTTCTCACTTTGGGCTTCATCTCCATCTATTGTTTGCTTCTTCCCCATTGTCTCCACCCCTTCTCCAGCATATATACCAACCTTTTCCTAGCTACAATCAGTTCTAAAGAAGAATCTGAAGAACAATTAAAGCAATGCAGTGTAACTGGCAGAGTCAAACATTGAATGATGATCTTGCAAATCTTAAACCAGTCTTTGCAACAATGAATGAAACCCAGATGTGAAAAACACTAATCATCTTATCAATACCACAGGTTTCTAATACATGTTTACATTCTTTATTCAATAGTTGCAAACTCCAGTTTCATCTTTTGATCTATTCTTCTGTGATCTCTGTGGTAAGAGACTATAATATGTGTGATTCGGATTATAAGAACAATTCAACCAGAGTAGGTTGTTACCTTTCCCTGGAGGAGATGTCAAGAGTCATGGATAGTAACGTGATGCGAGTATAATAGAGGGAGAGTTAGTCTTGGTCAGTATGTTGGAACATTATTTGGAAGGTACTCTAAGGACTGAATTTTACCAGCAATCAGCTATGTGCCAGTTTTGGCAAATTTCACAGAAGGATTCTCTCCCCGAGACCAAGTTTCACACTATTCTCTGCAACTTGCCTCATTAGCTCTGTATCAGCGGTGCGTGCCACAACCGTGTACTGGGTCAAGCACTACCAGCCAGGAGTCGCTGTTTACAGGAAAATAATCAAACCAAATGCAAGAAGGAGCTCTCCAAGTGAGTGGATAATGCGATGGTGGAACATCAATTGGATGCCCTTGTGCATTGTTTTTTGGCAGCTAGCCCAGAATGGATTTGTGCATATGTTGATCAGATTATTCATTAATGTGGCAGCCTTCCCTCTCGTGGTACAATGAGTTGCCAACTCTGTGTTAAACATTATCTGCTGTGACACAGGAGCCCCACTTTGGCACAACCATCTTAGCTGCAGAGGAAGACAGGAGGCTAATGGGGTGCATAATTCATTGACCTTTGTTTTGTTCGGGCCCTCTTCTCAGTCTTCTCAGGCAGTTGAGTTTTTGTGCGTCTCTTCCAATACCCTTCCAAACGGTCAACCTCCAGAGGTCGACTGTCAGTGACTATCTCCCAGTTGTCAGTGTTAATGACATTTCTCACTGACAGATGTCCTTACATCGGAGGTATGGGCACCTGTGCAGTTGTGACCCACTGGCTGTGCCAGAGACCTTTGGTTGTACATCCATCGTCCAAGTGATGAAGATGGCTGATCAGCTGCTGATGCCATTTAGCTTGGCACTAAATATACACTGATAAAGTTAACACTGATAGAACCTGGAATCTTAATCCCTCTTGCTGAAATAACACTCACATCTCAAAAACTGCAGCCGTTCTGTCCAAGCTGAGTGACAGTGTGGAATAATAGCAAATGGCAAGTTTACCAACCCTGTGACTCTACACTCCTCTGCAGGAGGGAGAGTTGGAATACTCTTACTCAGTGAGAGAAAAGCTTAAACAGGTTCCACCATGACTGTTTCAGAAGTACCTGTTAGTAGGGCAAGATCAAGAACTCCACAACACTCAAGTTAAATAATAAAGGAATGGAATAAAAAGGACAAAGACAAATAATAGAACACGTGAAGGAAGAAAAATCACTGAAGATTGAATATCTAGGAAAATACTGGAAGAAAAACAATGAAATCAAAATGAACAAATGTCAATAGAAAAAGGGAGAATTAATCAAATTAACGCCTATTCCAAAGAAATTGCTTAGCTACTTTGCTGGTTAGAAGTTGTAAGCATTTGGTCTTTGGAAGATTTCCACCTGAAAGTGAAAAGCTTAACAATGACAAATTAGAAGATTTGTCCCTTTGTTGTTTTAGCCAAATCTTCATTTTTCCCCTCTCCTGTCATAACTCTAATTCTTAAAATGGACGTAATCAACACTACAGGTCTCGTTTTGGGCCATGAGCCATTTAGTTTAATGAAGAATGACTTGAGCATTCAAGGGTGTGCTCCTAACTTCATGAGATTGTCTTTGCAAAAAAGAGCCATACGGTGTTAGACATATGGATTGCTATCAATAAATCAGTGTAAAACAACAGAAGCTTTGTTAAGAGATCTGATTTCTGAGAGTCTAAATAAAATAGTAGTTCTCTTTTGAATCATACCCCGATGGATTGTGCTTCTTTTAAGATAACAAATACGTACCCTTGGTTTCAGCATAGTTTTGTTTAATTTTTATTTAACGGCATCTTAAATTTAACAGTACTTGATTCAGAATTTGAAAATTGTCTGGTTTTAATGTTATTATCATTAGATTAGATTAGATTAGATTCCCCATAGTGTGGAAACAGGCCGTTCGGCCCAACACGTTCGCACCGCCCCTTGGAGTATCCCACCCAGACCCATCCCCCTGTAACTCACCTAATCTACTCATCCCTGGACACTATGGGCAATTTAGCATGGCCGATCCACCTAACCTGCCCATCTTTGGACTGTGGGAGGAAACCGGAGCACCCGGAGGAAACCGACACAGACACAGGGAGAATGTGCAAACTCCACACAGACAGTCGCCCGAGGCTGGAATCGAACCCAGCTGTCTGGCGCTGTGAGGCTGCAGTGCTAACCGCTGAGCCACCATGCCACCCTTGTTCACTGAATCTTGTTGTGGAAGAGCTCTAAATGTATTCCTTCAATGAAAATGCATTGAAATTTAGCACAGTAAGTTTGGAAGATTTTTATGCAATTATTTCAAATTTGTTAAAGTCGATGCTGCAGCAAAAAAAAACTGTCTTGTTTTTATAATGTGTGATAACCACACAAGGGAATTTAGAATGGAGATGCTTTGCAACATCCTGAAGACCAAGCACCTTTCTGTATGTGTCATGCTTCAACTTTTGTTGCAAAATATTTCAGAAGACAGTGGCCTCAATATTACTCATCACTGTCACCCTAGAATTTCTCTTTATCACCTAATCTCTCTCTCTATCACACATGCATGCGCACACACACACCGGGCAGTTGAGATGGAAGTTAAAATCTTGAAAAACTGCATATGCTGTCATTGCTTTTCTTCCAGCAGCACTTGTCCTGTCTTTGGCATGACATCAATATCCCTAGGACTTTGCCAGGTTTCTGCATGCCACTATCCACTCTCGTTTCCTCACTGCCTTTCAATAAATAGCAGAGCCAATGAGTCACCAATCATGAGCTTTTTTTCTTTAATCCATTACTTTTATAGACTGAGCTTGCAGACCGCACTCCTATCTTTCATCCCTTCAGCTGTTTAAGAGACGCAGGTAAATGCAGTGAGACCTTGCAGAATAAAACAAAACAAATCAAGTACATTAATCATCTGGTCATGTTTATTGCTTCATCCTTTTCAATGCTTTTCTACTTCAAGTCCAAACCTAAAGAATGGCAGTGAAATTTGAAAATTTGTTTTACTCTGGACACTAGTTGTATTTTGCCTATTAACGATGTTGCAGAATCATTTAGGATACGTGGAGGGGAGGGTATTTGGCCCATTGTGACTATACTACTTCTCTGGAACAGCTGCAAGTAAGTCCCATTGTTCCTGTCCTCAACCCTGTAAATGTTTCCTTTTAAGTATGCATCCAATTTCCTTTCTCGGCTGACTTCAGAATTTGTTTTCACAGTCATTTTATGCAAGTTATCATAGCGCACTGAGTAAAAGTCGTTTTATTCACACTCATTCCTGTGTCCCTCCACACTCCAGCTTTTTTCCTCCTCTGGCTATCAAGCTGTCAGTGGAAAGCAATTCTCCCTATCTACAGTACATCATTTTGAACACCTTTATTAAATCTCCTGTTAACTTTGTTGCTCAAAGGAAAACAATCCCAGCTTCTCTTTGCCAAAGTCTTAACACTATCTCCGAAGTGTATCACCCAGATATAGTGACAGTACTTTAGTTGGGTCTACCCACTGCTTTATAAAGGTTTAACATAATTGCTTTGGTTTTGAATTCCCCAACTTCTATAAAGTCAATATTCATGATGCTCTCTGTAATAGCCTTCTCAACTTAGGCTGCCACTTCCATTGCTTTGTATAAAATCCAAGATCTGATTCTGCAACCTCATGCACATTACACCAACTGCCTTTTCTTGATATCCTTTAAACCAAAACACTTTACACTTCTGTGTGTTTAATGTTCTGCCATGTGTCTGGCCTTTTCACTAGTCTGTTTATGTTCACCTGAAGTTTGCTACATTTCTAAACTTGGAGTCATCTGCAGACTATAAAGTTATGCTGTCTATAACTGGGACTGAGGCCGTTAATGAATATCAAAAAGATTAACAGTCCTAGTATAGACCCCAAGGACACCACTACATATTTCATTCTAATCTAAAAAACAGACTTTCACCAGTACACTGCATTGTCCATTTTGTTCAACATTGCCACTACTCCTATAATTGTGTGGTCTTTAATTATGCTATTATGTGGTACTTTATCAAATGTACTTTGAAAGCCCCGTAATACATTAACTGCAGTGCCCTCATTAGCCTTTTCCATGACTTTGTTTGTTTTTAAGCAATCTGTTATCTTTCGGCAGTTGTTCAGTGGCACATATTTTTCAAAGTAACTGTTCGTTTCCTTACGGGCTAATTGTTTTCACAGAATTTTCCCCGCTACCAGTGTTCAGCTAGCTGGTCATTATCTCCACTTTTATCTCACCTTCTCTTTGAACAAAAGAATCTACATAATTCATCAAAATTGCAATTCTATTCTGTGACTAAACTTCCAAATATTTTAAAGGTTTAAAAAAATTGTAAAAACCGAACTATTTAGCAAGGAATAAGGAAATGTTGGAGTTCAGGTTATCCTTTACTCACCTCATGGACAGTGCACAGAAGCCTGAAAACAAATCAATTGTTCACAGTAATCTGAACTTTTCTTTAAAATGAAATGGGTTGGTGGGGAAAGAGATTCCACAGCTCCTCAAAAATACCCATTACTTTTAGGTTGCTATAAAAAAAATCCTTGAATGATGCAGGAAATATATACAATTCAGCAGTGATCAAGAGAAAAATCAATCCACAGTTGAAGTAACTATCTGAAACATGACCTAAACCTTAGAAATACATTTCCCTTTAGACCAGTAGTTTTCAATTTGCTATTGTCCACATCTGAACAATTTGACACAACTGAATAGTTGGGCTCTCTTTTTAAATGCTATCAGGCATCATTAGAACATTAACAGAATAAGAATATTATTCCTACTGGGCTCCACGTATTAATGAAATAGCTATGATGTGAAGGTACCAGTGTTGGACTGGGGTGGATAGTCAGAAGTCACACAGCACCAAGTTATAGTCCAACAGGTTAATTTGAAACCACAAGCTTTCAGAATGCTGCTACTTTGTCAGGTGAAGTCACTTGACAAAAGGGCTATGCTCCAAATGCTTGTAATTTCAAACAAACCTGTTGGACTATAACCCGGTATATTATGACTTCTAAAATGGCTATGATTGACCAAGCAATAACTAAGTTATCATCTTGATCCCTATCCCGGAACTCTAAACCATTGATGTCAAGCTGCAGTCAGGATCTGCGATTAGATCATACAGTAGCCATTCTGTCCCAGCATTTTGAGGGTGTGGTGCATGACAGACAAATGGCTTTGCTGTTGTTGATGACATTTGCCAATATAAAGTATTTTACTTATGGAGCTCTGATAGCTCTGAAACTGTGAATTTTTGCACAGGGGCTGGCAAACAAACACAGCCTGTATTTTGTTACCAAATTTAAAGAAGGGCATGATCTTAAAATCCACATTTGTTCTCAAATGTCAACAATAGTGTAAATAGGGCACATTTCAAAAACATTTTATAGCTTCTACAAAAGGTTTGTTTTCCATGTAATATTTTGTTCAAAAGTACAATGTGAATGAGGGAGCTTCTGCTTGGTTAGATAATTCAGACCTGCTGCAATGATTGTCCTGGTAATGAAAACTTATAAATGGAAGTAATCTTTGAAGATTTTAAGTGATGGAGCTGTGATTATTTCCTTTGGCAGCTTTTGCACCATGGGATTGCCCTTGAGTGCTGATACACTGTTTTAGAACGCATGGTTTGTGTAGTTTGTGTGGATGACTACTTTGTGTTTTATCATTTGCCAAGGGAAGTTTCCACTAATCCATTTTATATTTTGTGTTTTTGTCCTTTTTTTCCTGTTGTAACGCCTATTCTAAACCTTTCATCAAAGATGTGACACTGATGTATTTCCCAGATAGATTCATGCAGAATCGAGCAGCATGTCTTTGGATCGTTCCAATCGTATTTATATTTCTTACCATAATAAGGATCCCACGCTCAAAATGCATACTCCAAAAGAGGGCAAGCAGACATTTGGTAAGCTACATCACTGATATTTTTGTTGCAATACCAAAGATTCTTCCTTAGAAATCCAAGAGCTCTGTTTACTTTGGAATTCCCAATGAAGATTGTTTTTAAGAGGAGCCCCAAGTATGGTTGTATATCTTTCTTCTAGCTGAACAATTTGATTATAGAAATAAAGCAATCTGTTTGTGGATCCTTTTTGTCAATGATGCACATGGCATAGCATCTTTTGGTGTTGAATTCCGTCTCTTATTAGTGATGCCACATTTGCAATTTCGAAATATCATCTTGCAGGGAGTTGATATGATCTTGAGTTTTCCCTGATGTGTAAACTACCCAGTCATCTGCAAGTAGTCACAACCTGCTTTTAACCTTATTAGGAAAGTTGTTTATGGTTGTCAAGGAGACTTAAAAGGTCTCTGGGTCATACCCGGGCGTTCACCCATCTGGTGAAGTTTCATCAACTAAGCTATTTTAAAAAACGATATTGGCCCAGCAACACTGAAGGACTAGCGATATAGTTCCAGGTTAGGATGGCTTAGAGTGGCAATAGCAGGGTGTAGCACTTCACTGCTTCTGCTACCCTTGCTCTCCTATATCCTCCTACGTTGTAGAGATGACAAATTTAGAAGATGCTGTCAAAGAGGCTTTGCTGAATTTCTGCTGTGCATCTTGCAGATGATACTGTGCATCAATAGTAAAGGGAGTGAATGTTCCTTTTTTTTTCGAAAATTGGATTGGTTGCCAGACACGCTGACTGCTGTATTCGGGATGGTGTGAAGTTTATTACGTTTGTGGGTACCGCCCCATCCCATAATCTGCCATCACCCTCCTGAAACATGGGTTTTACATTTGCCATTTATCAATCCTCTGGGATCCAAATGTCATCTGACCAGAGGCTTATACAGCCTCAGCAGTACATCTCTGCTCTTCCACTGTAGCCCTCATGAAATAAATGAAATAAATTATATTTGTCTTCCCATTTGCCAACTGACCCTGCCTCCAGTGATCAATTTGGGTTTCCGGAAGGCCTTTCACAAGGCGTCACACAAGACGCTGCTATGCAAGGCAAGAGCCTATGGAATTAGGAGCAAGGTATTCCCATAGGTAGAGGATTGGCTGACTGACTCTGCTTGACTCTAGTGATTACATAAGGAGTCTATGGAGCAATATGGACAAGTTGTGAGTGGGCAAAAACCTGGCAAATGGAATACTGTGTGGAAAAATGTGAGGTTATGCACTTTTGGGAAGAAAAGAGAAGCTGAATACTATTTAAATGGAGAGAGAAAAACTGCCAAAAGCGGCAAGTCAGAGGATTTGGAGGTCCTTATGCATAAACCACAAAAAGCTAGCATACAAGTTCAGGTAACAGGGAAGACAAATGGAATGTTGGCCTTTGTTTCAAAGGGCATGGAGAAGAAAATTAGGGATATATTGTGAAAACAATTCAGGACAATTGTCAGACTGTAACTGGAATACTGTGACCATTTTTAGGGGGTTGTCAATGTTGGCTTCATTATCTGAGAAAAGATATGCTTGCAGTTCAGGGAAGTTTCTCTAGGTTGATTCTTGGTAAGAACTGACTTTCTTATGAGGAAGCGTTGAGAAGTTTGAGCCTGTACTCATTGGAGTTTAGAAGAATGGAGTTTATTGAAATATGTAAGAGTCTTGGAGGCTTGACAAGGTAAATGTTGAGGGATTGTTTTCTCCTGCGAAGAGTCCAGGACCAGAGGGCACAATCCCTAAATAAAGGGTTACCCAGTCAGGACAGAACCAAGGATGAATTTCGTAATTCAGCGAGTAGTTATTCAATAGAATGCTTTACTGCAGGGGTGTAGTGGCTATGCCATTAAGTGTATTTCGTCAGATTTTCAATTCATAAGAGAATCAAAGGTTTTGGGTGAAAAGGAGGAAATTGAATTGGAAAATTTTCAGAATGTCCATGATTGAATGACAGACCAGAATTGACGGACCGAATGGTCTACTTCTGGACCTACATCTAATGGTTCTATGGTGTAACAGGCTGAATGACCTACTTCTGCCCTTTGTTCTTATGTTGTATTGATCTAATTATTCTGGTAAAGATGTCTGGAGTCCTGTTTACTGTCAAGTCACCATTTTTTTCCGACGTAAAATCAACTACTAAACTGTATCCATTTTATACTCCGTCTTCAGATTCAGCTTTGGGTTAAACTTTTTCTGCCTCCCTGACCCCATCCAATAACATCACACTTGAAGGCATCTCGAGTTCAGCTGAAGTCAAACTGCATACGATCTATAAATTGTTCACGTTCAAAACAGGTTGCATTTGTTCATGCCCACTGTCCTTGAGCCCTGTTTTTGGTGATCTGTGTGAGGGTGGTTCTTTAGCTAATCTACTCACCGTATTAGCACTCAATATTACTTTTACAATAACTTTGTGAAGTAAATCATCTTCAATTATTCCAAAGTTTTCATAACTGCAAACATATTGGCATCATATGCCTCTCTATTGTGGCATTTGTTTTAAATAGGTTATTGACTCAAAGGAGTTCAGCAAAGACAGACAGAGCTTTTTAACGCACCTTAATTGCAAACTTGTAAAAAGCTGCATTACAGATTAAAATTACACTGAAGGAGTAAAGAATCCACTGTTACGTAAATGAATCTGCTCAGTAATGTAAAGGTGTACGAGCACATAACTGCAGATACTAGAATCTGTGAAGACAACAAATGCTGGTGATCACAGCAGGTCAGATAGCATGCATGGAGAGACTAAAAACTGAAAGAACTGCGGATGCAATGAATCAGGAACAAAAACAGAAGTTGCTGGAAGCTCAGCAAGTCTGGCAGCACCTGTGAAGGAAAAATCAGAGTTAACATTTGGGTCCAGTGAACCTTCCTCAGAACAGAACGGATCCATAAGACCGTAAGACACAAGAGCAGAAATTAGGCCATTCAGTCCATTCAAGTCTGCTCCACTGTTCAATCACGGCTGATAAGTTCCTCAATCCCATTGTCCTGTTTTCTCCCCAGGAGCCGAAGCGTCAACTCTGATTTTTTCTCCACAGATGCTGCCAGATCTGATGAGCTTCCAACAACTTCTGTTTTTGATCCATGCAGAAAGAACAAGTTAACGTTTCAAGTCTATATGACTCCTCAGTCATTGTAAAGATGATTTCGTTTTAAATTTGAGTTCTTTTTTAAAAGAAAAGTTAATGAGTAGCATCTTCTAAGGAATTCAATCAGTTAATAAGTGTCTGTGCTGTTTAAAAAATACAGTAGTGCAAAGAATGGTCCTGGAAAAAACAGGCCTTACAGTATTTTTAACATGTTCCTTATAGAAGTCTCAGAGATAATGGGAACTGCAGATGCTGGAGATTCCAAGATAATAAAATGTGAGGCTGGATGAACACAGCAGGCCAAGCAGCATCTCAGGAGCACAATAGGCCCGAAACGTCAGCTTTTGTGCTCCTGAGATGCTGCTTGGCCTGCTGTGTTCATCCAGCCTCACATTTTATTACCTTATAGAAGTCTGCTTTGTTTACTTCAGCACGACTTGCCCATCCCAAACTAATCCCTGGTGAGATCATTCAACTTCCCCGAAATAGTGCCATCAATCTTGATGTTTTTTTCGTTGGGAGTTACTGTAAAAACAAACCCTTCACCACCTTCAGAAGAGCTGGCCAGGTTTCAACTACTGTACTACATAGCCTGTACCAAATCTTTCCAGTTCCTTTCTGTTGAAAGAAACTTTAATCCATTTGGTTGTGACGCTTTAGTGTGCTAAGCCTATTCTGCAGCTATAGACCTCTTTAGATCATTCTTCAATATAATGTATGACTTGTAATTTCCTCTCTTTCCATCCCACCTCCCAAAAAAATACCACTCACTCAAAAGAGGATATAGTGACCTTGCAGCTAATCAAGTTGTGCTGCAATTTGAGCTGTCATTTTAAATTTGAGATAACATATACTTTGCTTCCTAAATTCAATACTTTGAACATTTTCAAGCTATCGCAGTTTGAGATCAAAATTAGTCATGAGGCTAAAGTTAAAAATGAAATGCAGGGTTTGGACTGAGCATGTTAAAACTGACAAGCCAGATTAAGGGGGCAACGGTTGTGTTCAGCACAGATGTCATCTGTTGGTTGGGTGTGTCAACACCATGAATTTACAGCATCATTACTTCATGTCTGTGAGCTAACATAGTGCTGATTTCAAGTTCTAACATGCTGAGACTCTCAAATTTGTTCTTCCTTTAACTCCCTACAACTGGTGATTAAAATATCCCCTTTCATTAAAAAATAAATGCCTTTCACCTGTAATATCCTTTTACTTTCTCTGATTCCATTTGAACAGTGAGCTAGTGTAGATTCTGGTTGTCTGTACAACTTGAGTGTTGACATTTATAGACGGTTGACAAACACGGAGAATGCTGGAGAAACTCATCAGGTCTGGCGGCATCTGTGGAGAGAGAGACAAAGTTAATGCTTTGAATCCCGTATGATTATATGTTTTATATTTATAGATTTAAGTAAGGCATTTGATAAGGTTCCCCATGGTCAGCTCATGCAGAAGGTAAGGAGGCATGGGATAGGGGGGAAATGTGGCAGATTGGATTCAGAATTGGCTGACGCTTAGAAGACAAAGGGTGGTAGTGGACAGAAAATATTCAACACGGTGCTCAGTTACGAGTGGTGTACCACAAGGATCTGTTCTGGGTCCTCTTCCATTTGTGATTTTTGTAAATGATTTAGATGAAGGCGTGGAAGGGCGGGTTAGAAAGTTCGTAGACGATATGAAGGTGCGTCACATTGTGGACAGTGCGGAGGGCTGTTCTAGGTTACAAAGGGACTTTGATAGAATGCAGAGCTGGATTGATAAGTGGCAGATGGCATTTAACCCTGAAAAGTGTGAGGTGGTTGATTTTGGAAGGACAAGCTTGAAAGCAGAATGCAGGGTTAACAGAAAGATTCTTGGCAGTGTGGAGGAGCAGAGGGATCTTGGGGTTCATGCTCACAGTTCCCTCAGAGCTGCCAGCCAGGTAGATAGAGTCGTTAAGAAGGCGTATGATGAGTTAGCTTTCATTAATGGAGGGATTGAGTTCAAGAGTCATGAAGCTATGCTCCAGCTACACAAAAACTTGGTTCGGCCACGTCTGAAGTATTATGTCTAGTTCCGGTCACCTCATTACAGAAAAGATGTGGAAGCGTTAGAAAAGGTACAGAGGAGATTTACCAGGATGTTGCCTGGAATGGAGGGAAGGTCTTATGAGGGAAGGATGAGATAGCTCGGGCTTTTCTCTTTAGAATGACAAAAGATGAGAGATGACTTGATAGAGGTGTACAAAATGATTACAGGTACAGATAGAGTAGACAGCCTGAGACGTTTTCCTAGGTTGGAGGTAGCTTTTCCGAGGGAACATAGTTTTAAAGTGAGTGGAGGTAGATATCGGGGAGACTTCAGAGGTAGGTTCTTTACTCAGACAGTGGTCGGGGCGTGGAATGCATTGCCAGAGAGGGTAGTGGAGGCAGCCTCATTAGGGGCATTTAAGCAGCAATTAGATAGGCAAATGTATGATAGTATAAGGTAACGGTGGACGTTAGATAGACCTTAGGTTTAGGGTAAAGGTTCGGCACAACATCGTGGGCCAAAGGGCCTGTACTGTGCTGTACTGTTCTATGTTCAGTGACTTTGACATATCTGCAGTGTTTTGCCTTTAATGAGTTAACAAATGGTAACCGTTTTATTTTACCGCACTTTATAGGTATTTTGTACACTTTCGTTTTATCCTTTCTACTCTGAATAAATTTGTCATTAGGACTTCAGATTGTGCTCCTGGGTGAATTCTGGTCATCTCATCATACAGAATTTTCCCATTGGAGTAAAGACCAGAGCATATTTGGAAAATAAACCTGTTTTCACATTATCCTCGGCATTGGTTTGGTCCAGTGCATCCACAGGTGTCCTCGACTTTTAACAGCCATTCAATTAAATTAGCTGAAATATAAGCTCTAACTGCCAATGCATTGATTAAATGGTGACAGAGTAATTGAATAATACCACAAATTTCACATTTCAGCAGCAATTAGTGAGTTTAACCGATTCTTCCTCAGATAGAAAATTATTTTTAAATACCTTTTGTTTTTAAATTTTCAGTCTAAGATTTTCTGGCTTTGCTCTTATTAATAAACTTAATGCAACAGTAGACAAGCTGCAGTTTCTTAAAAGGCTGCAGATGGACTGACTTTGTCATACCTCCAAACGTGCGTGTAACTTGGACTTCATGAATTTCACTGATAAATTAAGCGATAAATTTTGCTCATTTACTTGGAGAGATCACACAGGATAATATATGTATTTGTATTAAATAGCTTGATTCTTTCCATAAACTCCTTTAATCCTCTTAAACTTACAATTATTGTAACACAGTGATCCGACTTATTCATCCATGAGCAAAGTTGACTTTTAATCTCTTGAGAGCCATGACAGAATTGATCAAGCCAATACCAAGCTAAACTTTGCCTGCCAAGTAAGTTACCAAAACGCATTGTTTCTATTGCTACACACACTTTGCTGTAAAAAGGGCAAAAGAAATCTACAATTAAAGTGCAAAAGATCCAAAGAAGTTACATCAGCATCTGAAAGGAAGATAATGGTTGGTATTTCATACATGATGCCACACCTGATAAACCATCAGAACCAAAGTACCTGTACAGGGCCAGTTGCAGCTGTTTTCCATTGCAATTTCATGCCTCGCCGTTATTATTCTCGCTTTGTAATTGCTCATCCCTAAGCTGCCTCCTGCTATTCTAATAAAACCGACTCCTGCTCTATTCATAACACAAATCTGTTTTCTAGTCTACTGAGCCAGTAAATACTGCTGGGAGTAAAGTATCTGGCACCAAATAATAGCCGTGTTGTGCATTATAGTTAGTATTACTAGAGTTTTATTAATTACCATGGAATCGGAGGCAGTTGTAGAAGTGCATGTTGGGAGAGCAAAGAGTCACATAGTGTGATCAGAATACAAGCAAAACTGGCATTAAATCCATAGCAATTATCCTTATTTATGTAGCTCCTTTGCAGAATACATCCCAAGCTACATTAACAGAAGTATAATCAGACAATCAAAAATTGATATTGAATCAGAGAAAAATATGCAAAAGAGGCTGAACCAGCATACAAAAGATATGATCTGTGCTAATGCCCAGTACATCTTCCTTGTGTATCGCTGTATTGGGCATTAGGAACATGAGTTCATGCTTATTGTACAGAGTTGCTATGACATGCAAGGCTATCAACTCCCCTGCTTAATCCTAGGAACATTTCTTTTGCAGCTGTCTACAGCTGCTGTTTTTTTTAGAGCAAGAATCCCAACATTGCTGTACATGATTTAATGGTGGTTTCAAGCCAACTGCAGCAGCAGCTTAAGGATCCCTTTGTGATTCCAAGCATGATCTGACAATTGCTACTTCTCCAAAGAAGAAATTGTCTATCTTTTTGGTAGAAAGATTAACTGACGAGTCAGCCAAGAATGACAATTGCTGATTTTAAACCCCATCATACCTACGGTACCTGACAATGGAGAAAAGACAAAGTTGGCATAGAATGGTCTCAGTAGTACTCTCAAACAGAATTTATAGTCAAAATTCCACATCTCACATTTGATAACTTTTTTTTTCCAGAAGCCCCATCATTGATACGTTGTGTGTTCATATTTTGTAAGTTCTGCTGGATTGAGGCCTGCTTTCTGATGATCAAATTCCACCTGGATGACTGTGGGACAGTGCTGTATAGAATGGCTATAAACTCGTTATTGTATCTTGTCATGCAAAAGTTTGGTGCTACATTTATGGTTATAATATATAATTGCAGTTTGAAAATCAAATGATATAATCATAAAATCAAGATTGGCTGGAACTGGGTCACAAGCACAGAGTTGATAGTGTTATCAATGTCTACCAATGCAAATCCCTGGAATTACCAATAAGGTACACACATTAGGTCACAGTGCTAAGGCCGCACACTGGGAGATTGCAAATGAACCACCTGACAAGGGCAGAAATGTTAGTAGGCCTTTTTTTTCCTGATATCCAGTGTTGAATTAGCCTTAAATGCCTCCGGTTTAACGTTAGGGAGGCTGAAACAATTGTCTTCAGTTCCCATTAAAAGCTCGTTATTAACACCGCCAATTCATTCTCTTCTTTCTCGCCTTCTGTCCCAAATGGAATCAAATATTTTGCAACCTGAGAGTCCCATTCTTTTCCAAGTTGGTTCCAAGCCAACATCTTCCGTATTACAAAGAATTCTCTGCTCAGCTGCTACAGGACCTCTTATCCATGTCTTTGGCATGACTGTCGCAAAACTCTCCCAGTCAGCTTCCCATCGGCCACCTTGCATACATTTTAACCTTTTCAAGCTTTGTCACTTTTGCCCATCACTCCTGTCCCTCTGTTGGACATCAGGGCTTTCAGTTCTCGAGACCATCACATTTACTTGTTTTT
Source organism: Stegostoma tigrinum (assembly GCF_030684315.1). NCBI lineage: Eukaryota > Metazoa > Chordata > Chondrichthyes > Orectolobiformes > Stegostomatidae > Stegostoma > Stegostoma tigrinum. Next base: position 30,613,508 of record NC_081373.1, read on the forward strand.
TCTCCTGGCATTTTAAAGAAGATTTATAATAAGAGATGTAAAGCAGTGGACCAATCACCGATCCTTGTGCGCACTGTTGGGCACAGGCTTCCAGTCTAAAAAGCAACCCTCCACCACCACCCTGTCTTCTACATTCTAGCCAGTTCTGTATACTAAACCGTTGTTTTGCCTATTCCTACATGTCTCAAACGTTTATCAGCCCAAGCAACCAACTTTCAAAAAGTGTTTTGCAGTCTTGAATTGAAGGAGAAGGGGAAAAAAATAAATGGGAAACCTGTATCACAACAATGCTCCTGGCACATCAATATTCACCAAACTATCAAGGCTACCAGTAGAAGATAGTTTGCTGTCTCTTTATTTTTGTTTTGATCAATGGATGACATTAAATAGATATTTGGATTGAATTCTCACTTCTTATCTTGCAACTGCTAAACTGTATCATCAATAGCCACAGGTGAGGTGCCCAAAGACTGGAGATTGGCTAATGTGACGCCACAGTTTATGAAAGGTGGTAAAGAAAAACCAGGGAGCTACAGACCGATGAGCCTGACATTGGTGGTGAGCAAATTGTTGGAGGCAATACTGAGGGTCAGGATTTGCATGTATTTTGAAAGGCAAGGACTGACTAGGGATAATCAGCATGGCTCTGTACATGGGAAATCATGTCTCATGAACTTGGTTGAGAATTTTTTTGAAGAAATAATGATGATGACAGAGTAGTGGACATGATCTATATGGAGATAACAAAGTGTGAAGCTGGATGAGCACAACAGGCCAAACAGCATCTCAGGAGAACTAGTCTTTAGTATACAGAACTGGCTAGAATGTAGAAAACAGGGTGGTGGCGGAGGGCTGCTTTTTAGACTGGAGGCCTGTGCCCAACCATGTGCACAAGGATTGGCGATTGGTCCACTGCTATTCATCTCTCTATAAATGATTTGGATGTGAACATTTGAGGTATAGTTAGTAAGTATGCAGATGACACCAAAATTGAGGGTATAGTGGACAGCGAAGAGGGTTACCTCAGAGTACAATAGGATCTTGATCAGATGGGCCAATGGGCCAAGGAGTGGCAAATGGATTTTAATTTAGATAAATGTGAGGTGCTGCATTTTTGGAAAGGTAAATCAGTGCAGGACTTATACATTTAATGTTAAGATCCTGGGGAGTGTTGCTACATAAAGAGACATTGGGATGCAGATTCATAGTTCCTTGAAAGTGGATTTTCAGGAGGACAGGATAGTGGAGAGGAGTTTCATATGCTTGCCTTTAATTGATCACTGCATTGAGTATCGGAATTGGGATGACATGTTGTGGCTGTATAAAACATTGTTTACAGGATTTTTGGAATACTGTGTACAATTCTGGTCTCCCTGCTGTAGGAAGGAATGTTCTGTAACTCGAAAGGGTTCAGAAAAGATTTACAGGGATGTTGCCAGGGTTAGAGAGTTTGAGCTAATGGGAGATGCTGAATAGACTTGGGGCTATTTTCCCTGGAGCATCAGAGGCTGAGATGACCTTATCGAGGTTTATAAAATCATGAGGGGCATGGATAGGGAAAATAGGCAAGGTCTTTACCCCAGGATGAATGAGTCCAAAACCGGAGGACACAGGTTTAAGGAAAGAGAGGAAAGATTTAAATGAACCTAAAAGGCAACATTTTCACACAGAGGGTGGTGCGTGTTTGGAATGAGCTGCCAGAGGACGTTAGCACATTCGCAACATTTAAATGGCATCTGGATAGGTATTTATGAGAAGGGTTTAGAAGGATATGGCCAGATGCTGGCAAATGAGACTAGATTTATTTCAGATATCTGGTCAGCGTGGACGAGTTGGACCAGAGGATTTGTTTCCATGCTGTACATCTCTATGACTCTAGTTCTTTGACATTGGCAACCAGGTGTGGTCCTGAGTTGCCAATATTGTTAGTTAAAGCATGAGAATGACCAGAAGATTTATGATGTTGCCAAACTTGTGACTTTGTTGGAACTTTGCTTCAGCACTAGCCTATTTTCAGTATGTATTCACTTCAATTGAAACCCTGAAAGAATTTTTTTTAATAGGATCCCAACAGTGTGGGAACAGGCCCTTCGGCCCAACAAGTCCACACTGACCCTCAGAGCATCCCACCTAACCTGCACATTCTTGAAAACCATGGGTGTGGCCAATCCACCTAGCCTACACATTTTTGGACTATGGGAGGAAACCAGAGCACCTGGAGGAAACCCACGCAGACACAGAGAGTGTGTGCAAACTTCACGCAGACAGTCGCCTGAAGGGGCATCGAACTCAGGCTCCTTGCTGAGCCACCGTGCCACCCTAAATGTTGATACAAGTGATCTTAATGTAACTGGTTCAATTAATCAATGCTTCCTATATTCCCTTGAAATTGTGGCTTTTTTCCCCTTGCTTTGTTCAGCAGCATTTTTCTTTTGCTGTTTTACTTTAACCAAACAGTTTGCCAACAAGTCCAGGGAAATCCCTGAGCAGCTTGGTTAGTTATTTAGTTAATGTACTGCGTAAAAGGAGCAAACATTTATGGCAACTCAAATGTTTTAATTGGAACCAGCTTTATCTAATACAATGTCCTTATGGAGCTAATCCATGCACAAAACACAATTTTAACAGCCTTAAGGAAAATGTCTGATCCACTGACCCAGCTATGTTTCAATGACTCCATTGACTATTCTCCATTATTTAACTTTATTTCTTTCTTGCTGATGTATCGCTCCTCTCCAAACCTTGTTTCAGAAGTAAAACAAAGCTTTTCAACATTTTTTTCCTCCTTCTTAACAATTATAGCTGAATGTCAGCTATAAAAACTCCAAAGGATTGGCCAGACTTGACAGACATATGAATGCATCATGCTGCTTCAATGAATTAACACAGGAAGGAGTCTGCTAAACCCTGGAATCTGAGAGTAACCACAGTTGGAGATAAATTGTACAACCATGAGAGTGCAACTGGGACTTAGATTAAAGAAAGAACTTTTAAGATCGTAACACTAATTTTGTGATATTCGCCCTCAAAACATAATGAAAAGAAAGTTTGCATTTCTTGTGCTTCTGTTTTCGAAACAACTCAAATATAATAGTTATGATCATGTGGGAAGTGACAGTGTGGTTCCTTCTTTCTCCCCTCAATTGACCGCAACAGGTGTTTTTTAAAAAAAGTATACACTTGCCAATTCAGTGAGTGTTTAACTGTTTAAACTCTGTGACTATAAAAGAAATGCATTGACAGGTTTTATTGTAAATTTTCTAAAAGAGTAGTATTTATTGTCAAGAATTACAAAAAAAATGCTTTACCTCACATGTATATGGTTTCAAAAGTACACACATCTACACACAACTAAGTTACAAAGTGGAAAGATAGATTAAATATTTTAAAAGTCCAAAAAAGTTAGTTGCCTGTGGATTCAATAGATTGATGCTTTGGCTGGATTCAGACTTGGCCCAATGATCTTTCCAAATTCCTCTCCCAGATAAGTTAAAGCTGTGGACAGCTGATTTCTATCTGGTCTCCTGAACCCAGCAGCTACTGGGTTGATTTTGTTTTGACGCTGCCCACTGCATATAAGCTGATGAAGCAAGAGAGATGGCTCAAGTTTACGGAACGGACCGATGAAGAAAGAGACAGTGCCCACTCAGGGCCTTTGTTCTTTAATATCTCTTCTACCTAGACTGAACAGATACAGTTTCATAAAACATAACAGTAGGTTAGTTGAATACATCAGATGATCACCCCCCCCCCCCAAACAATTGACTAGTTAACCAAGCATGGTCACAGCGCATTGATTCTAGTTCTGTTGTTCAGATAAGATTGGATTGTGGTTAGAAAAGTTCCTTTCTTGACCAGAGTCCATTGTCCAAAATGCTTGTATCTAAAGACTTGTTTCATACATAGTTGAATAGACAGGTGCTGTCTGGATGCTTTGTGAATGAATCAGGCAATGGATCATTCACATTCCTCCAAGATGGTCACCTTTGATGGGCCCTTCCACACAGTCTAACTCCATTCCAATGGCTTCATAACTTGCTGCTTTATGTCACAAACATTGTTATTCAGTCTTTTAACACTCAACCAAAAGGCTTTGTTGTGTAAAAATGATTTTGTAACTGTACTTTCAAATTCACTGGTAAGTATATGAACTGTCTGTCTAATTCCAGTTGATGTTGTATGATGAATGACGACTTTGGTGGAAGATATCCAGGCCAATGACCAAGTGGTAATATCTTCAGAGAAAGGAACAAAACATTGGTGACAGTGGGAGAAGGAAGGTGAGCAGAGAAAGGAAAAGATGCAAATCTTCATCTAGAATTCATACGATGATGCAGGTTGCCACTCTCTCCCGTTTCTTTCTGGTGTAAGGTCTCTAGCAATTAACTGACTCTCAGCTAAAAAAATGCTCACAGCAACAGAGGATTGTTAATCCTGCAGTAGTGGTCTCCATGTGACTGTTGCCCAGCATGGCTAAAAACAGTTTCAATATGCAGTGACATGAACAATTATGATTCTGATATAACTCATCATACAGATTATATCAACTGATAATTCATTGATATAACCTTGCTCTGAGGTAAACAGTGATCAGTTCCAGCTTTCTAGATTGTTTAAAAAGCAAACTTAGCATTAGAAGGAAGAGAATCGACCCTTATACAATTTGATTGCCTTGGATTGGATCCTCCCATTTGCAATTAAAATCGGGTGGCAAGTCAATTTCATGGCTTTCACTCCAGCATGGGTGAACTTGCTGATCTTAACCTTTTCACCTCACTAAAATACAACTGAAATCTTGGGCCTGTTTCTTGGCGATCTCATAGCAAATGGGATAGGGATGACCATCATTGCAGGTAACGTTGTGGCTTCCATGCCTCTGGCATTATATTTAAAGCCCAGCTGCACAGTGCTTCTGATACTGCAAGCCAGGAATAACCCTTGACTCTGTAGCGTTCATTTCTGATCACCAAGGAGATGCCCAACAAAAGGTGAAGCCTGTACCTGTCTTTCATGGCAGAGATTCGGAGGTGCGGGTGGCGAGGGTGATGGAGCAGGGATGGTCAGTCATCTTCCCTGCAGATGATCACAAGAGGCCACATCACTAAACCAAGCCATCCTGGACAGACCTTGCATCAGAGGTCAGTGCAGTGCCCATGTGAAATGAAACCACCCCATCAATGCAGTAAGATCAATGATCCCACCGTCTTCTCTGTGCCACCCCACAGGGCCAGCACTCATTCCAAGCCTACAACTGCACTTGCATCTCATCAAGGCCGTTGGACTGTAACCCTCACTTTCACGTGAACCATGTCTATTGAATGGCTCTTATCTACCTCACCCTGCCCAATTAATAAGTCTTCCTGGCCTCTGTACTTAAGACCGTCTCACTGGGGACACCTCTCCTGCTCATGCGTGACCACTGTTTTTAATGTCCACTTCCATTCTACTCAGTTCCTCTCTTTGGCCCATTGTAGGAAAGGCCGGACAACAACCAAGAGGCCCAACACTGGTTTGGTGGGATAATAAAATGTGAGGTTGGATGAACACAGCAGGCCAAGCAGCATCTCAGGAGCACAAAAGCTGACGTTTCGGGCCTAGACCCTTCATCTGATGAAGGGTCTAGGCCCGAAACGTCAGCTTTTGTGCTCCTGAGATGCTGCTTGGCCTGCTGTGTTCATCCAGCCTCACATTTTATTATCTTGGAATTCTTCAGCATCTGCAGTTCCCATTATCTCTGACACTGGTTTGGTGGGGTTGGCCGCAACCCTCCATCACTTTCTTGCCTGTGATTCCAGAGCCTGCAGCCAGATAAAACAAGGAGGCTGAGCTGACATCTGAACAGGAGACTCTTAGGAGGTCCTAAAGATAGCAGGGACTGCCATCCAGTGCCTTCAAATCAACAGGGTGACCCTCAGAGCAGGGAGTCCATGCTGGCTACAGGAAGTTAGACCTACACTAAAATGTAATGGGAAAGAGAGGAAGGAGAAAATATATTTAAGGGCATGTAGCTGGCCTGGCTGCTTTTATCATCATCAACAACATATCACTTCTGTTAATGAAATTTTCACTTGCACTGTTACACTGTCTATTGTAGTATAACGTTCATTGTTGGACATGGTTAAGCCTCTCCCACATAAGAGATGAGTAGTGTCTTCAGTCATCTCAAGGATGGAAGAAGTTGAAATCATAAAGCATTGCTGATATCTCACAATGAAACCAAATACTTGCCTGCAGATAGCCTCATGCATCAGGGTGTCCTGGAAACCAGACATAGAGGATTGCAGCCAAGGCATTGCCCATTAATGTATCAAGACTGAAGTTAAATGCAATGTGCAGAGATTGCAGGGGGATCTCGTTTACTGTCATTATTCCACATGGCCATCCACCTTGTAAGTGTGAGTATGGAATTAGTACATCTCTACAGGGAAAGAATCATTCTAGTCATCAGCTTTTCAAGGAAACACAGTGCCATTCAAATTTGGGAGATATACAGATGACAGTTCACTTATCCACTGCTCCTCTTAGCCAAAAGAGATTCCTCAGGATTCCTGACATCTTGGTGGCTATCATGGGGGATAGATACCAGATCCTGATGGATGTCATATCAACTGCCTAGTGTTAGTTCTATGCAGTGTTAGTGCATTGTCTCATTACTGCTTTCTCTCTAATACTCATACAGGGGCAGGTCAGATTATGTGTAGATTTTTTAAAAGGTGGTCTCTCACTTACATGCGATCACATGGATAATGAGACATCTGTTCTGTAATACAAAAGATCAAGGATTGCAAAAATAACAATGTCCACATAACCTTTGCGCTAAGCAAGTGCTACTCAGCAGGTTGACACGAGTCTCAAGTCTGGAAGCATAGAGTCAATCAGCATTGAATCAGATCCTTCGGTCCAATTCACCCATGCCGATCATTTTTCCCAAACTAAACTGGTCCCACTTGCCTGTGTTTGGCCCATATTCCTCTAAATCTTTCCAATACAAGTACCTATCCAAATGTCTCTTAAATATTCTAATAGTACTTGCATCTAGCACTTCCTCTGGCAGTTCATTCCTCTTACAAACCACCCTCTTTGTGAAAATATTGCCCCTCAGGTCACTTCTAAATCTTTCTCCTCACCTTAAAAGCATACCCCCTAGTTTTAACCTCCTCCACCTTCAGAAAAAGACCTTTGCTGTTCACCTCATTTGTGCCCCTGACGATTTTATAAACTCTCAGCCTCCTACACACCAGTGAAAAAAGTCCCAGCCTATCCTAATAACTCAAACCCTCCAGGACTAGCAACATCCTGTAAATCCTTTCTGAACCCTCTCCAATTTAATAATATCCTTCCTATAGCTGGTTGACTAGAATTGTACACAGTGCTCCAAAAGTGGCCTCATCGCAGAACATGAAGCAGATGGCTATAAATATGTCTCAGAACAACTGAGTCTGTGTGATGCATTGCCTTGTCATGTTCTTTCAGACAGCCCACGTGCTCAATGTCTTGGTCATCAGCGTCGTCTTTGTCTTCTGAAATTTGCTGTTGTCTGAATCCAAGATGTCGCCTACTTTGCCGACCTCTGTTCTGGAATCTTACGGTCTTATGACTTGCCAATGAAGTGCAAACTGAAGGCCAATGGGTAGCATGGCTTCATCCATGAAGGCATAATTATTACAGTTGTCCTTGGTATAGCCTCAAATTGAATGTCTTTTTTTAACTCGACCTCCAAGAAAGAAGGTAGTAACTTAGATAACAAAGTGTGGAGCTGGATGAACACAGCAGGCCAAGCAGCATCTTAGGAGCACAAAAGCTGACATTCAGGCTTAGACCCTTACTTGGTTTATTTTACATACGGTAACAGCCATTTTATATAATCATTGTAAGTTGACTTTCAATCTGACAGGGAAAAGTTCCAACTTAGCATTACATGGATGATTTTCACACTCTGCCTGTACGAAATAAACTGGGAGTATTCAAAACGCATCAGAGATGAGAAATGCCCACCAAATGAGAGATTTGTTAGTTTAATATTATACATTTCACTATATGAAATGTATTCCAACTTCTGTCTCCTCTTTTACAGAGTTATTCTCATGCATGTCATGGTGCACAGGGCTTTCTTCTGTTTATGATCCAGCCCTACTGGCTGCTTTGCACACCACCTGACCCATAGCAATCATTGGTAATGTAGGATGAGCAAGATTCCCCGGTCCCTATTGCTTTACTTGTCTCGGTGTAAGGAGTGTGCTGCTGGTCAGGCATTACTGCTGGGTCTTGTTATGTTCAAGGCTGAGGGCACAGTGGGTGTTTCCTCCAGACTTGGCATACAGGGGGTACAAAGTAAAGCACCTGCCTCTGCATTGAGGTACTGCTCAGAGAAACTGACTGCGTTGAATAATGACTCATTTAGAAAATCACAGCCACAACCTTTAAAAAGCCGTGAGGTTTTAACTGAAACATCATTTGGCTGAGACATGAAAACATTGCAGTGGAGCCAGACTGGACAATGCCTCCATCCACCAGGATCCCACCATCACAGGTTCCTATCTCCTTTCCAGCAGTGAAAGGCCAGTGATCACATTTGGTCGATTCTGTCCACTGACCATGAAGGACAAACCCATCAGCTTTAACATGCCAGTCTCTGAGATCAAACTCTGTACAAGGACTGAGTTAAAAAAGAGAGAGATGCCTGAGGCCATTTGGCATCTCAGTTACATGTTACCTTTACCAGATCACTTATCTGGACGGTCGAATTGTGATGTGCTCTAATTCCAGAATTTCAACTCTGTGCCCATTGTCCCTTAAAATATAAGCACAAAATCTTCCTCACTGCTGATCGGAGGTTCAGAGAGGTGGGAAGTTCAGTTTTTGAGCTGTTAGTTTGTAGTAGGAGGCATTGTTGCTCATGCAGTATTGTACTCTCTTTAATACTAAAGCAGGGTGTTAGTTTGAATTATCAGATTGTGCAGTGACATTGTTTAAATTGATTGTTGAAGCCTATGCTTGTGAGGATCCACTTGAGAAGTATGATAAACTATTGATCAAACCCCATTGCCTCGCTCCTAATCAAGCAAGTGGTTTTGAATAAAAGGTTTCAGTCCATCCTAAAAACAAAACTGCTGAACTGGAAAAGAATCTGTGCTCGTCAGCCTCTGGCTACATGCAGGCGTGATGTGAGCATCTGTTTGTGTTCGCTCTGATGTGAAGAAAGCATAAACCACTCATCATCTGGGGATCACTGACACTTCAGTTGGGTTCATATTCTGTTCCTTTAACTGGAGCTATTAAACTGAAAGACAGCTGGAACATTAGTATCCTAACCAGATCAGACAACTGCCTTGCTTTGCTGTGCCTTTGGTGACTGAGATAAGAAACTGAATATTGGGCACCCCACCACCCATCTGGGCTCTCTATTGTCCTACTGTGGCCTGTTTTCTCCTGCAGTGAGAGCAAGGGGAGGTATTGGGTTAGATTAAAGTTGGGGTGGCATAGCAGCTAGTGCAGGTCTGGGAAAGGTGGTGAGATATTCTGAGTGATTGAGTCTGTAGCACAGGGTTAGTGGTGTGAGGGAATTGGGTGGGTAAGAGTGAATGAAGGAAGATGCTGCATGCAATAATGAGAGTGGTGGAGCATGAATCATGGTAGGAGGTGTGTGATTCATTGAAAAAGGGCAAGTGGCATGTGGAAAAAAAGGGTAGGCCATGGAAACATTAGAGGATGAGGGTGATTAGAGTTTTAAAGGTGTCCTTGAACAAAAGACAAAAGGAATGTTAATGTTCTAAAGTGCTTATAGTGAAGAAACAAAGTTTTTGTCCAAAATTGTATTGATGGCCAAACAGCATGTCAAACTCTGAGTAGAAATAACACACAAAAACAAGATACAGACATGGAGGGTTGGGGGTGAATTTAATGGCTTAGTTCCAGTGCATCAGATTCTTTTCAAAGATTTGTTGGCCTGTGGATTCCTGTTTACATTAGTTAACAGTTGAACCAATCCATTAATTAAATCACTACTAGTTGTGATAGCTATTAAATGGTATTTAATGCACAAAGTGATCAGAGATGAATAAGTCCCAAAATAATATTGTTTCTTTTGACCTGAAGGTGTTCATAAAATACTTTACCCCATATACTGTAATACATACATCACCAAATGCTGAGATCACTTAGCTGATTTTAAATAAATGCAGTGGCCCACAGTGTCAATGGTAGTAGAAGGTAAGAAAACAAAACAAACTTAATTATCCACTTTAAATTTAATAATTCCACACATTTGAAGTGGCCTATGAAATATTTGGACTTACTACAGATCAAATGATTCCTTGCCACAAAAATTTCTGATCTTTCTCTCTTTGGCAGCACTAATCTTCAGGCATTTTTGTCAACGGCCATTTTCATCCTTCACCACATACAAATGCACTTCATAAACTGGCAAGCTTAATCTTCAATCTGCAGAAATTTTGCTAATGGCTTACAAACTACACGTCTAACCAAAAACATTTGTAAAATCTGATTTTCATTTAACAATGTAAGCAAGAAAATGTCATCAAGCATGAGTTGTTCTGCAATAGCCCCCTGTTTCCTATTCAGTTTCATTTTTTAGTGTTGAAGCTTTTCAACTGATTGCTTTGGTTTGGCCTATTAGTCAAGTTTGATGGACTCTTGTTGTAATTTTGAGAAGTCTGTCTTCTCCCAGTAATCTAGTATCTTCATTCTTATATGTCAGTCCATTTTAATTTGACTTTGTAAGACTTAGCAATATTGTATGACTGATCTGTCTTTAAATAGTTCTGTCACTCCGTGATTGAACACAGGCACAAATACCTTAGACTCCAGAACAAAGTCAGGCATTGTGCCATTCTCTAAATATACTCTGTGGAATGTGTCAGACAGGATGGAAAACACCATCATTGTATGTTGAAATTTATTCTTCCCAACCACCTAGAACACTAAGTAAATCCAATTAAAGACAGATTGGATAGTTTTACTTTAAAAGAATTGAAATTCTGTGGCACAATGAATTGGAATGCAGTTGACATCTTTCACTGAATAAAAGCTGTTGGAAAGCTTATTTTGGCTTGTGACTGAAGCTGACGAAGCTGCACACTGCTGTGAATGTGTCTATGATCTCAGCTCTGTATGTGGTATCCTCCTATTTCACTCGTATGTGACATTTCTTTGTACAAATGAGTGCTTTGTGTTCAGATGTATTGCTGTTTTGTTCTGTCGCACTCGGAATTTAGGAGCCAGTAGGTGTGACTTAGCCTTGGGCAGATGGTAGTGGATTTGTTTTTGGTTTTAGCCATGGAAATTCCACATCAACCCCAAATTCAATCTTTCTTTTGGTAACAAGATAAAAGAATGTACACTTGCTTGGCAGACTTTTCTCTGCATGTTCTGTTAACATTCAGGATCCCTGTGAGCAAGCTTGTAATTTCACTGAGGTGTTTTTTTTGCAGTTAAAAGTAAACATTCATGACTCACTGTGAGAGTTTACATTAAAAAAAAATTGTCCTTTTTGCTCCAAGACCTGGATTCACATTGTTTGAAATAAAGAACAGAAAGTTGTCAGACTCACCCTGGGGTGGTCAGAATATGGTCTGTCCTTTGCTTCCATTTTCTGCGGTACTTGTCTTCTTCATGTCTTCACTTAACGTTTTTAGCACAAAGCCGAAAGAAATGTGTAGTCTGACTGATGAATGGCGTCCAACGCTTTTAACTATCTCCTCTCATTTTCCCCTCAACCACCCTGCCTAGGAGTCAGTGGGTTTCTTAAAAAAAAAATCAGTGAAACCTGACAAGTTAGGGCTAATTTTTTTTTAAAAGTCTGTTTCTATTTAGGGTTGGACATTTTCCATACAAGGGCAAATTCAGGGACAGTGGCCTAGCTGTAGGAATTAGCTGTCATACCAGGTTACACATGGAAACTTGGATAGCAATTACTGCAAAAGTTTAATGACACAGATGATGTCAGATGTCGCGGTGGTTTTACCCTGTGCTCTCTTCACTGCTCCAGGTTGGCTATTTGGGCAGTGATTTGGTGAATTACCTGAGATTTCCTTTTAAATGGTTACATTCTGCATAGCATTCAGCTGAACAGAAAGGATGTTCACATACTTCCCTTAGATTTCAAATGTCACACTAGCAGGCAGCTACTAGGCTTTTAACTATGCTTTTGTCCCAGACTGAACTGAAAGTGCATATTGCTCACAAGTGCCCACATTGGAAAATCCTATTCAGCAAAACTGAATGCATTAATATTACCCACAATATTTAAAGTTCATGCCTGGTTCATAACCATTCTCAATTATCCATCTGTGGAACTGTGCATTAAACATTGAAGCATTTGTCTTTGATATCTCAAAGCTTTAGACAGATTCTGGAATTTTGTACCCCATACAAGTGTATAGCCTGCTACCAAAAGGACACTCATGGCTACTTTGTTTCCTCAAAGCATTCTGTTCTGTACTTAGTGACCCTTATCCATTCAGTCAGCACTTTTGGAAAATGTATGGTTGGCTCCTCCATTGTCCCCAACTCTTCACATATTCTGTAATGTGGATGATTCAGACTTGGTTATTTTTCTAGTTTTACTTCCACTTTTTATGCATGTGATACCTTTCTTTGAGAACATTTATGGTCCTACACTCTCAGTCGTTTGTAAAAACTTATGAAAACTACTTCTTGAATATCGCTGTCATCTCTTTGCTCAAGTGCAAGATGGTCCATTTTTGTCTTTGTGATCCAGCTTTTTCTTTGTACATAGAAAAATTCCAGTATTGTTTTCTTAATGTTTACTTGTCAGCCATCTTTAATATTCCCTTTTAGTTTTCAGGATTTCTCATTTTCCATTTGCATCTCCTGGAGCTTTTTTACTTGGCTCCCTTCGTTATTATGGCTTTGGAACATGCAGCTTAAATTTTGCTATAACTCTTTTTTTCGTAGTCCATGGAACTTTACTTTTATATTCCCTTACTTCCAGTCAAAATATTTCCACTGGTGTGAAGTTGCAGAATTTGTGCAGTATTTGTGAACTAAGTCTGCATAAAAAGTTAGTCAAATGAATTCACAGAAAGTATGTCAAATGAATTCAATTTTCATACACCCTTTCAAGGACGTAACAAATGTTGAGTGCTATCAATTAACCCCCCGGGACTGAAAGTGAACTGTTTCAAGTATGGTCTCTTTTATTCATCAGGTTTTAATTTTGTTGAAGGAGCAATTTACTGCTGATGCTGGAATCTGTGCCGAAAGCAACAAATGCTGGAGATCACAGTGGATCAGAGAGCATCTCTTCATCAGAGCTGAATCAAAGTAATCTAGACTCAAAACATTAGCTTGCTGTGTGTCCATGGATGCTGTCTGACCTGCTATGATCCCCAGAATTAATTTTGCTGAGGATTTTTTAAAAAATTCAAATCCTGTTTTTTACCGTTTCATTTCTTTCTGGCAATGCATCCAGTATTTCCTTCCCCTCTCTTTATTTATCTTTTTTTGCACACTTTCTTCTCACTATTAAATTCACAACTCCTCAAACTGGTCAAGAAGATGTACCACTGCTTATCCTTTACACTCGCATTTTAGATGCCTGGTTTCCCTCACAACAGCAACTTGTACTCTCAGCAACTTTCCATTAAAAAAATTTTAAAAATCTTAAACAAGCAAGGCCAAGTCCAACCAAGAACAGATCAGTGATTACAATGTGCTAACACAGGAAATTATGGCCATTTGACGTGAGCTCCATTGCCTTCTGCTAAAATTAGCTATTTTATAGTCCAAAACATTTAGACCAGATGCCTTTCTGTTCATCTGTTTGTTATGTGAATTAAGACAATGGATAGTCACATCTCGGTGTATTCCTGTTTTCTGGTTAAATAATCAGAACTTCTGAATCCTCATTTCTCAAGCAAGCAATATACTGCAGTGCTTTAAGTAGCACTTTTCAAAAGTCACTGCAGACTTTTATCTTATTCTAGTCTTCTTTTCTTAAAAAGAAGAATCTAGAACAAGAGCGGTCTTTACAGAATGGATAGGACTTTCCTGAACAGGGTTAGATCAGTGTTCTCCATGAATTTTATCTAGTGTCATGGGGAGAATTATAATATAAAATAAGCGTAAATTTTAAGATACCATTAGAATTTTAACGGTAAGGGAGGAACAGAACAAACAAAGTAAACTACTTTTATAAAATAAAAGACAGTAAGATTGTAAAGGAAAAAGAAAATTATGGTAATATAAAAATTGACAAAACAGAAGGGTCAGGAAAAAAGAAAAAAAGCTGGAAAAACTCAACACGTGTGGAGCGAGAAACAGACTAAACATTTTGAATCCATAGAACTCCTCTTTGCACCTTCAGGTTTCCAACATCCACAGTAATTTGTTGTTAATAGTAAGGTTAAACAATTTGAAATTCCTGGTTATTGTATTTAAAATGAAAGAGAACGGATATGATAAGTACTGGGCAGATGGGATTTAGATAGATTTAGAAACAGCGTGTGAAATGGTACGAATCTCAATGTGCATTAGAGGCCATCGAGCAAATTTATAGTCAATTTAGAGAGATGGAAACATGAGGTAATGATACTGGATGATTAAACTATCCCTGGATAAACTGGATAAAGATAATACATGTGGTCAAAGTGGGAAATGGGAACTCAGCAGAGAATTAGTGTAAACAAATCAGTTTACATTGATGCATTTAACAGTTTCAATGGTTTAATGTGTGATGTAGTGTCAGAAATACGAAGTATTGTAATAATGTAACTATGCTGTTCTGATGACAGGACATGGACTTATATGTTCCATAGATAGTATGTTCTTTGACAAGCGGGAAAGAAATTGGGACAACTGATGCAAAGAGAACAATTAGGAAACAGTGAAAACAATTTGTGGTTCAATGTCAAATTGGAAAGAATAATGTCAAGTAAGAAAATTAAGATACTAGACCAGAAACAGGTGGCACTCAGTGAGGTGAGAAGTGATCTGATGCCAAAGAAAATTGCACAGAAAATAAGTATGTTCCATGCAAATTGACTAATCGATGTTTAGAATTTCTTAGCTAAGTCGATACTGAATTTGAACCTCAACTTAAATTGTGGTAGATGTGAAAATTAGAACTAGAAAAAACAAAATTAGTTGAGAATTAGGAAAATGTGTATGCGAAGGTTGAAAAAGAACTTCAATTTAAAAGTTAAATATATAAAAAAGACAAGCAAATGATTCTTGTTTGTTCTTCTATTATATTATTAAAAAAGCTTTTCTTTAAGATTTGAGGGGGAATTCTCATTCGGATAATTAAAATACAAATGGTGGAATTCCATGTTTTGTATGTTTTTTCCACATGATGGAATTGAGAGCAGATTGTCGAACATTTGTGAGGAATAAGTGTTAAATATCTTTCAAACCATTACCGTATTTTTGTTTACAAGCCAGACTACTGTACCTTTCTAAAAACAGAAAGAATTGCAGATGTTGTAAACCAGGAACGAAAACAGAAGTTGCTGGAAAAGCTCAGCAGGTCTGGCAGCATCTGTGAAGAAAAATCAGAGTTAACGTTTCAGGTCCGGTGCCCCTTCCTGTGATGGTAGGTGGGAAAATTTTTTTTGTGCAGAAGATAGGATGGGGGGAGGGAGTGAGGAGTAAATGATAAGTGGGGATAGAGCCCAAAGAAAGAGAAGAACATTTCGTCGCCATTCTAGCTAACATCATCAGTGAGCCTCCGATGAAGCGCTGGTGTTATGTCCCGCTTTCTATTTATCTGGTTAGGTTTCCTTGGGTTGGTGATGTCATTTCCTGTTCTTTTTCTCAGAGGATGGTAGATTGATTTGGAGCCAATGTGTTTGTTGATGGAGTTCCGGTTGGAATGCCATGCTTCTAGGAATTCTCGTGCGTGTCTCTGTTTGGCTTGTCCTAGGATGGATGTGTTGTCCCAATCAAAGTGGTGTCCTTCCTCATCTGTATGTAAGGATACGAGTGATAGTGGGTCATGTCGTTTTGTGGCTAGTTGATGTTCATGTATCCTGGTGGCTAGCTTTCTGCCAGTTTGTCCAATGTAGTGTTTGTCACAGTTCTTGCAAGGTATGTGACAAACACTACATTGGACAAACAGGCAGAAAGCTAGCCACGGGGATACATGAACATCAACTAGCCACAAAACGACATGACCCACTATCACTCGTATCCTTACATACAGATAAGGAAGGACACCACTTTGATTGGGACAACACATCCATCCTAGGACAAGCCAAACAGAGACATGCACGAGAATTCCTAGAAGCATGGCATTCCAACCGGAACTCCATCAACAAACAAATTGGCTCCAAATCAATCTACCATCCTCTGAGAAAAAGAACAGGAAATGACATCACCAATGCAGGAAATGACATCACCAACTCAAGGAAACCTAAACAGATAAATAGAAAGCGGGACATAACACCAGCGCTTCGTCGGAGGCTCACTGATGACATTACCTAGAATGATCACGAAACGTCTGAAAACTAACCTTCCAGCTCAGCGAGCAAACTCACATCCAGAACCTCAACCTGAGCTACAAATCTTCTCAAAACTCGCTAAAGAGAAGAACAGTTGGACAGATTGATTATTGAGGCAAGAATTTCCATTTGTGCTTTTCATCAGTTCCAGCATCTTTAAGTGCATTGTGTGCTATTACAGAATCTTGTAGTCAAATAAGTATGTCAGCAAGTTCTTTTGATATTTTCTCAATGCTGTGTAGAATTCCTGAACAAAGTACAGATTCTCGAGTACAAATTCTGAGGAAATAAAACGTAAAAAATTTTGAAATATGAAGTCCTGCATCGTAGACCTTCAAAAGTATATAATCATAGTAATAAACTATAAAAAGAAAAAGATTGAAAAGTTCAGAATAGCTGTTCTTCCATGATAATATAATAAAGGAAAAAAGTCCATTTCACGGCTTTGGGCTCAAGGACCAATCTCAACCCCTACCCCAGCACACATGCACACCACTAACCTCCAGAATTGAGAGTCATTATATATTTGCTACTTTAATATTTTTTGTGCATAACATGTTGAATTCATAATTCGATATACATCCCATTTAGCATATTTGATTTGGGGACGGACAACCAGCATACCGTTGTCAAAGTCAAATTTCACAAGTTTGAATTTTTATAGTGACTGAATGTATAGATAAAGTGATTGCAGTAAACTTATCGGGAGGTATTTCAAAAGTAATTTGATAACGTCTACGTTAGGAAATGTATTACAAACTTTCAGGTGAACAGGTTATGATTAAAATATGGCATTGCGTAAGGAACGTCAGTTGGCAAATGGGAAATAGGTTTAAGTAAATCGAGTAAGGCAAGTGTACCTTTGCAGTGCAAGGGCTGTAAGAACGCCTGTGGTAAGATACTGTGCAAAAAGATACTGTACAACTATTTGTAGTAGCAAGATTGCACATCCGTCCTGCTGATCGAGAAATTCCAAACAGAATTAATTGTGTCATACTTAGTAGGAAAGTGATGTGTTGTTTATTCTTGGGACGTGCAATGTCACTTCAGCCAACTGCTGACAAGTAAGCCATTCCAGGTTCTTAGCTGGTATTTGGTAATGGTGTGTGCAGATGGTCCTGCTTGTAGGACTATGTTAAGCTGAGATATAACTCTTTGAGGAAGTATAAAGGGAGTTTACTTTTCTCTGAGACAGTATGAATTTCTGGTTTCCTTTACCATCTGGTTAGTTTTTTTTGAAACTGTCATTTACTACTATTTTTTTCATTGTTGAGCCAAACTGTCAGTTTTTTTCAATATGTTTGTACTGTTCAGCAATGTGCACAAAATTTTGCATGATTGTTTTATAATATCATTCACAATGGATTATAATGTAGGAAAAAAAGTAAGTTTTCCAATGTGTCATTCAGCTAAAGATGTAGTTTGAATTCTGCTTCCAAGACTTCATTCCATGCAGGACAACTATATTTCTATAATTAATTTAAAAACCATCCTCACCAACAGTTCTGCAGAATACTTAAGGTGCAATACTTCATCTGTTTGGTTTAAAAAGACATGAGAATGAATCTTAATGCATTTTAGCATCTCAGGCATAAGTCCCCCTACTCTCTGCCGAAACCTGCAATATGATGGGTCCAAAAGTGTGTGAATATGTTTCAACCATTGGTTTAAGTCATGGCCTTGTTGAAGATGGTGGTTGTTAGCAATGCCACTTATACAAGACGCTGACTTATATCAATGGCTGAAACTTATTCACACTTTTGCACCCTCCACATCACTGTACACCATGCAATTCCCTTACTTTCTGTTATTTCAAATCATGTAAGGTGAATGCCAACAAATTTTTTAACAGGCAAGTTACAAAGAGATGTTAAATCTGTATTTCACTTGCCTTTTTATTGCAACAGTTGCTTCCATTAGCAAACACCTGTCATCGTGTTCAACTTAAATACTTGTTTTGTTTTGTGTTCTATCATTTCCTTTAGCCTCTGCTTCACCTTTATATGTCCCCACATTAAACAGCTTGCTCAGGCTAAGCAAGCCAGCAGAAAGGTTGTTCCACACTTTTGCATATGCTGAGAGTACCTTACTATCACAGTATCTTGTGTATTTTTCTGTGTTACGGATGGCGGTTGTTAGCAGTGCGCATTTAACGGCACCATGGTGTTGATTTGAGCTTGTGATTTCATCACCTTACTGAGTTCCCAGTTTCTTACAGTTACTGTAGAAGGTGGTTAGTTGGAGGAGCAGGTGCTTTCCTATACTAGAGAAAAGAAAAGGGGACAATTCAAAGAGGCATCTTACAGCAGCTTTTGCAGGCTTCTGGTTTTGGATTAGAACTATTTTGATCTGGTCCAGCAGAAATATCTTGCAACATAGTTGAGTTATGGTAATATTTCATTTGAAGATAATTTTAGCATGTACAAATAAAAAGACCAGATGATATCTGGCGTAGAACTGAGTCTCAAAAATTAACTTTATATCATGCTTCAATATGATCCACATTGTGAATAACTAAAGCCTATTTTGGATACTGAATAACATGTGTAATTAAACACAAAGCAGACAGTGTGTCTAATAAGTGTATTATTTTTCTGTGACTTTATTTACAGACCCTGTGACGAACAGCACCCAACAGTGAAGGCAGATGGGTATGTGGACAATTTGGCACAAGCAGTCAAAATCCTTCTTGAACATTTACACTAGCAACTTGAATACTGGTATCCAAGAAACATCTGACAATGAACAAAGAATGTGAAGTCATTAAAAATTTACAAATTCATTGCCCTTTGGCTGTTCAGATAGGGAGCAACCCTTAAAAGTTCAGGCCCTCACAGAATTAGCATTGTTCTGAATTGGGTAATTGTCGCAAAGCAGTAAATATCAGATTAAAGAATTGTAAGAAGCTGTTTTTGACTGCCTGAATGCTGTACTTATATATACTTATGTAGACTCTGATGAACCTATGTCATCTATGAATCATACTGCAAAACCTTAAATAAACATAATTTAATCTAAGATTCAAGTTTTTCATTTCGACAAAAATGTCTAATAAACCGATATTGTCATTTGCCATTATCAGAACAGAGAGTAAAATGTAATGAAAAAGTTATATTCAAGATTTCTGTTTTACTGTAACTGAGTTTGACTTGTGCCCAGCTCGTTGGGAGAACTATATTCCCTCTTTAAAGGTGCATATGTGATAGGAAAAAGAAGCTCCAACTCAGTTTTAGAATCTAACAACCAGAGAACACATAAATCACAAAAGCAAATTTGCCAGACCAAAGGAAGCCCATGTTAGCGGCTAGCATAAGTGGTATCAGTTCAGTTTGTATTTGTGGTTATTGAATTTCATATATGTAACTTAAAATAGGAAATAAAGCTATAAATTAGATATTCTATGCAGTGTGAACTTAAATGATGGTAATTTGCTGACCCGGCCTGGTATCATTCAGGGTAGCTGTACTACTATTATTTTTGGTAATTTTTGAATTAACGTCCAA
The DNA here is from genome assembly GCF_030684315.1 of Stegostoma tigrinum. Classification (NCBI taxonomy): domain Eukaryota; kingdom Metazoa; phylum Chordata; class Chondrichthyes; order Orectolobiformes; family Stegostomatidae; genus Stegostoma; species Stegostoma tigrinum. Next base: position 30,633,492 of record NC_081373.1, read on the forward strand.
AATAGGTTGAATGTCAAAAGAAGGAGAATACATTTATTACGAAGGATCATTGGTGGAATGCTACTGAGAGAATTTTAATTATTTTGCCTTGTAGATGAGGCAGCTTGCTGTCCCACGGCCAGTTCTAGTAAGAATATTATATTTGGGCTCTTCAAAAATGTTTCTCTGTATTCACAGCTATTTGCAATTTCCTTAAAAACATCTGATGATCTAAAAACCCTTGTTTAAATACATTTAAGTTTGAAAGTCTTTGATTAACAATGCTCTTCTATTGAAAATTCACTCCAGATGCCATGTGCCTTTTCACCATTCACTTTTGTTCTTGAGCAATTCTTAGCCTAGCCAAAATTCTTAAGAAAATTTAATAGAGGACAAAATCATACAGTCATCATAAGATGCTCTAAGCGTATGACCAATATGTGAGTATTCATATATCTTGCAGTAATAATTTACTGATTGCGATGCTCACTCACTGCATGGATGTCTGTGTCTGGAGTGGAAATTTCCATGTGCTCTGTTGAAATGTGCATACATGCATTGGATTTACATAGTATCCGTGGCAAGAAATAATATATTTTAGAACAAAACTTAATGCAATCATTTATGCTTAAGTAATCTATTTTTATACATGCAAAACCATACACTTATTTAAAGATGTCTTTGAACTAGTGCAAATGGTGAAAAGAGTGACGATAATTTTAACTGACCTTTCACTGCATAACATGCCCCACCCTTGAATAATAGAGCAAAAACACTTCTATATCCAACGATGTAGCGGGTTATGTTTGTACCTGTCCCATGCTCTTTTTCAAATTACAAATTTGACGCATTAATGCTCTTTTGAACTAATATTTAACTGCATTGGCTTCTTCAAAAATTTAAGTGCAGATTTGCTGCTGAGAAAATGCATATAAACTGATCTGTTTTACCAATGCGGGGCACTGTTTGAAGATTTAGTCTGGAAACACACAAATCTCTTAACTTGTAACAATCTAAATGTGGTTTGCAACAGTATTTAGTTAAATATAGAAGGTGGAAGTAATATCTAAGACCATCATAGTGCACATTTATAGGTGTTGCCCTATTACTATTTTGGTGAAACCATTTTCTATAGCTTCTACAGGATCATCCCAACACTTAACCCATCCTATCAAGGCCACTTCCAAAAAGATGGTGGCACAGAGTTGTTGGGAATTAGGAGCTGAAGCCTGCTGATATCTGGAAATGATTTTCATATCCCATAACCCATTAAGTATAACAAATTATTTGAGGATGGTTAATATTTTCAATTAGATCAATTGAGCTAATGCCTGCAAAATCTCTTAACATGTAACAGATTGTATGGACAAGCATATCGACGTACGTGGAATAGTGTAGGTTAGATGGGCTTGAGATCGGTATGACAGGTCGGCACAACATCGAGGGCCGAAGGGCCTGTACTGTGCTGTAATGTTCTATGAATATGTAGGTGTTGGTTAGCTCAGTTGATTAAGAATCTAAATGATTAGTGTACAGTTCAAAATAATGCCAGCAGTGTGGGGTCCTGCTAAGGTAGACTTGAGACTTACCTCCATGCCTTGCCCACAGAGTGGAAGGCAATTGCAAATTGCCATTGGCAAAATTGCCTGAAAATGGCTCTGGAGGAACCATATGCAGACAATGAACCATTGACTTGCTTTCATGTACAGTGGAATCAAAATGTGATATATAGGATTTCTATTGAAAGCTTTATACAATGTGGACATAACTTGCAGACTGATATTAAAGCTAAAATTCTATTAGCCTTTGTAATAACTGTTTGTATATCTTTGCTAACTTTGAGTGATTTTTGAACTTGGATTCATAAACCTCTGCTCCTTCAGAATTCCTGACTTCTCACCACTGCAAAAGTAGACTTGCCCTCTCCTGGTGAGCCTCCTCTGCACCCTCTCCGAAGCATTCACATCCTTTTGGTAATGTGGCGACCAGAACTGTACACAGTATTCCAAATGTGGTTGAACCAAAGTGCTATATAACTGTAACATGACCTGCCAACTCTTGTACTCGATACCCCATCAGATGAATGAAAGCATGCCGGATGCCTTTCTGATCACTCTATCAACTTGTGTTACCACCTTCCGGGTACAATGGACCTGAAGACCCAGATCTCTCTGTGCATCAATTTTCCCCAGGGCTTTTCCATTTACCATATAGTTCGCTCTTGAATTGGATCTGCCAAAATGCATCACCTCGCATTTGCCTGGATTGAACTTCATTTGCCATTTCTCTGACCAACTCTCCAATCAATGTATATTCTGCTGCATTCTCTGACAGTCCTCTTCACTATCTGCTACTTCACCAATTTTAGTGTCATCTGCAAACTTGCTAATCAGACCATCTATACCTTCCTCCAGATCATTTGTGTATATCACAAACAAATACATGCTTGGTCTTTGTCTCAGTCCTCCAAGCCAATTCGCTACCAATATCAGAAGATTGCTTCCAATGTTCCTAGCAAATACTGTTTGTACGCCATTACCTAACACATTAGTGAATGCTTCCGAAAAATGAATGGGGTTAAATGGAATAATGTAACTGTGGCAAGTTCACGATGGCCTGTGTGGTAAGTTCTTAATCAAATATACTCAGCAACTCTGTTCCTAATGACATAATGTCACAACAGAGGTTAGCCTAATAATGCCATTTTCAAAGGGAGGCAATGGCTTAGTCGTATTATTGTTGGACTGTTAATTCAGAGACCCAAATAATGTTGTGGTGACCTGGAATCAAATCCTATCATAGCAGATGGTGGAATTTGAATTCAATACAAAGTATCTTGTAATTAGAGTCAGATGATGACCATGAATCCATTGCCAACTTTTTGTAAAAACCCAGCTGATTCACTAACATTCTGTAGGGAATGATTTCTCAGTTATTTTCAAAGAGGGAAGACTAATGCAGCCTCCCCTGATGCTACCCATCTGTAAACACAGCCTCATCGCCAATTCCCAATCAGCAGCCTGGGGGACAAGCACACTGCTTGACTAGTAACAGTAGCTCATCTAGCCAGCTGAACCTGACTGCTGAAGACTCATCGTAAGAGATGTGACTTGGTTACCAATGGGGTAGGGTCAAGTGGCTGATGGACCTCTGGAAGCATGTATGAATTTGGGGCTGTGTGGTTTCTCAGTGTATGTGCCAGGCAGAACACTGCTGCTGTCTTTTTGGTCTCAATGCTGGGAAAATGGTTTCAGAATGATCAGTCAATACAGTGTACAGCTGGAGGAACGCAGCAGGTCAGGCAGCATTAGAGCAGCAGGAACATCAACATTTTGGGTTTTCACCCTTCATCAGGACTGGAGAGGGGAAAGAGAGCGTGGAAATAAATGGGGGTGGTGGGACTGGGGGAAGGTAGGTGGCACAGTGATAGGTGGATGCAGGTAGTGTGTAGTGGGATTGGTCAAAGGAAGGATAGGTGGGAAGAAGATGGACAGTTTGTCAGGTCGAGGAGGTAGAGATGAAAGGGAGAGTTGGAGGTGGGATGAGGCTTGGGGTGGGGGGATTCTGGTGAATTCAATGTTGAATGGTTGTCATGGTTTGGTCCACATGGTGATGGCCTGAATGTTGTTCAAAATCCATGAGCTGGCTGTGTAGGCAGGTACTGAGAAAGGAGATGTGGCTGTAGTAATGGGTTTATATCAGTATGTGGTCGAAGAGTTTCATGGCAGAGGAGATCACCACTGGGTTACAGTGAGAGAGAGATCCACGGAGGTCTTTCCGGAGGGAGGAGGACAACTTCTTCAAGGTGGACATCCTTGGAAGAGGCTTCACAGTGGGGTTTTCAATTGCTTGGAAAAGGTAGCAAGAACTGCACATGCTGGAGCTAAGGGCAACAGTGTGGAGCCAGAGAAACATAGCAGGTGTTCTTTGAGAAGGTGACCAGACAGGTAGATGAGAGAAAACTGGCCGATGTGGTGTATATGGATTTCAGCAAGGCGTTCGATAAGGTTCCCCACAGTAGGCTATTGTACAAAATGCGGAGGAATGGGATTGTGGGAGATATAGCAGTTTGGATCGGAAATTGGCTTGCTGAAAGAAGACAGAGGGTGGTAGTTGATGGGAAATGTTCATCCTGGAGACCAGTTACTAGTGGTGTACCACAAGGGTCGGTGTTGGGTCCACTGCTGTTTGTCATTTTTATAAATGACCTGGATGAGGGCGTAGAAGGATGGGTTAGTAAATTTGCAGACGACACTAAGGTCGGTGAAGTTGTGGATAGTGATGAAGGATGCTGTAGGTTGCAGAGAGACATAGATAAGCTGCAGAGCTGGGCTGAGAGGTGGCAATGGAGTTTAATGCAGACAAGTGTGAGGTGATGCACTTTGGTAGGAGTAACCGGAAGGCAAAGTACAGGGCTAATGGTAAGATTCTTGGTAGTGTAGATGAGCAGAGAGATCTCGGTGTCCATGTGCACAGATCCTTGAAAGTTGCTACCCAGGTTGACAGGGCTGTTGAGAAGGCGTACAGTGTTTTAGCTTTTATTAATAGAGGGATCGAGTTTCGGAACCAAGAGGTTAAGGTGAAGCTGTACAAAACTCTGGTGCGGCCGCACTTGGAGTATTGCGTACAGTTCTGGTCACCGCATTATAAGAAGGATGTGGAAGCTTTGGAAAGGGTGCAGAGGAGATTTACTAGGATGTTGCCTGGTATGGAGGGAAGGTCTTACGAGGAAAGGCTGAGGGACTTGAGGCTGTTTTTGTTACAGAGAAGAAGGTTGAGAGGTGACTTAATTGAAACATCTAAAATAATCAGAGGGTTAGATAGGGTGGATAGGGAAAGCCTTTTTCCTAGGATGGTGACGGTGAGCACGAGGGGGCATAGCTTTAAATTGAGGAGTGAAAGGTATAGGACAGATGTCAGAGGTGGTTTCTTTACTCGGAGTAGTAAGGGATTGGAACGCTTTGCCTGCAACGGTAGTAGATTCACCAACTTTAGGTACATTTAAGTTGTCATTGTATAAGCATATGGATGTACATGGAATAGTGTAGGTTGGATGGCCTTCAGATCGGTCTGACGGGTTGGCACAACATCGAGGGCCACAGGACCTGTACTGTGCTGTTTTGTTCTATGTTAGCAGGCCAGGCAGCATCAGAGGACCAGGCAAGTTAAAGTTTCAGGTTTGATGAGATTTTTATTGGCTCCCCGAATAAGTTCATAAATATGCAACATTGGTTTTTAGACAAGAATTTAACCCAATCATACCCATTCATATGGGATACCAATGATGTTTTATATCTTCTGTTCTAAAACGTGGCTACTCTTATTCAAAGAAGGATTTACTAACGGCCAGCTTTCCATCAGCCATTGGAATGTTAGAGAATGTTTTATTTTGTTCTTTTACATTTTCTCTGCCTCTATTCCGACTTTTCATTCATTTTTCTCAGATTCTCCACAGGGTCCAGTTTTCACCATCCACAGCTGGTTACAGAGAGAAACAGCATACAGCAGGAGACGAGATGACTCGCAATAGCTGAAAATCTGGAAGTCCCCTTCATTTAGCGCCTTTTGCATCCTCCAGTGCTTTTCATTTAGGACATCTCCCCTGACAATCTGCTAAACCCAGGCAGCAACCCCAGCTTGAGCAGCTATGCAGTGGATCTCTTGTGATAGTAAAGAATGGGTCTGCAGGGATCTGAAAAGCAGCGGCGCTTACGGAATCATTTCATAACAAACACCAGCCGTAAAGCATGACTTGCAGTGGTTACATCTGACATACAACACCAGAACAGATCGGGATTCAATCTGCCGCCCCAGTCTTCTGAATCCGTTACATTTTGAAACAAAAAGTTGCGTCGACAGGTGTGCGCATTCTGTTTCAATATTTTGTTTTCTGGGTTAATGTTCCAGCCGCTTGTGAAACGCTGACTGATCCACAACAATTCTTCCATTTGCACAATAACATCGACATGTTTTAAACAAGAGATAAAATATGAATCGACATGTAAGATTGATGAAACTTAATTTCATTCTTAAAACAATGTGATGAAGTTACAGTTCTGCGGAAGGGTTGTTCGACTCGAAACACTAACTCAGATTTCTCTCCCCAGATGCTGCCTGACCTGCTGAGCTTTTCCAGCAATTTGTGTGTGCACTTGTGTGTGTGTTGAAGACTTTGTGGGCTTAACTCGGAAGTAAATCTACCTCTTACCGTCCTAAAATATTTTTTTTTACTCCCTATGTCCATTTTGAAATTGTGTTACAACACAAGACCACCTCCTCGTCACTGAAAAGCAGACAGAGAGCCAGCAATTTCTGCTGAGAGTGCAGTTGACAAATTGCGCTCAAAACTCTCTGGAAATTGTGCTGGTTAGTTTACGGTTCAAATTTCTCTTAATATTTATTTGGATAACCACAAGCGCACTGTCTTTGATGGCCTAAAATGGTCAGACAGAATAATTGAAGGCAATACTTTTTATTCTTTATATAAAATTGTATATTTTGGTGTTTTGAGAGATGACCTCGTTTGGTTTTATTGATTATAGATCGATTTATTCAAAAAAGTAAGCAGATTCCGCAGTATTCTGTGGTTTTACTCCTGTGCATTATTACATTCATGAGTAGATTAATTGTTTTTTTTAAATGGTGTTATCTACGAAATCGAATCTAAGAAATATGTAGGCCCTTCAAAATCGGTAAAAATGGTCGGAAATGAGTATTTCGAACGGGACAGCTGTGATGGGAGCCTAGTTTGGACGAGTTAAGCGTAGATATCACGGAAAACACAAATGTAATTGGTTTTGGACACGTAACATATGTATAAAATTCATGATGTTGTGCTCTAGTTTAGCAGTTTCTGCCCCCATTTAAACCGATAGTCCTGATGTAAACGAGCGGAAACTCTTGTGTTTTAACAGAAGCCTATTTTCCTATGTACGTGAAAGGCTGTGGGTTAGTTGTAACCACAGAACCATGTGTTGGTTTGGAAATGTCAATTGATCGCAATCTAAACCGGGTACAGAAAGCAACTTCTATCTTTAGGCAGCATCCAGTGTTAACACATCGTCTGTTGTTTTCACAAATGAACAGCTGTTTGGCTTTTCAGTTCTGCTCACGAATATTCTATACTTTTTTTTTCCTCTGCTGAAGATCTTGATTCCGTGATTGGGGTGCATTGGCGGCCTGAGCAACTGCAAAAGGTATTGCACTTGAACCTCATTCTCCCATCAAGATTCGTCACCAAGATTCACTTACAAATGCAAATACTGTGTACTATCGCGAACAGGAACTCTGACTGGGGAGCTGGGTCTAATTATGTTGCCCTTAGCCATTCTCTGGCTAAGATCAGTTAACTCAACACAGTTCCAGAGGTCAAATGTGGAATCCCTCTAATCTATGCGCCTTAACTACTCACTGAATGAATTCACATTCCAATAACTAAGGATTTCTGAGTTATAGTTAGCAAAAATATTAAAAATGTCAGAAAGATTGGCTTTTTCATGCATGTGGTACTTGACCACTAGACTTGGGATAAAAATTTCATCTCTTTTCTATTTTGCTGCAACAGTTGATCTAGATTATAGTGTATTTCCTGAAGAAGCAATGTACAATGACATTTCATTAATGTATGGGGTTACGTAATTGCTAAATGATTAACCGGGGCTGAAGAATGATGCATCAGTTCAGATTTTGTCCTTTGAATTCCTACAGAAAAGACTTAAAGCTGCAGAACTCTAAACCAGGTATCAGAAATAAAATAAGTCATGCCTACAATGTATTCCAAAGTTACCTGTTTGTATTTTTGGAGAACAGAGGGTGATACTGCAAACCACAGTTTTCCTTTGTTTAATTGAAAAATGTGTAATAGTGTTCTCTGTCTATGATAGATATCCATTTAATGATTGAAAGAGCAAGGTTAAATCCTACAGTTAGTGTGAAATAATTATTTTGCTTCTACTGGCTTTATTTGCATGTAGGACAGAGGTCGCTGTCAGGTTAACGGCTAAGTTGCTGACATTTAGAAACTGTACTTACAAATACGTTTCCATTTACTTGTATTCATAGCAAAGACCACTTAATAAGTATATGACTTAAAACCATTTAACACTTTTAGCTTGCTTACATTTACAATTGTTATGATGCCCACAGATTGCCGACTCTGCTTAATAGAAAGAAATCCTATGACACCAAAAGAAAGAAAACATGACAAGATTTCACTTTTAAGAAGTTTTATTGCAACAAACCAATCAACATCAATCATTAAGTAACAGGGAAGAATATTTTGAATAATGGGATAAATGTAATTTTATATTGTCACTATTTATAAATGTATTCCTGCTTACAAGCACTCATATTACTTACCCTCACAAGTGTGCTACCATGTGTAACCTATGTCTTTCCAACTCAACCTCGGCTATGTCTCACTTCCCACTCAATTGTTTTAGTCACGAGTCACTTTCATTAGAATCTGTTTCCATACGAAGTCCCCAAACATGGTTAACTGTAACAGGTTGCAAATCTACAAACCCTGTTTCCCTGGAGATTTGATAGTCCAGATGGTACAGGATGCCTAAAGGGCCGCTCAGCTCTGTTGCCTTTTCAATGTTGTCAATGTGTCTTGTCCAATCATAATTCCTTGCCCTTCCTGTTGTTAGTTTAGATTTGATTTGATTCCCTACGGTGTGGAAATAGGCCCCTCGGCCCAACAAGTCCACACTGCCCCTTGGAAGCATGGCACCCAGACTCATCCCCCTATAACCCACACGCTCCTGAACACTACGGGCAATTTAGCGTGGCCGATCCACCTAGCCTGTACATCTTTGGACTCTGGGAGGAAACCCATCCAGACACGGGGAGAACGTGCAAACTCTGCACAGACAGTTACCCAAGGCTGGAATCGAACCCGGGCCCCTGGCACTGTGAGGCTGCAATGCCAACCACTGAGCCACTGTGCCACCAGCTCTTTGCCTTTTCCAATTATTTATCACACATACACAAACATGGTCTGTGATCAACTCTCAGAGACTAACTGTGACACAAAGATCCAATCTGAACTACCATACAGAAGACTGTCCCAGGAAGAAAGAACCTTGCTTGTTATCTCCCTTACAAACTCTCAGTAAGGGATTCTGCCAATCAGAAACATAGATCCACTCATTGCAACTAACTTTTTATTTACCCATTATTTCATGGTTGTTCATTCCCATGGCAATCTATAGGAATAGGGGCATTACTGTGAAACTGGTGATGTCATAATCAGGTAACTAATTAGCTCACACTCTCAGAATACACCCCGATTGGTCTGAAACAGGATAATGCCTCTAAACAAAAACAGACTTTAACCAATGCACATCAGTCATCAACCAATCTGCATTAATCTATCCTTGGCATAAGTGGCAATTTTTAAAATGAAAAATGGTTAAGAATTAGTGTTGATGCATTTTTCTTGCTTCTTTTTAGATAAATCTCAATACTGTAAACATGACAATTTAGGGGTATCAGTAATTTAGAGGTGTCGTAATTCTGTCATATGCTATACAGTTAAATGGCAAAATGAAAATGCACTTATGATTCCCCAAGAATGAGCTTATTGCTTACCAGTGCAAGTGTTCAATGGAGCCAAAATATTTCCACCTGGTCACAGAGGAGTAACTGAAAGTTGGAAGAAGATGCCTTGCTCATTCTCAAACAAAATTAGACACAATTTTAGGGGTGGAGCAACATGTTCAGAGAAAATAAGTAACTAAAATTATTGGGAAGTATTAGTTAGACTAGTTTTAGCTGTTTGTATGCAATAGCTAATATCAAGCTGAACCTTTGCAGGACCATAGGCTACTTGCTTAAATCAGAAACTTTGTGTTATCAATTCCAAATACCACAATCCCTTCAACAAGCCAGAGCTCACAATAATTCACTACAATTACTTTTCTCATTGGCAGCTTTTTCTTTGGAAATTCATCAAGGTTGTCACAAAACAGCTGTCACTTACTCTTTTAAAATTACCCTGAAAGTACAATTAGCTACAAAGGAAAGAAAACATATTTAGGGATCTTTAAAGCCAGATTTAAACCAATTTAACATCACAGTTCTTCTTAGGTGTTTTTCAAGATTTTGTTTCGTGCATCAAAAACTGTAGAAATGTAGCACATTCAAAACAACCACTAAACCTGATATTCATCTGGGAATTATGTATAATCAGTTTAGTTACCCAAAAATCCAATAAGTTATCAGTATATATCAGTTCAAACTGATTTTAAAAAGGTCCTAAAAATTCATGCAGATATATTCAACTTAACCATATATTTGATACCAACACTTCCTCTTTATTTACATTGGGTACAATGCCTCCAGCTGGGCCTGTCAATACTTTGGACTACAAAGGCACCTTCCATTCCTCTGTCTCATAAATCACAATCTTCAACCAACCAGCTGACATTCCAGATTCAGAGATTTGGAATAGTAGTCACAATGTGCTATCATATAGGTGCCTATTTCAGATGCATAAATCTATGGGGCCTGTTTTCATGGTCTTTGTCCTCAGTGATCATTAATTCACTGGATGAAAAGCTGAAGAAAAAGTGAATAGGGACCATTTACATACAGTCTTTGTCCTCTTTATGCAGCTCTAGGACTTCAACAGTATCCTGAGATTCATTTACCATTCCAGAGTCAAGGTATGGATGGGATTAGGAAGGGAAGGTGACAAGGAGCACAGCCCCTCTCATTCCCACTTGTCGTAGTACTGCCAATGTTCAAAATGTGCAAAGGTCTAACTTCATTCTTCTTATTATCAACAATGAAGCAAGTATGTACAGATGCACCCCTATGAACAATCTCATTATTTATTTCAGGCATCAGACACAGGCTGCACTGAAATTACATGCTTACAGAAGAAAATGATCAATCAAAAGGATTTTCTCCATTTAAAAAAATTATTACACTGATCTCAGAAAGGCTTTATCCCTTTAAGACTGTGAAATGACAATGTGATGCTGTAGTATAAAAAATCTTCAGTCTACTCCCTGTACACTTAAAACAAGCAGTATCAGTTTATACAGGCAGCCAGCAAGTCAATCAGTTCACCACCCTGACAACCATGTATATAATGCAATCATGATCTAAGCAAACATATAGCCAAGACCATATATGTAAGTGTATGTATACCTGAGTGGTCATAGTTGTGATAAACTTTCCAATACATGACTCAATAAGATCCCATTGGTATTTATTACGTAGGGTACATATTGTAAACCAATTATTTTCCACTATTGAACTTGGTCATCAGAACAAGTGGAAAGGGAAGGAGAACAGCAGAAAATTACTATTGGGTAGAGAAAGAGCAAATAAGAATATAAAAACGATTTTCTTTCTAAAATGACAGGCATTAGAAAATAAACCATAAACAGAGAGAGTAAATATTATTGACACTGTAGAAAGAGGAACAAAAACAGGTATTTAATTAAAAAGAGGAAGAAACTATTAATGAATCAGTAGAAATGGAAATAGAAACAATGAATAAGAAAATAATTAATAATAATAAAGAAAATATCACATTATAAGGAAAACGATGAATTGCTTTACTAATATTTGACTTCGGAATTTTTGTAGCATACTGCAGTTAGTTTTGTTATGTGTTCCATTTCCATTAATAGAATTTATCATTTTCAGCTCCCTTTGAACTTTGTTTACAGAGCAATAAATGGATCAATATATGAGGAAGAGATAATAGGAACTGCAGATGCTGGAGAATCCGAGACAACAAGGTGTAGAGCTGGATAAGCACAGCAGGCCAAGCAGTATCATAGGAGCAGGAAGGCTGATGGCAGGGTCTAGGCCCGAAACGTCAGCCTTCCTGCTCCTATGATGCTGCTTAGCCTACTGTGTTCATCCAGCTCTACACCTTGTTCTCTCAAAATATGAGGAACATGGCTTTAGAAATGGTGCAGAAAATGCTGATCTTGCTTTGGATTCTATTCTCCAACTTGCAGAAATGCAGACATTTTATGAAGATTGTGCTTCTTCACAGGGAAAAGTTATTTACAGCAGTCAGGATTGTGTTATTCATGGTTCTAACAGGTGGGGTTTAGTTCAAACTTGGTGCAGGATCTTTGTCTTCCTTAAGCTGAGGGTTAACCCATAGACACCTGTGCTTTTGAAATACAGTCCACAATCCATTGAAGACCTTGATAGAGAGTGACACAGAGGTACAGTCATCAGCAAACAGCAATTCATTTTATCATTTCTGAAGAGATTGATATTGTTTAGTAATTGAAATGTATATTTCTAACATCATTTCCATTGCATGTCCCAGAGAATATGACAGCAAGGAATATACTGGAGAGCAGAGGAGCCATGACATATACATCAGCTTCACACCAGTTGTTAAACCAAAGTTATTAATGACACTGGTTATCAATCTATCATGAACTGCAGTATTAATTTTACAGTTTTATCAGGATATCCACGTTTAGCCAAGCCTCTCCACAAGGCCTTCATCAGTCAACAAAAGCACAGAAGAGGTCTATCTGTTTGCTGATTTTCTCTTGTATTTGCCAAAAGGTGAAGGTCATGTCACAAGTGTCTTTGTGTTTCCTGAACCCAATTTGACATTCTGGCATATAGATTCTACTTTTTGGTTTACCAATCTGTTGAGTAGGAGTTTTTCTAGAATCTGCTAACACAAACAATTAGATTAGGTGCTGCTTGGCCAGCTGTGTTCATCCAGCTTCACACTTTGTTATCTTCAGTTAGATTCCTTGCAGGTGTCCTACACAGATTTTTGTCCTTCTCCTTTGTACATGTGAATTGTGTCAATTTTTGAACACTTGGAGGACTAGTTTGTTTATCCCACATTCTGTAACGTCATTGTGTGAGTTTGACAACTTGCTGAGGTCTTTGAGATCTGTAAAAGTTTCTTGGCATCTTGTCTGAGCCTGGTACTTTTCTAAAGGATGGGGATCTGATGGCATTGCTGTGAGAGATTTGCTGTCCAGGTTTTCACACGTGGGTTAGTCTCGCAGCATGTTCCTAAATTGTTCCTTTCACAGTGAATGGAGGGTTAAGCACAACTCATGCCATAGCAATATTTCTTTTCAATTAAATAAGGGGATGGTGGACAATCGCTGCCTGGTGCATTCCTCGTGGTAATGTCTCAATGAGACTCGATAGGCCTTTTTTGAATTTTAACAAAAGCTTGAGGAATGACTTTCCATGATACATTCGAGGACAATTCAGGATGTTAGGGAGGGAGCCAAAAAGCAGGACTACCAGCATAGTAATCTCAGAACAGTTACCTGTGCCATGGGCTAGTGATGCTAGGAACAGTGAGAGAGTACAGTTGAACATGTAGCTATAGAGCTGGTGTAAAAGGGAGCACCTTAGATAGGTGGATCATTGGGATGTCTTATGGGGAAGTTGGGAACCATGCAAGAAGGATGGGTTGCACCAGAACTGGGGAAGCACTAATATCCTAGGCAGGAGTTTGCTAGAGCTCTTCGGGACAATTTAAACTAGTGTAGAAAGGGCTTGGGAACTGAAACAACAGGCAGTAAGTGCAGGGCTTGGGGACAAAACAGAGACTGAGATATGCATTGTGCAGAGTATCAGCAGGCAGAGGAAATTCACAGAGCTCACATGGATTGGCAGTCTGGCATGCATTTACTTCAATGATGAACTAAGAGCATGGATTACTACATGGAATTATGATAGTATTGCCATTTAGGAGACACAGTTAAAGGAGGGACAGGACTGGCAGCTTAACATTCCAGAGAATACTGTTTTACATAGGACAGAAAAGGAAACAAAAGGGGTGGCAGGTTTGTGTTGCTGTTTAGGGATCACATCACAGCTGTTGAGGGAGAACTCCTCGGAGGGATCTTGCAGTGAGACATCAGAGATAATGGGAACTGCAGATGCTGGAGAATTCCAAGATAATAAAATGTGAGGCTGGATGAACACAGCAGGCCAAGCAGCATCTCAGGAGCACAAAAGCTGACGTTTCGGGCCTAGACCCTTCATCAGAGAGGGGATGGGGAGAGGGAACTGGAATAAATAGGGAGAGAGGGGGAGGCGGACCGAAGATGGAGAGTAAAGAAGATAGATGGAGAGGAGAGTATAGGTAGGGAGGGGATAGGTCAGTCCAGGGAAGACGGACAGGTCAAGGAGGTGGGATGAGGTTAGTAGGTAGATGGGGGTGCGGCTTGGGGTGGGAGGAAGGGATGGGTGAGAGGAAGAACCGGTTAGGGAGGCAGAGACAGGTTGGACTGGTTTTGGGATGCAGTGGGTGGGGGGGAAGAGCTGGGCTGGTTGTGTGGTGCAGTGGGGGGAGGGGACGAACTGGGCTGGTTTAGGGATGCAGTAGGGGAAGGGGAGATTTTGAAACTGGTGAAGTCCACATTGATACCATTAGGCTGCAGGGTTTCCAGGCGGAATATGAGTTGCTGTTCCTGCAACCTTCGGGTGGTATCATTGTGGCAGTGCAGGAGGCCCATGATGGACATGTCATCTAGAGAATGGGAGGGGGAGTGAAAATGGTTTGCGACTGGGAGGTGCAGTTGTTTGTTGCAAACTGAGCGGAGGTGTTCTGCAAAGCGGTCTCCAAGCCTCGGCTTGGTTTCCCCAATGTAGAGGAAGCCACACCGGGTACAGTGGATGCAGTATACCACATTGGCAGATGTGCAGGTGAACCTCTGCTTAACGTGGAATGTCATCTTGGGGCCTGGGATAGGGGTGAGGGAGGAGGTGTGGGGACAAGTGTAGCATTTCCTGCGGTTGCAGGGGAAGGTGCTGGGTGTGGTGGGGTCGGCGGGCAGTGTGGAGCGAACAAGGGAGTCACAGAGAGAGTGGTCTCTCCGGAAAGCAGACAGGGGTGGGGATGGAAAAATGTCTTAGGTGGTGGGGTCGGATTGTAGATGGCGGAAGCGTCGGAGGATGATGCGTTGTATCCGGAGGTTGTAGGGTGGTGTGTGAGAACGAGGGGGATCCTCTTAGGGCTGTTGGGGCGGGGTGTGAGAGATGTGTTGCGGGAAATGCGGGAGACGTGGTCAACGGCGTTCTCGATCACTGTGGGGGGAAAGTTGCGGTCCCTAAAGAACTTGGACATCTGGAATGTGCGGGAGTGGAATGTCTTATCGTGGGAGCAGATGCGGCGGAGGCGGAGGAATTGGAAATAGGGGATGGAATTTTTGCAGGAGGGTGGGTGGGAGGAGGTGTATTTCAGGTAGCTGTGGGAGTCGGTGGGCTTGAAATGGACATCAGTTACAAGCTGGTTGCCTGAGATGGAGGCTGAGAGGTCCAAGAAGGTGAGGGATGTGCTGGAGATGGCCCAGGTGAACTGAAGGTTGGGGTGGAAGGTGTTGGTGAAGTGGATGAACTGTTTGAGCTCCTCTGGGGAGCAAGAGGCGGCGCCGATACAGTCATCCATGTACCGGAGGAAGAGGTGGGGTTTGGGGCCTGTGTAGGTGCGGAAGAGGGACTGTTCCACGTAACCTACAAAGAGGCAGGCATAGCTGGGGCCCATGCGGGTGCCCATGGCCACCCCCTTAGTCTGTAGGAAGTGGGAGGAGTCAAAAGAGAAGTTGTTGAGGGTGAGGACGAGTTCAGCTAGGCGGATGAGAGTGTCGGTGGAGGGGGACTGGTCGGGCCTGCGGGATAGGAAGAAGCGGAGGGCCTTGAGGCCATCTGCATGCGGAATGCAGGTGTATAGGGACTGGACGTCCATGATGAATATGAGGTGTTGGGGGCCAGGGAATTGGAAGTCCTGGAGGAGGTGGAGGGTGTGGGTGGTGTCACGGACGTAGGTGGGGAGTTCCTGGACCAAAGGGGAGAAAACTTTGGTTGAGGTTGAGGTCAGGGATGAGTGTGTGAATATTCTTAACAGTGTTAGTATAATGGAAGCGGGAAGTTTTGGGTATCCTAAATTACATTAAGGCAGACAAGTCCCCAGGGCCAGATGGGATCTATCCAGGTTACTGCAAGAGGCAAGGGAAGAAATAGCTGGGACATTAGCAGATACCTGCACATCCTTTTTGACCACAGATGAGGTTCCAGAGGACTGGAGATTAGCCATAATCAAAGTATTTAACATCAATTAGCAGCAAAACAGCACGACGAACTCTCCGCAATATCAATACACTCAGACAATGAAGGCCATCAGTTTAACTAGGCCAAGGTAACCATAGCTGCCCAAGCCAAACATAGACACGCACGGGAATTCCTAGAAGCATGGGTCTCTACTCGTAATGCAATCAACAAACACAGAATTGGACCCCATGTGCAAACCCATACAAGTCAAAACCGGAAATGACACTACTCACCATAATGGAACAAACAGTATAAGTTCTAATTGGAGTAGAATAACACCACTTCACCGGAGGAGCCACTGATAAGGTCACCCGGCATGGTGACAAAATGTGTGAATGAGAACAAGCCAGCTCAGTGATCAAGTCAACAACCTCATTGGCCAGGATTGTTCCCTTGTTTAAGAAAGGAAGCAGGAATATTCCAGGAAATTGTAGGCTGGTGAGCCTGACGTCTGTGGTGGTGAAGCTCTTGGAGAAGATACTTTGGGACAAGATATATGCACATTTGGAAGAAAACAGGCTAGCTAGTAACATACAGCATGGTCTTGTATGGGGAAGGTCATGTCTCACCAACCTGGTTGAATTTTTTGCAGGGGTGATAAAGATAATTAATTAGGGGGGGCTGAGATATTCTTTATATGGACTTTAGTCAGGCATTTGATAAAGTCCCACATGGCAGATTGATATAAAAACTAAAATCGCATGGGTTTCAGTGTCAGCTTGCTAGATGGATACAAAACTGGCTTGGTCATTGAAGACAGGGTGTAGTAGTTGAAGGGTGTTTTTCAGAATGGAGACCAGTGACTAGAGGTATTCCACAGGGATCAGTCTTGGGCCTTCTGTTGTTTGTAGTTTATATAAATGATCTGGAGGAAAACGTGGGTGGTCTGATCAGTAAGTTTGCAGATGACACAAAGATTGATGGAGTTGCTGATAATGCCGATGATCGTAAAAGGATACAACAGGATATAGAGAGATTGGCTACTTGGGCACAGAAATGGCAGGTGGAGTTAAATCCAAATATGAGGTGATGCATTTTGGAGGATAAATTTTAAGTCTGAATTATACAGTAAACGGCAGAACCCTTAAGAACATTAACATTCAGACAGATCTAGGCATGCAGGTCCACAGTTCCCAAAAAGTGGCCACACAAGTAGCCAAGTGAATAAAAAGGCATATGACATATTGCCTTCATCACCCGGGCCATGGAGTACGCGAGTTAGCAAACCATGTAGGTAAATAAAGCCCTTGTCAGGCTGCATTTGGAGTATTGTGTGCAGTTTTGGTTACCATGCTACCAGACAGACGTGGAAGCTTTGGTTGAGAGTGCAGAGAAGGTTCACCAGGATGTTGCCTCGTCTCAAGGGCATTGGCTATGAGGAAGGGTTAAAAAGACTAGGATTGTTTTCACTAGAAAGACAACAGCGGAGAAGAAACCTGATAGAGGTCTACAAAATTATGAGAGGCATATAGTGGATAATCAGAGGCTTTTTCCCAGGGTTGAAGTTTCAGTTACAAGGGGGACACAGGTTCAAGGCGAGGAAGAAAGTTTAAGGGAGAGGTGCGAGGGAAGCTTTTCATACAGAAAGTTTTAGGAACCTGAAACACACTGCCAGAAGAGATAGTGGAGGCAGGCACACTGGTGACATTTAACAGGCATCTGATGGTTACATGAATAGGGAGGGAATAGAGGTATACAGACCGAGTAAGGTTTTAGTTTAGTTGGGGCATGATGATCGGCACAGGCTTGGAGGGCCAAAGGGCCTGTTCCTGTGCTGTACTTCTCTTTTGTTCTTTGCTGTTCATTCTCCATTGCAACACCTCAAGAAGCAGGGTTCTTTTGCCAACCAATTGGCACCCTTTTCTCATACAATATAAATTGTTGCTCCTTTTGAAACTCGTATTCCTGAATCAAACCAGATGAAGATGAAAAGCTTCGACAGCATGTCTTCTTTTCAGCAAAGCTAACTAGAAGTGTGATGTTTTTAAAGACCTGATGGTTTCTAAGATTGTAATACCATTTTTTGTCAAAAAAAGAACCATATAACTTCAGAGTGGGACTCCAGTCATTATTCTTGACAAAAAACAAAATGCTGCAATGCTCAAGCAGTGACTATCTAAACACTTAATGGAAGTGGAATTATTCATCACATGGATGCTTATACTTCACAATCACACTGTCTGTCTACTCCAGACATTTAAACTCTCTTTTGTTGCTTTACTCAGAAGACTTGAAACAAATATGCTCAAAGCTTAGGCACATTATTTCAGGCTAATCATTAAGCAGAGGAAAAATACACTTCTGGTTAGAGGTTTTGAGAAAAACTGGAGGCAAGATAGCTCAAAGACAATATGGTTGGAATAGGTCATGTTCCATGGAAGCCTTATTGAAGGCGATAGTGAGAGCAAACTTAGAGTATTGGGCATTTGGTCAGCGGTTTGATGCAAACATTCCTCGCTTTATTTTATGCTTTATTTTCTTATCTTGAGTTTCTCCCATGTTGGTCATTTACACATATGACCATGAATTAGGAGCGGGAGTAGACCATTCAGCCTGATGAGCTATTCCACTATTTGTTATAATCATGGCTGATTCCAGACCCACAGCAATGTGATTGACTCTTCTGGGCAATTAGGGATGGATAAATGCTGGCCTAGCCAGCGACACCCACATCCCATGAATGAATAAAAATTAAGCTGATTGTGGCCTCAACTCAATTTCCTATCATCTGCCAACATATTGACTGCCTTACAATCAAGAATCAATTTAAAATACTAAAGGATCTAGCCTCCATTACTGTCTGGGAAAATGAATTCTGCAGGCAAACACTCCTGAGAGAAAAGATTCTTATCTCCATCGTAAATGGGAGACATCTTGGAATCAGATTTTCCACTGGCCACACAGCTGTTTTGTGGGTGTAGATCAGAGTTACACATGGGAAACCTGCAGAATCCCCTTCATAGCACCCTCCAGAGGAATTGTCCGGGAAATCCACATTTCCTGTAGGCAATTCTTCTACACCTGGGACCTTCTGAAAGTCTCCACAAAAATTGAATATTTTAGATAGTATTTCACTTAATTCCATTTAAACTAACTCGGGAGAGGTTAAACTATTAAATATGTTGTCTAACTCCTGACTAAATGTTAAAGATTCCATATTTACCTCACACTTGATTCTTTTGCAAATCAATTCAAATCTGTGCCCTCTCATTCTTAATTCTTTTATGAGTGGAAACAGCTCTTCCCCACCTACTGTATCCAGTCCCCTCATGATTTTAAAATTTCTACCAACTTACCCTTCTTCTCTTCAAGGAGAACAGTCCCAACTTCTCCAATCTATCTCCATCTGAAGTTTCACATTCTTGGCACCATTCTTGTAAATCATTTCTGCACTCTCTCCAATGCATTCACATAGTTTCCATATTATGGCACCCAGGACGGTACACAATACACCAGATGAGGTCTAACAAATGTCTTATGCAAGTTCAGAATCACCTCTTTGCTCTTGTGTTATATGCCCCTGTTTCAAATATTGTGTGCAATTTGGGACGCCTTGTTTAAGGAAGGACTACAGAATCATTGCAATACAGAAAGAGGCCATTTAGCCCTTCATGCCTGCCCCAGTTTTGTTATCTAGTGCCATTTTCCTGTCTTTTACCCATATCCCCCAAAAAATCCAGTGTCTTCTTGAACTCCACAATCGAACCTGCTTCCACTATGTGTAAAATATTTTTCTCACATTACCCCTGCTTCATCTGCACATTACTTTAAATTTATGCACTTTGTTGTTTCTCTTACAAACAGAAACTAGTTCACACTATCTACTCTTTTCAGTCCACTCACTGTTTTGAAAATCTCACCCAGACCTCTTCTTAATCTTCTTCTCCTTGGGGAGAACAGTCCCAACTTCTTCAATCTATTTTCATAGCTGAAGTTAGCCCGGAACCATTCAAGTAAATCATTTCAGCACTCTACAATGTGTTCCCATCTTTCTGACAATGCTGCATCCACACTGTATACAATACTCTAACTGTGATCTAACAGGATGTAAATATAATAGAATCAGTCCAGAGGATTATGGTAGAGGTTGGTTAGGCCACAGTTTGAATATGGTGTGCAGTTCTGGAATCTGTAGGAGGGATGTGTTTGCATCGGAGAAGGTGCAGAGGTGATTTGCCTGAGTTGGAGAGTTTTAGTTATGTACAGGGATTGGATAGACTGGGGTGTTTACTTTGGAGCAGAGGAGAATGAGGGGGTCATGATTGAGATGTATATAATTACAAGGGGCATAGACAGGAAGAAGCTTTTCCCTTTGGTGGAGGGATATATGACCGGCAGGCATAGATTTAAGGTAAGGAACTGGAGATTTGAAGGGGGTGTGAAGAAATTTCTTTTCATTCAGAGGTTGGTGAGAATCTGGAACACACTGCCTGTAAGGTGGTAGAGGCAAAGACCCTCATATCATTTAAGAAGTATTTGGATGCACACTTGCAGTGCCAAGGCATACAAGACTATAGGCTAAGTGCTGGAAAATAGGATTAGAAAAACTAGGTGTTTTTGACTGGTGCAGACGCAAGGGGCTAATGAGCCATTTTCTGTGCTTAAAATTCTATGACTTTGACTTTTATATTCCATTTCCCTTGCAATAAATAACATTCCCATTGCTTTCCCAATTACTACCTGTAACTGCACACCAGTAATTGATATGAATCATGTACCAAGACACCCTCTGCACCACAGTTTTTAAAATTTTGCCCATTCAAATGTTCTGTTTTTCTAATCTACCTTGCTTTTTAATTTGATTTTATTTTTGCAGACGACACAGCCTGTAAATCTTGGTTGAGTGAATTGAGCAGAACTGCAAATCTGTGGGGTGGCCAGTGGCAAGACATTTGATAATCTTCTGATTGCAAAGATAAGTTGTAATGATCGGTTGCTTCAAATTGACAACCCACATGGGAACAGGAGTAGGTCATTCAGCCCCTCAAGCCTGTTTCACCATTTAATGAGATCATCGGTGGCACGGTGGCTCAGTGGTTAGCACTGCAGCCTCACAGCGCAAGGGACCCGGGTTCCATTCCAGCCTCGGGTGACTGTCTGCGTGGAGTTTGCACATTCTCCCCGTGGTCTGCGTGGGTTTCCTCCGGGTGCTCCGGTTTCCTCCCACCGTCCAAAGATATGCAGGCTAGTGGATCAGCCATGCTAAATTGCCCATAGTGTTCAGGGGTGTGTGGATTATAGGGGAATGGGTCTGGGTGGGATGCTTCAAGGGGCAGTGTGGACTTGTTGGGCCGAAGGGCCTGTTTCCACACTGTAGGTAATCTAATGGTGAACTGGGGCCTAAATCCATATACCTGCCTTTGGACCACCCAAACCCCACACTCTTGGAATCACTAGAAATCCCCCCTACACCTCCTGCTCACCAGCATTACCTGCTTCAATTCTGATGGTCTAAAGGTCCCTATTTTTTCCTGTTCAGGGTTGGTCACTAAAGGGTGAACAGCAGCAGATACTCCCCAGCCATCAGTGGCTAGCCACTTAGACCAATGAAAGGTCTAATGGGAGAGAGAGCGCGAGTGTACACTCCCCTGGGAACTTGCTCACATTGCCCAGAGGGAAAAACCAGTAATACTTGGAGATGAATGGACTGATCCTTCAATTTGAAATGCACAACACAAGCGCAACCAATATATTTCATTTGCTGGTTTGCCCATTTCTCCTCTTGCATGGAGCAGACTCCACTGAGCCCAGCAGCCATTTTGGCATTGTCTTCTCAGCAAACTGGGCAGACATCACAGTTAGGGATATAGGGAGCGCTCAGAGTTGTATTGATTCATGCTGGGATGACAAGACCATGGGGATGAAAGGCCATACTCTCCGGAGGGATCTCCCATCCACTCAGATGGCCCGATCAGTTCCAAGCCTCTGCACCTTTGAAATTATAAATCACGCTTCTGAGAGGTCTCAATATTGAGGCATGCTGTCTCCCCTTGCCAGAGTCAACCACAGCAGCTCTCACCTTCCCAAATCTGCAAGTTCTCTTATTGTGCTTTCATTCCAATTTAGGAATCTGCCTGCCCTCAATTTTTGGTCACTCCACTTCAGTTGACACCAGAGGATCAAGTATTGGCTCTTATAGGATCAGAACGCAGAAAAGGCCCTGAAAATATTCCATCAGCATCATTTACCTGACAAAGGAATATTGAAAAAAAAACCCGCCAACAAGACATGCTGCATGCTTGCTAGTTAAGAAATAATCTAAAGTACATAGGGCCTAAAGAAAAAGACAGTAATAACCGAATAAGACATTTACGGATGAGGCATTTAAAATATTGTTAACATTGCATGAACTTGGCATTTGTTTAGATGTTTAAATAAACCCCAGACGTATTTCTAAGATATTTATGATGCATGTTTGCTCCCCTTCAACCATGTCATGATTTTAAAACATCAATTATCTCTCCGCTGCAGGACAGATGCTAAAAATGATTGTACTTCGTGTATAACTGATACTATGATAGCAAGCGTTCATATGTCAGGAACAAGAGCACTGATCATTTATTAATGCATATTGGCAACACACCTTGTGATTACTCATGAATTGGCTCTTCAATGTAACCAGGAACTGGTTTATTATTTTTAGATTTTGTTTTAAATCATGCTCTTCAGACATGGTATGACAAACCTCTGACGCAGGTAGAATTGAACTTGACATTTCTGGCAAGTCTTGTGTATATCACTTACTTCAACGTGGGAATGTATTCTCCAAAACAGCAATCAAGCAATTTGTTGAGAATAAAGAATAGGAACAGGAATAGACCATATATGGCTTATTGAGCATAATCTGCCATTCAGGTTTAGCTCCACTTTCCCATGTACTCTTTATATTACTAAATTAATTCCTTGAAAGGTCAAAATGAGAAGCTAAGATAAAGGAACAGAATTAGGCCATTTCACCCATCAAATTTGTTCAGCCATTCAGTCCTGGCTGGTATGTTTCTCAACCCAATCTCCTGGCTTCTCGATAAAAGCCTTGATTCCCTTGTACCTTGCTCCTTTTATCTTACCTTATTTAGTGATATCCTTTGTAATGTTCATGTCTAAGGCCTTCTGAAAATCCAAATAGATCACATTCAGTGGCACTTCTTTGTCTAACTTGCTGATTTACTGCCTCAAAGAATTCTAACAGATTTGTCAGGCATGACCTCCTTTTGACAAAGCTGTGCTGACTCATACTTATTTTACTATGCACTTCTAAGTATTCCACAATCTCATTCTTTATATGGATTCTCAAATCTTACTAATGATTTAATTCAGGCATACAGGCCTTTAATTTCTTGTCTTCTGCCTCCCTCTTTGCTTAAACGGGGGTATTACAATTGCCATTTTCCAGTACTCTGGGACTCTCCCCGACTCCACCGATTCCTGAAAGATCACCACCGATGCCTCTTCAAAGTCCTCAGATATCTTCTTCAGACCTCTGGGGTGTAGTCCATCTGATCCAGCTGATTCATCCACCTTCAGACCTTTCAGCTTCCCCTGCACCTTTCTCCTTATAGATGGCCAATACACTCACCTCTGCTCCTTGATGCTCTTGAATTTCTGGTATTCATCTACTGTGAAAACCAATGTAAAGTACCTATTCAATGCCTCCGCCTTTGCTTTGTTCCCTATTACTACTTCTCCAGCATCATTTTCCAGCAGTCCAATATCCACTCTTGCCTCTCTCTTATCTTTTAAAATGTAAAAAGAACTCTTGCAAACTTCTTTTATATTACTGGCTAGATTAATTTCACATAGCATCTTCTCCTAGCTTATTGCTTTTTTAGTTATTTGCTATTGGTTTTTAAAGGCTTCCCAATCATCTTCACCACATTGTTATGCTTTTTGTTTTGTTTTTATGCTGGTCCTGACTTCCCTTGTCAGCTCTAGTTTTCTCATCCTCCCCTTAGGATGCTGCTTCTTCCTTAGGATGAATTTCTGCTGTGCCTCCTGAAATACTCCAGAAACTCTTGTCATTGCTGCTCCACTGTCTTCCTTGCTAGGCTCTGCCTCCAATCAACTCAGGCCAGATCCTCCCTCATGTTTTTATAGTTACCTTTACTCAATTGTAATATTGTTACATCTGATTCCAACTTCACCCTCTTGATCTGTAGGGTGAATTCTATCATAGTATGGTCACTGACCCCTGGGGGTTGGGATTTTTCACCTTCAACTCTCCAATCAAATCAGTATCATTACACCAGATCCAGAATTGCTTGTTCCCTAGTGGGCTATACCACATTAGATGCATTTGATAATGGAGACTCCATGACCTTTTAGTGTAGAAAGCTGCAAAGATTCATCAGCCTTTGGAATGAAGCAATTACTCCATATCTCAATTCTAATTGATCAGCCCCTTTTCCTAATATTGTGCCCATGATTTTTTATACACATATCAGCAGAAACAATCTCCTGGCATCTAATCTATTAGGGCCCTTTCAGAATTTTGTACATTTAAATAAGATCACATCTCATTCTTTAAATGCCCAATTTGCTCACCATCATAGGACAATCACTTCCCTCATCCCACAGAGTAACCTGAAAAGCCTTCAATGCATCGACTCTGGGGAAAATATATCCTTTCCTAAGTACGGAAACCAAAGCGGAGCACAATATTCACCAAAACCGTGTACACATAGCAAGGTTTCTTTTTTTAAACCTGAATTCCAGTACTCCTGCAATAAATGCCAGCATGCCATTTGCATTCCTAGTTGCTTGCTGCACCTGTATGCTAACTTTTTGCATTCTTTGAACATCAACACTTGCACATTTCACAACTCCTAAATATTTATTCTGCTTTTCTATTCTGCTGACCAGATTGAATAATTTCATTGTACCTACGATATATACTATCGACCATCATCTTGTTCACTTATAAACTGGCGAGACTTGTTTGCAGCTTCTCTGCATCCACCCTTTAGCTTGCTTTTCCGCTTAGTTTGGTATCGTCAACAAACTTGGGTATATTACTCTGTTTCTTGATCTAAGTCATTATAATAGACTGTAAATAGTCAACACCCCAGGACTGTTCCTTGCAGCACTCCATTATTTGCTGCTTACCAAACTGCAAACATCTCATTTATGCTCACTCTCCGCTATTTACGTCTTTCCATGCTAATTCTATCGTAACTCCTGCCAGTCAAATCTGTAACATCTGTTTACCTATGACTTAAATCTCCCAGATTCTGATTTGCATTCCCATGATGTTGTAGTCTCACTTTGCACAAGCCTGGTTCAATCTTCCTCACTAATAATTGCTAGAGTTCCATTAATGTACAAATTGCAGCAATAGCCAAATCCATTCCAGTGAAAGTGGGGAATGTGAAATGCACAAATAATGAAGACCATACAATGGCAGCATAAGACAGAAAACAAATTTAGCTTCAATTTCTTTTTATTGAAAATTGAGAATAGCCCATGTAAAACAACAGGAAGTGATACAGTTTTGCTGAAGACAGTCTCTTCATAGAAATCAGATTTACTGATTCAGAACATGCCTGAAATCTTCAAAGACTTCCTTGCTTCTAGTTAAGAATTGCAAATTTTCTGAAATACAGCAGTGTTCTCCAATTTATTTTAGCAACTGTAGCCCATGCATTCACTGTGTACAAGCAGTCTTTTCATACAAAGTACGCACCGAGAATTGCTAGCATAATATCCCTTAAATGTCAAGTTGAAATGTCCAGATTAGCCATATATAACTGTAGCATTTACTGTGTAAGCTTTTGAAGTACAGTAAGGCAAACAGGTTAGGTAGTGCTGCGTTATCACTGCAACTAATGGTTGGAAAAACTACAAATTAACCAGTGGCTTTCATGGCTCAATTCAGAGTCATCCCATACTAAATAGCATTCCACACGTTGCAAGGCCTTCAACATTAAATAATGCATTGTGCTACCATCAGTTTCTCTCACACTTGCAGCTAGTGCAGTCTAAGCAGAAATATTGCTTGGTCTACATTTGGAAAAAAAGCTTTTAAAATAGTCAATACTTTCATAGACATCCTTGCTTTTCTTCTTGGAATTCCTGACATTCCAGAAATTGTAATACACAAACAAAGACAGTCACACATTAGAAGTGTAACCTTGTCATACACAATCTCGTTCCCAACTCACTTACAATAATAGCCTTCTAAAGTTCTATCTGAAACCAGCAGCACTGGTATTAACTGTTAAACTTCCCATGTAACTAATTCCTGTTAAAAACATATTGCAAAGAATGAGGTTGTAGATAATTTGTTACATGCAGTACGAGAAAATAATCCTTGCAGTAGAAAACACATTTGTCCTGTATTGTACAATTTTAATATAAATTAAGAAACGTTGTGGGTTTTTAAAAAAAGTTCATAAGTCCATTTATGGACACCCTGAGTCTACAGTAGACAGACAGACAGACAGACACACACACACACACACACACACACACACACACACACACACAGATAATTGGGAATCTGGTGGTGTCTAAACCAGAGATGCCAATTCTCCTGATTCTGATAGGAATCCTGGACAGTTTCCTTTACAACTAGATTTCAGACCTGTCCATAAGTTTCTGCATGTTTTAGCAAAATTAATAAGCTTGCTTTCCATTTGTTGCTCGAAGACAGTATTCCTATAATTTTGAAATTCACTGATAAAACATCTCTTGCTGTCTGTTTTAGCCCTGCCTTTCTTTTATGTTAGGCTGCTAATATCCTTTGGTCAAGAGCTCAGCAAGTGGCATTCTACAGATACCACTGGGTATATGCTCCTCAGAATTCTACAGCAAGGTAGGCAATCAATCACCTCATTGCACCAGTGAGGAGGAGTTAACAACTGAGTCTCATTGCAAACACAGAAACATATTTTGCTCCTGATTATATTTTCGCTCATTAAAAATGGGAGGAAAATATCTGTAATAATGCAGTACAAACATGCTGGGAAACATAAGACAGCAGTCAAAACTTAAATTGTTCTGTTTTGCTCACCACAGCAAGACAATACCAGAGTCTAGATGCAAGAAAAAAAAGAAGCAAGCTAAATGTTAGGGCAGTTTTAAAAATAAATAGGTAAGTATAAGGAATCAAAATTAAACAAAAACAAAAGCACAACATTATACAAATGTGCAGCAGTTGACAGATTGCTTTTGTGGCTTTAGTCCATTGAGATCACAGTTTGGGGTTGGAAAGTTGGCATCTCTGTTAGGATTATGGGCGGGGGGGGGGCGGCACAGATATTGGGAAAAGTGTCAATTACTAAATCAGAATGGCAAAGATCATTCGCACTGCATTTGAAGCAGCTTTTATATAAAACTACTACCAGCAAGCTTAGATAGAAACATGTAGAGAGTGACCACTCTTTCTTGAGCATGCTTTTATACCCAATGTCTTGGACAATTATGTCTGTGTATGATAAGTAGGTCAAAAACAAATTACCTCCAATCCCGTTTGGGTTTGCTCCCACAGAGGCAGGACTGTCTGACTTTCTTTTGGCAAATTGAATATTCAGGTATAGACATACTGAAATGTGGAGTTGTTTGATTTAACATGCCCTTGGAGCACTGTTTAAAAACACAATAAATGCAGCAAACTGTGCACAATTTTATAGATCTCATCTGCTCATGCATCCTAGATCCTGATAGCCTAGTTGTTTTCTATTTGCTCAATGTCTAGTTCACCATCCAGCTGAAACACATCTTGTCCAGCTTCCTCCTTCCTCCATGAGCCTTTATCATTCTTCTCACTTGGCCAGCTTTGCTTCACAACTCCAAACCCTTTAGAGTTCTGCCTGCCAGTTTCCCCTTTGCTAGTAGAGGGCTTTTCTGAGTCTCCATGATGTTGTGGTTCTGGACTGCAGGCGGGGGTTGTGCCTGGCATGGGAGCTGAAACATAGACGTGTGGTGTCCAAGTCTTTGCTGCCATTGAGTTCGCTGAGATGGTCTGTTCCTGCTGGCAGCAATCATTCCCAGTGGAACCCACTGAGCAGGGGCTGTGAAAATTCCTGAGATTCTATAAAGAGAAATCACAAAACAGCAGATGAAAAGGTAATGCTTTTAAAATTCAAAAGCTTAGTGACCTCCAGCTTTACCCGGATATTTTCCTCTATTCCCAGCATGAATGATTAGCACTGTACAATGTCATACTTGTTAGTAAAATTACACAAAAATAGAATCTCTTACCAAAAATCAAATTGCCAGGTTTGATTAAATTCCAAAGAATGTGCCTTTGAGAAGATTGTATCTTTTTATTTTTTTCAATGTTTTTGGTTGTTGACTGGGGTGGGAAGTGGACTGCTTTGAAAACCAGTGATTGTAGAAATTATTGCTACGTGTTTCTTTACAAGCAGATTACCAACACTCCCTGTAAGTAGTGTTTGTATTGATATCTTTGTTCAACCACTTAATTACAGATGGGCTGGCACCAGAGGATGCACATGATAGTGAAATTAATAAGTAACCGATTGGAAACTGGTCACAACTCCACAAAATGATGACAAATACCTGCCAAGAAATAAGTGTTTGGTTCCTAGGCAGCTGAACAGCTTGTGGTTATGAACAAACCACCAGAAGCCATTAGATCTCTGAAAGGGGATGTGCTGCTTTTCTCTCTATAATAAAAAAATCAAAAACCTGAAAACAAAACAGGATATTTTTTCCTTCACCAATTGTTGTAAACTGTGGCTTTTAACTAGTAACTAACAGACTTTGCAAATTGTGACCCAGACTGGGCCTCCTACGAAGGAGTGAAAGTACCTTGAGAAAAAGATGAATAAGTTCTGACAGCAAAAGGATAATGTCAGGAGTGTGTGTGAGTGAATGTGTGCATAACTGAGTGAGTGTGTGTGAGTGAGAGTGTGCGCATGCATACATGAGTGTGTTTGCGTGTGTCTCTGTTTGTAGGGAGGTTAAGGAACTTAGAATTTTAACTTGTAGAGTTATATATCAACAGTTCATATGTTCTAGCTATAAGTAAGAATCTATTTATTTGCAATAAATAAATAGTAATTCTTGTTAAGTACTGGCCTCATGTTTTCTGTTAACCTGGATCTAAAAAGAAAGGTAAATTTGGGAATTTTGTGTACATTGATAAAATCCTCAACCTTTGCAACCGCATTGGGAATAGTGGGCCTTGATCCCTAGCATGCGACCCCAGTGAGATGTTCACCTTGGTTATGGAAAAAGGTAAAATCAGATTTACACAAACACAAACTCCTTCTGTCCCTTTCATACAACATTCTAGCCAGGGTACAGTGTGTCATGATTATATGGGGACTGAATACAACATGCTGAAGAGTCATAAAATGTAAATTGTACCAGCTACCTCTATTAGCCAACAATATTAAAAATTCCTACGATGCAACCTTAAATGTAAATGATCAGTAAGGTATTGCTTCACCTTAAAGTATTTGTTTCCTCCATGAAATAAAGTTTTGATGTTAAACATGCAATTTACTCAGGACTTCTGCATACTTCATCCCATATCATCACACCACCAGGCTGATATCTCCAATTGTATCAGAGCTCACTTTAATAGTAAGTGGCACTTTACAATGTAAAGAAGATAAATTTTTTAAAAAGTAGTTGATTAATAAGTGTTCTTGAAGGGAGTTGCACAAGAATTGAGATAAAACTCTTGCAAAACCAACTTTAATGGACTGGACACTGTTCAATTGGCTAAGAAACATGTCTCCAGCCACGCCCCATTTCTCAAATCTCATTCCAAGACAAGACATAGAAAACACCTCAAACACACTGTGAAGCTCTCCTTGAAGCATGGCAGCACTGGTGTTAATGACTGGGAAAAATTTGCTACCAAAATAGCAACTACTCATCCATCAGGCTTCATCATGTTTTGAGTTACAACATCTTAATGTTGAGGTTGAGCCACAGTAGAGAAGAAAATGCTGCAATCCAGATACCACTGTATTTTGGGACATCCTGCCACTTACATCTAAAGATCTGTGGATTGAGATTCAGCCTGTTCAGTCACATGAAGACCCATGGCAGAAACCCACATTCCTGAGTAGACATTAATCTTGACTTAAGGGTCAGCTGATTGTGTCCTTTTCCTCCCCCCCCCATTTAAAAAAAAAGTTTTAAAATAGAACATTGAAAAGTTTACAGAACACTCATGCCGACTGAGCAATTTAGTTCACCCCATTCCTTCACCTTACTCTATTGCCTTGCAAATCATCTCTGCTGGTGCTTGCTCAACTTCCTTTGGAAGACTACAATTAAAGCTGTCTCCAGTGCATTTTAGACCCAAACCACTTGCTGCGTAAATGTTTTTCTTCACATTATTGTTGTTTCTTTAACTTTGAACATTAAATTGGCATCCTTTCGTTCCCAGACCTATCACTAATGGGAATATAGATTTTTATATCTACATACTTCCAGATTTAAATACCCGTCTCAACTTTCTTTTCACTGAGAACAACCCCAGGCTTTTCTATTCTATCCATGTTACTTAAGTCCTTGATCTCTAGAATGATTTGAGTAAATCCTTTTTGCACCTTCTCAAAAGACTTCACAGTCTCCTAAAGTAATATGCCTAGAATTGGGCACAATATGCCAATTGAGGTTGAAACAGTGTTTAATAAAAGTTCGTCACAAAACTTCTTTACTTGGGTACTCCACGTTTCTTCTTATAAATCCCACCTTCAATGGGATTTATAAAAATAACTTGTGGACATACATCCACAGGTGTCTGTTTCTATATCCTTTCAAATTATATCCTTTACATTGCACAGTCTCTCCTTAGGCATAAAATGTAATCCATCATATGTCTCCAAATTTCACTGTCTACGTGGTCCTGAAGAGTAGCACCATCATATATTAGTGCGAACACCAAGGGAACCCCATTATGTGCCTTCCTCCAGTCAAAACATCAGCAGTTTACTACTGGCCTTTGTTTCCTGTCACTCAGCCAACTGCATACCTATGCTACCAATGTCCATATTCCTCCATAGGCAATAAATTTGCTGCCAGGTGTATCATGTGGCATTTTATCAAACATCTTTGTTTCAAAATTTAAGACCACTGTAAAACTGGTTGGATGAAATATTTAATTCAGCTGTGATAAATTAACCCAAATTCTATTCATTCCATTTTCTTGGAAACCACTAAAATCTGGTTCAGGTGATCTTATCACAGCTGAAATCAAACTTGAATTACCTCCAAAAAAAAACCAAAATCATATCTCTGATCTTGTAAAGGCAAAGACCCAAACAGACACAACATTCATTTGCTTCATTCTTAGTGTGATGTTTTTGGGTTTACGCACTGTCCTGGCATCATATTTTTGCACCAGAAGCATCTGTTTATCATCACAGTAATTTTTCCAAGATTACGTGAATCACTCATTGTAACAATTCTTGTCAATGTACTAGCCTAAAATAATTATATATTATTCACTATTATACTTTCTACACAAAATGCACTGCAAAATTCTTCAAGAATGTTTAGACAGCACCTTCCAAACCCATAACCGCTTGCACCAGAAGAAAAAGGGCAGTAGATACCTGGGAACACCACCATCTGCAAGTTCCCCTCCAAGCCACTCACTAACTTAGAAATATGTCAGCAGTCCTTCAGTGCCACTGGGTCAAAATCCTGGAATTCCCTTTGCAAGGACTTGTGGGTCTACCTACAGCATATGGACTGCAGTAGCTCATCACCACCTTCACGAGGGCTGCCAGGGATGGGCAATGAATGCTGGATAATCATTGATACGTATATCCCAAGAATGAATAAAAAAAATTATACTCCAAATATCTAAGAATTCATACAGAACAAAATGAACAAGATCAAGATTCACATTGTTAAGATTGGAAATTTGAGCACATGCTGCTGTCAGTTTCCTAGTCATTTAAATTAAAATAATCAAGATAGCTAATGGAATGCTGGGTCTTGAATCTACAGGATTGGAGTATATGGACAAAGGTAATGCTGCAAATATACAAGACACTAGTTCGACCCCATGTGGAGTCCTATGAGTAGATCTGGGCAGCTCAAAGGATATATTAGCCTTGGAAGAAGTACATTATGGTTCACAAGAATGAAACCTGGACTTCAGGAGCTAACTTATGAGGACAGATTATACAAATTAGGCCTGTTTTCTCTCAAATTTAGAAGGTGCTCTGATTGAACGCTTCAAGATAATAACAGGAAAAGGCAGAGTAGGTAAAGATAAACTATTTCTACTGGTAGGAGATGCTAGAACTAAGAGTATAGCCCAAAAATTAGGACCTGATCATTTAGGACAGATGTTAGGAAGCACTTCTATACACAAACGATAGTAGAGCTTTGGAAATGACTTCCTAAAATGGCAGTGGATGCTAGCTTAGTTGTTAGATTTAAATCTGAGGTCAATTTTTTTTTTGTCAAGCACAAGGTATTAAGAGATATGAGCCAAAGGTAGGTATATGGAGTTAGACCACAGATTTCTGTGATCTCAATAAATGACAGAAGAGGTTCAAGGCCTAATCCTGTTTCTAAATTCAAAAATTAGGTACTATGCTCAACCAAGTTTCAGGTAATGCTTCCAGCAGGTAACTGAGCACAGAGTCGAAAAATGTTCCTGTGCTGTCTCATGTACAATCTTCGGTTAACAACTTAAGTAAGGAGGTAATAGTAAGTATAATTCAGTCAGTGCTTTGCCTCAAAAACGAAGCACCAACAGTGTAGATTAGATGGGCTTCAGATCGGTATGACAGGTCGGCACAACATCGAGGTGCGAAGGGCCTGTACTGTGCTGTAATGTTCTATGTTCTATGTACCATTAATGGTGTTCTGGTCTTGTTGCCACTATCCTGACACTCTGATGGTGGCTGAAAATAAGTCCATAAGACATAGGAGTGGAAGTAAGGCCATTCGGCCCATCAAGTCCACTCTGCCATTTAAATCATGGCTGATGGGTGTTTCAACTCCACTTCCTTGCACTCTCCCCATAGCTCTTGATTCCGTGTGAGATCAAGAATTTATCGATCTCTACCTTGAAGGCATCTAACGTCCCGGCCTCCACTGCACTCTGTGGCAATGAATTCCACAAGCCCACCACTCTCTGGCTGAAAAAATGTCTCCTCGTTTCAGTTTTAAATTTACCCCCTCTAGGAAATGACATCACCAACCCAAGGAACCTAAACAGATAAATAGAAAGCAGGACATAACACCAGCGCTTCGTCGGAGGCTCACTGATGACGTTACCTAGAATGGTGACGTAACGTCTGAAAACTAACATTCCAGCTCAGCCAGCAAACTCACATCCAGAACCTCAACCTGAGCTACAAATCTTCTCAAAACTCGCTACCCCCTCTAATTCTAAGGCTGTGCCCACATGTCCTAGTCTCCCCACCTAACAGAAACAACTTCCCAGCGTCCATCCTTTTCAAGCCATACATTATCTTGTAAGTTTCTAATAGATCTCCCCTCAACCTTCTAAACTCTAATGAACACAATCCCAGGATCCTTAGCCATTCATTGTATGTTAAACCTACCATTCCAGGGATCATCTGTGTGAATCTCCACTGGACACGCTCCAGGGCTAGTATGTACTTCCTGAGGTGTGGGGCCCAAAATTGGACACAGTATTCTAAATGGGGCCTAACTAGAGCTTTATAAAGTCTCAGAAGCACATCACTGCTTTTATATTCCAACCCTTTTGAGATAAATGACAACATTACATTCGCTTTCTTAATCACGGACTCTACCTGCAAGTTAGCTTTTACAGAATCCTGGACCAACACTCCCGGATCCCTCTGTACTTCTGCTTTGCGAATTTTCTCACCGTTTAGAAAATAGTCCATGCCCGTAGTCTTGTTTCCAAAGTGCAAAAGCTCGCATTTGCTCACATTGAATTTCATCAGCCATTTCCTGGACCACTCTCCTAAATTGTCTAAATCTTCCTGCAGCCTCCCCAACTCCTCAGTACTACCTGCCCGTCCACCTATCTTCGTATCATCTGCAAACTTTGCCAGAATGCCCCCAGTCCCTTCATCCAGATCGTTAATATATAAAGTGAACAGCTACGGCCCCAACACTGAACCCTGCAGGACACCACTTGTCACTGGTTGCCATTCCGAAAAAGAGCCTTTTATCCCAACTCTCTGCCTTCCGTCAGACATCCAATCCTCAATCCAAGCCAGTAGCTCACCTCAAACACCACCTTGCTCAGCAGCCTCACCATATGAAAGGCCTTTTGGAAGTCTAGATAGATAACATCCACTGGGTTTCCGTGGTCTAACATACTTGTTACCTCTTTAAAGAATTCTAACAGGTTTGTCAGGCACAACCTCCCCTTACTAAATCCATACTGTCTTGTTCTAACCTGACCCTGCACTTCCTGGAACTTAGAAATCTCATCCTTAACAATGCATTCTAAAATTTTACCAACTACCGAGTTTAGGCTAATCGGCCTATAATTTTCCATCCTTTGCCTTG
Organism: Stegostoma tigrinum; assembly: GCF_030684315.1. Lineage (NCBI taxonomy): Eukaryota > Metazoa > Chordata > Chondrichthyes > Orectolobiformes > Stegostomatidae > Stegostoma > Stegostoma tigrinum. The sequence continues at coordinate 30,668,004 of NC_081373.1, forward strand.
ATCCTGTCTTAAACAAGGGAGTTACAGCAGCAATTTTCCAATCATCTGGGACTTTTCCTGGCTCCAATGACTTTTGAAAGATCACAACCAAAGTCTCTGCTATTTCCTCAGCCACCTCCCTCAGAAGTCGAGGATGTAGCCCATCAGGACCAGGAGATTTATCAATTTTTAGACGTTTTAGCTTTTCTGGCACTTTCTCTTTTGTAATGCCTACCGTACTCAACTCTGCCCCCTGGCTCTGCTGAATTGTTGGCATACTAGTCATGTCTTCCACTGTGACGACTGATGCAAAGTACTTATTAAGTTCTTCAGCTATTTCCTTATCTCCCATCACTAGCCTTCCTGCGTCAATTTGGAGTGGCCCAATGTCTACTTTTGCCTCTCGTTTGTTTCTTATGTATTGAAAGAAGCTTTTACTATCATTTCCAATATTACTAGCTAGCCTACCTTCGTATTTGATCCTCTCCTTCCTTATTGCTCTCTGTTATCATCTGTTTGTTTTTGTAGCCTTCCCAATCTTTTGATTTTCCAGTGCTCTCGGCCACTTTATAGGCTGTCTCTTTTTCTTTGATACATTTCCTGACTTCCTTTGTCAGCCATGGCTGTCTAATCCCACCTCGGATAATCTTTCTTTTCTTTGGGATGAACCTCTGTACTGTGTCCTCAATTACACCCAGAAACTCCTGCCATTGCTGCTCTACTGTCTTCCCCGCTAGGCTCTGCTTCCAGTCGATTTTCATCAGTTCCTCTCTCATGCCCCTGTAATTACCTTTATTTAACTGTAACACCATTACATCCGATTTTGCCTTCTCTCTTTCAAACTACAGACTGAACTCGACCACGTTATGATTGCTGCCTCCTAAGCGTTCTCTTATTTTAAGGTCTTTTATAAAGTCTGGCTCATAACATAGCACTAAGTCCAGAATAGCCTGCTCCCTTGTGGGCTCCATCACAAGCTGTTCCAAAAAGCCATCCTGCAAACATTCCGTGAATTCCCTTTCTCTGGATCCACCGGCAACATTATTCACCCAATCCACCTGCATATTGAAGTCCCCCATGATCACCGTGACCTTGCCTTTCTGACATGCCCTATCTATTTCCTGGTGCATCTTGCGCTCCTGGTCCAGATCACTGTTAGGAGGTCTGTACAGAACTCCCATTATGACGAATGCCATACAGTGATCAAATTATAAACTTGGTAAAACAAATGCAAATCACTTTCTATAATACAGAGAAATTGTACTCATCTATTTCCTTTTCCACTCTCTCACCATCCAATGATAGACAGCAAAACAGGAGCAGCTTTTAGCCTCACCAGAAGTTTTACTCAGGCATTTTTGGATGCTGAGCTTTCTCACTTTGATAATTTTTTTTGCTCTTTCTATATCACCACAGAAAAGTAAATAAATAAAGGGATAGGTTACCGGCAGGAAATCCCACAGACAAATGAGTCCTGAAAACAGGACTGAAAGGTAAATTGTTGGGTAAGAAAGAAAGAAAAAGGACATAGAGGGAAAATTAATTCATGTTTTAATGTCATTTTTAAATGTAATGTAACTGTGTTCAATAGCTTTCCCTCAAAATGATGCAAATAAGGGCCAAGTTTTTGTTTGTTCATGGCATTGTGAAGTTTTGAAAGTTCGTGTTCCACCCAATGTATCATTAGACTATGCTTGCACATTACATGGCCAGATATTTTGATGAAATACATGCTCCTTGCAAAAGTATTGCATTTGGACAGCTGGTACAGTCTGTTCTTGGCAAAGGTAAGCAGAGTAACATAAATCTTCTTTTAAAAATCAAAACAGGTGAAGCATTAATATTGCTGAAGAATTGGGAGGATATTAGTTAACCTTTCCTTCAGCTGGAAACTGTGTACAGTCTGCTGTAGAACAGCAGAGTAGGAGCCTGCAGAAAATCAAACTTCAAATTTTGTAAACCCTTCTTAATCCCACACGACATCTTCTGAAATTGAATGGCTCTCAATTCAGTACTTAAACGAATCCAAAGCAAGGAGGTCAAAGAGTTTATTTCCAAAGCCTGCCTTTCTAGACTCCAGACTCAGTAAGTTAATTTTCAATTTCCCAAGTTTTGTTATTAAAGAAGCTGGTTTGCCCTAGTTTTGGGGCATGGTTGTTGTGATTCTTCAAATTGAAATGGACAGTAGACTACCTTAGTATAGCCACCTCATCTAAACAATTTTATCTTTATCCTGCACTGATTTTCTATCCTCATGCCTGCAGCCTCTGCAATCTGCAAAAAGAGCTCTGACAAAATTGCCCACAGTCCATAGTCCAGTAAAACTAGCCTACACTGCTTAAAGGAAGGCTGTAGCTTATAGGAAAACTGCACTCAACAATATTGTTGCATTGTCAATTATTGCAAAGTACACACCAGGGCAGAGAGTGTGATTCATCATGATAGACCTAGGAGTGGGTGTGTCTGGGGTGCAGCTGGATAGGTGGAGAGACACCATGTTTCCACAAGGGCTTAGGAGACCCACAAGGAGAGGGTGCATGTGGAGGACTGATGCCAAGAGTCTGATCTCAAGATCTGGCAGAGACATTAAAAGAAATCTAAAGTCCTCATGGGGTAATCATGATCAATGAATAAATCCTCACATGACATCTTCTAAAAACCTCTTGTATTGTTCAGTCCACCACACGTTCAGCACCAGTCATTGCCATTTGGTGGCACTGGCAAAGTCTATGTTATCCAAAATTACATTCCTATCTTCTGTCTGTTCTCAGCTCCCAGAACAGACTCACCCTGGGGAACTAGTTGCAGATGGTATTACCCTGGACACTGCCCTTCCCACTCACACCAACCTTCCCATCATCAGTTTACATTTTCCAACACGCAAGAACCACCATCTGCCCAGCCACAATGATCCAGGCAGAGAAAAGAGAACAAACAAACACAGTCTGAACGAAGAGGCTGCATCATTTAATTTGACATTAACAGCCACTATCTCAGTTACAGGCACTGCATGAACTCTGGGGGCTAGAACAGGGTAGAGCATGTAGCAAGTCACTGACATGAATGAGCTGCAGCCAGGTCAGCAGTAAAAGAGTGATCCATTTTCCAGCTTGCAGGGAGCCAAAGTGTCAGATGAGTCCGGTCATACAGAACTCAGATATGGATCTCAATAGGGTAGCATTCAGGTGAGTGCTGATGGGCATACACACAGCATGCTGGGCATTCTGCCTGACCTACCAGGCAGTCTCCTGTCACTGCTAAGGAGTGTGGTGTAGTCCAGATCCAAATTAACACAGACTAGGGAGCAGACCTTGTTGCATAATAAATCCAGAGGCACTGGTATCCCTACTCCACACCTTTGTGTGCAAAAGGCCCCTACACCTTTGGCACCCACCAACACTTGCCTCATGTCCTGTAGATACAGCAGGATTATTGTGAAGACCTTGAACTCATCAACACACCTTCAATAACATACCACTGTCACTTTCCAATAGAAAACATGCCATAAACTTATTTAACCCATAAATTAAGTGCTGTCCTTTTAAGTAACTGGCAGTTTCAAGCTTGAAGTTTACAAAGTGAACAGTGAAGATACAACCTACATATCTATTATGCAAATTTGGGTTCTTGGAGTTACATCAGGTAATTGGGCTGTGTGACCCCAAGATAGTGGTCAAACAAGCTTTATGGTGGGCATGGTGGTGGTCACTATTCAGTGCCAAATAAACTCACATAAAGTGGCATAATATCTCTCCATAAAGTAGTGGTAAGCCTCAGAGTTGCTGCTACTCATGGCAACAAATTTCTTCCCCTCAGCCCACAAGTAGGCCCATACTCAAGGGGGAAAATATCAGACTTTAAATATTGTACAAGGAATCTCCACCAAATATTCTTAGCTTTCTCACCCGAGCTTTGGAAATTTCTGTCAGGTTGCCAACGGAAAAGGATGCTAGCATCACAAAAATTCCCATGAGGTGTATCCCAGGCTGCAGGGACGAGACTGCTGGGGGCCTTGGCAGGGATACTTCACTGTCCACAGATGAAATTCCAGCTGACTGGAGAATCGCCAATGCGGTTCTTGTGTTCAAGAAGGGCAGCAGGGATAGGCCAGGTAATTATAGGCCAGTTAGTCTGATGTCAGTGATAGGGAAATTATTGGAAAAAGTTGAGGGACAGGATTAATCAACTGTTGGAAAGGCAGGGATAGGAAGCACAATTTTTTTTTAAAAAGAGGGAGATCTGTCTAACTAATTTAGTTGAGTTTGGAAGGTTGTACCAAAAAGTAAGAACCTGTGGGATCCAAGGCAATTTGGCAGACTGGATCCAAAACTAGCTTATACATAGGAGGCACAGGGTGATGGTGGAGGGTTATTTTGTGTTTGGAAGCTTGTGACTAGAAGTGTACCACAGGGATTGGTACTGGGAACCTTGCTGTTTGTTATGTACATTAACAATTTCTGGATGTGAGTGTAGAAGATGCAAGTTAGGAAGAGCAATAGCAGACTGAATTTAATGAATGATAGGTCCCTAGGGAGTACTGAGGAACAAAGGTAACCTAGTGTACAAGTCCATAGATCCATGAAGATGTTAGCACAGGGAGGCCAGATGGTGAAGGCGGTATATGGGATGCTTGCTTTCATTAGACTGGACATAGAATATTGGAGCAAAGAAGTCTTGTTACAATGTTATAAAACATTAGTTAGGCCACACATGGAATACTGTGGAATTCTGGTGGCCACACTATTGGAAGCATATGGTTGTACTGGAGACGGTGCAGAGGAGATTTTCCAGAATGCTGCCTGAGATAAATGTCTCAATAACGAGAGGAGACTGGATAGACTGGGTTTGTTTTTCTTGCAGCAGAGGAAGCTGAGGGTTGAGTTGTACAAAATTATGAGAGGCACAGATTAGGTGGTGAGAATATTTTCCCCATAGCAGACATGTCTTAGACCAGACGGCATAAGTTTAAAATGAGGAGTAGGTGGTTTCGAGAAGATCTGAGAATTTTTCTTCCCACCCAGAGAGTGGGAGAAATATGGAATGTGCTGCCTGAGAGGGGGGTGGAATTAGGTACTCTGGCAACATTTATGAAGTATCTGAATGCGCATTTAAAATGCCAGGGCATAGTAGACTATGGACCAAATGCAGGTAAATGAGATAAGCGTAGTTTGGTGTTTGTTGATCGGCATAGTGGGCTGAAGGGCCTGTTTCAATATTGTATGATACTATGTCAAAGTTCATATGCAGCAACAGAACTAATCCACTCAAGAGTCAACAGATGGAAGAAATCTAACTATTGTCAGGATCCTATTTCAAAACATTTGCTGTGGAACAATATAGCAACTTCTCTTTTAACTTGGTCACTGTCAGGTTTTGTTAAGAGAAATAAAGTTAAAATATTACCACACCAGATGGGTTGCTCCTGGGGAAATGTAGAAAAGCACTTTAAATCTAAATTTTAAGCACAATTTACATATATAGACTGACAAAAATGGATAATAACGAGAATGCACAACAGGACAGTAGCATCTGAAAGCAAAAATGCTTTAGCCAAAATACTTGACCATAATAAAGCCTCAGAATACTTTTGCACTTCCAATTTACAACCTTCATGGCTTCTCCTCGTGTCTACAAATATATTTTTCAACATTGCCATTCAAAGTATTCATCCTTTGCATGCCTCAGCTGCTTTTAAGAAATATTCCAAAGAAAGATTTAAATAATGTCATATTTATGTGGACAACCAGAGCACAAACAAATGAGGCCTGGATTTTCCTGCGCCATTTGGATGATACAGAGTGGGGGGGGGGGGGGGGGGGGGGAGCAGCACAAAAGACATTGCCAACAGCTTATGTGCCAGTCTGCTGCCTCTGTTCCTGACCCTGATGGTATTTCCGAGGATGGGGAATAGTAGGGCCAGCCAGGAAAGTGAGGTCATCCAGTTAATTGGATGGCTTGAATTCATAAGGGAGATCATTAGAACATCACCTTCGAACATCCTGAGGTTATTATAGGAGCACGCATCCATAGGGAGCTCTTGTGCAGCTGACCAGATACAACTTGGCAGGAAGAGAGATGGCAACCCTGAAACTGCTTTACATAATGCCAAAAATTTTGCATGTTCAGATGGAAAACTACAGGGTAGCAATAAACTTTTACCGATGATCCTTTCCCTACCATATCCAGTCTCAGCTCTCCATGTACCCTGGCCACTTTAAGGATGAAGATCTTACCTTTAATGCTATGCAGACGGTTGTCAAATTCAGCCCTGAATTTGACCCACATTTTTGGTGTCTCGCCTCCATCCTGTACTCTTACTGTTTTAAGAGTTTTGTTACTTTAAGAGCCAGAGATGCTCATGACCAAAAAGGCCAGATGTAAACCACATGACCAACCTCCATGTGCAGTCCAGCAAAATGTGGTGGGATTTTTCTCAAAAACAAGGCAGTGATGCAAAGCTCGAGAAAAAAAACCGAGAAGTTTTCAGACATGGCATAAAGCAGTGCAGAAGTTACAGCTACACAGGAATCCCAGAAAAAAAATCACTACAGATACACTGAATACTTAATTTGTCTCAAAAAGAAAAGCTAACACTGCTGCTGAAAAGATGGAGTTCAAGAAAACAAACTCTAGACATTGATAGCGTTTGCAAAGATAAGGAGCACCAGAAAGAGTTCAAATTAGCTTGCACAAATTGGAAGGCCTCAGATGTCTTTTAAAAATCATACATTCACAAACACAAAATGACATTTTACTTTTTTGATTTCGCTATTGCAGAACTAGATGAGCAAGCAATAAAACTAAAGATTGCCATGGGAACAAGTGGTCAATGCCTCAGACATATCTGAAGAAGATCAGAGAGACCCTACTTAGATTTTGGAAATGTTGGAAGATCAGTTTCATGTAAAAGCACACTTTTGCATTCACCACTGAGAACTGATATCTTGCAGGCAATAGCCACAGAATCAATTCAGTCATTTGTTAATAGGTGCCGTGGCAAAGGTAAAGGAGAAAGGGTAAAGACTGATTATTTAGACACTGAGCTGTTTTAGAGGGTAATTGAGCTGGTTATAACTTCAATGCCTAGCAAAGTTTTCCAAGAAGACCACTTGGAGACAAAGAAAGGTCACTACAATGAGACACTGTTTAAAGAAGATAAAAAGCCATTGCAGTCAGACAATATCTGCAAACATTAAGTGCAGTTACCAACATTGGTACAGTAGCACACTTGCTTTCTGCGTCCTGGCTATGTGGCAAGAATAGCCTGTTGTACCCATAGCAAAGTTACCCTGTGTTCCAAAGCCTTTGAAAGTCATATAGCGCAAAAGAACACTGAGACCATCTATGCACAAAATATGGTACTAGAAAGTAATTGGAGACCACAACAGGATGTACCAGACAAAAACATGTGCAGCATACTGGTAGCAACAAGGATTGCATCAGAAACATGCAAGAAGCTACTGATGTTAACAGGAGGACAGACCAGAGTGAACATTTAGTGTGGAAGACCCTTAAATCAGAAGGTGAACAGGCTTCCCACGTTGTGAATGGGACACAGTGTGTGGATGAAGTCAAATAGTTCGAAGCTTTTCCTAAATAATATTACATACCCAAAGAAAATCCCAAAATTTGACCAAATCATCTGTATGTTAAAATCTTAAACACTTCATTCTTTCAATTCTTGTTTCTTTTTGTTAGTTACAAAACTATTTACAATACATACATAACTTCAGCATATGAAATTATATCTTGAAAAAGAGACGCATTATTAATGTAGGTGCTATGTTACTTTGACAGCTAAATATGTTAATGAGCCAAAGACAAAGAGGTAATGCACATGACCAACTGCCATGTAGACTCCAGCAAGAAGCATGCCAACAGGAAATTGCATACACAATTACCTGTAATTGCCTGTTTAGCATAGAAAATAGGAGCAGGACTAGGCCATTTGGCCCTTCCAGGCTGCTCTGCCATTCAATGTGATCATAGCTGATCATCCAACGTTGCATCCTGTTGTCACATTCTCTCCATACCTTTGAACTTTATAGACCTAAAAACTATGTCTAACTCCTTCTTGAAAACACGTCATGGATTGGCTTCACATGCTTGTTGTGGCAGAGAATTCCACAGGCTCACCACTCTCCAGGCAAAGACATTTCTCCTCATCTCAGTGCTAAAATCGCCTACCCTCTATCCTTAAACTTTGACCCCTAGTTCTGGACTTGCTGGTTATTGGGAACATTCTTCTTGCATTTACCCTAATCTATTCCTGTTAGATTTAATGGTTTTCTACAAGATCCCTCCAAATTCTTTTAAACTCCAGTGAATATCGTCCTAAGTTGTAGTCTGTAAATAGACTTGTTTGAACTTTCTGAGAAATGGAATCCACACTACTCGTCCTGTGTTACTTAACAAATAACACAAAAGAACAGAAAAGAATTCCTCTCCTACCCCATCCACTAACTGGATGTAGTCCTGTTTTACAGACGCTTCAATTGTATTAAGATCATAGTACATCGAAGATAGAGGCAAGTCCGTGACCCTGAACTGAGCCAAATCTCCCAATTCCCATTTCCAACTTGAAAATCCAGTCCATAGACTGTTTCATTGAGGAGTTTGGAAGTATTGGAAAACAAAGCATAAGACCCTACAATTTGTGTCCAGCATCCAGAGGCCCTCAGCTTCACAGCTGCAAAGTGTCAAGCAGAAATATAGTTTTATTGGATAGCTAACCTACCTCACCAGCTCAGACAGACAATGTGCAACAGGATGGCTATGGGGAAGTTAAAATACTTGTGCAATGAAATTTCACTTCATTTCTGCTTCTGCCCAACCCCAACTCTGTACTTTATAAGCTCAAGCTAATAGGTATAAAGAGCATAATGGAAGGGAAACTTAAAAAGCAAAATTCAAAAATTAAAATAGGTGTGGATTTATGTTGTAGTTGAGGAATTAGTGAAGGTTGAAGTGAGACTTACCCAAATAGTTAATTTTTAATAAAGTTTTCTACTTCTTCCATTCTTTATCAAGAAGAGCATAACGATGCACCATCGTCACATTAATAGTTTCAGTATCTTTCTTAAGTGGGCATTTTTTATTTACTGATCAGGAAATGAACTATTCCACCACAAACAGCGTCACAGTAAACCACTCACAATGGGGGAGAAAAGCAATGCTGTTAATGGTTACAAAGGAGACATGGTCAGGATCTCTCTATATTGACAACTACTCCCACTGCAATAAATATGGCACTCTTCAACTGGACTGTCCTGTCTCTTTGGTGTGAACACAGTCAACACACAAACCCAGTAGCATGCACTCCCTCAGCTGACAGCCAGATCGAGAATCAACTTCTCAAATTCTCCCAGAGTCAACAGTGGAGGTACCCAGCTGGCACAGGTTTAATTACTTACACCAAGAAGTGTTATATGCCAAATGTTCACAAGGAGTCAGTAAACAGCCATGAAGAATGAGAAATCTGTTCCTGAATATTCCCCTGCCACAGAACATGACTCTTGCTAGTCCAGGGACCATGAAGTAAATTGTAGGATCCCAAATGCTCCCTTGGTTGATCAGCTTATTGAACACAGACTGGGATGTTCAATATTACATTTCAAACTCTAGTTTACTTATTAAATCTTCGACTTGATTTTAAAAATATAATTTAAGTATTCAAGATGTCTCCCCATTGACAACACCACAGTGGGAATGACTGTCAGAGCTGCTGCTACCTTCACCTCAGCCATACTTCGAAATACTGTATGTGCTGCTCTCACTAGGGCTGAGACACAGACTGAAAACATCTAGTTCTTTATTTTTCCAGCATGGGTATTTCAAAGGGATTTATCTGTAGTTAATTTTAATAGTGGTAAATAATTAGAACGCCCACTGGCAGCTCACCACACAGAGTCTATAATTCACATGTTGATTGGTTCAGTAATGCCTGTACTAGCCTGAAGTAAACAGCAACATTGTTATTGGCACAACTTTAAACCATACCATGGAATACCGCATTTCAACTTATTCTGTGTTAGCTCGCCGAGTTCTGGCTTGCTTGGCTTGACTATCTGCAATAACCTAGGCTGATTTAGAACCCTTGCATTGCAAAACACCACAAATATGTCAGGACAGCATGAATTTATTAACATATTAATCTCACTCAAGCTGTAGCCAGTAACAATGTCATTATTTACTTCATGCTAGCATAAGGCACTTGTAAACCGTTCAACATATGAATTACAGATTGGCTGTACTGGGTGGAGTATAGACGTAGGAAATTGGGCAGTTGATTCCACTGTGTAAAATTAGCACCAATAATCATTATTTATTCCCCAGTGAAAGCAACCTTTAATAAACTTGTCACTCTAGAATTCACTCCACATTTATTCTGCTGCATCTTTTTTCACTTTCCTGTCAACATGCATCTCACACTCTCAAACAGAAAAAGGCATTTAATATTTTGCTCTTTTCAAAGCTGCAAGATTCGGAGGAATCGATGCTGTTTTCATCTCCCTGGTATGTGCCGAGTAATCACAGTTTCAAAGTTCTTGGCTGGAGGTCAAAGCCTGACTATGAAAATAAGTCATTAGCGCAAAATCAGTTTAGAAAGAGTAAAACATTTGAAACATACACACACTGCACTTTTATGATTTAATAGCAAAAATAATTGTTTACTTTAATGCTGTCAAACTTCTTACGGTTAGTTAGTGAAGGGGGAGGCCAAACATCATTCTTCACTAAATTTTAGATTTATTCACAAAAAGTGAAACATTACAAATCTATAGTTCCTAACTTTACAACCACCTACTACTAGCATCAATAGAGTCTCTTCATATGTTTTTCGGTGTCCCTCCCTGGAGATACTTAACTTTAAAGTTTATACCATCAACAGAAGAGGGGCCCTTGTGGCACAGTGGGACACTACCTCTGAAGAAGATGACAACTGGCTCGATCTCTCCATTGCCTTTCTTAATCCTCCCACTATCATGGTGCTCAAGATTGCTTGTCTGACATCCAATTTTGGATGAACTGCAATTTCCTCTGGTTAAAGCTTTCAAAAACTGAAGCTGTCATCTTTATCCGAGCTACCAATCCCATTAAACGCCACAGCCACTGTTAGACTGAACTAGATTGTTGAGAACATCACCATGCAATTTGACCTCAATGTGAACTTTTAATTCCACATCCTCCCCGTTACAAAAACTGGCCACATCCACCATAACCTGCTTTTACATTAACCCATCCATCATTAGAACCGTTATCTCTGTCTTTATCACCTCCAGATTTGATTTCTTCAGTTCTCTCTCAGGCTGCTGCTCAGACTCTGTAAATTCTGATCAATAAGTTTAGTCAAAACACCACTGCCCAGATCCTGTTGTATACAGGTTATGTTTCTCCTATGTGTTTTCATGATCTACATCGATTTTGCATGACGTCAAAATTTAACATTCTAAGCTTTGTGTTGGTATCACATGACCTTGTCCCACCATATCTCTCTTATTATAGCATTATAGCCCCACACCTTTGAACTTTGTTTGTGACTCTAGTTTCTTATGAACTGACTTTCCTTAGCCCATCCCACTAACTGTCCCATTTTGCCCTATCATTAGAGGCTTCCTCCAAAGACGCTTAAGACCTCTCAAGACCTGTTATTTCACATCGTCCTGTAAAACCCAATCTGGTTGATCAAACTTTTGGTTTAATCTTTTAATAATCTCCATCTTTGACAACACGGGAAGCTTTGATCACTGCAACTGTGTAAACTGATGAGGAAAAGCTTATTCTCAAAATTTAGTAGTTTTCATCACTGGGGGAAGAGTTGGTAGGATGCCATCTCTGGCCAAGATTAACCATCATGCAAATTTAGTGACTGTATAACACAAAGTTTTATGCAGTGTCCATGCCTTCACAGTTCCTTAAATGAATGACAGATTCAACACTGCAGTTAGCGGAAAGAACCATCAGGAGGCTGCCTGCTTTCGGATGTCTGTTAGCTTAAAAAGCATGTGGATTGAACACAGCAACAAGATTATGCCATTTACTCCCTCAAGTCTGTTCCGTCTCTCAAATGAGATTTCTGCTGATTTCCGAACCCAAGTCCATTCACTTGCCTTGGGTCTCCAGCTTCCAAGTCCTTCTTTAGCAAAACCCCATTGACCTCAGATTTAAAATTATTAATTGTGCTAACACCTGCTGTTTGTAGAGGGAGGAAAGAATCACAGTTTTATCATCCTTTGTGTGAAGTGTTTCACAACTTCGCTCCTGACTGGCCTGATTCTGATTTTAGAGTTATGTCTCCTTATCCTAGACTTTTACCACAAGTAGAATATGTTTCTCTCTATCTTAGCAGTTAATTCCAAAACACTTTTTAAAAAAAACTCTCAAATCACAACACCTTTGAGAAAATTATCTGGCATTCCTTTGGCCAGTGTATATAGATGGCAAAAGTTTATTAAAAATATGAGGATGGGCTTTGGAGTGAAGGAAAGTGTGTTGCTTGCACACCCAATAGAAAAGGTTGGTTGCAAACCAGCTGACTTTAAAAAAGGCTGCCCTCACGGCAATGTAACACTGGGGAGGCAATTGGGAAGGGTAATTGTGGGACTTCAGGCCCATTCCTATGAGCAGTCAGCTAATTCAATTGACCAACAGCTGAATAGTCACTGCTGCTTCATCACAATGTGGTTGGTGCTGGGACTACATAAGATGTCGAGGAGGGAGATCAACGGCAACCACACTTTACAGCCAAGTCCAGGGAGGAATTGTAGATGCAAAGGGGAGGAGTTTGGGTCCTTTCTCTCACAAAAGATACACTGATGTTGAAGGCAGTCCTCAGAAGGTTCATTAGACTGATACCAATTATGGAGGGACTGTCTAATGAGGGGAGGTTGAGTAGATTGGACCTGTGCTTGTTGGAATATAGAGAAATGTGAGGTGAACCTTATTCAAATATACAAGTTTTTCAGACAATTTCAGAGGAGAAGTTGGTTCCTCTTGCAGGACTAGACGGCATAATCTCCGAATATGGGGTTGCACATTTAAGACAGAGTTGAGAAGGAATTTCATCTCTGAGGATTATGAATCTTTGGATTCTTTACCACACTGGGCTATTGAATCTAGGTCATTAAGAATATTCAAAGCTGAGACAGTCAGATTTTAATTCAGTAAGGGAATGCAAAGTTGTGGGAAAAGGCAACAAAGCGGACTTAAGGGTTATCAGATCAGTCATGATATCACTCCGTGGCAAAGCGGACTCAATGGCCAAAGTAGCGTACTTCTGTTTCTATGTCTATGATCGAATGGATTAAACAAAAAAAAGTGGGAGGAGGTTGACCTTTGAAGACTCCCAGAAGAAACACAGAACCGGTTAATATCTTGGGGTGGAGTGTCCTCAGTGGATCCGGGCATACTCACAAAGAAGTAATCCCAACCCCTCCTTCCTTGCACTGTAGATGGTGAAACAGTAAGCTGACCATTTAGTCTGCCTTTCTCCAGCTATATGCATTACAAGCAGCAGAGACAGAATCAGGACCTTAACTGACCACTGCTCTCCAAGCCTAAGGTCAGGCAGGTTGGCTGACACTTTACCTGCTCACTAAATTACGGGGTAGAACTCAGGGGTGGGCAGGAGGTAGTGGGTAACCCACCCATCCTATTTTATGTGCCCCCCCACCCACCCACAAATGCCCTGGGGTGGGGGATGGGGGGCTGTAAACTGCCCCCATGATCTCCGAGACAAAGATAAATACAATTTGAGTTTTTGGTTTTCCTACTGCATGTTCCATTAACGTTGAATGCTGGGTTTATTAGCGTCCCAACTCTCTTGCAGCGTTTTAAAAAGACTTCAACACAATTGCTGAAAATACTGTTCAAACATGCTTATAAAATTCCTGAGAGTAACTAGAATAAGGCCAGCCTTTATTATTCATTCAATGTCTGCAAAGTAAGAATGAAAATTACATGAAATACATATTTAGTGGGTCTGACAGCATCTATGGAGAGAAAAGCCTGAAACAATAATTTTGTTCCTTCCTGGTGACATTTTTGAGAGCACAACACATGTTTTCACATACATTACCCACAGTCAGTGCTACCACCCTACCACCACCCCACTCGGATCCTCTATTGTTCTGATATTATTAAACTGTTGTGCTTACATCTAGTACTGGATCAGGAGAAATTTCCACCAAATAATCAAACAGAAAACTGAAGCCTGCCCCAAACTCCATTCCTTGCTATCTCGTGACACTACCTCTTTCCCAGTGTGAAGTTAAGCTAGTGTGTTCAAAGCCTGATGTTACATGTGAGCCTGAAATGAGCTTTCAACCCTAGTTATGCAACATCACTTAAGACCACCTATTCCATGTCTGTAGCTTCACTGGACATCACCCATTTGAGATGACATATCACTAAAACCCTCATTCTTGCCTTTGTTACCTCTGCATCTCAACACACTCCTGATCATTTCCCATATTTCTATCGCTGTAAACCTAAGGTTGTCCAAAACTCTGGTGCACATGTTCTAAGTCATGGCTACTGTTATTATGCTCACTGACCTCCATAGCCTTTTGAACAAGCAATCTCTCATTGTCAATTTCAAATCCCTCTACGGCCTTGTCCTGCCCTATTTTAAATCTCCTCCAGCTCAAAAACTCTCTGAAATAACTGTGGTCATCAAATTCGAGTGTCATGAGTATCCTTGATTTTAGTCATGCCCTCAGTTGCCTAGGCCCCCAAGCTTTGGAATTCCCTCTTTATGGGTCTCTGCCTTTTTACCTCACTTTCCTCCTTTAACACATTTCTCAAAATCTACAACTTTGACCAAACTTTGAGTCATCGTTTCAAAAATGTATTATTTGCCTTGGCATCATATTTTGTTTTATAATGGTCCTGTGAAGTGCCTTGGGGTGTTTCATTACGTTAGAAGCTTATACAAGTTATTGCAATTTTTATGATATTTTACTTATAAGTGATGTGTGCTCACAGTTTAACAATGTTAATTTGCTCAGCAATTTCATCCATGTCAATCACCAAGTACAAAGCTGATCATGCACAGTGAGCTGAGCTTCTCCAAGCTCTATGTTCGCAGGCAAATCAACAAAATGTAAATTGTAAAAGCAAGAAGGAAGGCAATCCACTCACCAGATTATTGCCTAAGAAATAAAGACAAAAAAAACCCCAAAATATTGTTAAAGCAATTGAGGTAGTGCTTTAATTTATCAATTAAAATTAAGCTATAGCTCATTGAAGGACAAAATCAGCACAGCAAAATTAAAACTGTTGTATGGAGGCAATAAATTGTTTTTTTTGTCTCTCTCTTTTAGGCTGTAATTTAAAAATCTGATAATGTTAAGCTTAACTTTACTGTTAAATTGTGCAAGATCAATGAGAAAAGCAGGGTATTTTTAAAACTGTCACTTTTGAGAAGTTTACAATAAAACAACTACAGCAGATACATGGGAACACCACCACCTGCAAGATCTCCTCCAAGCCAGTCACCATCCTAGATTGGAAATATATTGCAGTTCCTCATGGTCACTGGCTCAAAATCCTGGAATTCCCTCCCTAAGGGCACTATGGTTCTAACTACTGTACATGGATTGCAGCAATTCAGGAAGGCAGCTCACCATCACCTTCTCAGGGGCAACTAGAGATGGACATTAAATGGTGGCTAGCCAGCAATGCCAACATCCCTTCAGCGAAGGAAACAAAATCTTTCTCCAGCCTTGCAATGGTCTCCTTAACCGATATTGCCAACCTACCTTCTTTCCTTGATAATAAAATGTGAGGCTGGATGAACACAGCAGGCCAAGCAGCATCTCAGGAGCACAAAAGCTGACGTTTCGGGCCTAGACCCTTCATCAGAGAGGGGGATGGGGGGAGGGAACTGGAATAAATAGGGAGAGAGGGGGAGGCGGACCGAAGATGGAGAGTAAAGAAGATGGGTGGAGAGGGTGTAGGTGGGGAGGTAGGGAGGGGATAGGTCAGTCCAGGGAAGACGGACAGGTCAAGGAGGTGGGATGAGGTTAGTAGGTAGCTGGGGGTGCGGCTTGGGGTGGGAGGAAGGGATGGGTGAGAGGAAGAACCGGTTAGGGAGGCAGAGACAGGTTGGACTGGTTTTGGGATGCAGTGGGTGGGGGGGGAAGAGCTGGGCTGGTTGTGTGGTGCAGTGGGGGGAGGGGACGAACTGGGCTGGTTTAGGGATGCAGTAGGAGAAGGGGAGATTTTGAAACTGGTGAAGTCCACATTGATACCATATGGCTGCAGGGTTTCCAGGCGGAATATGAGTTGCTGTTCCTGCAACCTTTGGGTGGCATCATTGTGGCACTGCAGGAGGCCCATGATGGACATGTCATCTAGAGAATGGGAGGGGGAGTGGAAATGGTTTGCGACTGGGAGGTGCAGTTGTTTGTTGTGAACTGAGCGGAAGTGTTCTGCAAAGCGGTCCCCAAGCCTCCGCTTGGTTTCCCCAATGTAGAGGAAGCCGCACCGGGTACAGTGGATGCAGTATACCACATTGGCAGATGTGCAGGTGAACCTCTGCTTAATGTGGAATGTCATCTTGGGGCCTGGGATGGGGGTGAGGGAGGAGGTGTGGGGACAAGTGTAGCATTTCCTGCGGTTGCAGGGGAAGGTGCCGGGTGTGGTGGGGTTGGAGGGCAGTGTGGAGCGAACAAGGGAGTCACGGAGAGAGTGGTCTCTCCGGAAAGCTGACAGGGGAGGGGATGGAAAAATGTCTTGGGTGGTGGGGTCGGATTGTAAATGGCAGAAGTGTCGGAGGATAATGCGTTGTATCCGGAGGTTGGTAGGGTGGTGTGTGAGAACGAGGGGGATCCTCTTGGGGCGGTTGTGGCGGGGGCGGGGTGTGAGGGATGTGTTGCGGGAAATACGGGAGACGCGGTCAAGGGCGTTCTCGATCACTGTGGGGGGAAAGTTGCGGTCCTTGAAGAACTTGGACATCTGGGATGTGCGGGAGTGGAATGTCTTATCCTGGGAGCAGATGCGGCGGAGGCGGAGGAATTGGGAATATGGGATGGAATTTTTGCAGGAGGGTGGGTGGGAGGAGGTGTATTCCAGGTAGCTGTGGGAGTCGGTGGGCTTGAAATGGACATCAGTTACAAGCTGGTTGCCTGAGATGGAGACTGAGAGGTCCAGGAAGGTGAGGGATGTGCTGGAGATGGCCCAGGTGAACTGAAGGTTGGGGTGGAAGGTGTTGGTGAAGTGGATGAACTGTTCGAGCTCCTCTGGGGAGCAAGAGGCGGCGCCGATACAGTCATCAATGTACCGGAGTAAGAGGTGGGGTTTGGGGCCTGTGTAGGTGCGGAAGAGGGACTGTTCCACGTAACCTACAAAGAGGCAGGCATAGCTGGGGCCCATGCGGGTGCCCATGGCCACCCCCTTAGTCTGTAGGAAGTGGGAGGAGTCAAAAGAGAAGTTGTTGAGTGTGAGGACGAGTTCAGCTAGGCGGATGAGAGTGTCGGTGGAGGGGGACTGGTCGGGCCTGCGGGACAGGAAGAAGCGGAGGGCCTTGAGGCCATCTCCATGCGGAATGCAGGTGTACAGGGACTGGACGTCCATGGTGAATATGAGGTGTTGGGGGCCAGGGAATTGGAAGTCCTGGAGGAGGTGGAGGGCGTGGGTGGTGTCACGGACGTAGGTGGGGAGTTCCTGGACCAAAGGGGAGAAAATGGAGTCCAGATCGGACCTTCTTTCCTTCCTTGCTTATCTTGCCTTGAATCCTGCAACTTTTAAGACCTTGGCCTGCTCTTCCTTTTGACAGGTCTCAATTATAGCTACAACATCATAACGCCATATGGCAATCTGCATCTGTAATTCGCCAGTTTTATTTACCACACCACATGCATTCACAAACACACTCAGTAACCTGGATTTAGAATGTTTTAATTTCTCCCTGATTCTGAATTCATTAACTTCCCATTCTCTCGTGTTAACTATCTCTGCAATTGTTGTGTACACTGTGATATTCCACCTAGATATTCCCTCCCAGCTCTCGAATCCTGCCAACTTAACTTAAAGCTTTCCCAGCTAAATACCCCAAAAGGAACTCAAACTCTGCCTTATTTAAATGCTAACTGTCAAGCTTGTACAAGTTCCTTCTCTTCCAGAGCCAGTACTAGTTTAAAGCACTCCCTGCAGTACCATCTTTCTAGCCTTACATTGATGTGTCTCATCCTGCTAGCTCTGTACTCACTTGCAAACTGGCAAAGGTCTTAACAATCTGCCTAGTTTTCTTGGACTGTCAGTCAATCACCCGTTCCCCAACTGTCTGCATGCCTGAGAAGTAATTAAGGTCAGAGGTTATATGGAAGTGGGGAGGTGGGGCTGGATAGGGAGATAGCAGATGGGTGAGAAGTTTATTTGAAATTGGAGAACTCCTCTGGGCTGTAGGGTGCCTGGGCAGAAGACAAAGTATTGTTTTTTTAAAATTTGCATTCCGATTCACTGTGAAATTGGAAGCCACGGACAGACCTGTCGGAGGGGAAAATCGGAGTTGGGGGAGGCAGTTGAAATGGGCAATGACCATGTTAGGTTGGCTGTTACGGGCCAAGCGAAGATGCTCGACGAAACAGTCACCTAGTCAACATTTGGTTGTACTGACGTAGAGAAGACCAGATCCCGAGCACCGGATACAATAGACTAGGTTGGAGGAGATGCAGGTGGAGCTCTGTCTTACCTGGAAGATAGGGCTTAGCTGCTCTGATGGAAAGTTAGTGCAGCTGGCAATGCCAAAAAATTAATCTGAGCATTTGCTTCTCAAACAACCTTGTGAATCAATTACAATCAATTGCATTCAGACTTAGGATAAAGGAGATCCTTCATGGACGTATATATTTTTTCCCTTCACCGAATATTGAAATTAGCCCAGTGGTTTCTCATAGTAAATATACAAAAGGAAGACGATAAAAAGGTCACATTTTACCTTTGATATGAATTTCATCCTATTCTCATCCATCTCCCAGTGAAAATGACCAGGAATTTGAAGCTGGGCATACCCTTCAATAGCAAGTAATCTATACCTAAGATTATATCAACTTATAATTGAATGGCAGGTTTTCCAGGTATTGACCTTTGGTGAGGACCTCATCCATCAGGAAATAGCAGAAAACTGCAGTCAAGATGGATATTAAAAGAAACCAACCAGGTTTCCATGGTCATTCACCAACTTGGCAGAGAATTTTCTCTAAACAAACATCAATAAGTACAACAGAACAATATTGATTTTCATTGTAAAAGACCAAAAACAGCAATTTTGTGCATAGTTTTAAATTATACCCATTGATCTTCATCTGCTATCAATTCAGTGAAACATCAGTCAAAACTCTCATGACTCCTTAACCCTCATAACTCCACAAAACATAACTCTCCACCCACACAAGTACAGGTCACACAAGTTGTGCAAATTTACATAAATAGTGAAAGTAGGATTGAAAATCATTTTTCTGGTGTTTTTATAAAATTTCATGATGTTTTCTTCCTCATTAATATCTATATTACATTTTGTTTTATATATTCATTTAAAAACTTCCACAGCTAAACAACCTTTGTTATTATATTTCATATTTTCTTGAACTTTTTAAAAAATATATTTGTTCCCAAGACACGGCATCACAGAGTCAGAGTTACACAGCATAAGAAACAGGCCCTTCAGCCTACCGTGTCAATCGGCAAACACCAAGTTACATTAATCCCATTTACCTACACTTAGTCCATAGCCTTCTGTGCCCTGGTGTTTTAAGTGCCCATCTTGGCACTTCTTAAATGTTGCTCAAGTACCTGCCTCCACCACCCTCTCAAGCAACACATTCCACATTTCTACTACCGTCTGGGTAAAAAGGCTTTTCCCCAAATATCCCCTAAACCACTTACACCTTATGACCTCTGATCTTAGACACGCCTGCTACAGGGAAAAGCTTATCAGGATCTACATTGTATGTGCCTCTTATCATTTTGTATCTCTCAATTAGACCTTCCCACTGCTCCCCCTGTTCCAAGGAAAACAAACCCAGCCTATCTAGTCTCCCCTCATAGCTGAGACTTTCCATTCCAGGCAACATTTGGTGAATCTCCTCTGCACCTTCTCCTCCTTGTAATCACATCCTTTTGATACTGGATCACTAATGAATACCAATAAGAAGTATTCACTTAAGATCCACCCCACGTCCACTGGCTACATAAAAAGTTGCCTCTTCGGCGTCTAATAGGTCCCACCTTTTCCCTGGAAATCCTCTCACTCTTAATATACTTATGAAAAGCCTTGGATTTCTTCTTGATCCCATCTACCAAAGGTATTTCATGGCTCGTCTTTGCTGTCCTAATTTCTTATTTTAGGCAACCTTCTACACTGTATTTTTGAAGGAGTCCCCTGTTTTAGCACAATGTTCCTGACATAAGATTCCTCCTTTTTCTTTACTAAACCCTCAACATACCTTGACATCCAGGGTCCTCTGGACCTGCTGGCCTTGTCCTTCACTTATAAGAGGAACACGATGGCCCTGAACTCTCACTGTACTATTTTAACAGACTCCCACTTTCCAAAGCACAAGTAAATGCTCCCAGTCATATTTGTCAGACCTTGTTCAATGATATCAAAAATTAGGCCTCCCCCAGTTCAGGCATTTTATCTCTGCACTACCCTTATCCCTTTCCATGATGACTTTGAAATTTAGACTTATAGTCCATATCCCCAAAATGCTCACC
Source organism: Stegostoma tigrinum (assembly GCF_030684315.1). Taxonomy (NCBI): domain Eukaryota; kingdom Metazoa; phylum Chordata; class Chondrichthyes; order Orectolobiformes; family Stegostomatidae; genus Stegostoma; species Stegostoma tigrinum. The sequence goes on from NC_081373.1 coordinate 30,688,701, forward strand.
CCACTGAAATTTCATTCACTTTTAGTGAAATAACTTCAGAGAGGCCGGTATCCCATAACCAAATCTCCCTTTATTTATATGTCGAGAGTCCTTGGCACTGATTCAACTCCCTCAGAGCCAGCTCTCAGAGTGAACAGAATGTCTGAGACTCCTGTTCTTATCTGTCAGCCAGGGTTCCCCGGTTGGACCAGATTAACAGCCCCTATCGGGGAACTCATTTTCTATGAGGTCCACTTGGCTGACCGCATTATAATCACTACAGATTGCCCTTTTTGACTATCACTAATTATTATCTAGAATATGGTAGTGAACAGCTTTCTTGAACCACGCATCCCATGTACTATATGTATACCCATGTACTGTTAGGGAATTTGAGGATATGGACCCAGCAATAGTGATAAGACAGTCATTGAATCATGTGCGGCTCAAAATGGAACTTTTTCCGTTTTAGTTATTCAAGATGTGGAAGCTGCTGAGCTAGCATTTATTGCCTGTCACTAATTGTCCTACAGACAGTTAAAGGAATCAACTCTATGGCTGTGGATCTGGTCTCATATAGGCCAGATCAGGTAAAGACAGGAGAATTTCTTCTCTAAAGGACATTAGTGAATTTGCAACATTCAACAATGGGTACCATTACACTAGTTTGTTATTAATCTCAGGTTTTTATTGAATTTGAATTTCACCATCTGTTACAGTGGCATTCAAATCTATGTACCCAGTACATTAGTCTGCAGCTCTCAATTACTTGTCCAGTAACATTACCAGTTCAGCATCATTTTCCCCTGTACGCAGCTCTTCTCGGTGGTAGAAATGATACTTTGGAAGATACTGTCAAAAGCACCTTAGTTCCATGAACTTCAGGTTTGCTTCGGCTCCTTGATACCACACTCAGTTAAAACTGCTTTGAAGTCAAGGGCAACCACTCTTAATACACTTCAGGAGTTCAGCTCTTTTGACCAAGCTTGGATCTAGGCTACAATAAGGCCAGAGCTGAGAGTTGCTGGAGGAATCCAAACTGATTAGCAATGAACTGATTATTGCTGAGCAAATGCCACTTGATAGCACCAACAATGTAGCCTTCCTTCACATTTTTGGGACAGTAACTGCCCATGTTGGTTTAATGTGATTTTTGGAGACAAGATAATTGTGGGCATTTGCTACATAACTGGGCAGATGCCAGTGTTATAGCTGTACTAGAACAACTTGGTAAAGGGCACAGTTAGTTCTGAAACAGAAGTCTTCATTCTTGTTAAATGATAGTGATGGCATCAACGTTTACAGTCTTAAGTGAAAGAGGCAGTTAAAAAAGCAAGGTAACAAAGTGTAGAGCAGGATGAACACAGCAGGCCAAGCAGCATTTTAGAAGCACAAAAGCTGACGTTTCAGGCCTAGACCCTTCATCAGAAAATGCAACAAGCCTTTGCTTAACTGCACACTCTCTGTGGGTTTATAGTCATTTCCACTCATTTAAGAAAGGATTTTAATGCTCCACAATATGGTAATGAGATCCTCAAGAAAATCTCAGGGTAACTTACCGAGTTTTAATGCAGGACATGGAAAGAGATTGCCTTTGGCTACTTTTCCTTATGTATTGACATGACTTGCAAGGTATTTTTATCACTTCAACAAGCAACTAGGATATTTGATTGGGGATATTCAGGAGTAAATCATTACTGTCGATTAACAGCGTATTGAAAATTTCAGCTTTAATCTAACTGTGTAAGCAGCCTCTTCAGACAACTAGAAAATTAACACCAGAAACTCTGGAAATAAAACACATACTTCTAAAAAGCTGGAAATGAAAATGATATATTAACCTTTTTATGGCTATGACTGACTGCATTTGTAACATCTGCAGCTGCTTTATAAAATTCAGTGAAACAAGGATTATCATTTAAATAACACACCTAGTAAAGGCACAAAGTCAATCGTATGCCATCACCTGTCCACATCACAGGCTCTAACTAATGTGCTTCTGAGCAAAGGAGTAATTATTGACATAGTATAACAACGGAAAACATCAGAAACTAATTCATCATCTGTAGTTTAAGTAAATGATTAAAGTAACTGATACGTATGGTGCAAAGGTTCCAATATGCAGCCTTCTGCACCCTCAGGGGATGGAGAACAGAGATGCATTCTGGCAAACCTCTCAAAGCAAATTTATATTATATAACTAATATAAATCCTCAAAAATATGAGCCAAGCTAGTATGTTCCATAACATTATTCACTACTCTCGCATTTCTCAGACAACACTTGTAAAATGTCTCAGTTCATGCAACGTGTTTAGACTGCGAACAGTAACTGGGCTAATCTAGACTTGGGTAAAACAAATCGTAAATAGCTGGCAATCTTTTCTCACAAAAGCTGCTTTGGAAGCCTTGATACTATTCCATGTAGAATGCTGAAACTACCAGAGTAAAAACAAGGTCAGAATATTTAAAAGAATTCACAATGAAACCATGGGCAAAGCATCTTTTGTTGTCAAGTGTCATTAAAATTTATATTTTACTCGCATCTCTTGGATTATTCTGCAGTTATTTCTGACCAGAGACAGCAGGAAAGGAGTTTCTCTCAGAACAGCTGCAAATATCAGTTTATGCTTCACTGCCCAAGAGTATACCATTCTGCACTGTTTTACTCAAAGTACGAGTGACCATCTAGAAAAACCTATCCAGTGATAAGCCACCAATACATTCCTGATATGAGAATAACATTAATCAAATTTCAGCAGCTTTGTTACAGATAAATTGATGGAATAGCAGTAATCTTTATTAATTAGTTACTAATTATTAATAAAAATGTGACTGCTCCTAACCAGAGAGAAATGTAAAAATCCTCTGTTGTCAATATGTGACTTATATTTTCAGCATGCTCACTGGAACTTTTGATAGAAGCCCATGAAATGCATTTCTCTATAGTGGGAGCACAGCACCAGTCAAGCACATGGAGCCTTGCTTTCTTACACATTTACCGACTAACAATAATGACAGAGTCACGGGAACTTTACATCTGGCTGTGCAGTACCTGACTGGGGAATGATTCATGGGCATTCAAAGTGGGAAAATGTTCCCTTCCTCAGCAATGAGATCCTTCATCTATATCAGCATAAAGTATACAAAGAGCAAATGAAAGTGCAGCGTGATCAGAGGTAGAGATTACAGAAAGCAATTCAAACACCAAAATACTGACTGAATGCCAGGCAGAATCAACGGCACTCCCAAAATATATTTTCTCTCATGTTAGTGAGAACAAGTTAGTGTATCAGCTCAAAGCGTATTTTTAAATTAACATTTAAAATACATTAAACTAAAATACATTTCTATTCGATACAGCCAGATGCAGCTTGGTCCCCTGCTGGACCTTCTACTACCTACACTGTCTGAATCTTTAAGAATAAATTAGGTAATCTGACTATGTAATTTATAATATCACATGATTGGAATGGTTACACGTACAATCAAATGTAAAAACAGGCTCAATTGTTTGGAATGATAATCCAACAAAAATTTAACATAATCTCAAGTGACATAATTAATTGCCTATGTTTTTAGAAGCAAAAGGTTAGAAATGCATCAGATAAATGATCTCCAAGTAATTCTGGGAAAAGCCTTCAGCACCTTTTCCCATCAGCAGGGAAACACTGCTGAAGGCTTAACACAAACATAGCTCAGTTACACTGCTTTTGAATTTGCTTATAAAAGTAAAATTGGAAACTTGTGTTGATTTTTATCCTGGGATTTTAGCCTCGGAGGAGAAGCTCTGTTCCAACACTTCTGAAGTTGAGATAAATTCCCATCCATGTGTTTCTTTTGGCCAAAACCTGGCCTTTTTTTAAAGTAACAAACATCAATCCCACTATAAGTATGCTTGTAACTCTTTCAGTACATTTTTGTTCTAGGGATTCTATGATCTCTTTGACTTTATGAAATATAGCGAATATATTTAACAGATGATGAATATGTATTGTCAAAGGCAGTGGATTATCTTTATGTTAAATCTTCAATAACATAAGAGACTAGGTGAGGCAAGGATATCTACTATCAGCAAATTTGCCCTCCTTCACATCCAGACAAGGTTAGTCAGAGAGGAGCAAATGCATTAAAATAACTTGTCTCTTTCACAGTTTCTGTATATTATCTGAAAAATCCATCTCTGAGGTTGTTACAAATTTCACAAGATTTATCCCCGTACAAATACGCTAGCAATAAAAGGAACAAAACCAGCAGTTTTATTTTCCTTAAACAGAAAGCTAAAAGGCGTCCCCAGATCCATGCCAATGGAAATTTCAGCTAATTTAGCACAGATTCAAATTGAATCTGGGAACTTCCTAGCTTGTATGCAACTCACTGCATAAAGTCACTCAGCCATCGGAGGGAGCTATGTTTTTCTCTGTTAATCCTTGTCCTTGATCACTCTGGGATGGGGACGTGTGGGTTAATTAGGTAAAGCTTAGATTAGGGCTGGAAATATCTGGGATTTTATAATCCAGGCTGGAGCAGTGCAAGGATGAGAACAACTCCTTCCATATACTGCATGATGCAGAGTCACATTAAGAATCTGCTTCAGGCTGCTGTCGTATTGTACACATGTAATCAATGATTAATTTTGGACCAGCACCTAGTAAAGAAAGATCACTGGTGTTAATACAATAATCTCAGCATGGCAGCCTGTGTACTAAAACCTCTTCAGAAAGAGTGTGCTTTTAATACTTTCAAGAAAATAGCTTGCCTAGATCTAATGAGAGAGAGTTTGTACTTGAATCAGACTGAGCTTTATAGTTAGATTTAAAAATCCTTATGACAAGCCATTATTGTGACTCTCAAAGGCAAAAAACGACATTGGAACATCTGCCAATTTCAAAAATGACATTGTCTGTAAGAAGCAAGGTGAATCATAGGCAAAACTGCACAAATTCATAAATGAGGAAAAGAAAGGTGCTTTTTTTTAATCCAAGGTAGCTGATTTTAAGAAGTGTCTTACCTTTGCAGTGAGCTACATGCACATCAATAAAAAAAGTACCTGAGGTTTGTTGATCCTCAGCAATATGCAAAACATATTGAAGAAAACATAAGGATTGCATTTTTATGACTCCCTCCAGTTTGAAGATTGATTTCAGAAAATGGTCTCTGCTAACTGAGGAATAAGTAGACAATAATTTTAATGAGTTTATTAGGCAATCAAATTCCAGAAGTAAAGTGCACATGCAGTCATGTTAGCTCAGGTTTAATTAAGAGTGAAGTCAGCGTCTAGTAAAAGCAAATCTTTCCTGAATCCCAGTTTGCTCATCAATTTGTCTGCAGCAGGTGGTGAGGCAGGGGCTCATAGGACCCCAGTCAAGTGAGTTTGCTCACAATTGGTTACTTTGTTCGGTTTATAACAAGTAACATGATGCTGTTACAACAGATCACAATCTAAAAGGGGGATATTGCAGCTGTAGCACATGCAGGAAAGAAGGCCAGAAAGACTAGACCTATGTGTTTGTTGGAGAATATCTAGAAAGTCCAGGACTACATGTTTATTAGCAAATATTTAGAAAGACCAGATCTAAGTGTTAATTGGAAAATACCTAGAAAGGCCTGGCCTCCTAATGTGGAACCAATGGACTAAACAACCTTGCGTGAATTCAATTGATTCACACATCATTCCAAACTAATTGAATATGTTTAAATAAGATTTTTGACATTGTGACCCCATGAAATTCTGCATATCTGCAGGAATTAAATATCTGCACTTAATTAGTTGTCTGATTTTCATTTTAATTTACACGTAGTAATGAAAATGTACAGAACAGACTTCAGGTTCTGCACAATTTACCTTGAGCATCCTGACCAAAGTTTTTCTAATTTCTTTTAGAATGCGCAGATGATTTAGTTAAGTGTGCAGCCTCGCATTTTGGGTTGTTAAACATTGGAGGGAACACCAATGTTGTCTACATGATAAATTACAGGATCACTTAGAAGAGGGTTTGCCGACACGGGGGTCCTCAAATAGAGTTACAAGCAAAAAATTCTGGGTTGCAAGATGAGAGGCAGTGATGACCACTATGGAGCTGACCCAAGCAGAACACAACAGCCATGTTCCCAGCCTAACAGACCCTCATTCACACAGTGCTACATGAAGGGTCACAATACCTTTCAAGTCTTGAAATACAGTCAAAGTGGGATAAAGTTTGGAAAACACTGGTTTAGAATGGCTTTGGGACTTTATAATTAAGAAAGTCAATGCAAAATTTCCTTGGATTGCCACTGCAACACCATGAGTTCTCCAGATGTGCAACAAAAACTTTGGTCAAAATTACTGCAGGAAAGCCACATAAAGCTTCAGAAAATTCAGGGCTTTAATGAAATCAAGCCATTAAGATTCACAATGAGTATAATTGAGTTATACAATGAACAATGAAAATCTGGACTATAATTATGTAAGAAATTGCATGATTGATTTACTTCACTGATTATGCTTCTGGGGCGCCGTATGGATCCTTTTCCTAATGTTAAACGTTATATAGATTATTCTCAGTCATGCTACTGTATCATGAGATTTCAAAATATAGATAGCTCAAATATCATGAAAAAGAGATTATTTACTCCAGTAGCATCAGGTCATTGAAAATATGAAGGTAATTTAGGGTTTAAAAAGAAGGCATAATATTTACATGGAATTAAGCCAATGTTTTACTTCTTGTTGAGGAAATCCTTTTCTTTCTGATCCTTCTCCCCTTGAGACCAGTTTTCCCCGAAGACACCCTTCTCTTCAGGGAGGATACATTTGACTGCTCCAGCTGTTCAGGGACCTCCCCAAAATCACCACATGCTGCTGATGCCCAAAACAACTGCCCAATCTCTCCAACACAGTGCCCTCCTTTCGCTGTTGCCACCTGCTGCTGGAAGCTCCATTACACTACAGAGCAGGATTCCAAATAGAAACTTTGCAATTTTAACTGGGCTGCCTATGACTGGTTAAGGCAAGGATAAGGTAAACAGCTAATAGGAGTTTAGTATATCTTCCTTCCTTTACAAATCCTGCTCCTGCACCAAATATCAAATATCTGAAGCATTAGATGTTCTAACCTTTACATCTCCAATGCAAGAAAGGGTTGTTTCCAAATAATGACCTTTCAGTTACTACCATGCAACTTCTTCACTAAGGATTCATGATATTTATTCTTCTGCAGCTGGTGCACAACTACTGGAAGTATGCTCGAGGGGACAGGATCTCCAACCTTTGTCAATATCTGAAGCCTAAAACACGCTGCAAATACTCAACAATTCAAAAAAGGAAGATGAATTTAACATTCAAAACAGCAAAATCAGTGGTGCCTTAAAAATGACCTTCTTTTCCTCTTTACAAGGCTGATTCTGGGTGGTGTTTTTTGGTAACTCATGATTTATTTCTTAATAGATTATGGTTTTTGGAATTTCTTGACTTAGCATGTTCTGGATGCAGCATGATGGACTATATTCAAGGCTGAAACTGACAGCTTTTTTGCAGCTTTATTTTCAATATGGTGGTTTGGAACCCAATGCCCAGATAGTTTGAAGAGTGCTAGCCAACAACTCATGCAATCTTCAAGTGTAGGTAACCTAATCAAAGATGGTAAGAACCACCAGAGGGCAGGAGCAGCAAAGCTGGATGCCAAGCATGAAGAGCGTACTGGCACACAATAGAAAGTACGGCTAAAATAGCCCTTCGAGCTCGCTCAGCATTCAACATGTCATGACTGGCGCTGGGTTACAACTTCATTTTCTTTTCACAATATCCCTTGATTTCTTGAGAGACCAAAAACCTGTTGATTTCAGCCTTAAATGTAAATAATGACTGAGCACTGATGACCCTCTGGGGGAAAAGTATTCCACTGATTCGCAAACATTTGAGTGAATGAATTTCTCCTCCTCATCTTGGTCCTAAATGATCAGCCCCCTTAATTCAAAGGCTGTGCCCCAAGTTCTGGTTTGCCCAATCAGTGCAAACTAACACATTGTGTAATCATGCCATTGCTTTGACCCTCTGAGAAGCAGATTTTAATCACCTTGCCAAACAGCCAAATTAAAGATATTGCACACGATCTATACCAGACCCTCCAAAGAACCTAATAATTTCGGTTGTGCACCAGACTATTCAGGTTTGGCAATTTAAAAATTGAAAATAGCCTCCTTGCACACTCTGACCTGTCAAAAACTCTAGTCCCAATGGGAAAGTTAAAATCCCAGCCTTAGTTTCTCCGGAAATTAAGGGAAATGGGGCATGGTAGGGAAATGAAGTTCAAATAGAAGATCAACTATGATGGCAGAGCAGGCTCAAGGGGCTGGACAATAATCTTAATTATTACATTCTTGTAAATGCTCATCCCCTGTACACAGAGATAATGGGAACTGCAGATGCTGGAGAATTCCAAGATAATAAAATGTGAGGCTGGATGAACACAGCAGGCCAAGCAGCATCTCAGGAGCACAAAAGCTGACGTTTCAGGCCTAGACCCTTCATCAGAGAGCTCTGATGAAGGGTCTAGGCCCAAAACGTCAGCCCCTGTACACAGTACCAGTCAGCACAGACACAATCAAGACAATTATTCTTGGTCAAAGTGCTGGTACATCTCACTAGCTATGATAAAACACATTATGGTACCTTTGCACTGTACAACCTGACCATGCTCAAATATTCAATGTAGGCTGACAGATGGTTAGGATAGGGCACTGAAGCTTTAGTTCTATTTATGATATTTTTATAATGATCTTATTTTAATGACTATTTTATGATCAATTGTATCTAAAAGTTAATTTAGAATTTTGATGTGCAGAGTCTTTTTGCAATTTATTGTCATTACGCAGAAAATCAGCTCATAAATCTCAAAACTGCTCTAATTTTTCCTTTCAGGTTTGTGGGCCTTATTTGTAATTAGTGCTTTATTACTCTATGTTTTAATTTGAATCTTAATTTATTTTAGCAGCAGTATAAATTGCAATAAAGCAATCTAGCTCCGAATAAAGAGTTTTAAGATTTATGCTTCTGTAACATTTGGGTTCATAAGCGAGATTACGACTGTCCTGTGTCCTGTGGTTAATCACGGTGCATTGTAAGTTTAAGACAATCTCATCTTACTCGTCAACAGCATGATTATAAGTGTTCATAACTGGTCAGGCTATCATAGTACATGAGTTTGACATTTTTGTTTCCCATGTCTCACTCTATCCCATCTCCTGACATGTTCATTCTTCTGGTTTTTCTGTATTGCTCACTTGGAAAGCCATCCAGCTGGAGATTACCATGATTTGGTATTTTGTATCCAAACTTCTCCATCTGCCTCTCACTTCATTAAAACCTCTCTCTTTGGCCTAGAAATTGGTCATTCCTTTTAATACCCCCTTTTCGTGTTGGTGCCCATTTGTTTCTGATTAAGGAAAAAAGTGTGACTTTTTTATTGTTAAAGATACCGTGTAGATTTAACTGATCATTATTGCTGTCTTCTGAAGGTGCTCCCCTCCATTTTAGGTGCAGAAGATTTGTTGTTGAGTTACATAGGAATACAGATCATCTGCTGTGCAGGAGGCAGCCATTTGGCCAATGATGCCAAGCTGGTTGAAAATCTATTATTCATGTTAATACCACTTTTTAGCATTTGGCTTGACATCCTGTCAGTTTCAGCACTGCAGGTCTCATATACAGGACATTTTACTAAAAGAAGTACGATGAAGAATTGTGTCTTTGGCACCCTTTCAGACAGTGGGTTCCAGGCTTCAGCACCCTCTGGGTGGGAAAAAAAAAATTTCATCTCCCTTTTCCCAGCCCCCTAGTCTTTTGGCCAATTAATAAATCATACACTCTCATTATTGAGTTCTCTGATAAGGGAAGTGAGTCCTTCCTATTCATGCCATATTCCTCTCCCTTCTATCCCAGTTCAGAGGCCAATTAAAGCACCAACAACTACTACAAAGGGAAATTAACTAATTCAACTCAGGCGAGAGACAAAATAAATGCATCACCCTAATTTTACGGAATGCCAAGCTTTAAAGCATTCCATTTTCTATTTCACAGAAAATAAAAATGCTTGTCCTTGTCATAATGTATTCAATTCTAATCCTCTCACATTTTCTTTCTGCTTCCATTTTAGGAAATTTTACAATCAAAGCTTGGAATCACAATTTGATTTGTCTTCTGGGTTTACTCATTTCAACCCGAGTGGTATCGTTCAGTGCAAACTCTCATCCTGCCTGTACTCTCCTTCTCATTTAAAAGGCCCTCCAAAGGCAACAACAGGGCCATTTGCTCCACTTTCACTTGAGGCATTATACTCGCTGCTTTAATAACAGTGTGTCAATTTTTCTGTTCTGTGCTTGAGTGTCAGTGCAGAAATTTCCTGTTCGGTGAGAAGCTCGTTTGTAAAAACAGTGTTTGGTTAAAACATCAACAAAGATGTCCTGTTGCACCAACCACACCCCCCACACCCAGCATTTAATTATTCTTTTTGTTGTGGTAAATTGTAAAAATATTACACCAGCTGATTTATACAGACGACACTTCTACCCTGTACATAATCTGGGGTGAAGACTGTACAATATCAGATCTGGACAAAAGTTTAAAAAAATCACATAATAGGAGCAGCTAACTGCACATTTCATTTAAGCTAAACCCTCTGTCAATAGAAACAGGGTTAGAATTTTCAGTTTTCAACAATTAGCAATTTTCAACTATTTGTGAGAGTATTGCAAAACTGACAGAGTGTATATGACAGATGTCAGGTGGATAATACAATTGAGCAGTGGACTGAACAGAGGGGAAGTGAGAAAACAGCTTGTGGAAGGGTCAGTATGAAAAGCAAACGATAACTGACATAAAGGGGAAATCAAAAAAATATGCTACAGCCACATAGTATTAAAAGGGTGTTAAAAGAAGTGGGACGAAGTAGGGGTTTACACATGGAGGCAGTGAGCTTTGCATCTGTATCTACCAAGGAAGCTGAGACTGCCAATTCATAGTGGTTACGGTGAACGAGGAGGTAGCTAAGATGTTGGATATAAAGATATTGAAGGGGTTATTGGATAGACTTGAAGTGTTTCAAGTTGATACAACCCCTCAACCAGTGGAGATTTATCCATGGAGATTTATCCATGGAGATTTGGAGAGGGCACTGGTTGCAATTTTCATTCCTCTTTTGATACAGGATTAGGGTCAGATGACCAGAAAATTGCAGATGTCACATCTTTATTCATTAAAAAGGTATAAAGATAAACCCAGTAACTACAGTCCAGTTTATTGTAGCCCCATGGTGAGAAAGCTTTCAGAAACAATAATCCAGGACAAAATTAACACGGTCAGCACCAACAATGGCTGTATCCAGCAGCATAAATGACACCAAATCCATCACAATCTGTTTAAAGTATTTTCACAATTGCTTCCAATTAAGTGCTATCATGAGCACTGCAGTCAGCTTTCTCTCATTGTGATAAACCACTCTGCATGGACTGCTCCTTACTTAAAACATTCTTGTCAAACCTTTTGCCACTGGAAAGTCAGAACAGGTCGGATATGTAAATATCATTTCATCAAAAGATGTCACGTACAACAGGTATGGTGACGTGTTTCAACACTTTTTATATAGTAATAGAGTTTAGGTGCTTAGAAAACTGACAAGAAATCCCTCCTTGCTTTAAACTACATCAATTTGTAGCTGAATGCAAAGGAAATGGCAACAACAAATCTCTCACCATCACTCAAATAAATAGGTGGTTGTACCACCATCCACAGGGCAAATGCAAATGGATTAATTAACTAAAAACAAATCTTAGCAACAAAGAGACGGTTGGACCTTGTGACTTTGTTGCATTTAATGCAGGGCTTACCAAAGTGCAGTCAAGACCATGACCAGGGTCTCAAGTTGAAATCTGGGGGTTGAAAGTTCTTATGAAAAAAATGGCTGATCATTCACCCCACACCCCTCACTCTCATAAAGGGTTCCCATTACCACCACCCTCTCCCATCACCCATCACTGCCACCATCATTCACATGGACTTGCAACAATTTTCAAATCGTAAAATTGGGTCACAGTGGGAAAAGGTTTGGGTAACACCGATCAAATGTTTGAGCTCACATAGTTCTTTCATATAGAGTCATAGAGTTATATAGAACAGAAACAGATCATTTGGGCCAACTTGTCCACGCCGAACAGATATCTTAAATTGATCTAGAACCATTTCCCAGCATTTGGCCTACATTCCTCCAAAACCTTCCATTCACATACCCATCCAGATGCCTTGTAAATGTTGTAATTGTACCAACCTCCACTACTTAATTCTCCTGTTGCTCATTCCATACACACATCACTATGTGTGAAAAAGATGCCCCTCTTTTAAAGCTTTTTCCTTTCACCTTAAACCCATGCCCACTAGATTTTGGCCTCACTATCCTTGTTGTATTGCTCATGTCAGGGTTTATAACAAGAAACTGCTGCTGAAATGGAAGACATGAAGATGCCCAAGAACATCAGTAGAAGAGGGATGCTAAATCAGTAAGAGGATTATCAAGTTTTATACACTGTACAGATGCACTCTATGTGCATTAGTTGATATTTGACAAATCCCTTCAATCTTCCTACTTCTCCGACCATTTAGCTGACTTTCTTATTTACAAGAAATAGACAATTCCAAATTCCTGAAGGCAAATGCTGCATAATGGAAGTATTGTCCATTTATCTAATGGCTCAGAAAGTAAAATTTGATCCTGCCAATGTAGAGTGTATCATTACAGTTCCAATCTGGCATTCACCAGCAAGAATTTGCTATTCATACTGACCTTGAGGCAATTCCAACATTACGACATGTAAATCGCTTAAAACACTGCTGCCAGATAAATGCCATTCAGTTTGCCCAGGAATGCCAGAATAGTTTTGTTCTCGTGTTCCCAGCCAATTTCATAACTCCATTATGAGCCTTGGAACCTGGCCAGAGCAAGAGTACTGATATCAGAATCCCACATGCCGCAAAATCTCAGCACTTACAGGGATCATTGTTGAGTTCTGTAGGATTACTATGGGATCAAAGTTGTTCATTTCCTTCAAAACGTTAACATGTCTATTTATAGTACCAAAAAAAGTAATAAATCTATGACTAAAAAACACAATAGGAATAATTTCCATCGCCTAGCATTGCCCAAAGGTAACTTAAAGGAGACATTGCATAATTCGACTTGGGATTTAATACTACTGCAGTCATCAAGAGCAGAGGTCTTAACAGTACCAGCTCCTCTAAAAGGTCAGGCTTTGTTACAATCTCAAGTTAGAGACAAGTGGATTTTTTTTTAAGCAGGTGGAAATTTATACAGCATCTTGGCATGGAAAACATCTCAAAACGTTTCACAAGTAATGGATTCAGAAAATCAATGTCAACCTAAAAGAGGGAATATCAAGGGGATTGCAAGTATGGTCAAACTGCTACTTTTTAGGGAGATTCTGAAAAGTAGAAGAGGGAGATTGACAGACAAATTAGGAAGGCAATTCCAGAGCAAGAACTGGGATTGGTGAGCAATCATACAGCAAAGACAGAAAGTCATGCACAAACAAAGAATTCAGAGGGGGTTACAAGGCTAGTGGTGGTTAAAAAAAATTAGGGAGGAAAAGAGCACAAAGAGTTTTGAAAATGAGCATGATCATTTTTGGCAAGGGGTTAAAGCAGGTCAACAAGGAGAGAGTTTGGGTGAAGGACAGGAATGTGCAGAGCGATTTGGATCAGACGAAGTTCATGGAACACTGAGGATTAGCGGCCAGGGAACATTGACAATAGTTATGGAGCAATTTCAGAAGCATGGCCATGGTTTTTAGCAACAGCTAGGCCAAAGTAGGGATACAGGCAGGTCCAGGGTGGACATAGCTGTCTTCAGTGATGAATACAATACAGAATCAAACACCCAAACAGATGAGTAAACAAAGCACAAGTTAGAAGCTGTGGGTTGTATGTGTTCATGTTTATTTTAAAGATGTCACCTTGTGAATGAGCTTGCAATACTGTGAAAGACGCTGAGCAGCGCCCCAGAAACAATAATCTGCAGTCTACCTTAGAATATGCTGATGACAAACAATGTTTTGAAGATCAGGAGAAACAGGTGAGAGTATCAGAAATGATGGTGCAGGGGGAGGAGGAAGTGGTGCTAGTTTGACTGTATCACTTTATTTCTAGTAATACAAGGCAGACCCACAGTCAAGGTGTACGAGATTCCCGTTCTGCAGCTGTAAACAATTGTTGCTTTGAGACATGCAAGCTAATGACTTCAGTTGGTCTCAAAGGGTGTTAGTGATTCTTTCCTCTCATTGAGGCATACTGGGAAAAATAAAGGAGGGGTTGCTGCAGTGGGGGACAGATTGCAGAGTATTAAACACAACTACCATTAATTGCCCGAATCTCCTTGAAGTGATAATCACTTTTGGATTGTTCACTGCTTTCCTACTTCAATGGAGTTTAACCAGCACAGAGCTATTATGCTAACCTCTTCAGAAATGCAAAGATGTCACCTTGTTTCACTGGAATTATTCTTTATAGCTTTGAAGTGTCAGGAAGCCATGCCATGCACTCTCTTCCAATTTACAGCTCTAGCTGCTGTCTTCTGATCTGCCTTCAGTCACTAACACACACTGACAAACTCTGATAAATTTAATCCATCTTTCAGTACAGCTGTGAATGAGTGTGGGTGAAGCAAATGGGTACGGGGGAAGGGTGGGTAAGGTAAGTGGGTAGGGTGACAGTCATGTGGGTAGGTAGGAGAAGTATGGTTTGGGATTTTAGGTCAGAGCATTGAGGCTTGGGTTGGTGGGGGGGTGCAGGGTTAGTGAGAGAATAATCAGGAGGTGGGCCAAGCAGGGTCAAGTTCACGGCACGCGGTTGGGTAATGGGATTTAATCACATCAGGTCAGGCAGTTGATCATTGTGGGGGGGGGGGCGGGGGGGGGGGCACGAGTTGGGAGTTGTGGGTGTTGTCTGTTGTATAGCTACCCAAGAATTAGAAGGTTTTAGTTTGTTTAACAGTTCTTGGACAAATATCCACAGAAGCAAGTCGGAATTGTACAGGGCCTCTGATTCTAACTTGGAGTTGGAGACATTTTTGGAAGGTCCTGGCAGGGGTGGTGCTGTGTCTGCTCAGCAGAAGTCCAAAACATCCCATGAATTCCCATGAATCTGCACACTGGGACTTCCATGGGGTCGCAACACGCATTTTGGATCACAGGCCAACTGAAAGATCTGGGCCAAGGTAAAATACTTAAAGGCTTTTTTAGAACAAGTACTGTAACAAAACCAATTTTCATTTATTTGAAATCTAAAATAAAAACCTTCCCTTGATGATATCGCTTGGAGCCATACAGTATTGTCACATTTTTAGTAAACGAGGTTTTCCCATCCTGCGAGGTGTTAGTAAAGAAAATGGCTATTTAAAATCCCCCTGATACTGATCTGTATTTAAATTGTACAGTTACACCCTTTTCAGATCTATAAGGTAAGAAGGAAGCAAGTTTAGATCAGTCATATTTAGGGACAGAAATGATGCAAAGGATTAAGCAACTATCCTTAAAATTGCACCCATTTGACAGCCACAATTTGGAAGGTTTAAAAGGTCACTAAGTGAACTGTATTGAAGTGATAAATAAAGATTTAATCAAGCATTGCACTCAAATGATACCTCAATAGAGGCGTTGCCTTAAAAGTCATTCCCATAATATAATGAGCAGGAAGTAACATTATAAAGCTCTAAATAATCTTTTCACAATCATTTGACTGTAGATTTTCAGCTAAAACGTAGGCTCTGCAGCAACATATGACACATCTTCAAGAGGAAGTGAATGCAGATGATCTTGTGAAAATTGACTCTATTATTGACAAGTTCTTTCCAGGTAAACTGTCAAATTGAATTTGGGGTGGCGGGTGTGCGGGGGAAGATGTGGGAGGTTCTCTGTGGAATTGAAGTTCAAATCTCATTGGTAAGTTTTTGCATTTGGCTCAAAGCAACATGAATTGATTCAAAAGGAAAGATTCACAAATTGGCAGACTCGCTGTCTCCCACAGATCTGAATATTGCAAAGTGCCTTTCGCTATTTGAATTATTTTGAAGACGACTTCAGAGAACATATGCTTAGTGATAGAGTAACATCACCACGTTCAACCAATTTAGTAATACAGCAAAATAGCTTATGTAACAAATTAAACTCATGACCATCGCGTGAATAATAAAAATCTCAAGACAAGTATTGTGAGTGAACAGTTTGACTCATACAAGCCTGCAGCACACATTTTCCAGAAACTCCTGAGGTTATACAAGGCCAAATAATCATTCTGTTTATTTCTTTCCAAATTGTGTCTCCAGGATTCCCAAGAAAGACAGAAAAAGATCTATGTGAAACACATCTCATTATTACCCAGTCCATCATGATGCAATTACTTTCAGATTCATGAACTTTTCTTAATTTTCTTAATGTAAGGGGAGTTTTTTAAAATTAAAAGCCACTGAAGTATATTAAGTTTACCCAAAAGCTCAAAATATCTTTGTGAAACTATGCAAAATCAGAAGTGGCTTGTATACTCACTTTATAGTGGAGGTGGTGTGAACTCTGCCAGTTTCTACCAGATAATCTTCAGATGGTTACGGTTTTTCAGACATGGGAGTAAAGAAGAGATTTTGAACATAAAACCCTGACAGTAATTATCCTTGCATGTGGTAAGGAGGGGCAGAAATATAGGGTCAGTATCATTGTGAAATATTACTATGGCTTTCTACATCTGGATAGATATTGTGCAAGATTATGTGACAATAAAGAGCGCTGTATGCCGAGTCTGTTGCATTGTGCATTCTGTTGAAAGGCACTGGAGAAAAATGCATGTTGTACAAATCATTGCTTTCGAATCCAAAACAACTGTTCGATACTTAATAGCAAAAAGGAGGCTGTAGCAGCTGTAATCTAGGTATCACATTCAAAGTTCAAAAGGATTGCAAAAGCCGAAGAAGGAAACAACAGTTATCCAAAGACAATGACAGAGCCTGGAAACCATGTTTCAGACAGTCATGGAAACTCAAACACAGCAACCCTTTTGTAGAGATGACAGCCCTGCACACATTGGCTTGAATAAAAAAAACACTGGAACCCATCAGCATTGCTCTATATTTCAGCTCGTGCTGCTGCCTTTAATTAACCATTTTTCTAATCTATTGTCTGCACATCGGTCAGCAAGTAACAAGGACTTATGATGCCAACACACAAACACATCAAGAATGCAACAAAATTCACTAAGGAGCAACCCATTACAGAGCAAACAAAAGTGACCTTCAAGTGGTATCACATCACATTGTGGTTGCTGTGAAGCATTAAATACTTGTCCAAAACAAAGAATACACTGGGCTGGGGAAGGGTTTTAAATGTCCTCAAAATTTTGTACTAAATGTATGTATTGGACAAATGGTTATGCATGTCTTAACAAGACAAAGGGATTTGCTGGATTAGCCAGATCAGATTGAAACCCTGGAAATACTCCTTGAGCTGGTCAGTTCCATAATCATTGCAATTATGTTTGTGTCCAATGACAGCTTGCTGCATTTACCCATTTAAATTTACAAGTTACACTAAATGTCAAGAAGTCAAAAACCTTTAAAATTATTTTTTCACGGTTACAAGTAGATGTCCGCTTGGCAATCAGAATCCCTGAAGAAAAACTCAGTTAGGGGTATTCTACACAGTATTTTGAGAAAGGTAACGCAGTTCACTTCATACTGAGCTTTGCATTCAGCACTTTATTGGGTTAAAAATCAAAACCTCTAATTGCAATTTTTTTCACTGATCCCAAGAGCATGTAATACAACTCAAATGCATATGGCTGAAATATCACAAACCAATTTTTTAAAGGATTAGTTTTTTTTAGTAATGGAATGGATAAAGTTAACAATCTATAAATATAAAATTAGCCAGGGGGGTGTCCAGCTGTACGTATGATTTGGCTTGCTGTTTAAATCCCCAGTTACACCTCACTTCATAAGGCAGAAAGTGTAAGTTCACATCAATTCAGTGATTTCGAATTGACTTCCATCAGCAAGCTCTTCAACAGGGTGTCCTGCTTGGGATTTCTGTGAGGTTGCACAGATACAGATGACAGAAGATGCTGTCCCTTTGTCAGTGAACTGAATATGTTCGGATGTGAATGTGTTATATGTCACTGAAATATATAGATAAGTAAAATGGGGAACTTGGAATGACAACATACAATGATGCACGGTAAATTCAAGAGTAGCTTTCTCTTCAACAGATTGCTTCAGACAAAGCTGATCAGCTGAAGGTTGTTATGAATACTCAACAACTTTTTATTCCCCTAAATTAGCAGTGAAAGGCTAGGCCTGCTTTGAAGGATTGTATGGCTAAACATGAGAAATCATTTACAGGTGCAAAGTAATTAAGGCAGCAACAACTGTCGATGTTGACTCAGCATTCAAAGACTTTCAGAACAAAGACAAAATAATAACAACAATCCTGAGCTCGACACTTGATGCTTCAACATCACCCACAACTCAGCACGAGCTGATGGACTGTAAATGCTCCTGGGAATGCAATTCGAAGAGTACATCCACGTGACCAACACAGCTCAACTGACTGTTTTTGTGCACATTGTTTTTTAGGACATAACAACTAAAGAGGATCTTCACTCCCTTTTGCTCTTAAAGAGAGAACAAGGGGTGAAGATATTCTACAATTAATTCAAAAAGATACGTGCTTGAGAAAAAAACATTCCAATCAAGAAATTGGTTTCCGTCACAACTGATGTTGTACCTGCCATGCTAGGTACAAACGTAGACTTTGTTGCATTTGCAACAATGATCTGGATTTCCACTCTTTTGTCAGTTACCATTGTATAATCCAACAGCAAGCATTCGTGAGTAAAGTTGTGAACTTTTCTCAACTCAAATGACTTGTCACTTTTCTTAAATCAAGGAATGAGTGAGCTGTTAGACAATGCGCAGTTGCTCAACCTTTAGATTCCTTCCGACATAGCATCAAAATTGAATGAGCTGAACAATAAACTCTAGGGAAAGGACGGAGACTTTGCACATATTATCAATGTAGCGAATGCATTCATATTAAAGCTGGGTCTGTGATCCTCCCCATTACAAAATAAAACATTTCAACACTTCTCAAGTCTGGAAAAAAACTCAGAAAAATAACAAAGGAAAATGCTTCAACCCAGAAATTTCTGTGCACACTTGAGGAAGTTAGAAGAGGAATCAAACAGATAATTTCAGGAATTAGATATGATGGAAAATACTGTCATGTCTGTCTCAAATCCATTCCTTTAAATTGACATTGATGAGTTGGCTGCTAATTTCTACAAGTGTTTGATTTACAAAGAGTTGGAGTCATACAGAAATAATCACTATGCAAAATTATATAGTGAACTGAAAGTCAGTTCAAGGTGCAGTGATTTTTGGGGACTTGTAAACAGAAAAGTATCCACTCCTATTAGCTTGTACTTTTAAAGCAAAAGCTTACTTCCACAAAGCTCTACAAGATAGCGTTCTCCCAAATGGAGATAACCAAGTCCAAGTATTACATCTTCCTCACAGCACTAAGAACAAACTAGGGTAGATCCTGAGTTATACATAAATTGAAAAAAAGTCATCTTATGCTGAAAAAGGTTGGAGACCACTGCTTTAAATCGACACTCTCAGTTAATACAGCAGCTGTTCACTTGGATAGCTAGCAGTTAGTTCTATAATCCCAGCAGCAGGTGACAGCAATAGTACTTCACCCCTAAAATCTCAAACAGGTCACAGGCAGCAGTAAGCCATTCGCTGGATTTCATGAACCTGCCAGTAGGCAAAGGTGAATTCCAGCCCATGTAAACCCCAGGAAGTGCACTTTATCCTAGAAGGATGCAGAGGCACATGCATTTCACAACTGTAAATGATTTATGGTACGAAAAATGTTGTAAAACATGAGTACTCTGATGTTTCAACAAACCAATTAACAACTGTAATGCCTCTTTCCCCTTTTGCCTGTTGCACACAATCCAAAAATTTCAAAAGTCCGTAGGCTACCAAGGAATTCCGATTAACGGTTTTACAGCACTCAAAGTAACCAGCACAGCCCGGAAAGGCTACAATGAGAAAGAACAACACTGTATGTAGTTCTTACATTTATAGCCATAGTTCAGGACTATTATACAGCACTAAATGGACCAGTAACCTTCGCCCAGCTTGTGGAATTTATAGAACTGGTGCTTTGCAAAATAAAAGCAACACAAGTGGAAGGAGACACAAGAATAGATGATGCCCGTGGCAAGGTCTTAGACATAGCTTTACTAGTAAATATATTGGGAATCAAGATTTTCATACTTGGTGCTTGCTGAATGAGACCTTGAATTCACTCAATATTACTACTCAAAGTAGACAGTATTGTCACAGCAGTTGAAGCTTTCAAACTTCATTGTTATCAGTTTCAAACACCTGTCACAAATGCTGAATTTTATGAAATTTCATTCTGCAATCTAATAATTGTATCATAATATTGTACTATATGGTGTGAGGTATGAAGCAAGAATGCTTTTAGTTACATTAAAGTTCCCTGAAAGGTTCCAGTTTTCATCAGATTACAGAATTAGCATCATTATTAGTCATATATATCCCACTTCCTACAGACCAAGGGGGTGGCCATGGGCACCCGCATGGGTCCCAGCTATGCCTGCCTCTTTGTAGGTTACGTGGAACAGTCCCTCTTCCGCACCTACACAGGCCCCAAACCCCACCTCTTCCTCCGGTACATTGATGACTGTATCGGCGCCGCCTCTTGCTCCCCAGAGGAGCTCAAACAGTTCATCCACTTCACCAACACCTTCCACCCCAACCTTCAGTTCACCTGGGCCATCTCCAGCACATCCCTCACCTTCTTGGACCTCTCAGTCTCCATCTCAGGCAACCAGCTTGTAACTGATGTCCATTTCAAGCCCACCGACTCCCACAGCTACCTAGAATACGCCTCCTCCCACCCACCCTCCTGCAAAAATTCCATCCCCTATTCCCAATTCCTCCGCCTCCGCCGCATCTACTTCCACGATAAGACATTCCACTCCCGCACATCCCAGATGTCCAAGTTCTTCAAGGACCGCAACTTTCCCCCCACATTGATCGAGAACGCCCTTGACCGCGTCTCCCGTATTTCCCGCAACACATCCCTCACACCCCGCCCCCGCCACAACCGCCCAAAGAGGATCCCCCTCGTTCTCACACACCACCCCACCAACCTCCGGATACAACGCATCATCCTCCGACACTTGCGCCATTTACAATCCGACCCCACCACCTAAGACATTTTTCCATCCCCACTCCTGTCTGCTTTCCGGAGAGACCACTCTCTCCGTGACTCCCTTGTTCACTCCACACTGCCCTCCAACCCCACCACACCCGCACCTTCCCCTGCAACCGCAGGAAATGCTACACTTGCCCCCACACCTCCTCCCTCACCCCTATCCCAGGCCCCAAAATGACATTCCACATTAAGCAGAGGTTCACCTGCACATCTGCCAATGTGGCTTCCTCTACATTGGGGAAACCAAGCGGAGGCTTGGGGACCGCTTTGCAGAACACCTCCGCTCGGTTTGCAATAAACAACTGCACCTCCCAGTCGCAAACCATTTCCACTCCCCCTCCCATTCTTTAGATGACATGTCCATCATGGGCCTCCTGCAGTGCCACAATGATGCCACCTGAAAGTTGAAGGAACAGCAACTCATATTCCGCTTGGGAACCCTGCAGCCTAACGGTATCAATGTGGACTTCACCAGTTTCAAAATCTCCCCTTCCCCAACTGCATCCCTAAACCAGCCCAGTTCGTCCCCTCCCCCCACTGCACCACACAACCAGCCCAGCTCTTCCACTCCACCCACTGCATCCCAAAACCAGTCCAACCTGTCTCTGCCTCCCTAACCTGTTCTTCCTCTCACCCATCCCTTCCTCCCACCCCAAACCGCGCCCCCATCTCCTACCTACTAACCTCATCCCACCTCCTTGACCTGTCCGTCTTCCCTGGACTGACCTATCCCCTCCCTACCTCCCCACCTATACTCTCTCCACCTATCTTCTTTTCTCTCCATCTTCGGTCCGCCCCCCCCCCCTCCCTATTTATTCCAGAACCCTCACCCCATCCCCCTCTCTGATGAAGGGTCTAGGCCCGAAACGTCAGCTTTTGTGCTCCTGAGATACTGCTTGGCCTGCTGTGTTCATCCAGCCTCACATTTTATGATCTTGGATTCTCCAGCATCTGCAGTTCCCATTATCTTTTAGTCAAATATACATGTTTTAGTGTTATCATTCTGCATTTGCTGCCCTTGTAAATAGCATTGGCACTTAAATTATTAATGGCTTTATAAATACTGGAGTTAACAGTAGTTCATAGTCAAAGCCTTTCAATGTGCATTTCTAATGTTTCCATCATTATCATAACCAGACGATAATTATTCAGAAACTACAGAAAGGTCAGCAAACAATTGATTACATGACAATGCTGCCCATTTCTGTTTACTGAGATAACAGAGTAACGTGTCTCCTATCGAGTTCCACAGGAATCTTCAAATGCCTCAGACCAAAGGTATTGATTAAAACCTTTTTAGCATGTGTGAAAACTAACCTTGACCCAATGAAACACATCTGTTGTGAATGCAAGCCATATACAAAGAGCTAACTAACTGTACACTCTCTGCACAAACATAACCATCATTTTGTATACAGATAAGGAAAAAAGTACAAGTGCATTTTACTGAAAAACGTACCACTATTGCTGAATTTCCAACCACTGTATTAATTTGACACCTTTACTAAATGTATTCGCTATGAAGAAAACATATTTTTGTTCAGCAAGACTTTTGACACATCAGAAAATATCTTTGTTCATAGTATACTCTAATCTAAAAAGCATTTGATGATGCAGTGATTACACTTAAACAGCAGTGGAAAAATGTCTTGGATAGCTTCAACAATGGCCTTAAAAATAGATGCACCTCTTTAAAAGAATACTGCAAACCAACCTAACTTGAACTGAATGAGGGGGAAAATTAAAACTATGAATATCTCTGAACCGTTCAACCACCCTCCGCCAACCATTGCCAAATTAGCTATGCCAATAAGAGGAGAGGCAAAATTGGAGAATACAAGCTGTGCTGAAAAGCAGACAGGTCTACATGAAAATCATTGCATGAGTGACAAGTTATGGAAAAGGATGAATTATTTCTGTATTTTCTAAACAACCATTAATAGTCCAATAATTTAGCAAGCCACGCCCAATGGAAAATACCCTTATGACTGTAGACCAGTAAATACAATGACATACAATGATGGAAACTTTATGACATTAAAGGACTTTACATTTCGGTTTGCTATTGCAGATTTTCCAATTCCAAGGTGGTTTTCTGAAGCTGAAGATTCAGAGGAGCCTCAAAAGGTGGAAAGTGCAGTCAAACCTGGAGCACAGGAACTGCTTTGGGTCTCTGAAGCTTCATTTTCATACAAATCTGGTGTAAAATATCTCAGATAATGAGTAATAAAATATTAATGATAAACTAAAAAGGTAGGAAATTATTCAAAAATGACAGAATTTTATGAGTTGCTATTGCAATATTAAATATCTGAACTTGAATGCTCCTTGAATACAAAATACATGGGAATTAACTTGAATCATTTTTAAGTATGAGTTCTAAAAGAATTTTGTCCCTAGGTGGGTCCATAAAGTGTTTTTCTTGGAAATGGTCATGAAAGTATTATATAAACTCAGCTTCAAGACTATCTGTTTCAATTTGATGGATCCAATTCATAAGAAATGTTGCTCACAATTATCACCTTGGTTACAAGCTCCAATTTCTTCTTCAGTTTTCCTTCCGCTGGTATAGCCACTTTTCAGGGAGTTTATAATCTACTCACATCACTGTTTCATGGAAAGAGCAAGAACTGCCGATGCTGGAGTCTGAGATAACACAGTGTGGAGCTGGAGGAACAGAGCAGGCCAGGCAACATCAGAGGAGCAGGAAAGCTGACATTCTGGGTAGGGACTCTTCTTCAGAAATGGGGAAGGGGGCTCTGATGGCACTTGCTACTCCCCATTTCCATCTGTACTGATTTTACTTCATGATCTTCTGAACAAGGAGTCTGGCTCTTTACTGTTCTGGTGTCAATCTTTACTAACAGAGCTAAACCTTCTCATATTCCATTTATGGATTTTTGTAATGTTGGACAAATTAGAATTGTTTTCCCCCCCAACTGTGGTCATGTGACATATGCAACATGGTTAGATCTAAACTGTTTATCCCTGTTATTTATTCTTCCACTAATTCAGCTGTCTTATTACAGATGTTTTTTATCTTCAAGTAAAAAGTATTTAATATTATTTTACTATTATTATTTCCATGGACCTTATTTGCTGATTGACTTATATTGTTAACTTTCTGCCATTTCCTATCACATAGCGCTCGAGTTTATGCATGTTGCACTCTCAAAATTTTCTCTTTGGCCTTCTGAAATTGCCTGTACGTGAGCTCTTCACCCAACACTAACTTAAAAGCCCTGTCCAAGCAGAAAGTTCAAATTGGAAAAGCAGAAATATGTAGGATTCCTTTATCCTAAGCACATTGCATAACCACCAACATGACTGACTATATTGTTTTGCAACTTTGCATAAAAAGTTTAACACGACTTACATATTTAAAAAAAAACTGTATCAGAGATAATGGGAACTGCAGATGCTGGAGATTCCAAGATAATAAAATGTGAGGCTGGATGAACACAGCAGGCCAAGCAGCATCTCAGGAGCACAAAAGCTGACGTTTCGGGCCTAGACCCTTCATCAGAGAGGGGGATGGGGGGAGGGAACTGGAATAAATAGGGAGAGAGGGGGAGGCGGACCGAAGATGGAGAGTAAAGAAGATAGGTGGAGAAGGTGTGGGTGGGGAGGTAGGGAGGGGATAGGTCAGTCCAGGGAAGACGGACAGGTCAAGGAGGTGGGATGAGGTTAGTAGGTAGCTGGGGGTGCGGCTTGGGGTGGGAGGAAGGGATGGGTGAGAGGAAGAACCGGTTAACCCCACCACACCCGGCACCTTCCCCTGCAACCGCAGGAAATGCTACACTTGTCCCCACACCTCCTCCCTCACCCCCATCCCAGGCCCCAAGATGACATTCCACATTAAGCAGAGGTTCACCTGCACATCTGCCAATGTGGTATACTGCATCCACTGTACCCGGTGCGGCTTCCTCTACATTGGGGAAACCAAGCGGAGGCTTGGGGACCGCTTTGCAGAACACCTCCGCTCAGTTCGCAACAAACAACTGCACCTCCCAGTCGCAAACCATTTCCACTCCCCCTCCCATTCTCTTGATGACATGTCCATCATGGGCCTCCTGCACTGCCACAATGATGCCACCCGAAGGTTGCAGGAACAGCAACTCATATTCCGCCTGGGAACCCTGCAGCCATATGGTATCAATGTGGACTTCACCAGTTTCAAAATCTCCCCTTCCCCCACTGCATCCCTAAACCAGCCCAGTTCATCTCCTCCCCCCACTGCACCACACAACCAGCCCAGCTCTTCCCCCCCACCCACTGCATCCCAAAACCAGTCCAACCTGTCTCTGCCTCCCTAACCGGTTCTTCCTCTCACCCATCCCTTCCTCCCACCCCAAGCCGCACCCCCAGCTACCTACTAACCTCATCCCACCTCCTTGACCTGTCCGTCTTCCCTGGACTGACCTATCCCCTCCCTACCTCCCCACCCACACCTTCTCCACCTATCTTCTTTACTCTCCATCTTCGGTCCGCCTCCCCCTCTCTCCCTATTTATTCCAGTTCCCTCCCCCCATCCCCCTCTCTGATGAAGGGTCTAGGCCCGAAACGTCAGCTTTTGTGCTCCTGAGATGCTGCTTGGCCTGCTGTGTTCATCCAGCCTCACATTTTATTATCTTAAAAAAAAACTGTAAATGGTTTTGCAACAGACCACAGATGGCATCTGGGATCCATTATAAACTGCCTGGGCCATTGATGATTTAGCCATTGGCTCAGTCAATCCACTTGCTACTAAATTATTACCAAAGGTCTAGAGATCATGGACTTTTTTGTTTTATGCTTGATTTTGATGGTTTCAGCTTGGTTTCCAAAGCTCAATCCAATCCAAGGAACATAGATTCAGCATCCACCCAGCTGAATTTCACTGAAGTCACAACACTGTGTTCAATACTTAGATTATTGTAATAAGCTTAGAAGGAGCAAAATTAATACTGAAGAAAGGAAAACAACTACAATTTTGACTGAACACAGAGTGAAGAACATGATTTCAAATGTACAGCAAGTGTAGTGTTTGAGGCAAAGGTATTATGTTTAGATAATACAAGGGTGAAGACATTACGCATTCCTTTCATGACATGGAAACCCAACTCAAAAATAAAGGAAACAGCGCAGTTTATTTCACACCTTTAGATTTGTTTGCTACCCAAGTGCCTAAAATAAACACTGATCCCCATAGGTTTTAAAATTCAAACGGTCTTTTACTTTCCTATTAAAAGTTGACATAATTGTCTCTTGGTAACTCAATGTCATCTTGGGAAGAAGTCAAGTGATCACAATCAAACTGTATATGTTTAATGTACGATAGAATTTGGTGCACAAATCATATTCAATAGCCTGGATTTTGCAGTCAACGGCAAACTAACTACACTTGCTGTTGACTTTGAAGAAAGTTGCTCACCATGATCTAGCAATATCTGAGGTGTAGATTTTCCCTTTCTTGACCTCCATTTGAATCAAGTTCTGAGTCACGAGAATCAAATGCCCAGCAACAGGAATGTAATCAAGCAAAATAAGCAGCCAATAATACTGAAGTATTCTCAAAGACAGCAATGCAGGAAGTAAAGATGGCCAAAATCTTTCCATTTTAATTTAAATTTTAGTGATAGCAGGATAAATAATCGAGATATACTGGTCAGATTAAGATAACAGTTAGGACAACGAGAAACTTTATAGGAGAAATGTTTTGGAAATCATGTGGACTTAGTTTTTAATCACAACAGAGGAATTTATCCTTTCCTAAAAAAATTATTCAGGGTCAATAAGACTGTTTCACAGTAACTAGTGATATTATTGCTGGACTATTAATCCAGAGACCCAGGAAATGTTCTGGGGATCGGGGTTTGAATCCTGCCACAGCAGATGATGGAATTTGAATTCAATAAATATCTAGAATTAAGAGTTTAATGATGACTGTGAATCCATTGTCAATTGTTGGAAAAACCCATCTCGTTCACTACTGTCCTTTAGTGAAGGAAAATGCCATCCTGACCTGGTCTGACCTACATGTGACTCCAGACCCACAGTAAATGGTTGCCGCTTAATTGCCCTCTGGGCAATTAGGAATGGGCAATAAATGCTGACTAGCCAGCAACACCCTCATCCCATGAACGAATAGAAAGAAAAAAAACTTAGTACACCAATAAACCTCAGTTCTAGCTCATTCAACAAGATGTTACTTTTCAGAAGGCTTTCATCGTGAGACAAATAGCTAAAATGATTTATTGTCATGGCGTGGAGGTGTCAGTGTTGGACTGGGGGACAAGGTCAGACATCACATGACACTAGGCTACAGTCCAACAAGATTGTTTGGAAGCACAAGCTTTCTGAGCACTGTCCCCTTTGTCAGGTCATCTCAGTCAGGTGATGAAGGGGCAGTGCTCCGAAAGCTCGCGATTTCAAATAAACCTGTTGGAGTATAACCTGGCAATGTGTAACCTCTGACCTGGTTTCTTGTCAGCTCAAGCATTTTTTTCTTTTATCAATTGCAGCCCAGGAGACCATCAACAGAGAACTACTGACAGTAACTTCTGGATATTTATATTTAACTCTACGCACATAGGCACCAGAGGCTGCAATTTCAGAGGAGTAAAGAAGGTGAACACCAATTGTCTTCCCTTATTACTACAATATAACATAGGCCAATGTGTTTATATCATGGCGTAATATAGACAGTAGCGTATACATCAATGTGCTTTATATTCCATTATTACTCCAGTTTGCTTTGTGCTTTTAAGAGTGAAAAGAAGTTAAAAATGAAAATCAGCCTGAGCCTATAGCCTGCCACATTGGCACCTCATACCTGAGTCATCTTGGCAAGGTCAAGTGATGGTCTTTGATCTTCATCTGGTCTACGGCGTTTCATCCCAACTTTCTGATCGTTGTGGACACATGGCTGTGACCTGCTGCGGAGCAGTCGGTTGGTCTGCTGCACAGGTTCTGGAGTTGCAGCAGATGTACTCATTGTGGACGGCGTGCCAAACTCCAGCACAGATATCTGCTCATGAGATAAGGAAAGGGGTCGCAGTAGATCAACCCCGGACACTACTCCTGAACTGGAATCAGGACGCAAATCATCTTGAAACCTTCCAAAAGTAGGTGTGGTCCAAAAGCCCTTTCCCTGGGGGCACACAGAACTGTTACTGGTAGCCAAGGGTTCACATGAGAATGAAAAAACATTGGATCTTGAAGGCAGACTGAAACTTGAGCTCCTCTGCATGGTAGAGACCCCATTTGAACAATGTTGAACACTGCTCCCACTGTGACAGCGCCTTTTGTCAACTGGAGTCCAGACCTTTGACCCACTAGGTTTCCATGGTGACCGACAGCTCGTTAGTTCATCTGAAAATGACAATGACCTACATTGCCGTTTGCTGGGAGGTGCTGATGGATGGCCATTTCGATCACTAAGACTGAGGTCTTTAATTAAACTGGTCACAGTAGATGCTGGATTTGAATCACTTGGCCAGACTGTATTCACTTGACAGTTCTCCGAACCAGTCAAACAAGTCCAAGGTGAATCCAGATTATTGGTGGTGTGCTCAAGGTCAATTTGACACTTCCTGCTGATGTCTCTCCACCGATCCCCCTCTTTTTATTTTAAATAAAACAAAACACAAAAGGTTTTCATTAGTCTGAACCCTGATGCCGCAGCATGGATTAGTTCTAAAAGGAAATAAATACGTCAAAATGAATGATACATCTTAATCTAAATCTGTTTTGTAAGCACAATTTTATACTTTAATCCTTCAAAAGAGTTTTATATAAACTAAGTAAGAATCAGGAAACAAAAGGAGGTCTTTATGTCCCTTGAGTTTGTACTTCCATTTGATCATTGATCTATTTGCTCCATATCCCATAATACTTGTGCTCACTGAAGATTTGATCAACTTCAGTTTAAAATTTAAGAACTGCTCAAACATTAAAAACTGTGTACAGATGAGAATTATTTTCTACCATCCTGTGAATAAGGGCTTCTTTATGTCACTCCTGAAAGGATTACCTTGAATTTTTGACTACACCACCAAATCTGATAGCTGAATATTCAGTCCTGGAAGCAAAGCCAAACCCCTTGGTGAATTCTGGGTCTGGCCACCAGATATGTGGCAGCCAGAGCTGAGACTGATTTCCAAGGAGACAGCCAGTCTCCTTGGAAATCACTTGGGTCCCTACCGCTGTGAGGCAGCAGTGCTAGCCACTGTGCCAACCCACCTCATACCCATTTCTTTCAATAGCACCGATCTGGATAATCAATAGTTCGGATTTGTGGCTGTATTTATTTGTTAATAAATATTGTGCTTGACATCCCTTAATAGAAATTGCCAGGTAAGACTAGTCACACACTGCTATTTCGATTATCTCTTCATTATTCCTGTCGCCTTTCAGCCAGCCAATTTCCCAGCACAGTCAATAATTTGCTTCTATTCTATGACCTTCAACTTAAGTTAACAGCTATTTACCAGGGACTTTGTCAAGCGCCCTCTGAAAGTTCTTATGAAAAATATCGAAGGACATTCCCCAGTCCACAACATTGAAAAAAAATCGAATCAGGTTCATCAGACATGATTTGCCACTCACAAACCAATTTGAATACTTAAAAGGTTAGGCTAATATTCTCCATGCTACATTCCACCAGCAAATTATGAATCAGATAAGGAAACTCACCACGTTAATTGTTTCATTGATCATCAGCAGCAAGCCGATAAATGACAGCAGTTGTGTTGAGGAAATGCTACTTATAAAAGTTCCTTCAAAAAGTAAATAGCTTCAGCCTACCCACACTGAAATGGGTTCCTTGGCTGAAAATAATTACTAAATATTTAATTTTCCTTTCCTAGCAACAGAATCTCCGTGTTAAATAAAAGCCAAAAGAACCGTGGATGTTGTAAATCAGGAAGAAAAACAAAGTTGCTGGAAAAGCTCAGCAGGTCTGGCAGCATCTGTGAAGGACAAAACAGAGTTAACGTTTCAGGTCTGGTGACTGGTGGTGGCTGGGAAAACGTCAGTTTATATGCAGAAAATAAGGAGGTGGTGGGGTAGGTAGTAAACGATAGGATAGAGCCCAAAGAGACAGAAAGACAGTTGGACAGACAAAGGAGTTGCTAATGATCTGGCTGGGAGCAGGAATAGTTGTTAATGGGGACTGTTAGTGACTAACAACGGCGGCGGCGGAGGGGGGGGGGGGGGGGCGCTGTGCTGTGTAATGGCAAGCTATGTGGTAACAAGGCCTGGTGTATGGGGTGGGGGGCTGGGACATGGGGGATTTCACGCCCTAAAATTATTGAACTCAATATTGAATCCAGGGGGCTGTAGGGTCCCAAAGCGGGAAATGAGGTGTTGTTCCTCCAGCTTGCGCTGGGCTTCACTGGAACACTAGCAAGCCAGAGACAGAGATGTTGGCCAGGAAGCAAGGTGGTGCATTCAAGTGGCAGGCAACACGCAGTTCAGGCTCTTTTTTGCAGGCAGAACGTAAATGTTCTGGAAAGCGGTCGCCAAGTCTACGCTTTGTTTCCCCAGTGTAGAGGAGACCCCATTGTGAGCAGCGAATGCAGTAGAGTGGATTCCTGGAAGTGCAAGTGAAGTGTTGCTTCAGTGTTAGTGGTTTTCCTACCAACACATCAACAAGCATACTATTCTTGGTTGTGCCACGATTTGGTGCAGGTCACCTTCACTGATTTATTTATTTTATAAAGGGAAGTACATTCCCCCCCTAACAATCCTGTGATCATAATACATCAATATGCTTAACAGCAGCTCTCAGTAATCACTTATTACCTGGTTTTCAGTTGTTTTAAAATTACTGTTAAACAGGATTTGGGACCAAGCATTTTTGCACAATCTTTTGCCACAACAGTGGTAGATACCTAGAAGCTACATTCATATTGCCATGATTCTAAACACTAGCGTTAATGTATCAGAGAAATAAGAAACAACGAAGAGATGCTGCTAAGTGTAAAGGCATTTCTCTTTATTACATTTAGAATTTTTAATTCAGTGAATGTATTTCTTCTTTTGGTGATCTCAATTTAACAGAATCTTAAATAACCCTGTCCTGCCAAAAGTGGCAGCTTAACAACATTTATGACTAATGGTTCTGTGAAACAAAACATTCCATAACCAACCCTGCAAATTTTGACACATGCTTTATATATTAAACTTGAACATTCAGAGTCAAACAGTATTTTAAAAGTCCCAAAGTGCTCTGAACAACACTGTTAGTTTGGACTAGTGACTGGACTCTCAGTTCCAAGTGGCTTCAACCTACACAATGGAGAATAATTTATACTAACACATCAGCGAAGTATTACAGGAGTCCTACATTGTTGAAAGTGTCAACTCTCAGAGGAGATAGAAACCAATGCCTCAGACATAAAAAGGTTGTATGGCTCTAGACAACGAATTTTAATGAATTCTTGTCTAAGACCAAAATAATTACAGTGAGTATTTGCTCACAACACAACAATAATGGCATACCAAACAGTGCGAAATAAGAGTATCATTTTTCTCCCTTATTTCTTGCAACAAAAAAGAATCATAATGGGCGAATATCGTGCCTGGAAGATGCTTTGTGGCGAAGATCTGCATTTTGAAGAAAGATTAGAGAAATTTAAGTTTTTCAAACTTGAAAGGAGGCATTTATGAATGTAAAGTGTTGTTAGAGTAATAAAAAAACAATATAGACTAAACCAGGTGCAGAACTTTATTCATTGTTTCATAAATCAAATCATTATGCTCTATTGGGTCAAAGTGACCAGCTGAGCTTCCCCTATAGAGAACAGCATTCGCTTGTCAGACATAGAACATAGAACATAACAGCACAGTACAGGCCCTTCAGCCCTCGATTTTGTGCCGACCTGTCATACCGATCTCAAGCCCATCTAACCTACACTATTCCATGTACGTCCATATGCTCATCCAATGACGACTTAAATGTACCTAAAGTTGGTGAATCTACAACCATTGCAGGCAAAGCGTTCTATTCCCTTACTACTCTCGAAGTAAAGAAACTGCCTCTGACATCTGTCCTATATCTTTCACCCTTCAATTTAAAGGTATGCCCCCTCGTGCTCGCCGTCACCATCCTGGGAAAAAGGCTCTCCCTATCCACCCTATCTAACCCTCTGATTATTTTATATGTTTCAATTAAGACACCTCTCAACCTTCTTCTCTCTAACAAAAACAGCCTCAAGTCCCTCAGCCTTTCCTCGTAACACCTTCCCTCCATACCAGATAACATCCTAGTAAATCTCCTCTGCAGCCTTTCCAAAGCTTCCACATTCTTCTTACAAATGCGATGACCAGAACTGTACGCAATACTCCAAGTGCGGCAGCACCAGAGTTTTGTACAGCTGCAGCATAACCTCTTGGTTCCGGAACTCGATCCCTCTATTAATAAAAGCTAAAACACTGTATGCCTTCTTAACAGCCCTGTCAACCTGGGTGGCAACTTTCAATGATCTGTGTACATGGACACCGAGATCTCTTTGCTCATCTACACTATCAAGAATCTTACCATTAGCCCAGTACTTTGCCTTCCAGTTACTCCTACCAAAGTGCATCACCTCACACTTGTCTGCATTAAACTCCATTTGCCACCTCTCAGCCCAGCTCTGCAGCTTATCTATGTGAATAGACTGAATGACCTTGTCTGTACTGTAAACGCTTTTTGATTCTATCTATCTAGAAATCTGTAAATTACAGCTTACAAACAATTTTTAAATGATTCTGGGGTTTAAATTTGAGTTCAGGATGAATTTATATTGCCAAACTAATAAAAAAACATAACTTTAGGGTGGATACCAGGAAGTTGTTCTTCAACCTACCCGGCAAGAATAGAAATAATGGGAACTGCAGATGCTGGAGAATCCAAGACAACAAAGTGTGGAGCTGGATGAACACAGCAGGCCAAGCAGCATCTCAGGAGCAGAGGAGCTGCTTGGCCTGCTGTGTTCATCCAGCTCCACACTTTGTTGTCTGGCAAGAATAGAGTTGGTTCAGATCTGACAAATTTTATGCTCCGTTGAAATCAGGTGAGGTGTAAATTTGGGCACCTAACCCAAGTCCACTTAATATTGCCTGCCTGGCAACAATACAAAGGTGGGCTTATGGAGCATTCAATACATAAAAATAATTCATATATTGGTAAAATATTAGAAGCAAAAACCCTGAAATCACTCAAGGTCAAGTTGCTTGCTCCAATTGACAAAGTTAAAAACCATTTTAGTTGGATGATCCAAAGTGGCCTGTATGGTCTTCCCTATCCATAATTATTTTACATCATTGCGAACAACTATTACTAATCTCATTATCAAGTGACATAGCCAGTCTTATATGCAAGAATACTATAAGACTGTTTCTCCTTTACTTGAATAGGAATTGATTTGTTTCAACAGCTGAATGAATGACTGACATACAACAATAATTAATGCCTTCAGCAGTTGTGAGTTCAACACAAGTTATTCTAAATCAAAGGCAAGATATTAGCTCACAATTGAATAATTTATTACATTGCTAATATTGTGTTTATTGGTTTAAAATAATAGTTATCATGAATGTTTCGTTTAAATATTAACTTCAATGAAGATGCATGGTGCTTTTATCATGCCTACTATCTGCCCTCGTCAAGTGTGAATTCAAAATTTTTCCAAACATTGATAGTGTATTCAACTCAGAAAGCTCTCTCAATCCCTAATATAATTTAGGAGTCAAACAAGAGGTTATTTTAAATTTTCTGCTCATCTGCTTAATTCAATTCAACAAATGGCTCTGAAACAAATTGATTCTAAAATTGATTGCAACATATT
Source organism: Stegostoma tigrinum (assembly GCF_030684315.1). NCBI lineage: Eukaryota > Metazoa > Chordata > Chondrichthyes > Orectolobiformes > Stegostomatidae > Stegostoma > Stegostoma tigrinum. Next base: position 30,722,838 of record NC_081373.1, read on the forward strand.
ATAAAGAACAATCAAGTGGTACAATGTGACAAGTCAAAAAGGAGACAGGACACTGCAAAACAGTATTCTATTGCATTTGTTACTTGATCCAGAACAGAATTACAAGGTTGATTAATGTGTAACACAGCACACAGTGCATTCATGCCACAACATGTCCAAGCCTGTAACTATGTCATCATGTGGCAAACTGACAGTTCTGGATAAGCCACTGGAGAATGCACTAAATAAAGCTAAGATTATTCTTCTTAGAAAAATCAGTCCCAAAATCACCCTGGGCTACTCCTTTATACTGGCTGCAGATGGATTGGAAGGTATCTAGGAACAGATTACTTGCCTGCCAGTTAAAGCAGGGAATAATTCATGACAAATTACTGAAGTGACAAGGAAAAATGTGAATCTTGCACAGGAGTGTAAAAAGACAATCCAACTCTCCAATATACATGCATGGAATATAATCTGAATGGAAAAGTCGACAAAAATTATTCAGAAAGGATAGTAAAATTCACATTTACACTAGTGAATCACAAAATAAAGTGTGGTTGGATACTTTTCAAAATCTAAGCATGAATTTTAAATGTGAGATAGGTTAATTTTGTTGGCTTGTCTTTAACAGCAGAAAAGTAGATTTAGGTTTTATGGTATTACCCAGATTGTAACCACTGACATCTCATGGTATCTGCACCATTTGTGGTGTCTAGTTCAGACGAAGAGTTGTTTGAGGTAGTTTGCTGCCATCAATCTGCCCTTGCCTTTACTTTGTCCAGATTGATCTAATGACCAGTGGTACAGAATACATCACCATTTTTCGTTTACAAGATGGGTTAGTGAACAATAGCAATACGTGTACCTACATACTAGTTAAGCAAAATTATGAGAACGCCTAGCGTATAGAAAATACTTATGCTTTATAGGAAGGTTAGTGTAGAACACCCCACCCTTCACCACAGATTGTGACACGAAAGTAAATTCAGCATGACCGCTTTCAGAAACTAACTTATGGAGTAGTTTTAAAAGCAAGAGGAAGGGTACAAAATTTTAGTTCAGTTTTGTCCATTATTGCTAAGTTTCACTTACATTACTCAGCAGTGCCAAGTACTGGTTTCATAACACATAATTTGAAGGAAATTTTATATTGTTCCTATTGTTTTCTTCAATTTGGAATTTTATTTTCAAGCTGCATGGTCAGATGACCTAACAACAGAGGAGCACTATCAGAATAATTAAAGAAAACAGGGCACTAAACAGCATTAGATATTGAACCAATTTTGCTCCTTCATTTTAAAGATAATTTCCTGTCCGTTGATCTCAAAATCCTTCCTGGAGGAATGAAATCTACTTTATTAAAATGAACATACGATTGTAGGATAAATGTGATTAATAATTGCAGTACATAAACTACCTTACAAGCACTTCCATATCAGTGTTAAATAGCACAATGGGAATATAGTTCAAAACATGCATATCGATAAAATCAGCTTGCAGTATGAACATTTATGAAAATACATTTTAACATCATAAGAATAAGTTCAATTTTTAGCTTGGTTTCTTTAACTTTCCTCATAATATGCTTCCCTTCCTGATTGAGGTAGAGTTTTAGACTGCCTTCATGCATGCAGTCTCTATTTATGTCTAGAGTCCATTCAAACATCGAAGGCATCAGAATTGAACGCAATCTTCAATTCAAAGGTACATGCTCACTTCTCACAGAAGTCACTGAATAGCAAGTCAGAACTGGACGCACAGTTGATTTGCTTCGACCTAGCACAGACAAAAGGGCAATTGGAAGGTCTCATCTCACTGCTGCGGCAATAACAGCTAACTCAACTGTGATTGGGGTTTTGAATCTTTTTGCTGTGGCTTAACTGTTCATTGGCCCAATACGCAAAGCTAGTGGAAGTAAGGTGAGATAACAAGGTCCAGACCCGAAACATCAGCTTTCCTGCTCCTCTGATGCTGCTTGGCCTGCTGTGTTCATCCAGTTCTACACCTTGTTATCTCAGATTCTCCAGCATCTGCAGTTCCTACTATCTCTCAAGTAAACTTGGAAAGGCTTATGCACTGGTGCAACTCAAGTGCTTTCTAAGCAATTTCCCTTTGGGGTTGACTCCTGATCTACAAATAAGAAAGTGTTCTTTAAAATTGCATGTGTCCAGAGCACATTGTCACTTACAGCGCTTCAAAAGAAAACAGGCACTTTTCCTGACCTGTAACCAAGATCTATGGCCCAAGGAAACATTTTCAGGCAAAACAGAAGGATGTTTTTGTCATCATCTAGACAGAAACCAATTATATTAGTTGAATTATACAAATCCACCACATTCTATCAGGCCCTCTGCTAGGACTACTGATCACATCACACTGCAACATCCACCCTGAAACTCTCTTCAAGGTTAGAAAGCAACAACCAAAGCACCACTAGGAACCAAATGGAGTTACACTAATAATCTTGATACCAAACTTGACTTGGTTAAGATGCAGTCTTGATGTATACAGAAAACAGGTCCCAAAGTTGTAACACTGTAGAAAGCATGAGGAAATTCTTCTGGCTGACACATTTTGCCTTTTCCAGCATTAAATATTTTTTTCTCTCATAAGTAAATCAGTGCATGGTATAAACAGATGTTGTGCATATCTAGTTCATGATTCATGTGTTTCAGTATATGATGTTTAGTTTTAGGAATCTTTATAGGAAAGACATTATGCTGGTGAGGGCACGGAAGAGACCAACAGGATGTTGCCGGGTATGGAAGATTTGAGTTATAAAGAAAGGCTGATTAAGCTGGGACTTTCTTCACTGGAGGGAAGGAGGTTGAGCGTGACATTATAGATATATAAAATAACAAGAGGTATCAACAGAGTTAATGGTAGTCATCTTATCCCTAGGATGGGAGATTTCAAGATTGGGGCAAATTTTTAAGGTGAGAGGAGAGAGATTTAAAAAAGACACGAGGGATGATATTTTTTAAATGGAGGGTGGTTCATATGTGGAATGAACTTCCTGAGGAAATGGTGGATGTTGGTGCAATTACAAATGCTCAGAAGACATCTGTGCAAGTCAATTAACAGAAAGGTTTGGAGGGATATAGATCAGGGGCAGGCAGGTGGGACTAGTTTAGCTTGGAATTATGGTCAGCATGGACTAGTTAGACGAAAGCATCTGTTTCCATGCTATGACTGTATAACAATAGAAAGTAAGATAACTGCAGTTAAAGCACTTTGAAATCTAGTTTACTTAAAATGTTGGAGAAGTTACCCATGTTTAATAAGGTCAGGATAGAAGAAATTGTTTCAGGAGTTCAAGCTAACGCATCCAGTGATCTAAAAAGTTATAAAGAGATCATGGGAACTGCAGATGCTGAAGAATCCGAGACAACAAAGTGTGGAGCTGGATGAACACAGCAGGCCAAGCAGCATCTTAGGAGCACAAATACTTCATCAGATCAAAGTATAAATTGTAAGTGAGGATACTTAACACAAAAACTCAGGTTATGCAAAGCCCAAACCAGACTAAATTGTCATCACATTGCGTGGAGATTCTCGTATTTTAATTTATCTTTGTGACTGCAGGGAGCCACTAGTTGCAGCTTTGGAGTTTGGAGGGTGCTGCAGCAACAAGAGTGCTGTATTTGGCAGACTCTAGGCAGTTAGGGAGAAGAGGGGAAAAAAAATGATGGTTCAGTGCAGCTGAGAGTTATGTGAAGGATGTTCACAACCAGTATTTGCTTGGTCCAGCTGAGAAATATTGGAGCTTAATGAAACCCCAGGGGTAGTGTCAACTTAGTCAAGATAGCTGTCTGCAAAATAACTGGAATTGTATCCAGGAGTGGATACTGAAGTTTAATTTAGTGATTTAGTGGAATTTAGCCTGAAGGAAGCAGATCAAAATGCATTCACAGAAGCAGGCAATGAAGCAATCCATAGCAGAAGCATCTTGTGAGAGACGTTTGAAGCTAGATCTTCAAAAGTGAAGAATGAAATCTCCTGTAAAGGAGATGACATTTTAAAGAGGTTAGGTGTCACAGTGTCACTAAGCTCTGGGGGTTACTGAGAAATTCATGGGATGGCTTGACTGCATTTGCTATTTAATGTGCTCTGTGTGGTGTTCAACGACTGTTTATCTTACCAATATTTACTCATGTTAACTGTGGATGTAGAGTACATTATATAATAGATAGTTATATTGTTAGAATCTTGTATGGTTGTGAGTTTGCTCGCTGAGCTGGAAGGTTCGTTTTCAGACGTTTCATCACCTTTTTTTTAATTTGAAAAAATATACTTGATTTGTAAGATGTACAAAAAATAAAACATATTTACACACCTACCCAGTCATGCAAGCCGCTCCAGGTTACCCAGAGGGTACATACACCAACTAAAGGAAAAAAACAAAACAGAGAGAAAAAAAAACAAAGCAAAGAAACCACCCCGGCAGTCGTCACCCCGCACAGTCCCAGTTGGCCCCCTGACCAGTTGGGGAAGGCGCCAGCTGGGCCCAGTTACCAGATAGGGTTCTTTTTCGTATTTTGGGCGAGGGGGTTCATACGGTGGTCTTTCCCCACCACGCCTTGGCGGCGGCTGCCCCAAGCTTTAGCGCGTCCCTCAGCACGTAGTCCTGGACCTTGGAGTGCGCCAGTCTGCAACACTCGGTCGGGGTCAGTTCTTTCAGCTGGCAGACCAGCAAGTTGCGGGCAGACCAAAGAGTGTCTTTGACCGCATTGATGGTCCTCCAGGCGCAGTTGATGTTGGTCTCGGTGTGCGTCCCCGGAAACAGCCCGTACAGCACGGAGTCCTGCATCACGGAGCTGCTCGGGACGAACCTCGACAAATACCACTGCATCCCCCTCCAGACCTCCTGCGCATAGGCACGCTCCAGAAGGAGGTGATCGACAGTCTCGTCCCCCCCGCAGCCACCTCGAGGGCAGCGTGCAGTGGCGCAGAGATTCCGGGCATGCATAAAGGATCTCACTGGCAGAGCCCCTCTCACCGCCAGCCAAGCAATGTCCGTGTGCTTGTTTGAAAGTTCTGGCGATGAGGCATTCTGCCAAACGACTCTGGCAGTCTGCGTGGGGAACCACACGACAGGATCCACCCTCTCCTTTTCCCAAAGGGTCCCGAGGATACTACATGCTGACCACTGCCTGACGGCCTTGTGGTCAAAGGTGTTTCCTTTCGAAAATTTCTCCATGAAGGACAGATGGTACGGAACGGTCCAACTACTCGGAGCGTTCCGTGGCAACGAGGCCAGGCCCATCCTTCGCAACACCGGGGACAGGTAGAACCTCAGTAAGTAGTGACACTTGGTGTTTGCGTACTGAGGATCTACGCACAGCTTGATGCAGCCACACACAAAGGTAGCCGTCAGGGCGAGGGTGGCGTTTAGTATGTCCTTTCCCCCATTTTCCAGGTCTTTGTACATGGTGTCCCTGCGGACCCGGTCCCTCCTCGACCCCCAAATGAAGTGGAAGATGGCCCGGGTGACTGCAGCGGCACAGGTCCAGGGAATAGGCCAGGCCTGCGCCACATACAACAGTACCGAAAGCCCCTCGCACCTGACAACCAGGTTCTTACCCGCGATGGAGAGGGACCGGAGCGTCCACCTGCCCAGCTTCTGCTTCAATTTGGAGATACGCTCCTCCCAAGTCTTATTGCACGCCCCAGCTCCACCAAACCAAACACCCAGCACCTTCAGGTAGTCTGTCCTGACGGTGAAGGGGACGAAGGAGCGGTCGTCCCAGTTCCCGAAGAACATGACCTCGCTCTTACCCCTATTGACATTGGCACCCGAGGCCAGTTCAAACTGGCCGCAGATGTCCAATAGTCTACTCACCAACCGAAGATCGGTGCAGAAGACGGCGACATCGTCCATGTACAGGGAGGTCTTGACCTGAAGGCCTCTACTGCCTGGGATAGTCACGCCCTTCAGGCTCACGTCCTTCCTGATGGAGGCGGCGAAGGACTCCACACAGCACATGAACAATGCAGGAGAGAGCGGGCAGCCCTGCCTGACTCCAGATCTAACAGGAAAACTGTCTGATTCCCACCCGTTGATCGAGACTGCGCTAATGATGTTGGCGTAGAGCAGCCGGATCCAATTGCGGATGCCCTCCCCGAACCCCAATTTGGAGAGGACGTCCCTCATGTAAGCATGAGAGACCCTGTCGAAGGCCTTCTCCTGGTCCAGGCTAACGAGGCAGGTGTCCACCCGCCTGTCCTGTACGTAGGCGATCGTATCCCTGATGAGAGCGAGGCTCTCAGTGATCTTCCTGCCCGGCACAGCACAGGTTTGGTCAGGGTGAATCACTGACTCCAGGACAGACCTGACCCGGTTGGCTATGACCTTGGCCAGGATTTTGTAGTCCACGTTCAAAAGTGAAACGGGACGCCAATTCTTAATTTCTTCCCTCTCCCTCTTCCTCTTGTAAATGAGGGTGATGATGCCCTTCCTCATGGACTTGCACATTTCCCCTGCCCGAAGTGCTCTATCGTACACCTCCAACAGGTCCTGGCCGACTAGGGCCCACAGAGCGGAATACAGCTCGACCGGTAAGCCGTCGCTTCCGGGAGTCCTATTCCTCCCCAAGGACTTGAGGGCTCTGGTCAGCTCGTCCAGGGATATCGGCCGGTCCAGCCACTCCCTCGTGCCGTCATCTAAGACCTCCGTGATAGACGATAGGAACGACTCGGAGGCCGTGCTGTCCGTGGGCTTCGTGTCGTACAGTCCGGCATAGGAGGATCTGCTGATCCTCAAAATGTCGGGCCAAGACGACGTCACCGAGCCGTCGTCCTCCTTCAGCCGGCTAAGCACAGAGCTCTCTTTGTGCACCTTCTGAAAGAAGAAACGCGAGCACGTCTCGTCCTGCTCCATGGAGCGGATCCTGGACCAGAAGATTATCCGGGAGGCCTCCGCGGCGAAGAGCGAGGCTTGCTGGCCCCTCACCTCGCGGAGGTCCTCCGTGACATTGACCCCCATCAACTGCAGAAGGAGCAGGTTCTGCACCCTTTTCTGGAGTCGCGACAGCTTTCCCCGCCTCTCCCTTGCCTTCTGAACACCCTTGAGGACAAAGAACCTCTTGATGTTCTCCTTCACCGTCTCCCACCAGTTGCCTGGAGACTCAAAGAGGGGTTTCACGGTTCTCCAACCGGCCTACTCCCTCTGAAGCTCCTCGACGTTCTCTGGGGTCAACAGAGTCGTGTTGAGCTTCCACGTCCCCTTGCTGGCCGGCTGGTCGTCCTGTAAGTGACAGTCGGCCAGCAGGAGGCAGTGGTCAGAGAAGAACACTGGCTTGACGCCGGTGGACCTGACCGAGAACGTCCGTGACACAAACAGGAAGTCTATCCTTGAGCGGATAGACCCGTCTGGCCGCGACCAGGTGTACCTCTGCTGCGCTCCGTCTGCAGGGGTGCTGAAGACGTCGAGCAGCTTGGCGTCCGTTACCGTGCCCATCAGGAATCCGGACGTGACGTCCAGTTGACTCCCCCCACCCGCTGTCCCCACGCCGGATCTTCCATCTGCATCGATGATGCAGTTGAAGTCTCTGCCTAGGATGACTGGCCTGGATGTAGCCAGCAGGGATAGAAGCCGCTGCAGGACGGCCAACCTCTCACTCCATACCGCTGGGGCGTACACGTTGATCAGCCTCAGGGGAGCGTTCCTATAGGTGATGTCAGCCACTAGGAGGCGCCCCCCCCCACCACCTCCTGAACTTGAGAGATGGTGAAGTTGCGCCCCCGCAGCAGAATAGCCAGGCCCGAGGAGCGACAGTCATTACCCCCCGACCAGATCGAAGGCCCACAGTTCCAGGCGCCGGACCATTTCCCATACCTGCCGAGGTGCGGTATCCCGCACTCCTGCAGAAACAGGAGGTCCGCCTTGATGGTGGTCAGGTAGGCCAACGTGGACACACATCTTGCGGTTGACTTAACGCTGCGCACATTAACGCTCACAACTCGTACCCCCATTGTGGGCAGTGACCGCAGTACTCTCCCCGAGTCCAAGGTCCAGCCCCTCCAGCTGTCCCTTCATGCCCATTGCCCGGGCTAACTGCTGGATGCTCTCCGGGTTCAGGAAACCGTCCGTGCTGCCTTCCGGGTGGCATCCCCCCGTCAGCGGTGCGGAGGCAGGAGGGTCCGGCTCTGGGTCAGGCTGGGGACGCGCTGTTTCCTCCTTCCTGCCTGGAAGTTCCGGGGGCCCCTCCAGTGCTCCAGCGGCACTTGACTGGGTGTCAGAGGGAGCCTCAGGACGCCTCCTGTCACCTGGAAGCGGGGTGCTGCTTTCCTTCCTCATCGAGATCTTTAACATCTGCTTCGGGTGGGCCCTCTCCGAATCCCCCTCATCAGAGGAGCTCTTATAGCCCCCCGTGTAGCTGCCTCTTCCCGCCTGATGGTTGCGGTTCCTGGGCCCGCCGACGCACCTTCCTCCTCGCTTTCTGGACCGTCGTCCACTCCCCTGGGTTGCCTGTCGCCGCCTCCATCGACTCCGGGTTGTCGGGGGGGATCGGAGCCTGCAGGGGTGCTTTGCTGGCCTCGGGCCCATCCTGCGGGGCTGGGCCCTCCTGCACGGCCTGGCCCTCCTGCACATTAGTGGGGTCCTTGCTGGGCCCTGGTGCCTTCCTCTCCTCCGGGGGGGCTGGCCCCACATTGCCCCTGCCGGCGACCTGGGCGTAGGTGGTCCCCCGCCGCGGGCATGCCCGATAGAGGTGGCCCGCTTCCCCGCAAAGGTTGCAGCTTTTCTCTCGTGGGCATTCCTTTGCAAGGTGTCCCTCCTCCCTGCAGTTCCTGCAGATGGTGGCTTTGTAGTCGGCCGCCACGTGACCTGACCTACCACAGGCATGGCAGACTTTAGGTTGCCCTGCAAATGTCAGGTAGCCCCTGCTCCCGCCGATCGCGAAGCTGGACGGTGGGTGTACGACATTCCCGTCCGCGCCCATCCTCAGCGTCACCTTGACCTGCCTCTTACTGGTCCAGATGCCAAAGGGGTCCACGATGTCAGTTAGGTCCCCTTCCACCTTCACATACCTTCCGAGGAAGGTCAGGACATCAACTGCTGGCACATGCGGGTTGTACATATGTACAGTCACCATACGGCTCCTCTGTGCTGGCATCACAAACAGCGGTCAATACAGAGAGGGGGCCCTCACCTCCTTTCTCCTTGAAAACCTCCAGGAAGCACTCGCAAAGCTTGGCACTCCTGAAGGTCACGTCGTAAAAACTTCCTCCGGGGAAGTCCTGCAGGCACTAAATGTCTGCAGCAGCGAACCCACAACAGTCCAACAGGACCCTCTTCACGAAGAAGGTGCGGTCCACAGGTGCACCTTAATCCACCTTCTTTACAGAAACACGGATGGTGTTCCGGACCCCCTGACCTGGGGCACGAGCACTTGCCGCAGCCATCGTTGCAGGTTGGCTGCTCCCCTGAACCAGCGTTAGGCCGAAGCCAGCATTAAGAACCACTGGTCGCAAGGGGGCACAGCCAACCCGACGTCTTCCTTTCACCTCCAAGACAGCACTCTCCTCCTCTCGGTCCACAAGAGGTGTTCGAGATGTAAGCTGGTTCACTGAGCTGTAAGGTTTGTTCCCAGATGTTTCATCACCATTCTAGGTAACATCATCAGTGAGCCTCCGACGAAGCGCTGGTGTTATGTCCCGATTTCTATTTATCTGGTTAGGTTGCCTTGGGTTGGAGATGTCATTTCCTGTGTTGGTGATGTCATTTCCTGTTCTTTTTCTCAGGGGATGGTAGGTTGGCTCCAAATCAATGTGTTTGTTGATGGAGTTCTGGTTGGAATGCCATGCTTCTAGGAATTCTCGTGCGTGTCTCTGTTTGGCTTGTCTTAGGATGGATGTGTTGTCCCAATCAAAGTGGTGTTCTTCCTCATCTGTATGTAAGGATACGAGTGATAGTGGGTCATGTCTTTTTGTGGCTAGTTGATGTTCATGTATCCTGGTGGCTAGCTTTCTGCCAGTTTGTCCAGTTTTTTTAAAACACTACATTGGCCAAACTGGCAGGAAGTTAGCCACCAGGATACATGAATATCAACTAGCCACAAATAGACATGACCAACTATCACTAGTATCCTTACATATAGATGAAGAAGGACACCACTTTGATTGGGACAACACATCCATCCTAGGACAAGCCAAACAGAGACACGCACGAGAATTCCTAGAAGCATGGCAATTCCAACCGGAACTCCATCAACAAACACATTGATTTGGAGCCAATCTACCATCCCCTGAGAAAAAGAACAGGAAATGACATCACCAATGCAGGAAGTGACATCACCAACCCAAGGAAACCTAACCAGATAAATAGAAAGCGGGACATAACACCAGCCCTTCGTCGGAGGCTCACTGATGATGTTACCTAGAATGGTGACGAAACGTCTGAAAACTAATCTTCCAGCTCAGCGAGCAAACTCACATCCAGAACCTCAAACTGAGCTACAAATCTTCTCAAAACTCGCTAGAATCTTGTATTGTAAAATTTATTTTGTTGCTCAAAGCCATGGAATTTTGTGGCATAGTTGGTTCAAACCATGACTACATTAACCAAAAAAAGTTAACTAGTTCTTAACCAGGCTGTAACTTAAAAATTACAGGCACATCCAAGATCATAACACAGGGCCAGTGATCAATAATGGGAAGATGCTACAAATCCTCACTGCAACTTTTCAGTTCTGTTCTACTAAATGAAACATAATTGATTGATGGTGCTTCCATTGCTAACATCAGGTAGCCTACACATGGGCAAGCGAATGAACTCAATGACTGTTTGAGCATTCAGCCCTGCAGGTTCCATGTTGGTTTGTTTTGGTGATTTCAGCTGTGGCAGGAAAAGTGTGTTATAGTTAGGGTTAATGCTCCAAGAACAAGCAAATATGCGTGCAGGATGGAACAGCCAGAAACTGGGCAACAAATGTATGGAAATTAGACAAAAACATCACTGGGAAGAGCTTCCACTGTCAAATAGGGCAATGACACATGTGGCAAGTTCAGAAATGCATGACACGAGAAAGTTACTTTTGTGGGGGGGGCACAGTTCTGCTACCTATGGAACTATAGACCCTGGAAGGGAAAGTGCCTTCAGAAGAATGAAAATATAAACTTGACAAAGAAACAGATGATGGCTGAAATAGAAGAAGTGGAACCACAGCTGATCACACACACAAAAACAAAAATCAACCAGAAATCAAGATTGAAATGTTGTGAAAAAAAAGCACAGAAAGGGATCATTTTTTAAAAAAATCACAAGCATACATTTTCAGAAGGCAAAACAATGTTATAGAAAAGTTTAAAGGACTAAATTGTAGAAGAAGTTAAGTTAAAAAAAAGGGGTCAAATCATAAAAGTACACCAGGAAAACAATCAGATTGAAACATTGCAGTTAAGGGTTACACAATAGCTGAAGCAAAGTAGGATTTTGAAGGGACTCTGCTATTTCTCTTCGCTGCATTAGGGATAGAGGTAATCCTTCAAAATGTAGTTCGGATTTTCCCTGTTCATTCAGTAAGTCAAGATCGGACTAAAAAAACATTTCAGAGTTGCTGCTGAATTTGGAGGCAAAAAAGGAAATAAAATAAGAACTAGCGAAAGATTAAAAGCTAAAAATGACTGAGCACTATTTAATTTCATGTTCCATGAAATGTTTTCACTGTTACTTGACAAAAAATAACCAGCTGGGCTGTAGATCTAAAACTGCCTCAACCTGTCCACCCCTCTCACCCACTCCAACCTCTCCCCTCCGCTCCAATCCCAACCTCACCATCAAACCCGCAGAAAAGGGAGGCACAGTTGTAGTATGGCGCACTGACCTTTACAATCGCTGAGGCCAGATGCCAACCCTCCGACACCACCTCCTATTGTCCCCTTGATCATGACCCCACCCCCGAGCACCAAACCATCATCTCCAATACCATCCATGACCTCATCACCTCAGGGGACCTCCCACCCACAGCCTCCAACCTTATTGTTACCCAACCCCGCACTGCTCACTTCTATCTCCTTCCCAAAATCCACACACCCACCTGCCCTGGTCGACCAATTGTCTCCGCCTGTTCTTGCCCCACCGAACTCATCTCCATCTATCTGGAATCCATTTTCTCCCCCTTGGTCCAGGAACTCCCCACCTACGTCCATGACACCACCCACGCCCTCCACCTCCTCCAAAACTTCTAATTCCTGGGTCCCCAACACCTCATTTTCACCATGGACGTCCAGTCCCTATACACCTGCATTCCTCATGCAGATGGCCTCAAGGCCCTCCGCTTCTTCCTGTCCCGCAGGCCCGACCAGACCCCTCCAGCGACACCCTCATCCGCCTAGCCGAACTCGTCCTCACCCTCAACAACTTCTCTTTCGATTCCTCCCACTTCCTACAGACTAAGGGGGTGGCCATGGGTACCCGCATGGGCCCAAGCTATGTCTGCCTCTTTGTAGGTTATGTGGAACAGTCCCTCTTCCACACCGACACTGGCCCTAAAGCCCACCTCTTCCTCCGTTACATTGATGACTGTATCGGCGCCACCTCATGCTCCCAAGAGAAGCTCGAACAGTTCATCCATTTCACCAACACCTTCCACCCCAACCTCAAGTTGACCTGGACCATCTCCAACACATTCCTTACCTTCCTGGACCTTTCTGACTCCATCTCAGGCAACCACCTACGAACTGATGTCCATTTCAAGCCCACTGTCTCCCACAGCTACCTGGAATATACCTCCTCCCACCCACTTTCCTGCAAAAATTCCATCCCCTATTCCCAATTCCTTCGCCTCCGCCGCATCTGCTCCCAGGATGATGCATTTCACTCCCGCTCATCCCAGATGTCCTCGTTCTTCAAGGGCCGCAACCCCACAGTAGAAAAGAATGCCCTCGACCGTGTCTCCCGCATTTCCCGCAACACATCCTCACACCCCGCCCTCACAATAACCGCCAAAAGAGAATCCCCCTAGTCCTCACATACCACCCCACCAACCTCCGGATACAACGCATCATCCTCCGACACTTCCACCATCTACAATCCAACCCCACCACCAAAGACATTTTTCCCACCCCACCCTTCTCTGCCTTCTGGAGAGACCACTCTCTCCATGACTCCCTTGTCCGCTCCATACTCCCCTTCAACCCTACCAGACCTGGCACTTTCCCCTGCAACCGCATGAAGTGCTACACTTGCCCCCACACCTCCTCCCTCACCCACATCCTGGGCCCCAAGTTGACTTTCCACATCAAGCACATGTTCACCTGCACATCTGCCAATGTGGTATACTGCATCTGCTGTACATGGTGTGGTTTCCTCTACATTAGGGAAACCAAGTGGAGGCTTGGGGACCGCTTTGCAGAACACCTACGCTCGGTTCGCAGTAAATAACTGCACCTCCCAGTCGCGAACCATTTCAACTCCCCCTCCCATTCTTTAGATGACATGTCCATCATGGGCCTCCTGCAGTGCCATAATGATGCCACCCGCAGGTTGCAGGAACAGCAACTCATATTCCGCTTAGGAACTCTGCAGCCCAATGGTATTAATGTGTACCTCACCAGCTTCAAAATCTCCCCTCCCCCGACTGCATCCCAAAACCAGCCCAGCTCGTCCCCACCTGCCTAACATGTTCTTTGTCTCACCTATCCCCTCCTCCCATCTCAAGCCGCACCTTCATTTCCTACTTAATAAACTCATCCCGCCCCCTTGACCTGTCCATCCTCCCCGGACTGACCTATCCCCTCCGTACCTCCCCGCCCATACTCTCCTCTGCACCTATCTTCTCCTCTATCCATCCTCAGACCGCCTCCCCCTCTCTCCCTGTTTATTCCAGAACCCTCTCCCCCTCCCCCTTTTCTGATGAAAGGTCGAGGCCCAAAACGTCAGCTTTTGTGCTCCTGAGATGCTGCTTGGCCTGCTGTGTTCATCCAGCCTCACACTTTGTTATCTTGGATTCTCCAGTATCTGCAGTTCCCATTATCTCTGAGCAGGGTAAAATATTTGATGGTTTTTATAGCATAGGATGTGAACTACACTTTCAAATCTTCTTTAAGGGAACTAACATGTGCAATGTAAAAATTCAGAGTCAATATAACTTCTTATTTAGAAAATCAATTACTTTCTGTGAAATTGCCAATTCCAAACAAGAAATTTTCACACCAAAGAACCTGGGGATTGAGATTACATTTGATGACAATTTTATTCCTAACTTTTTCAATAAAATTAATAAATTTAGGTCTACCACTCTGGACATGAAATAGAATGAGAAATTCAAAAATTAAGAAGAAAAAAGCTAAAATTGAAAGTAAACAGAAATTATACTTCATATGTTTTACTACTATTGAGTTTAAACGTCAAGGCATCCTTTTGAAATTTTATCCGTTAAAAGTGTGAGCAAACTGCATTACTTTATAAAAGTTGATTTGTTATAATGTGGTAGCATTGTGTTTTTGCATTTTTCCAGCCTCTCCACAATATTTGGGGACAAAATCAAAGTTGATTATGCTATAGATTGAACGGTGTTGAAGACTTGCAAATGGGCAATTTTTGTAACCGAACTGAGGTGGGCCGCAGTGGCGTGGTGGTAATGTCACAGGATCAGTAATCCAAAACCTTGGACTAATGCTCTGAGGACACAGATGTGAATCTCACTATGGCAGGTGGTCACATTTGAATTAAATAAAACCATGGATATAAAAACAGGTGATCTCATGATGATCATATAACCATTGTCAATTGTCAATAAAACCCATCTTGTTCATTATGTCCTTTCAGGAAGGAAATCTACCATCCAACCCAGTCTGGCCCACGTATGACTCCAGACCTAGAGAACATGGTTCAATCAACCTGCATCTGAAATGTCATAATTTTTAATTAGAATTTTTTAAAGTCTATCATTAGATATTCTAAAACAGACACCAATGAGACTAAGCGGCCAGGCGTGTTCTGGTTAGAACAGCTTCCAAGCCAAAGCAGTGAGAAATCCAAAGGTGGAGTTTCTGTTTGCCCAGCATTAATTAACAGATTAAATTGAATTAACAGATTCCAAGTTTCCAGCAATCTCAGCTGTTAATTGTACTGCACTGGAATACTCCACAAAAATAAAAGAGAGCTGACTTCTATCATCAGAATATCATTGAGCAAAGCCCATTTCCCTCTGCGCTGACTGAAAGCCACAAATTAGCCATTTAACATGTGGTAACATTGGTTGTCTTAGCGAGAGAGGAGAATGATGTCCTACAGGAGTAGAATTTGCTGTTTTATGTGGAGAAATTGAGTGGACAGAGCCTATGCTGTCAGGGAAATGAATGAGATGATCGTAATGAAATGAATAAATGTCTCAAAAAGACTCAACAGGGTAACCAGGGCAGATGCCAAGGCACTAATTCCTGGACAATCTAACAGTACAGATGACAGTAAGAACTGAGATGAGGAGAATTTTTTTTTTAAAACTCAGAGGATTTTAAATTCTTAGAACATTCTACCTAAGAGAAGCTGTGGGTGATGAGTCAATGAGTGCAAGCTGGGCACATATGAAACTGAATAGGAAAACTCAGGTAAAAGTTCAGCCATGATATTTTTAAATGGCAGAGTAGGTTGGAGGGGCTGAATGGCATGCTCCTGCTCCTTATATCCATAAGGCTTCAATCTATTCTATTAGAATAGATAACTCTAAGAGTCTCTCACAACTTTTCACCACTTAGCTGGATGAGGCACCTCCAATCTCCTCAAGAAGCTCAGCATCTTTAACCTTCACTTTCTCCACCACTGACACATATACCAGTATCAATGTATACCGCTTACAAGAAATACTGCACCAATTTAGCAGGGCTCCTTAAATAGCACCATCTAAATAAACCAGTTCTACTGTCTAGAAGGACAAAGGCAACAAACACATGGAAACAATACCACCTTCAAGTTACCTTCCAATCCAGGTATCATCCTAACTTGTAAGCATATTGCTGTTGTTTCCTCACTGACTTGAAGACAGACTCCTACAACTCCCTCTCTAAAAGAACTTTGGTTGAACCTACATCACATGAACTGCAGCAGTTCCAGGTGGTAGCTCACTGCACTTTCTCAACAACAATGAAGGATGGGCAATAAATGCTGGTCTAGCCAGCAAAGTCTGAATGAAAGAATAAAAGTCAACAAAATGCATTTCGCATTCTATTCTAGGAGAGCAAAATGCATCTTTTAAAAAATGCGAAAGTGCATTGCAACTTTCAACCAAATCATTATGTAGCCTAAACACTGAATGATGAATTGCTTGGTTTGAGCCGCAGCTGCTTGACTTTCTACAATCCAATCCCATCAATATAGTGTTTTGTTACCCTCATGCTAAACCTTCAGCAATCCCTGTCAGCTAATCATCAGACAGCTGCAATCAGAGGGATAGTGGTATCTGTGTTGGGCAATATGGGTTGTTCAAGTTAGCTTGGTAGTTTAGATTCTCAAGTTGTGTTCAGTTTACCAAGTTTATTCATCTTTTGACAAACAGATATCCAGTCATATGCCTGGTTGCCTGGTTTCCCATCCATGCTACTAAGCAACTGCATGGCATTGAACAAAGCCCTCCCTCACCTTACAACCTTACCTGCTCTGCAGTGGCTGTAACCAGGTCAGCCAGGTGGACCTCATAGTGGTTGTTAACCTAGTCCAATCAGGTAGCCCTGGCCGACAGGGAGAAACAGGATTGTCAGAGGTTCTGCTCACTCTGACAACTGGCCTTAAGGAATACAGACCAGTGTCAAGTGCGATGCGCATGTAAATGAAGGGTGACCTGGTGACAGGATACTGACCTGTGGAGTTATTTTACATTCTTTACGATGATTTCCTTCTCATAAACTGCTTCTAAACCTTCAGTATAAACAAAAGAAAGCCCTAACACCATATCCCTTGAAGTTAGGAAAGACAAGAAGAATTAATTGGATGCAAGTCTGCTTTCTGATTGGATTAACAATCTAGCGATAATACTGAGACCCAAGTAATGTTCTGGGGAACCACCACAGCAACTGACGGAATTTGAATTCAATAAAAATAAATCTGTAATTAAAAGGTCTAACGATGAGCATGTATCCATTGTTGATTGTGATGAAAAACCCATCTGGTTCACTAATGTCCTTCAGGAAAGGAATCTGCCACCCTTACCTAGTTTATCCTACATGTAACTCCAGCCCCACAGCAACGTGGTTGACTCTTAATTGCCCCTCTGAACAATTAGGGATGGGAATTATATGCTGGCCTAGTCAGTGATGCCCTTATTCCGTGAATGAATAAAATAAAATTACTGGGACTCTGGGGAGCTGTACAGAATGCGCCTGTTCCCTGTGAAGGTTCCTGTAGAACTCACCATCTCTACTTTCAGGCTGTGTAATGACATCAACAGAATCATGGAGCTCAATGACACATGAACATCAACTCTCCAAAACCATTACTGAATATACCAGAAGCAGGGTACTTGGTGGTTTGGGGCGAGGGGAGGATGCGGTAAAAGGAAGATATCATGGTACATCTCTTCTTAGTGCAATGACAGCACGGTTTGTGCCTGGACTTTTGCAATCTTGGCAATTAGAAGGATGTAAAAATGAGTCAGGTTGAGAAAAGGACAATTATTTTATTGGAGTTACAATTTTTAAATGACCATTCCCCCATGAAGGATGAAATAAGAGTGACGAGAATACTAAATGAGTATTTTGCACAGAAGGGCATAATCAAGGTGAAATGAGAAGATTCAAGAGAAGTGGAACAATTAGATCAGAAAACTGTAAACTAAGAGGTTGTAATCCTATAACATTTTGTTGAAATTCAAATACGAATAAACATCAGGCCATGACAGAACACACAAGAGGGGGAATGGAGATAGCAAATATTTAGATCCCAATCATTCCAACATTCTCAGCTATGGAAGCTGTGCCAGTTAACTGGAGGGCTACAGTCATAAGTTTTGTTAAGAAGTAAAACATTGATCAATAAGTTTGCAAATGACACAGAAATTGATGGTGTGATAGACAGTAAGGAGGAAAGCTTTATACTACAGGACGATATAGACAGGCTCATCAGGTCAGAAGAGTAGAAGGTGAATGTAATCCTGAAAGGTGCAACATGATACATTTTGGAGGATTAACCTGGCAAAGAGTACACAACATATGGCAGGACCCAGGAAATATTGAGGACCAGACAGACCTGAGTGTGCACATCCCTAGATCCATTATGGCAACAGGTCAAATAGACAGGGTGATTAAGAAGAAAGCATACGGGGTACTTGCTTTTAATTAATCAAGGCATTGAATAAAAGAGCAGAGAAGTTACAATGAAGATGTACAAGATGTCAATTAGGCCTCAGCTGGAGCACTGTGTGCAGGTCGTGTTATAGTACGGGTGTAATTGCCCTGGAGAGGGTGCAGAGGAAATTCACCAGGATGTTGCCAAGGATGCAGCTTTTCAACTAAGAAGAGAGATTAGATTGGCTGGATTTTTTCCTGAAGAAGGGTCCAGATCCCAAAACATCAGCTTTCCTGCTCCTCTGATGCTGCCTGGCCTGCTGTGTTCATCCAGTTCCACACATTGTTACCTCAGATTCTCCAGCATCTGCAGTTCCTACTATCTCTTAGATAGGGTGGTGTTGTTTTCTTAGAGCAGAGAAGGCTGAACAGGGAGATGATTGAAGTGAGCAAAAGTTTGGTGGCATAGGTAGGTTAGATAGGTAGAAATATTTCCCCCTATTAGAGGGATCAATTACCACAGGGTACAGATTTATGCAAGGGACAGGAAGTTTACGAGAAATTCGAAGGGAAAGTCAAAAGTTGATCCAGTGTGTGGTGGATATCGAGAACTCAGTGCCTGAGAGGGTCGTAGAGGCAGGAAACAATCACAATATTGAGTAATATTAAAGATGAACATCTGAAACACCATAACATACGATGCTACGGGCCAACTGCTCGGAAATGGGATCAGAGCACATAAGTGCTTCAATGGCTGGTGCAAAATATTATGCAAGAGAGACCCTTTCCATACTGTAACACTGATTTTGTCACTAGGTGTGAGGAGAAAAAAGCAGCAATAAAGGGATGTTGGTAGCATAGACAGAAGGAGCACAGAAAACAGCCATTAATGAATGTTTCTCAGACTTGGGTGATATGGACAATGGTAGTCAATGGATGTCAGTGTTAAGACTATAATGCTTTTACCCTTTCTACATTCAGCACTGTATTTAAACTTGCAATGTTGCATGGACATTTACATTCAAAGGGCCATAAGGAACTGGCACATGGAACAGTTTGGAGATTCTGGATTAAAAGGTTTTTCGAGGGACATGATTTCTTGAGATGGTTCAATAGTAAGGTGAGCCATGACCCACCTAATTAATGAAAAGTCAATAAAATTGGAAGGGAGACAAACAAAGTTTGAGAGAGAAAGGGAGAAGGACACAGACACAAGGAAGTATTTCTATGGTTAAAATGCTGGACAGACTTGTTTTGGAAAAGATGAGGCTTAGGTGCTTAAAATTATCCAGCAACACTCTTCCAGAGTAAATTTCTGTTTTTCCAGGACATGTATATGTTAATAGATGAAAAAAAAACCATCGAAGTATGCAGTCGACAAGTCTCTCTCTCTCTCTCTCTCTCTCTCTCTCCCCCCTATAAAAAGTAAGAAACAATTTTAATGTGTAGAAATGTGAAATGAGTCAGGGCAATGAAAGGAAATGATAGCCAGTCCTGTCAGCTAGCCCTGGTGAAATCTGCTACCAATGCTGCTTATGGTCATTGATCCTATATCAGAGACCAACTAAATGACACCCACCATTACCAATCTTTTTATTTTAAAAATTGCTAAATCACAGTTTCTGCTCTACTTGAGTTCCCAGACTTCATTCAATATTTATTATTTGGTTATTATTTTGCATATTTCCATAGATACCATTATCATAGAATCCCTACAGTATGGAAACAGGCCCTTTGGCCCAACAAGTCCACACCGACTCTCAGAGCATCCCACCCAGACCCATCCCCCTTTAACCCCCCTAATCTAGGCATCCATTGAACACTACAAGCAATTTAGCATGGTCCATCCACCTAACCTGAACACCTTTGGACTGGGGAAGGAAACCGGAGCACCCGGAGGAAACCCACGCAGACCGGTAGACAGCCTCTCAAATTCACCAATTTTACATTGCATCATTGACCAAGTTATTTGACAGAAGGTAAAATCACTCCATCTTCTCCCACTTTTCTTTATACAATAATACATTGAAAAGGCTGGGATTTCAGAATGCATTATGACAAGGATTTAACTTAAACATGGGAATCCATTCTGTTTCTTTGTGACAATACAACTGCAGCTCTTGTATGGAAGCACACAGCCTGTTTTAAAAACTGAACATTATCAGGATTGCCTGTGTACACACTGTAGGAGCCTCAAACATTGCAAAAAATTCAGCCCGTCACACTCCTTGAAACAAGGCTTCAATTTTCATGCAAATTTAATTTCTTTTCTAAAATAAAGTTATATTTTTGAAACAATTTTATTAAGATATAAAAAAAATTTCTGAGTATATTCCTGAACCAATGTGCTCCTTCAACCAGTTAATAGAGGTTAAGTGTTCCTTCCTCAAAAGGGTATCACTAATAAACTACTGAAACACATAATTTAAAGAAAACATCACTCAAAGGGAATATTGTTGGGACAAGCTGATTTTTGAATCTTTTCCGCTGTCCGTGACTTACAGAGGAAGTAGGTCTAAGTTGCTGCCATCTTGGTACTTCTTCCCCATTCTCAATGAGCAGGCATTTGTCATTTTATTTTCCTGACCAGGAATGGTGCAACTTGAGGTGAAGCAATAACTTTCAAACGCTGGCTTGACTTCATCCAGCACCCACTTCCCAATTGTTGGAGCTGACACCATTAGCATCATCACCTACCCCACCCCAACCTTCTCCAAGCACAGGTTCATGTACATGGCACCTTGGCACCCTACCCACCTGATACCCAACCTTTTCCAGCTGGCATACTACCCCATGCTTATCTTACATACTTACCTTTTCACAAAATGTGCCAAAAAGTGTCTGGCTGTGCTGCTGGACGTTTAAAATCATGGTGTATGCCATGGTGACTGCTGTAAAAAGGGGGCACAGATTCCACAGTAATTCTCTTTACTACTGGATTTATCATTTACTGAGCAGGTTTGCAGAAGGAGGCCCCTATCCAGCCCAGAAGATATCTGAAGGCAAGTGGGTCATTTTTAATCTGATAAAAGGTCAGAAATAGTATTTCTGACACTGATTGGAATATCTGGGCCATTGACCTATTTTCACATTAGCTCAGAATTGGCTGATTTGATTGCGATTCCAGCAGCACATTAGATAGTTACAAACACAGTCAATAGTTTACGCTTAGCAGTTGATGAGCTTAGACAAAGCTAAATGCACACAACTGTCAAGAGAACCATTATGTGTCTGATGAAATCCCATGACTTTTAAACTAATTAGGTGCAAGTTCCTCTTCCTATTCAATTAAAGGGATGAGATAGTTACACCCTTTGTTCCTTTCAACACAGTGGTTTTACATTTAGAGGTTATGTTACATCCAGTTTCAGGAAAGCAATTATGCTGTACCTCTTATCCATTTTTCGACCCGGGTGTGGGGCTAGTCTCTGTGAAATGCTAGGCTCTGACTTTATACAGGAAAACAAACTTACACAAGTAGCTCCCTGCATTTATGTTACTAAAATCAGATTACTTACCTAACCGACAGGATTATCAAGCCCTATTTTAATTGTTTCATTGGGAAACAGGAGGAGGTGGGTTTATATCCTGGACTGGATCTCCCTCTGGGGCCTACCATCACCAAACAGCATCTTTAGAGACGCTGAGCTCCCAACAGCCACCTCAATTTGAAGGTAACAATCCAGAGTCACGGCTGCAATACTATAAAACTAATTCTGATTCACATTTCTACCCCCACCCCAAGCTCAGCTCAAGTCTGGAAGTACAAGACTGAAAAATTTATTCTACAGTTTAAAAACCGCCCCATGACACTTTCCACATTGCCACTGAGGTCTTGAAAAGATCTAAAGCAGTCTCAAAGTAATTGTAATATATTACATGTTTCATTAGATAACAAGTTTTAGAGGTATGATTCCAAGCTTTTAAAAAGGGCTTGATCATTTCCTTTCAGCATTATAATATTGCTTTTGGAACTTACGTCCATAAAAACTTCCCTTACCAACAACTGGGAAAGCTGACTAAACTCCAGAGAAAACATCATGTGCACAATCCTAAATCTGTGGAATTAGCCTCTCTAATAAATCTTATTAAAGAAATATCAGCCTCCTTAGTATTGTGTCCTAGGAGATCATTACTGACATATGTAATGCCTATTTCATTAGCTTACCCATGATTCCACATGAGAGGAGGGTAGGCCCTTTACTCATCTTCTTTGGATGGTGCTGTAAATAATTTTTAAAAAAAGATTGTTAGGCCAGAATTTACAACAACTATCAGTTAAGGCACTTTTAAAATATCAAAAAATGCACTTACCGAGAGCTGACTAAAAAAATGCATTAAAAAATATTATTACAATTATGTCATGAAGTAAACCAATCACAACTCAGGAGAAAAGACAGGTAATTGACAAAAATCCTGATGTAATTTGACATTTTACAGCAAGTGAAATTACCCAATCACAACAAGCGAATTGCATCATGTGATGATATGACATTATGACACCACTAACTGACTTGATTTTGAATATCACCAATGTGAGAACTTTTAAATAAACAATTTTTTTTAGCTTGAAAGGCAAAGCCACAAAAGATCTTTCAAAAGATAAATATTTCCTTACTGAGCACAACTGTACAGTCCTGTTTAGAATATACATTTATTTGTATATTATAGATGTTAAATAGTTGATACTTTTTAGTATAGCTTTCCTGTGTAATTCATTTAAATGGAGTTAGTCTGTCCCCTGCGTTCAAAGCATTGCATACGCAAAGAAGCTAACAATTACGCCTGATCATTTGACTACTAGATTTAATTTGGTACTGCAGCACAAATCTACACTATTTTTGACATGGCAAATATTATAACACTGGAGGTGTAGAGACAAAAATAACTAATATCTTAATTTACAAAGGTAGCACTATGAAGCACAGTAATCAACTTGTGTTAGTGTTATATATGAATACAACAAGAATTAGTAAAAGATCAAATATACTTCATACATCAGCTTCTAAATGAGTGCAGGAATCTGTTAATTTGTTATGGTACATGGAATTTGACTTCTTCCTGTTCTGTGTCATACTGCTGGACTCTTGAGCACTGCTTATTTTTCCAAGGTCCCTTGTTTAGTTCAGTCAACTTCTGTTGCAACAATTTGTGCGTGGTTTTAAGCTCACCAAATGATATATTCTGAGAACTAAAACCAGCACCAAACTGCTTCGCGATTAGAAAATCAAGAAACTGGATTAGCTGACCTATGCCAGACCAGAATCTATGGCCTTTTGCCATGGATTTTGCTGAGACCAGGACAACTTGACAGCCCTTTAAAAATGGTAGGTGGGACAAGGTTCCAGAATTCCTGTTCCCATTCCGAGCACAGGATTAATATGCAGACAGCCATCTGGACACAGCACTCACATTTTGGAAAGTTTAAACACCCCCATCCCACAATCTTAATGACGTTAAAGCCCTTATGGAAAGAGATCTGGCTCACAGCTTGTCCAAGGAGGAGATGTCAAACATGAGGAACCCCAGACCTGAGTAAGGGCCAAAAGAAGTCACCTTCTCCTGGAGTTCTCAGAGTGACAGAGGTTAAAAATACAAACAGTGTTCTTTCATTTGGAATGAATAGGTGCTGTACTGTGAGATGTATTTCTTTAAATTTAGAAACTGGGATAATCTAAAATGCTTTAAATTCTCAGAGTCCTTTCAAAATAGAATAAGCCTTCATCAGCTGGAAGTAGAGAGAAAACAAAGATCTCTACCGGATCTCTATTTGGTAGCTCATCTGAAGTACTTTACAGATAATAACCATCAGCTTTTGCAATTTCAATAAGCACCAATGTTTGTGACAGTGAATGACTTGTGATCTGGAATAGATTTTTAATGACAACTGTGCCTATTATGAATGCTTGATTAAATTTCAATAGGTCCACTTATCTCAGCAGGGACTGCAGACATTTGGCTTGAAAGTTGAGAAACACTGAAAGGTTAAACCACTTTTATGCGACTAGCAAAACAGTGTTGGCATTTACAACAGAATGGCCATTTGACAGCATTTCTTTCTCGGAAGGGCATTTTGAAGAAGCGTCCTTTTTATAGCATTATGTTTTTAAATTAGATTGTTTGAAGGTTATTGATTTTAAATGTCTAATTCAGACATCAAACGTTTTCTTCGATTTTAAAGAGAAATAGAAAGAGAGATGGAAGATGGAGTATGAGGGAAAATGCACGTATGAAGGGTAAGGGTCCGAAGGCCTGCTATACATAAGTAAAACTTGGCCAACATTCCAATGAAGAGGGTTCTCTCATTCCAACCCAGCGATCTATCCGGCTACATTGCCACTTTTGGCCTGCCCACAGAGGTGATACACCCAACTCCATCCCACTCCTGCCCTCATGCTGCAGAAATTTGCTGGAAGGGGACTGTTTCAAAGTTAAAAGGATCTTTTGGGTCACAAAAGTTTCTGACTTGATCTTCAAGCCTCCTTTATTTAAGTCCAGCCATCTTCCTATATTTTCCAGGGTAAGATCCTTCCATTCCTCTAAGCTGACTACGATCTTATATTTAAAATCTAAATTCTGAATCTTGACTCTATGTCTCATACACACACAAAACACATTCATAACACGGACTGTTACTGAATCAGTCAACATTGGTTTCATTGCTGAACAGCAGCTCAAAAGTAAACATATTGTGTCGTAAAGGTAATTCGCTCACTAACATGAGATCAGCAGCGACTGGGAGTACAAAAGCTGAAACTCTTAGAAATTTCCCAACTCATCACATGCTGCATCAACCTAAGCTTGTCATGTGATGGTTATCTAATGAGATGCTTGACCACAGAGGACAATTCTAGCTGGTTGCATCATCTAGAAGGTGGCACCACAAGGTAGCCCATATCTGAAGCACATTTCCTTACATCTGTACACTCCCTTGTCTGAATTGATTTAGGATGATGGGGTGAAGTCATTGCTTCAATGAGGTGAGAAAGTGAAATCTATCAAAAACTTGCCAAAGGTTAACATTTATAGAGTCATAGAGAAGTACAGCATAGAAACAGACCTTACGGTCAGACTCATCCAGATGTCCTAAATTAATCTAGCCCCATTTGTCAGCATTTGGCCCATATCCCTCTAAACCCTTCTTATTCATATATCCATCCAAATGCCTTTTAAATGTTGTAATTGTACCAGCCTCCACCACTTCCTCTGGCAGTTCATTCCATACATGCACCATACTCTGCATGAAAAAGTTGTCCCTTGGTCTCTTTTAAATCTTTACCATCTCATCTTAAACATATACCCTCGAGATTTGGACTCCCCTACCTTGGGAAAAGACCTTTACTATTCACATTATCCATGCCCCTCATGATTTTATAAACCCCTATATAAAGTCACTCCTTAGCCTCTGACGCTAACAGGAAAATAGCCCCAACCTATTCAGCCTCTCCCTATAGCACAAACCCTCCAACACTGTCAAAATACTTGTAAATATTTTCTGAATCCTCTCAAATTTAACAACATCTTTCCTTTAGCAAGTAAATCAGAATGGAACATAGTATTCCAAAAATGGCCTAACCAATGTCCTGTACAACCACAACATGATCACCCAACTCCTATACTCAATGCATTGACCAATAAAGGCAAGCATGCCAACTGCCTTCTTCATTATCCTGTCAACCTGCAACCCAAGGTCTCTGCTCGGTAACATGCCTCAGGACCTTACCCTTGAGTGTTTAAGTCCTGACCGGATTTGGTCTAACGATATGTAGCACCTCACATTTATCTCGATTAAACTCCATCTGCCACTCTTCGGCCCTTCGGCCCATTTGATCAAGGTCTTGTTGTACTGAGGCAACCTTCTTCGCCGTCCACTGTGCCACCAATTGTGGCATCATCTGCAAATTTACTAACCACACTTTCTATCTTCACATCCAAATCATTTATATAATAAATGACAAAAAGCAGTGGATTCAGCATCAATTGCATGCAACTTTAACAAGAGCTAACTTAAACTAATACCTTAGCACTTCAGTTAAGTGCTATGTTAGCATCCCGACTACTGTTATTGCTGAACAAGTCAGATCCCTGACTGAAATCAGGCTAAATAGACTTTTTAAAACATTAATAAGGTGGTCTTTTTCAGTAAAACATAAACATACAAAACTGTAAATTTGTTTCAACATCATATAATTATACAAGGAAAAGACAAAAAAATAGAATAAAACAAGCAATTTACACATACACAATTGGAAAGAGTTTGAACCACATACTTGGAACTGCATTTTTACTATCTGAAAACAAAAATTTCACAGCACTCAAACACCAGACAGAATCTGCTTCTCTGTCACAGCTATAGAAATACTTAACTATTGCTTTCAATTTCCAGACTTAATTTTGTAACCTCTTCTTTGATTAGTCACACAAATGAGCTTAGACTTTCTCAATTTCAAATAAACCCTCAATTTTCACGCTAAACTCCTTACACTGAAGTAACCTATGCCATGACAGTTCTAAACTGACTACTTTCTTTGGGAGAAATGGTCTTGTACATCTATCTTCAATCAGGAGCTCTGAAGTGAACAAAAAAGAAATGCCAGCCTGTAGGGTCTCCCCAGCAGATATAAAATAATACACAAATCTTTTAACCAGAAAATGAGACAACTCTCCTCAATGTTCACCATGCTCAAAAAAAGTTTTCACTCACATTAGCTTTAAACAAAGTTATGACCCCAGAAATGCTGCCAAGTTAATCATTAAACTCTTTCAAACACAAAGACCAAAACCCACTTGCTGCTAGTTCCAAGTCCAATATCCAAAATAAATTACATTAAAAAGATACATATACACATCACAGCTGGGCAAATGAATGTCAAAGACACAAATTAAGTTCTTCTTTATTATAAACACAAAATGTAATTTCTAAATTATGTCTAACCGCAATAAACTTAGCAATGAGAAAAAC
This sequence comes from Stegostoma tigrinum, assembly GCF_030684315.1. NCBI lineage: Eukaryota > Metazoa > Chordata > Chondrichthyes > Orectolobiformes > Stegostomatidae > Stegostoma > Stegostoma tigrinum. Next base: position 30,750,001 of record NC_081373.1, read on the forward strand.
CATTTAATCCTTTCGGATAACTTCTGAAACCAAGCGTGGATACCGTTTCATTAACTGGGGCATGTCTTCCATGTCCAGGCTTAACAGTTGGCAGAGCAGAAATGTTCATTGCAAACTAGGACACAGGCAGCTGACAATTTAATGAATGGAAAATCATGAGCAACTTGTGCCCAAATTTGTGATAAATATTTCCACCTTGTCAAGCCTTGCGCCAAGGCACTGAAGAGGAAAATCTGCTCTGTTACAAACAATCAAAAGATTTTCCATGATGTGAGAAGTGCATCAGCAATGTTATTCTTGTCTGAGTTAGATGAGGGTGACCTAGTCAAATCTCCTGGAGCTGCTGAGCAAAATTATTAATTCATTTTGAGTTCCAATCGCTCAATTCACCAGTCTTGCTGAGTTCACACACTTTGAGATGGGATATCTTGTTCTGCTGCAAGTATTTGAAGGTCTGCAAAATTCTTTTGAATGGAAGGGACTGGTGTCTGGCAAAAATGAATTTCAGAGTTTTTGCAGCATATGTACAAAGAACGAATGAGTTCACATTTCGAGTAGTGTTAACAATCAAAATGTAAACTGATCTATTTATTGTCTCGACAGATGCTACCTAACTGCTTAACTTTCCTAGTGTTTTACCCTTTTATTTCACATTTCCAGCATCAATAATTGTTGAACCAAAGAATGCTCAAGTTAAAAATAGATTGGTTAAGGAATACATAGAAGCAAAGGAGGAATAGAAGATTTTCCCTGATTGATGCTTCACTGCACACTTGCAAACTGCTATGACTGATGTACATCACTTTTAAATTTAACAGGAATTCAATGGTCATATAGATTCAGATGTTATACCACAGGTTTAGTCCATTGTGTCTATGCAGATCAACTGAAGGCCTGATTACACTATCACTATTTTCTAATTTTTGGCTCATAGCCCTGGAACCTACAGAAATGCAGTCTTATACATCTCTACTAGGTCTCCTCTAATGCCTTTCGATGATCCTGTTCAATCTTTGCTCATTGCACAGATCCTCCAGTCCAGACTGCATCCTAGTAAATCTCCTCTGAACCCTCTCTAATGCAAACACATCCTTCCTATAAATTGGTGACCAGAAATGCATTCAGTACTCCAGTTGTTGCCTAACTAGTGTTTTGTACAGTTCCAACATGACCTCCTTCCCTCTTGAAATCTACTCCTTAGCTAACAAAGGCAAGTATTCCATATGCCTTCTTAACTACCTGATCTATCTATCTATCTTACTACCATTTGCGCATATGCACACCAAGGTCTTTATGATCCTCAATACTTACTGGAGTCCTATCATTTATGGTGTAAACCCTTGCCTCGTTAGCCCTCAAGTGTATGATCTCACCATTATTTAGCTTGAATTAACTTGCCACTACTTTGTTCACCTAACTCGCCCATTGACATTCTACTGCATTGCATGGTTATGCTTCGTCATTATTGACCAACTTAATAATTTTCATGTAAGCTGTGAACTTCTTAATCACACCATCTACATTTAAAGTTCAAATAATTAACGTATGCCACAAACATCCAGGTCCCCAGCAACAGTCACAGAAGAATACCACTGGAAACAAGCTTCCTGTCACAAAGGGCTCTTACTTACTTGACCAGTCTGCAATGAGGGACCTTATCAAAGATCTTGCTAATGTCCATGTAGATCATATCAATGTCTTACCCTCAGCAACACTACTGCTTACCTCCTCAAATAATTAAATCAAGTTTGTCAAAACTGATCTTCCCTGAGCAAATCCGTGCTGATTATTCCTGATTAATCCCTATTGCTCTAAATACAAATACATTCTGTCCCTCAATTCTTTATAATAATCTCACCACCGCTTAGGTTAGACTGACTGGCCTCTAATTTCTAAATTTATCCTGTTCTCTTCTTTTTTAAGTAATTGGACAATGTTAGCAGCCATCCAGTCCTATGGTGTCTCACCTATGAGCAGAGGGGATTTGAAAGTTATTGTCAAGGCCCTCAATGCGTCTTCTTTTGCCTCCCTCAACAGCTTGAGATACATTTCATCCAAGCCTACAAGTTTATCCCACATTTAAGGCTGCTAAACCCGCAAGTATCTCCTCTGTGGTATTTTCTTCTAACATTTCACTGTCCAACACCCTATATTTATACCCGTGTCATCCTTTTCCATTGTGATGACTGTGTTCATGGAGGACTATGCCCATGCCTTCTGGGTACACATACACATGATCTCTGTGGTCCCTAATGTGCACTATTCTTTTCCTCTCAGTTTTCTTTCTCTTTATACATATATTTTCTTCATTCTATCTGCCAATAATTTACTATACATCTCTTATTTTTCCTAATTTCTTTAAGTTCCACCGGCTCTTTTTATGCTTCTCCAGGGACTCTATTGGCTGTTGCCGTAAGAGCTTTTTTGCTTAATTTTACCTTTAATGTCCCTTGACAGACAAGTTTTTTTCCTGTGTTGGTCCTACCCTTTGTCATTATATGAACATATTCACCCCAAGATAATCAAGCTCTTCTGGAGATACCTACATGAACAGATGGGACTTGAACCCAGGCCTCCTGGCCCAGAGGTAGGCACACAACCACTGCACCAGAACAGCCCTCTGCATTTACCTTATGCTCTTGTTCTTTTCTACTTGAGTGCCTCCCACAGCTGACAGTTTTACCTGCAAATAGCTGCCATCGGTCTACTTAAGCCAAATCAAATCTTGTCTTATTAAAATTGAGCTCTCCCCAGTCCAGAATTTTTATTCCCCTCACACCATCTTTTCTGATAACTATCCGAATTTAATTGAATTACAGTCACTATCTCTAAAACTTGCCCCTTCAGTTATGCCTTCCCATTGGCCAGGTTCATTTACGAATATTCAATCTAGAGCTACCTCTCCCATCTTTGGCTTTTTACATACTGGCGAAAAAGCTAGGCACTCAGCTTATCTGTCTTATTCCTCAGGCTACATGTATTAAAATATATTACATTTAGCCTTACTGACTTCATTACTTTCTTATCCACCCGGTGTATCCTCTACCTTCCGGACTCCCTCAGTTATATTTTTACATCTAATCTCACTTCTGAACTATTTGGCAGGATTGGATACCCCTGCCAATCTAATTTAATTCTGCCCAACACATTGGCAAACCTCACCATGAAAGTTTTGGTCACATTTCTGCTCAGGTGTAATTTGTCCACCCGAGAAACAGTCCCAATATCTCATGAATCTAAAGTCCTACCACCTGCACCATTTCTCCAGCCATGCATTTATTTGCTGTATGCCTCTACTCCTATACTCACTACTCCTTGGCACTGGAGATTCCAAATGTGGTGATCACTACCTTTGGAAATCTCGCTTTTCAACTTGTCAACTAATTTCCTAAATGCTGCTTGCAGGACCTCATTTCCCTTTCTTTGTTTGTTATCAGTCCTAATATAGACATCTAGCAGTTTACCTTCCCCCTTCAGAACGCTCCTGTTCATGACATCCTTGATCTTAGTATCTGGGAAGCAACAGACCGTCCTGGAGTCACATCTATAGCTGCAGCATCTCCATTCTCATTGTTTCTTCTAACCTCACTGGTGCTACTCCAGGGTCCCACACAGCTCCAACACTGTTAGTCAGTTTCTGGCACCACTCTGCATTGACTACTCCTTTAAACCTTGATACCAGCATTCCCAAATCCCACAAAACTCCACCACAAGTCAGTTTCTGGGACTTCTCTGCTTTGGCTGCTCATTTTAACTTATAAGGCCCTATGGTCCTTGGACTCATGGTCCTGAAAAGTGCCATGTCTACCTCCAGTTACCCAACAGTTGTGAACAGATTGTGGTGCTCTTGTGGATATTGGAGGCTACGTATGTTAATACAAGCGCCCTGTTCTTTTCAGGCTCAAAGACCATGTACATGCACTGCACCTGTTTACACTCAACAAAATAGTTGACAGCTATTTGTTGATTCAATTCTCAGGGAAATGCCTGAACCAGAGTTAACCTGCCTGGTTTAACTACCAACGCATCATCCTCCGACACTTCCGCCATTTACAATCCGACCCCACCACCCAAGATATTTTTCCATCCCCACCCCTGTCTGCTTTCCGGAGAGACCACTCTCTCCGTGACTCCCTTGTTCGCTCCACACTGCCCTCCAACCCCACCACACCCAGCACCTTCCCCTGCAACCGCAGGAAATGCTACACTTGCCCCGACACCTCCTCCCTCACCCCTATCCCAGGCCCCAAGATGACATTCCACATTAAGCAGAGGTTCACCTGCACATCTGCCAATGTGGTATACTGCATCCACTGTACCCGGTGTGGCTTCCTCTACATTGGGGAAACCAAGCGGAGGCTTGGAGACCGCTTTGCAGAACACTTCCGCTCAGTTCACAACAAACAACTGCACCTCCCAGTCGCAAACCATTTCCACTCCCCCTCCCATTCTCTAGATGACATGTCCGTCATGGGCCTCCTGCAGTGCCACAATGATGCGACCCGAAGGTTGCAGGAACAGCAACTCATATTCCGCCTGGGAACACTGCAGCCTAATGGTATCAATGTGGACTTCACCAGTTTCAAAATCTCCCCTTCCCCTACTGCATCCCTAAACCAGCCCAGTTCGTCCCCTCCCCCCACTGCACCACACAACCAGCCCAGCTCTTGCCCCCCACCCACTGCATCCCAAAACCAGTCCAACCTGTCTCTGCCTCCCTAACCGGTTCTTCCTCTCACCCATCCCTTCCTCCCACCCCAAGCCGCACCCCCATCTACCTACTAACCTCATCCCACCTCCTTGACCTGTCCGTCTTCCCTGGACTGACCTATCCCCTCCCTACCTCCCCACCTATACTCTCTCCACCTATCTTCTTTTCTCTCCATCTTCGGTCCGCCTCCCCCTCTCTCCCTATTTATTCCAGTTCCCTCTCCCCATCCCCCTCTCTGATGAAGGGTCTAGGCCCGAAACGTCAGCTTTTGTGCTCCTGAGATGCTGCTTGGCCTGCTGTGTTCATCCAACCTCACATTTTATTATCTTGGAATTCTCCAGCATCTGCAGTTCCCATTATCTCTGGTTTAACTACCAAACTCTATTTAAATGTAAACTGTTAGTCATCATTAATTCTCCATGGTAATTTCTCTACAAAAAGAGAAAACCACATGCTATCCAATCAGCACTCCCCTCATGCTATTTCAAAATTGGTTTTCCCCTTAAATTCCCCTTCAACATCATGTACCTTTTTTTTCCAATGATATACAGGTAAATTCTAACTTATGCTCGACCATGCCAAACTCACAATTGGTTAAACACTGAGGAAAGGAATGTTAGACATGAGTTAAGCTTTTCTCCATTAATATTATGAAATTTAATTTCTAAATATGCCTACTTAAAGATAAATTACTCACTCGATTTGTTTTGTCATGTATAACCTTTTTTCAGAAACTGGGAGACTATAATTAAAGAGTAAACTTATACTAAAGTTTTGACAAGTACAAAGGTGTTCTTTACCTGCAAACATTTGAAACTGGATTTTCATTGAGTAAAATGGTTGCTACAGATCATGATTCAAGAGTAGGCTACAGTTCTAAAAACTTCCAAGTAGACAAAGCCAAGCCATTGCCTGTATGGAATTTCACATCTACAACTGCACAAACATTGCAAAGACAGCAAAACAATGAAGGTACAGACTTTCCATCTTTAAACCTGAACTGCTAACATAAGAGAGACACTGAAATGTCATTAAAGTTGTGAAGGTGCTCATGGCCACATCTTTCTCCTGAGATGAACAACAGATCCTTGACTAGAGAGATAGGGACTTGTTATAAAGTTAAAATGGACTCTTTAGTGGCACAGTAACATGACCAAAACTCTTCTAGTCTTTGGAATAATTTTAAGTTGCTACATTTCTGAACCCTTGTCTTACTTTAAGAGTCTAATGTGCTGATAATACCACAGTCAGAGTCCAGGCAAGCAAGAAGTCTGCCTCAAGTCTCAGACAACAAGGTGTAGAGCTGGATGAACATTTCTGAAGGGTCTAGGCCAGAAACATCAGCCTTCCTGCTCCTCTGATGTTGCTTGGCCTGCTGTGTTCATCCAGCCCCACAACCTTGTTGTCTCAGATTCTCCAGCATCTACAGTTCCTACTATCTCTGCCTCAAGTCTTAGTCCGCTTTTAACTTCAGAACAAAAATAGTAGGCAGCACTCTGACTTATAGATAAGCCTATCTCTAGTCCATAATTCATTGTAACCTAGTCACAAAAGGTCCTGTATTCACCTGCAAAGTGGGCCAAATCCCTTAAATCAAGATCATCTTGCTATTCTATCACCATTGTTCAGGTAATGATGTAACTACTGCCATTATTCCTCTGGACACTCAAAATCTTAAGTCATAAAAGGAAGGGGCATTCACTAGACTCAAATCAATATGAATAAATAGCTACACTTCTTGGTAATATTGTTAGATATGAAACTCTTCTTACTGGTGTTTTTCCTTTGTGCATTTTTGCATATCTAGGAAGTCATGATGGCTTCACAGGGTTTGATGAATGTATGAATAATACTCGGTTTAAAACGGAGTGTTTTCTGAAGGACCAAATTTGTTTTTAAGAAATTACTTTACAAATGGGATTTGTGATAGCTAAAACAGTCTATTTGAAATTAAACCACTCTGCTTAGGCAGAAGATGAGGAGAATAACAAATTACAATTATCCTGTCTGCCCATAACTATCTCCCATTTCTGACAAAGGGACTAGGCCTGAAACGCTCCTCTGATGCTGCTTGGCCTGCTGTGTTCATCCAGCTCTACACCTTGTTATCTCAGTTTGCCCATAACAAGACTCTTTTTCTTTCTTTTTAAAAATAAGGCTTCTCCATTGATATCCTATGGCTGCAGGGAAATGCCATTTGCAGTTGTTGAGTGAAGTATATCCTCCCACCTCAATTTAAGTTGAATTGCTGTAATATTGGAAATTTATTGAAACAATCTGGTTTGTCTTCTTCAGTCTTTGAGACTTATTCTTAGAAAGCCAATACATAAAGTGGATTTTGGAAATATTCATACTCAGAATTATCATTGCAATATCCCTATGGGATAATAATGAACTCTGTTTATCTATTCAGCTGTAACTGAAGAACACAGCTTAGAATGTACAGTGGAATACCCACAGGACCAGGGAGGATAAGCACACAGACTTACCATTTGGAGATTGGATAAACATACAGATTTTGTGGGAAAACGCATGTTGACCAACTCTCAGAAATGACTGGCAAAATTGTCAACATTAAGTATTTTCTGCTGCTGCAGACGGAGCTTCAGCTCTGAACAACATTTCTGCCATTGTTATACGTTCATCTGCGAGTTCAAAAGGAATACCATATTCCCCAGAAAGCACACATGAAACCTTTGTGATGCTTTGCTTAAACTATGGTAGTGTTTCCTCATATACAACGATCTACAAATTAGAAACTTAGTTTGAATCAACTTTTATAAACATTTTATTTCAGAAGCTGTTCCAAGAAACAGGGCAGCAACTGTATTTAATACATGGCTTCTCTTTTGATTACAAGAATAATCTTCAATATCATTGTTGAATAAGACTCTTAAAACAAAACTGCAGCCAATTCAATGAAATCAAATTAACATTGTCCAGAAGAAAAATAACAGATTGGAATTAAAATGTACATATTCAAAGAGACGCGATGTAAGGAAAGCCGGAGAAAGAACTTATGAGGAGTCCACAGAATTGAAATGAAGTTGCAAAATTACACAATTTTACCTACCTATAGAAGTTAACCTCTGAAAGATTTATATTGCAAGCACAAAGCAAGCGTTTCCTTTTTTTAAAAAATCCACATAATTTGCTTAATTAACAAGCTTACCAGTTCAGAGCTGAAGGTGTTGCATGTACCATAACCCAAGTTCTTGTTTTCCAGACCTTTGGTTAAAAGAGTCACCATGGTAACTCTTTGGATCCACTACATTGGGGACAATAGTCAGTCAGTATCATTTTAGGCTGCATCTTCCATTTTAGGTCCGCACGAAAACTAGCTGCGAGAATATCACTGTCTTCATTACTATCCAATACCACAAAGGAGGAAATAAAAACAAAGAGGGGCAGATTAGTTTAGTGTTCAATAAATCAAGAACTCAAAAAATTAAGTTATCTACTGAATATTGTCTAAGAATCTTTGGTGAATTTCTGCCGAGAGCCTGTAGATAGTACCCACTGCTACTTCTGAACTTTGGTGGTGGAGGAAGTGGATGCTTGAGGATATGGTGCCAATCAAGTGGCCTGCTTTGGTCTGGGTTGTGTCACACTTGTTTCTTGAGAGTTATTGGAACTGCACCCGTCCAGGCAAGTAGGGGAGCATTCCATCACACTCCTGACTTGTGCTCTGGGGAGTCTGGAGAGGAGTTACTCGCACAGTGTTCCCAGTCTCTGCCTAACTCTTGAAATCAACATGTGGAGATTCACAAGTGTGAACCAGATACAACACTCAATTCCATGGCATTGTAAATGATTAATATGTTGTGCCAAATAATGTTGAATGGAAAGAAAAATCAAGACTAGCTGCTAAATAGAAACAATGGAAAATATTGGCATTAAAAATTTGCAATACATTGTATTTCATGTGACTGCTTTGTATGTGACTGCAGGGGCAAAAGTTCCAAAAGGATTACGCAGAATAAAGATCATATCTTGCATCCAATTTCTCTTCCAGTAAACTAACATGAGAGTAGATTGTTTTACATGCACACAACATTTCATAATGGTTTAATATTCTTTAACAGATCTGTAGCTAGATTTTCTTGAGGAAGTATACAGCATAGAACATAACAGCACAGTACAGGCCCTTCGGCCCTCGATGTTGTGCAGACTGAATACTTTGCTTATGCAAGAGGTTTGGCATCTTTTGTGCAGATATTTAACCTACAATAGAACAAAATATGGCAACTCCGTTATGTAATTAGCTAAAATGTTCTTTTTCCCTACTTAACTGAGGTTAATGAGTTCAGTTAAGTGGTTAAATTGAAGCACTACTACCCATATTCTTAAACTCTTTTCCTCTGTCACCTCGACCCACTCGGCCAACAGGAAATGTGAGCAGGTCATAGATTTCTTTGCTCAGAAAAAAACATTTCACCAGTTACCTCTACTACTTCCCCTTCTCACTAGGCCAAACTTTAAATTTTCCCTGCTCTAGCTCTGAATTTGCATTTTTCTATTGTTTCTTTCCAATCTAAGAACTCATCTTGTCTATGAGACAAACCTCCTTGCTCTGTTGTTCCTATTCCCAATGTTGATCACTCAACTTCCTTTTTCCCATGTTAGCTGACAGTGTTAAGAATGATAACTACCGCCAAGTATTATTCCTTTCTCTTAAATTCAGGCAGCCATCACCCACTCCTCAAGCAAAAGGCTCCAGTGTCCACCTCTAACATCTCTTTCTTCTCCAAACCCTTAATGTGTTGTTGCCCACAAATCTGTACCCACCTTTCCCAGCATATTTGAATCCCTCCAGTCAGATTTCTATATATCGTAGTATTCAAACATCTCTTATCAAAGTTATGAATGACATCCTATTTGACAGCAAAGATAAACTTTTCCTCCTTATCCTTCCCAAGCTTTGGCATAGTTAACAGGCCATTCTGCTCAAATGCCTCTCAACTGTGATCCAGCTGCATTGAACATCTCTCTCACCTTGTACCAATTTTCATAGCACATAGGGGAGGCAATGGCCTAGTGGTATTATCACTGGACTGTTAATCCAGATACCTTGATAACATTCTGGGGACTTGGGTTCAAATCCCACTGCAGCAGATGGTGGAATTTGAAATCCATAAATATCTGGAATTAGGAAGCTAATGATGACCATAATCCATTGTCAATTGTTGAAAAAGCCCATCTGGCTCACTAATGTCCCTTAGGGAAGGAAACTGCCATCCTTACCTAGACTGCACGTCACTCCAGACCCACGACAATGTGGCTGACTCTTAACAGCTCGCTGGGCAATAAACGCAGCCTAGCCAGCAACGCCCTCATCCCTTGAATGATTTTTTTTAAAAAATCCAGCGTATTGACGTCTCTTCTGGCACAGAGGTAGCATCCCCACCTCTCAACCAGGAAAGCTGGGGTCCAGTCCCACCTACTGCTGAAATGTGTAAACATCTCTGTTCAGGTTGATGGGAAAATGCTCAGACTATTATTTGGTGGTCTTGTGGCACAGTTGGAAAGTCCAAACCTCTAAGCTAGGAGGCCAAGGTTCAACTCATATCTGCTCCTGTTGTATGTAATATCATCTCTGAACAGGTTGATTAGAAAATATCAAGTATTATTTATGGGTCTCTTGTGGTGCAAGTATTGTTCCTATCTCTGGGCTTTGTAGGCCTGAATTCAAGTCCAACCTGCCCCAGAATGTGTTGTAACATGTCGAACAGGTTGATTAGAAAATAAACAGAATATTGTTTGTTCTAACTTCTCTTCCTACTCCTTTACCAGATGACCTCCAAGGAACTGTCCTTGGTGCCCCACCCTTTTTTCTCATACATAGCATTCGGTTATTGACTTTGTCCAACTTTACAGCATCAGCTTTCTCCTATCTGTTAGACACCACCAAGTTCTATCCTCCGCTGTCACTAAATTATCAGACCGCTTATCCAGCGTCCATTACTAGATGAACAGAATTGTTCTTCACTTAAGAATAAGGAAGACCCAAGCCATTATTTTTGGCCTTGGTCCAAAGGTCACTCCCCAGCTACTGAATTTATCATTCTCCTTGCAATAGTTCAAAACTAAACCAATTTGCTAACCCATTAATGTCAAATTTGACCCAGATAGGAGCTTCCATCCACATATATGTGCTATCACTTAGACTGACAATTTCTACCCCTCTCATATCAGACAAATTCATCCCTAATGTTGGTATAAATTCTGCAGAAACCCGAAACTATATCTTAATTCCCCCTGGACTTGACTGTTGCAATGTACTCCCCACTGGCCTCCCTAATTCCCATGGGGTGAGGGAAGATGTGAGTGGAAAAGTGGTGACAGAGCCCAGAGCGAATATAGAGAGAGACAGGCAAACAGAGACAGAGAGAGACACAGAAACGAAAGGGGTAGGCAGATGAGGGGATTATCGATAGAAGACCAGGACAGAGAAACTGAATACATGATATGACAGCAGACAGTGGGAGAGAATGGGTAGGCTGTGTTGAAAGAAATGTAATGTGATAATAGGACTAAGAATGGGTGAAAATAGATTGGTTGCCTAAAAGTACTGCCTGTCGTGACCAGTACAGGATGCGGGTAAAAAGACGTGGAATGACAGAGGCAGGCTACAAAGCTGTCAAACTCAATGTTGAATCCAAGAGGCTGCAGGGTCCCCAAGCAGAAAATAAGATGTTGCCCTTTGAGGTTGCGCCGCAACAGCAATGTCAGCCAGGGAGCACGAGTGGTGTGTTGAAGTGGCAGACATCTAGAACTCAAGGAATTATTTTTATTGACAAAACACGGGTGTTCGACAAAGTGGTCACCCAAGCTACATTTCTTCTCCCCAGTGTAGAGGAGACCACACTGTGAGCAGTGACTATAGTAGACTAGATTGAGTGAAGTGAAGGAAGGGGTGTCTTGGACAGAGAGGAGGGACAAAGTAAACGGGTAGGTGTTACACCTTCTACAATTACATGGCAAGATACCAAGACAGTGGAGGAGGAGCTTACTACAGTGTCCCAGAGGGAACTGTCCATGCAGAAGGCTGACAGTGAGGGGGGAGGAATATGTCTGATGGTGGCATCCAGTTGAAGGTGGTAGAAATGACAGCTTACGATCCTTTGGATGCAGAGGTTGGGAGGGTTGATAAGTGAGGACCATGGGGACCCTATCGCTGTTGTAGGAGCAAAGAGAAGGGGTGAGAACAGAAGTGCAGAGGATGGGTCTGTCACAGCTAAGGACCCTATCTACCACAGAAGCAGAGGAAAGGAGTAGACACTTCTGAGGCACCGCGAGGAAGGTGGCATCATCAGAACAGATGCAAAGAGGACGGAAAAACCGGGAGAATGGGATGGAATCTTTACAGGAAACAGGGTTTGACGATGTACAGTCAAGGCAACTGAGGGAGTTTGGGGCTTGTGATGGATATCGGTGGCCAGTCTATCCGCAGAAATGGAAACAAAGAAGTCAAAGGAGGGAAAGGGAGAGTCAGAGGTGGACCAGACGAAGGTGAGAGCAGGGTGGAATTTGAAAGCAAAAAATAGATAAAATTTTCCAATTCCAGACAAAAGATTGAAGCAGCACTAAAGATGTCATCAACATACCAAAGACAATGTCGTGGGTGGCAGCCAGAGTACAGCTAGAACAAGGAATGTTCTACAGAGAGACAGGCATCACTGGGACCCATGTGGGTACTTATGGTCAGCTCTTTGATCTGAAGAAAGTGAGAAAAGTTAAAGGAGAAGGTGTTCAAAGTGAGGACAAGCTCAGTCAGGCGGAGGAAGGTAGAGGTGGATGGGAACTGGAAAATTTGGAACTAATGTAATGCAAAGTGTCAGAAGTATCACAGATTTAACTGGGGAGGGAGCGAACAGGGAAGAAAAAAAATTCAAGTTGAAGTAAGAGGAAACAAGTTCCACAGGGCAAGAGCAGGCCCTTTTCACTGATTACCCCTATCGCTTGCTGGCCTACATTGGCTTCCAGTCAAGCAACATCTTGATTTGAAACTCTCATCCTCATTTTCAACCTCTTAAATGGCTTCCCCATCCCCACCTCTCAACTTCTCCCAATGCTATGACCCTCTGAAATGTCTACACTTCTCTAAATGTGGCCTCTTGTGCATTTCAGATTTTAAATGCCCCATCATTGGTGGCCAGGCCTTCAGTTCCCATGGCCTCAGGATCTGGAATTCCCTCTTTCCATCTTTTCACCTCTCTGCTTCATTTATCTTCTTCAGGAGGTTTCTTATAACCAACCCCCAACCAAATTTTTTCGTTCTCTCCCCTAATATCCCCTTGTGACTAGGTATCATACTTGCTGTTTTTAAATCCTTCTGTGAAGCATCTAGCGGAACTTTATAATAAAGGCTATATACAAATGTAAGTTTTTGTTATGGGATTTCACACTGAAACATAGAGGAATGAGTTGCCACCTCAAAATGTGACTGAACTCCAATGGTGAACTTCTGCATGATTCAACTTATAACAAGTTTGTTAAGACAATATTAGGCATTTAAGTTTTAATGTATAAAGATGTTTCACTGTATACATGATTTTATCAGAAGAAATACTTGTCAAATTCATGACATTGTGTATCGTGCTTGTTGCTTACACCACATGGAGATACCAAATCACTGTTTATACTTGAAGTAAATACACAACTTTTGAACAGAAATTCTACATTAAATAGATGCTAATAGATTATGTTGCTTCTTTTCAATAAAAAATGTGCAACAAAAAGGGTTAGTTTTTTTGGCAGGATGTGTTAACAGTGTCAATGTAAATTGATCTACCATTTATAAAGAATTACCTTCCACATAAACCATGCCTTATTGAGGAAAACTTGGGACTTCATACTTATTCTACCCAATACTGGATTGGTCAGTTTTATTTGAAAGTGAAAAGAAACACACATGGTGTTTTCTAACCAATCGCTAACAAAGTAAACAGAAAAGCCTGAAGTTTTTAAAAACATCATTCTGCCTTCATAGGAAAGCACCCAGCTATCCACCAGAGGTTAAATCTGTCTGTTTGTATATTCATGCATATTTGAAGGGCTTCCAGGAAAAACATGCTGCTCGTACCTCCACTGGGATTCTGCGCCTTGCTAGGATAAGATTTCATTTTTCACTCATTAAGTACTAGGATTCTTCACTGCAAAGCCACATTATTTAGGTACATGATAGACACAAGGAATGCCAGAACTGAAGAATCTGTACACATAATGGGCAAAAATGGAAGATTTTGACTTGGAAGCAAGATTCTTGAAACACTCTTTCCTTTCGCACACTGTCCTGCTGCTGGAAGCGTCCAATGATTTAGCACAATACTCAGGTAACTGCAGTCATTGATGATACTCATGCACTGATAGACATGACTATCAGGCAAATTATAAAATGATCAACAGGAAGAAATTCTCCTAGAGTGAGCGAGGCGAGAACCCTGTGACAGAGCATCATTGAGAGGAAAGGACAAGGTGAGGACTCTTGCAGTGAAGTAGCCAGACCAGCAGTAGATCTGTAAGGGATGTGGGAGCAGTGGCAGAGAGAAAATAAAGCAGCTGGGAGTAAAAAGGTACCTGGAAGCAGGCCAGGCCAGCGGCTCATTTAGGGAGGACTCAGGAGTGGCAACAGCGTGTGTGAAGAGGTCCCTGAAATAAATGGGCTGACAATGGAGCAGCAAGAATGGAGAAGTCCCTGTGACAAACTGGCAATAGAGCTGCTTCACAAAATCAGTGACAGGACAGCAGGGAGGTAATTGGTGGTCTTGTCTCATGTGACTGGATATTGGTTTAAGTTAAGGTTATAAGTGCCACTTAAAACCTTTATGTGGATAATTAATATTTTAGAACTTCAAATACACAAATAAGACTTTTCTAGTCTAAATGTAAGTAGAGTAAAGGTAAAATAAGAATGTCAATTTTCTACGTTGTTAACACATGCCTGGGGAGGTCAGGCTTGAGAATTGTACATGCTGTGGGAAATACTAGATTCTCCTGGGGGTCTGTATGATCACATATGCAGGAGGTGTCTTCAGATGGAGCAACTTGAGCTCTGGGTTTTGAAACTTGAGCAGCAGTGAGGGCATTGCTATACATTCGTGAGGCTGAGAGGTTTGTGGATAACATGCCTGAGGGCAAGGTCACCTCACAGCTAAAGCAAGTACTCACCTGCAAACTGCTTTTCTGCTTCAAGAATGCTCTGTGGGAGCCAGCCAGACCAAAGGCTTGGCACTGTGTTGGTCCAGCTGCTCAGGACAGAGAGATGAAGAAGCATGAAAGGGCAGTAGAGGTAGGGAATGTGTTAGGGAGGTGGGTATGCAATTGAAAAGCAGGACTTCAAAAGGTAGTAAATTACCTCCAGATTACACTTAGTGCCATACAGTAGTGAGTATAGGAGTTGAAGGATAATAAATGAACATGTAGCTAGAGCAATGGTGCATGAGTGAAGGCTTTAGATTGCTGAAGCATTTGGACTGTTTCTGTTTCTAGGTGGTATCTGTACGTTCCCGTGGAGAGGTTTACTAATGCTGCTGGGAAACAAGTTAAACTAGTTTGGCAGGAGGATGGGATGCTGACAAGTAGATCAGAAGGGAGTGAAGCTGATATGCGATTAGAAACAAAAGCATGAGAAAGTGATGCTGGAAGGCAGAGGGAACGTAAGTTAAATAAGAAAGTAGTGAGTTCAGCAAAGAACATGACGAGCAAGATAGACAAGGTAAAGTCACAGACAGCTACAATTGCATATTCCTACGTGGCCATGACAGAGGCTCAGCTGAAAGATGAGCAAGACTGACAGCTCAACTTTCCTGATGCGATGAGACAGGGTGCGGAGGACAAAAAGTCAGGGGTTGCACTATTAATTGATTCCCTGATTAAAGCAGTAAAGTGGGATAATATCTTGGAAAGATCATCAACTGAGGCCATACACATAGAAGTAAAATGCACAAAGAAGCAAAAACTCTGTTGTATGTGTACTATAGGCCCTCAAACACTCAAAAAGAGAGGATCAAATACGTAATCAAATTTCAGAGAATTGAGAGAAAAGTAAACCAGTAACTATAACAGTACAGAATTTTAACATGGTGGCTCAGTGGTTAACACTGCTGCCTCACAGCACCAGGGACTTAAGTTCAATTCGACCTCGGGCAACTGTCTGTACGGAGTTTGCACATTCTCCCTGTGTCTGCGTGGGTTTCCTCCCATTGTCCAAAGATGTGCAGGTTAGATGAACTGGCCATGCTAAATTACCCATAGTGTCTGGGGAATCATAGAATCATGGAATTCCAAAGTGTGGAAACAGGCCTGTTGGCCCAACAAGTCCACACCGAACCTCAGAGCATCCCACCCAGACCCATCCCCCATACCCATTTAACCCACCTAATCTACACATCTCTGAACACTATGGGCAATTTAGCATGGCCAATCCACATGCCCTGCACATCTTTGGACTGTGGGGGAAAATCAGAGCACCCGGAAAAACTGACGCAGAGACATGGAGAATGTGCAAACTCCACACAAACAGTTGCTCGAGTGTGTAATCAAACCCAGGTCCCTGGTGCTGAGGTAGCAGTGCTAACCACTGAGCCACTTTGGCGCCCTATAAAGATGTACAGGCTAGGTGGGTTAGCTATGGGAGATACAGGGTTACAGAGATGTGGTGTTGCCGGGGGGGTGGGGATGAGTGGGGTCTGGGTGGACAGCTCTTCTGAAGTTCAGTGTGAATTCGATGGGTAAATGGCCTGCTTCCAGACTGTAGAGATTCTATCATTCTAATATTTACTGGGACAGTTCCGTGGGCTTAATATTTGGAAATGAGCCTGAACAGGTGGAAAGTGTATCAGTGGCGGGGGCTTTCTGGAGATAGCGATGACAGAACTTAGTTAGACTTAGGACAGTTACAGAAAAAGGTAATGATGTGCTGGGAATAAACATTCTAAACAGGGGAGAGGCTAACTTTACTAAAGATATGACACAATTTCGCTTGACTGGACCAGTAGCAGTTACTGGGGAGCAGAGAAAACTATGTCAGAGATTGGGAGACATTTGAGGAGGAAGAAGTGAGAACATCAGGTAAATATGTTCCCCTAAAGATAATGAAAAAGACAAAGACCAGAGAACCCTGGATGTCAACAGACCTAAATGTTATGAGAAAAGAAAACAGAAGAATACGGCAGATAGTGAGGGCTCAATACAGCAGAGTCCATAGACGTTGTTGGCTGGTTCATTCAGCTGACGAGTTTGAATGCAAATGTTTCATCCCCCGTGCTGTCTAGCTTCCATTGAAGCACTGTTGTTCTGTCCCGCTCTGAATTGATATAGTCCGGTGTGTCACGGTGGGTAGTCCTGCTTCTGGTTTTGCTCTGCAAATGGTTGTTTATCACCCCAGTCATTGAAAACCAGGCTTCCAGGAATTCTCGTGCTTGTCTTTGCTTTGTTTTTTCTAGTACTCTTACATTGTCCCAGTTAAACTACTGTCCTTCTGTGTCGGAGTGTATTGAAACGAGGGTGAGTTGGTCACGCTGTTTTGCGCAAGTTAGTGTTCATGTATGCTGGTGGTGGGTTTTCTGCCTGTCTGTGTGGTGTACAGTTTCTCACATTTGCTGCATGACATTTTCTATATCACTTTTGTCTGCTCATTGTGGGCATAGGATCTTTCGCCTTTGACAATAACTGGCAATGCGTAGCTGTTGGTTTGTGTGCTATCAATATTCCAAGAGGTCATAGGAGTCTGGTATGCTGGGGCTTACAGTGTCTTCCTGGTATTGATTATTTGCTAGGCATTGGCAGATGAAGCTATTGGGATACCCATTGTTCTTAAAAACTTTGTATAAGCGATCCTTTTCGTTTTTGCATAGCTCTAGGTGTTGTAGTGTGTTATCGCTTGTTTAAACAGAGTCTTGATACAGCTCTGTTTGTGGATGCTGGTATAATTCAGGATTTGGTCTGTGTGTGTAGTCTTTCTGAATATACTAGTAAGGAATTGACTGCTGTTCGTTTGGTCGTTCCACCAGTACATATAGAAATGGGATTTGATCGTTGTTCTCTTCTTGCTTGGTGAACTTGATCCTGATGGATGCGTAATTAATAAGGTGGTGTGTTTCTCCTAACTTCACTTGTTTAATAATCACAAGGCATCGCCCACGTACCTGAACCATAGTTTAGGCTGGATTACAGCAGTGACCACCCAGCGTCCACAGAGCTGTGTCAAGGCTCCGTTTAAATGAACGATAACACACTGCAACACCCCACAGCTACGCATAAACCAAGAGCAAAACCTGTACAAAGTCCTTAAGAACAATGGGTATTCCAACAGCTTCATCTGCCAAAGACATAAGCACCACAAAGAAGACACTGTATGTCCCAATACATTGGCACCGCACCCTTTATTAGAAACATATCGGAATTGACTATAAGATTCTTATGATCTCTTGGAATAATGCTAGCACACAAACCTACACCCACACGTCGCCAGTCATTCTCAAAAGTGAAAGGCCCTATACCGACAAAGAGCAGAACAAATGTGATGTACAAAATACTAGGCAGCAACTCCGAGAAACTTTACACAGGACAGATGAGCAGGAAATTCGCCGCCAGTATATGTGATCACCAATTCACAGCAAAATGGCAAGACCAACTCTCCCTTGTTTATATTCTCTCCAACAAAGAAGGACATCAGTTTAACTGATACAACATAACAGGACTAGGACAAGCAAAACAAAGACAAAGACAAACACGAGAATTCCTGGACGCCTAGTTTTCAACAACCGGGGCGATTAACAAACATGTTGAAATAGATCCCATCTGCATACCGCTATGCAGCAAAACCAGAAGCAGGACTACCTGCCATGACAGACCGGACTGTATCAATTCAGAGTGGGATAGAACAACAGCGCTTCAGCGGATGCTAGACAGCAGTGAAGATTTCACTTAGAAAGGAGATGAAAATGTTTGCTCGAAAACCAGCCAGCTCAGCAAACCAACCAACACTCTAGCCACAACCCGAGTTACAGATCTTCACTATAACATTAAAGAGTCTATAGGAGTTTAGAAATATGTTGGGGGTAGGTGGAGAATAAAAAAGAAAATTAGGAAAGCTAAGAGATTGCATGAGAAAGCATTGGTAAGTAGAATAAAGGAAAATTAATGGTGCTTTTTAAATATATAAAGGGGAAGAATAGGGTCCCATTTGATAGCACTGTGGCTAGTGCAGAGCCAAAGAACCTAATATAAAATGTTAAATGGAGAGCAACAGGTATAAAAGAGATTACTGGGGATTATTTCCACTGGGAGAATCATGCTACTAAGTGCACAGAGACCAATTTTGCATTGGTAATAGGGCGAATATCACTTATCTACAGCACATCTTCTAGTTTTTGCTAGCGTTAAATATCACATCATAACGAACTGAAGTCCTACGCTGCCAGATTCACTGAAGTTAGCCATTCTGGGATGGAGATACTAGGAGATGCTGATGATATAGTTGAACCACGATCTTGTTGAATGGTGGAGCAGACTCTAAACGTGAAATAGGCTATTCCTGCTCTTATGTTGTGTTTCAATGATTCAACAATTGTAATGGGAATCTCTCTCATTTTCCAACAAGAAATACAGATGGACCTTGGAAAACACTCCTATTGAGCTATTTACGTAACTTTTCCCCTTTATGCCTTCCTAGGTATGGTTTATTAGGTTTCGGAAATAACTACTCCAGACTAGCCCTGATAATTGGATGCCCATATGGGTTAAATACCAATGCAGGGATGTTCAGGGCATGAGAGCTAACCCGATGTTTACTTCAAGACATTTTTGTTCTTATCTATTTACCCCACATGAACTGGTGCTACAATGGTGTCTGCAATGCACTAAATCAGTGTTTGGCATTTATTACAATACCAGTGGCAAATTTTACCCTTGATAGTGTGCTCTACTGAGAGAATGCAATCCAAGTTAGTACATGTACAGCGACTGAAAATTTTTTTAAAATGTGTTAAACTTATTAAAAAAAAAACAAGTTTCCAAGAAGGCCAACAGCTAGATATTTTCAATTAAAGGATCATAATTTCCCTCTATCTTGTGCATTCTACCTTGGACCTATCCATTTACTCATGCTTACAGTATACTTTCAACAAGTTTTACGTTTCTCTCATACAATTTAGAAGTATTCTCCGCAAACAAATACAAAGTAATCTTGTATTTTGCCTTCTCTAATGTGAATGAATGAGTTTCATAATGATGAATTTGAGCTTTATTTCAAAAGGTATTTTGTGTCCTACCAAGTCATAAGGGTCATTTTTTTTTGGTAAATGGAATTGCCTAGGAACTCACGAAGGCAATATTTAATATCATACACCACTTTCTGGGAACTAAATTGCAGAGCTTCCAGGGTTTGAGATTCTATTACTTTGTTATCATGGGCTAATGAAATATGTTCATTGATAGCAGCAGTCTGCATTGACAAGTGTAGGAAATCTAATATTCATTGCACCTTAAGCATCTAAGACACGAGCATGGTGTTGTTTGAAGTAAAGCTGAGAATCAATGAATAAGAATCTCCTCCACCTGGAGAAGAACTATGCAATATCAGTTTGTGCATCTTCAACAAAAATACACAGGAAGCAGATATTGTTAACAGCATAAAACTGGTAATCTCAAAAATCAAGAAAGTCCATAACATGTTTAGTGTGGTACCTGGAAAATTCTGCACTGCTACAAACAATGCTGCCCTTCAGAGCTAGAGACTTGTGCAAGTCACACAGACCGGGCCTGGTAGTGCTTAATTTGGACGTGGGCTGAATTCCCAGCACTAGCAATAATCATCTGAATGACTGTTAAAAATTACTCACTCTTTGGAGCACAGTTCTAGACTAGCCAATAATCTCAGCTGGTGGAGGCCACCATGGGAGGAGGAAATAACTGCTACTAATATATTATAAAACTGATGTACATGACTACAGCTTGCTTCTGATTTAGGTGGTAGAGTATTTTGCTGATTTGATTATCAAGGAAAATTTAGAATCCGGTCAAAACTTTATTGTATATCTTTAAATTAATTGTGGTTTTTTATGGATTCTATCAGTATATTTTTGTTTCTGCTAATTAGTATATTGCACTTTAAACCTGCTCATACAGCAACATCAATATCCAGCTTCAGGGGAAAGCCAGAGATTAATGGTACTATTGTGTCGAGTTGTAGTTGTGGTCTAGTTTCATGCTGTAGTCAGCCCATATGTTGGTTCTTGTGACGTCAGAATATTTCCATTATTTGAATGTTAAGAACAGTAGCATTTACAGCTCCAATTCTAGTAATCGTCCCAGTCTGCTTTAATTTATTTTCTCCTACAAGCCACAAGTTTATAATGTTTAATATCAGGGTGATCAAATTCTATTTTTTAACATACCAGAAACATTTATCATTTTCAGACATACTTTTTGGAGGGTGTAAGGATATATACACTTTGTAGGGGCTTTGTTTGAAATAAAAATTGCATCAGTTTCCATTTACAAAAACTCACACGCTCAAAGTGAATATTCAATGTGGATGAGGTCAGGAGGTTTAAATCTACCTTGCTAAAATAAAAGAAGTTGGTTAAAGCAGTAGATATTGATTTGCATTATCAGGTTTTGCCTTACCATGATTGAAATCAACAAGGAAATTAGCTATGTGCATAGACAAAATCATATTGTAGTTATTAGCTTAGGAGGCGGTTGGTATTAATTGCCTAAATAATTTCATCCTGCAAAGCTGGTGGGGGTCTTCTCTTTGAATCAGAATTTTGAATGATGATATGTGAGAGCACCTTACTACAGTTCGCGCTGACTGCTCTCCTATAACTTTCCCAATTGTCTAATATTTCTTGACAATACAAGGATATTCAGGTTTTCCATCTAGAGTTACCTGAATATTTGCATAAACCTGTTTTAATTGAATAAGTGACAGCAGTTTGAAATCTAGGTTGAAGCACTGGTAGGATTTCCAACTCTATTCCATTACAAACTATTGTTTTTCAGAAAAATCTAATAGAGATGCTGACGGCCACCTGTAGTGTTCCACACATTACTTGTGTTGTGTCCAGCTGAGGATCAAAGCTAAAGCACATGTTGAGAACACTACAGTCACAACATGTAAAAAAAAAGTGTTCTTTATACAAGATAACAAGGTGCAGAGCTGGATGAACACAGCAGGCCAAGCAGCATCTTAGGAGCAGGAAAGCTGGCGTTTCAGACCCAGACCCTTCTTCAGAAATCAACTCTGCTTTTTTGTACCATTCTCCAACCAAGAATAAGAGAACCTATTCCTAGACTGCAAAGTGTGAAGCTGGATGAACACAGCAGGCCAAGCAGCATCTCAGGAGCACAAAAGCTGATGTTTCAGGCCTAGACCCTTTTGGAGAAGGGTCTAGGCCCAAAACGTCAGCTTTTGTGCTCCTAAGATGCTGCTTGGCCTGCTGTGTTCATCCAGCTTCACACTTTGTTATCTTGGATTCTCCAGCATCTGCAGTTCCCATTATTTCTATTCCTAGGCTGTGCTGTTTTGAAGATTACATGAACAAGACAGTGTGAGTGAGCAGCAATTTCCTGTTCAGTAACTAATCATCTTGCCTGTGACAGCACTAGCAGTTTCTGCGTGCAGCGACAGTATGGGAAAATCACAGGTCAAGCTAACTTGTCACTCAGTCCAAAATGCAATGTGCTACACTATCATATCTTGCTCAGTTTGCAGGTGAACAAATCATACCATGTATGGATTGAATTCTGGAAACTCTGTTTGGATTAAAAATAACCCATTTACTATTAAATATCTTGAGTGCTCGAGGCTCCTGGAGGGGCTTCCTGCTATGAACCTTTCCAGGAATTCACAAATTCAGCAATGAGAAAGCATCCTCCTAGAAATCAAATCCCCTTTTGCAGCAGTCAGTGTGCCACATTATGAGATTTTAAATGTCCAGCAACACAGCTGGCCACATTAACTTCTGGAATGAAAGTGTAAGTATATAAGGTTAATGTCAGATTAGAGTGCCAGTCGGGTAGGTGCCATGGAGGTCAGATTGGGAGTGGGGGTGGGGGGGGGGGGGTGCGGGTTTCAGTAGTGGGCAGTGGTGAGTCAAGTGACAGCTGAGAATGGTGGACCCAGAGGGGATGAGGGAGGTTGGTGTGTTAGGGATGTCCAGTCTCTAAACTGGTAGTGGAAAGCTTCTAGTCTGTGGGATGGAGGATGAGGGGGACTAGGCTGGCATTGGGATGCTCATTCAGTGGTGAGTGGATGTCAGATTCCTGGCTGGGGATAATCAAGTCCAGGAGGGAGGGGGAGTCAGAAATCTTATCTGGGTGGGGGTGGGCATCTGCAGCTGGCAGACAGAGATGTGTTATGTTCATGGCTATAAGGCTGGTGGCCGGAGGTGTATTGTGTCGGGAAGCTAGGGGTTGGTTTTGGGGCTGGGTGTGTTGGACAGCTTTGGAATGTGTTCATTGAGGATGGAACAATGCAATGAGGTTGGATTGGTAGAGGTTTCATCGTGCTACAGTTACAGTAAGGGTAGGTGTAGTGTGGAAGTATTCCAGTGGGCAACAAAAGGGCCAATTTAATAATTATCCTTGACAATTTAATAGTCAAGACAGGTTTTCAATTTAAAATTTTCCTGGGTAACTATTAGATTAAATAAAGCGTAACTCTTCAATAGACTCAAAGGGTTCCAGAGCTGGAGAATTGCACATCAGAAAATTTAATCTCCTGGATAATTCCCTTGGACTCAGCTGTGTTAGAGATTCCATACGATCACGATGTGCAACTTCATTCTACATTACAGAAACAATTCTGGCCATCAGAATATCTGGACCAAAGTGTCTTAGATTATGGCTGAGATAGACAGATTTTGAAACAGTAAAGGGAATCAAGGGTGATTAGGTAAAAGGCAGGAAAATGAAGTTGAGGGTTATCAGATAAGCCCTGAACTTACTGAATGGTGGAGCAGATTCAATGGGCAGAATGGACTATTTCTGCTCCTAAGCCTTGCCTTTTTATACAAGTTTGACAGAAGGATCTCCATTTTCACACCTATCTCTTTGAGCTTCTACGTCACACCTATCCTCATGGCACATATAACCTAACATTTCACTGCATCAGGAATCATAAGTTCATACCAAACAGATCACATTATAGAACCAGCATGCCCTGATAACTACTACAAATTTCATATCTATGATATACAGGCAATTCTTAAGAAAGATATATTCCCTGGTGGTCAAAGTCACAACCTCATCTGTAGGATTTGACAAGGTATCGCTTGCAAACTGTTTCAGTGGTGTGGACCAAGCTTAAATCACCTCCAGGTGTCCAACATTATATGGAAATGTCTCATGTCCCAAACATTTATCCAATGCTGTTGAAACTTTTCCCATTGTGACCTTTTGAGATTCGAACAATTTGTGTGACCCCCTCAGTGAGAATTGTGAGGCTGTTTGTTGGGGCAGAGGGTGGATGGGATTTAATACCATAAGACATTAGGACGTAAGGCCACTCGGTCCATCGATTCCACTTCGCCATTTAAATCATGGCATATGGGCATTTCAACTCCACTTCCCTGCACTCTCCCCGTAGCCCTTGATTCCTTCTGAGATCAAGAGTTTATCGATCTCTGCCTTGAAGGCATTTAACGTCCCGGCCTCCACTGCACTCCGTGGCAATGAATTCCACAAGCCCACCACTCTCTGGCTGAAGAAATGTCTCCTCATTTCCATTTTAAATTTACCCCCTCTAATTCTAAGGCTGTGCCCATGGGTCCTAGTCTCCCCACCTAATGGAAACAACTTCCTAGCGTCCACCCCTTCTCAGCCATACATTATCTTGTAAGTTTCTATTAGATCTCCCCTCAATCTTCTAAACTCCAATGAGTACAATCCCGGGATCCTTAGCCATTCATCGTACATTAAACCTATCATTCCAGGGATCATCCGTGTGAATCTCCGCTGGACACGCTCTAGCGCCAGTACGTCCTTCCTGAGGTGTGGGGCCCAAAATTGGACACAGTATTCTAAATGGGGCCTAACTAGATTCGCGGAAATCTGTTTGTTCAAGTGGGAATTGTTACATTGCTACCTCAGGATTCTTGATCCCAAAATTGGAATCTTCACCCCACTTTGGGAAGACCCACATTAATCATTTTTTATTTCCTCTCTTTACAATTAAAGATTGGCATTACTGTAATTCAGCACTCACTTACTTATTTTAATTTCAAGTATTTGCAGTGTTTTAAAACTATGTCAACAATTATTTCAATTAATACTAATTCCTGAAAAAGCCTTGCACAACCTGCAAATGAAATACAGGAGTTAATGAGTGGAACAAACTAACATGACGTCTTTATTTTAATAGTGTGGAGGTTTGAAGCAATAGGTTAATGACCAGGTAAGCACAGCACTGTACCTCAACTTGACTGTTTAGTAAATTTGCTTGAGACAGCTTGTTTAGGCAGACTTAGTCTGAAGAAATTTCCAAAAATCCCATATCATTTCTGCTGCACTTGCCGCTGGTTGGAGTATTACTTTTGCTGTGCCTGTAAACCAGGAAATTTACAAAATGGTTAGTTTTTTTGTGAAAACTAAAATAAATGAAAATCTGACAGTGAACTCAATGGTATCATACCTATGATTGCAATGTGCTCTCCACCCTGTTAAAAAAAAGACAATGCACCTTGAGAGACAAGTTGTAATGGCTCGCATTGATCCTTTAGAAATTATCAAAATAGAAATCTCAAAAAATGTCATCATCAGCCTCCATCAAAAAGTGATTTTTTTAGTTTGAAGTCATTTTGTTACAAAGCTATTCATCTGGAATATTTTTCATGATGAAAGTTTTATTTAGGACAAAGGGCCTATAATTATTGCTTCCCATAAATTTTTAGGTTCTGTAACTCACAAAGCTAAATGAGACAATACAAAATGCTCCATTGTACTTTTGCCTCAATGCATTGCTAATTGTTTTTACTCTGCGGCCACATGAGTTAGAAATAAGCTTCTAACTGGCAGATTACTTCAACATGATGACTGGGAAGTCATGTTATTGTAGTGTAAGTTCACAGATCCCATGAATTAGAAAATTTCAAATTACAACTGTAATAAACCTTGGATTCTCATAATAAACACTTGTCTCCCCTGCTCCATCTTGTTATATAGAAAATGCAGACTTACTTTACTCCAAAAAAATCCTCAGCTTGTAAATACATTTTCCATGAATAGATTTCAATGACTATTTCTTAAAAATAAGTTGCAAATCATTATTCCTTTTTTGTGAAGGTCACAGTATAATAGAACTTATATCTGTATGTTTCAGAACCATCTCTAACTTAGGAACCAAAAATTGTGATCTATCTTAGAGTATGTCTGACAAAAGGCCTTGTGACATGGAAGGTAAAAATTAAAAGAAAGCCTGGATATTTTTCCCTCTGGAAGGAAGGAATGACATGTTTACACATGGAGACAATAGAAGCTGCGTCTGTGTTTCCAATGTTACTTTGCAAAGTCCCACGAAGGTGTTTAGATGTTAGATCGTAAACAGTTACATGTTATCTTAGAAGTGAAGAATCAGTTTAGAATTGGGGTCTAATCAGCATTTCCACCTGGATACGAGGGCCACATGATTTGCAATGCAATGCAATGCAGATGAACTTTGGCGTTGGACAATCCTCATGAACCACTGAAGGATCAAATTGCGTGCTTTCCTGAAACATCAATGAACTCACATATCAAGCTAGTCTGATAGGATCTGAAAATGAGAGAGCAGCTCGAGGCAAATTGTGCATTTCAGCATGCAGGATTATGGATAAAAGCTCACACAGATAAAATGGATAATATTCATATTCAGCAGTTATCTGGAATTTTACATATCATTGGTAACAGGGATTGCAGCATATTAAAAAAAAGTGTTGCAAGTTGCTTTGATGTAAAGGCAAGCCAAAAACAAACCCAGAATCAGAAACAACATTTACAGCTCTTAAGTAATTCCATATATTGAATTATTGACTGATATAATTGATTAATTGCTATCAAAGTTTATAATGCAGACCTTGATTATATTATTACCTTTCAATCACTTCCAGGTATCTACAAAATGTGCTTTACTGTTTTGTATGTTAATTCAAAAAGATTAATATGGGAAAGGGAAAATTTCCAAGAAATAATTCAAAAATCTGGAGACAAGGAAGTATTATTTTTAAAAAAACAAGAAATCATCAGGAAACAAACCTGCAATACAGTATGTCTTGTTAATGAATTTGCTGTCTGTCCCCACTTATACACATCAATAAGTACAATTTAGCAGTGCTTTTTCAGTGTAGGAGAAAACCTGTGTGGGCCAATCTAATTCATGTACAATTGTGTTATCCAGACTTATAAAATTTCAAACAAAGTTTTAAATTTTCTGCTTACATTCTGAAATAAATTCTCGGTTAGAAACAATGTTCACTGGGGACTGCCACAAACTCACCCTTTGAAATTGCTTGTAGGGGGTCTGCCGCTCTTTGTTTCACTTTGCAATTGCTTACCTGACAGTGACAAAACGACACTAGCTGTGACACGATCAATTCATTTTTAAATCTACCATGATGGTTTCTTATCCAGAGTAAGTTAAGATTTTGCAACGAATCAATACATGTGGTTTTCTAAGAAATCACTTTGAAGCAACTGCTACTGTAAATGTTCATGAAAATTCACAAATGGAAACTATTACAAATAAAAAGTGTTTGCAGATGAACAACGCAAATCATTGCCAAAACATGTTGTTACTTCACATATGAGTAATGTTAATGAATGTAAAAGGTGTTTCTCTCCCTGACATCTTTCATCCTAAAGGAATATTGTCAGTCAATAACATCACATAGAGATGGTGCCTATTTAAATGAAATCCTAGCATCCACTTCCAAAGGACTGTCATGGCTTAAAATCAAATGTCACAAAAGTTGGTAATAGTAGACTTGGTTAATGCATCTACACTTTGACGGCAGCATGAAAACTGGGATTCATATCTGGAAAACTGGAAGCAGCTCTGCAGAAATGACATCTGCTTTCCTCACTCCACCTCCTCCTTTCTGATACAGATCCACAAATAGGGATTACAGCTAGTCAGTCAGGGGTGGGCATTCCAATTGAATTTCTTTTTGCTGTCTGAGGGGAACTGCAAACAATTCGTGTGCCTTATTGCTTCCCAGCTGGAATCAACTATCACAGCACAGTCCAGAAATTCTATCTGGCATCATCTTAGTTTATAGTCATCAGGGTGAGGAACTCTTATTGCTAATATTAGAAAGCAATTTATCCTTTGCCAGTCAGAACTTAAACACTGCATGTAACACATCTCACTGCCTTTTAGCTGTAGCAAAAAATTTGAGAAAATAAATCCACTGGAATATGTGGGTAAGAATCTGCTGCTGGTGATTTGATTAGGAAAGAATAGGTCAAGTCAGAGGACTGGATGGATGGACAACATTAGACACTTGGTGGAGGATGAATTTGACGATGGTACACAGAATTGCAAAGAACAGTGAGAAACATTTACGGTCCCTTATGAATTGTGACAACTGGCAAAGATAGCATGCCATATGCATTCTAAAATCACAATCCAAGATTTTTTAAACATTTTCTGCTTTGTTCAGGGATGAAAATCTTCAGTTGGGATTCAGAGCTGGCAATTAATAGTTCCAGTTGTAGCCTGTCTGGCACATGCCAAGTCTTTGGCTACTTTGAGCAAAAACATGGTATTGAACTTTTTTTTGAGACAGCACAATATGATCTAATGTCAGCTTTGACAGTGGTATGTACTGCCTCTAACAAAACTGCCGCCTGTTTGTTCCCATTCAGTTGATTGGCCGCACACTGTCATTAGTGAAGGTAAAGTAAATAACGTGTGAAAAAGTTGACCAAATTCCTATTAGCAAACTAAAAGAGATGAGACAACTGGCCCAATGCATCAGCTAATTATTTTACTCCAAAGTTCCTTCCAAGAGAACACAACCAATATGGTGATCCTTCAGTTTAATGGCATTGATGAGCAAGGGATGATTATTCTTTGTTATTTTCACATTGATAATTTCTAAGTATTTTCATCTTGCAACGCACGCTGCGCAATGCTCCAAAAAAAAGCCTTAAGACTACATTTCAACATCAGGAAATTCCCCTGAAATATGTAAAATTATGCAAAAATTTAATATATGTGTAGAAAAAATGGCATGAATATTGTCAACCGATCAAATTCTGATAGTGCTCAAGTTTGTTTCATTTCATACATCACCCAATCCATCGAATTGTTCTTAATTATGCATATGACTGAGGCAATGACTTTTGGCAAAAAGCTTGTAGACTTGAATATTGCTTTCAGTGCTTTAAAACTCGACTTTCAGGGTTAAAATTATTTGTTGCTTCAAAATAATCTGATATTCAGCACTGCGCAAAGAAAGATTAAATTTTAGAGGTGCTCTCTTTCAATGAGGTGCCTTATGCTTTCTCAGGTAGACATAAAAAATTCTGTGCCTCTATTAAAAGAATAGATTCATTTTCCCAGTGCCCTGATCAATATGTTTCCTTTAACCGACATCACAAAAAAAAATTACTTCGCAATTTAGCTCACTGGTGTTCATAGCATTTCCATATTTGAAAATTAGTTATCTTACAACTGTGACTAAACGTCGAGAATGTTTCTCTTTTTGTGAAGATGTTTGTGACATCCTGAGGCCCTGAATGGATGTAAAAGTTTCATCTTCAAGTTATTTGTTGAAGCACATCAGAACATTTTACTAAGCTAAAAGGTGCTATTGAAATGAATTTGATTACACGTAAGTCAGAATCCCAGCATCTCACTGCCTTTTAGCTGTAGCGAAAAATTGAGAAAGTAAATCCACTGGAATATGTGAGTAAGAATCTGCTGCTGGTGATTTGATTAGGAAAGAATCGGTCAAGTCAGAGGACTGGATGGGTGGATAACATTAGACACTTGGTGGAGGACGAATTTGACGATGGTACACAGAATTGCAAAGAACAGTGAGAAACATTTACAGTCCCTTATGGATTGTGGCTAATTATGGAAGGATATAAATGAAAGTTCTTGCGGTTTGAAAACTGGCTGAGGCTTGATGCCATGCATTAAAGTAACATATCAGGTTACTCATTCGGTAACTCTCTTGCTCCCGAGTCAGAGGTTGTGGGTTCAAGCCCCATGCAAATATCTGAGCATATAATCTAGGTTAATATGTTAGTGCCATGAAGTAATGCGAAAATGTTGGTGAATGAGAAGTTGAATGGATTTTTTTTTCAATCAAAAGGTGGGGGAGTTCATCAAGTCTACAGGCCAACATTCCTGCTTCAAGTAACATCAAAATTGATTATCCACAAAACAAGTGAATACATTTCACAAATAATCCATTCTTGGTACAAATTCTTGGCACATCCAAAAGACACAACATGTGCTTGAAATATGTCAGTTCTGTGTAAATGTTTAAAAAATTAAGTATTTACATGTAAAAGATTGATTCTTGGATAATGAGTTACAATTTAATTGTGTAATCATACATCTCTTAGTGCTCTGCATCAACTCGTGCAAAGTTACACTTATTAAAAGTGGTTTTCAATGTGGTCCTCTTTGGAAAGGGTAATAAATGATGTATCTGCCAACTCAAAAGAATTTGTAATCCTTTTCCATTGTTCTCCAAAACCTATTGAAACGAGTGCAGCACTGAAGTAAAAATAATAGGGCATAGTATCATGCTTTCATTGGAAAACGTTAGACATTGTAACTATTGAGACTCCAAGAGGGAAAACAGAACTTTAGCCAATGCATTGTAAGTGATATGGAACAAAAGGGAACAAGTACAACTCGTATTAGAAATAACAAGCTACAATGCATTGTTACCAACTGCTTTCATAAAGGCGTCCAAATGTACTTACTGTATACTGTACAGGGTTCTCTATGTGACACCAATCTTAAACCTCAAAATACCTTACGCATTCCATTCTCCCAACTAGGAACAGTCGTGTTGTATAGGACTAGCCTGTACAGGAGGAATGTACTACAGCATCAGATCTTGGCAGCAAGTCATGCCTTCATTTGTCAACACAGTTAAAGAGGAACATAATCTGTACTTTGCCTTACGACATCAAAAAGCCCAGTCAACTGTTTAACAAAACAAAATCAACAAGTTCTGTCGGAACATCAGCAAATATGGTAAAAAAAAGTTTTACACGCTCGCAAAAGCTACCCAGGTAAAACAAAAACGCGTAAGTTACTTTTAATTGCCATCTGATTCTCTTTAGAAAGCAAAATAATCTTGATTGGTACAGGGTTGTTCAAAACGAAGATGGCTCAGTAATGATCTACACAGTTAGTTGTCTTTTCCTGAAGAGTGTAAGAAATCATGCCTGTTAACCTTGTTCCCCACCCCTCAAAACAAAACTTGAAGGACTTTCCCTTTAATACAATCGTGACAACGAGGAAACAAACACGCGGAGCAAAAGTCCCTGGGATAACTGGCGTTTCCCCAAATCACTGGTGTACTGCAGGGAATACGATCTTGCCATGGCAGCCCTCAAGGGCAGACGAGCGAATCGAGCCCTCGCCATGTGCAACCCAGCAGTGCGCTGGCAAACTGCACTAAATGAGCTGGAAAGGAATCGGCCAGAAACAGAGGCTCCAAAGGCTGAAGCTCTCACTAGAAATACCAATCAGCGTCTCCTCCAAACAAATAAAGCACTTTCCTCCTTCTTCAAACTCCACCGCATGATTTCTTAATAAATTAAAAATCAAAGTTAAAACTATTGAGCAATAGGTTTAGGCATCATAAAATGTAAATGAGCATTTGCCCGTTCTTGTTTATTTAAATATTACTTTTGGCACGGGCTGGATATGAAACTACTGTATAGTCACATGAAAATTAATACCCACAGGATCATCCATCCTTTCAGAATGAAGAGGATGCGACGTGCTGGATCTTACATTTTTCTATATATACACACGCAAGGTATATCTTTTTTTACTCCGACGTTATTTCTTCAACTCAAATTCCGCTCTTTTGAGCGTCTTATTTTTTGCCCTTACAATTCCCGGTGGTGGTGCGAAGCTGAGGACATGTTCACCCCAGCAGAAAGGTTTCAGCTGTTGTTCACGCTGCTTCTGCCTGGGCTGCCTCAGCTCTGTCACAAACTCAATATCAGAGCTTGGATGCTACACATTGTAACAATATCCGCACACAGCCCCTCCACTTCGCACCAGGACAGGGAAGGACCCACTGTATCAACTTGCCCCAACCCATTCCCTGCAACGCCTCGTCCTCTCCCTAAGCAAATACCTTGCCCAACTTACCTGGAATCTCCTGTGCACACACCCTGCAGTCTTCAGTCACTCCGACCTCTCCTCCACTGTTAGACTTTCCACTAAAAACCCCTCTCTTCTTGATGTGGAGTCGTCCACTCACAACTACTGATCAGCTGAAATTGCAAAGGGAAGTAGGTTTGTCACTTCCTGGACGGTCTGTAGTAGGGAATCTGTGCGTTTCCTTTAGGGAGGGAATTGTTGTTGTTGGACGGCTAGCCGTGCAAAATAGGAACGTTCTAAACAACGTGAAATGCCGGTTTTATAAAAAAAATCGTTTTCAGACTGAAACTCCTCCCTTCCACACCCGAGCCCTCAGGCTTTGAATCAAGAGTGATTTTCGCGATATCATGCTAGATGGCGCAGCGACCCAAGAGAAACAGGCTCCCAATACTACAATAAAGAAAATTGGCTTAAAAAACGGGTATTTGTCTACAGAAGGAACCGGGCAGCCAAAAGAAACAGCTATGTGTGTACATGCAACAGCCATTTCTTTTACATAAGTGTGTCTACAAGACAGATGTGAATCCCAGCCCTAGCACGTATAGCCTGTGCTCGTGAATAACGTACCTAAAAACTGCATAAAGCATAAAGTATTAGGTCAAATGCCAACTGCAATTTTTCCTTAGCACAGTAATTCGCCACCGATTAAATATGTGTCACTGGGCCCATATAGACCAGGAAATTCCCAACGTTGATTTTTGCCTTCAGCTGGACAAGTATAGGAGTGTCTCAACAGCCATGTCATTTGCATGGCCTTGACATGATAAAAATATCTTTCATTAGAGCTCTTTTCACGTTAAGAATAATGAACACTTAATAGTATCAAACTATTAAGTTTGAAGAGATAACCACAAAGGCATTCAAAGAGTTTCAGAGGAAACTTTTAAAGTGACAATAAGAAGGAGAAATTTTGGCGGAAATTATGAAATGTAGCCAGGGCAACTGAAGACTCTTAATGGATCAGATTTTTAAGAATGGGAAGAGCAACCGTCACAAACATTGAGACAGGGAGAAGAGGAACCAAAAAGAAGAATCTCTGAAGTGGAGATTGAGTTGAGACAATGAGGGAGGCTGAAATGGGAAGTGATGAATGGAAAGAATTCCAGGACAATATGGGAGGTTACAATTGTAAACACAGTGGCTATTGTTGATATTGTTGAGTTAGAAATACAGCTTCTCTGTAGATCCTTTAGAACCACATACTTAACTGACTCAGTAGAGATTATATTTGTGTAGATCATGAAATACAGAGAATACAGCACTTCCTCACGTGCATGGATTATCTTCTGGTGTAGTTGCACAGACACCAGCAACCTTATATCAGAGATAATGGAAACTGTTATCTCAGATTCTCCACCATCTGCCAAGTGTGGAGCTGGATGAACACAGCAGGCCAAGCAGCATCTTAGGAGCACGACAGCTGACGTTTCGGGCCTAGACCCTTAATATTGAGGGTCTGAGGTCAGTTTCAGTCACATGATCTTTGGTCTAGACCCAAAATGTCAGCTTTTGTGCTCCTAAGGTGCTGTTTGGCCTGCTGTGTTCATTCAGCTCCACACTTTGTTATCCCAGAAACCTTGTTTATGCTTTTCCCAATTTACCAATCTTCATCTATGCACGTGAGCATATTCTATTTCCTATGTTTAAGGCTAGAGCCTCCACTGCTCTCTGAGGTAAAGCCAAAAGTTATCACCACTCTCTGAGCGAAGACATTCCTCTACCTCCAAGTCCAAAATGACCTCCTTTTCTGAGATTGTGTCTCCTGTACCTATACATCCCAACCAAGAGAATCATCCTTCCTGCTTCTTATCCCGTCAAACCCTGTAAGGACTTTATATGCTTCAATTAAATCACTTCTCATTCCTCTAAGTTCTTCAGAATATAGGCCTAGTCTCCTCACAGGATAACTCAACCTTCCCAGGGATCAGTCTGTGAACCTTAATAAACACCCTGTATGGTAAGTAGATCCTTTCTTAACCAAAAAGCTGTCTCAATAAGATATCAGACAGGGGGTAGAATTATAGCTGCAATTGATTGTATCTCCTTCCATCATCTTTCTGCTACAAATTTGTAAGTGGGTCATTCAATTGCAACAAGGAATAGGAATCTTAAAAATGTTACTACTCTGGTTCACGTGTGCTAAAGTCATTATTAGTTATCCTATTCCTCTATCAAGCTGATGTGAGTAACTCAGCAAACAGAAGGGATCGTTGCTAAGAGGTCCAGATTGGTGTAGTTTTGACAGGGCATTCATCAACTGAACCATTGAAACAAATGATTTATTCCAATAAGATTAGGTAGCTTGATCTTACTTGTTTCAACAAGTTTGCAAAATTTGCAAAAAGAAGTCATAATTCTGAAAAGTGAGAGAGTTCAGAAGAATCACAGGTAATTTTTAAACATAATGATTTCATGTGATTTATGTTTTCAAAATCTGCTGACACCTTCCTATCATCATTAGTAACCATTCACACGTGTGCAATAAACAATGAAAAATGGCCTAATTGTTTTCAGAGCAGCAAAGCCCACTTACCCGACTAATGATTTGTATTGATCAAATGCTTATCAGAAGATCAATTGTACCTGAAGTCCAGATCAATGTGAGTACATATCTGATGTAAACAGCTTTTTCTCATTGTTCATTCAAGCAACATTGAAGAATTGATCTAATATAATTCCCATTTAGGATGTATACTAATTAGATAAATCAACAAGAATTTTGTTTAATGGAGAGTTTATAATATTTTAATAAATTATTCCAATCATAGGAAAATTGAAAATGCAGTTCAAGAATATATTCTAACAATTGTCTATAGGGTCATTTCTTACTGTACATATTAACTCACATGGTTAAGTGTGGACTTGTAACTGGCTGTTTTAAAAAAATTTGAAATTATTATTCAATTGACAAAGTATATTGAAGGATTTTATGGACAGGAAAAAGGATATGATGCAGAGACTTTTGCCCTCTTTTCTCACCTCTTTTCTGCAGAAATATGTCTGTTGCAGAGAGTGTTTTACCTTTTCCAATATTATGATTTATAGTAAAATATATGAAACAGATGTTCAAGTAATTTAAATCAGAAGAAGAGACATACTTCACTCAAACAATACCCCAGAATGAAATTGCAACAAACACACTTACTTCCTCATGCAAACAGACACACAAGTAAAAATGGGTTCTGAAGAGCATAGTAGGCAGCTAGATTATTGACAGAATACAAGAAGCAAATCATGTTCAAAGGGTCATTCAAGGTGTACATGATGCAGGCTTGGATAATGTTCCCACTTAGAGGGAAAGGAGTTTGAGAGGTTTCAGGATTTCCAGATGAGGTTTTGGCCAAACAAAAATAACTGAACTGTCCTTGAAAGGCGAGAGGATTGTCACTCTCTCTGCTTGTCTTGGAATAATGAGATTCTGAGGTCAGTTTTAGTCACATGACCAATACTTCTATTTACCACCAAGAATGATTTCCACTTATGAAATTTTCTAATTTGTGGTGTTTGGCTTTTGTTTCTTTATTGTAGGAAATTCTCGCTAAATAGGTTCAAGTACAACTCCCCCATCTTGTGCTCTAGATTTCATGGTACATTCATCAATTTCACATTCACCTCAAGAGTATAAAACTCATTCTTTCTCATATATACTTAAAAGCTTTGATGACCTGACTATATGTAATATATTGATAGTTGCCTTTAAAGTTACCAAAGGAGATGCACATAAACTTATACATACCCCACTCAACTATTTTAGCACAATTCAAACTGTTAAATAAAGCAAGGAGTCTATTTTGTATGATAAACCTGGTGTGATACTCTTAACTTCACTCTAGTGAGTTTACAAACTCTGGGCACCATTCCTGATTTATATATATATACCACAAGAATCTTCTTGTTGCTGGCATTCAGTGGAGAATTGAGAGGACATGCTGATTCTCTTTCAATTGACATTTGTTGATAGAATAGTACTTTGGTCACAGCTGGGATTTTGAAAGCTAACACTGGGAAGCAACGAATCATCATTAGGCATATATCTATTTCTCTTTATAAAATTAAAATATATGCAACAAACAAATAAAATAATAACCTCTCAACAGGATCAGGGTTAGTTTTTTGAATTCAAACATAATGAATTTTTTTTTAAAAATCCCAGCTACCATATGTCCAAACTGAAAATCTGTCAATAAATGCTAAATGAAAGAAAGAATCTGAATTTATGCAGAGTGCGGGTAGGACTGTTGAACCTGTAAAATGACCAAGTCAGGGATGCAGCTACATTCCAGGATTTTGGACATTCTTGCTCTGAGAAGGTGATATCTTTCTAGTGCTGTGGAGGTGACTTTGGAACCATTGGGAGCACTTCTGAGAAATGCATTGTCAAGGAAGATTCCCCAACACATTTCCAACTCTGGACATTTTTGATGGGCTGGGATCAGCCAAAAGATAAAGAATGTCTCATCAGTGCTAAAACTGCCCAATTAGAGGAAAATTGGGGACTTTACTGGGAGAGAGGCCAATGCTGACGTCAGAGCCAACAGGTAAGTGGAAGCCGCATCCATTGGCAATCTAGGATTCCCCCTCCATAATGATAGCCTGGCTATTATGGTCACAGTTTCTTCCCCCCCCCCCTCTTTATTCATTCACAGGATGAGGGTGTTGCTTTTTAGCAGTATTTATTGCCTACCCAAGTTGCTCATACGGCAGTTGGGAGTCAAACACCTTGCTGTGGGTTTTGGGTCACATGTAGACTAGACCGGGTAAAGATGGCAGTTTCCTTTCCTAAAAGACATTAGTGAACCAGATGGGTTTTTCCGGACAATCAGCAACAGATTCTTAGTTATCACTAGATTCTTCATTCCACATGGTTTTCATTGAATTCAAAATCCATCATCTGCCATGGCGGGATTCAAATCCAGAACAGTTTCTGGGTCTCTGGATTAACAGTCCAGCGATAGTACCATTAGGCCAATGCTTCGCCTCTTAGAATTTGTCTTATCTTCTACTGAAGTGTACAAAAAGCTCTCACCTTAAGGTGCATTCAATGTTTATGACCCACAATGTCAGTTTCGTCTTCACCTGGTGGAACTGCCAAACGTTAGAGCCTTGAGCACTCCCATTGGCATACCACCTGCATAAGCAGTTCCTTGCCTTTACTGGACATTCCTAGGGAACTTCAGGTCATCGGGGAACTGGCCTCTCTCAGAACACATTTGAACAAAATAGGAACACCAGGTTTTTTTGCAAAAATGACAAGAATGGATTGTTACACAAAGTGAAATACATTACTATCTAATAATCCAGACCCCAACTGCATAAACCTTATCTGATCATTTAAGGTCTGCCTTAAAGATACTTCGCTCCTATAATTCATTTGAATGCTAACTGAAACCAGACATTCACCTGCACAAAATTGCTTTCTTTTGTACTTTGGAGTTCTAAAAAAAAGTGAATTCATTGCAAATGTATGTTTCTTTTTCCACAGTCTTTCATGTTGGTGGTGCAAGTGAAATTAACAATACTTATCCCAGGAGTCATTGCAGGGTCAATAAGCAATAGCACATCCACTCACCACAAAAGCAAATTGGATAATAAGCCCTCAGCCCACTGGTGTAATGCCAGAGTAACAATGAAATGTTCATAGAGCCGTTTTATGTAGACAAGGCTCAATTGCAGCATTTATGCAAGTATTAAATTTAGAATGCAGCTATAACCTCAGTGCATCTTTCTGATAATTGACAGAAAAATTGATATCCTTGAACTGACAATGATGCCCTTGGCTGACAGGACGAGCACAGACTAGAAAATACAGAAATTTTAAATCAAACCTTTACACTGGGCTTTCACGCGTTTATGTATTGTTCTTGCAAACTTATATCATTTTTCCAGCTTGTTTGCAACAAATTGAGGGAACGCTTTACATGTAGGGTCTCCTGTTTTCTTTATATATGTGTGATTTCACACTGAAAATTTAAAATAAATATAATTCCCAAATTGTAGTAATTGCAATTAGGAGCTCAAGAAAAATTTATGGATTTCTTACTCTTTTCTCTCCTGTTTTCTCGGCGTTTCTGCCACACATTAGAAATATTTATTGCAAGTTATTAATAAAAGGATGACACAATTTCAACCATTAATGTACGCATAATTTGCAACGTCATGGTCCAGCATATTCCCCACCAACAATCACCATTAAGCTGGGGTCAACTTTGGTTCAATGAAGAGTGCAGCATATCTGGAACAGCACCAGGCATACTTAAAACTATTTGAAGTATCAACCTAGTGCAGCTACAAGACAGGGCTTTTTTCGTGTGAAACAACATAAGCAACCATTGATTGACAGAGCTAAACAATCACACAACCTACAGATCAGAGTTCACTGTAAAGGATACAACCTACAACAGCAGCATCTTTTCAAGCCACAACCAATAGCATCTAGAAGGAAAAAGACAGCAGAAACACAAGAACACTACTCCCACCTGCAAGTTCCCCTGCAAACCACTCAACATCATGACTTGGAAATATATCAAGGCTCCTTCAGTGTCACTGGATCAAAATCTTTAATCTCCCTCCCTTTCAGTATTGTGGGTCTACCTACACTAAATGGACAGCAGTTGTTCAAGGCAGCAGTTCACCAACACCTTCTGAAGGGCAAGTAGGGATGGACAATAAATGCTGGACCTGCCAACAACTACTACTACTTCCCATGAATCAATAACTGCCAGCTTTTTCTTCCTGTTTTACCCAAGTCCATATTAGCAATTATTTTAATGTTTGAGGATAACTTAAATTCTCGGGTCCTATTTTTAAGTTCATATGGTAGCAATTTTGCAAACCATCAAAAGTACACTGAAATAGTGTTTGATGTTACAGTGTAATATCCATTCCTAATTTCTGACCTTAATTTCAAAAGCTGCTTCCACCTAGAATAATTATCTGTCAAAATAACTTGACAAAATCAATTTGGATTATCCAAATATTTTCTCAACCATTAATTTTCCAGTTCATCATGGTATAATTCTGTGTGCAACAGCCAGTCATTTAGAAAGATTTAATTTCCATTTCTGATTTGGTTTTAAATACAATTTAAAAATGAAAAGTTTGTTTTACAAACTAATATTGGAAGAATGATATTGATATCTAAAAATTGCTTCTCACATATTGATTCCTGGAAACAAATATTATGAGAAAAGTAGCCTGAAACCAGATTGCACTTTGATGGATCATTTGCAACTGTCTTCAGTTAGAAATTATATAAAACTTCTTGGCTTTTTATTAAGGTCCCTAACATTTGCCTGGCAATGTGAATATTTACACTGGCATGTTCTATAAACAAAAAGCAATTAAAACAAATTCAAACTGGCCAAGCACTGCCCAGTTACTGTAATTCCAGTCATCAACTGATGGAAAGAAGTCATCAATAGCACTATCAAGTAGGCACTTCCTCACTAATGAACATTGTTTTGCTTTGGTTCGACCATTACCATTGTGTTGCAAAACCTATCCAAACAAAAACACAAGACGTAAGGTCCAAGGGTCAGGTTAGAGTGACTGCCTATTGCCTCAAAAGCCCCCCTTGATCAGTAAGTGGATCAAGAGTTACGGAGAGAAGACAGGAGAATGGAATTAAGAAAATTATTAGCCTTGATTGAATGGCCAAGCAGACTCAGATTGGCCAAATGGCTTAATTCTGATTCTTTATCTCATAATCAAAATACCTTTTAATTAATAATTCAAGAAAGCCTATTAAAATTGAGATCAAGGAGGATCAAGGGAAAATCTCACTAGTGGCTGAAATCATATTTCACACAAATGAAGATGATAGTAGTTATGAGGGGTCAATCATCTCAGCCCCAGAAAATTACTGCTGGCAATGAGATTCTAGAAAGACATTCCTACCACCCACTTATGCCCACCCAACTTGCTTCAGCTGCTTTAACAATAACCTTACTTCCATGATAAAGTCAGACATAGGACACATTGGTGACAATTGTGCAATGTTTACTTCCATTCACAATTCCTCAGCTAATGAAGCAGTCCATATCTACACACACATAGACATGGACAACATCCAGAATCTTGATGATCGGCAGCAAATTACATTTGTCAGACAGGGAACAAGGAATATTCATTTCTAGCAAGAGAGGGCTTAACCATATCATCTGTGTATTCAAACACATTAAAATTACCAAGCTCCTCACCATTGGTATCACTATTGACAAGGAACTCAACTGGACCATGTATGCCTTGGCTGTTAGATTATCTGCAGCAAGTGGTTCATTTTCAATCTCCATAAAAGGCCCTATGCCAGCTACAAGGCACATGATAGACATGCGATGGAATAATCTTCATTTTCCTGAATAGGTTCAATTACATCAAATTCTAAAAATCCAACAGCAACAAGATCAAATGAATCTGTTTAGTTGGCGTGTAAGAGATTAGCTGAAAAAAATTGACCGCTTGTGTACCATGTCGCAATGATGACTATCCATTAAATATACTGCACTAACTCCTGAAACACTTTCAGCAGCACCAACCAAAGGCCATTCTTGTCCCAACTGGAAAGACAAAATATATAGGAACAGCACAACCTCCAATTTCTCCTCCATGCTTCATGCCATCTGGACATGGATACATACTGCTGTTTCTTCATTGTCACTGGATGAAATCCTGGAAATCCCGATCTTGGAAGTGTGAAATCACAATTCACTACATGGATTGCAGCAATTAAAGAAAGCTCACAGGCACTTCTTCACAGGTAATTATGCATGCCATGTAAATGCTGATCTTGCCAGAAATGCCCATATTTTGAGAATGACCTGTAGGTTGGGTTAAAATTTACTGATTACTGAACTGACTACAACAACATGCAAATATAACTCATGTTTCTCTTCTGTTAGATTTTACAATGAGCTATTAGGGTAGAATATCCGCACGTGAAATGAGGTACCTAATTCTAAAGGTAGTGAAGAGCACTCTAGAAATAATCCAATTTATTCTGATACTACACAAAGTCATTTGCTAATATGAATATATGACAGGAGTACACATGCACATTTGGCTGTTATGACAAGTGGAACTCAATTTATGGACAACACAGTATGGAGAATTTCTGAAGAAGGGTCCCGACCTGAAACGTCAACTTTCGTGCTTCTGTGATGCTGCCTGGCCTGCTGTGTTCCTCCAGCTCCATACTGTGTTGTCTCTGAATCCAGCATCTGCAGCTCTTGCTATCTCTGAACTCAATTTATGGCGTTCTTTGTGGTAAAAACTAGAAAACCCGAAGGAGTAGAATGCTCATCAATCACAGGAGGAATTAGTCAATTTTCTTTCAATGAAAAACTACTGCAAAACTTCACAGGCAATCAAAAGCTATATCAAAATCACATGAAAAAATTGTGGCAATTCAAGTAAGTTATGGATGATCATGAGGTTGCCACCCTGCTGCTGATCTTCTGCCATTTTCAGCCAAGTATAGATGATTTCTTGGATTATCCAACAGGAAAAATGTGGTTTCACTTGTGATTATTACATTGCAGTGCAATAAAAGTACAGAACTCAGGGCACTGGTAACTGAAAAGAAATCTGGGAAGATCTATCCTTTCTGTGACTATCTATGCAAGTATCTCTAACAAACTAATAACATTTAATCATAAAATTCTTTTCAAGTTCCTTAAAGGTCTTTCAGAAGTTCATGGTTTCCCTTTGTAGTCTCTTTCTTAGTTTCACTAATCTTTTGCCATTAGTAGTAAATAAAACATTTTGAAAGGTACTTAATATCCTGTTTGCAATACATTTTGGAGCCAACCTTACAAAATCAATTTACGTTTCAACGTAAATCTTTCTGAAAATAAATTGGTTTAAACATCTGACATTTGTTTTCTGTATTCTTTTCTGCAATTAATGACCAGCTAAATAGCATCAATGCCAAATCAAGATTGTTTTTCTTTTCAAGCTTTGGTTTCATATTACCTTTCAGTGTGATAAAGTGCCACTTCAATATTTGTGCTCATGCGAGTTTTGAGAAGATTTGTAGCTCAGGTTGAGGTTCTGGATGTGAGTTTGCTCGCTGAGCTGGTAGGTTAGTTTTCAGACGTTTCGTCACCATTCTAGGTAACATCATCAGCGAGCCTCCGGTGAAGCGCTGGTGTTATATCCCGCTTTCTATTTATATGTTTAAGTTTCCTTGGGTTGGTGATGTCATTTCCTGTTCTTTTTCTCAGAGGATGGTAGATTGGCTCCAAATCAATGTGTTTGTTGATGGAGCTCTGGTTGGAATGCCGTGTGTCTAGGAATTCTCGTGTGTGTCTCTGTTTGGCTTGTCCTAGGATGGATGTGTTGTCCCAATCAAAGTGGTGTCCTTCCTCATCTGTATGTAAGGATACCAGTGATAGTGGGTCATGTCTTTTTGTGGCTAGTTGATGTTCATGTGAATGGCGCTGAACATCGCACAATAATCGGCGAGCATTCCCACTTCCAACTTTATGATGGAGGGAAGGTCACTGATGAAGCAGCTGAAGATGGTTGGGCCTAGGACACTACCCTGAAGAACTCCTGCAGAGATGTTCTGGAGCTGAGATGATTGACCTCCCACAACCATGACTCCAACTGGAGCATTTGCCCCAATACCCATTGATTCCAGTTTTGTCAGGGGTCCTTGATGTCACACTCAGTCGAATGTAGCCTTGATATCAAGGGCTGTCACTCTCACCTCACCTCTGGAATTCAGCTCTTTTGTCCATGTTTGATCCAAGACTGTACTTAGGTTAGGAGCTGAGTGGCCCTGGTGGAACCCAAACTGGGCACTGAGCAGGGTGTTTTTGAGCAGGTGCTGCTTGACAACACTGTTGATGGTGAATGGATGTGATTTGTTGGTGAGAGATACTCTCCGTTTTCTTGCCCTTCCTCCAGCACTTGACCTACTTCATGTGGCCTCTGCTCATTGCCCAAGCATGCTATATCCCAGAGCTAAACATACCAGAGCACCCGTATGTGGGAGCAATCGGATCTTTGACAGCAGAAGGTTCATCAAGACAAAGCACATCATTATCTGTAGGCAATAGGCAAAAGGATGAAAGGTGGAGAGTCATTTTTTAAAAGAAGAGCTGTTATGACCTATCTGATTGCATGGTGGAAACAAATTGAAAAGTAAGATTTCAAAAGGGAATCTGAAAAATACTTACAAGGAAAGAAATTGTGCTACAAAAAAAAACATGGGGGAGTGGGGCTAATTGGATACCCTTTCAACAATGGTGGCTCAAGCGTGCTGGCCTTATTTTTGTAGCGGTACATGGCCAAGTGTTTGGAGCCTATTCAAGCAGGGGAATGGGGAGTGGCAGACATCATTTGGAATAGAAGCACATGATTTAGGCGTAGAACTGCTCCACTATTCAAGAAGATTGAATCATTGTCTCAATTTCATGTTCCCAACTACTCTGCTAATCTTTGAATGTACTTCTATACGATGAAGTACTATGTTGCCTTGATTGCTGAAATTGTTAGTTTCAAAAAAAAGCACTGTATCAAAGATTTCTCCTGTTGACGTTAGTCACCGGTGAAAGAAGGTGTTGACCGATAACAGCCTCATGTGTTTGGAATATGATTATGGTGCCTATGTTAATGAGTCAATTGTTACATGACATTATAGATAATGTCATATTTTATCTCACATTTAAACTTGTTTAAGTAAAACATCTACATAGCGCTTTCCATCAATTCTAATTTGCTACTTTCATTAAAAGTGTAACATGTGATGACATTACCTCAAAGTCCAACCATTGAAATATTACTTACCTAGGTTCTGAGCCCAATTCTGCCTCACCCAAAATCTACAGGTGACCTATGTAGGATAGAACTGTATACAATAATAAGTAGTCTGAATTTTGGTTAACTGTTCTTTTCCTAACATTGGGACTTTGAAGCCAAAATAGCACCCATGTTACCTGTGCAGCTATGAGTAAATAACATAACACAAGACAGAAATCAAATCTATGACCTTTCTGGTTTAATTGAACACATTTTTGTAGGAAGTATTATTAACTGCTTTTAACTAGAATGCAACTCTTACATGCAAACAAACATGGTATTCAAGCGACATCCAAACAACACAAATGTTGCCTTGTTCCACTAACAATGTTACCTTGCTGCATATTAAGATATGCTGAACGGGTGTTCCTTTTCAATATCTCATTTTAAAGGCTTTGTAAAGCAAATGGACTTAATACAAATCCAGCCACAAGCTGCTCACAATACATAGCATATTAAAAGCAGTTAATATATTTTAATTATGTGTAGCTAGGTGTTAGTATTTGGGATTAATGTTGCATCACATATGACCATATTTAATTGTACGTGAAGGGGATGAAATTTATAAACTCCATGTTATAGCCAGTTAGTGATTGTCAGTATCTAATAACTTATGCTATCTTTATATGGAA
This sequence comes from Stegostoma tigrinum, assembly GCF_030684315.1. Classification (NCBI taxonomy): domain Eukaryota; kingdom Metazoa; phylum Chordata; class Chondrichthyes; order Orectolobiformes; family Stegostomatidae; genus Stegostoma; species Stegostoma tigrinum. The sequence goes on from NC_081373.1 coordinate 30,794,498, forward strand.
AGGTTACATCCTCTATCTTCAGGCAAGGTCGCAAAAGTAAGACAATTTGAGTTGCAACTAAATATTGATAAATAGATCTGATTCTGATGATATCATAATTATGAGCATATTAGGATTTTTTGGAATAAGCAAATAAGATACAACAAGGCATGCACACATTTTGTTGAAGATTTTTCTCTTCATCAGGACAATTCACATGGATGCCAATGTTAAATGGGAGCAACAGGACTATACTGAATGAGAAGTACAAGCTTATTGTTTTAGCTGAACAAAAACAGGTGACAGCCATTCTCTGGTTCATTCCTCAGGGCAATGTTTTGGCCAGAGTTGACTTCCATAGTTTAACTGTAAACAAAACTTGGGAGTCAACTGTCAGGCATCATTCCTGGCAGTGCCTCAACCAATCAGAATCCAATTGTCAACCACCTAGTATGGTTTTCTCATATAGTATAAGCATATTGTACCCATTTGCATTGGCATTACTTGAGAATTGTTCTGACAAGTGCATGATTAAAAGTTTTGACAAAATGAAATCACTTTTTCCAGTAATACGCAGGTCCTGTACTACCAAACAACTACTTGTGCAAATACAGTTCAAATTGCATATCTCAGATGGAGGCTTCTTTGCATTAAAACTGCCATCAGCATCCAATAATGTCAAAATCACTGGTACCAAATTCTGTGCTATGTGACCATTCCATATAACTTTACTCTATTTTAATCATAGAACAACTAACATGACTGCTGTGTTCAAGGTGTTCTCCAGATACTTTATTTTTCATTACTACTGCAAAGAATCATTTCAATATGCAATCCCATACTTCCCAACAAATAAAATATTATTCATGAGTCAAGCTCAATGCATGCCTAGAAAGGATATGGATAGGTACTGTCAACACATTCCCTGTTAGCTCCTGATGTTTAGGAATGAAAGTCAGATAGCACTCTGACTGTGTATCTCATATTACACACTATCAATTTGGTTTAATTGAGTAGAAGTAAAATAAAATGAAAGTAAGGGAAATCACAGCAAGTAAAATGATTTTAATTTCTGAACTGCTTTTTCAATATATAAACATCTAAAGGCTTTAAAACACCTCTCAAACCAGCAACTCACATGTGGAAAAAAAAAGCCTGTGAAAGTGTATATTTGCAGAGTAGCAGAATTAGCTGCCTGATGAAATGTAACACTAAAAAACTGCAGCTATGCACTTTGAAGTTTCAATGAAATCACTGAAGATCAAGCACAGTTGTCAATCACAAATAACATACAGAATGCCTCTCAGCCAGTATTCCTGAAATGACATTCATAGCTTTGAAGTAACAGCTCTCACACAAATTGTATTAACTTTATTCCCAATGAGTGAGCAGCTCCAAACAGTTAGTCATTTTTGCCTGGTATGGTGTTTAAAATGACCCAATTCTAACATCTGGCTGACCTGTGAGAATGGAATTGATTGTGGGCAAGGTATAAAATAGGCTGCCAATCTCATCTTGCCCACCTTGTACTGCTCCTGAAGCTCAATTTCATTCTCTTTGTCTCTAACACTGAAACATACAGACAGCAGAAGCTTCTTTACAACTGAAGGAGCTGTTCTACAAGTTAATGATGCTCATTCTTTTTAAGACACCAAATTTGAAGAAATTTGCCCACAAATTGCTCTTTGGAAGAATCTATCGTAAAATGGGTAGATACGCTTGATAGTTTGTAGAATCTTCATTCAGTGAAGTTATGAATGTACAACATCTCACTACTGGGCATGGGAAGCATATTTTGTCACAGTGGCCTTGTCATGGGCTTATGAACAGCAGTCATCTTTGCTTCTATATGATTCCAAAATAAATCATTTTCCTTCCCATCCATTGGTTGTCTCAATTTCCAGAGATACTGAAGATTAGGCTGACAAAATTGAAATCAAATTGCCTGTGACACCAAACCAACCTTGTTACACAATTCATGAATTCTTGTGAATTTGTTGACAAAATAACCATTCTTTTCTTGAGTTTATAATAATAACCTTAAAATTAAATATCTAATTTCTTTAGCATTGAAAGTAAAAGTTCATATTCTAAAATGCATACACTACTGTGGCAGTGAGCTATCAAAGGGCAGGTGCTCCGCCAAAAATTCCATGCATCGCAGTCTTAGGCCTTCCTCTTCAATTGATCTTAGGAGTTTCCCATTTTCAATTTCAAAAAGCAACATGACTAGGAAGATAGTGTGAGGTGGTTTCCTGTTTTTTTTTCCCCATGTGTACCTGAAGGAAACATAAGTCCCCTTCCTGAAAGATCCTTTGTGTGTTATTAGAAATTCTAGGCCTGTTTCCATCACTACCAAAAATTCATTAGTTCCACCACCACTGGCCAGGGCTCATTTACTGGAGTATAAGATCCTTACGTGAGTCTGGGGCAAATCACAAAAGGGCATCAATGAATTACTGACCATTATAAATCATGAAAACAAAAATATCACAGTAACGTTATTTAAATTAATGCAAAGAAACTGATCGATATTGTTTACAAAGTTAGGGCTTAGGAGCAGAAAGAGGCCAGATTGGCTCTTCAAACCTGCTTTAACATTCAGAAAGATCATGACCCATTTGGTCCACTTTGCTCCACTTTCCTGCCTGCACCACATAGCCTTTGACTCATTTATATATCAAAAACATATCTTAACCAGCTTTGTATAAACTTAAAAATCCCACCTCCGCAAACACTGGAGAGTAAAAATTCCAGTCTGTTGACCCTTTGAGAGAAGAAAAATTCTCAGCTCAATCTTAAAGGAGAATCTCTTATTTTTAAGCAATGTTTATGCTTTCAGACTGTAGTAAGAAAGAACAAGCTTAAGGCCTAAAAGGCTAGGCTTATAACTGGTAACTACTGTCTGAAAATTAGGTTGACTGTAATACATATCATATAGTGTGAAGTTGGAGGAACACTGCAGGCCAGGCAGCATCAGAGGAGCTGAAAAGCTGACATTTCAGGTGGGGATCCTTCTTCAGAAAAAAGCAAAGGGTCTGAAGAAGGGTCCCGACCAAAAACATCAGCTTTCCTGCTCCTCTGATGCTGCCTGGCCTGCTGTGTTCCTCCAGCTCCACACTGTCATCTCAGACTCCAGCATCGCTAGTTCTTACTATCCTTGACTATAACATGACCCTCTTTACAATTGGATTGCATTTTCTTCACTTAATTCAGGAGGTGAATTTAATCAGCCAGAGCCATTAAAGCAGCAGTGTGCAATTCTATAAGTAACAACCTGATTGCCCTCATTGCTAAGGACCTAGGTGAGGAAACGTCAGAGGAATAACCATCATGTTTAGACCACAGCCCACTCATGGATCATAGTTAACCCTGAAAAAGACTTTGAACAAAAGGGGAGGGGGAAGTAAAACAAAAACTCCGTGAAATTTAGAGTTAAATGTTAAGGTGCACAAACTCATTTAAGGAAAAACAGTATACCGTGTATTGAACTGAATCGGTTCGGCTGACTCAACTGCTCTCTAGAAAACAATCAGATCAAAGTAAGGCTCTGAAAAATGTATTACTCATTGAGCTAATTTGGTACATCCTCTCACTACACACTGCTATGCATGATGTACTTTTGCAGTAAACAGAGTATGGGTGCCAGAAGTAATATTAACTTAATAGGATTTCACAGTGACCCGCATTTGCCACAGCATTCAGTAGGATATTTATGAATTCTTATCATTCAGTTACATCTGTATATGTCTGTAAACTATCTCCACGCAATGTTACTCATCTCTGTAAATTAATGGTAAATATATATTCCTAATTTCCAAAATGCATCCTAGCTCCTGAAAATATTAGGAATATATTAAACATTTCTCAATGAATCATCTCAAATTAATCTTTTTTTTAAAAAGTCTAACTTTCAGTGGTTCTACAGTTCTGTAGCTTTTAGAAACATCCAGAGTAGCAAAGCATGAAATGCAATTTCAGATAAATTTAATTTAGCAATTAGAGTTTTGATTTCCACCTTCACAAGGCACCAATTGCTTCTTTCTCTGTTGATCCAATGCTTGAGGCATGTACTGACTCCAAATGGATGTAATGGCTGGCTGGAAATCTACAAAATTGTAATTCCGTGTCAATATTCAACATTTATGGCATTCAACGAAATATTGAAAAGATTTGTAAAATGTTGTATTTATTTGCGCTGAATTGTGCTGTAAGGTGATTTAAAATACTTCTCCTTTGAAAAACCGAACAAGCACACAGACACACTTAATCTGGTTGTACATACAAACAGAGGATCAAATTAAATAGCAGAAGAGCATTGATTAGGCTACTTTTCTGCATTCAATTCTGATCTCCCTACTAGAGGAAAGATGTTGTGAAACTTCCAGTCAAGATCGTGGCAATGTAGGATGCTCCATCCATAGCTCCTCTGCTCCTTCATTTATTTCCTTCTCTTTTTTTCCTTTTCTTGTTTTTCTCCCCCTCTTGCAGTTCACCCACCCCGTGGCAGTTCCCAGCCTGGTCTCTTGGCAGCTCGTGGTGGCTCTTGGCCTCATCTCTCAGCGGCACGTAACAGCTCTCGACTTGGTCTCTTGGCGGTATCTTGGCTTGGCATGCAAGTGGAACCTGCATGTTCTCAAGGTACTGGGGGAGATTGGAGGGACGACAGTTCCAGCAGCACCAATGGAATCTGCTGCGGCAGCGTTGAGAACAGACAGCTGAGTCTCCCCAGAGGACAAGATGTGTGAGGGACTCGTCAAAGACTTTTGAACTTTTAATTTATTTCTTTATTTCCCTAGTTTAAACAACGAAAGACTTTGGTGTAAACTATTATCTATTCCTTTATTTTTCTACAAATCTAGGAAGTAATGCTTAAATTTTTGACTTCTGTTTCTCTTACTACTTTGTACCTAAGTTTGTTTTGTATCTAGGTTCCTTGGTACCTGAGATGGGACCATGTGAGACAACATTACACACTTTTCACTGTACTCCTGTACTTCTGTGCTTGAGTACATGTGACAATAAAATTTAAAATCTGAATCTAAAAATTGAAACTTGAAAGAATTCAGAAGTAATTTACAAGGATGTTGCCAGAGTTGGAGGCTTTGAGCTATAGGGAAAGGCTGAATAGGCTGGGGCTATTTTCCCTGGAATGTCAGAAGCAGAGGGGTGGCCTTATAGAAGTTTATAAAATCATGAGGGGCGTGGAAAGGGTAAATAGTGAAGATCTTTACCCCAGGGTTGGGAAGTAGGAAGAGGAAGTAGTGGAGGTTGGTACAATTACAACATTTAAAAGGCATCTGGATGATCATATGATTGGAATGGTTTAGAGGGAAATGAACTAAATGCTGGAAAATGGGACCAGAATAATTTAGGATATCTGGTTGACATGGATGCGTTTGGCCTGAAAGATCTGTTTCTGTGCTGTACATCTCTGTGACTCTGGAAGTAGGTCATTTGGATGCTTGAACCTGCTCTTATGTTCAATAAGATCATGGTAGATCTGTTGGCATTGTGAAATTCACATTCCCATCTACCTTTGATTACCTTGCCTGTCAAGAATCTTTCTATCTCCACCATAAAAGTATCCAAGGACTCTGCTTCCACTGTCTTTGGTTCAGAGGAGGTTTACTAGATTGATACCTGGAATGAGTGGGTTATCTTATGAGGAAAGTTTGGAGAAGCTGGGCTTTGGAAGTTTAGAAGAGTGAGAGGCGACTTGATTGAAGTGTATAAGAGCCTAACTGGTCTTCACAAGGTGAGTGCTGAAACGATCCCTCATGTGGCTGAGTCTAGAACTAGGGGGGCTCTATTTTAAAACTAGGATCTACCCTTTTAGGTCAGAGGTGAGCGGAAGTTTCTTTTCATTTCTTTCAGAGATTTGTGCAAGCTTTGAACTGCCTCAGAAAGTGAGGCAATTAAGTAATTTTAAGGAGATGTAGATAGATTGTTGTTACACACACAATTAAAGGCCATCTGAGGTAATTGTAAATGTAGAACTTGAAACACAAACAGATCAGCCATGATCTTATAGAATGGCAGAGAAGGCTGGATGGGCTGAATGGTCGACATCTGCTTCTACTTAATGTTCATAAAATTACACACAGTATTCAAGATGTGGTCTCACTCCTGACCTACATAACTGAAGCATAACATCTTTATGGTTATGTTCAATTCTGTTCATAATAAAGGATAGCATCCCATTAGCCTTCTCGATTACATGTTGTGATTTATACTAACTTTTTTCTGACTTACATTCTCTGCTAAAATTATAATCTGCTTTTTCATCCTTCCTTCTAAAGTGAAGAACTTCACATTTGCCCACATTATACTCCAACTGCCAGATTTTTGCCCACTTACTCAACTTTGCTTCATTTCTCACAACGAAATTTCTGACTTTTCTTTGGGTCATCTGTGAATTTAGCAATCCTGTCTTCCCTCCCTTTAGTTAAGTCACTGATGTAAATTGAAAATATTGAGGTATCAGCACAGATGCCCTGGAGCTCCACTTGTAACATCCTGGCACAGACCCATTTATGCATATCCTTTGTGTTCTGTCATTAGACAACCCCCTACCCATGCTAATATGTTATCAGCAAAACAAGAGCTTTAGTTTTAAGCAACTGGCTCTATGCAGCACATTATCAATTGTCTTCTGAAAATCCAAGAACAGTGTGTTTGCAGGTTTTATTTTATCCACACTACTTCAAAGTGCATCACATTTTTCCATTACCATGTCATCAGGTTCTAAAGAACTTTGCTCATCAGAAGGAAAAAACTATACTCTTTTGTTCAATTACAGTATTCAAACAAACAATGGAGCTTCAAGCAATGACAGACAAAGAGACCATATTTTAATGGCTAGAGAAGTGAGTTACTTTTTACTATTCATTCTCATTTTTAAAAATTCATTCACAAGATGTGGGCATTAGTTATTGCCTATCCCTAATTGCCCAGCGGACAGTTCGGGATTAACTGCATTGCTGTGGATCTGGAGTCACAAGTAGGCTAGACCAGGTAAGGATAGAAGTTTCCTTTCTTAAAGAACAGTAGTGATCAACAGTTTCATGGTCATTTTAATACCAGATTTTTGTTTAATTAAAATTCCACCATCTGTTACGGGTGGGATTTGAATCCAGGTCCCCAAAACATTACTTGGGTCTCTGGATTAATACGTTCTAGTGATAATACTACCATGTCATCACCTCCTTACATTGATATAAAGGATTTTCAATTGCATAGAATTTTATTATTTGGCCAAATATACATCACAGAAAAATATTTGTAACTTTGAAAGACTACAAATACACAGATAATCAGAGAAATCTGGAAGTTGCAGTTGGAGATACTTTTTCCTCTAAAAAGCTTCTTACAAAATGACATTTCATGGAGTGATTTCCATTCAAATATAAAGAGTGGTACAAGATTGCTCTAACAATCTCATATGTATGCAGTAAACCCACCACAAAAGAATTGAAAATCGGTAAATTTCAGTGTAAGTACCCTTTAAATGGCACAGTATTTCTCAATTATTGTCAATCAAACCCCAGCATTGAAAATATTCGATTACTGCTGTGAACACTCATTCCTTCAAGTGTTAATTATTATTGGAAGTATTTTTAAGAAGGAGGTTTTTCTCCCTTTTATCTCCTTAATCCAATATTTAATTCTCTCTATTTAATTTTCTGTACCTGAATATATACTTAATTCAATCTTCAACTAAGTGACATTTCCATACGTCATTAACGATTCATTATCTGATTGGTTAGGGAGATGAGTCATTCTCCAGTCAGGTCCCAGATGAGACATACTTTAATTCCAGTTGGCTGATGAGAACTTGTGCTGTGAAAGCCAATTAACATTCACTGAACAAGTGCAAATGTAACAAATGCATTTACTCACAGTGATATCTGACTGTTGTCTATTTCTGTCACTTTTTGCTGATCTGTGAGAGATTAGGAAATGTTATATGCCCCGTCCAATTTGAACGGCTAATATTACAAGTGTGCGATCTTGGTAGGTAACCTCATCTACTGAAACCAAATACCAGTAAATATCAGTTGCACACTCAATTTTCTAACTATGCATTATGAGCTAATCTTCAATCAGCCCTTAAAGCATTATCAGGAAAAAAATTGAATCTGCAGAAACATAGTGAAGCTGAGCCCAAGGGCCATCCTTGCATTTTGCACTACCTGAGCAGTAACATAGAGCAAGTTACTTCTTTTAAACTTTGGCAGAGATACCTGAATCTTCAATGAAAAGAAAAATCGTCATTAAGTCTATTTGGGATACTGCAGTGGAAGATTTAATTAAAGCGTACTGGCAATTCAAGTTTCGTGGTTTTGATCACTTGTTCAACTGCTAATTGTGACAGAGACACCACTTACTTTTAGTTTATGGTTTAGAGTGAATTATATGTAAGACAATTGGAGCAGATCCCAGTCTATAAAATCAGTTTGAAACAGATTCTATTCGATTGTTACTTCTCAAACAGGTAGATCAGAAGTTGAAGAAAATGTCGAACCAGCTAGTTTCATGCACTATTGGCCAAAATGGCAATTGTGGTAAACACAGGAGTGATATTTGCTACAATTAGAAATGCACCAAACACCCATTAATTGGTGTTGGGGGAGGAGTAGGGAAAGGCAGTTGTTTGAATAAATCTGTATAGATTGAAATTTTGTTTCCAACATCCTTGACTGGAATGAATATATAGTGAATAAAATGCTGTTTAAATGTACTATTTAGAAACATTAATTAATCAATGTATTAATTAAAATACAAGGAATTAAATATCTGCTGCCCAGTGTAGTATCCACTCTGACTCCTCATTCACCTATAATCTATTTGACTAATTGCAAAATGAAGATGAACAATAGTTAATTCCTAGATTCCAAATGTAGTAGTTTTCAATAATGCTGTGCATATTTTTTTGAACGAGAACGTTGCAAGACATGTTGTCAGACCTAGATTTAAAGGCAATATTTTTATCTTTATACATTAATACTAATATTGCTATATGTGCGATCTTAGATATGCATAAGCTCTAATATATTTTTAAGGACTAAACTATCTTCTTTGAGTGATCATAGTCAGCCAGAGAGTGGTGGGCCTGTGGAATTCATTGCCACAGATCACAGTGGAGGCCGGGACGTTAAATGTCTTCAAGGCAAAGATTGATAAATTCTTGATCTCACATGGAATTAAGGGCTATGGGGAGAGTGCAGGGAAATAGAGTTGAAATGCCCATCAGCCATGATTAAATGGCGGTGTGGACTTGTTGGGCCGAATGGCCTTACTTCCTCTCCTATGTCTTATGGCCTTATGGTCTTATATCCAGATGCTCATATAAGTCTTCCAGACTGAAGTGTCTGGTACTGTAATAGTGTTCTAACTCCAATCATACTGTATGGTCTTTCCTTAGTGATGTGCAGCTTCATGATACCATCACAAGTTTACTCCTTAGACAGCAAATTGTACCAAAATAAAGTGTCACAAACTCACAATCTTAGGTGTCATTAAAGTGCTATCAAACCACTCACTGAACAATGGCTCAATATGCTCATTAATGTTCCATTTGGTTCTGCCAGCCCCAGCTTGCATTATTGACTTGGTCCAAACAGGGACTAAGAAGTTGAACTCAGGAGGTAAGATGAGAATGACTCCCCTTGGCATCAAGGCTGTATTAGACCAAATGTGGCATTAAAGAACTTTAACAAAACTGAACACTATTAGAATAAGGGAAACATATCTCTACTGTTTAGAGCCATTCCTACCTTAAATGGAAGATGGTTGTGAATCCAATCATCTCAGCCTCAAGATATTGCTGCAGGAATTTCCTCTTAACAATGTTCTGAATGACCCAATAACACAGGCCTGGGGATAGAGAGGTGGTCAGTACTTGAGTCGGGTAGAATGGGGCCACAATGATTGGATTTGGGGTGGGGTGGCCAATGTCAAATTGCTGGGTGAGAAAGTTGTGCTCTAGTTTACAAGTAGGGCCAGCAGGTTTTAGTTTGGATCAGGACTGCTGTGCTCAGCTTCAAGTTTGGGGGACACAGACCAGGAGCAGCACTGCAGCTTTTGCCTTCTGTCCTTAGCCCTGGTTCTAAGCCTGAGCACCTTCATGCCAAGGCTTCATCAATGACCGTCTTTTCATCATAAGGTCAGAGTAGGATGTGTGCTGATGATTGCACAATGCCATTGACAACTCACCTAATGAAGCAGTTCATTCATTCCTGCAGCAGCACACTGGAGTTGATAAGTGGCAAGTAACAATTCCTCAAACTTGCCAGGCAATGGACATCTCCGACAAGACAGAATCTTATCCACTTGATAGTCAATTGCCTTAATATCTCATAATTCTCCACCCTCAATATCCTGGGAATCACTTTTGACCAGAAACTTAACTGGACTGGCCAAATAAATACTGTGGCTGCAACAGCAGATCAGAGATTGGGAATCCTGCACTGAGTAACTCACATCTTGACTATTCAATGCTTATCCATCATGTACAAGGTATCAGTCAGGGATGTAATGGTGTAATCCCCACTTACCTGCCGAGGAGGCTCACCAGGATGTTGTCTGGTATGGAGGGCGCTAGCTATGAAGAAAGGTTAAGTAGATTAGGATTATTTTCATTCGAAAGACAGAGATTGAGGGGGGACCTGACTGAGGTCTACAAAATTATGAGGGGTATAGACAAGGTAGATAGCAAGCTTTTTCCCCCAGAGTGAGGGGCTCAATTACTAGGGGTCATGAGTTCAAAGTGAAAGGAGGGAAGTTTATGGGAGATATGCATGGAAAGTTCTTTACGCAGAGGGTAGTGGGTGCCTGGAACGCATTACCAGGGGAGGTGGTCGATGCAGACACGATAGTGTCTTTTAAGATGTATCTGGACAGGTACATGGATGGGCTGGGAGCAAAGGGATTATAGACCCTTAGAAAATAGCTGACAGGTTTAGACAGAGGATCTCGATTGGTGCAGGCTTGTAGGGCCGAAGGGCCTCTTTGCGTACAGCTCCAATAACACTTAAGAAGCTCAAGAACATCCAGGGCAAAGCAGCCAACTTGAAAGGGTCAGCAGACCTGAAACGTTAACTCTGTCTTGTCCTCCACAGATGCTGACAGACCAGCTGAGCTTTTCCAGCAACTTTGTTTTTGACCAGTCCTCCATCCACTACTGCAAACAATCACTCCCTTGGTGTGGCACAATGTGACTGCACTGACTGCAACAGAACCTACCAAACCAGTACTCTGTACCAGAAGGACAAGGGCAGCAGGCACTTAAGAATATCACCATTTTCAAAACGGTCACCAAAAAAAAAACAAAAACATATTATCCTCTGACTGGGAACTACATCTTCATTTCTTAATTGGCACTGAGTCAAAATCCTGGATCCACATCTTGAAGAAAACTGCGGATGCACTTATACCATGTGAACTATTACAGTACAAGAAAGCAGCTCACACCATCTTCTCAACCACAACTAGGAATTGGCAGTAAATGCTGGTCTTGCCACTGACACCTATATCTCTTGAACAAATTTTTAAAAAGTGAACAGCAGGGATGTAAATAAATTTGTCTTGTTGCACATTGAAGACACAAACGAACCAATATGAAATTTGGTTAAAGCAAAGGGAGGGAGCAAGAGATAAAAAAAAATCCAGATGAAGAGGAAGAGAGCATAGTGGCTAGAATGAAAAGCTGAAGAGTATAGACAAAGAAGTGAATATTGAGGCCTTGAAAGGAATCCAAATCTCTCAGCCACAGGAGCTAAGTTGAGTGTAATTGAGAGGTATTGTACATTTATACATTTTTTTGGGATGGGGCTTTCAAAGGAAAATAATGCCATTGGATTATATGTAGAGATAGCAGTTGTTAATCAGAAAAATGGGATAGAATTTTAGGGTTACTTGGAACAGCTGGAACGATACTCTCAGCAAGTCTGTAATCAACTTGCTGTCAGAAAGCAGATTGTTCATGACAAAGCCAGCAAACACTAAGTGAAAGAATATCCATGTGCCTCCACCATAACCCCAGGGCTACTCATTTCCATAGATTGGCTTGTTTACAGCACTGTACAGGAATAATTGAAAACACACTACTTCACAAATCACAGCTTCAAAACTGTCATTTTTACCACAGTGGTAAATGAGGATAAAGAGCAGGCACCAAACAAAAAACACACTGTTGTGAAAAAGTCATTGAGATTTTTTGGTTCAACATAAAGGCAACACATGTTTAGAAAACAGAAAGGTCAAAGCTTTCTCAAAATAACATAACCACAAAGCTGCAAAATGAGGTGCAGTCATCCATATATCAAGGTTATTGATCATCAATGAGAACATTTAAAAATGGGTTAAAAGCTATTCAGTAAAATTTACATTTCAGGAATCATCATTTTCCCATCAGTAAATTTGTTACATTTCACATATTATTCAATACAGTTTTACTTGTTTTGATTTTCAGATTCAATTAGCTTTACTACTATCAAATGCAGTATATTCTACATAGTAGGGACAGATTTCAAGCAAAATTCGAAGGACAAAATTTTAAGTGTATTGCAGACAGAGTTTTTTTTCTGAGGATAAGTAAGCAAGGAAATCAATTCCAGTACATCTGGTAAGAATAGGTGTGGATGGTTGACATAGGAAACTCTGTAATTGCACGCAGGTTGGCAACATGGTTCTGTGTGACACTGAGACATTGTTATGTAGCAGGCATAAAAAAAACTAAATTAAGTAATCAAGAGTAACATATTCCATACTCTGTACTTCATTCTATTAGGCAGACACCAGATTCTTTGACTTACACTTAAGATTTTTTTGACTCCTGTAGGGTGCAGGATTAGTTTACTGACCTTTGTTCAGACTCTGGTTTAATGTGACCTCCTTGCAGGCCACAAACTATGCTCTGGCTTCCTGACTGATCATGACTCCTGACTGTCTGAACTATTTCCTGCTTCAGGCACTGCATCTTTCACCAATCCCCAAGCTTAAACTCTCAGCTTGCTGTTTGATGTTTACGTTGCAAACTCTGTTTAATGTTTGAAATTCTGCTGCTCTCATTTGCACTGCGATTGCAAAAGGATGCCAAATCCAGGTGAAAGCTCTTTTGCTTTTCCACCCTTCCTCTCCCTGCACTAGCTTTTACACTCCCACTATTATCATCCTCTCACACTTTTGATCTTCTTCAACAAATAATTCCAAGATCTTACTGTCTCTCTCTACTCTTCAGTCAAACTCCTGTATGTATGCATGGTCACATTGCTCCTGTGTGAACTTACAGTCACACGCTGTCATCCATAACCTACCAAACTAGACATCATACAGCATCTATTGTCAAAGTTTTCCCTGTAATTGTCCTAATTAACTCAATGATTTCGTTTATCAAGCAGTTTCCCTGGAGGTAATATCATTAATCTCCCCTCTATCCTATTCAACATTACTCCCTTTTCAAAGTTTGAAGGACTTCCTGTGAGATGAAAGAAATTCCTTTCAATATTTTAATGGACTGTCTGAAAAGCAAAAGGAGATTTGATCATGAGTTGCAAAAGGATTTGGGTTTATACTTGAAAAGGAAAAATTTATTGGACTCCAAGGAAAGAAACAGGGAGGTGAGAAAAATTGGTTAGCTCAGCAGTACCCAAGTTCTGGAACAGGCAGGATAGGCTAACTGGTTTCCCCCAGTGCTGCAAAATTTCATACTTATTCAGTCCTTGAAATCACTGTTTGGCATTGCCTTCCTTATCTGTCGTTCTCTCCTAACTCTGTCCCTTTACGTATATCATCTGCATTGCTTCCACTATCCTGCTTCTCTTTTGCCACCCCTTAACTTGAATTCCCTCCTTCAGTGTCACTGCCTTATCATTTCCTTCTCACCTTCAAAATGATCCTTTAGAACCTTCTATTTAGAGTCATAGGCCTGTATAGCATGGAAACAAACCCTTTGGTCCAACTCATCCATGCTGCCCAGCAATCCTAAATTAATCTAGTCCCATTTGCCAGCATTTCCCACTAGACATTTGCACAAATATGACTTAGCTTGATACAGTATTTGCCACCTTGCTGATAGGAAGTCATTGAAATTTGACTGCCAACCTGATTTACTTAACTCTGAATATCTGTTACTTAGTTTCGATGTTTAGTAAACATTTATATTTTGTTTATTAAGAGACAAAAGATTTAAAGGAAGATGTTACATAATTCCTTCAGTTAAAGAGCATATCACTCTGTCTCTGGCTAGTCATATTTTCTGAGAGTGATCTGGGTGGCTATCTGTGTGACAAGGACCACCACCTACCGTTTACTTGACAATTCTGCAGTCAGGAGAATACAACAATTCCCATTATTTATTTTTAAGAGGTCTGTGTGGATGTAACCAGAAGAGGGGCAGACAGCAAGCTGCCTAATCTCCTCCATGGCCTCTTGCTTGGACCAAATGACACCCACCTTGGCCAGACCCAGGAGGTGGACTTCTGATCAATCTTTCCGCTCTGCACATGGGGTAATCATTGAGGAGCAGCGTCAAGCTGAAATCCAACCAAAACATCTAAAGGCAGTTCCTTTAAGTAAGGGAAAAGTTCAATATTCATTAATTGAAATCAAATTCCACCATCTACTATGGTGTGATATGAACCCAATGTTCCTCCTAAACTGTTGATGCAGGGTTCCTTGCACGTGGACAGGTGTGACTAGCTCATTGACAGACATCAGTGTTCCATGCACTGAAGAAACTATGAGGCAGTATTGCCCATGCCCAAGGGCATTCTTTGTTTCTGTGCTCTTGCCATCTCTAATTGTCCTTGAAATGTTACAGTGAGCTGCCTTTTTGCACCACAGCAGTCCATCTTCAGTTGGTACACTCATATTGACATTAAACCTCCAGATTATGACCCAGTGCCAGTGAAGCAATGGTAAATGTTCCAAGTCAGGGTGGACTGTCACTTTATGGAGAACCTATAGGTTAGGCTTTCCAATAGACACCCTGCAGGGCACAGTATGCAACAGTCCCACCTCCCAAAGTCTAAAAGGGAGATATTGAACAAAGTTGATCCAGCAACCAGATTAAAATTCTCACTTGCTTTTGATAGGCTTTCTGATGAACCCATTTGCAGCAAATGTGCTTTTGGTGGTGTGGGGAGCAGTGTGGGTTTGGAAAAATCAGCAGGCAGTACAATATAAATGATTTAACTCAGCCAGAGATTTGGAACCATGGCAGAGAATCTGTGGAACAACTGGCAGTTCTTCTGGCAGAAAGACATGGGCTTGAAGGCAAGAGAAATGGTGATTATATCACAGGCAGGTTGGGGGAAGAGAGGATGAGCTCTGACTGGCCATCAGAGAGTGAGGGGGAGGATTAAGTCTCAGGTGGACTGTTCGCTTGGGGACGTAAGAGAGTTGGGCAGTTGTCAGGAGCAGGTCAAGAGTCTTTTCAAAACTTTGAAGCTCTTTGTAGTTGATTATTAGCCTGTAAATCCTTCCAAATGCCAACAGTGGAAGTTTCCTGCAGGAAAAGCACTACGTCATGGACCCATCCAGTGGAAGTCCAATGCCCTCTGACAGAATGGTATGAACAGAGAGAAAGAGTAGTGAATTGGAAGATAGTGGAGGGTTGATTATCTAATGATGTACCTTCCTAAAATTAACACTTGTGACTTGTATCCCAGTCAAAAATAGCCCCTTCAGGGAACAGGAAGATAATAGTCAAAAGGAAATGAGGAAAAATAAGATCAGGAATGCTTGGGAACAAAAGAAAACATACAAAGGACAGATATTAACATCACTGGACTAGCACTTTATTGTGCTATTATGCTATTGTGCTATTATAACAAATCAAAATTAACATAGAGCTGTGATTTTCTTCTCCAACTTTTCCATTCCAATTTATGCATTACTCTTTTTATCAGGAACTTCCAGCTTCTCAAGTGTCGATTGTAAATCATAAGTCAGCATTTAAAAAAAAACACAAAACAAACAGAATGATGGAGAAACTTAGCAGTTCTGGTAACATTTATAGAGGGAAACAGGGTTAACTTCTGATTCTTCTTCAGAATTGCTTAATGTAGAAGAAAAATTCCTTATTTATGAAGGTCATTGGCTGTCACCCTCAATCCATGTATGCCAAGGTGTATTAGCTTGTAAATATTTACATTTAAATATGCACACCCCATGCATATTAACACATTGCATTGGCTAAACCTGTAAGTTTGAGAGCAAATGTTCTAAATGGGTTTCAAAACACCCTCAATAATTCTGAAATGTAACATGCACCAAAACAAAACAAACAGACCTCGGAAAAAAACACAGCAGGTCTGGCGACATCTGTTGAGACAGAAAACAGAATTAGTCCAATGACATACTGAAGTTGAAACACTAACTCTGTTTCTCTCTCCACAGATGCTGCCAGACCTGATGAGCTTCTCCAGCTGTCTGTGTTTGTTTCAGATTTCCAGCACCTACCTTTATCCACTAAAACAATTTCCGAAGTCTTTCAATACAGATTCTGAATGTGATGCAAAATAAGGCTTGAACTCAAAGCACTTTTGGAATAAGTGACTGAACTGCAATCTGTTTTTTTGGCATCAAAGTTTCTCCCAAATATGAGCAGGCTCAACAGGTGAATGCCCTACTTCTATGGCTAGGTACAGGTGGCATGAATGTGATTGCACAGATTCATGTACTCCCAGCTTGCTGCCACTAGAGGCCATTGGTGCACTTTGTGAATACTTTGTGTGGTGTTTGTAATGGGGCATGGAAGGGAATAACAATCTTCATTTAAAACGTCACAGATCAGTTCAAACTAACTTATCACAACTCTTAGTCATCACTTCAGGTTTTGGTGAGTGATTGAGTTCGTACTGAAAATGATCATTTCCACAATGAAGGGCCCATTAAATGGCAAGATTGTGAAATTAAAATGTATTAATAATAGGGATGCTCAACTCATGCGATCAGCTGCAGCTTGTTAAAGTAATTCTGGTCTGCGAAAAACGGCAGTTTGGAGCTGACCACTCAGAGAGTCTTATGTTCTGCAGTTATCCTGGCTTATCATTTCCACTTGAAAACCAGTGCTGTTACACTATGTCCAGTCTTGCCTCCAAATTGGAATTTGGGTGTCGGTAGCTCCTGCAGCAGCTCAAATCCTGGAATAAAACAAAATGCTTTATTATTCATAGCTATTATCTTTAAAAGTTAATTTGGCAGTTTAAAGCATACTTCTCTAATACATAGCCCATTAAATCCTTTAAGAGGATGTTCAATGTAGGACTGGAGGTCAGGAATAGCCCAAGCCTGATACAAGTTAACGACAGTCCACATTGTTAGTATGTTATGGTACAGTGTCCTCCAGAAGTCAGACTTTCATTTAAGTTGGTGTAGCAGATGTGCTGAGGGATCATCTTGCAGTACTTATGCTTCACAAATACTGAGGGAGATAAACTTAGTTCATAAGCTAATGAAATCTGAGGGAAGCAACAGAAGGCTCTTTCTTGCCACTTGATCGCTGTCAGCAGTCACTGGAGACATGGCAAAGGCAGTGTCCCTAAAGTTTATAGCTAGGAGGGAATGTTCTGTGGCACTGAGGAGGAACCAAATTAAGTGACAGAAAGGTAAAAGAAGACTTGTAAATCAAAGCTGTCTTAGCATCTGGCATTTACACACTTTTCTTTCATCGTCCATATCAAACACTGCTCTTCCGACAATAGTTATAATCAGTTTCACAAACTTCACAGACACCGTACACAGCAAGAAATAAAATGCCCAAATAGCAAATTATAATTTTGAAGCTATTGTTTCTTAATTAACCAATAGCAGAATTGTGCTTAAAGACAACAAAGCTGGTAATTTAAAACGCCAATGAAATACTGATAAAAATATTTTGCCTTCGTGGAAGTGACTGACAAGTTCCTCTTTGGTCCAGTTACAGCTTGTTATAAGGAAAAGGCCTCCATCCTTCAGGACACTATGCAAGGCTTGCCGATATAAACTCAGTTTTTCAGTTGAATGGTCAGGGCTAAGGCTGATGGCATCAAAAGTACCTTTGTCAATGCAAATTTCATACTGAGAAAGATTAGGAGATGGGTGTAAAAAGTCTTCCACCTAGAAGCAAAGGGAAATTATGTTCAGAATAGAATCTCATTATGTTACCAGCAATTAACTTCAGAGTAATTACTCTGTACAATGTATGAACCAATTACACCCAAAGATCTATTTTAATTGCATTAACTCTACATTCCAACTAACCAGATAATCTTCCTAAAATGGGATGTACAAGCCAACTCCCTTTCCCTCAAAATACTTGACAGCATAATATTCAAATTCCTTTCCCCCATGGCTCACAGTCTCACAGATTAACCTCCCCATCCCCAACCCAGAGCCAAAACATGAGGAACTCACTGAACTCTAAGATCAAACTTGAGACTGACTACATCAAAGCTACTGCCTTCTCTGAACATTCCAAACTTTGCCCTCTCCTGGTTCTCCCCAGCTATTCTTCAAATACGTTTTGCTTACTCTTTGCAAATACTTCACTACTGACTTAATCTCAATTATCCATGACGCCCATCACCTTGTTCAAGTCCCTTCCATTCCAGCTTCTGAATACTCAACTTCACGCCTGATAGCTGATATCCTGGGCTCTCTTACTTGCAGTTTCCTCAAAATTGCCGCTTATCTGCCTGCAAAACTCACTTTGTGCAGATCAATAGCCTAATGGTGTTGGTACATAAACTGGATTCCAGAAATTTTCAATTCAAATCATACCACACCAGACTATGTCAATAAACCTAGCAATTTTAGCGCTAGCACCAGAAAACTGCCATCAAATTTGCCAGATTGTCATAAATATTTGGCTGATGATTAAGGGTAAGGAATGTGTTCCACCTACTCCTCTGACCTATATCTGACTCCAGTCACTCATTACGTTTGACTTTTAATGCCCACTGGGCAACTGGAAAGGCAATTAATTTTGCATTGCCATATCACAGGTGCAAACAACAAAATATTTAAACCCCTTCACTTGTTTTAAACAGCATACCATTCTTGTACTGGTTCCTTTGTTTGCAAAAGTCCTGGAGTACCTTCTAAATAGGCCCTTAACTCTGGCGCCATTTCTTATTCAAATTAACCTAATTTAGCTTTTGGTCCATCCACAATACTGAGACCACACTAATCAAAGTCATAAATGTTATCTTGTACATTTGTGATTGTGACTACTTTTTCCCTTCCTTTCGTCCTCAGTTTCTGATATCTTAAATATCAATAATTATTTCATTTCACTGCATACCTCCTCAGCTATCCAGTCTGTGGAACTTCCCCTTCCTCGTTCTCCTGTCAGCTAAGGCAATGCTGTAACCAAATTGCTTCCACATACACCTTATCTCTGCTTGGATAACCATCTCAGTTACATCCTTCTCTTCACTATCTATGTTGCTGCCCTTTAGTGACATTTTCTTCAAACATAAATCAGCGTCAACATGTAAGATAAGAACAACCAGTTTTATGTCACTGACCCCACCTAAAAATCTGAAGTTTCTTTTTAATTTGTTCATGGGAAATGGGTACTGCTGGCTATACCAGCACTGATTACCCATATCAAGGAGAAGATGGTAACAAGTTAAACATCACATTGTGTCTCAGATAAAAGATACTTTATGTGCCAAAGCTTCCAACTGCTTGTTGGTAAAATAAAGTCAATCCCTCAGCTGCAAACAGCATCTCTAACACATTGATTACCAAATTCAGCTTTCTCCCCTATGCTTTCTCTATTCCATTTCAATTTACTCCATGTTTGTAACATTCTCCACCTTTCGTCCATGTTGTCATCACCTTAAAGCTAGACTGCACTATCCTACATCTTAACATTAATTTACCATAAACTGCGACTTATATACAGGAAAATTCCCAAGTATTCTAAGTCACATGCTCCCATCATCTTATCTCCCCAGCATCCAATGCATCATTACAATGAATTCAAAATTCTTATTCTTATTGCCCAGTCAACCAGCCCTCCCTTATCCTACTCCTGTCCCTCTGCTTCAGGTTCCTGCATAATCTTAAAGATTGGAATTCTCCTCACACCCTCTTCTGTATCACTTTCCTCTCTGCTTTCCAAACATCTCTTTGTTTCACAATGCTAACCTAGCAATTTCTCTCCATGTGATTCCACCTGATCCCTTCCCTCCTTCTCAGAGGTCTTCTTGCATGGAAAGAGTGATATTTCCAAGCAAGTTGCTCCTATCTTCTTTAGAAAAATAACACACAAATTTGGAAGAGGATGAAACAGGAATCAATCTTTAACTAGAGCCTTTTAGCCTCCACTTTTCAGCTATCAGGCTATATTTCAGTTTCATATCACACAAATTTCCTTTCTCGCCAATTGTTCTCTCATGTAGATTAGTTGGAGCTCCTCAAATATCAAGTAATGATTTCCATTCTTGAGACAGAGATGACAATATAACCAGTTTTGGCCGTTGCAGCAATATTATGGGCAAACATGGAGAACTTCATACTCCATATATCATTCCCGTTTCCACCAATGAAGGAAGTGGTGAATCCAGCAGGAGAAAAGAGAGTTTAAATGCATGAAAAGAGTGCAGCAGCCATTTCCCAAGAATTTCTGTTGAGTATTTTTCATAGTTTAAAAACTGGAAAGTTTAAGGCATTACAATGAAAACAGCAGACAATTCAATAAGCAACTGGGTCACAAAAAAAATACACAAGCAGATTGACAAGTAAGATGTTATATCATTGGAGCCACAACTCTGTCACAGTCATCAACAGGTGAGGGGTGAAGGGAGGGCTAGCTCATGAAGGGAAATTATCTTCTAGTCACAGGTTATGACAAGTCAGAAATTTATAAGGGACTAGCCTTGTAACACTGCACATCTATGTTTCAACAGAGGAAGTAAGATGCGGGATTTTGTAAGTATTTTTGAGCAGTGAAAATTCCCAACCTTCTTCAAACCATCTGAAAGAAAACACCAAAACGTTTATCCTTAGCCAGAATAATTATTTATTGAGTCAATGCAGTTATGTCCACCCCTTTCCAGCTGTCAGTCAAAATGTGATATTAGCAGAGACATGAGGGAAGTTGCTTGCTGACTTCCATGTTTCTGAATGTCATAGAGTTCTTGTGGGGGATAGGAAAGGTATAGAATTAAAAAGAGCAAAAAAGAAGAAAGATAAATTTGATGAGCATAAAATTGACAATCATTTGAAGGAAATGTTCGCTAAAATCCTAACCTGTAATTTCAAAGTCACAACGTGTTCCTTTTCAGCAATAGCTTTAGCAAGCTCTACTGCAGGAGAAGAATTATCAATTCCAGTCAGGTTGGTAAATCCAGATTTTGCCTGAAATAAGGAAATAGAGTTACCAACAATCAGCTCAGAATGTATTTAATAATACATAAAATGGCCTGCTTCTGGCTGCCTTCACTTGCATGTCATGATATAATTGATAGATTTATCCTAGATCTGACAGTCCAAAATAAGCTAAACAGCAGGCTCGAACTAAAAATGCTTTGGAAATTAGTATTTACTGTGCAATTTTTTAAAAAGTAACTTACATATTTATAGTATTTATTACAAACATAAAAATGTCTCATAGCTCTTTGCAGGCAAGTGGATAGCTAGTAGACAGGTCTAGATTTAGGGTTCAGAGGAGGAGGTGGTATCGAGCAAAAAACTTTGTCAAAAGGAAGATGTGCGTGGAGTCTGAGCAGATAGGGGAAGCCCTAAATTAGTTTTTTGCTTCGGTTTTCACAAAAGAAAGGGACCTTGTTGTGAATGAGAACTTTGAGGAGCAGGAAAACAGGCTTGAACATATCAAGATTGAGGAAGTTGATGTGCTGGAAATTTTGGCAAACATTAAGATTGATAGGACCGCAGGACTAGACCAGATTTATCCGAGGTTGCTCCTGGAAGCTAGAAAGGAGGTTGCTAAGCTGCCGGCCAAGATAATTGCTTCCTCACTCTCCACGGGAGTCGTACCGGAAGATTGAAGGGAGGCAAATGTTGTTCCTCTTTTCAAGCAAGGGAATAGGGAAATCCCTGGAAATTACAGACCAGTCAGTCTTACGTCTGTAGTCAGCAAGGTTTTGGAAAGAATTCTGAGGGATAGGATTTATGACTATTTGGAAAAGCATAGTGTGATTAAAGGGAGTCAGCATGGCTTTGAGAGGGGCAGGTCATGCCCCACAAATCTTCTTGAGTTCTTTAAGGAGGTCACGAGACAGGCTGACGAGGGTCGAGCAGCGGATGTGGTGTACATGGACTTCAGCAGGGCATTTGATAAGGTTCCCCACGGCAGGCTCATTCATAAAGTCAGGAGGTATGGGATACAGGGTGATTTGGCCTCTTGGGCCTTTTTATGAATCATAAAAGGACTGCAAATCCCTTTCATAAGCATGATCCCAACTATAATAAGTCATTATAAATGACTTGGATGAGGAGGTTGAGGGGTGGGTTAGTATGTTTGCTGATGACACAAAGATTGGAGCTGCCGTTAATAGTATCGAGGGCTATTGCAGGCTTCAGCAAGACATTGACAGAATGCAGAGTTGGGCTGAGAAGTGGCAGATGGAGTTCAACCTGGATAAATGTGAAGTGATACATTTTGGAAGGTCGAACTACAATGCTGAATATAGGATTAAAGGCAGAATTCTCAGCAGTGTGGAGGAACAGCAGGATCTTGGTGTTCAAGTTCATAGCTCCCTCAAAGTTGCCACCTAAGTGGATAAGATTGTTAAGTTTGCATATGGTGTTTTGGCTTTCATTAACAGGGGGATTGAGTTTAAGAGCCGCGAGGTTATGCTGCAGCTCTACAAAACCCTGGTGAGACCACACTTGGAATATTGTGTCCAGTTCTGGTCGCCCTATTATAGGAAAAACATGGAGGCTTTGGAGAGGGTGCAAAGGAGGTTTATCAGGATGCTGCCTGGACTGGAGGGCTTGTCTTACAAGGAGAGGTTGACTGAGCTCGGACTTTTCTCTCTTGAGAGAAGGAGGAAGAGGGGTGACCTGATCGAGGTGTACAAGGTAATGAGAGGCATGGATAGAGTCGATAGCCAGAGACTTTTCCCCAGGGCGGGATTGACTGCCACGAGGGGTCATAGTTTTAAGGTGTTAGGAGGAAGGTATAGAGGAGCTGTCAGAGGGAGGTTCTTCACGCAGAGAGTTGTGAGCGCGTGGAATAGTTTGCCAGTGGTAGTCGTGGAAACAGAGTCATCAGTAACATTTAAGCGACTGCTGGACATGCACATGGACAGCAGTGAATTGAGGGGCATGTAGGTTAGGTTATTTTATTTTTGGATTAGGATTATTCCACGGCACAACATCATGGGCCGAAGGGCCTGTACTGTGCTGTACTTTTCTATGTTCTATGTTGAGGAAGTTAACAAAGCTGAAAATCCAGGGAAGGAGCTTCAAATGATGAGAGACAATGCAGCCAAAAGATTTACTGAAACAGAAGCAGAAGCAGACGATGTATTGTAAGGTAAGGTTTTCACATTCACAGCACTCCAGCAAAGATATGGGTAATGGGTAGGTAGCTGGAGTGTGGGCAGGACTAAGTTAGGTTTATGGTGACACTTAGATTTTAGTCATTTCTTTTCTGATTTCAAAATACACTTACAAGTTCAATCAAAAAATACCCATTTCCTGTCCCAATATCCAGCAGGGCAGCAGCTTTGGGAATTTTTTGCGATTCTAACCATGTTATGACACGATCCACGCTTTCTTCACCAAACCTAGGAGGACAACAAACTTTGCGACTTTTAATCAAACATTATTTACTATTCGAGATGGATTTATTTTGCGAATAACATAAGAGCGAAGAAAATAAAGCAGGAAATTATATTTCTGCAAGACTTACAAGGTAATGACGGTGGACCATGTAAGATGCTAACTTAACTAAATTGCATTTACCGTTCACAAGCTTTGCAGGTTTACTTTTCTCACAAACCATATATTTGAAGTTAAAAGACACTAATTTGGAATATGAACGAATTCAATAATCTTTAAAATTGATGTATAAATCTTCCATGCAAATACACAAACAGATCACTGAATCTTTGCCAAGAGTGCCCACTCATTTATGGTGTTTGAATATGAGTAGCAGTGACCATTCCAGTCACAACCCAATAAATTCCAACCTTTGCACAAACACAGTGGGCCAAATTATCAGTGAGGTCAGAAGCCCAACACCACGATGCATTTCAGGTCCTAAACCTGAGTCACAACAGTCTCATGGTCTGGACACTATTCTTAATTTCGAGACTGCAATTATTCTCCATAAGTCAATGTCCGATTAAAGATGCTTAGTGCCTCAAGGTGGTGGGAGCTGCTTGCCTGGAACCTGTGCCAAAGGCCGGCAGCAGTCACTTTTGGCCTACAGCATATGGGCCATGAGAAAGACAGTTGCCAGAACATAAGAGTGGCCATATAAAGAAAACAGATAGCTCACGGCCATGCACTATCCATCAAGCATCAGCCTGACGAAAATTCAAATAAATTGTCCTCGTCTCCACAATGAACTTGACAGCTGGGCACTAATATGCATCACACTATGTAAGAACTCTTTTTTAATTGTTTGAAAGTATTTGTTCCATTCAATAAAATATCCAAGAGAGGGCTGGCTAAGGGGAAAGAGATAGAATCTAGATAAGAATCTTTCATTTTTGGTTCTTACCAAATCTCACCAACATCGCCTGAATCATAAAAGGACTGCAAATCCCTTTCATAAGCATGATCCCAACTATAATAAGAAAAAAAAGGACTCAGATATATAAAACTAAATGTTCATAGCAAAAGATTAGTGTAAGGCAGAAGAGCAAAATAAAACAATTTAACAAGCTCATTTATTTAAGGATGAAATGCCATCATGAATGCTTTTCTCAAAAGAACTATAGAATGGGGTCTTCAAACCTGTTTTCATCATTACTATTATCCACATTATTGTGAAAGAAGTGTACATGAGCAGTAAAGATGATGCCAATATTCAGTCATGTGATTCTGTTGCACAGATACTAAAATAGTCAAGCTCAAACAACTATTATAAGGATGTATATTGAATTTCTCAAACATATGTAGCTAAAAACGATACCAAAAAAGTGATTTTATAGTTACCAGGAATGATAGCATAATGGTAACATTAACGGATTGTAATCCAGTGGCTCGAACTAACACTTAACAACCAGCATGTGAGTCCAGCAGGACATCAGATTTAACGAGGTCAGAACTCATAGTCCAGTCAGCACCCAAACTAAGCATCAGTAAGCAGTCTTAAATGATCTTTGATTGCACTGTTGATGTCACCCGCTCCCATTACTTTGCTGACAATTGACAGCAAATTGATGGAGCCATAATCAGCTGGATTGGAAACATCCTTTTTTGTAGACAGGACATAACTGCGCAACTTTCTACGTTACTGGATAGATGTCTGTGTTGTGGTTGTACAAAAACAGTGTGATTAAGAGTGCAGCAAGTTTCAAAGTGGAAGCCTTCAGCTTTATTAATAATGAAGTACTGCAGACGACAGAGATCTGAATCAAAATCAGCAAGAGCTTGAGAAACTCAGCAGGTCTGGCAGCATCTGTGGACAGAAAGAAACAGAGTTAACAATTTAATTTCATTATGATTCTTCTTCAGAACCCTCCAGTTCTACACTTGGAATATTGTCAGGGACCATAACATTTGCTGTGAGATAGTAAGAACTACCGATGCAGGAGTCAGAGATAACACAGTGTGGAACTGGAGGAACACAGCAGGCCAGGGAGCATCAGAGGAGCAGGAAAGCTGATGTTTTGGGTCGGTCCCAAGATGTCCTGACCCAAAACATCAGCTTTCCTGCTCCTCTGATGCTGCCTGGCCTGTTGTGTTCCTCCAGTTCCACACTTATCTCTGACTCCGGCATCAGCAGTTCTTACTATCTCTGAGTGAGTTATAACTCCACTGCAAAGCCTCTTCCAAAGATGCCCACCTTAAAGAAGTCCGCTGTCTCCCGCTGCAACCCTCTGGTCATCTCTTCGGCCCTGAAACTGCTCGACCACATACTGAAGAAAACCAGGTATTACAGCCACATTGCCTTTCTCAGTGTCTGCCTATGGAACTGGATCATCCCAAATGGACTGCAATCTACATTCCGGCAATCCCAGTTTGGCCCTGACCACAACAACCGCTACATACACAACATTCAAATCCTCCTACAACCTTTGCTGTATCATGTTTCTTGTTTTTATACGATGTGAATCAAATGGGCTGTAGAATGGTCAAGGGGAGGCTGAGGTATATCACCCATTCTGCATTTTCATGATATTGAATGAGAATACAGAGATTGGGTGAACATTTAAAAAGTTCTTAATGTCCAAGTAATATTATGAGTTTACATTCTATCTATCAAAGTGGATAATCTCACATTTCCCCATATTATAATCTGTCTTCCTCTTGCGCACTTATGTAACCCTGATATCTCTCTGAAGACTCTTTGCATCCTCCTTACTGCCTACTTGCTATTCTTGTATAAGGAAACTCAGATATTCTTGGCCTTTTATCTGAGACATTATTACAAATTACTGAAGCCAAGTACTAATCCATGCTCCACCTGACTATTTACTGCCTGCCAACTGGAAAATATCCTTCATTACCTCTAAGAGAGCAACTAGTTCCACAGCAATAGGCTTGACAACACAACATACGGCTTCACACATTCTATCCTAAGGAAACCTGAAGTCATCCAAAACTCTGCTGCCCATGTGTTAACGTGCACCAAGTTCTGTTTCCCAATCACCACTGTACTCACTGACTTAAATTAGGTCTCAATCAATTAAAAAAAGTCAATTTTAAATTTCTCATCCTTGTCTTCAAATCCCTCCATAGCTTCACCCCATCCCTATTTCTGATTCTCCATTTCCGCAATCCCTGAAGATATCTGCACCCCTTTAATCCTGGCATCTTGAACATTTCCAATTTTAATGAATCTATTTTGGTGTCGGTGCCTTCAGTTGTCTAAACCTGAAGTCTGCAATAACTAACCTCTCTCCACCTCACTTTCATACTTTAAGGTTTACGTTAAAACCTACCAAAAGCATCCAAATACAGCATGATGTTATACTACGTTTTAAAACTGACCTTATATAGTGTTAAAAGCGCTATATAAATGCAAGCTGTTGTTGACCTGTAGCTGTAAAATTTAATGGGTTCGCGAACTAGTGGATTACTCCAACTTCACAATTATCAGTGTTTTTCCATCTGGTCTATCATCTTGCCAATGGGATGCTGACCATAGAATCTGGGAAGTATACAATTCATGTAGGGCTGTTGCTTTACTTTTCTTTGGAACAGTTGCCCATCTGCACCCACCTACGAATGCAGATTATTTTAGTGTCGACCAGCCTGCAGTTCTCTACGTTTTGTCCCAATTCAATACCTGGGTGATTGCCAATTAAGGGCTTCGTCCCACTTTTAGCTTATTCAAGATTGTTCATAAAACAGTAATTTGCTATAGGTTTTCAGAAGGCGTGTTATTGCCGCGAAGGATAGCACTGGAGTTACCTCGATCAATTTTCAATATGAGTTTCCATGAAATGTGCATTCGATGAAACATCTGATGAATTAGTTTCATGAAATTTCGACAAGTACCGCGCTAACTCGTCACTTTCCACTCACTAGCTGCATAACGCAGGTTTCGCAATTGAAATGCAACATAATAAAGAGCAAGTAACAAATTTATTACATACTATTCTTTAGTTCCTAACTTAGAAGGCTGGAATTCATCACTAGACGAGAACTGACTCTGAGAAGGAGCATCCTTTTGCCTTTCACAGCCATGTGGATTCCCAGCATCTTCCATTGCAACCCTATTGACCCAGGAAGTCCAGCTTATCAAGGCTGAAAAGTGCCTGTGTTAAGCACTAAGTGTGACTTACCAGGCGGACGCCATATTTATGACTGGCAAAATTTAAGGTTTCGCCGCCTCCTTTCTTCGATAGATCAGCTGGTGTCGTGAGATTTCTGATCTTGTCCACCTCAGTCCAAAACTGGCACCTCCACATCATCACTCCCATGAAACGTTAGAAGTTTGTGTTCCGATCATTAGTCAAGCACGTATAACACATAACCAACAAAATGACCGATTGATCGAACTGTGCCAACAACCGAACACAAAGCAACATCTATTCTGCTTATTAAATCATATATTGATGTAAACTTGAAGCAGGGAGGCAACTTTCAATTTGCACTGTCAATAAATGCCCCAGAGCTGTTGGAGAAGATGATGGGGATTCAGTTTCCTTTCATAAATGCTGTCCTTCAGTGGAGATGGTCTCACATTCCCTCTCATTTCCTTTACTTAGTTCATTCTCAAAACATGATTGTCATGTCTGGCCAGCTTGCCCATCTCAACACACACTTGAAAACATGACTTGAGCTACCTTTATCACCACAGCTTGTTAGACCACAGCAAAAGGCAGCGGCATTGTGGGTTTGGAGTCACATTCAGGCTAAACTAGATTAGAATGAGAGATTTCCTTAATTAACTTGATATATATTATAATTACAATCCACAGTTTCATGATCACCACTACAGACACTAACTTTTTTGATTCCAGATATACTTATTAATTGGCTTTGAATTCTCCAACTGCTAGATTTAATTCTGGTTCATTGGATCAGATCTGTGGTTAACTAATCCAGCACAGATCGGCGCCATTATTTGGCATTGGTTAAACATGTACACGAATTTGCAACATGCATATATCAACATCATCCAATTATTTTATTCACATACTGGAGTTTCACAAGATAAACAAAATATACTCTTCAGAACTTTCAAGTTGAACATCAATCCTCTAAAAGTCATATCAACATCTAAAATCCCCAAAAAACGCTAAAAGAAATATCCTCAGAGATAGTAGGAACTGCTGGAGAATCTGAGATAAGAAGGTGTAGAGCTGGATGAACACAGCAGGCCAAGCAGCATCAGAGCTCTACACCTTGTTATCTCTTAAAGGAAATACCCTCATCGGACTGCAAAGATATTCGGGGCAGATTAATTAAATAGTCCTAGGTATAAAAATATAATGCTTCATTCAAGTTCAAAATTATATTCACATCTTGTTCAAATGTGAGAATACACATGCATACCTAACAAGTGACCCCATTTACTTTTAATACAGACTTCTGATCCCAATCTGTGACTTGTATCTTTGGCTAAACCGGAACGGAGCAATGTCTGACATTCACAGCAAGTAATAGCAAATTCGAGGAACAGTCGAGAGAGTTATAATCAGATCATAGATTGGACAAGCTGGTCACTGGTGTCATTGTTTATTTACTTGGTTTTTCGCAACTGTAGCTCCAAGGGCACTGCTCAATGTGAGAGACGGCGCTGAGTTTATATAAAGAGCAAGGGGTCAGCGGGGCGGAAATGAGGACGCTCTGGGGGCGGAAGCTGTCCACCTTCAGTGTGGTCCGTGCGTCAACCGGAAGTGCCCGCGCCGCGGTGGGGTGTGGGTGGGAAGGTTGTAAAAAAGATGGCCGCCTCCGTCTCGGGCTACACTTTCAGTTCTTTAGTTTATCATCACGCTAACAGCCCCTCGGACCATGTAGGTAACAGCGCTGTCGCCGTTTTCCCGGTTTCCCCGGAGCACAGATGCCGGCAGCTCGTTGGGAGCGGGTGTTTTCGGGCCGCTGAAGAGAAAGGCCGAGTCGGCGGCTCTTGTCGCTCAGACCCCGGCCTTTGCTCGCTGGAGGGATCGGGGTTTGTTTAATACGACGGTCCTTGAGCCTACAGAGCCTGAGTGCCTGGGTATTGTGATCGGCCCCGGTCAGGACTGCCAGCGATAGCTGTCCTACCCTCCCCATGCCCCAAACGCCGCTGCGATAAGGTCACCGCGGCAACCGGTGATTAAACCATGCGTTTTGCAGCCGGTTTCTGGGCTATGAGTCTAATCCCGGACTCATCGCTTGAGGCGAATACAATCCTCTTCAGTGGGTTTATTCTCTATTCTGTTTTCTCAAGGGTTGTTGTTTTCCTTTAAAATGTTCTTCTCCAAGGGTTTTCTTCAACGAAAGTGACAAATGGGTGTTAAGTTTTATGAGTGATACATGCGTCTTGACGAGGTTTACCTTTATAGAACTTGAATTGCTTTTACTGTCAGTTTGTTTCGATCGATTGGACCCTGTTTTCTGGATTCAGAACGAAAGTTATTGTGATTACTCAGCGGGTCTGGCAGCTTGTGTGAAGAGAGGAACAGAATTCATGCTTCGTCAGAACTTCATTTTCTTGATGTATAAATTGTTGGCGTAGAATTGTCACCGTAAACTTATAAGGTCGTGTAGAATTTAACAGTTGAAAAGATAATATTTGAGCCTCAAGTGTTTCAAAGGATCAAATCTCATAGTAAAATGTTCATAAGCGAATTATACTTACCTAGTTGTTAGAAATTACCTTAATCAAACAATTCAGCTAACAAGTGTTTTTACAGGATGTCGTTAGTCTTTTTATTCTCATGTTTATCTGCTGTAAAAGTTGGGATCAGTAAAGTAGATTGTTGAAAGCACTTTTTTTTTAACTGCCCTTATTTCTGTAGTTTATAAAGTTTTACTTTGGAGCTTTGCGTTTTGTTTTCATTGTTCTAATTTAACTAAGTTCTCCACTGCAGGAAGGTTTTCTTTTGGGAGATGTGAAACAACTCGAGACTTTCAGTATTAGTGATTCACAAATCAGCAACACAGAGCTTCTGCAAGTAATAGGTAAGTCTGCTAATCTTGTACATGGGGCATGTCAAATTGGGAGTAAGAAGTTTGGAATACAATCTGGTCTGCTGAAAATTAGGAATTTCGGATTTTTATTTCTGTTGATTTTGATATTACTGGTGCAATTTTTAAATGCAAATAATCAGAACAAGTAAGGTTTAGCAGGCAGCTTCTGATGAAAAGGTGGAGAGTGGTCCTGTTTCAATTTCAGATTATGTCCAGGCTTCCTGAAAAATTAGAACCTGTGTCACTACTAATGGTGCATTACATTGAACTTTTAAAACTTAGAAGGAGAGCACTGAAGTATTAAAATATGAAAAAAATTGGGAGTAAACACATTTGGCTTTAGCAGTGTATTAATTTTCCTTTGCAACAAAGTACTTCATGTTTGCAGAGAATATACTGAAAGTAAATGTGATGCTTATGTTACCTTTGAAACAATTGTATCTTGACTGAGGAGTAACACCTGTAATGTTTGGCCAAGAATAAGTGAACTGAATCTATCTGAATGGTATCGTTTTTCCATGGATGCTGTGGGATGTCACAAATTAAGATGTGCTTGTAGAAGGTGACATTATTGCAGGGCTTTTGTTGTAAATGTACTTTTTAGTATTGAAAGACCCTAATAAATCTCAAATAATCTTTTCGGGTTAGTATTTCTGATCTACGGGTGCTATCAATCTATTGCAGAAATATCACTCTTTTTGTTTGCTTTATCAAAGTGATCAAATCAGTTGTAGCACACAACCATATGTAGAATTGTCAGTATGTGCGCTGCAGTCAAGGTTTTTGTTTCTCCTTTGGTTCTTTTTAAAACTAGAGTTAGCATCTGTGGTGATTATAAGGCTGTTTGATTCTTCATTTGGGGTGTCAATCTCATGGCCTATCTTTAAGTTTAATCTAGTGTAATATAAATATGCAAAGTGCAGTCCTGCACCTGTTTAGCTTCCAGGTGCAAAATCTGTGGGAAACCTAAAGTGAAGTATGTGCCGTGAATGCTCATGACCAATTTTCACGCACTTTGAAACGAATGTTAGAGGTTGCAGAAGAAACATTGGGACAAATTTATTTTTCATGCCCCTCCATTGTGGTTTAATAGACTTTTGAATAGTAAGTTGTAACTGATTCAAGTAAAAACAAATAAGCACCTTGCAGTGTTTTCTGCAATTAATGCTTTCTAACATTGATTTAAAGGCAAACATTGTGCTGTAGAATGGCTGTTTTTGCAAGAGGAATTTGGGAAAGTGTTGAATTTATTTACTGTGTTTTATTGAAACAAAATGTATGCATAGAAGTTTTGTTCAGAAAGCACCGAGTTGTAATATGGTTTAAAATACTAATGACCTAGCCATTATGTTGTTTCCACAGTTACTGAGACCAATAAGAATTTGTGTAACTGACATGTCTTGGATTCATTGTGTTGAATATTGCTGGTTGCAGGTGCTTGACTGGTTTGTTTCAACATTAAATCCTCCCCTGTGGCTGTGAATACTGAGCCTAAAAATAGGGAAATAAACATCCACAGACCAGTTTTAAGCAGACATTGTTAGGCAGGTTTTAACCAGACTCAGTTGAATAGAATGCTGGAGAACATTTTAAGGTTACTTTATATTGAACAAGATAACCCAATGTAGGGAAGCATATTCATTATTATGCAAAAATAAGCTCTGATTTAGTTGAATTGCTTGACAGTGCAGAGAAAAACCAAGTCTGCTTTTTGTTGGCCTGGTCTTGATATTTTGGTCAGCGTATGATAGAATTGAAGAGTTGTACATGTAAAGGATGTAAATATTCAGGTTGAAATGAATTCAATTATTGTATTCTTGTATAACACTAGTGTATAATTAAATATTAGGCAGTATGTTTGGCTCGCTAATGGAAGTAACCAATACGATTGCACTTAAAATACCTGAGGCAATATTCAAATTTGTAATGGGAAATATGGTCCCAAGTTAATTGTTTGACAAGTACGCTGAAGACTTCAACAATGAACTGGTTTTATGGAAATTGAAACAGCATAACAGGTTATTAAAGATAGCTTTGATCATATTAAAATTCACCATTATCATTTTCTCATCAATAATATATCTGTCAAGTCTGTACAACAAGGTTGATTATTAATCTGATAGTTAATATTGTACAGTCAAAAGCCAACATTTCCAAGTGCAGCAAAGCTCTGAACTTTGTTTTTATCAAATAAAATTTGATAATGAATTTGCATTACATCTTAATAATTTTTCTCAAGTATTTGTGTGTTTACTGTTGAACATTTAAATAACAGTTTTTACTTAGGATATCCAAGACAGTTCACAAGAAAATTTCTGAAATAAAGCTTGTATTCCATATCGAGTTTGTCTTGAAATGTTCCACATCGTACAATCAGATAATTTGATCAGAGATTCTTTTTGGGGAGCATGGTATTCTTGTAATAGTGATGCCTGACCTTTATTTCACTAATTCTTGAAAGCTATTTGTGGGGTGTGAGCTTCAAACGCAAGTGCGTAATTATTGAGCCTCCCTAATTGCCCTCGAAGATGCTGGTGAGCTGCTTCTTGAGCTGCTGCAGTCCAGCTTGTGTAGAGACATCAAGAGTGCTGCTAAGGAGAAAGTTCCAAGAATTTGACCCTCTAACAGTGAAAGATATCTATCACTGAGTTAGGATGGTGAGTAGCTTACAGAAAAACCTGCAGGTGATAGGTTGTTTCCGTATATTCGCTGCCCTTGCCGTTTTTAGGTAATAGAAGTCACTGGTTTGGAAGCTGCTGTCGAAGAAACCTTGATTGGTGTTGCACTGCAACTTATGGATGTGACTGTTGCTGTGTGTTGGTGGATGGGGCGCTAATGAAGTGGGCTGCTTTGACCTAGGTGATGTCAAGCTTTTTGAATCTTGGAGCTGCAGTTCGTCCAGGCAAATGATGAATATTCCATCCCGCTCTTGATTTTGTGCCTTGATGAGCAAGTTTTGAGGAGTCAAAACATGAGCTCTGTTTCAGAATTCCCAAGCTCTGACCTGCTCTGATGTTCTCAATATGATTGCTGCAGTTTGGTTTGGTGAATGGTAACCCATTAGGGCAAAAGATGTAGGAGCACAAGTAGGCCATTCAGCCTGTGATGTCCGCTGTGCTGTTCAGTAAGATCACAATTCATCTGGTAATCTTTGACTTCACTTTCTTGCCTTTTCCCACATAACCCTCGATTCCCCTCTGATTAAAAATCTGTCTATTTCAGCCTTGAATATGAATAACGACCTGCTTTGACAGCCCACTGCGGTAAAGAATTCCACAGAATTCAACCTTATCAGAGAAGCAATTCTTCCTTCTCTGTCTGAAATGTGCAATCCCTTATTCTGAGATTATGCCGTCAAGTCCTACACTCATCTTCCACATTGACCATGTCAAGACCCCGAAGAATCTTGCATGTTTCAATAAGGTCACCTCTCATCCTTAAATTCCAATAAACACAGGTCCAACCTACTTGATCATTCCTCATAAAAGTGTTTTCCAACCCCCCCCCCCCCCTCCCCACCACCCACCCACCGTGCCTGCTATCAGCTTAGCAAACCTTCTCTAGACTACCTCTAATGCCAATATGCCTTTCCTTAGATAAGGGATCCACAACATTTCACAGTATTCCATCCGAGGTCTGACCAGTATAATTTTAGCAAAACCTCTCTACTTTTGATACTGTAATCTTTTTAAAATAAAGGCCGGAGTTGTATTTACTTTCATTATCACTGCTAACCTTGATTCACATTTGAAGACTCAAAAATCCCTCTGTGCCATAGATTTCTGCAGTCTTTCTCAAGTGAAATTATGTTCAGCTGTACTATTCGTCCTGACAAAATGCATAACCTCACATCAATCCACATTACATTTCTTCTGCCAAACTTTGGCTCACTCGCTTAACCTGTCTGCAGACCTCTTGTCGTCCCACTTAGTTTTGCCATCCACAAGCTTGACTATAGTACATTCACTATCCTCATCCACGTCATTCATATCTATGGTAAATAAGGTGGCCCCAGCATTGGGCCCTGTAGCGCATCACTATTACAGGTTGCCATTTTGAAAATGGCCCCCTTATCCTACCTTCCTGCATTCTATTAGTTAACTAGTCCTCTTTCCTTGCTGATATACTACTTGCCCACAACGGACTCTTGTCTTCAGTGGCCTAATATGTGCCCCCGGATGTTGATGATACTGATAGTCATCCATCTGAGTCGGCAGTTTGCACTTTGTATGCAAGTCACATGTATAAGTTTATAAAACAGCACTAAGTCACATTGAAAACCTGTCAGCTAATCTTCGACTGCACTGAAGAAAGAAAAGTTTAGTCTCCATCATTACAGAAGTTCAATGTAATTTATGGATAGTGCCAAAATATACAAATGTGTGACAATTTTCTGGTCTTGGATACAATTTACCTGAAAACCATGGAAATGGAGGATTTTGGCAGTGCAACTTAAATTTTTTTGAAGATGTCTGTTTCATCTGTGACATGAAAATTTAATTCCATTATTATGTACGTTTTGTGGAAGGTTAATGATTTCCATCATAAGTACATTGGTATTAGAAACGAACCTTTCCCAACAAACACAGAAACATTCCTAGTATAGCACTTGCAAAAGGCCCTGGGATGGAAGGATTAATGATTTTGAGGAGAGATTGGAACAACTCTGCTGTATAAAGTTCTGACAAAACTGAACAGAATCAATGCAGACATGTTTCACCTGCCTTTGGAGTCTAGAGTACTGGACAAAAAGGATGTTCCAGATCAAAGGAATGAAAACCTTGGTGAAGTCTATAAGACAATGAGCTGGGGGAACAATATAAAGGAATAAATCTGGTGGGAAATTAGAGGTGCAAAGTTTTAGAGAAATTACAATGGTGGACTTCAATTATCCAACTTTAGACTGGCCAGTAGTAGTGTAAAGGGGCACAGAGGGGTAAATGTACCTAGGTTGTATTCAGGAGGATATCCAACAGCATTGTTTCCAGTTCAACAAGAAGGGATGTAGTGTTGTGCCTTTGGAAACAAGGTGGGCTAAGTAAATCAGATGTGGGTGGAGGACCATTTTAGGAGACTGTGATCATTGTATGAGAAGGATGACTGCAGCAAAGGACAACCACATTGGAAAGACTGGAACAAAACCTTGGCAGACAAATCTGTAGCTAAATAATGGGCGACTTCGAAAAAAGAAATGGTTTGGGTATAGTCAAGGCCCATTCCCTCAAAGGAAAGATTGCAAACAAATCCAGAGCTGTCTGGGTGAAAAAGAAGTTAGAAAGAAGAGACTAATCCAAGTGTACTTATGACAGGAGTAAGGTAGTAAATAATATTGAGAACCAAGAGGAGTTCAGAAAATTCAGCAAGGAGTTGAAAAATCATGACAGAGAAGTGGAGGGATTTTAAGAAAAGACTGGTACCAACAAAAAGGAGAATCTTAATGTCTTCTACAGTCCCTATAAATATTAAAAGGAGACATACGAATGGCTGAGACATTAAATAGTTTGTAAGTAAATAGTTTGCATTTGTCCTTACCAAGAGGATGGATGCTACCCACACTGTGGTGATTGGAGGAAGCTATCACTAGAAGTGTTCAAAATTGAGCAGGAGGAAACGTATAGCTCGTCATACTTAAAGTTGACAAGGCACTGCATTTGGATGAAATGTGGTAAGGCATATTAAAGAAAGTGAGACTAGCCATAAACCTTCCATCTTCTTGGGGTTGGGATTAAAAACAGTTCAATCTGACTGGTAAGAAGGCTTCTGGAAACCTTTACTAGAGATAGAAATGATAGATATGCAAAAAAAAAGTGGGTTGATTAGGGTGAGTTAGCATGGATTTTTAATGGAGACATTGTTTATCTAACTTAGTGTAGATTGTTGAAAAGATAGTGGTATGGGTTCATCGATGCAGAGAAGTAAGGTGGTGCCTTATTTTGGTGGGAAGTTCGTGACAACAAAGTAATGGGTGAAATTCTTAAGGGAGTGCAGGAGCTGATGCACCTGATGTGCATGTTTGCATAGATATTGAAGGTGGCAGGACAGGGAGAACATTTAATGAAGCATACACTACCTTAGGCTATATTAATAGGGGCATAGATTACAAGATCCTTGGAAATAGCCTTGATCAGAAATGAATTGGATTAACTAAATAGACATTGTGATGACAAACGCAGATCAAAGGCAAGGAATAACTGATGTCTTGACTCCCAAAACCTGTGCTCCATCTATAACACTAATGATGAATGTGATGAAATATTCTTTACTTGCGTGGCTCAGTGTAGTTCCAACAGCTCTTAAGGATCTTGACACTGCTCTGGACAAAGCAACTCACTTGTTTAACATGAAATCTACAAATGTTTCCTCCTACCACATCGACACACTGTCTACAAGGTGTTCTGCAGGAATTGACTAAGGCTCCTTAGACAGCACCTTCTACCCACAGCAATAAGCAATAGACAGAAAGTGCTGGCAAAGCCAGTGAACACTTGTAAAAATTATTTCAGGAGTTATGCTGAAATTGTACAAGACACCTCGATTGAGGTTTTGTGCAGTTTTAGATGCCAAACAAAGGAAGGATGTGAACGCTTTGGAGAAGGTGGTGAAGTGCTTTACAAGTGTGTTTCAAGAAATGAGAAACTGCATTTATGAAGATAGATTGGAGAGAAGACAAAGGGCAAACTGATGTTTTCAAAATTGAGGTCTGGATAGAGAAGAATGGGAGTACTTGTACTCACTTAGAACAGGAATAAGGATGACAGGGTACAGATTGAAGAGATTTGCAAAAGTAGCAAATGTGATGCGAGAGGGAAAAATGTTTATACAAGTGATTTGGACAAAATGCACTGCCTAGAAGTGGAGGTAGGTTCTTTCCTTAGTCTTTTTCTCTTGGGATATGGGCATCACTGATTGCTCGGCACTTATTGCCAGTCTGTAGTTGCCTGTGAGAAATTCTTGAACTGCTGCAGTCCGTGTGTTGTAGGTAGATCCACAGTGCTCTTAGGCAGGGAATTTCATGATTTTGACCCAGCAACAGTGAAGCAGTGGAAATACATCACCAGGTTAGAATGGTGAGTGGCTTGAAGGGGAACTTGCAGGTCATGGTGTTCCGATGTGTTGGGAGCCCTTGTCCTTCCAGAGGAGTGGTTGCGGCTTTGGATGATGCTGTCCAAAGATCTTTGGTGAATTTCTGCAGTGCATCTTGCAAATAGAACACACTGATAATGTGAGTGTCAGTGGTGGAGGGTGTGGATGCTTGTATACATGATGCTAATCAAATGGGCTGCTTTGTCCTAAATAGTGTCAAGCTGAACCCATCCAGGCAAATGGAAAGTAGTCTATTACACTGCGAACTTGTGCATAGTAGATGGTAGACAGGCTTTGGGGAATCTGGAGGTGAATTACTTGCCACAGTATTCCTGGTCTCTGATCTCCTCTTGTAATCACTGTTTGTGATGAGTCCATTTGAGTTTGTGGTCAATGGTAGTCCCAAAGATGTTGACACCATTGAATGTCAGTGAGTGGTAGTTAGATTATCTTTTGTTGGAGATGGTCATTGCCTGGCATTTGTGTGGCCACCTGTCAGCCCAAGTCAGGATATTGTCCAAATTTTGTCACATTGAACATAGACTGCCTCAGTATCTAAGGAGTCATCAGTGGGGCTGAACATTGCACAATCATCAGCGAAATCCCCACTTCTGACCTTATGATGGAGGGGAGGTCAGTGATGAAGCAGGTGAAGATGATTGGGCCTTTACATTACCTTGAGGAACTCCAGCAGCGATGTCATGGAGTTGAGGTGACTGAGCTCCAGCAATCACAACCATCTTCCTATGTGTCAGGTATGACTCCAGCCGGTGGAGATGCCCATTGATTCCAGTTTTGCTAGAGCTGCTTGATGCAGTCAAATGTAGCCTTGTTGTGTTGGGCTGTCACTCACCTCACCTCTGAAATTCAGCTCTTCTGTCTAGATTTGAACCAATGTTGTAATGAGTCCAGGAGCGGAGTGGCCTTGGCAGAACCCAAACTGGCTTCACTGAGTGGGTTGCTGCTGAGCAGGTGCTGCCTCATTTCTCTGTCGATGACACCTTCTATCAATGTTTGAGTATAGTCTGATGGGGTGGTTATGTACTGGACAAACCTGGGTAATTTTCCACATTGTTGGATAGATTCCAATGTTGTAACTGTACCGGAAGAGCTTGGCTAGGGGAGCAGCAATTCTGGAGTATAACTCTGCGGTACCATTGCCAAAATGTTGTCAAGGTCCATAGAATTTGCAGTGTCCAGTGATTCCAAATGTTTCTTTGTATCATGTAGAGTGAATCGAATTGGCTGAAGACTGGCATCTGTATTGCCAGGGCCCACTGGAAGAGGCCAAGATGGATCATCAACTCGGCACTGCTAGCTGAAGGTTGTTGTAAATGCTTCAGCTTTATCTTTTACACTGATATGCTGGGTTCTTGTATCATTGAGGATGGGAATATTTGTGGAGCTGCCTTCTCCACTGAGTTGATAAATTGTCCATCACCATTGATATGTGGCAGGACCTCCAAACTTAGATCTGATCAACTGAAACACTCTGGTATTAGACTATTATTTATATTCAAGTACCGTATAACGGAACAGGAAAAATGTAGGAGAATGGCACAGTCATAATGCTAATGTATGAAGTTGATAAAGACATGATGAGTCAGATGGTAATCTCCTACACCATAACACTTCTACAGTTCTGTGATAACAAAGTGTGAAGCTGAATGAACACAGCAGGCCAAGCAGCATTTCAGGAGCACAAAAGCTGACGTTTCGGGCCTAGACCCTTCATCAGATTCTGTGATGTTCACTTGAATCCTTTACACTGCTCTTCATTGTCTGAAGTGCTCTGGTTCAGAGGTTTAATCTGAATTTATGTTTGTGAATTCTGTTGTATCAAATGAACTCAAAGTACAATTAATAGCATTCCTAATATATATCAATTCTCTGGCGTAGTCTGAAATCTCTAAACTTGTTAGTAACTGAGAATGTAACATTTGCAGTTTAATTCGAAAGCATGAAGAGTATTCTTCGTGTACAACTGGTCATTTTTTCTTTTTTAAAGCAGCCAGAAAAGAGTTAGCATTTTAATACTCTTAAGGCCTGTAAGATTAGACAACATCAGTGGCTAATTGTGAATTAACACAGTCATAGAATCCTTACATTGTTAGAAAGCTTAAGTCTGTTGGGAGACTGAACAGAAATAACTTGGTTTCTAAATACTTACGTAAGACATGGGATAATTCAATCTGTTGGACAATACTCATTTTTAAATTTGTACTTAAATAGCTTAATTAAAATGTTAGAACTTGCTGTTTGATAGGTTTGAAAGGTTTTAAAAAAAATTTTGAAGGAATTTTACCAGTTAATTTATTTCATCTCCCTTTCATTTTCTTGGTGTTAATTAACTTTTGGGTATCATGTTTTCTTTCACCTCACCACTGATCATTTGCTTTGATGCTGGACACTTGGTGCACAAGAATAGCCTTAAAATGACTTAACCATCTTGAAGAACGGAGAAAGGATATTATCAGTGAATAAACTCTTTGCTGTCTTTTATCTCTGTGGCGCAAAGGCATGCTTATCTGGAAAATGCCTGAAATTGCGGGAGTACCTTCTGTTCGAACACTAAGTGCGTAACATTAATAACTCAGACTTGAGCATAATGTGTAATGAGGTGTTGAGAACATGTTTTAACTGGTGGGATTCTCTAGCTAGGGGGCATTCATTTAAAACTGAGATGTGAAGAAATTTCTTCTGAGAAGATGTCAATGTCTGGAATTCTCCACCCTAGAAAGTTGTGACAGCTGGATCACAAAGTATTTAAATAGGAGATCACTCTTGTACTTCAAAAATCTGAGTGTATCGAGGAGTTGCAACTAATGAAATGAGACCTGGAGACAATCAGTGATCTACCTTGTAGAATGGTGAGGCTTGCTTGAGGGTACTAATGTCCTAATCCTCCTCCTTCCTTATGTTCCCTGGTGAGACTGCACCTGGAATATGTAGTTCTGGTTCCTTGACTAAGAAAGAATAGGTTTGCAGAGGGAATGCAGTGGAATTTCACCAGACTAATTCCTGGGATGATGGGATTGTTCTGAGGAGAAATTATGGAGACTGGGCCTGTATTCTCTGAAAGAAAATCTAATTACTTCACTCATTTTACAAAATTCTTAATTGCATAGATAAATTTAGTTACAAAAAGGATGCCCCTGGCTGAGGGATCACAGACTAAGGATGGGTAATAAATGCTGGCCTATCCAGTGACACATACATCCCAGGAATGAATTTTTTAAAGAACAGTCTTGGTATAAAAGTCAAACCATTTAGCACTGGTGTGAAAAAACGTCTTCACTGAGAGAATGTCTATGATTTGGAGCTCATTAGGTTCAAGAAAACATTTGACAGATTTCTGATTCATGATGATATCACGAGTTTGTAGTTATAGCATAGGGATATGGCACTGAGGTGATCAGCAATTATCTCAAATGGCGGAGTAGGCTCATGGAGCTAAATAGCCTACTTCTCTAATATTGCTATTTTCTGACCTAAATGTAGTTTTTTTTTTACAGTTGCCACATCCAATAGCAAAGACATAACTTGTTTTGACAAGCAGATGTTATAAATTGCTTTTTGTAGGTTCAGGGAACTTTTACAAGGGTGATGGCTGAAATGTGGATCAGTATTAAACTAATTTTCTGTGGCTAAAGGCTATTAGGTGGCTAATTTACAAAGGAATTTTCTTCCATTCTTTATATTACTTAGCTCTGTTATTTAGCCCTGTGCTCCAGTTCTAATTTATGGACATTGCAATCATGATTGCTTTGTGCATCTTGAGATTTGTGAAAATAGATTGCCGATAAAATAATGTATTTTCACCCTTTTTTTGGGCAGTACTGCTGCTTCAGATATTTCTCCTTCTATTCATTGGCAATGTAATTTATGCTGAATGATAAACAGTTAAACTAGGGGAGTGTGGAAATTGCAGAATTTACTCGTGGGTGTTATGAAGGAATTGTTTCATTAAAAGTGTAAACAACTATGTTGCACAAAAGAGTGAGGTCCTTACAAGATTGTTTAAAATGGCGAATAATTGACTGATTAGATTTTAAAAGCAGTAATCTTAGATTGTAATGTGAACCATAAGAGCAGGTGTAATTCATAGGCAAAATGGCTCACAGAATTGTGCAAAATGTTAATTCTGAAATATTGGCAGACAGCACAGTAACTGTCTTCCTGAGTGACCTGTAATACGCCACCACACCTTGTCAGAAAAACAGGGAGCTCACTTAAAACTTAGGAAGTGCAAATCTGGGTCGGATACAGAAACCAGGAATCTTAGAGCAGAACCCTCTCCCCATCCCCCTTCTCTGATGAAGGGTCTAGGCCCGAAATGTCAGCTTTTGTGCTCCTGAGATGCTGCTTGGCCTGCTCTGTTCATCCAGCTACACACTTTGTTATCTTATAGCAGGAATTTTTCCAATCATTTTGAGTTACTACAATTGTTTAGCAAGACCACTTTTTTAAATTAAGAAGCTAATCAATCTTTGAACTTAATCCTAGATGGCTAGAATTGTAAAGTAGAGATGTTGTGGTAAGCCTGTATTGAACCTTGAGTTGGACCATAGTTAAATATGTTTCATGTCATTCTAGTCACCATATAAAAGTTTATAGGGTCACTGGAGAGGGTGTAGGGAAGATTTACAAGGGTGATAGCTGAAATGTGTGGATTTAGATATTAGATATTATAGCTATAGAGATTTTGCAGCCTGGAAAGAGGCTGCTTGGCTTATAAAGTCCATTCCAGTGATCAAACATCCATCAATTCTAATCCTATTTTCAGTTTGAAGGCTTGACGAGTTTGTGTTGATTAAGCCAATGGAACTCCATCAATGTTTTGATAGCGTATTTAGAGCATGTTTCTGAGAGTAATAAAGATGTGCAGCATGGAAACAGACCCTTCAGTCCAACTCATCCATGCTGACAAGATGTACCAAATTAATGTAGTCTCATTTGCCAACATTTGGCCCATTTCCCTCTCAACCCTTCCCAGTCATGTTGCCATCCAGATGCCTTTTAAATGTTGTAATTATACCAGCATCCACCACTTCCTCTGGCAGCTCAATCCATGCCTGCACCACCCTCAGCATGAAAAAGTCGTCCCTTAGATCCCTTTTATATCTATCCTGTTATCCCCACACCCCCCCCCGCTTCCCCCGCGCACCCCCCCCCCCCCCCCCCCCCCCCACACACACCTTAACCTCTGCCCAGTAGTTTTGGACTCCCCTACCCTGGGGGGAAAAAAAGGACCTCGGTTATTCATCCTATCCATTTCCCTCATGATTTTATAAACTGAAATGAGGTGACCCCTCAGCCTCTCCCTATAGCTCAAACCCTCCAACCCTGGCAAAATCCTTGTAGATCTCTTGTGAACCTTTTGAAGCTTAACAACATGCTTTGTATTAGCAGGGAGACCAGAATTGATTGCAGATTCCAAGAGTGGCCTAACCAATGTCCTGTGCAGCTGCAACATGACATCCCAACCCCACACTCAATGCGCTGACCAAAAAAGGCAAGTGCTTCAAACACTGCCTTCACTACTCAGTCTACCTGTGACTACCCTTTCAAGGAGCTATGAACTTGTACCCCAAAGTCTCTTGGTTCAGCAACGCTCCCAGGACCCTACCATTAAGTATTCAAATCATTTATATAAATGACAAAAAGTAGTGGACCCCGCACTGATCCTTGTGGCACACTACTGGTCATAGCCCTCCTTTCTGGAAAACAACTTTGGTGGCACCATCCTTTGTGTCTTAGTTTCAAGTCAATTTCATATCTAAATGGCTAGCTCTCTCTGGATTCCATGTGACCCAACCTTGTTAACCAGTCGATGACACAGATCCTTGTTGAGCAACTTGCCGAAATCCATTTGGACAATGCCCAAATGCTCTGACTTCATCAGTTGTCTTTGTCGCTTCAAAAAACTAAACAAATCAGTGAGACATGCCTTCCTGTGCACAAAGCCATGTTGACCATTCCCAATCAGCTCTTGCCTTTCCAAATACACACACATCCTGACACTCAGAATCTCCTCCAACAACTTGTCCACCACTGATGTCAGGCTCACCAGTCCATAGCTCCCTGGCTTTTCTTTGCTATCTTTCTTTACCACATTAGCCATCCCTCCAGTCTTTCGGCACCTCCCTCATGGCTACCGATGATACGAATAGCTCAGCAATGGGCCCAGCAATAACTTGCCTAGCATCCCACAAAGTCCGGCATATATCTGATAAGGTCCTGGGGCTTTACCCTCCTTTTATACATTTTAAGATGTCCAGCACCACACCCTGTAATATGGAAACTGTTTAAGATATCACTCTTTTTATTTCTCCAAGTCCTGTAGCTTCCAAATCCTTCTCCATAGTCAATACTGATGCAAAATATTTGTTTAGTATTTCCAAACCCCCATTCCTGCAGTTCCACCTGTAGATAGCCTTTATGACCTTTGAGGGATCCTGCTCTCTCCTTAGTCAATCTTTTGTTCAACAACGGTCAGGATTTATCTTAAACCTTGTTTTGCTATGGATTTGGCAGGAGAGATTATTCAAACTGCTTTCCAGTCTGTTATATGGTTTTATTTTTCTCAGAAGTCTGATATAAATGGGTTAAAGGAGAGGGTGGGGCAAGCATGGAACAAATTTTAAAAGATGGAATGTAGAACAGAAAATCTCAAAATGGACTATACCATGAGTAAAACTTTGTAATTTGTACAAAACAACTTTTTGTCAAAGTAGAACTAAATAATTATCTCTCTCAGATGGTAGGAACTGCCGATGCTGGAGAATCTGAGATAACAAGGTGTAGAGCTGGATGAACACAGCAGGTCAAGCAGGAAAGCAGACGTTTCAGGACTGGACCCAAGAAGGGTCCAGACCCGAAACATCAGCTTTCCTGATTCTCTGCTGCTTGGCCTGCTGTGTTCATCCAGCCCTGTACCTTGTTATCTTTCGTTATCTCTCTGGTGTTTGTTAAATCTGGAATAATGTAAAGCTGGCCATATGTTGTCGTTTTTAAACTAATTCCTAGTTTTTTTAACATGGCTGTATACAGCTCATTTGTTGCAAGGTATTTGTCAGCATAGC
Organism: Stegostoma tigrinum; assembly: GCF_030684315.1. Lineage (NCBI taxonomy): Eukaryota > Metazoa > Chordata > Chondrichthyes > Orectolobiformes > Stegostomatidae > Stegostoma > Stegostoma tigrinum. The sequence continues at coordinate 30,839,410 of NC_081373.1, forward strand.
AACTGATGATGCAGTGTTGTTTTGCATAGAATGCACTTTGATAGTTCAAAGTAAATTTGGAATTAACTATAAAATAAGTGTTAATTTTTGTAATCTTTTAAAACTAGCATGGGAACTGTTCTGAATGTGAATGAGCGGTTCATTAATTAGGCAAACAATACAGTCTTAAAAAGAGTATAGGTGAATAATGCTTTCACAGCAATCTTTGGTGAAATGAGTCTTCATTTTCTACAGACTCACTTGAAACAAAACCGATCAATGAAGCCAAACCAAGTTGATTTTCACGAACAAACGTTCAAAAATTGAAAATGACAGTTCTCCAATTGTGCTCTGTGCTTAGCAATTATCTGTAATACTGGATTTGATAAAAGTATATAGAATGTTAAGAAATTGCACGTGTGTATCTCTATCTGAAGTGTGGCAATTATTGTTTATACTCCTAGAGATTCTAAGTCTGTGTGCAGATAGGTTAAAAATATTAGTTTGCCGTCCTAGGATTTAGTTTTCAAATATTTATTTCTGTTTTCATTACAGAAATCCATAACCATGAGCCTGGTTACCAACTCTTTAGGTAAGCAATTTTAATCGTTTGACTACTTATTTTAATTACTCTGATCATAGATTACCTGTGAGTAGTTATGGTTTCAAATGCCAGAGTTACTTCACATTCTAATAGTTAAATCCCTACTTGTCTTTCAGCTTTCTTAGTAAATTAGAGTTTGGTAGTTAGTGATGGGCAATAAATGCTGACCAAGCCAATGATGCCCACATACCTTCAATGACTTTTAAAAAGAGACTGCCTTGGGAAAAGGGGCACAAAGGTAAGTTTCATGTGCCAAGATGAAGACATTTTTCATTTCCCATTCTCTACTGATGCCAGTTAATTCTTGCTGGAGCCAGTTCCATTGGTGTTTATTTTTCAATGTTTCTTGTTAAAAATATGACAGTACATCAATTACAGGAATTTGAGGTAGTAGGCCAAGGCATTATAGCATCTCTCCACATGCACACCAGCAGAAATTGGAAGTACAGCCTACTGTCTGTGCTGACACAGTGATAGCACCTCCACCCATGAGTGAGTTTGTTTGTTCAACCCCTGGCACCCAACTTCAACACACATTCAAGTATGATGTTTCAGTGCAGTACTGAGGATTGACGCACTGTTGCAGCTGCCGTCTTTTGGATAAGATGTTACATTGAATCACGATCTGCCTTTTCAGCTACTTGTTAAAGATCTCATGGAACTATTTGAAGCGGAGCAGGAGAGTTTATTCAGTGTCCTGGCCCATACTTATCCCTCAAGCTCAAGTTACTGCCCAAAGCCTAGCAGATCACCTATTTATTTGTCATATTTCTGTTTTCTGGATGAGGCCTTGTGCATATTGACAGTTTTCCAACAGTGACTGCACTTCTGAAGTATTTGATTGGGTATGAAGCACTTTGGGATGTCCTGAACTGGGACCTTTGTGCAGCAGTGGTGGTGTCCCTACCCTCGAAACAAGAATGCCTGGCTTCAAGCCCCATCTGCTCCAGGGGTGTGTTAATAACGTCTCTGAACACGTTGATTTGAAAATATGTAGTGTTGACAGACGCATAAATTGTGGTGGTGAGGGGGTGATTCAGGGCCAGTGGAGTTGGTTATGTTAATTGTGAAATAGAGAATGTGAGTGATAAATTGGATATGGAGTGTCCTGTCACTGAGCGGTGTCTCAATTGCATGACGGTATGCAGTGGTAGAGCTGGCATTCAGACTTTGCAATTTAACTGTGCTTGTATACTGAGTTTCCGGTAGGAGCTGACCATGGAGATCAGTCCTTTGAGGTTACAGCTTCTCCATTACTTGACATTGGAAGGATAGTCACCAGTTCACTGATAGTCATGAGTAGTTTTGGAGCAAGAGAGCTAGATATCGGCACATGAGTGATAGTTGATGGATAAAGAATTGGGGCTCTGAGAACAAAATATAAAATGTGGCAGAAAAAGAGAAATTGTGAATACTGTAGTGTTTGATTCGAAACAGGTATGTGAGAAGTAATTTACAAGTATCTGTATCCTGTTCACAGCCCATTTTCCTACTTGCATCCTGTAAACTGTCAATTCTAGCTGCCATCCTTCATTTCCATTCATAATCAGTGGCAGATGCTTGTGGCCTCATTCCTTTTTTCTACAAAGTCCTCTGCCATGTTATGTCTTGGCTTCAAAATTTCTTGATTTATCCATTGGCTGTGTCACGTCATTCCTGTTTTTGTATCCATTTAATCTTGGAATCTGAAGTTTACTGGCATATTCTGAAATGTCCAATACAATATACATCAAATGAAATTATTTTGGTCACAGGACGACATTTCAGTGAAGGGGGTTAGATAATAAAACAATAAAGCCCTATTTCTGCAGCTCATACAATGCTGTGCACCCTATATGGCTGCTAACTTAGAAAGGTATGACACATAACCAGTGTGAAAATATTATGGCTTGAAGAGGTGTGTTTTGTTTTTATTTTGAAGAAATGTTTTGAGCCGCAGGCACCAAGCGAATTAAGTAAACAGCTGTGAGGCCTTGGGATTTTTTTAAAAGTTGGAACAATAGAAGCAGCATGAGTGGGTGGACTCAGTTTCCCACAGAACCAGGATTTTAGTTCAGCTGTCAGTATTTATTAGGGTTTTGAAGTTGGTTTTGTAAGATCTCTTTGCTATTGGTCTTGCTCTGTCTGCTGCTAGAATTGCATGTAAGACAATATGTTTTACTGACTTTGCCTTGGCCAAGGGTGTGTTTACGGGAAGTTAGTATATTGGAGTGGTTACTGTTCAGTAGTTAAATTATTTAATATTCTGTTCGGTTCTCTAATAGATTTAGTTATACTAATTCTTTCTTTGTATTTTAACTGTGGTGTAAGAACAAAGTGGGCCTTGCTTAAAGCCTACTGGTGTGATAAATTGAATCAATTCTTAGAACGCCTTACACTTGTTTATAAATAAAAGTTAGGGTCTAAGTTATCTCCTTTATATATTTTGAGGACGTTTGGTCTGGTCCATAACATATTTCATCTTAATCTTTTAAGATACAAGAATACATTTGCATGTCTAGGCAAAATGAATTAATGTTTGAATTAGTTTAGGTGTATGTCTGATTCTTGCACCTTCATAGACTTCATGTTGACTTTTAAGTAACTTGATGTTAATTTCAGTCTAAGCAGAGAAATTGGGACAGCATCCTGCCCATGTGAAGTCATTGTCTAGGACAGTGTTTTCCAAATTTTTTTCCTATTATAACTTCATTTGGTGCTTGGAAAATTGCACTGCCCCCATACTTGGGGTTTTGGGGGAGGGTTGGCGGGGCCAAGAGACCTGCAAAGGAGGGTGGGTCACTGGAAAGAGTGGGGCAGGTGAGCTACAGAGATTTTAAGCAAAAAACACTTGCCTTTTGTAGGTTACAGTTTTCAGACTCAAATCCCAGTGTACTGAGATGGTAGGAACTGCCGATGCTAGAGAATCGGAGATAACAAGGTGTAGAGCTGGATGAATACAGCAGGCTAAGCAGTATCAGAGAAATAGGAATGCTGACGTTTCGAGTCTGGACCTTTCTTCAGAAATGGGGGATAGAAAGGGGGCTCTGAAATAAATAGAGAGCGAGGGGAAGGTGGATGGAACTTGAATAAAGGAGCAGATAGGTGGAATGGAGACAGATAGGCCAAGGAGGCAGGAATGGAGCCAGTAAAGGTGAGTGTGGATGGGGGTTGGTCAGTCCAGGGAAGACAGACAGGTCAAGAAGGCAAGGATAAGGCTGGTAAGTAGGAGGTTGGGGTGGGGGTTGAGGTGGGAGGAGTGGATAAGTGGTATGGTTAGTTTGAGATTTTAGACAATAAGGCGACAGGTGACAATCTGCAGAGCAAACTTGGGAAGTTGTATTTTCATTATAAAGCAATATTTATTAAAGCAAGGAAGCAACTTTGTAGTTTTACTATGGTTCATGTTTTCAGGTTCAGCTTGGGATGCAGTGTCAAAACTTTGTCTAGTCTTCTGCTTTTGACTGAACAATGGGTTTCCCTAATTTCTGTTTCAGACCTGGAGCAAGCGCTTTGGTTAGTGAAAGTTGGTGCTTATAAACACTTCATAAGCCATAATCAATAATATAATAGTATTGATTGGCTTAGGTAAAATATACTTATTTCTAATTGGTTCAAGGAGTGCTTGATCAATCTGTGATTGGTTCCTGAGAGTTTTTACTCCGAGCTTCCTTTAATTCAGCCACTTATTAAGAAATCTCACAGACATTCAAGTACTGATACACTGATTTAAACTTTATTGCATGTAGCAATCAAAATATGACCATTCCAGTAAGCAGGTTAAGCCTCACAAGTCAACTTGTCTATTAGCTGATAAACAGTGGAATTCAGCTATGATTCCAATGGTGTCTGTCTCTGAATGTGCCCAGGGTTCGATCCTTGTGCAGTATTGTTCTTAGTTCTGTCAAGGGAGCGTTTTGAATTTGCTTTCAATACAGTTTTTCATCCTTTAGGTCCATGATGTGATATTAGTTGTGATTCTTTTGGTTTCTTACATCCAAAATATTGATTACCATTTTTGGAGTTTTTAGGTGTGCAGTTTGCTTCCTTATCAGATGTAACCCCTCTGTCCTTGGTACATTTGGCCTCAACAGCCTATTTGAAGACACATCCTGTCAAATAAGGCCATAAATTTTTCAGCAGGACAGTCATTTATCCTTGTGGCGTAAGGCATCCAGTTATCCAACAGGAGGTCCTCCGCCTCCGCCGCATCTGCTCCCACGACAAGACATTCCACTCCCGCACATCCCAGATGTCCAAGTTCTTTAAGGACCGCAACTTTCCCCCCACGGTGATCGAGAACGCCCTTGACCGCGTCTCCCGCATTTCCCGCGACACATCCCTCACACCCCGCCCCCGCCACAACCGCCCCAAGAGGATCCCCCTCGTTCTCACACACCACCCTACCAACCTCTGGATACAACGCATTATCCTCCGACACTTCCGCCATTTACAATCCGACCCCACCACCCAAGACATTTTTCCATCCCCTCCCCTGTCTGCTTTCCGGAGAGACCGCTCTCTCCGTGACTCCCTTGTTCGCTCCACACTACCCTCCAACCCCACCACACCCGGCACCTTCCCCTGCAACCGCAGGAAATGCTACACTTGTCCCCACACCTCCTCCCTCACCCCCATCCCAGGCCCCAAGATGACATTCCACATCAAGCAGAGGTTCACCTGCACATCTGCCAATGTGGTATACTGCATCCACTGTACCCGGTGCGGCTACCTCTACATTGGGGAAACCAAGCGGAGGCTTGGGGACCGCTTTGCAGAACACCTCCGCTCAGTTCGCAAAAAACAACTGCACCTCCCAGTCGCAAACCATTTCCACTCCCCCTCCCATTCTCTTGATGACATGTCCATCATGGGCCTCCTGCACTGCCACAATGATGCCACCCGAAGGTTGCAGGAACAGCAACTCATATTCCGCCTGGGAACCCTGCAGCCATATGGTATCAATGTGGACTTCACCAGTTTCAAAATCTCCCCTTCCCCAACTGCATCCCAAAACCAGCCCAGTTCGTCCCCTCCCCCCACTGCACCACACAACCAGCCCAGCTCTTTCCCCCCACCCACTGCATCCCAAAACCAGTCCAACCTGTCTCTGTCTCTGCCTCCCTAACCGGTTCTTCCTCTCACCCATCCCTTCCTCCCACCCCAAGCCGCACCCCCCGCTACCTACTAACCTCATCCCACCTCCTTGACCTGTCCGTCTTCCCTGGACTGACCTATCCCCTCCCCACCTCCCCACCTACACTCTCTCCACCTATCTTCTTTACTCTCCATCTTCGGTCCGCCTCCCCCTCTCTCCCTATTTATTCCAGTTCCCTCCCCCCATCTCCCTCTCTGATGAAGGGTCTAGGCCCGAAACGTCAGCTTTTGTGCTCCTGAGATGCTGCTTGGCCTGCTGTGTTCGTCCAGCCTCACATTTTATTATCCAACAGGTGTCAGACAGTTTTGTTAATGTAGCCTTGAATCTTCTTATCCCAGGCATGGCTAATTGCTATCAATCTGCTTTGTGACAGCTTGTCTTTGTCGCTTAATAGTTTATTTCAGACACCGTTATTGCTGATCTGTGCTTGTAACAGTTTATCTTTGATTCCTTCAATCCACAAACAGTTATTAACGTATTGAAGTTTTATAACGTCACAGCATGATGGACATCGAATTCACCTTGTAGTATCTCCTGATTTGATTACTTAGGATTTCACTTATACATTGAATCCTTTCAGTGTGAAAGCAGGCCATTTGGCCCATCAAGACAAAACTGACCCTCCAAAGACCCACCCGTATTCCCTATCCCTGTAACCCTGCATTTCCCATGGCTAACCCACCTAGCCTGCTCATCCCTGGACACTGTGCAATTTAGCATTGCCAATCCACCTAACCCCCACATCTTTGGACCGTGGGAGTAAATGAGAGTGCCTTTTGGAAACCCATGCAGATCTGGTGGGGTTGACGGAAACGTGCAAACTCCGCACAGACCATAATCCAAGGCTTGCATTGAATCCCTGTTCCTGATTCTGTGGGGCAGCAGTGCTAATTACTGAGCCACCGTGCTGCCTTTCATCATATATTTTTGGTGGTATGGACTTGAAAGGCTGAAGGGACCGTTTTGTACTATATGATTTTATGATATGGTATTTGATTCTTGCCATTATATCTTCCTTAATTCTCCATTTGTCTGGCTTATGCCCAACTACTACCACCACCATCACCCCCATTTTAAAACTTTACCTTAGATAACCTAAGTTAACAACATTATTTTGGAACGATCCATTGATTGACCAATCCTCTTAATTCTGATTTGTTTTGATATTTTTCTAAGGTAGGAAGGTATTTTATGATATTTTCCATGCTCACTTGTTTTGAATAGAAGTTTGAATGCTGCTGTGTACTTAAGTTTAATATTCTCATCTCAATGGCAGGCTGGGGTTATTTTCCTTGGAATGTCAGATGATGAGGGGTGAACTTGTAGAAAATTGAGGACCCTGGATAGAGTGAATAATGAAGGCAATTTTCCTATGGCAAGGGAGCCCAAAAGTAAAGGGCATAGATTTAAGATGAGATGGAAAAGATTTAAAAGGGAGCTATGAGACAAAGTTTTCATGCAGCAGGTGGTGTGTGTATGCAGTGATCTGCCGGAGGAGGTGGAGGCTGGTACAGTTAGAGCATTTAAAAGGCATCTGGGTAAATGAATAGGAAGAGTTTAGAGGGATATGGGCCAAATGCTGGCAGATGGGACTTCATTGATTTTAGTGTCTGGGCAGCATGGACACATTTGAACAAAGAGTCTGTTGTACATCTCTAATTGGTTGTATGTCTCTAATTAGTTAGTCCATCATTAAATTTTAAACAAAAAAATTGTCAGTTGCAAATATTATGCTGATATATAGTGCAAAGGACACTGGCTGCAAATAGTGCAGCATTGCCAGTGAAACCAGAGAAGGCTGTGGGGCCACAGTAGGAGAATGGAGTTGAGAAACACATCAGCTAGGATCGAATGGCAAAGGAAACTCGATGGACAGAATGGCCTAATTTTGCTCCAGTATCTTATAATCTTACAGAAACTATTTATCTCCTGTAATGCAGCTCCAGTGTTGTCTCTCAAACCTATCATGACTGTAAGATTAAACAATAGCCATAAACGACAACATCACTAAGCTAAGATTTTAATGTGTGGTTATTTCAGTCAGTTTCCTGTGTGATTTTCTTGAATGTCAATAATTGAAAATATGGTCCTCACCATTGATATTCCTGTCACTGTGTGAACAGATGGTCAAATCTGTGATTTGCATATAAATTTAGAGTTGCCTGATGGCATACACATTTTAATCTTAAGACAATGAAATGCAACTGTATTTTCATACTTCTTGAAATTTCCTGGTCCAGTAAATTCAAAATGTGCACTCCCTTCTACAGCTACACTCTGTGTCTGCTGTGCTGTGTTTCTGATGGTGTACCTTTTTGGATATTTTAATCCCTCTCATTGTTTCTTGTAGTCATGCAGTTCAAGATTTTTAACTTGAAAAATTTATGTCTCAATTCCCTAATGCATGAAATGAAATCAGTAGGGGTGTTGCAAAGTAATATGTAAATCAGTAAATGGCATGAATGAATGAGATTTTAAAAACTCTTAATAAACTGCACAAAATAATTGGAACACAAATACATTCTTAAACAATGCCTTTACAATGGATTCCTGTAAGCTTGACAAATGGTAAATGCAAATTATCTATTTGTAGTTGGTTGTCCATCATGAGCACAGTTGGTATTAATAGTACTAGACCTTCGTCTTTGGTCTTTGTAAGCACACTGTAGCTCTGACCTGAGTGCAAGTAATTACAAATGTTTTTCTAAAGCCATCTTTCCCTCGTAAACCAATGTTATTTCTTCAAACAACTTAAGCTCTCCCCAGCATTTGTTTGTGTTGTGATGTTAGTATGTGAGATTTTATAATAATGTTATAAGGACCACACTCTCTTAATCTATAATTTGTCACTTACAGCTTTTATGACTATGCAGGAAGAGTTGATGAAGAAAGCCTGGATAGAATCCTGAAAGGGAGGAGGAAAGTAAGTGCTCCTTTTTGCTGGTAATTTTCTAGATTCTTCCTTTTTAAATAAATGATTGGTTGCTACAAAGATCAGGATATGTCATTCAGCCTTGAGATGTTTACCCCATTCAGTTTGATTTTGTTTATTTTGTGATTTTTAGTGTGGCTTAGTTGATAGTGCTCTTGCCTATGAGGTGGAAGGTTCTAGGCTCAAGTACCAGCTCAGGACTTGAGCACAAAAGTCGACACTGGCATTCCAGTGCAATACAAGGAGGATGGTATGCTGTTGGAGATGCTGTCTTTTGGATGAGATGTTAATTAAAGTCCTGTTTTGTTCTGGTGGGTGGACATGGGAAATCCTGTACTATTTTAAATAAGAGCAGCATACTTATTTGATTGTCCTGCCCAATAATTATTCCTTAATCAACAGCAAAATCAATTAACTGATCACGACGACCTTTTAAGTTTGCCTTTTGTGCACAAAGTAAATGCCCACAATGTGCCACATTTCCTATATTACAAATTGATTGCACTTATTTCATTGGCAATGAAGCACTTTGCAACATCTTATTGCTATGAATATCAATGTAGAAATGGAAGTCTTTATCATACATTTGCCAACTGACAATCTATTTGTCATTCTTGAAAGTGCAATCCAGCATCAACCGTTTTTGTTTTGGAAGGTGACCTTCTCTGCACTCGTTTTTGTGGGTGAAAGTCTTCTCATTTCACTACAAAATTACCTAGCATTAACCTTAACATGGTGTAGCTTTGTTCTGGATTTCTGTCCAATGTACATAGCTGGTTTGTGACAACATCATTTGCTCCTTTATTATTTTAAATGCTTCAATTAGATTGCCCTTCAACTGTTTCAACTCAAGGCAATACAAGCCAAGTTTATGCCATCACTTCTCTTAATTTATTTAAGAAGGGTATCTGCTTTGAGGAATCTGTCATATTCTAAATGCTGATGTATCTTTTCTGATGCTCGAAATTTAATGCACTTCCTTAGATTATCTGATTCAAGGGTCTGTATAACTGAAACATATCCTCTTTCTGTGGCTGGTTGGCTCACCGAGCTGGTTCATTGTTTTTCTGCAGGCGTGTCGTTGCCCTGCTGGGTAACATCATCAGTGCAGTCTCCGACGAGGTGCTGTTGTACTTTCAGCCTTGTTTTTAAGCTCGAGTCCATTGAGCTGGATTACTTCACTTCTGGTTCTCCTTTGCGGTGGAGTGTATATGGAGTCTGGCTCTGTGTTTTTGTTTGTTTTCTTCTTGGAGTACCAGGCTTCTAGGAATTCCCATGCCTGTCTCTGCTTTGCTTGCCCCAGTCAAATTGGTGGTTCTCCTTGTCCATATGGATTGAGATGAGTGAGTATTGGTTGTGTCTTTTTCCAGCCAATTGATGTTCATGTGCCCTTGTCGTTAGTTTCCTTCCTGTTTGTAGTGTTTGTCACAGTCGCTGCAGGGCATCTTAGATATGACATTGATCCTGTCCGTAGTGGGTCTTTGGTTTGGGTGAGCAGTTGATGTGGGATTGTGTGCCACTCTGATGCCCAGTGGTTGTAGGAGACTTGTGGTTAGTTCCGATGTGTTCCTGATGTAAGGTAGCATGATGTGTGTGTCGGGGCATGTAGTTTCTTCCTGGTGCTGTTCGTGTAGGCATTGTCTGACCCAGTTTTTTGGATATCCATTAAACAACCAATACTCACTCATCTCTATCCACATGGGTAAGGAGAACCACCAGTTCGTCAGAGACAGGCAAGGGAGTTCCTAGAAGCCTGGTACTCCATGAAGAAAGCCATTATCAAACACTTGGAGCTAGACCCCATATACATTTCACTGCGAAGGAAAACCAGAATTGAGGTAATCCAGCTCAATGGATTCCAGAGTATAAAAAAACAGGCAGGAAAAGACCACGGCACTTCATCGGACGCTGCACTGATAATGGTACCCAGCAGGGTAATGAAACGTCTGTGGAACAAGAATGAACCAGCTGAGTGGGCAAGCCAACCAACCAGAACACCCACAACCCGAGCTACAAATCTACTCCAAAACCTCAGATATCCCGTTGCTCTTCGTATTCCAGCTCCTTTGAGTTAAAGGCCAATATTTCATTAGCTGTATGTTTTTTTTAATGCACCTGTGTTTTTTTTTAAGTTTTCAGTGATTTCTGAGGTAAGGCCATGCAACTTCCTGTTTTCCACATGTCTTAAGATGCAATCTTTTTTCCTCTGCATCAGACTGTAGTATCCTAAAGGCTTTGATTCAATTCAGAAATATAATTGTACACAAAAGATCTAAGCTGATTACAATGGTATGTGCTCTTCACTCATGGTTTGTGTTTTGTTTTTAGTACTTTGGAATAAAAGAACAATAACTTCTGGACTTTTTGGAAGTGTAAATTTCCAAAATTTGTCAAATCTCAAGTAGAAATTCCCTCCCTGCCTTCCCTTGGAAGATTTGAATGTTTGAAGATAAGTATTGCAGTGTAGTAGTGTAAAATGGATTTGTTAACCATGAAAGTCCTCATAAGTTCCTTCTTTTTCAGAATGTTATTGGCTGGTACAGATTTAGAAGGAATACGCAGCAGCAAATGTCCTACAGAGAACACATTATCCATAAGCAGCTGACAAACATCCTCGGAGTGCCTGATCTAGTCTTCCTTCTATTTAGCTTCATCTCCACAGCAAACAACTCAACACATGCATTGGAATATGTGCTCTTTAGGTCTAATCGCCGGTACGCTATTTGAGCTTTCTAAGCCTACTGTATGTTACATTAAGGTTTTAGAAGTCATTGAGCATTTACTCTATAAAAACAAAATAAAATTATTCAGTTTTAATAGTCATTTCTTTTCAAAATTTTCCACTTGGGAAGTTTACACTATGATTCATTATTTGTGCTTTGTATGTAACGTGACCATTTTAATAAGTTTTTTTAGTATATAAATCTGTGATGTGGATTAACTAGAACCATAAGATAGTAAAGTTATGTGTCTGCTCAAGTTTGTGGAAAATTTTGCTTTATGAATTCTATTGTTGAGTCTATTTAATATACCCACATGTAGCTGTTTTATGCAGGACCATTTGAGGTTTTTAAAATATCCTATGTTTTTTCTGAAGGTATGATCAGAGAGTTTCACTCGCTATTCCAAATTTGGGGAACACTAGCCAACAAGAGTATAAGAGTTCCTCAGTGCCAAACACATCGTGGAATTATGACAAGGTGGTAACAGAACATGGGTGAGTATTAAATTACTAGTCTGAAAATATATCAATAAAGGATTATTTTGATGAATGATACAGTGAGCTGAATTTCAAAATCCTGCATTGGAGTTTACCTGTGTCTCAAAATTTGTCTGCAGTAACTTGTAGGAATTATTGCATGTTATTGTGGAATACGTTAAGTATTGTGACGCTGATTTCTTGGACATTTTCTTATGTCAATTTGAACTAATGTGAGAGATGCATCTTAAGAAAATCTCACTGCTCAGTGAAACACATCTATTCTCAAATTTGAAGTAATATTTATGATTTTAATTTAAACTAATGGTTCTTTGCATTGATCGGTTTCTAATTTCTGTTAAGCAGTAGTCTAATGTCAAAAGAAGTTGAGCGTCTGATTTATACAAAAACAAAATGCTGTGGCTACTTGAAATTTAAAACAAAAACTGAAAGCACCAGAAATGTAAGAAGGGATTGATATCCGTGGGGAGAGAAACAGCAAAAAAAGCTTTTGCTTTCGTTAACAACTTATGCTGTTTTGAGCATTTTAGTTTATTACTACCCCATACATTTTTAAAAGGAAGTGGTTCTGCTAATATTTGATATCAGTCGCTATTGATATTTATATGGATGCATAGATTATAAAGAAACAATTTAGTTTCAACTTGTCTGATGATTCATTTATCCATTTTCAGTTGTTGCAAGAAAATGTTGCTTTCCCATGTGTGACAGGATTCCTGTAAACATCAGGGACTGTCAAAATGAGTTTGAAATTGACGTTACTTGATTTGACATGTGACCTAGAGATACGTGAGCTTGTCATGCTACCAGTCATAATTTGATCATCGTCTGTTGTGTATCTGCAAAATTACATTTCCTGCCTTTTTACAGAGTTGAGACATGCTACAATTCAAATCTACAATGAAGTTAAGTAGATGAGTTACATTTCAAAATGAAAGTCCACACATTATCTCTTGCAAACTAAACGTGGTGGCCTGCTCATAGATCAAATTTTGATCAGAAGTTAGGAATAAAATTGTGTTAATCTGGCTTTGTTACATAATAAAAAGTTGAGCTGTAAAACCAGGAATGTTTGAAGTACCATTCTGCCTGAATTGAATATCTCCCAGTCAGCAGGAGGCAGACTAAGACAACAAAATGTGAGGCTGGATGAACACAGCAGGCCAAGCAGCATCTCAGGAGCACAAAAGCTGACGTTTCGGGCCTAGACCCTTCATCAGAGAGGGGGATGGGGTGAGGGTTCTGGAATAAATAGGGAGAGAGGGGGAGGCGGACCGAAGATGGAGAGAAAAGAAGATAGGTGGAGAGAGTATAGGTGGGGAGGTAGGGAGGGGATAGGTCAGTCCAGGGAAGACGGACAGGTCAAGGAGGTGGGATGAGGTTAGTAGGTAGATGGGGGTGCGGCTTGGGGTGGGAGGAAGGGATGGGTGAGAGGAAGAACAGGTTAGGGAGGCGGAAACAGGTTGGACTGGTTTTGGGATGCAGTGGGTGGAGTGGAGGAGCTGGGCTGGTTGTGTGGTGCAGTGGGGGGAGGGGACGAACTGGGCTGGTTTAGGGATGCAGTAGGGGAAGGGGAGATTTTGAAACTGGTGAAGTTCGCATTGATACCATTAGGCTGCAGGGTTCCCAGGCGGAATATGAGTTGCCGTTCCTGCAACCTTCAGGTGGCATCATTGTGGCACTGCAGGAGGCCCATGATGGACATGTCATCTAAAGAATGGGAGGGGGAGTGGAAATGGTTTGCGACTGGGAGGTGCAGTAGTTTGTTGCGAACTGAGTGGAGGTGTTCTGCAAAGCGGTCCCCAAGCCTCCGCTTGGTTTCCCCAATGTAGAGGAAGCCACCCCGGGTACAGTGGATGCAGTATACCACTTTGGCAGATGTGCAGGTGAACCTCTGCTTAATGTGGAATGTCATCTTGGGGCCTGGGATAGGGGTGAGGGGGGAGGTGTGGGGGCAAGTGTAGCATTTCCTGCGGTTGCAGGGGAAGGTGCCGGGTGTGGTTGGGTTGGAGGGCAGTGTGGAGCGAACAAGGGAGTCACGGAGAGAGTGGTCTCTCCGGAAAGCAGACAGGGGTGGGGATGGAAAAATGTCTTGGGTGGTGGGGTCGGATTGTAGATGGCGGAAGTGTCGGAGGATGATGCGTTGTATCTGGAGGTTGGTGGGGTGGTGTGTGAGAACGAGGGTGATCCTCTTGGGGCGGTTGTGGCGGGGGCGGGGTGTGAGAGACATGTTGCGGGAAATACGGGAGACGCGGTCGAGGGCGTTCTCGATCACTGGGGGAAAAGTTGCGGTCCTTGAAGAAGTTGGACATCTGGGACGTGCGGGAGTGGAATGTCTTGTCGTGGGAGCAGATGCGGCGGAGGCGGAGGAATTCGGAATAGGGGATGGAATTTTTGCAGGAGGGTGGGTGGGAGGAGGTGTATTCTAGGTAACTGATTTTTGTGCCCCTTTTGTAAGGAGAAGAGAAAAGAGGCATGATTGCTATGCATTGCCCCTGCTGGTTGTATTGAGAAACACTGTCTTCTTTCCTTGCTTCCATCACCCAACTCCTCCTCACCTCACAAATAGATTGTTGACACCTGGCTGAAGCTCATCTCTGAATAACAAATGAGTTGGACAAAATATTCGTGTGCATGCCACCTATTAAACATGTTTCAACAAGAATAAAGGGGAAAAGACAAAAATGCATGTTAGAAGTTGTAAAGGTAACAGAAAATGAATTATTGAGTTAAAATTGTGCAATGGAAGGGTTGACTGTGAGTATATACAATGCAATGGCTCTTTTGAATCACCCAACTTTTTGTCTAATGGTATTTAAGAAAATTTACATGAATGATTTCTCAGTTGTTACAAAGTCCACTTAAGATAAACTGCTAGTTGTTGATTACAGAACAAAGCCTCAGTGTTCAATTTTGCTATCCAATTCACACAGTAAATATTATCTTTACAAAACTTTATTTGCCTACATCTCAGCCAATTACTTATATAATACTAATTTTAAAAATCGCATTTCCTTTCCAAAGCTTAATACTTGAATTTATTTTCCCATCAGCGTTGAAAACAGACTTTAATTTACAAAATCCTGTGGAATCACATGGTTCTCTTAAACGTGGTGCATTATTACAATTCCTGTCTTGAGTTATTGAAGTGTTTTTTATCTTCTCTGCACAGGGCTGAGTTCTTTGACAAAGATGGGGTGATTAAAGATATCCGGGCCATTTATCAGGTGTACAATGCACTTCAGGAAAAACTGCAAGTAAGTTAGATTGTTGGCAGCTGTGAGGAATAACTATGCATGATCTTGCTTGAGTGATTTAAAGTTAATTCACTCACTATTAATTGTGGGGGTGTACATTTTAGAAACTGTACCCCATTATGGTTTTGTTCTGACCTTGAAAGGGTGCTAATTGTTTAAGGATTATTGTCGTGGATGCATGGCATGATATCCAGTTTTGACATTTTGTTTAAGTCACAATGTTGCACATCTGAGACCTTTTGAGTAACTTGGGTATGATTTAGTCCCTTTCTGCATATGTCTGAAACACAGGGCACACTGCATTTAGAATATCCTGATTCCAGTTTTCCTACTTACCTGCTCCATAGGTTTTATTGGCCTTGTTTGTACTTGTGTATTGCATTCTGGGATAAGAAAACAGTAATTGCCTTCATAATTTTCACCTTCAGGTATCAAACACAGCTACCTCCATCGTGCCCCACCATTACATCTATCTTAAAACCCAAGTCGTCCTCTTCAGATTCCACCTTACCTGACTTTTACCTCCTTTGTAACCCCATTGGCTCCTCTGACTCCACGTAATATATTCTCTTGTTGGTGCCTCCGACAGAGAGTTTTCATCACTGTGCTGTATATTCTGGAACTCCTTTGCTAAATCCACGTTTGATGAGACATCTTTTGAAGAATCTGATCCTCAGCTTTCGATAGCATTTCAGCGCTGTCTACACTCTCCTCCATGATAATGCCTATCTCTGCCCCGATTCAGTCCATCTACAGCTGAAACCCTCATTCATGCTTTCATTAGGCCCAGATTTGACACTTCAAAATGCACTATATCTCTCGCCTTCCATTCTTGATAACTTCATTCAAGTTCATTAAAAATTCTGCAGCCTGTACCTTAACTGATGCTATCTTCGTTCACCCAGCATCTTTATCTCCCAATCCAGAAATGCTTCAAAATTAAAATTCTTGCTTTGTTTTCAAATCCATCTGTTGTCTCCCCTCCCTTTTGTTTATTAAATCCTCGCTAACTCAGAGCTGCTCCTCAATTCTGGTTTCTTTGTGCATCTATGGCATCCTTGACTGTGCCATTGGTGACTGCATTTCCAACTGTCCAAGGTCTGTTGTTAAGAGCTCGCTGTCTCGTTTGAAGATGCTCCTTTCAAGCTTACCTGTTTGCTCAAACTCTATCGTTTATCTGAATGCCTTCTTGAGCTTAATGGAAATTATTGTCTGGTATGCTCCTGTGAAGCACTTTAAGATGCTTTGATATATTAAACATGCTTTATAAATGCAACTTGTTGAACTAAACTTAATGCAGTTTTTTTCTCCTTTTATTTCAACCCTCCTGCAGACTGTATGTGGAGAAGTGGAAAAAAGTGAACGAACAGTTGAAAGTTATCTACTCGAAGTGGACAAACTGAAAAAACAAATAGCACGTCGGAAAAGAGAGATTGCAGATGAAAAGAGTAAGTGTCTGTGATACATCAGAATTTTCTTTAATGTTGAGTGGTTTTCACCAAGAACTGTTCATGAACGTACTTTTTAAAAAAAAGTGCAAGTGAGCAGAAGGCTGGCTCTTTTTTTCATTGTCAGCAGAATTCCACAATGAGTGTGCAAAATGCAATAAAGTAGAGCTAAAAAGAAAGTAAAATGTTTTAAAGCTATAGGGAAAAACAGGTGAAACTGTTTGCAATATAATGACATGATGTAAACAATACTTTTGTGGACAACTTGTTTGCTCATTCACTATGCAGATGGACAGCAAAGTTAATCAGAGTTCTACTGGCCTATACTGTTGTACTCTTCAGTGGAATGCCAATTTGAAAATGGTCCTCAACAAGGTGTTGAAACATCAGTTACACAGAATTGAAATTGAATGTAAAAATCAGTCAGCTCAATTTTTATATTTTTGCCTGAATTTCCAAGAAACAAGATTTGTTTGAACAAAAAAATGCTAAATGCAGTTACACATGGTTACTTACCTGAACAGCATTGCTTTTGAAATCTGAATATGAATGTACGTGCTTTCAGCTGGCTTAGAGCTGCTCTTTGTTTATTTTATAAATCCAGTATGTTTCTTCTTGCCTCAAATGCATGTGGGTGACAGAGAATAAAGATTTTATAGTTGGAAAGAGAATGTGGGTAGAAAAGTTGTGATCAAGCACGAAACTAAGGGGAAGAGAATTGAGGAGACAATGGATGGCCAGATAAAATTAAAGATCTGTGTTTTAGAATTTCAGGTTTAATATGTGAAGCCATTGTGGAATTTGCTTTATTACCATAGTATTGTCATTACATAAATTGAAAATTGTAAAATCAAATGACCGAAGGAGTGAAGGAATTCCCTAAAACATTTGCAATCTAAAGGTTAAAATTTATTTAATGGAAAGAAATTGGCCATTGCCAACTAAAGTATTTTGCTGTAATTCAAAATGTATCCTGCTTTGATCCAGTCAAATCTGACAACTAGACAAATAATCTTTTAAACCAACATTTAAAAATCTGTGGTGCTTTGGTGCCAAAATGGTGACAAACTTGCTGTTTGCAACATGGTATTCAAAACCCTCCCTTCTGAATAATTCTGTATGCAACTTATTGTTCTCTAGCACTACTGTATTTATATTGTAGAACTGCATCGGCCAATAACTCCAAATCTTTGCCCGTGTACCAATGCACCCAGCTATATACTGTGAAAGCTTCTGGAACATGTTTAAACTGCATATACAGGTTATTTTCTTGGGTTAAAAGCAGAAGTTATGAAAATGCATGCAATACTTTTTTAAAATTCATATCTTTCCACATAGAACTTCAAGAAGCTGCACTGAACAGAGGATTAGCTGAAGAAAATTCAGCACATGTGCCTACTCCGAGGTTCTGTCCTGGACAAGCAATGGAAGTGCATATGCAGGAAAGCTCGGACTTCCCTGTTGCTCTATTGCCTAATTCTGATCATTCTGATGTTACAGCTAGGGGCAATTTGCAGGTGATTAGTAGCGTTTATGTGCCTCGGTTACAGGGTGTGGGTTCTACTGGTAAACCTTCAACAAGCGCAATTGCACCTAACTATTATGGAATCAGAATTGGGAGTCCCCAGTCACAAAAAGCACATGGAGACGGTCTTAATAAAGAAGAGGACAATTATGAAAGCTTACACGAACCTTCAGAAACATCTGACAATGAACATGCTGCATTGGGTGACATGTGTCTGAATTCACATCCAGATGAAGATACAAGTGGCCCTCAAACTTCACAAATATAACAGACTCTTAGGCACTAATTTTGTGATGCACATTAATTTGGAAGAAATGAGAAAGATGGTGTTCAGGCCAAGCAATTGAATTGATGTGTCACAGGAAGGTTTCTGTGCGCAGAAAGCTTAAATATTCTACATGTGATGGCCATTGCATAGTGAAAAGTGTGCTTTCAGATAACTGGGATGTAGGATTATTTGTCTGTACTATTTGGAAAGATTCACATGTAATAGCCAAAAATTGCTTCCAATGGCACAACACAACTGTTGGCACACAATGTAAGCACCAGATATTTTGTTTTTTTTTAAAATGTGGTATCACAGGTTAAACCAATCGCTGCTGGGTCTGTACCTAATGAAGAATTTGTTTTAAATTGACAATACTGTACCTCTTGCACTATATTTTGTTTTGCCTTTTTTGCAGGCTCACAAAAGGGAATGTTGTCAGTGGTCTTCAAAATTTATCCCATTAAGAGCCAAATTAGTGCTTGTTGAATTCTTCATAGCCTAATTGGAGCAAAAATGATTATATGGTTGCTTTAGCTTGCACGCAAGATTATCTGTGAACAAAACTAATTTGAAAATTTTGGACTGGTGTAAGTGTACTGCATTACTACACTGAACCATCCAGTCCTTTTAAAAATGAGAGTGTAAATTGCCAATTATATAGTCTGAAAGACTTGGTTTCTTCATCAATAATGTGCCTGACTGGTGTTAGTAAAGCAAAATTTGTATATAAAAACATTCACTGCTCCTGCTTACTAGAATTATTGCTATATTCCATTTTGAGTGCTCTAAATTTCTTGATGTTATTGCAATTCATTTTGCCAAATTTTGTCTTTTCTAAGAAGCTGCAGAGAGGTTTCACTTCATAAAATATGATCGTCACAAATTTGCTCATGGATTCAGTGATAAAGGAAAATTGAAATTAATAGAAGCATCCCTTACAGGAGAAAATGAAAAATTAAGTGTTTTGATTTACCAGCTCCTTATTTTACCCAAATGGCATTGCCAAACATGAAAGCTATCAAGTTAACTTTATGAAATCCATTAAACCTTTGTACATTGGAGTAGTTGTTTAATCTTGGAAAAGGTGACAATCTTTTTTACAACTTGTGACAAGGATTTATGGAGAATTTCCTTTGCGCTATATTTGCCAATCACAGGGAGCTTTGACATTAATGTACCCAATCCTGTACTCAGGAATTTCTCATGTGCACAAATGTACATGTATATATAGAATGTAATGCACTGTATCTGCTTCAAAATGAGAGTTAACTCCAAGCCAGTTTTGTAAATCTGAAGGAACCCACGATGGTAAATTTCTGGTCAAGATTTATCTAACTATATTTGAAACACATTTTTTCTTAAAGTTTGTGCTTGATGAAGAAAGTGTACTTTACCCAAGTGTGTTTTAAGCCTTGAGTAGGTTTTCAACCTGTACAATACCAATTTTATTCTCTCCCTTTTTTTCCCCCTGTAACAAATCTGATTTGGTGTGCATTGCAACTGATTAGTTTGCTTTTATGAATGTTTCAGCTTGACATGCCAACAAACATGAAAGGAAAATATGTTAGTGATTGATGTGTTCTTTTTCTTCAGTATTTGGCTGATCCCTGAATGATGCTATATTTTTGTATAACCAGAACAGCGCCAATATTTATATTTTCCAAATTACAAGAGTATGCTTGTTGCCATCTAATGATAGGACTTGTGGTGACAGAATTTTGCACAAGATTTAAATTTCAATGTTGCTATAGCTTGCTGAATTCAAGTTTGTGATATTTGGGAATGGTGATTACAGAAAGTTTGCAAGTGAAGCATTTAAAATTGGACAATGTAAATTTTATCCTAATCAAAACTAATATAAATTTAGATCTAAAAGATAAGCTGTTACTGCAGTAATATGATGAACTGGAAGAAATTAACCTGAGCTTTAGGGTCCCATTTTATTTGCAAAAAAAATTATAAAATTAGTTTTTTGAAGTCCGTCAAGGTGCATCTAGTTTCAATGGTAGATGTACTAAAATAGTTAATTTGAGATTAAAAATAAATGTTTCAGAATCTAATTTATCCTGTAATATTTGTTCCGTAACTTCTAAATTGAGGCTCTGCACACTCGCAGCTATCAAATTGTTACAGCTTGGTTACAGTGGTGCATTATTTTATGCACTCTCAGATCGGTCAGTGTTGCCTGTTAGTGATGCAGAAAGTGGTCTGAATATTATATACAGTGTAATTCTGCCACTGTGTGCACATTTGGAGACAGATCCTTTCTCCACCACTGTCATCCCTTAAAGCATCAACTTTCAGTTTTAAATGGTGCCTGTTTTAATTTTCAGCAAGCTTAAGTTCCATGGTTCCAGAAATGTTAAGAACCAGTGTTTGTGGCTGTAAATATTGCTTGGGACCTATGTAAATGCAAATCTCTGTTCATATTTTTCCCAGTTAAATCCTAATTTGTTAAATTTAAATTCATGTTTTTAGTTGTGTCAACCACATTTTTCAGCATTTGTGAACTATAAAGTTGTGTTCCCCCACACCCCTCCACTGTATACAAAAACTTTGAACTCATTGGTATTAGGGATACTGTCTCTTTTGTGGACAATGACTGCACTCTCATTTTGATCTAAGCTGCAGGAACAAAATTAAATATAAGTGTTGAATGCACCCATTTAACATTCATTTCAAATTGTATTTGCTTAATCCATTATTACTGGTTTTCTGAAACACCGTAATTTCTCATTTTTAAAAGCTGCGCAAATGGCAGCTATTTTACAAAGCTGTACTGTCACAGAATATTTAAGCTACAATTGCAGTAATATTTTGTGGTGTTCATAGAACTGTACTAAGAATGATTCCTGGTGAAGTTTTGGTAATAAATGTTTCATGTCTAGAATCCATACATCACTGACTAACCAGTTTCTGATGATTGATATCCCAAAGATGCTCCCATAAAATCAGACAAAACAGTGATTGATCCTCATTGAGGACCAAATCTTTCTCTGAAATTAGTAAAGCTAACCAACGTGGAATATATTCTAGCCATTCATTTGTGCTCAGAATAGTTTTGAGGGAGAAGCTGAATACTTGCACCATTTACTATTTTTAGAGAAGGAAGCTCCAATAGTTACTGACCCAGCTTGTGGTATAACATTGGAATGTTGATAATGACAGTGGTGATACCATGTCCAGTGGCCATTTCACCAGAGAGGAAGGTTCTCAATATCATATGCTACATAATTTTGAATGCCAGTGTTGGTATTTAGTAAAATGTACTTAGGTTAGATTGATTCAGAATTATAAAGTATTCACTGGCAGTTTAGAAAGTTACAGTGAACAAATCTTAGCATTGCACTGTCTGAAATATCTGGAGTCAGCAAGTTAGTGCTAAATGATAATGTGGAAAGAATGAAGATTGTTAATTTTTTTATAATATGCATATACACAATATTGTATAGAGTCTGTAAAATAAGTGGCAAAGGAAAATGCTTCATGGATATTATCTTCACTGTCCTTGGAAATTATTGAACAATTGAAAATAAAAAAAAGTGAAATGCCACTTAGCCATTTGATATCCTGTTTTTATCTTGAACTTTTATCCCCATTTGCGACTTTGTATATTGTATTCATACGGTATGATCTTTGCCTGTTCTGTGTTCACTGACCAGTTTGCATCAAAATTATAGTCAATTGCAATCTGTGCCAGATTTTGCTGATACTGCACTGTAATCTTATCACTATCATCAAATCAACAGTCTAAGGATCCAGTTGCAGTCTCACTAATTCCAATTCCTTTTTTTTTCCTCTGTTCCCAACGATCTTCCAATGGAGTTAACACAACAAAATGTGCTTTTGCAGTTATTTTATATATATTTAACTTCCCTTGTCCCTTCCCTTTTGGGGAAAATAGCAATGATCTCTTGTCTTTCTTGCACGTAACCCACAAGCTTGAGACCAATAATCTGAGCAGTTCTTTTATGGAATCACAAGTGATCTGGAGAAAATATTATGTGGCCTTTGCTCTTGGTTCTTGGGATACCTCAGTTATTTTGATAGGATTGTTTTAAGAATCCTGAGGCATATGGTTGTATCCTTGAGTAGTTGGCAGTACTGTGCTACTTGGGAACCAGTGGTTTGCGTGTAACATTTGTATTGCAGCACTTAGAATGATATTTCTGTCAGATAAAATGGACACTGATACAATAGGATGGGAAGTAACTAAAGGCTTAGTAGAATAGTTAAATTTTTGAGGAAGTTCTTTACAAGGACAGGGCAAATATTACCTAGTTTTAAGTTCTACCACTGTTAGACGTTAAAAGCGGAATAGAATGAGACCGTGCAAACATTTTAACTTAATACAAAATCCGTGATAAGATGAGACAAATAATGGCTATTTGTCAATTGCTGGTACTCTTCAGACAGTCCCATTCTATCATTTCCGTCGTGTTGTGTTCAGGATCAGCTTGCCCTTGAGCCATCTCTGACTGAAGGCACCAAAACCAGAAAATGAACTGTTCCAGGGCAAATCCACAGAAGTTGATAGCATTGCACCTGAAACATTCAAGAATGAAAGAAACTTGTGGTTGAGAAACTTGGTAGCCGTTCTCTTTTATCTTTAAAGCTATTGTGTCCCAAATCACTAACGATGCTTCTGTTCCCCAACTGTACACATGGAAGCAAAGCAAGCAATCTGTGACAACTATCATGGTATTCCTCCTCACAATTGTAGCCACAATTAGCAATACATCTCCCACATCAGCTCAGAAATTCTGATGTGCAATAAGCACCATATTGGATGCTCAAATCTCCTGGTAAAAGCAAACTTAATATTTAGTAAGCTCATCCACAGATTTTGGAGAGTGCATTAAGCTTGTTTCAAGGATGAAGTCTGGTTCTTTATCACTTTGAGGCATTGGTACCTTGCTGGTATTAGTAAACTGTCTGGGCATATCCCTTCTTTGTTGCTTAAGATCTTGTTGCAACATCCCCAACACTGAAGTTCTTGTGAAAAATTGCATGCCTGCTATCAAAGATGTATGTGTCAGAGCTGAAGTTTGCAAGGAAGATGCCCATATACCAAAGGTGATATTTTACAGCCAGCTGAGTGAAGTGTTTGAATCATGTTCTTGGTATTTGAATTTACAGCAGTCTATCTGTGATCCTTCCCACATCATCCCTGGCCCCCTCCAATTATATGGTGGGTGGGGGAACCTTGACTTATTCCAATGAAAAAGTCTGCCAGCAAAGAATCTCCACATTCAAGAGGAGTCAAATCACTACAAAGCAAACAGACATGCTGCAAAGCCCATTCTTTTGTCCAAGACCTGTTCATAAGAATATTTTAATTTCTAACCCTCTCAATTCTTTTGTAAATGAAGATGATGAGTAATTCATCCTTAGGATCTGCAACTTTAGTTTCCATTTATTAGAAAGGTGCTTTTGGTGAAGTAAGAATGATGTCAAAACATGAAATATGTTCTCAGAATACAGCTAACATATGCCAAGGAAGGTGTACAAGTGGAAAAGTGATCTTAAAATGTTAAGGGAGTAAGTGGTAATATTTTAAAAAGTCCATAAACCATGGAAATTGTATTGGGGATGTTGAGAATTTGGCAGTTTATTGTCTGTTTTGGCTTAAACTGATAGCATACACAGATTTATTGAGCTTTTCGTTGGAAGTAAGCTTCTGGCAGGTCAAATTCAGATAATTCCTCCATTAGTGTTAATACAGGTTTAGAATGTCATGGCTTTACAAAATGGCTCCTGTAGATTTGTATTTTCAAAAGTATGTTGATTAAATTATACTTTTTTAAGGTGACACTTGCACAGATAACAAATGCATGGGATTTATTTATGTAGGTCTTTAAGGATGCCTTGTTAACAATATATTTGTCATTCAAGGGGCTACATGAAAAGGAAAGTTACTTAGGTTCTATAACAGTCATGAGTAATGGATGAAGGCATGCTCTGAACTACTTGAATCAAGATTTATAAATATAAAGAACATAGTTGGAGTTAAGAAGACCATGAGCAAGCTCATCAAGACCAAGATACATAGATTATGTTGGACGAAGTTAACATGAATTATGAAGAGAAACATTTTTAGGAATAATAAGGAAATAAATACTCAATTGTAAAATATTAACAGACTTGAGTTTTGGACAAAACAATTAATTTATTTTTAATGGACAGCAAGGCCTGGAAGTCAGTGGTCAGTGGAGTTCCACAGGGCTCTGTCCTTGGGCCTCTACTGTTTGTAATTTTTATTAATGACTTGGACGAGGGAATTGAAGGATGGGTCAGCAAGTTTGCAGACGACACAAAGGTCGCAGGTGTCGTTGACAGTGTAGAGGGCTGTTGTAGGCTGCAGCGGGACATTGACAGGATGCAGAGATGGGCTGAGAGGTGGCAGATGGAGTTCAACCTGGATAAATGCGAGGTGATGCATTTTGGAAGGTCGAATTTGAAAGCTGAGTACAGGATTAAGGATAGGATTCTTGGCAGCGTGGAGGAACAGAGGGATCTTGGTGTGCAGATACATAGATCCCTTAAAATGGCCACCCAAGTGGACAGGGTTGTTAAGAAAGCATATGGTGTTTTGGCTTTCATTAACAGGGGGATTGAGTTTAAGAGTCGTGAGATCTTGTTGCAGCTCTGTAAAACTTTGGTTAGACCGCACTTGGAATACTGCGTCCAGTTCTGGGCGCCCTATTATAGGAAAGATGTGGATGCTTTGGAGAGGGTTCAGAGGAGGTTTACCAGGATGCTGCCTGGACTGGAGGGCTTATCTTATGAAGAGAGGTTGACTGAGCTCGGTCTCTTTTCATTGGAGAAAAGGAGGAGGAGAGGGGACCTAATTGAGGTATACAAGATAATGAGAGGCATAGATAGAGTCGATAGCCAGAGACTATTTCCCAGGGCAGAAATGGCTAGCACGAGGGGTCATAGTTTTAAGCTGGTTGGTGGAAAGTATAGAGGGGATGTCAGAGGCAGGTTCTTTACGCAGAGAGTTGTGAGAGCATGGAATGCGTTGCCAGCAGCAGTTGTGGAAGCAAGGTCATTTAAGAGACTGCTGGACATGTATATGGTCACAGAAATTTGAGGGTACATACATGAGGATCAATGGTCGGCACAACATTGTGGGCTGAAGGGCCTGTTCTGTGCTGTACTGTTCTATGTTCTATGTTCTATTTAGAACTATAGAATCTACAAAATAAGCATTGTGTATGAAGAAAAACTATACTAGACTTCGCTGGACAGTTCTATCTTAAAATGTTTATTGTGACTTCAGGTGAATCAGAACACATTGGAGGGATTATGAGATCATCATTTATTTTGTTCACAGTTCTACTCTTAGACTTGTATGATCTGATTGCCATGGACAAGATATTCAAACTGAAGTGTATTGAAATATCAAATTACAATTTGCAAACCTTGGCATAGTCTGTAAAAGAAAAATGGACGGCTGCTTTATGAAACAAGGCAGCCGTTGCTATAAATAACAAAAGGCTGCTTTTTATTAATAACTAAGCAGACATTTGTTTGAGCTATCCTTCTGTTCAAAAGGGAGATAGAACAGACAAACCATTTGGAGACTGAAGGAATTAGTTGAGTTGATGGTGAATGTTAGATGTGGAAGCTGCAGGCTCAGTGGAGTGATGTTTGAAGGACACAGGAAAATTTGACCTGCCATGTCAGAGATAAGAGCCTAATGGTCAACAGGAGCAACTTCAGTAATGAATCCATGAAAATCGATAACTTTAAAAAGAATATTTTAATTTCCACTGATTCGACAGTGTCAACATGTATTTATGAAAGGGAATTCACATTTAACAAATTTGCTTGGGTTTTTTTGAGGTCAGCAAGTAAATAATGGGAAAAAGTGAATTGGTGATTTGAATTTGCAGAAGATGTTTGATAAAGTTCCACAAGTTGGAGGGAAATTATTTCAGCTGTAGAACATCTCTGCAAGGATTCCTCAGTGTTCAAGGCCATCCACCTTCAGATGCTTCATCGAGGACCTTTTCCTCCATTACACAGTCGGAGAGACTACTCAGAGAATAGTAAGGGCCAGGAATGCCTTGCCTGCAACAGTAGTAGACTTGCCAAAAGGGCATTTAAATGGTCATTGGATAAACATATGGATGATAATGAAATAGTGTAGGTTAGATGGGCTTCAGATTGGTTTCACAGGTCGGCGCAGCGTCAAGGGCCGAAGGGCCTGTACTGCGCTGTAATGTTCTATGTTCTATGTTCTATGTTCTAAAAGAGGCTAGTAAACAAAATTAGAGCACACCCACTAGTGGGTCTCATACTAGCATAGATTGAAGATTGGTAAATAGAAAGAAAGCACAGTACTAATAAATGAATTGTGCTCAGGTTAGGAGGCTGTGATTAGGTATTAGCGCTTGGGCTCTAGCTGTTCAGATATACATTAACAATTTGGAAGTGGAAACCAAATGAAATATTTTCAAATTTGCAGATGATACAAAACTAGGTGAGAGTTATGAGGTCGATGCAAAGAGGCTTCAATGGGATTCAGTGGGTAGTGAGAGTGTCCAAGGACATGGCAGCTGGAATATAATATGGGTCAGTGTGAGATTATCCACTCTGGCAGGAGGAATGGATGTGTAGAGTATTCTTTAACTCGTGAGAGATTAAGAAATGCTGATGCTCGAGCACAAGTTCATAAGCCATTGAAAGCAAGCAGACAGGTACAGCAAACAATTAGACAGGCAAATAGTATGCTGGCCTTTATTGCAAGAGGATTTGAGTGCAGGAAAGGTGCTTCACCAAAAACGCCTTGCTAATAAATGTTGTGCTTCAATTGTGCAGAATTTTGATGGGACTGCACCTGGAGTATTGTGTGAAAATTTGGTCCTTTTCCCAAAGAAATACATTCTTGCCATAAAGGGTGTGCAGAAGAAATGCAAAAACTTTTACTGAAATAAAGAAACCAAAAGCACCATTGTTTAAACACTTCAGTAAGGAATTTACACTGTAAACTCTAGAGAAGATTAGCCATTTAACTTGTAAAAGGAACAAAAGTCTACTTCTGTAGCTGAAGTTTACTCTGTCCTACAGGTGGACATCTCATTCTTCAGGAATGTGCCTGAAGCTGTTCTCAACAGCTTGTGGATTGTAAAATGTGAGGCTGGATGAACACAGCAGGCCAAGCAGCATCTCAGGAGCACAAAAGCTGACGTTTCGGGCCTAGACCCTTCATCAGAGAGGGGGATGGGGGGAGGGAACTGGAATAAATAGGGAGAGAGGGGGAGGCGGACCGAAGATGGAGAGCAAAGAAGATAGGTGGAGAGGGTGTAGGTGGGGAGGTAGGGAGGGGATAGGTCAGTCCAGGGAAGACGGACAGGTCAAGGAGGTGGGATGAGGTTAGTAGGTAGCTGGGGGTGCGGCTGGGGGTGGGAGGAAGGGATGGGTGAGAGGAAGAACCGGTTAGGGAGGCAGAGACAGGTTGGACTGGTTTTGGGATGCAGTGGGTGGGGGGGAGGAGCTGGGCTGGTTGTGTGGCGCAGTGGGGGGAGGGGATGAACTGGGCTGGTTTAGAGATAATGGGAACTGCAGATGCTGGAGATTCCAAGATAATAAAATGTGAGGCTGGATGAACACAGCAGGCCTGTGGATTGTGTTGTTTTTCTGTTACCAGCTGGATAATGTATAACCCCTGACTAATATGCTTGGGGAGCTTACTTCCTCCAGACAAATCTAGTCCCATTTAAACCCTCTCAAACTGGTTGCACTGGGAATTGGTATGTGTGGAATTATATTTTTAATGTGACAGTATTAAGGGGAAATCTAGATTTTAAAAATTTAATTAAGCAATTAACATTACTTTTTACGTTAACAGAAGTTAAGCTTTATTACAACAGTGTGGAGTTGGAGGAACACAGCAAGCCAGGTAGCATCAGATGAGCAGCAAAGCTGATACTTTGGGTCTGGAATAACACGGTATGAGGCTGGATGAACACAGCAGGCCAAACAGCATCAGAGGAGCAGGAAAGCTTGATGTTTTGGGTTGGGACCCTTCTTCAGAAAAAAAAAATGAAGGGTCCCGACATGAAACGTCAGGCTTTCCTGCTCCTCTGATGCTGCTTGGCCTGCTGTGTTCATCCAGTCTCACACCATGTTATCTCAGAATCCCCAGCAGTGGCAGTTCCAACTATCTAACAATTTTGGGTCTGGACCCTTTTTCAAACGTGAAACATCAGCTTTCCTGCTCCTCTGCTGCCTGGCCTGCTTTGTTCCTCCAGCTCCACACCTTGTTATTTCAGTCTCTAGCATTGGCAGTTCCTATTATCCCGGAGTTAAATTTTATTGCATCCTTAAGTTAGGAGTTTACCAAATCTGAAAAGCTGTAGAGAATTGATCAGGGCTGTGTTAAATAATTTCTTTTAAGTTAAATCAATGGTTTCCAGGAAGCATTAATAGACATTTTACTAAGGGCTGCCTTGGGTGTCCGCATTTGGTACTGCTTCGGTTGTACAGTGTAAAGTGGGAGTTCAGTAAATTAGGAGTTCAGTAAATCAGTGGGAGCTCAGTAAGTAGTGAGGACCAGGACTCATTTTTCTTCTACTGTTTTCAGTCTCCTGTAGTTGGCATGTACTTTGGTACATGGAAGAAGCTAATTTTGAGAGTCCTGATAACTTATTCAATTATTCTAATTGTAGCAAATCGTTTTCAAAGTAATGGGTTGGCAGGTCAGCTCAGTCATCTGGAGTGTACATCTGCAATAAATATTAAGTAATGGATGTATCATGTGTCCAAGAACACTTTTGTAGGATGTGTCGCTGGCTGCAGAAGCATGAACTCGAGGTTTCCAAACCTGAGCAGTGGCTGGAGTCACTAGTTTCAACTGTGAGGCAGTGGACTACATGATAGCACAATTACGGAGCTGAACGCAATACAGATTAGATGTCCACAGAGTATGCGTGACCACCAGGCAGTCCCAGAAAATTAGGCTCATATTGCAGTAGTCCCCTGTGTCTAGCTTGCTTGATAATCGATATTCCATTTTGGGCACTGGTAAGACCAACAGTTCCTCAGGACCACACAGTTAGTAGCACAACAGGTGTCACGGTTATGAAGAGGGCTAAGAATGAGTAAAAAGCAAGTAATAAAGGATTCCATAGTCAGAGTATCAAACAGGTCCTTCTGCAAATATTGATGTGCTCCTGACAGTATGTTGCTCTTCTGGTGCCAAGGTTGTTGATGCTACAGAGCAGCAGCAGGACATTATTCCGAAGGACTGTGTTCAGACAGAGGTTGTGAGTAAGTTATTAGAAAATGACTTGGGCCTGAAAGGAGATTTCAAGGGGCTTGGTAGGAGATTGAAAGCAGGACCTCTAAATCAATTATCCTAGGAGTACTTCCAGTCTCTTGTGCTGATGTGTGTAAAAAATGGGGAACATAAGCAATTCAACACTTGGCTGGAAATCTGGTAAAGAAGGTTTGACGTTGGATTTTTGAGACATTGGGACTGGTTCTGGAGACAGGGGTATCTGGACAAGCCAATAAGGTCCAGTATGAATATCTTTGCTAGTGCTGTTGAGAAAAATTTAAAACAACATTAACAGGTGCTTGACAACCTCAGAGTAGACTCAGCAAAAACTTAGGCAGAAATTTAGTGAGGGATTTTGCCAGACAAAGAAGATACACCACAGATATATGGCAATATTACAAGGTATGCTTATAAATGCAAGGAGTATAGCAAGGCATAGGTAGACACCAGATATAGTGGAAACTGGCTGAAAGAGGGACAAGGATGGCAGAATAGAGAAGTGACAAAACGGTGGCCTGTAAAATTCTTGGTGAAAGAATGAATTACAGTTATGGAGTCAGTATTTTCATCTGTGAGGCAGTGGTCTACATGAGAAGTAATGATATTTTCAATGAATCATCACAAGGCTGAATGTGTTGAGCTCAGAAACAAAGAAAAAGGCTGTCCCACTGCTTGGCATCTACTAAAGTCCCTCAAATAGTGGGAGCAAGTTGGAAACACAAATATGGAGGCAAATGTCTGTGTGCCAAAACAATAGGGCAATAATAGCTGGGAATCTTCAACTACTCAACTATCGACTGGGATACAAAGAATGTAAAAGGCACGGATGATGCAAAATTCTTAATCTATATTCAAGAGAACTTTTGTTTTGTAAGCCAGCAGGTACAAGCCTAATGAGATAAGTTGCAATTTAGATTTAGCCTTCAGAAATTATGCTGGCAGGTGGATAAATTAGCAGGAACTGGCCATTTTGGAGATGGTGACTATGAGGCAGTTAGACAGTATTAGTATGGGAAAACACAAAATTAGAACAGGACCAAAAATTCTGAATTAGAGAAAGGTAAGATTGAATATGGCAGAAGTGGACTGGATAGAGCTACTTGCAAGAAAGTCAGTGGCAAATCACGTGAGGCATTCAAGAATAAGATTCTTCGGGCATACTGCACATGTATCCTGATAAAAAAGGTGTACAGTATGCAGGACAAGATTTTTTTAAAAATGCTTAATTCAAAAATAATCCTTTAGTACTTTTACAGGAGTACAGGAAGTGAAACTAAGAAAGCAAGAGGGACAGGCATAATATTATAAGGTCGGTTTGCCTTCAGTGGTCGGCACGTTTACTTGATTCAATGCGAAGATAGGATAAACTTACTGGAAAGGCACTTGCCAGTGTAGTAATTAGTCATAATCCACATGGTCATGTTACATAAAAGATTCAATATTATTATTTTAATTAATTGTTTTGAGGAAGTAATATATGGATTTGTGAGGAGTGCAGCAGATGTTATTTGCATGGATATGAGCAAGGCCCTAAGAGAGATAGAAGCCTGAAAAAGTAAAGTCCATGGGATTCATGGGGAATATGGTGAGTGGGATCTAATAATAGCTCAATGACAGGAAAAAAAAGGTGGCCACCAGATTTTTTTAAAAATGAAAAGCATTCTCCAGTGTTCTTCCACAAGCCCCATGTTGAATACCTTGGTATTGGTGGATATATTAATAATTTAGACAACTATGGGAGGTATGTGTGGGAAATTTGCAGACTAGGCTGAAATTGGCCATGTAGTTGACAGTGAAGTGCACTGTTGTTGACAGCACGATACAATTGATGGTTTGGTTGAGTGGGTGGAAAACTGGCAACCAGAATTCAGTCCAGAGAAATGAGGTTATGCTGTTGCGGAGAGTGAACAAAGCAAGGACATATGTAATAAGCATGAACATATCAAGAGGGACAGATGAAATGTGTGGATGAAACAGTATAAAGTTCATCTTATGTACACAAGTCCCTGAAAGTGACAGGATCCGTAGATAATGCGGTAACTTTGATATATGGGACGCTTTTCCTCGTTCAGCAACATATTAAATACAAGAGCAGGGAAGTAATGCTGGAATCATTGCAAGATACTGGCTTGGTAGGCTACAGCTGGAATTTTGTGTACAACTCTGGTCAACACTACAGAAAGGACATAATTGTTCTTGAAATTACGGAGGAGATTTACTAGAACGTTGCCAGGGTTTGAAAATTGCAACCGAGAGGAAATAAGATAAACTCGGGTAGTTTTGCTTAAAACTGAGCAGGCCGAAGGGTAACACTCACGGTGTACAAATTGATGAGGGGGCTTGGAATAGATGGTAGAGAAAAGACATGTTTCCCTTAGCAGAAAGGTCATTATTGGGGGCATACACTTGAGATGATGAGTAGAAAGATTAAAAGGGATAGGAGCTTTTTTTACCGGAAGGTTCTGGCTATGTGAAATTTGCTACCCAGTTTGGTGGTTGAAACAGAAACCTTGAGTTGATTTAAAAGGAACCTGCGTATGCATCTGAATTGCTTTAATCTTCTAGACTACAGACCAGGTGTTGTAAAGTTTATGTAGTTGTTCCATCTTTCTTTTCCTGGGAATTTACCTCAACTGTACTTGAACCAACTATTTAGTAGGTAGTACATTGCTCTTTTCCATTTGCATGCCAATATTTTATTGCTAACTTAATCTGGAACAGATCAATTCTCATTCCACTGATATTAGCTTTTCTCCAATTATATATTTTTATTACACATTTCTCCTTACCCACTTCTGTAAATAACCTAAAATCTATGACACTACGATCACAGTTTCCTAACGGGTCACCCGTGTCACATTGACCAATTTGATAGAACCAGACTTTCCTTTCTTATTAGCTGGAAATATTCTGATTTTTGAAAAAAAAGATAAAAAGTACACTTCAGAAACTTTCCTTTCTCTATGCCTTTTATGTGTTTCTGAGCCTTTCTCCAATTTTTGTAAAAATTTGCTCCTTCAGATGAGACCTGAAAATACACCAAATAGTGTAATGGTATATCTGTTGACAGTATATATCGTACTTGGGCTATGCCTAAAATTCTATTATACTAGTGATGACATAAGATTTTCTGAACTGTTAGTGCAATGTCTTCAGGCTCCTTAGAACATTATCATGTTTCCTAGCTAGCCATTGAATAGTACTGGTTTTATGATCGAAAGCTTGGAAGGAAATTGTTCGTAGAAATACAGTAGATCGAAGAGAGTGAGGTATTTTAGTTTCCAACAGGAACAAAAAACACAACTCAAAGCCAAGTGATGGCTGGACATGTTCCTACATAAAACTGAAGCCCCTAAGGTAATTTATTCTATTGCTGAATTCTGTTACTCACAACCTACTATCACCAATTATATCTCAAACATTCTGTTTTTTTATTTTACAGAGAAAACAATAATATTTTTACTTCAAGGTTTTCTATAAGAGCCAGGAAAAATGACATTTAAACATTCTGATAGGCTACATACAAACAAATTAATTAGAAAGAAAATTAAGTAGTTACAAAAATCAATACATAATAAACAGAAATTGTCATTTTACAATTTTACTGAAGTGACCAAGTTAACAACATAAACCAGTCGTAAGAGACCTTTCTTTATTCACAATACTTAGTCATGAATGTCAGTTGCCATTTCATCTAAATAAGCTCTGAATACAATAGTGCACAATTCTAATTCAATTCTGTCTACAACGCTCTTTTCCATATTTTAGTTTTTATCATTGTCCTGCTTATTTTAAAGCAATGTACATTTCCAAAAATCCAGGCAACAGGAATTGACATTTGAGTTCACAACTTCTCAAAAGTTTGAAAAACATACAAAACTAATTAACTCAGAATTGAAATATTCACTTCAGGTGCCACTGATTGTTAGAAAATCATAAAAAGAATCAAAAATAAATTAAGACACAAATTGGGGATTAATAAATGCAGACCCTGAGGAAGGGTCAATAGATCTTAAATATTAATTCTGATTTCACTCGACAGATGCTGCCAGGCCTGCAGAATACAGAGACGTAACTGATTTTGACATTCTTGTCAGATTTGCATATTATCTCAAAGCAAACTGTTTCCCTGAGTTCCATGGCCAAACAGTAGCAAATTTAATAAGTTAACAGTTTTGAACTTTAACACATTAATCAGATTTTTAAAATTTACATGGGAATACGCTCCAAGTGCACATAAAAGATTAAGGCAAAAGTCTATTAACTAGAATGTAGCAATTACTGTGTTATACAGATAAGGCCTGCATGATGATTTTCAATGACAAGTACTGTAGAAAAATATTTGCCATTGTGGAGAATTTTTTAAAAATAGACAACAGGCTGCAACTTGATGACAACGATTTAAAAATATCTCAGAACATAACAGTATATAGAACACAGCTATGCCTTACATCAGTAGGGAAAGTAGGTCCAATTTCTACTCTGCTACAATGCCAATTTCAATATTGCCAGAGAAGAAAATATGAAAGGAATCATTTCTGTGAGCTGTTCCTGCACGTTTACTTGAGCAACCAAGTTTGTTGACAAACTGAATGAGAAAGTATGTTATGAGGAGGGAACAAAGGACTGAATTTTAAGTTCAAGCAAACAAATAGGCTCTGAATGAATTAAAATCTCACTTGGTCTGCAAAAAAGGATATCGAAAATTTAAGAGAATGACCTGGGTGTATATGTGTATAAAGCATTGAAAGGGGCAGCACAATTTGAGAGTGGTAAATAAAGCACGAGCATCTTCTGATTTATCAATTAGGGCACCAATACCCACTGACTCCCACGGTTACCTTGACTATACATCCTCACACTGTGCTTCCTCTAAAGACTCTATTCCGTTCTCCCATCTCCATTGCATTTGTTCTGGTGATGCCAAATTTGACAAGGGGGCCTCCATATTGTCTACCTTCTTCCTCATTCGAGGATTCTCCAGCACCATAGTTGACAGTCCTCAGTTGCGCTCGACCCATCTCTTCCTCCTGCAATAGTGATAGGGTCCTCTTCGTTATCACCTACCATCCAACCAGCATCCAGATGCAGAAGATCATTAGTCACCTTTTCTGCCACCTCCAGCGGGATGCCACCTCCAGACATACACAACCCCTCCCCTGTCAGCCTTCTACAAGGAGCAATCCCTCCAGGACACACTGGTCCACTCCTCTGTCACTCCCAATACCCTCCCATAGTCCCACGGTACCTTTCCCTGCAACTGCAGAAAGTGTAGCACCTGCCCATTTACTTCCTCCTTCCTCAGGATCCAAGGGTCCAAACACACCTTCCAGGTGAAGTAGTGCTTTACATGCACTTCCCTCAATCCAGTCTACTGTTTTCGCTAATCACAATATGGTCTCCTCTACATTGGGGAAACAAAGCATAGACTGGGTGGCTGCTCTGCAGAAAACCTATATTCTATGTGCAAAAGAGACCCTGAGCTTCCAGTTGCCTGCCACTTTAACATACCACCCTGTTCCCTGGCCAAAATCTCTATCTCAGGCTTGCTGCAATGTTCCAGCAAAGCTCAGCACAAGCCGGAAGAACAATACCTCATTTTCTGCTTGGGAAGTCCCAGTTTTCTATACTCAATGTAAAGTTCAACAATTATCGGGCTTGAGGCACCTTCTATTATGCCCTTACTGCAACCTCCACACACCGAGCCTTAGCCTGCCATCACACAAAACCTTTTGTTAGCCACTAATTGTCCCCTTTAGTAGCTATGCATTCTGCTAGGCTGATTGTCATCCACACCTTTGTCTGTCCAACTGTTCTCCTCTCTCTTTGGGCTCTATCTCCATCTAATGTTTACTCCTTAACCCCACCCTATCTTCTGCATTAAAAAAAAACTTTTTCCTAGCTATCATCAATTCTGAGGAAGGGTCACTAGACCTGAAATATTAACTCTGATTTCACTCAACAGATGCTGCCAGGCGTGCTAAGATTTTCGAGCAATTTCTGTTTTAATTTCTGATCTCCAGCATCTGCAGTTCTTTTGTTTTTGCTAAAATAGGTCTTTATCAGTTTGGAAACACAGAACTAGCAATGTGCCATAAAGATCAGTCTTAGGCCTTCAATTATTTATCACCTGTGTTACTGATTTGAGAGGAGGGTCAAAGGGTAATGTATCAAAGTTCAATGACGATACATAAATAGGTGGGGCAGTATGTTGCGATGCAGACATAAAGAATTTACAAGGGGACATCAATAGAGCGAGCAAGCGGGCAAAAACTTTGAGGATGGGGTTTAATGTAGGAAAATGTGAGGTCATGTATTTTGGTTGGAAGAATCAAAAGGCACATATTATTCAATAGAGACTCCAAGAAAGTGCAGCAGAGGGGGAATATGGACATCCTTGTGCGTAAAACACAAAGCCACTAATTGAAGCAACAAGTTGCATTTTGGCCCTTGTTGCTAAAGGACTGGAGTTTAAAAATACATTAGTTTTGTTACAATTATCGGCCATACCCAGCATACTGAATATACAGTTTCGGTCCACATATTTAAAATGTAATATATTGGCATCAGAGGCAGTTCAAAAGAAATTCACGAGGCTGATTCGTTGGATGAAAGGGTTGACTTATCATGGATGACTAAACTGATTAGGACTTCATTCATTGGAATTTTGAAAAACACAGAGTGATCTTATTGGAACAAAGAAGATTCTGAGGGGAATTGACAGATTGGTATTGAGAAAATCCTATTGAAACACTGGATAGTCTTGAGGGGCCAAATGGCCTATCCCTGCTCCTGTTTCATATGCTACATGCAGATACAGGAAGTTGCTACCAATTTCTGCAGCATACTGACTGTAATCACTGGCAGTGTAACTGTCACTATCTCAGAATCCAGGCCAATATATCTAATTGCAAGGAGATAGGGGAAAAAATATATTAACTGGAAAATACACAGTCCTATGTAAAGGGTCTTCCAACAGAAATTTGTTGAATGCAACTAAGTAAATTTTGTTGGATTAAAAGTCTAACTGAATCCTAAATAAATCTACAGAGGCCAGTATCCCATCAGCAAGCTACCGCTTATTTACATGACATAGTATATGGCATTGATCCAGCTAGTTCAGAGCCAGCTCCTAGAGTGAACGGAACCCCTGACACTCCTGTTTATATGTCAGCCAGGGCTCCCTGAATGGACCAGGTTAACAGCCCCAGTCAGGGAGCTAAGATTCTCATATTGCTAACCTCCCCACCCCACCACGTACAGGAATGTAAGTTGATTATTTTCCTGTAACTTCTCCTGGGGCATTTTTGCCCAAGGTCCAGTTCCTCCAGCTCTGTCTCAGCTTTAGGCAACATGTACTGGACAGTAGCCAACCTCTTGCACTTGGAAGAAATGCATCCGCTTCTTCAGGCAGGAATGGTTTTATTAGAGGTATATTATCTTAGGCTGAGGAGCAGAACCCACGGGTTCTGGGAGTCTTTCTGAATGTTCTGAGGGGCCAGGTACATTTTGCTCCTGCTCTGTTCGCAAGGTACCAGCTATCCCATGGTCCACGTGCTTGTTCAGGACTGCTTCTCCTACCCAAATTTTATATGCCATGGGAGAAGACTTCACAAGGACTCTATGCCTTACTTATGTAGGACCATTCCCATGGTTTTGACATCTAACTTCATCCTCTCAAGTAAACTGTCTGTTTTGCTTACGCAAATTTTGTGTCTGGCATTGGCTATCCTGATGCCATTGGCTATCCTGATGCCATTTCACTCCCCACCCAGGATGGGGAAGATCAGGTTTAACTTGGTATAGAATCTTCTCCCCATTAGCAAATCTGCTGGAACTGTCCTGTAGTTGCGTGAGGTGTCGTCCTATAATCAAACAGGAACTGGGACAGTGTTAATGGGAACTGCAGATGCTGGAGAATCCGAGATAATAAAATGTGAGGCTGGATGAACACAGCAGGCCCAGCAGCATCTCAGGAACACAAAAGCTGATGTTTCGGGCCTAGACCCTTCATCAGAGAGGGGGATGGGGTGAGGGTTCTGGAATAAATAGGGAGAGGGGGGAGGCGGACCGAAGATGGAGAGAAAAGAAGATAGGTGGAGATGACAGTATAGGTGGGGAGGTAGGAAGGGGATAGGTCAGTCCAGGGAACACGGTCAGGTCAAGGAGGTGGGATGAGGTTAGTAGGTAGGAGATGGAGGTGTGGCTTGGGGTGGGAGGAAGGGATGGGTGAGAGGAAGAACAGGTTAGGGAGGCAGAGACAGGTTGGACTGGTTTTGGGATGCAGTGGGTGGAGGGGAAGAGCTGGGCTGGTTGTATGGTGCAGTGGGGGGAGGGGACGAACTGGGCTGGTTTTGGGATGCGGTGGGGGAAGGGGAGATTTTGAAGCTGGTGAAGTCCACATTGATACCATTGGGCTGCAGGGTTCCCAAGCGGAATATGAGTTGCTGTTCGTGCAACCTTCAGGTGGCATCATTGTGGCACTGCAGGAGGCCCATGATGGACATGTCATCTAAAGAATGGGAGGGGGAGTGGAAATGGTTTGCGACTGGGAGGTGCAGTTGTTTATTGCGAACCGAGCGGAGGTGTTCTGCAAAGCAGTCCCCAAGCCTCCGCTTGGTTTCCCCAATGTAGAGGAAGCCACACCGGGTACAGTGGATGCAGTCTACCACATTGGCAGATGTGCAGGTGAACCTCTGCTTAATATGGAAAGTCATCTTGGGGCCTGGGATAGGGGTGAGGGAGGAGGTGTGGGGGCAAGTGTAGCATTTCCTGCGGTTGCAGGGGAAGGTGCCGGGTGTGGTGGGGTTGGAGAGCAGTGTGGAGCGAACAAGGGAGTCACAGAGAGAATGGTCTCTCCGGAAAGCAGACAAGGGTGGGGATGGAAAAATGTCTTGGGTGGTGGGGTCGGATTGTAGATGGCAGAAGTGTCGGAGGATGATGCGTTGTATCCGGAGGTTGGTGGGGTGGTGTGTGAGAACGAGGGGGATCCTCTTTGGGCGGTTGAGGCGGGGGCGGGATGTGAGGGATGTGTTGCGGGAAATGCGGGAGACGTGGTCAAGGGCGTTCTTGACCACTGTGGGGGGAAAGTTGCGGTCCTTGAAGAAGTTGGACATCTGGGATGTGCGGGAGTGAAATGCCTCATCGTGGGAGCAGGTGCGGCGGAGATGGAGGAATTGGGAACAGAGGATGGAATTTTTGCAGGAGGGTGAGTGGGAGGAGGTGTATTCTAGGTAGCTGTGGGAGTCGGTGGGCTTGAAATGGACATCAGTTACAAGCTGGTTGCCTGAGATGGAGACTGAGAGGTCCAGGAAGGTGAGGGATGTGCTGGAGATGGCCCAGGTGAACTGAAGGTTGGGGTGGAAGGTGTTGGTGAAGTGGATGAACTGTTCGAGCTCCTCTGGGGAGCAAGAGGCGGCGCCGATACAGTCATCAATGTAACGGAGGAAGAGGTGGGGTTTAGGGCCTGTGCCGGTGCAGAAGAGGGACTGTTCCACGTAACCTACAAAGAGGCAGGCATAGCTGGGGCCCATGCGGGTGCCCATGGCCACCCCCTTTGTTTGTAGGAAGTGGGAGGAATCGAAAGAGAAGTTGTTGAGGGTGAGGACGAGTTCGGCTAGGCGGATGAGGGTGTCGGTGGAGGGGGACTGGTCGGGCCTGCAGGACAGGAAGAAGCGGAGGGCCTTGGAACTGGGACAGTTTGGTGTTTCTTTAAGCCTGCTTTCAAAGTTTGGAATGGTCTTTCCCCCAGACCATTGGAAGATGGATCGTATGGAGCTGTCCAAAGATGCTGAATGCCATTCAACTTTAGGAAAGATAACAAAGTGTGAAGCTGGATGAACACAGCAGGCCAAGCAGCATTTCAGGAGCACAAAAGCTGACATTTTGGGCCTAGACCCTTCATCAGAAAGGGGGACGGGGAGAGCGTTCTGAAATAAATAGGGTGAGAGGGAGAGCCGGACCGAAGATGGATAGAGGAGAAGATAGGTGGAGAGGAGAGTATAGGTGGGGAGGGGACAGGTCAGTCCCGGGAGGACGGACAGGTCAAGGAGGTGGGATGAGGTTGGTAGGTGGGAAATGGAGGTGTGGCTTGAGGTGCGAGGAGGGGATAGGTGAGAGGAAGAATCAAGCCGCACCTCCATTTCCTACCTACCAACCTCATCCCTCCTCCTTGACCTGTCCGTCTTCCCCACACTGACCTATCCCATCCCTACCTCCCCACCTATACTCTCCTCTCCACCTATCTTCTCCTCTATCCATCTTCAGTCCGCCTCCCCCTCTCTCCCTATTTATTTCAGAACCGTCTCCCCATCCCCCTCTCTGATGAAGGGTCTCGGCCCGAAATGTCAGCTTTTGTGCTCCTGAGATGCTGCTTGGCCTGCTGTGTTCATCCAGCTTCACACTTTGTTATCTTGGATTCTCCAGCATCTGCAGTTCCCATTATCTCTGATCACAACTTTAGGAAATACTTGAATTCGTTTCTGGTAAATAATTGCCCATTGTCTGTGGCCAACAACTCCAGGAATCAGTGTATTGCAAACGATGCTTGCAGCTTTTCAAGCGTTCTCCCAGAATTTGACAAATGAGCTTTTTGTATGTCCAACCACTTTGAATGGTCATCCATAATGATTAAGAACACAGATCCTATGAAAGGAGCTGCACAGTTGATGTATGACCAAGTCCAGGATATACGTGGACATTCCCATGAATGTGCGGGAGCTGCTGGTGGTAATTTTTGTCCTTGTTGGCATTCTGGGCACTGTCTCACCTTTGTGGCTACATCATCATCCAATCCTGGCTATCAGATGTAACTTCTCACCAACATCTTCATTTTGGAAAACCCTGCATGGCACTGATGGAGTTCAACCAGTATCTGGGGGTGACCTTTACTTGGGACAATCACTCTTGGTCCCTAAAATAATATGTCGTCCTCAACTATGATTTGGTCTTGCTGTGTCCAGAAAGGTTTCAATTCTGATTGTGACGGACCTTTCCTTTCCCCCATCACTACCAGCTGTCTTAGTTTTTCCAGGACTGGATACTTTTGCATCCACAGTCAGATATTGTCAGTGTGGCTGGAAGAGTGTCCAGAAAATTTAAAACCAGAACAGATTCTCTTGTAGTGACACCACTGGTGATGTATCTGCCAATGGGAGGCAGCTCAAGTCATCCACATTTGCGACTTGGCCTCCAGGATGGTGTTCCAACACATAATTGTACACACTCAGAATAAGAATCCACTGCTGAATTCAACCTGAAGCTATGGGCGGCCTGGCCCTTTCCTCTTTAGGTAGTCCTAGCAGGGGTTTGTTGTCCATTATTATTACAGATTTATGTCCGTAAAAGTATTGGTGGAACTTTCTGACGTCAAAGATGACTGCCAAACTTTCATTCTCTATCTGAGGTATTTTTATATAGCATCAGCCAAAATCCAGGAAGCCTACACCATTGGCCCTTCCTCTCCACTGGGTTACCAATGGGTCAACACAACCCCAACACTGTATGTGTCGGCATTGCATGTCAGCACCACATCTTGCTTGGGATTGCAGTGTGCCAACATCTTAGACAATGACAACTGCTTTTCACTTCCCTAAAGACTGCTCTTTGTCTATGAGACCATTACCAAGATTGCCGCTTTATCAACTGCAGATGTAAGGGTGCCAGGATAGAGGCCAGGTTATGTATGAATTTTCCGTAATATTTTGCCAACCCAAGGAAAGATCTAAGCTTCGGGTCAGACATGGGAGCTGGGGCACCTTTGATCATCCTTACTTTTTCTTCTAATGGGTGTAACACAGTCTTCTTGACTTTGAAACCCAAGTAGGTCACTTGGTGTGCCCGGAACACACATTCTTCCCTCCTAAGGTGTACACCAGCCAAAGTGCTCTTTACTGGTCACCTCAGTCATTGGTATATCATCTAGATAATTGGGACCCTGAGGTAGACCTTGTAAAATATTGACCATAAGTCTGCTGAAAAATGGCAGAGGTTGATGACAGCCCAAATGGCAGCCTTGTATATTGGCACAAAACTTCATGTGTATTAATTGTATCATTCTTCTTCGAATCTTCATTTTATTGTAATGGCAGGTACACATGGCTTATGCCCAGCTTTGTGAAGAACAGGACATCCCTCATCACCCTCCCAGCCCCATCATTTTTGTATAGAAGTCTTCTCTATGGAGAATTGGGTATTCATCCAGCTTCATAAAATGGCTTACGTTTTGTTAAAAATCCCCACAATGGTGAACTGACCTGTCAGGCTTCACAATTGGTACAACTGGTGTTGCCCATTCTGCAAACTGTACTGGTTTGATGATTCTTTCACTTTCTGGCCTCCTGCTTTCTAATTTTACTTTTGCACATGGCTTTGGGCAGGCCTTGCAGAATTGTTTCCTGGTCAGTACGTAAAGTGACTTTTGCTCCTTTGATAGTCCCCTATACCAGCCTGAGAAAGCATCCAGGTATTGACGTAGGACTTCATGCAGGCAGCCATTTCCTAATCTATAAATGATGAACCAATCAAATTGAATCTTTCTGAACCAATTTCACCCCATGAATCTTGGGCCCGAGCATTTCACTGCAAGCCATGGTGACTGAACCAGCTTCTTCTCGTAAGAGACTGGCACCAATGTTGTACACATAATCTGTAAAGGGATACCCCATATAGGTTCTCAGCCTGGCCAAAGTCTTTTGCACACTTAAGGATTGGAGTCCAGAAATTTTGGTAAGGACTGCTTTTGCAATCACTGATGCAGCTGCATTGGTATCAACCTCCATTACAATCAGGTGACCATTTTGCCAAATGTTTATTTTGAATCATATATTTTTAAGAAAATTTACTGTTCTAAATCAGATTCTGGTGGACTTTCCAGCCTACGAGTCTTGCACTCCATTCAAGCCTAGCCGGACTATTTTTGCTGTCTGGAGTCCGCATAGCAACAACAAACGAGGCTTTTCTTATTTCAGTGCTAGAGCTGATTTCCTTGATTTCTGGGAGCAGTAATTACTGTTCTTGAATTTTTGCTTGGAAAAGATCAAAGACAACAAATACCTTAAAGAGGAAATCAAAAGCTGGAGACCAAGTGCAAAATCAGAGATCAACTTTACAGATAAAAAGAAACTTAAAAAAAAAGCAGTGAACTTTATGCTTGACTTTATTGGTCAATAAATTGAATGTGGGAGGTGGGAAGTCATGTTGTAACCGTACAGGACATCGGTTATGCCACTTTTAAAATACAGTCTTCAAGCCTGGTCTCCCTGCTATAGGCAAGATGTTCTTGAACTCGAAAGGGTTCAGAAAAAATTTACAAGGATGCTTTCGTGTTTGAGCTATAGGAGGGGCTGAATAGTCTGGGGTGATTTTTCCTGGAGCATCAAAGGCTGTGGGGTGATGTGATGGAGGTTTGTAAAATCATGAGGGGCATGGATAGGATGAATAGCTAAGGTCTTTTTCCCAGGGCTGGGGAGACCAAATCTAGGGGGCATAGGTTTAAGCTAAGAGGGGAATGATTTAAAAGGCACCTAACGGGCAACTTGTTCACACAGACGATGGTGCTCGTAGGGAATGAGCTGCCAGTGGGTGTGATGGAGGCTGGTATGATTACAATATTTAAAAAGACATCTGGATGGGTATATGAGGGAGGACTTAGTGCGATTATGGGCCAAATGCTGGCAAATGGGACTAGATTAATTTAGGGTATCTGGTTGGCATGGATGAGTTGGAGTGAACTGTATAACTCTATAACTCTATGACTCTAATGCCCTGCTTGCACAGATCCTCCTGAAAATTTTATTGGTTTGGCAAAATTGGCTTGGTTTTAGGATTTTGCTGTGTGCTGACCGAGAGCCCCTGTTCAGGATGTCCTAAGTGAGGTTATGCAATTACCTTTACACAAGCGCTGTTTCCCAATAGCAGTTGGTGTGGCAAGGGTGTCCACTTCTGACAGTCACTCATGAGCTCCACTTGCCACATTTTCTAATGGAAAAGTCTGTTGTGGTACCTGTATGGAGTCCAGTTGAACTTCAGTTAGCAAGCGCCTTTGCATGGGAACAGCATTAACCCCACATTCCCAGCAGTCTCTCAGCAACTCATTTAGGATTAAGCCAAAATCAAATGCCTTGCCAGTCATCTTAACCTCATCAAAAATCCCGATATGGCTTCCCTGGTTCTCGAATTAGTGAATAAAACTGATAGCACCTCAGAATTAGAGGCAGCTTGGGGTCACAATATTCCTTAGTAAAACCTTTAAAGAGTTGACGGATTTAGCTATTTGGTGCCTTAGAGAAAAAGTTAGGCTCCTAATAATTGAAAAAGCTGCAGGTCCACAAGCTGTCAGGATACTAATTATCTTTCATCTACCCTAATGTCATATGCCCAGGAAAAACAACATTCTTTCCACCCACTGGGCCCAGTTTGCAATGGTAGGATCAAATGAGTCAAGCTTCCCAAATAGTGGCATCATGTCAGAACTACTCAATACAACTGTTGCAACTGAATCTCTTTTGGGGTGTTTTTCTCTCATTGCTACTGAAATAACTCTACAGAGGCCAGTATCTCGTTACCAAGTCACCTTTTATTCGCTTCTTCATAGCGCATGACACTGATCCAGACAGGTGAGCCAGGTCCTGGAGTGAACGGAACACCTTACACTCCCGTTTCTGTCAGCCAGCGAGGGCTCCATGATTGGACCAGGTTAAGAGTCCTAGAAAACTCATTCTATGAGGTCCACCAGGTTGAACTTAATCCAAGCATTACAGAATCTAAGCAAAGACAAAAAACAAGATGCAGTGTAGCTCACTCCAGTGAGCAATGTGGAAGGGAAAGGACAGTTAGGGAATTTCTGCATTTTGCAAAATTGAGGGGAAAAGAAAACATTAAATCCAGAAAAGAATATTCATGTGGGCCTCAAAAATTTAATGGTAAGGATAAAATGTTTTAGAAGCTTCAGTCTTTCTGCTCCAGGTGCATTTATGCAGGACATTTTATTTCTGTGTAAGGCAGCTAGTACAAACCAGATGTCAGAAGATAGCATTTTGTTCAATGGACTCCCCT
The DNA here is from genome assembly GCF_030684315.1 of Stegostoma tigrinum. NCBI lineage: Eukaryota > Metazoa > Chordata > Chondrichthyes > Orectolobiformes > Stegostomatidae > Stegostoma > Stegostoma tigrinum. The sequence continues at coordinate 30,884,124 of NC_081373.1, forward strand.
CCAATGTAGTAGTCTTCAGCTGTTAGCATCATTAGCCTGCCCATTCATAGCCGATAATTCTTTTTCACAATTTTTTGTCTTCCTGCTGGTCAATGCAAATCTGAACAGATTTCCACAGTGCACGGATGTTTCCTTCTCCAAATCCTGATGCACCCTTTCGTTCAATAAGCTCAAGGAAAAATGTCTCTTCAGAAAAAATTGGTTTTGTGAATGTTTGCATTAGATATCTGCAATAAAACAAACATTTTGGCTATAAAGATACATAAAAATTAATTTATCTCTTGCAGTATTTATTATAAAATAAATGAAAGGTTTGATCTCAACATCGTGTACTAAGGACCACAGTGCTCTGCAACCAGGTAGAAGTACATACACAGAAGCAGCTTAGAAAGGAAGTACAAACAACAGGGCTATGCTCACACACACAGAAGTACTAAGAACGGGTTCCAGCTGTGTTAATTGTATCAAGATACAGATGGAACTGCAGGGAAGAACACTGATTCTATGGTTGAACATTGGGTTGGGGAACAGATTGCCAGCAATCATCCAATGTTATACTTTGCTCGATTAAAAACTTCAACTGTAAAAGCAACTTAAGTAAAGGGAAAGTTGGACTGTCCTCAAAATGGTTTACTTGCTTATTAGTGTGACATTGTTATGAACAGAATTTTACAAGTTACACTTTTTTGTTAAGTAATCTTTGAAAAATTAAATGATTAACAAAAGCTTCAATATTAAGTTTCTCCAAGAATAAAAAATGATGGCACAGACTACTGTTCAGAGAGCTCGTCCAGCTTCACAACAGGCAGTGCATTATTCATAACTTGATTATGTACAAAATTTCCATCGTAAACTTGAATATAAATTTTAAAATGAGAGAGCACTGATACAATATGACAAAACCATCACAGATTATCCATACACTGTTTTGAAAATCAGATGGATAGGCAAATATTTGGTCTCTGCTCAAAAATATAGTCCTTTTTTTAAAGTTAACCTAGAAGGTAAATTGAAGTTCCCTCCCAGGAACTCAACTGAAAAAAAAACTTTATATTTTTCGACAGCTGGTTAAGAGACTACAGGTTGCAAATGTATCAAATGACAATTTAAAACATATTTTAAGATCCCAACTGCTGCCAAAACCACTTTCATTTCTGTAGCATCATTAATGTAGTAAAATGTGTCAACATACTTCACTGTTCTCAAACAAAATTTTATACTAAGTAAGGAAATACCAGAAGACCAAAAAACTGAAGCATCAGAAAAAAAAGAGAGGTGATAGTGGGCTGGAGAGGAAAAGGAAAGGAATTCCAAGTTTCGTGTACAACTAGCTAAACGTATGGTCATCAATAACAGAGATATAAAAATAAGAGCTGCACAAGAGGTCAGAATGGATGAGTGGAGAAATTTCGGCATTTTTACATGTGGCTGAAGTTGCGGTGAAATGGAGAGATAAGGCTTGGATGGAGTTGAAAACAAAAATGAGAATTTTAAAAAGCAGTGGTGTTGCTGACCTGGGAAGCAAAGTGTGATTAGAATTTACAGGGAAGAATTGAGGAGAGCCCAAGTATGTCCTAATGCCATTCTTGCAGCTTCCTGATGGCAGAAGTATTGAGTTTATTTAGGCTACCCACAATTAATATTTGGCCCATGATGAAAATCAGAAAGCACTTGAATTATTGCTTTCAATGCTTCATTTAGTTATACAGACTGACTTGTCCAGAAAGTTTCCCGAAATGTTTGGCTCACAGAAAACCTTTTATTAGCTGGTCCTTGACATTTGGCTTCTCCTTTACAATGCTCATCATCCACATCAGAATCCAGAAGAATATTGTACTGTGCAAGTAACTCTGGATTTTGTCCTGCTTTCATGATCTCCTGCCATTTTTCTGTCTGTGAAAGAAACATGACTTTTTACAGATTGTTTACAATTTAGATTTTGTGACTACAGATACTAGAAACAAGAGCAAAATGTTGAAAATGGGGCTAAAACAAAGCAGAAGCAGTTTCCAGTTAATTCTGTTGCATGTATTTAAGAGTAGGTCAGAAAATTACTTTTTGCAAAAGAGCTAGTTTCTAAACTAGCGAATATTCCCAGCTTTTGAAAAATATCAAACTAGCGGTCTGTAAGGTTCAGTATTTATAGCACCTCCAGGTCACTTGTTCCTCAATAAAGGAAGAATACAGAAAAGATGGTCAAATGCAGAGTTATGAAGAAATTCAAAAGAACAGAAGGAAATCCAACGTTGTCTCTCAAGAACATTAGTATTGTTCCACTACTTTCCTGCTGCTATCATATGCATGATGCAGATACTTATGCATGAGAAAGGTGTAGTGGTCTTTGCATGTTATAGGACAGTACATTTAAAATAGAGTGGGGAATGGTTTATGTTCCACACCAGATTTTCACCTATTTTGAAAAAGACTTAATATTCAGAAGCTGCTTAATGCAAACAATTTTTCTCTCTGTATTTCACTTGATCTTGCCAGCATAATTCATGATTAATGGGAATGCAAACAAAATTAAGACAACATACTACACGTGAATTTGACATTCTGGATTGTGAAGGCAAATTGATCTGGATTTGGCAAAGCAATACTTGCAGCAACTGTCTTGTAAATCTCTCAATTTTAAGTTGTTAAAAAATTCAAAAATAAGTAAATTCTATAGGAATGAGGTTCTGTAACAATAAAATCTTCTTTTGTGTTCATTCCGAAACTAATGGATAAATAGTGCGACCTCACTGTCACTGGCAATCAGGGTGATCAAAGATCTCTAGTTCTGTCAAAGTTAATACTGAAGACTTGGAGTTATAGAACTGTATAGCATGGAAACAGACCCTTCAGTGCAACTTGTCCATGCCAACAAGATATCCTAAATTAATGTAGTCCCATTTGCCAACATTTGGCCCATATCCCTCTAAACCCTTCCTATTCACATACCCATTCAGATGCCTATTAAATGGTGTAATTGTACCAGCCTCCACCACTTCCAATGGCAGCTCATTCCATTTATGCACCGCCGTCTCCATGAAAAAGTTGCCCATCAGTGCCTTTTAAATCATTCCCCTTTCACTTTAAACCCATGCCTTCTAGTTTTGGATTTCACAACCCTGGGGAAAAAGACCTTGGATGTTCACTGTATGCCCCTCATGATTTTATAAACTTCTATAAGTTCACCCCACGGCTTCTGATACTCTCGGGATCGTAAAGAAGGCAGAGGCATCAGTTAGTGATGTACTAGACAAATCTTCTCAAAACTCGATGTACTAGACAGTCAGTACAAACCCGAACCATCATAAACACTCAGTTGAAAGTCACAAAAATAAGCCATCGCACTGAAGGTAACATTGTCATTAGCTGCATCAGCGCCAGAGTTAATGTTAGGCAGGCAATGGTATTACTATTTTTAATTATTGCCTTTTGATACAGCAATTCAATTTCATTTACTAGACAGATCAAAGCTGTTGAACTAGCACTGCTGCAGTACCTCAGTGTAATATGCAGAAGGTGGACAATAAAACTCAACTCCAGCATCTGCAAGGAATTTGCAAGTTGAAATAATGTCAGTCGTGTACAAGCCCACGTGCTGTATCCCAGCTCCATTGTGCTGTTCTAAAAATGTGTCGATTTGATTTTTACCTAAAACACAAACAAAATATTTGTAAAAGATGTCCAACATATTCCTTACATTGATCTATAAATCACTAAGCGGTCCTAAACTTGTAGCAATAACTGCTATCCTCAATTTATTGTTTAGAAATTTATTGCAACTGAAAAGACCACGAAAAATTTTCAAACATTGCAGAATGCAGTTAACTCCAGATGCACAGCCCTTTGTGTAACAGCGACAACCGATTTGTTATCTACTCATTCACAGTGATTAATAAGTAAATTTGACAATTTTAGATTATTGTAGGAGTAGCAAGTGATACTTTTGGTCTTGCATTCAATTATTCCTTTGTACACTGAAGCCAAATCAATGAAAAATGAAATTAAAATTCAGCTTAACTTTCAATTTATCTTGATTTATTTAAATCCCAAAATACCAAGATGACAATCAGACTGCCTAGTTAGCTAAGTGGAACCATGCGTAGCATTAGAGGTGTCAGTAACTTGTAATTTGACAGCATAGTCAAGCACTAGGCAAAGCAAGCATACAAAGGGTTGGGAGAACAGGATCTTAAAATTTGACAGCACTGAAAGGGCGGTTACAGTCAGAGTAGTGACTAGAGAAATGACACTGACAGGTATCATATCAGGTGAGAACTGGCATGGAAGCATTTGGATTGTAATGGTCAAATGAAAAAACTTGTTAGAAAGGTGGGGTGGTAGAAAGTAAAAGACAAATGTTGGAGCACTTTCCCTAAAAGATTATACATATCTACACAGGAGTATTACATTCACCCAACTGTTAAATACCATTGATACTAATTATCAGAATACAAGATCATAATGCAGTTTATATTTAGGGCAGCACAGTGGTTCAGTGGTTAGCATTGCCGCCTCACAGTGCCAGGGACCCAGTCTCAATTCCGCCCTAAGGAAATTGTGTGGAGTTTGCACATTCTCCCCACGCCTGTGGGATTTTCCTCTAGGTGTTTGTTTCCTCCTACAGTCCAAAGATGTGCATGTTATATGGATTAGCATGCTAAATTTCCCAGGGATGTGCAGGCTAGATGGATTAGCATGGGAAATATGGGGATGGGGTGTATCTGGGTAAGCTCTTCAGACATTTGGTGTGGACTTGATGGGCTTAGCAGAGACTCTGGAGGAATTCTAAAAGCTGTCTGGCATAGGCAAGTGGAAGGAAAAGGAAAGAAAATATTTAAAAATTTGATTCTCCACGATGTGGCTCACATCAAGTCTGTAGTTACCCCTATACCTTGTGATAGTGTATGTCCATTTCCAGCCAAAAGGATCTGGAACAAGTTTGTCATAGATTACACCATTTGTTTTCACTGATGATATCTCTTAACTGGAAATTGAGCTGTTCTGTTTAAGCTTCTTTACACAGAGGTACCGAATGGTCTCTCTGAAATTAGAAATTTAAAGCTGAAAAATCTGGAAGGAAGACACCATTTACCTGTTATAATATTTAAAATCTGTCAGGTTTCCAAGTGGCTGTGATTATTCATATCAACAGAATATTATCTTGGCAATTCGACCACTGAAGGACAACACCACCAAATGCATAAAATCTCTCGCTACCATAAGAAGTCAGAGGCTAGACAATGTATGTCAAATGGCACATCATCTGATCTTGCAGATTTTCTAAATCATCTTAAGAGCAGAAATCAGAAATGTGACTTAATACTATCCATTTGCTTGTATGGATGTGACACTCAAAATGCATACCAGCATCTGAGATAAAGTAGTCCTCTCCAGCCAACCGCTTAAATATCCATTTCCTCCTGCCAGTGCAATTAGCATGGCTTCAATGTAAACTACCTTCGTAATGTGCTGTAGCATGCCACCAAAACATGTGCAGCAAGACCTCACCAACTAGCATTTGGAAAAAAGAAGGGTAGCCAATGTAAGAAAATACAACCTCAAGCTATGCATCATCCCGACCAGGCCAAATTCTTTCATTGTTGAGGTCAAAGTTGTGAGATGCTTTACCCAATAGCATTGACAGCTTTAGCTCTCAGACTATGGTTCAAGAAGACAGTCCATCAACAGATTTATAAGGTAAACTAGGACAGGCAATAAATCTTGTAGTCCTATTTGCACCATTTTAAAATAGGTCTTTTTGGAATAAGTTGTATGAAATTGTAGTAGTACTCAAAAGAAGACCTCAATGCCCACTTTACAGATAGAATTGCTTCAGCTACACAGCTTACTTGATCACCACACTAGCGCATGTTTCCTAAATTTAATACTTTTGGATCAGGAGGAACACATAACACATCAGTAGTAAAATAGAAGATGTAACAGAAAAAATAGTCCATTCAGCCCTTGGGCCTGCTCTACCATTCAATGAGATTGAGAGAGATCTCATAATATGCAGTTCCACTTTCTTGTCTTTTCCCCATGCCCTTTGATTCCTTTAATGATTAAAAATCTTTCTATCTTGACCTTGTACACACTTGTCCAAATGGAAAGGCTGTGGGTTAACAAAGCTGTAAGGCTTGAAAACAACAAGGTCGCACTTCAGTGCAGCATAAAGAAATGTCCAAAATGCTGTTTTTTTATATAGCAAGCTAAATTAATTCCCTACTTGCCTGTTCAGGTGGGTTTTTGTTAATCTTTATTCATAGGATAAGGACATTGCTGGCTCAGTCAGTATTCATTGACCATCTCTGGATGCCTTCAAGGTGATAAGCTGTCTTCTTGAACTGCCGCAGTCCACATAGTTATTGTTAAAGGCACAGCACAACTAGCAAAGCTCCATTAGCTGGGTTGACCAGGCAGCTGTTTTATAGTGCAGTGACACTAACAATGTAGGTTCAACTCTCACACTGGCTGAGGTTACCATGAGAGATACTCCTTCTCAACATCTCCACTTACCCAAGTCATAGTGACCCTCAGGTTAAACCACACCATTTGTCTGCCTGTCTCCGTCTCTGTCTTTCTTTCTCTCTCACTCACTCTCTCTGCTGAGAAAGCAGCCCCATGATTTAGTAAAATTGCTAACCTTACCATCGGCCATTACTGTTGATGGCTCACATAAGTAAAGAAAAATTAAACGTCATATTAAATCTTTGTTCAATGAAAAGTCTAAAGTTAAAAGATTATGAAGGACTAATTCACCACCACTTATAATTGTCATTATCATTGCTTTCAATGTACACACATAATAAACACAAGTATGTTCAGGCTGCAACGGTTATTCAGGCATCTATACTATAAACAGCACTGCACCTTGATTGGCTAAAGACTCAGCTATCACAAATTTGCAATCCAATTTCTTCTCTTCGATTTTAGGCATGGACATGCCAACCTCACTGCATTTCCAGTACTCCATTGCAGTTAAGCGCAGACCAATGTTATCTCCTTCAATGACATAACCATCATTTAGATCTTCACTTCTGAAAACTCAAGAAAATCAAAACCATCACAGTTCAAATTAATGAAATGACAATGAATCTACTCAGTGCTATGGAAACCACCCAGAGTAGATTGCATAACACAGGCAGCAACAGAATATCTGTAAAGATCAATACTTAAACAGTCGAGGAGACAACCAGAAACGTCTCAAATATGTTTGCAATGGGCTGGGACCCAGTTAGCACCCGCACTGTTAATTTGTAAATTGCTACTACTTCGGTAAGTGACTCTTGAAAGTTAACAAAACGTTGGAAAACTCAAGTCTGACAGTTTCGATCGAGACAAAACAGAGCTAATTTGTTAAGTCCTGCATAACTGAAAGGAGCTGCAAAATTGTAATTTTTACGCTGTAACGAAAAGGAAAGGGGCGAAAAGAAAAAAAAGAACAGTCCGTTCTGCAGTTAAGACTGGCAGTGCTGACAAATCAACGGGCATATGGGTGCTTACGAACTACGACTGTCGAAATAACGGCCTCTACATTTCTAATTTAGGTAGACAGAGGTGAGGGATAGTTGGAAGCTGCTCTTTCTTTGCCCAAGTAAATAAAGAAAACCCTGCACTGACCGGTTGACCAGGAAGCGCTGGAAGCCGAAGCAGCGGTGGTACCAGTCCATGATGCAGGCGCTCTGCCGCTGGGGACACGCATAGGTGATGTGGTCGAAATGGCTGATGGCTACCGGCCCCCTGGCTACCTCCCGCTTTTCAGCCCCGCCCCCGGGGCATGGCGGCAGCACGAAACCGGGCAGGAACTCCCCACGGTAACCGCTCCGGTCGATCAGAGTGTGAGAGATATTGCCCACCACCGATCGCACCACCGAGTAGGTGACCAAGCCCAGCTCATCCTCCACCGGCCTCGGCGGTACAACGACCTGACAGCCCAGGCGATCCAGCCGCAGCGTCGCCCGCTCTACATCCTTCACTTCGAAGGAGATGTTACAGGCGCTATCCACCGCTTGGGGCCCCGGAACCACATCGTACAGGAGGCCCCCGGGCACCGAACACTCGCCGCGAACACGGCTCTCGTTCACCAGGAAAACGGCGGATCCTCTTCTCAGGGCGAGCTGCGTGGCGCCCTCCGTCACCCGCGCGCCGCACAACTGGAAACGGAAACGACATGAGAGGTCGCGCGCCAGGCGCTCGCTATCGCGCACGTGAAGAGCAATGTGGGACAAGCGCTGAACCTGCGCTGCCATCGCCACTGCACACCTCTATGTTAGAGGGAGGAGCCTAGGGTCATGGACCCGTTGAGGGTGGTGTGCCAGGGATTGGGAAGTGGGAAATAGAGCCCGGGAGTGTTTTGCACCTTGGGGATTGCGTAGCAGGAGATGGAGAAATCAGTCATTACGTCCCGTGGGGTGATGAGTCCAGTGATGGGGCGGAGCTTGGGGATATAGGTGCGGAGCGCACCACGCTGAGGGGTGGGGTTTAGATGGGTGACGGGGCGGGGTCTGGTGCTAAAGGGGCGGGGCTTTCTTCGTTGGTGCTGCGCCCAGCACAGTGAGGGGGCGGGGCGCTTCGCTTTGTGATGGATAGTACCCGTAGCAGAGGGGCGAGGCATCGAGCCTTTTATTTTCCCTTTGGTAGGAGGCGGAGTTTGGAGGGAAGTGGGTGGTGCTATCCGCTCTATGAGGATGGTGTTTGGGAAAGGGGCGTGGACTGGATTTAGGGGTGGGCTAGGAAAGGGGCGGGCTCTAATGTTGGTGTGGGGGGTGGGGATAGCAGTCGTTTGCCGAGGCCGTGGTGAGTGGCAGTTGTGGTTTAACTAGTCATGAGGTGCTATCTTTGAACTATATTGTCATCACAAAATTGTTTCAAAGCAACTTAATGATAATAAATAATGAACGCCAAGTTAAAGGTGTAAGTGATATTAGTATTAGTGTTATTCAAATGTTTGTTGAATGAAATGAGTTTGAAGATCTGTCTTGGAGGAGAGGTAGTGAGGAATTTTAACTGACATTTTCCAGATTGCAGTGTAGGAAGATAGCACAACCATTCTCTCAATAATCTAATTTGTAGCCACCATTCCATCAGGACTAGGACTTTTCATTTAATCTTTAATGTTTCTTATTTCTCCCTGTATTGCTTTTCACCAACATTCTTTATCATGGTAAACTGGAGAATTACGTGTGAGAGAAAATCAGCAAGAAAGGTAAACTTGAGTAGTGAAAGCATATACAAGTACATAGAAAGCAAATATGTAGCTAAATTACATGTTTATCCCTTAAAATTATTTTTCTTTCAGTTGGAAAGTGACATTGATAACACCTGTATTCAGAAAGAAGAGACTAATGAGTTAAAACAGTGTGAAGCTGAACACAGCAGGCCAAGCGGCATCAGAGGAGCAGGAAAGCTGATGCTTCAGGTCCAAAGAAGGGTCTTGACCCGAAACATCAGCTTTTCAGGTCCTCCGATGCTGCTTGGCCTGCTGTGTTCATCCAGCTTCACACTGTTTTATCTCGGATTTTCCAGCGTTGGCAGTTCCTACTATCTTAGGAACTAATGATTGGTTAGTCTAACATTTCTGCCATTGAGAAATTGCTAGAAGCCATTATTATGAAGACATTTAGAAAATGGTAATACACGGGTAGAGAAAATGTGGCCTTTTGAATGGGAATTATTTGGACAATTTGTTAGTATTCTTTTAGTATTTTGTAAACAAGGTGGATAAAGGGGAACCAGTAGATGCAATGTATTTGGATTTCTAACAGGGATTCGGTAAGTCTCCATATCAGAGGTTATAGCAGAAGAGGTCATGGTGTTAGTGGTGATATATTAGCATGGATGGAGAATTGGTTGGTTAGCAATAAACAGTCAGTTAAATGGCTCATTTTTGAGGTTGATAAACTCAAAAAAGTGAATGCAACAGAGATTAGTGCTGGAGCCTCAATTATTTACAGTTTAGATTTGTTACTTGCATAGAGGAACTGACTATTGTAGCCATATTTACATGCTAGTTAGGTAGAAAAACAAATTATGAAGTGAACATAACCTGGGATCTAGATATGTTGAGTGGGTGTGCAAAAATTTGGCAAACAAAATATAATGATTGGAAATTAGGTTACCACTCTGGCAGGGAGAACGGAAAAATGGAATATTATTGACATGAAAATAAACTAATGCTGCAGTAAAGAGGGACCTGGTTGTTCTTGTACATGAATTACTAAATGTTGACATGTAAATACTGCAAGTAATGTGGAAAGCAAATAGAACTTTGGTCCTTGTTGTGAAGAAGATTGAGTATAAAAATAGAGAAATCCTGCTACACACAACAAAGCAAGGGCATCGTGGGTGTACTTACACCTTTTAAGGACTGCAGTGGTTTAGGAAGGCATCTTATTTCCTCCACTTTGAGGACAGTTATGGATGGACGACTAATGGTACTTGTATCCCATTAACTAATAATAAAAATAATTTTCAAGTCTCCTTACTTGAGAAAAGACACACCTGCTTTGGAAGCAGTTCAGAGACTGTCCATGAGGTTGATGCCTAAGAGAAAGTTTATCTTTTGAATATACTTTGAGGAGGTTGGGCCTCTACTCATTGGATTGCAGTAGAATGAGAGGTAATCTGACTGAAACATCTAAGATTGTGAGGGGGTAGAGGGTAAAGTATTGTGATACTGTTTACTTTAGGACCATGGGACTTGGTTTAAATTAGTTCTTCTACTTAAGATAGAGATGAGGATTGTTAGGCTGTGGAATTCTCTTCTAAAGAGAGTGGTGAAATCTGTGCCATTGAATATCTTGAAGGCTGAGATAAATTGATTTATAAAAGACTTAGTTAAAGAGGGCAAGCAGGAGAATGACCAACTAAAGTTACTATGAAGGATATTCCTCAATCTCTCCACTCATTTGATGCATGGTGATCCTCAGGGTAAACTGCCTACAGTTTTGTCACTAGTGAGAGAGCAACACAATGGTCCAATAGGAATGTGATGAATTTTCCTTTAATGGGGGAAAATGTGAACTTGTTCACTTTGGCAAGAAGAATATAAAAGCAGCATTTTATTAAAGTTGTGAAAGATTGCAGAGGTGTGGTACAGAGAGATCTGGGGTGTCCTGGTGTATGAATCACAAAGTGCATATGTAGGTATGACGAGTTATTCGGAAGGCATTTAGAACATTGTTATTTATTGCAAAGAAAGTGATGAATAAAAGAAAGGGTCTCTTGCCACAGTTATACAGGATATTTGTGAGACCATATCTAGAGAGCTGTATGCATTTTTAGTCTCCTTACTTTTGGCAGGAGTTGCAGGGAAAAGTAAGACAAACCTCTCTTTTGCAGAACGAAAGACTACAGATGAGTTAAAACAGGTCAGATAAGGTTCATTTAACTGATACCTGGGATATGGAGGGTTGGGCCTACAACCATAGAGTTTAGAAGAATAAAAAGTGATCCTGGTGAGACATACGAGACACTGAGATGTCTTCACTTTATGTATGCTCAAAGGATATTTCCACTTTTGGAAAGACAAGAACTAGGGGTTGCAGTTTAAAATTAAGGAGCCTTTCATTTAATATGGAGGTGAGAATTTTTCCTTTGAGGTCTTTGAAACACCCTTCCTTGGAAAACAGTGGAAGTGGAGTCATTGTTTAGTGTGTGCTATAATGTAAGAAACAATATAGCTAATTTGCACTCGGCAAGTGTCCACAAATAACAATGTGATTTTGGCAATCTTAACTGAGTGATAAAAATTGGTTTAAATGCCAGAGGTATGACTGCTCTTCTTTGAAATAGTGATATGGGATACTTTACATTGATGCAGGCAGGCATATAGAGTCTCAATGTTAGATCTCATCAAGATGGTTTCTCAGATGGTGCAGCACTCTGTTAGTACGAGATTGGAGTGCCAGCCTAAAAATATCAAGTAATCAATTCTTTTCAATAGTTGATTCAAGATGCTTTATAAAATCTGTTAGAGGCCAGACATCAATTAAAATTTGAAACAAATTGATCATGAATTTGTACAGTGAAATATGGTTACAACCAATTTAATTTGTTAGTGCTTTTTCAGTTTCAGGTGAAAGCATTTTTGTACAAATAGTATTTGCCAACTAAACAATAGAATTACATTTATAATCTTGTTGTGGAAAATGTCTTTTAAGAGCCAGTAAGTAAACAATAGCCAGAAAAGATAATAGAATTGAAAGCAGCAGATTGTGGGAGAGCTGATAAAAACCTGAGATTTGGGAAAGCGTTCCAAAGATTGTGACACAGTTGCAACATCCAACGAGTCAAACATCTAGCACTATCTCCGACCAGTGGTTATCAACCTGAATGTGAGAATTTAAACCTTGTGCTTTGCATCAATGTTAATTTAGCATCCAGTATCAAATTCCAACTGCATGTCAGCTGTGGCTTAATTGGAAGAACAACTGCTTCTGAACTGCAGGGCCAGTTTGTGGAACTCCACGGCCAGCATTCCAACACAGGACAGAAGGAATCTTTTACTTGTGATGTTAAACTGATGCTCTCTGCCTGTTTGGGTGGATGTTGTAGGCAACAAAATCAATAGCACACTATTTGCTTTGGATTACCAATTTATTATGTCACAGAAGGAGGAAACTTTTCCATCAAACTGATGCCAGTTCTCTGCAAAACAATCTAGTCAGTCCTGTTTCTCCACTCCATGCCTGTAGCCCTGAAAGTTAATATTTTTCCTATCTAATTTTTGTTAGAAATCACTGACTATCTTTGCTTCCACTGCCCACATACAGAACTAGTTTCAGTTGGTGTATAAAAGAAGTCTTTCTTAAATTTCCCTGCAAGTCTTGACAAAAACTTTAAATCCGTGTCCACTCATCCTTGTAGCATCACTGGGAACAACTTTTCTTTCTGTATTCTAAAACTGTCACAATCTTCTACGTCTCCTATAAACTCCACTCATTTGCCTATGCTTTGATAAAAATAATGAGCTTTTCCAGTCTAATAAAACTTCTCATCCTTGGAACTGTACTTGTAAATCTCTTTCACCCTCTAAGATGTTGAAATCTTTCCAAAAGTGTGGTAGTTACAACTGGATGCAATTTGTTTTTGTGGGCAAACTAGAGCTTTATAATGGTTCAACAGACCTTGACTGCTTTTGTACTTAATTTGTGAAGCCCACGATGCCATTTGCTTTGCAAACCAATCTGTCAATTTGTCCTACCACCTCCAAAGATCTATGCATCCAGATCCATCGTTTACTTTATCCAGACGCATGGTGTTGAATACTTGTATTAAAAATATCTCAATATTTTCTTCTCCAGTCTTAATTTTGCAAATTTATCCACATAATTGAGTTTTCTTATCCTTGAAGCAATTAATATTCTCTGAACTCCTCGTAATGCCTGCACATACTTCCGGAAGCATCATGTCCAAAACTGTGCGCGATACTATAGTTGAAGCCAGCTTAGTGTTCTGTGCAAATTTAATTCGCTTCCTTGCTTTTGTGCGCGATGTCTCTATTAATAAAACCTATGATGCTGTATAAAGATAACCAGGTGTAGAGCTGGATGAATACAGAGCAGGCTAAGCAGCACAAGAGGAGCAGGACGACGTTTCGGGTCTGGACCCTTCTTCAGTTCCTACTATCTGTGATGCTGTATACTTTCTTAACCGATCCCCTCACCATATTCTGCGACCTTCAATGATTTATGTACATATGTACTCAGGTTACTTAGTTCGGTAGCTCTTTGAGAACTGCATCTTTATTTGATCATATCTCCGCCTAGTCACTACCAAAATAAATAGCGTGAGTTATAAGTTCAGCGAGTTTAAGTCGTACAAGGGTTGTGAATCCGACTCTGGCGCCGCGCACAGAAGCTCTGATCAGCTGAGTTGCATTCCGTCCGAGATAGTGGGTGATGTAATCGTCGGCCAATCAAAAAACACAGCAGTGTTGAGTTACGTGACGTGAAATCGCCTCGCCTCCAACGTTCGGTTGACGTGATGACGTTACAGCCCGGTTACCCGGGGTGACGTCGGTTCCAAAACATCACGGATGTCTGCTACGATTGGTCCGACGCCTGAGCCCGAGCGGCGGCCAATGAGGGGAGCGAGCGGGCGCGAGTTGCGGAGTGACGTTTTAAATATCCCAGCAAACTTTGTCCGATGTTGTCTTTGCCGTCGCCATTAGAGTCGAACGGAGGAGCCTGAGAAAAGGAAGGAAAAAAAAATGTCATAAGAACAAAAAGGAAGAGGAGGCTTGGGGAGGAGGGGGGGGGGGGTGGGAGAAGGGTAGAAGCTGGAGGTCGCTAGTCGGACGGGGGTGAGGTGCGACGGGAGTGAGTCGGGGCGGAGGGGGTGGGATTTCTTTTTATTTGACCCGGCCACCATGTAAGGGAAAGAGCGGCGGGGGCTGCGGGGGAGGGGTGGGGAGGGGGGGAAAGTAGAGAGAAGTGAGATCGTCTGGAACGGCGGCGGTGGAGGAGAAGGTCTGTTTGTTGTATGCAGTCCCTCTGACACTGAATGTAAATGAAAGAGATGGGGTACCGACGGCGGCGGTGGAATGGAGGTGCAGCCCCAGCGCAGCTGAATGTCAGGCCAGTGCCTGAGATCTGGAATTAGGTAACTGTTGGTCGTCAGTCACACAGAAAAAAGCACCGCAGCTCTTTTCCGCGCTCTTTAGTTATTCTGCCCGGAGTGGCAGAGAAGCATTCTTGTCCGCAGCCCAGCGTGGATCGGTGCAGGTCCGCTCCTTTGGAAGTTAGTGTTAAGACAAATCTGCATGCTCCTTTAACAGCAGCTCTGTTGACGTGTTGTGTAGTCTTGGGTTCAGCCCAACCACCCGATTAGGTAAAGGTGCACGTAGGCTTTTCAGAAGTTTATCCCAAGCAGTTATGAAGCCGGTACATTGAAGTTCGGAGGTGGTGGGGCCACGAAAAGAGTCGATTGCCTCCTTTGTATTGTGCGTGAAGAAATCTAGTTTTCTCTTTACATCTTGTTCAGAACCTGAACTTTGATACTATTACAACAGGCTGGATATCTATTCGAACAAATAGTAGCTTTCTAAAGATAAAACTCATGTTCTGATGCAAGATGAGATTCGTACTGTATCTGTCTTGGCATAGCTTTCTGTTTTTCTGGGGTTCTGTTTCCAATTGCATTTTATCCGGACCCAGCGCTACGTTTGTGGAGCTTAGAGATCGAATGTTTGAAAACAGATCTCTACAAACAAGAAATCAAAGTACATTTCGTTATTATTGTTGAAACCCTTATTTTTATGGCCCAATCTCCATGACCAAAAAGTAAAGCATTTCGACGTGATTTTTGTAAGTTTTTTTTGTAACGTGGCTGCCATTCCATATCTATTAATGGAATCTTTCTTGAGTGCCGCTTGTTGACTCTCGTTTGTTTACAGTTGTAGTCCAATGGGAGATTTTTGTTCAAAATTGGTGGGTTGTTAAATAAATTAAAATCCTTTTTGAATATGAACCATAATTTATCAAATTTTTTTGCTTTCCCCATCATCATCATCATCATCATCATCATCATCATTAAATTCAGAATTGCAGTTCAGTTATTGCAGAGTGGCAGTTTTTATTTCAACACTGCATAATTCTGTTTTGAACGCTACATTCTCACATTGTACTTGTCAATAATTTGGATTTAGCAATAAGCAATTATTTTAGCCACATAATTTAGGGACTGTTTGACACTTAGCTTAGTCATCAACCGGAAGGCTCTAAGGCATTGAGGTTGTGTAGCCAGCAGGTGTAATTTTTTTTCTTGATAAAGGCTACAACTGTTAGCTCCTCTCTTCTCTCCCCCCCCCCCACTGATTAATATCTTGGATTAATTAGGTATATTCAGCTTCTTGCTAATAAATGAACTCTTGGCTCTGCTGTCTTAGAGTTTTGCTTTAATATTAGACTGTGAAGCATGTACTTCTCTTGTAGCATTAATTGTTGAACTTTTTACAGGGTTGTGTAGTGATGAAGTGTAATGTTTTCAGCCATCAGGGATTTGTGAAGTGAAAACTGTACAGAATAGTGTGTTTATTTTTAGGTTTACATTATTATCGACGAAATTCAGCCTAATCAAAACATTTTGAATTTGGATGTTGAATTGTAAAGCCCCATACAAGAAGACTGATTTGAATATTCAGTAACGGGTGTGTGTATTTAGTGTGTTCTGTGCATAGTGATTATATTGGATTAAAAGTTTCGTTGTTGGATTGAATTTTTTTGATCAGGATATTACTACCTTTAATGACTTTCTTTTGTTAATAGAGTGGTGAGAATTATAGTTATCTTTCTTATCCCTAGCCCGGAAAGTGAAGTGAACAATCTGTGAAACTGTACTTTTCTCTAACAATAGCCACAAATACAGCATCGATTTGGCTAACAATGTCTGAAAGATTTACTCTTGCATGCTAAGTTTTGAATGAATTTTATCAGAGTTGTGGCCTGCTTAGTCATGTCATACCTGGTTGGTTAGTACCACCTATAAAAAGTTTGGTGGAAAATTGCTGACACAACTAAGGCAGGAGTAAAGTTTGTTTGGAGGTAAATTTTGTAATTTTGTAAAATCTTGCAAAACTGTATTAAATCAAGTGCATTGTAACTGCTTTCTTTAAAAGGAAGGATTTTGTAAGCATACAACCAGTGATTCTGTAGTTTTATGGAATAGCTTTAGTTAATGTAGACCAGAGTTTTGGATTTTATGGGATTCCAAAAAAAAATTAGTTTATAATAGTTTATGCTGAGTTTTGAAATACATAAATATGTCTACAAATTTTATTTCTTCTGCCAAATGCCTTTGTGTACTTGGAGTGGATCTCCGCTGTTTCCATTTGGTTTTGTTGATTGTCTCAAATATACTGCAGTTATTAGATGACAGCAGAGCTAGCAAGTACATCCGTCATACTTGCTACTGTGTTTAATTTATATCTATTTGAAAATTAACTTCTTTGAAACAAAAAGTCGTCATATGAAGATGTCAATGTTCATGGGAAGTAGGAAGTTCAGTTATTTTGAGTGATCAAAATTTGGGAGTGCAGTCAAATTTTTCTTCTAGACTGAGGATGCAAGGTTATTTATCAAATTTGCTGCAGATTCCAAAATTTAAGGAGTAGCAATACTATTGTAGTTGCAGAATGAGAGGAAACCTGATGATTTAGAATATTGTACGAATTCCAAAGCACTAAACAAAAGTTAATGAACATCTCTCAATGCACTGAGATCTACTATAAAATGACGTGCTAAAGCACGTATAATATGGATGTGTGTTGAGCCCCACATTTTTTATGAGTAGAATTTGTCTAGTGTGATATTAAAACGTGTTAAGATAGGAAAGTTACTAACACACTTGAAGTTGGGACCCCACTATAACATTGTTCCTGTGTGTAAGCTATTAACCTGGGCCACTGTCCTTTTTGGAACAGTAATTTGCTAGATATTCTGTTTTGTAGTTTTACTCAAGTGTACAGGTCCTTTGATTTCCACTACTGTGTGCTTTAATTATCTGTTAGAATTTTTAAAAAAGTGGAGAATACCATATACACTTGTAACAAATGTCTATCTTTTTATAATTCAGGTATATGACTCCATTTCTGTGGTACTCTGGTGACCTCCATTTACAGACCATTTCTTAAGTAATGGTCATGATCAGCAATGGGCTTCTTGAAAGGGTAGCAGAAGCAGAATTTAATTAACTTTCAGAAAAGGATTATATGCTTAAATCAAAGGGCAGGAATGTTGCTTAGACAAGGGGAAAAGAGGAGAGGGAGTAATTGGATAGCCCTTTGGAGCTGGCAAGGGTGCGTGGCTGAACGACTTCCCTCTGTGCAGTATGATTCCATGATTATTTACTTGGTTGGCCCTGGTAAATGAGCAGCAGTCAACCATAAACTGATGGTAGTTCTTGAAAATGTTGGACTTTCTCTTGGTTCTTCATTTTTAAATAGAAATTTTCCAGTTCTCTCTCTTTTTTAATTGTTCGTTCTCAGGATGTGGGCGTCAATGGAAAGGCTGGCATCTTCCCATCCCTAGTTGTCTTGAGAAGGTGGTTTTGAACCACCTCCTTGAACCGAGTGATGTTCTAGTCCATTTCAGCGGGCAGTTAAGAATTGGTATGGAACTGGAATCACTTATAGGCCAGACCAGGTAAGGTGAGCAAGGTTTCCTTCCCTCTGAGGGCATTAGTGAAACCTGTTGGGTTTTCATTGGCAATCCAAATAGCTTAACAGTCATTCTTTCTTTTAAACTCATAACCAGCCTGGGTAATATAACATACTTAATTTATTAAATACAGATGATTTATGTAAATTGTGCAAAAGAATGTTATATATACACTTATTCTTGACATTTGCATCCAATTAGCTTTTTTCTCATGGATGCGTGGTTTCCTTCTCATAAACTAGTGAGGGAATAAGCATAGATGAACTGATTCCACACTAATGGATTTTGTAATGAGTTCTGGAGTTGGTTTTCCAGAGTGCACAGAGTCTTAACTGTAGTGGTCACTATCTAGGATATCATTGTAAGGAGCGTTGCCTCTTTTGTGAGGATCTCACCAAAGAGCAATTTATTTCTTTCTGCTAAACAAATTACCAGTTTGTGATGTCAGATATATATTTTACTGTGCTGTGGTTACGCTGAATTGGTCCTAATTAATTTATACTTTGATATGGGAGTTAAATGCATATTTGCTTGGTGCAGTTGCGCACAGTTATAGCTGTAGATTTGTCCTAACCCATGAAAAGAGGACAAAAGTGAAACTGATTTAAGTCAGTTTATTCCACAATTTTTAAAATTTAATCCATGCATTTTTGTAGTTTTGATTCTGCTGTCCTGTATAGTAATTTTTAGATAATTTATGGTAGGAAATATTAAAAGCTGTCTTGGTTTGAATTGTGCATCCATAGTATGTAAGTTTAATTAATGAAACTTCCGTTCAGCTACTCTTGATAAACAGTTAGAGGGGGTCAAAAACAGAAGTCACTTGAAAAGCTCAGCCGGTCTGGCAGCATCTGCAAAGAAAAATCAGAGTTAACGTTTTGGGACCTGTGACCCTTCCTCAGATCTGTTCAGTTTTTGTTAAAAATAAGGTCTCTGAAGATTTCTTTTTGTAAACTACCTCCACCATAGTACAGGCTTGGGTTAATTTTGTTTCATATGATCATATTGATGTTTAAATAAGAAATATGTTTTGATATATTAAATTGAATTATTTCGTTTGGACCGAGGTTGGTAGGAATTATAAGCTGTAAAGTTGTCGGGGACTCAACAATATGTGGTGTTCCCTGATAAATACATCTTACGGAAAAGGTGTTATGTTTCTCACCCAATGTTTTACATAACGTAATTTAGGGAGACCTTTACAGTTCTTGCAGCCAGTAAATTTGGGTACCAAAATGGGTTTTAAGAGAAGTACTTCATACTTTTTCATTTTATTTTGCAGATTCCAATCCAGCTTTGAAAAGTGGTGTGAGCAACGATGACTGAAAATGGAATAAAGTGGGCCTGTGAATATTGCACGTATGAAAACTGGCCCTCTGCAATCAAATGTACTATGTGTCGTGCGCCAAGACCTACTGGCACTATAATTACTGAAGATCCAATCAGGGGCAGCTCGAGTGATTTGAATCAAGACTGGGATACCACAAATATAGAGGGTGGCAGCAGCCCTTTGATTTGTCCAGACTCTAGTGCTAGACCAAGGGTTAAATCATCCTACAATTCAGAAAGTACAAGCAAGTGGTCATGCCACATGTGTACTTATCTGAATTGGCCAAGAGCAATAAGATGCACTCAGTGTTTGTCCCAACGTCGGACTAGAAGTCCTACAGAATCCCCCCAGTCATCTGGTTGTATTTCAAGACCAGTTCAGGCTTCTCAGGATCCATGTGAAGAATATAATGACAGGAACAGGCTGAACACAAAAGCATTGCATTGGACGTGCACAGCTTGCACATACGAGAACTGTCCCAAGTCTCGAAAATGTGTAGTCTGTGACTATCCTAGACCTAATAATTTGGAAGCATTTGAATTTGCAGAGCCAGAGGAAGCTTCTTCACTGATAAATGAGCAGGACAGGGCTCGATGGAGGAGCAGTGTTGGTGGTGGCAATAGCCAAAGAAGATCTCCTCCTGTACCTAAACGTGAATCTGCGATGAAAATGGACTTTCAGAGGATTGAGCTGGCACCTGGGGCTGTAGGGAGTAAAGAAGAGTTGGAAGTGGACTTTAAAAGACTCAAACAAATAAAGAACAGAATGAAAAGATCAGATTGGCTGTTTCTCAACGCTTGTGTTGGTAGGTCTTAATTAAATTCTGTTTAATACCTTGTGTAGTTTTCCAATAAGTACGTAAACTATTCACAAATGAATAACACATACAGAATGTCAAGAGAACAGTGGAGAGAAATGAGAATGTGAATATATTACATTTATTTGAGATCTGATAAGTTGTCTGGTTTATAACAGTTTCAATGGATTTTTGCTGTGAATGCATCTTTTCTGCTGTCTGGCTCGTCCTCGTATTCTAAGTTATTAATATACTGGACTGTAATGGAATTGGGACATCCTTAGCACCTGTTTTCACAAACTTGTTTGGGGGGGGATAGTAGTGTGAATGTGGCTGAGTGCAAAGAATTCAGCTGTGAAGTGAAACAAGTGCAGCAACGAGGTTGTAAGAAGAGACTTGCAGTCAGCATAAGAATTATCAGTTGATATATGGGTGGATAAAAAGAGGACTGCAGTCAGTTTGTGATCACAAAGGTGATTTGGGCTTAGAGACAGTTTTTTGTGAAGGATGGGCTAGTTGAGAGATTAAAAGGGCTGTTTGTTGTTGTAGAGTAAGTATAAGAAAAGGTTGCTGTACTGAACCTAATTCACCAAGACTGGGTCAGGTATATTCAAGGATACCAAGAGAAGTAAGGATGCTAATTGTGGAGGAAATAGCCATTTTTTTTCAATTCTCCTTGAATACAGCAGTGATGTCAGAATACCTATGAATTGCCAATGTTACAACCTTGTTCAAAATTGAATGAATGGACCAACAACTACAGGCCAGTCATTTCTACCCCCATAATGGAAAAGCTTTTAGGAACAATAATGTTCAGACAAACATGGATTAGCTAAAGTAAAGTACTGAGGGTAGATTGTGTTTAAAATGATTTTAAATTGAAAATGTTTAAATTTAAAATGTTTAAATTGACTTCTTTGGCATAGGTATTGATGTGATGCACATGAACTTGTAAAAGGTGTTTAAGTGCCCTGTTATGTGCCACTTTAGCAAATAAAGGGGCTGGGACAGTGGCAGAATTGCCTTGGCTCCATGACAAGATGCAGTCATGTTCAGTGAATGCTTTTGGTTTGTTGGAATGGAAATAATGCACTTCTCCAGGTTTAGTGCTTTACCTGATCTAAAGATGACTTAGGCTTGGTGTATAGGATGAAAATCCAAAATTTGCAAGTGACACAATGTAGAAGCATTGCGCACTAAGGAAGATTATGCCTAAAAGTGGCTTAATTTGTACAATCACAGCAGGTTTTTAAATTTTTGAAAATAAACTTGACTACAGCAGGGCTGAATGCTTTCTAAAATAATTCAACAGCAAGTTTTGGCAACTTTACAGGTTGAACAGGTGCCATATAAAAGCCACCTGATTCATTGCCCTTCAGAGAAGAAATCTTGCCACTTCTCCGTTAATCTGCTGCACAGTGTAAGATTTTAATGCCTGATGTATTCTCCAAATGTTGGTAAATGACCCTTCCTTGTACTATGTGACTTGTTTGCAAATTTGATGCACTTGACCACACCATTCTCTTCACCCTGGCCGCCCCCTCCCATGTTTTCCAATTAGTTGGAACTGACCTCATTCTTTTATCTGCAACCACAAAATAAATTGTAACAGCTTCTCTTCCACTTTCTTGCCATAAACTAAATTATGTTGCCCTCCTTATGTTCTATCCCACTTCTCATTTATGTGCTGCCGATCTTGCGTATTTGGCGGATATCACCGATTAGTTTTCGCGCACAATTCTGCCTTTTGCTGTGCCTCCACTGTTGTTTGAAATAATTCAAGAGCCCAATATCCCGTCACGAAGTTGCTGTTTATTTACGCAGGATCAGTCCTTGATAATGGTGCCTTTGTATGAGGGAGCACTAGAGTGTCAGTATCTCTGACACTCAGCCTTTTAACATGTCAGCCAGGATCCCTGATAGGGGCTGTCAGCCTGGTCCAATCAGGGAACCCATACTTTAAGGTCCAGCTGGCTGATCTCATTACACTACTACATTGCTAGCTTATTTGATTGCTCTGTCAGTAGCCAGCACTGTTAGGTGAATAGTTTCTACCGAAATAATGTAAGGAAACTAAAGCCATTGCTTTTATTTCCTGCTTCAGACTCCATTTCCTGGCAACTAATTCCTTCCTCTTTTGAGAGAAAATTAGACTGTTTTCAATCTTTGAATGTAATAATTTAACTCTGAAATGAATTTCTAGCTGCATCAGTAAGATGGCTGAACTTTTTCATTACATCACTTCATATGCAGAAATCCTCTTTTCATATCTTGATTAAGAATCTATTTGGCTGTTCCAGTATCCTCCTGGTTGGCCTCCCGCATTGGATTTTCTTTTCCCCCAAACTTGCACAACAGTGTTTCAGACTTCATTTGTACGTTTGTGACAAACACTTTATCTATGATTCATCTGCTATGGACCTGGCTCGAAGTCAAGCAACATCTTTACTTTCAAAATGACTGCTTGACCTTCTGACTCCCTATTTCTGTAATCTCCTTCAGTGCCATGTGAGGTATTTGTACACCTCGAACAGTAGCCTCTTGAATGTACCTGATTAGTTGGTCTGCAGTTTGTGGCTATGGCTGCAGCAGTCTGACCTTCAGCTCTGGACCTCGTTTCCATCTCCTGCCTATTCATTCCACGTCCCAAAAACCAATAACATCCATCTTCCTTCAGTTCAGAAACTGAGTAACTGTAGTCCACCATTTACGGAGGTTCTCTCTGACATAACAAGCTGAGCCATCTAGAAAGACCAAGCTTAACAGTTATTTAAAATCGTGTGTTTGTCACTGTCACAAACCTTAATTCTGCTGTGCTTCAGTAAGAATGTTTTAAATACTTTCAGTGGCTCTGGGTCTTAGTTTTGATACTATTTATTTTAATCCCTAGTTGTTTTTAAGATGGTAGTGGTGAACCACCTTTAAACTACCACAATCTGCCATGTTGAAGTGCTGATGAGAATGGAGCTCCAGGATTGTCATCCAATGATTGTGGGCAGATGATAAGATTGAAGTCGCATAAATGTATGACTTAGAGAATAATTTTTTTTTGTTTCTGGATGTGGTCATCATGAGTTGAGACACTAGTTGTCAATCTGTCAGAGTTTCAAAGTAGGAAGTGAACTGCCTTCAGTATCAAGCATTTCACAAAAAAGACCTGCCTTTAGACAAGATCTTTAGTATAGTAAATGCCCCACTACACAAAGGGGATAGTCAGTTACTGAGCCATATAGCTGATGAGATCTAATGACTCAATAGCTTGCGTAAAGCAAGTGGTTAAGGAGAATCTTTAAAGGTGAAAACTATTTAGTGAAGGAGTAAGCACTTGGAGGAGAGGGTAATGATGTAAGATCATTTCTATTCTTTTTCTTCTGCAATGCAAAATTTTCTCTGTCAGTTCATAACTTATTACAATTACTGTCATCTGATCTGTTTGGAGCCCTCCAGTGCTTCAATGTCTCTTATTCAAGACCGGTTATCAAAATCTGTACGGAGAAATTTGAAAAGTGGCTCAGTTATTCTGGGTTCAAGTAACTTTAATTTGCTTGTAATCTGATGCCCTCTAGTACATCATAGTGTTAAGTGATGGCAAACTTGTTTATATGTACTGTTCAATAAATGTGTGCACGTTTTCTCCACTTATACCTTTTTAAAAAATCCGTTTGGTTTGTGTTTATTATATTGCACCAAATGTTAAATTTACATTTTTCACATTTACAGAAGTAGATTTCAAGTTTACTTTGTAATTTTCGTTTAGTATCAATCTGAGAGGACTTAAATTCAGACTAGTATATGTCAAAACTGTTGCCCAGATTTATGCATGAATTCAGCCCATCAATTCTTGAAGGCTTTTTTTGTGATAAGCCTTATATTGTGACAGTTTCTTACAAAAGAATCACATGGAAGAATTTTTCTGATGACCGATTGATAGAAAAACTAATTGCTGCCTCTGTTTACATTCTAGTTTATACTCATGTCCTAAACAAGATGGCTGAGGATTGAACTGTTTGTTTTTGCCATTGGGATGACCATTTAATTTTAAAACATACTTTGGGGTGATTTATTCTAATTCAACTTCACACTAGAAGGAAAATTGTTTCTGTTGGTTTTGCTTGCCTCAGTAAGACTGGAATGATTGTTGGTGCATTATTGTATAGAGTTCATTTTGATCAGATGTGCTTTGAGTACCACGAAGAGTCGAAAATATTAGTCCAAATTAACTTGAACAACTTTCTAAATTACAAGCCTCTGACCAGTACTAAAGCCTAACTTTTGATTGAGGTTCTCAAACATTGCTCTGAGTGAATTTTTTTTTCCAGAACTGGGATTTATATCAAACAACACTGTTTGGGCTGCGCATGGATTATCATGAAGATGCTTCATGTTACTATTTTGTGTGTTTTGAGTTTTAACGATTGAGTATTGTGCCTAGGTTGTCTTTTTCAAAAATTCAATGAAATGACATATTGGAACTTTTTTTAATGAGCTAAGCATTTTGTGAAAACCACATGGTTCCATGTAATTGCTAATCTGGATGTGAGTTTGCTCGCTGAGCTGGAAGGTTAGTTTTCAGACGTTTCGTCACCATTCTAGGTAACGTCATCAGTGAGCCTCCGACGAAGCGCTGGTGTTATGTCCTGCTTTCTATTTATCAGGTTAGGTTCCTTGGGTTGGTGATGTCATTTTCTGCTCACTGATGTTACCTGGAATGGTGACGAAACGTCTGTAAACTAACCTTCCAGCTCAGCGAGCAAACTCACATCCAGAACCTCAACCTGAGCTACAAATCTTCTCAAAACTCGCTAATTGCTAATCTTGATTGCTTAAGCTTTCCTCAAGGAAAATACATGCTGTTCATTGGCTGTTCTGTTAAAATAGTATTGTAAAGTTTTGGAGTTTGTTTGGATTTTCAACTGGAAAAGCCTTCCCAGTTTGTCTTGTTGAATCACTTTTTGTGAGATCAGGATGAAACCTGATTGTTCTTCTGTTAGTGTGACCGAAAGAACTTATCAATAGGGTACTTCCTGAGCAAACTGGGTCTGCCAGGGCACGAGAGGCAGCCTGAATGATTTGGTTATATGTTTAACGCACCAGATTGACAGACATCAAACTTTCTGCGCCTGATAATTTTTACCTTCGAGAATAGCCTCCATTGGCCAACAACCTCTTTTAAAAACTAATACTTTGCCGAAAGAAATCAGTTTATTTTTCTTCCCCCATCCCCACTTTCCATATAGCTGAACTGTTTGTGTGTGGGTTATTGCTGGGAAATATACTTACTTTCATGTTACAAATGTATTTGCCAATGCTGCATCTTCATTGTGTTTTGTTTTCATCATAATGCAGTTCTGGGTATATAAAAGAAACCTCGTTGATGGATCTTTTTCATTCTCAGTCTAATGTAGAAAAAGCATATCATTGGCTATATCTTGGTTTAAAGTTAGAGAGATCTACAGTATAGAAGAAGGCTCCTTTATCGAGCAACAACAAGTGCGAGAGATCACAGTGGGTCGGACAGTATCCATGGAAAGAGAGAAAGCAAGATAACATTTTGAGTCTAGATGGTTCTTATAATGTTGCGTAGATGAAGTGTTTCTTACTGCCAATCTTCTAATTTTTCATAGAATCCTTACAGTGTGGAAACAGGCCCTTCGGCTCAAGAAGTGCACACAGAACCTCAGCAAACCCCCCAGACCCATGTAATCTATATCTTCCCTTACTCGCAGCGGGAAGATAAAGGCAGGTGCTTTGTGCTTGCATGAGTGCTACAGGAAAGAAGCAGGGTGTTGAGGATTATTTCGGAGTTATTGAGAAATTCCTTTGTAGTGCTGAAGGTGTTTGAGGGTGATCACTTTGGAATTATTGTGCTTTAAGTGCCACAAATAGCAGAGGATAATCTACAGGTAGGGTTGTGCAAGAGGACAGGGAATGTAATTTTATCTTCAGGACAGAGACAAATGGATGAGGTCAGAAGTGCAGGAAACGTTGGCCACAGCCAAGGGTCTTGTCAACCATATTGGGGAAAACTCTCTTTTTCTTTGTTATCAACCTGTTCACAGATGTAATGACACACCCCTGTGCAGGTGGAACTTGAACCCAGGCCTCTGTGTTCAGGTAGGGACACTACAACAAACCCCTTTGGAGATCAGTCCTTAGCTGGAGAAGGAGGAAGACGTATATCTGAAGCTTGGGTGTGGAAATTCTATAATCAGAAGTCATGAGGCAGACTGAGGGCCTGGGAGTCCTTACGGAAGGTGAGTGTGAAGGTGCGCAGTTGATGTAGTTGTGCGAGTCAGTAAGATTAGCAGGACTCATTTGTTTTGGCTTCCATTTCTGAGGAGAGGCAGGTATATCAAAGAAGGCAAGAGAAAAGCAGATGAAGGTCAAAGTAGAAATTGGAGCCAAGGCTGGTAAATTTTCCAGCTTTGATTTAAAAGCAGGAAACTGCATTGATGCTCTGGAAAAAGAGGCAAGGTTGTGACCTATTCAGAATTGGGGAGAAAAAGAATATTCCATGTATCCCACAAAAATAGGCAAAGCTTGGACAAATAGGAATACCTGTTACTTTTAGCAAGTGAGTTGAAGGTGATGTTGTTCAATGCAAAATGAAATTTAGCCAAGTGGAAGATGCTGGATGTTAATGGAGAGAGTCCCATCCTGATGGGTATTGTGGAAGTAGGAAGATTGGATTCTATGGTTGAGAAAATGTTTAGGGCCAGGAAGTTGGAAACTGTTATTAGATCAGATTAGATTACCTACAGTGTGGAAACAGGCCCATCGGCCCAACAAGTCCACGCCGCCTGTTGGAACATCCCACCCAGACCCATCTCCTCCACCCCCCCCCCCCAAAAAAAAAATAACCTACACACCCCTGAACACTACGGGCAATTTAGCATGGCCAATCCACCTAGCCTGCATATCTTTGGACTGTGGGAGGAAACCGGAGCACCTGGAGGAAACCCACGCATACACGGGGAGAATGTGCAAACTCTGCACAGACAGTTACCTGAGGCTGGAATCGAACCCGAGTCCCTGGCGCTGTGAGGCTGCATTGCCAACCACTGAGCCACTGTGCTGCCGAAATGGAGGAAGTCGGAGTCATGGTTGTAGATAGGGAATGACTGGACAATTGACAGTTGAAATAGGAAGAAATCAGTTCAGTTCGAAGTTGAAATTAACAGCAGTGTTTATTTTGGTTGATTTTGGAGTTGGATTGGTAGAGGTTTGGGAGGAGAACATAAAAGCGGATTGTTCTGAGCTGGAGCACTGAGAGGGGTTTGAAATTGGAGGAAAGATCTCTAGAGGCAACAGATCCTTGACAGCCCTGGATGCAGTCGTTTGATGTTTGGGGCTCTGGCCCAGGGGAAGGTAGGATCAAATGTCTGAGATTTGGCACTCTGAGGCTTGTTTGCCAGTCAACAGAAGCACCCATGGCAGTAGGTTAAATAACAATATTGCGGTTGTACCTGAGAGAACAAGGCGTGGCAACCTCAGAGGGTGACCTACTGATAAGTGAGACGCAATAACAAGTGCAACTGCCAATTTGATTTTAAAAAGATCAAGAGGAAGCGGCTAGACGGAGGGGCCCAAGTGTAAGGAGAGTAGTAAAAGGTACTGAGTGTTATGTGCATCCTGTAGAAGTTGTAAGGAACTTGAAACAAATGGCACATCCTTCTTTCATGATTTTAACGGATGAATTTTATTGATCTATATACATCAGGTTACTGACTATACCATAAGACATTTCTTATTTCATCAATAGTTTCCATTTGGAATTGGAATGGAAAAAGCCATTCAGCCTATCATGGGGCAGCACAGTGGCCCAGTGGTTAGCACTGCTGCCTCACAGCACCAGAGACTTGGGTTTGATTCCACCCTTGGGCGACTGTATGTGTGGAGTTTGCACATTGTCCTTTTGTCTGTGGGTTTTCTCCGGGTGCTCCAGTTTCCTCTCAGTCCAAAGATGTGTAAGTTAGGTGGACTGGCCATACTGAATTGCTTGCAGTGTTCAGGGATGTGTAGATTAAGTGGGTTGTAGGAGGATGGGTCTGGGTGGGATGCTCTGAGAGTTGGTAAGGCTTGTTGGGCCAAAGGGCCTATTTCCAAACTGTAGGGATTCTACGATCTATTCTGTGAAGTCTGATGATTCCCTCATCCATGCATAAGTACTTTAATTCTGAATTCAAATCTAGGACTATGTGAATCTGAAACAAAACTTTTTAAGCCAAAAAGGTTTAAGCTCCCTCTTACCTTCCCACACCCCATATCTTGGAAAGAATTAGCAATGTTTTTTCAACAGAAAAATGATTTCTGGCATTGCAAGCGTCTGATTTATTAAGAGTTAATACTACTCAGTTGTACAGTTCAGTGAATTGCTGACAAGTTATATCAAACATCAACTTGCACTGATAAGTGGGTTTTATTCTTACAAACTTCCATGTTGAAATAAGATATCTCAAGGTTCACTGTTGCCAGGCAGGGAAAATCCTACTGCTTTCTGACAACATACTGACTTCGAACAGGTTTTGGTGGGACACTGTTTACTATGGTGAATTGAAGGTAAATAATAAGGATTTGAGAAATGTGTAACTTCTGCCAAACACATTAATGCTACCAAGTTGAAAATTTAATTTGTTAAGCTTATAGGTCAATAATTGTTAGTTGACAGCTACCATATTTTGTTACTAAGTCACGTAATATTATCAAAGCCCCAGTATGTACTTTTAATTTCAATTGATGGTAGCTGATGGGGCCCAATAAATTTGAAGTTGTGCCCCAGGAGGAACATTACAAATAATGTAGGGTTTTGTGTTAGTGGATTTCGTAGTATCCACATAATCGATAGTGCTTTGTATATGTAGTCTTGGTTATGTCCATGCGTTCTCTTCAGAATGTTCTGTTTACTCCAGTGTTCTCAATTTACATTAATGTAGCATGTGATTTGCCTAACTGCACAAAGGAATGTTGCATCCATGATGAGTTGAATAAGTTAGTATAGAATCCACTGTTTGAGGCATTCTGTGAAGCACAAAGTGTCTTTATGAATAATCGTGTAAACTTACAGTTTTGATACAAAATACTTAAGCCATGACTGCCTCTTTGCTAATTGCAAAATTCAAAAGTTGCCCCAGTTACTTAAATTGGTAGGTACATTTTGTTTTGTTCTGTTCTTCCTTTGATATTACATTGTCATGTTTACTGTTTACTTAGCAATTGTCTTCTATTTAAAAGTGATATTCTGTGTTCCTTTGTGCATTCACTTCTCTCAATACACTACTTCAGTTTAAAGGAAAATATAACATTTTCACAAGATGAACACAAAGATATAGTCAAAGTCATGTTACTATACTCCTTGGGAACTGTGTACTTCACAATTGAAAATTGATATGAACAACTTTACTGACCTTAGAATTAGATTTTATTGTCACCTGTACTCAAAGGAATGCATGAGTATGGTGAGAAGTGTACAAAATTGCCATTCTCTGGCACCATCTTGGGTACAAAGCCAGAATTTTCAGAAACGCATATTTAAGACAAGCAATACTATATGCTTGACCGGATTTAGACTTCAGCATTCTATGTGGTTACTCCCAGTTGCTTTTCAAATTTCTCCACTGAACAAACACAATGGTGGTCCATAAAACAATGCTACTTACGATTTGAATGGCAGAAATGACTAAGTCGCTGACTGTAAAAAGCTGAAGCATGAAAATGTCCCCTTTTTCATACCCTTCCGGATGTTGTCCCTTCCGGATGGTGTAAGACTTTCCCAACTGGATGCTGTGTTCTTGAGGATAAATAAGGTGGCTGCTGTATTCTGGCATCAGAGGCTGGTTCTTAATTCCATTTAAGACCATAAGACCATAAGACATAGGAGTGGAAGTAAGGCCATTTGGCCCATCAAGTCCACTCCGCCATTTAAATTGTGGCCGATGGGCATTTCAGCTCCACTTCCCTGCACTCTCCACGTAGCCCTTGATTTCTTTGATGTTGGACTTGCAGGATGCCAAGAAACCTTGGTTCTCAAAAATAATTTTTAAAATTCTAAAGCAGCCAACTTTTTTAAGTGCCTATAAGGAGAAGGGCTTTAATACAGGTATGTTTCACAGTCTGCCTTGGCTGTTTTTAAACAGAGGACTGGAAGGTAGTTCAATTGATGCCTGTGATTGTGGACCAGAATAATATAAACCGGGGTCTTCCTCTATAAGCTTTGTACTGAATATTTAGAAGACAGGCGTATTGGTGAAGGTACCGCTAAAGATGTACTTGATCAAGAAATAGCAATTCAAGAACTCAGAAGTTGTTTGAGTTACTTACAAAAGAAACTTAAGTGGTAGAAAAAATCTGACTGTAGTCCTTCAGAAACTTTATGTAGGCAGTGTCATAATTCTGTGAAGACTTCTTTGGATGTTATATTTCATGTGTTTTAGGTTGTGTTTATTTTCAAATCTCTATGCATTGGATGCCTATCTTTTTGTCCGCAGTTAAAAGCAGCAAATTGTTCAGAAGTTGTGATCACGTGGTGTTTTACCTAGAGAATAATTGCATGCCTTGGTAAACGCAGTTGGTCACCATGTGTGAGATAATGAAGAAAGCAAGGACCAGTTTCGTTAAATGGAGATTTGCTGCTAATAATTGGGAGGATTTAAACAAACTTGACAAGGGTAAGGGGACCATGTTATAAACTTGAGTGGAAAGTCAAGGTACACCAACTTGGGTAGTAAATTGTAACATGAGGTGGGGTCAGAGTAAGAAAGAATGTATTAAGTTCTAGATTAGGGTGACTGTGCACAAGGGACCAGATAATTTATTTTACACACAAACTTGGAGCTGCAGGTGCAGGATATCCATGTGGAGCTTTGATAATGGATACTTGTATAAAAGAAGATGGCCGTTGGAGTCAGGTCATACAGAATGGAAACAGACCTTTGGCTCAACCATAATCCAAACTAAACTAGTCCCATTTGTCTGTGCTTGGTCCAAATCCCTCCCAACCTTTCCTATTCATGTACTTTTACAACATATAGAAGACATTTGGACCTGTACAGGCATACGTTCCATAAATGAGCCACTCTGTAAAAGTGTTGCCCCTCACTCTTTTTAAAAAAAACTTTCTCCTTTTCACCTTAAAATTATGCCCTCTAGTTTTGACCTCCCCCTACCCTAGTGAAAAGACATCTGCCATTCAGCTTATATATATACTTCATTACTTTACAAACCTCTATAAGGTTACCTGTCAATCTCCTATGCTCCAGTGGAAAAAGTCACAGCATATGCAGCTTCTCCTTGTAACTTAAACCTCCGTCAGTGGCAGCATTCTGGTAAATCTTTTCTCAGCCTTCTTAAGCTTCCTAATAACCTTCCCTGAAAAAACTGTCAAGCTCCCCTAATCTCCCAGAAGTGGATACGGCGCTCCAGAAGTGGATACGGCGTTTCAGAAGAGGCTTCACCAATGTCCTGTACAACCGCAATAAATGTCCCAACTCCAGTGCGCAAAGGACTGAGCAATGAAGGCAAGTGACCTAAACACCTTAGTCACCTTCTCTACATCTGATGCAAACTTTAAAGAATTATATACATGAACCCCTAATGGTCTCTGTTCTACAGCACTACCCAAGGTCTTAGTTTTAATGGAATAAATCCTGCCTTTGTTTTACCTTGCATTTAGCCAATTTGAGCTCCATGCCACTCCTCAGCCCACTGGGCAAATTGATAAGATCTCTTTTATAATTTTGGATATCCTTCAATGTCCACTATAACACTAGTTTTAATGTTATCTCCAAATGTACTACCCATGTGTTATAAATTCTCATCTAAGTCATTTATAGAAATGACAGACAAAAGTGGATCCATCACTGATTTTTTTTTTGTGGAACACTGCTGATCACAGCCTTTGGTCTGAAAAACAACCTTCCATCTCTTGTCTCTTGCCGTTAAGCCAATTTTGTATCCAATTAGTGAGTTCACCTCAATCCCATGTGCTTTTACTTTACTAATTAGTCTACCGTGTGGAACCTTGTGAAAAGGCTTTAAAGGTAAAGTAAACAATGTCCACTGCTCTGCCGTCATCAATCCTTTTGGTTATTTCCTCCAAAAAATTCACTAAAGCTTATGAGGCACAATTTCCCTTGCACTCAACCATGCTGACTATCCCTAATTATTCCTTGCCTTTCTAAATGCATATAAATCTTACATTTCAGAATCACTTCGAACAACATACCCAGCACCAGAGTCAGACACTCTGGTCTATAGTTGCATCATATTCTGGTATACTCTAGATCAGGTCCCAGAGGTTTATCGCTTTATCTTTTAAGACCTCCAGCACTTCCTGTTCTGTAATGTGAACTGTTTTCAAGACATCAAAATTTATTTCCCTGATCTCTCTAGCCTCCATTTCTTTCTCTACAGGAAAAACTGATGCAAAAGCTGGTTCATTTAATATCTTTCCCGTCTGCAGAGGTTCCATACATAGGTGATCTCTTTAGTCTTCCAGAGGCCCTACACTCTCCCAGTGTTTTCTTGCTTTCAGTGTATTTGTACAATCTCTGGATTATCTTTAATCTTGTCTGCCCAGGCTGTTTTACTTGCCTTCTTTGCCTTCTCGACCACTCTTTCTGCATGTGCCGCTGCCGCCCTGCCCCCACAATGCCCTCATACATCTCATGCTGTTAGAGATTCACTTGAACCTGTTTGTCTATATAGGCCATAGAACAGTACAGGCCCTTAGGTCGGCACAACATTGTGGGCCAATTGTCCTACTAAGATCAATCTACTCTGCGTACCCTACAAATTTCAGTCCTCTATGTGCCCATCCAAGAGTCGCTTTAAAGTCTGTAAAGTATGTATCTAATATGATTATTTTTTAATGCAGCCTCTATCTTTATTCATCTGTTGTTGCCTAATCCTACTAGCCTTACCTTTCACTCTTAGAGGAACGTGATGACTGACTGTGAAATCTTGTTCTCACATTTTTGAAAGCCTCCGGTTTATCAGGTACCCGTTTACCTGTGAACAATCTATTACAATCAACTTTTGAAAGCTCTTGTCTCGTACCATTAAAATTTGCTTAATTCCAGTTGAAAACTTTAATTTTTATGGAAGGCTTATCCTTTTCAGTAATTTGTTTAATTATGATCGCAAGACCCAAAATGTTCCTCAACTGACAAATCAGTCACTTGTGCTGTGTTATAAGCCCAAAGAAGGCCAAGCCTTACTCCTCCTAGAGTAGAAACATTGTCATTTTGACAAAGAAAATTTTCTTGAACACATTTAACAAGTTCTTCACCATCCAAACCTTTTAACACTATGGTAGTCCCAGTCAATGTTTTGAAAATTAAAATCGAAATCTCTTACAACCTTTATTATTCTTGCATATATCTAAAATCTCTGTACATATTTATTCACCATTTTCTCTAACTATTGTGGGGATTGTAGTACAGTCCCATCAAGGTTATCATTTTTATTGCTAATTTCAACACACGGTTTGAGTGGATGATTTTTTTAGAAATATCTTCTCGAGGTACAGTGTTAATGCTTTCCTTAATCAAAAGCACTACTCCCCCCTCCACTCTTGCCACCCTTATTAACTTTCCCTTAATGTTCCAGGTTTCAGATGCTGAGTTGCCAGCCCTGTCCATCCCTCCGCTAAATATCTAATAGCTATGTCCAAAAGACATGTTCTCAAACATGTCGTGAGCTCATCAGCCTTGTCTGTAAGATCTCTTGCATTGAAATAGTGCAGTTTAATTCTTCACTCACTTGGTTCTCTGACTTGGTCATATCTGTCTTTGCTGATTAGCTAGTTCTTTTCTGAGAACTATCTGGCATGCTGGTCACTTTCCAGTTCAGGTGAAACACATCCTTTTTGAAAAGGTCTTTTCTGCCCCAAATGAGCTCCCAGAGATCCAAGAGCCTGAATGCCTGAACATTACACCACCTCTTCAGTCACTGATTTATCTCCTTCACTGTGTTCTATCCCTCATTCAAGCCTGGCACTGGGACTAAACCAGAGATTACTACTTTGGAGGATTTTTAAAAATTATTTTTCAATCTTCTGCCTAACCTCTTGTATTTGCTCTGTAAGGTCTTAATCTTTTTTCCTTACTTATTCCTACTATTGTGAGCCATAATGTCTGACTTCTCAGTCAGCCTTTAAGAAAATGCTTCAAGCATGTCCTTAATTTTGGCACCCAGAAAGCAACAGTGTGTCCTAGATTCACGCTGACTGCTGCAGAATCTCCTGTCTGAATCCCCAACAGGAGAGTACCCTGTAACAATTATTCTTTTAAATGTTGTCAAACCTAGCCTTTCATGGTATTCACTGTTGATGTGCAAGATCTGACTGCCTCTTTCATTTTCTTGTGAGAGATTATCCTCTCTACAGTACTCAAAGCTGAATATCTGTTTGAGAGAAGAATAGTTGCAGGAGACGTCTGAACTACTTTGTTACCTTTCCTGACATTCAGCCATCCATCTGACTGATCCTGCTGTGTAATCATGTCTCTAAATCTACTAGCCATATAAACCTGCCTTCTGTTATATGTCCTCAATGACATCAAGCCTTAAAGGTAGATTTCTATTGATATGTATGAAAAACTACATTTCCTTATCCAAAGAATTGATATTAAATGTGCAAAAATAAAAGAAACAAATATCTTGAATAAAACCAACCGCTTAGTTGAACAAAACAATTCCTGAAGCAGCCCAGCAAACAGCTTTAAATCCTGTAATTTTCGAGAAACTTATTCCTGAACCAACCCCATGTAGGCCTATCCAAAAGGTCTGTAGAAACAACTTTTTAAAAAGAATCTCAACTCCGTAATTTAAAAAAATGTGTATTTTAAGGATGTTTAAACCAAACTGACCTACACATACAAATTGTTTTAAGCCTGTAACTTAAAAAAACAGAAGGATGAGCCATTCACATGTAGGCCTGTTCAAAAGTTCCGTAAACAAAACTCCATTGGGTGGGGGGCAAATGCTCTTGTTTTTTGAATTTTTTTTGAATATAAGAAAACCAAAAATGAATCAAAACACACGGCTTGTATTACTGAAATAGAATAATTATTAAAACAAAGTAAAGTTGCAATCTCAGGTAGCTGCAAGATCCATACTACTAAATATCTGAGAATACAGGTTTCTTGAGAACTATCTGGGAAGAAAAGAAAGGAGTGGGAGCAATGTTGATGAAAGGAATATCATCCTGTTTTGTGCCAGAGTCATCAAGGGCAGTTTTTTAAAATCAGTTAACAAACAATAGAAGGACCATTATTCTAAAGGCCTTCAACCAGTGGGAAAGTTACAGTAGAATAAACATAAAGATGCTGCAAAAGTTGTAAACACTTTTTTAGATTAGGTCCCAGCATTTTACAATGTGACAAATGATGGAATAGAAATCATGTGAAGGGGAAAGAATTTCTCTTCTTTCAGGAGAATTTTCTACTTTGATCTGTGTGCAATCCAATGAGGAAGGAAGCGTTGTTGGATCTGATTCTAGAGAATAAGTAGACAAAGTGGGTGAAGCATTAGTACGGGAACAGCCAGGAAGGGATGGTGGTTACAATATCAGAGTTTGATTTGGCCCTGAAAAGAGACGAAATGATTTAGAATAAGAATTAATTGTTGGAGGGCCAGCTTCAGTGGGGTGAAAGTGGATCACGGTCAGATAATCGAATGTTGGTGGGCAAAACTGTGTTTGATCGATGAGCTGCCTTTTTAAAGAGGAGCTCACGTGTAGTCGAGGCACATTGCTATGGAAGGGAGAAGTAGAACAAATGAGGCAGTGGTTTCTTTTAATGGTGAAAGTAAGATGAAGCAGCAAGACTGGATATGACTCAATTGGGTGTGGGGAAGGGAGGGTAAAGTAGTAAATTAAGGATTAGGCTTGATTTATAGATAATGGGAACTGCAGATGCTGATGAAGGGTCAAGGCCCAAAACATCAGCTTTTGTGCTCCTAAGATGCTGCTTGGCCTGCTGTGTTCATCCAGCTCCACACTTTGTTATCTTGGGCTTGATTTACAAAAGGTTGAGACAGGAAGTGAAACAAAAGAAAACCAAGCAAAAGAATAAGAATAGACTGGTAGGTGACATAAAAGGGAATGCTAAAGGTCTTCTTTAGGCATGTAAATAGTGAAAGACTGGTAAGTGAAGTATAGCTGACTAATAAGCTAAAATGAGAATGATGCCAAGCACTACTGCGTGGCTGAGGTATTAGATTACTGCTTGACAGATAATAATGCTTATCAAGACATTTTGAGGTAGTTGTGACACTTGATAGACTTTTTAAGACTTTTTAAAAGTGATAAATCAGCATTAGACTGGCTGGCTACTCTTGAAGATAAGTCACCAGAATCCAGATGAGTTGCATACCATGGTTGCCAAAGGAATTGGAAGTGGAAATTGTGCAAGAAACGAAACATTTCAATGATTTTTTGTAGGGCTGGTACCAGAGCATTGGAGAATAGTAAATGCTAAAGTATTTTTGAGTGTATTAAGATAGGTTCAGTAAACGCAGGCCAATCAATGTAATCTTGATGGTGGTCAAGCTTTTAAGAAAAGTAATTTGAAGCAAAATGATAGTCACTTAGACTTAAATTTTAAGAGACTAGAACATGGAGATGTGCAAAGGGATCTTTGTATCCATAGCAATGAGTCATGGAAAGTTAGCATACAAGTGCAGCAAAGAATTAAGAAGGCTTAATGGTATGTTATCATTTGTTGCAAGAGTCAGAGATATGTAGCATGTCCATACCGATGAGATATCCGAAATAATAAATCTAACCCATTTGGCCCATATCCCCCTCAACCCTTCCTATTCATACATTCATCCAGATGCTTTTAAGCGTTGCAATTGTACCAGCCTCTTCCTCCACCTGTGTGAAAAAGTTGCCCCCCCCCCCCCCCCCCGCCTCAAACCCTCGTCTCCCAGTCCCAAATTCCCCCAGCCCAGGGGAAGGAATCCATCCACTCACCCTATCCCTGCCCCAATGATGCTACAAACCTCCACAAGGTCACCCCTTGGCTACTGCTCCAGAATAAACAGCTCCAGTCCACTCTGCCTCTTTCTGCAGTCCAAATCCTCCAACCCTGGCAGCATTTCTGCAAATCTTCTCTGAACTCTTTCCAGTTTCACAGTATCCTTCCTATAGCAGGGGACTATAATTGCATGCAGTACCACAATAGCGGCCTAACCAATGTACTGTATAATTGCAACTTGATCTCCCAACTCCATACTTTTTGCATTGACTAATTAAAGTAGTATACTAAGACCTTGACCATAAGTGTATAGATCCTATCCTGACTTGCCTTTCCAAAATGCAAAACCTCCCTTTTATCTAAGCTAAACTCCATTCTGCCACTGCTTGGCCCATTGGCTGCATCTGATCAAGATCCTATTGTACTGTGAGGTGACCACCTTAGCTGTCCACTACACCTTCAATTTTGGTGATATCTGTAAACTTAGTAAACATATTTCCTATGTTCACATCCCAATCATTTGTGTAAATGGCAAAGAACAGTGGACCCACCACAGATCCTTGTGGAATACCTCTGGTCGCTGGCCTCCAGTCTGACCACCGCCCTCTGTCTTCTACCTTCGAGCCAGTTCTGTATCCAAAAGGCTAGTTCTCCCTCTATTCTGTGTGATCTAACCTTCCTGACCAGTCTACCATGAAGAACCTTGTTGAACATCTTACTGAAGTCCATGTAGATCACACCTGTCACTTTGCTGTCATCAATCCTCTTCATTACATCTCCCAAAAAATCAATCAAGTTCGTGAGACATAATTTACCATGCACAAAACCATGTTGACTAATCAGTCCTTGTCTTATTAAATACATGTAAATCCTGCCCTCAAGATACCTTTGAACAACTTGCCCACCACTGACATCAGTCTCACTGGTCTCTTGTTGCCTGGCTTTTCTTTGCCACCTTAAATAGTGACACCGTGTTAGC
The DNA here is from genome assembly GCF_030684315.1 of Stegostoma tigrinum. NCBI lineage: Eukaryota > Metazoa > Chordata > Chondrichthyes > Orectolobiformes > Stegostomatidae > Stegostoma > Stegostoma tigrinum. The sequence goes on from NC_081373.1 coordinate 30,922,357, forward strand.
CGACCTCTAGTCTTCTGGCACCTCAACTGTGGTTATTGATAATACAAATATCTCAGCCAGGGGCCAATCTCTTCCCTAGCTTCTTGCAGAGTTCCAGGGTACACTTGATCAGGTTCTGGGGATTTATCCACTGTTATGCATTTGAAGGCATCCAGCACCACCGCTGTATAGTGTGGGCATCATTTTTCAAGATGTGGCTATTTATTTCCCCATGTTCCCTATCTTCAATATCCTTCTCCATCTGAAGCAAAATAATCGTTTAGTATCTCTTCTCTTCCCCCCCCAACCCCTCACGTGGGCAGCTTTGCTGCTCTTTCAGGGGCCCTATTCTGTCCCTAGTTACCCTTTGGTCTTTAATGTATTTATAGAATCCCTTTTGGATTCTCCTTAACCCAGTTTGCCAAAGCTAACTAATGTCCCCCTTTCTCCCCCTCACCACCTGATTTCCCTCTTAAGTATACTTGTACTGCCTTTATACTTTCCTAGGCAATCATTCAATTTCTGCCACTTAAACCTGACACATACTCCCTCCGTTTTCTTGACCAAAACCTCAATTTCTGTAATCACCCAGCATTCCCTACACCCACCAGCCTTACCCTTCACCCTAACAGAAATATACTGTCTCTGGATTCTCGTTATCTCATTTTTTTTAAAGGCTTCCTATTTTCCAGCCGTCCCTTTACCTGCAAACGTCTACCCCCAGTTGACTTTTGAAGGTTCTTGCCTAACACTATCAAAATTGGTCTTCCTCGAGTTTAGAATTTTAACTTTCAGGTCTGGTCTATTATTTTCCACCATTGTTTTAAAACTAATAGATTTATGGTCACTAGCCCCAAAGTGCTCTCCTGCTTATACCTCGGTCACTTGCCCTACCTGAGAGTTCGAGTGTAGAAGTACTTAATAGAACAGAACAGAAATTTGTCACATACTTTTACATGGAAGAAAACAGTAAAAGTTTTTTAGTTGCTTCACCACAGTGCCTACATCAATGACAGTCATATATAACAAAAAGAAGTAAAATTAGGACAAAGTTCGTGATGGCCGAGTCAATGGCTCTCTGGCTCGGACACAAGACAGTCATGCCAGGCTGCTGGCCTGTGAGACTGCCTGCCCGGCTACTGGACGCTGGCAGACCGAGACTGCCTTTCTCCTCCAGGTGTCTGGGCCTAGCTGCGACCTCAAGCCTCAGCATAGCCTACAAGTTCAGGCCAGGGGAGTCAGCCCACGACCTCTTCCTTGCTAACTGGAAGACGCCAGGCTGGGGCAGAGCTGTGTCTGGCTTGACCTGGTTTTGCTGCCACTGTGGCTGGAGGCTGCATCCTTCGCCCACTACTCTCCAGGCTTACAGCTAAGAAAACGGGATGGTGGGGGGTGGAAATTGAAAGTAAGAAGAAAGAGAAAGCAGATGGAAACAAGACCTGGGCTGAGCCCCTGCCACTCCACTGCCATGTTGTAACATTTTATTTCAATTACATGGAAACTTGGTTAGGCAGCATCTGGAGTACTGTGTGCACTTTTGGCATCTCTACCTTACGAGTAACATTGTCATCGAGGAAGTACAACGTGCAAGCTTGTTCCCAGGATGGCACGTCTGTCCTATGAAGAGAGATGGATGGAAGCTAGGTACATATTATCTAAAGTTTCAAAGAAAAAATAGGATTCTCGTTGAAACCAATAAACTGAGTAAAAGGATAGACAGGATAATCACCAACAAGACCTTTTACCCCCAGTGAGGAATCTGGAATCGGGGCCACAATTTCAAATGAAGTGAAGCCAATTGGGACAGATGAAGAGCATTTTTTTAAACTTAAGACAGTTGTGAATTTCTGGAATTGTCTACCCAGGTAGGCTGTAGAAGCTCAGTCATTTTGAGGAGGTATAAAGATTGGGTTTTGGCTTGATGGCAACATTCTACTGGTGGAAAAAGCCACGTATGGATTTGCTACGTAGTGTCAGCATGACACAGCTAGCTTCACCTGTACGAAGTTTTGAGACACCAGCCCAATTAGCACAGTCTGAGGAAAACTGGGTGTTGCTATTTTAGTAGTGTTTAAGTTCTGTCCTGCCAATCCAAGTTCACTTGAGGTGCTTTGTAAATGCCATTTAGATCTGAAGGTTTTTGAATTGATTCCTGTGTTATGAATTCTTCACATTGTAATTTTCTGATTGTGTACACCTATCCCATACCAAGTAATTTTATAGTGCAAAATTTTCCTTTTTTGCCTTGGTACAGCTACCTTTTCAGGTTTTAAAGTTGCCCTGAAACAGCATTTCAAGATGGAATTCATAAGCTGGAGCTATTTTCAACCATTACTGCACTCGACAATTGAGGCATTTGAATTGCAAAATAAAGTCTCAATGTGATTGAGCTTTATTGAATAGAATGATTTTTGGGAGAGTACTGGAGTAGTTACACTTTCTGATGATTCTTGGGAAATAAAGCTAGACTCCTACCAGAAACTGCTACTGAATTACTGTGACTGAAACTTGCTTCAATTGGAACAAAAACGATTAACTCTAGTCTCTTACTGCAGGTTTCCAGGTTGTACAATGCTAAGTGTAAATTAATGGGATTTGTTAACAAATTTAATGAGAACAGAGAAATTAACAGACCTTTGTCAGAAGAGAATATACACGCTAAAGGTTCGTTAATTTGTCCCCTCACGGGTGTTAATTGACCTGCTTCCATTTTTTTGTTTCATAAAGATGGGTGATGAGTTTTAATAGCGTTATGACACTCTCTGGTTTTATAGCTCAACCAGTCTAAGAAGCCCCTCCCCCCACTGCACCACACAACCAGCCCAGCTCTTCCCCCCCACCCACTGCATCCCAAAACCAGTCCAACCTGTCTCTGCCTCCCTAACCGGTTCTTCCTCTCACCCATCCCTTCCTCCCACCCCCAGCCGCACCCCCAGCTACCTACTAACCTCATCCCACCTCCTTGACCTGTCCGTCTTCCCTGGACTGACCTATCCCCTCCCTACCTCCCCACCTACACCCTCTCCACCTATCTTCTTTGCTCTCCATCTTCGGTCCGCCTCCCCCTCTCTCCCTATTTATTCCAGTTCCCTCCCCCCATCCCCCTCTCTGATGAAGGGTCTAGGCCCGAAACGTCAGCTTTTGTGCTCCTGGGATGCTGCTTGGCCTGCTGTGTTCATCCAGCCTCACATTTTATTATCTAAGAAGCCTGTTATTGTTTTATCCATTCTCTAATTCTACATTAATTCCTTGTGTTGTGGTTAACTTTTAGCTTTTCCACTTTATTTCTGGAGTTTTTAGCTAACTTGTAGTTCATCTGCAAGTTTATCCTAATAATTAGCCTCAGTACGCTATCTAAAATGATACTTAAATTTGCATCTGTTTTGCTATCATTTCCTGCCATATTTGTCTGTTTCCAATTAACTGGGGTCATTACTCCATATTGAATGTTAAGCTTCGTGATTGTTAATTGACATTCTATTCTAAATAGCATCTATTCCTAGTAATTTTTCTCACGTTGTGTTCTTCAGTTTACTAGGACATCTTGCGGAGTTTGCACATTCTCCCCGTGTCTGCGCGGGTTTCCTCTGGTTGCTCCGGTTTCCCCCCCTCAGCCCAAAGATGTGCAGGCTAGGTGGATTGGCCATGCTAAATTGCCCGTAGTGTTCAGGGGTGTGCCGGTAATAGGGGGATGAGTCTGGGTGGAATGTTGCAAGGGGCGGCGTGGACTTGTTGGGTCAAAGGGCCTGTTTCCACACTGTAAGGAATCTAATCTAATCTAATCTTTCAAATTTTCATTGAAGCTTTTAGTTATATTCGGGCTAATTAAAGAAGCTGAGCTGCTTCTGCTTTTGTAGTGTATTCATAAAAGGAAATAATTCAGTGAATGAACAATATGTTCGTACACAAATACTATAAATGATGTATTTTGGGGGAAAAAATGCAAATTAAATTCCAAGGTTGGGCAACATTTATGGGGGGGAAAAAATCTGAACTGGATAATGTTCAAGATGTAACAAGTCTTAACCCAGTATAGTGAGAGAAATAATAAAAACATGGGTCTGTGATTGTATTGAAGCCTTGAGAGAAAGCACTGTCCAAGGAATGATGGTGCAAGGTAAAAGGAAATAGTGACGGGAAATTAAGCATGTCTGTCAGAGTTGATTTTTGTCATGAGATGGTTATTTTTGAGGGTTGTTTTTGTGTTTTTGTTTTGGGGAACTGCAATCATTCTGACTGAATGAAGTTCACCATCTGTGTCTAAAATACTTGGATTTTGAGAAGTTGTATTTGCTTGAAGTTCCTTCACGTTTCCTCTTCATAAGGCATTTAAGGTTTATCAAATAACTTCGGAGAAATGTTTTATCAAATTTCAAATTTTTTTGTGGACGGTTTAATAGAGAAGGTAACCTTTGACCTTTCCAAACAAAAGGCAAAAGATTTCTTTTAAACAGTGCAAAATAAGTTAAAACTCTATTGCGAGTCTAACTCTGGAGCAAAATATGGAAGAAAATGGGTGCTTGATGAGATTTCTTCCCATGTTATAACTCTCAAAGTATTGTAACTGCGGTTTTCTTCCTCCTTCCTAACTTCCCTGTTATTAAAATGCAAAAGTCTTATTTTAGTAATGAATGCTTAAACACTATATTGGCAGAAGTCATTGTGCGGCAAGCTATCATAGCTAAAACTATTTTGCCTGAAAATGAATGATCTGTTAAGAGACACCCATCTCATCCGCAGATTTATATTCTCATAAGTTTTTAGAGTTGGATCACCTATTGCACGTATCTGATTTGTCAGATTTGGACCTTTTGTGCTTTAACTTAATAAAATTTCATGTTTGAAAATTGAATGTTTTAATCCTTGTACAACTGTTACTTGTATAAAACTGCTGAGACCCACTCCGGTAATGTGAAGGGTAAAAGGCGTGACAAATATTGTCCAGTAGTTGTAAAAGTGTGAATATATTGACTTAGTCATGTTCTGAGTTCCAGGCCATGCGACATTTATAAGTTGTAGATTGTACTGTATAGCAGTATTGAAACGGCTGACTTGAATCTAGCATGCTTTGTGTCTGGCAGGAGTCGTAGAAGGGGATCTGGCTGCAGTTGAAGCTTACAAGTCATCAGGAAGTGACATTGCTCGGCAGCTTGTATCAGATGAAGTACGCTTGCTGAATCGCCCTTCAGCTTTTGATGTAGGTTACACCCTAGTACACCTTGCTATCCGTTTTCAGAGACAGGACATGTTGGCAATTTTGTTGACAGAGGTGAGTTAGCCTAATAGTTCTATCATTTCTATTTCTGTTTAGGAAAACTACGGGTTGATGTCAAATGAATCCTTGCAGTTTGAGATTAAGCCTAATATAGTAAGTACAAAAAGATTTTTGTAATTCAAAAGTAGTGAGGGTACTAGTCCAAATTCAAAGTGGCAGAATCTACTTAATTCACGTCACTACATCCAATACGTTCAAGATGATCAATGATAATGAACCTGGACCAGCTTAATCCAGAGGCTCAGGCCTGTTCTCACTAAAGCAGCCAGTAGAGTTTAAAAGCAGCTAAATTAACATATTTAAAATCTCAAAACTGGGTAATAGCACAAAACTGTCATTGCTATTCTCTTTTAACAAATTGTGTTTGCAAAATGTCCTTAAATGAAAGAATGTTGACTTGGCTGAAAATGACGTCGAAGCTGCAGTCATCTTGTTGACTTTTAGCAGTTCTTGAAGAAGGCCAAGCCAGCTAGCCATTTGTATCAAACCACAGCAGAGGGGTCAAAAGGAGTAAAATTGGACTGACAACATGGCATTGACTTAAGCATAGTAAACAATACTGAAGAACCCTGTCAATACTGCAAATTCCTTCTTGACATGTCGGGTTTCTGCATAAAGGGGAAGACTAGTCTGAGACTAGTCAAGTAATAGCCTGAGTTGGTGAACCATGCAGAGTCATTTTATAGCTATCATCCTGGACATGACCATCCCTGGTTATATTCTGTCCTGCAGTAGGACAGAATCGGCAGAGGTGACAGAATAGTGTTAACAATTCTTAGGGAGTTATCCTGAGTCAGTGTTATTGACTCTAGACTTGATATAGTCTCATCAGGGCATCAGGTCAAACATGGCAAAGAAATCTCCTACTGCCCTTCCTCACCTGATGAATCAATACGCCTTTATCTTGGGCACAGCTTGAAGCATCTGAGGTTGGCATGAGTACAACTATATTTTGGATGGGAGAAATATGAAGAATGATTGATTTAGTGGAACCACTGCTGATTGAATTGCCTGAGTCGTTAAAAGACTCCTCTGTCAGACATATGGCAGATGGTGAGGTAAACATAAGACTTTGACTTCACCAATATATCAGTCAATGACATTTTTACAGGAAGGTGTGACCACTACATTCCCATTTCACAGTAAATGTACCCTCTGTTATGTGGCATTATCACTGTATGAAATAAGACTGATTTAGAGATCTAGGAGCTCAACACTGAATGCCCATGCTGTACTGGAGATCATGAGCAATATATTGATTGGTGCATGGAAACCTCATGGCCTGCCATAACCCGATTTTACCATTAGAATCACATTGGGGTCCCCCTTTTTGAAAGAGGGCATATCAGCAGGTATTAGCATGCCATACTGCAGGTGTGGCAGGGGAAAGCCTGACTAATTTGATTGACTTCACAAGGTATCCAGAGCCTTCAGCAGTTTCATGATGCTAGTAAAGTAATAGGCACTGACAGCATATGAACAATAGTGCTGAACTCTTGAATTCCTGGCTAAACTGCATCCATAGCCAAGCTGTTGAAGTGCCGTAAACTTTTTTATTAACGGGCACCTATGTGACCAGAAGCAGGGACGCTACTACTGAACTACAAGAGCCTGCCATCTCCCCCAGACGTTTCTCTAATCAGCCTCTTCAGAAGTCTTATTACCCATCTCAAAAATGGGTGGGGCTTTAATCCATGTCTCCTGGTTCAGAGATAGGGAGGCTACCACTGTGCCACAAAATTATTCCACTATCTTTCCCCATCGTCCTGGGCCCAAATATCTTCAGCTGCTTCATTACGAATCTTTCTGACCTTGTGGTGGTGAAAATGGCAATGTTTACTGATGTTTGCATACTGTTCAATAGCATTCTCAGCTCGGCAGCTAATGAAAATTCTGTGTCCATGCACAGCAATATGTGGACGACATTTGGAGTTTGGATCATAAGAGACAAGTAACACTTGTGCAATACAAGTGCCAACCAATGACCATCCCTAATGGAGAATCCAACTATTGCCCCTTGATATTTAGTGGCATTATCATTGCTGAATCCCACTGTTAATACACTTAGGACTACTGTCTTATCAGAAAGTGAAAAGGATCAGCTGTAAAAATATTGCAGGGTAAGAGCCAGTCACAATAGCAGTTCAGACTTGAGTCATCCACACCACCTGTTTCCCCAAAGCCTGTCTGGTATTTACAAGACAAGTCAGGAGTGTGATGGAATACTTTGCAGTTGCTTGGAATGTTGCAGGTCCAGTTGCATTGAAGAAATTCAACACCATCCAGGACAACACAGCCCACTTGATTTGATACCTCTTCACCAACTGAAGCATTCACATCCTCCCCTACCAATGCAGCGGCACCAGTGAGTGCCAAATACAAGTTGCTGTACAGCAACTCGCCAAAGTTTCAGTAACGTAGTTTCCAAAACTGACCTATACCACATAGATGGACATGACTACCAGAGTCCTAGGACACCAGCAGCAGCAAACTGTCCTCCAAACCTAGATTGGTTTTCCTTCAATAATGTTAAATCAAAATCCTGGAATTACCTTCCTAACGGTGTTGTAGGTCTACTTAAGCCATTTGAGGAAATGGCGTTGTACCACTTTCAAAAAGTGCAACACCACATCCCATGAAAGTATTAACAAGAAAAGGGGCTTTGGCATAGGAATCTCGAATGCAACAAATAAGTGATTTATTTCATGTGAAATTAATCAAGCCAAAATTATCTCTGATTTGTACTCCCAAAGAAAATAGTATATTGAACTTTTGAATTTTGTTTTCATTGTTAATCCTTGTATGTATTTCAGGCATATTTTAATGCCAAGAAAATGCAGTCTGTCTTGTATTGAATATTTGAGTGGTTTGTGTAAAGGTACAGTTTAACATTAGGGTTGAAGCAGGAGGGTGGTGCTTTTACCTCTCAAATTAAACTTTGTCCTCTGACTATATTTGTAGTCTAAATGATGAGGAAAATAAATGTTGTCTTAAAAATTCTTGAACGTGTATGTCATCAATATGTTCATTTCAGTTCTGATAAATACGTTGAGTGACTATTTAGTGCCTCTATTCTGCCTGTTTTCCCTGTAGGTGTCTCAACAAGCTGCCAAGTGTATACCTGCTATGGTATGCCCAGAGCTTACTGAACAGATACGTCGTGAAATAGCTGCATCCCTTCATCAACGCAAGGGAGACTTTGCCTGTTACTTCCTCACTGATCTGGTGACATTCACGTTGCCTGCAGGTATTCTAGCATTTTTGGTGGATTTTGACATAATGTCATGTAATGTCATGTGTCACTTTTTTTTAATGAAAGGAGCAAATTAGGTGGAAAGTACAATGTAGATCTGCCAATTTGACCAAGTTTAGGAAGGAGATAAAATTTAGTATTGCAGCAGTGTCATACAGTTAAGGTGTTGAAGTAGGCACCTAATGTTATTCCAAATGCACAAGACGGCTTTTCAACTGATACTTTCTCTCACCAGCCATTAATCTCAGCAGCAAAAACAAAATTGCTGGAAAAGCTCAGCAGGTCTGACAGCATCTGTGGAGAGAAAACAGTTAACATTTTGGGTCCAGTGACCTTTTCTCAGCTTTTCCAGCAACTTTCGTTTCTGTTCCTGATTTACAGCATTCGCAGTTCTTTTGGTTTTTATTAATCTCAGCAGGAAGGGACTTTGCAGTGATTTTTCTGTCTACTTGAAGTTCATCATTTCAACAAGGAAAACAAAACCGTTCCTGTTTACGTAAAGGCACATTCAGAGATTATCTTAGATAGGAATGTGGAATTGAGGTAACTGAAGTAATGATGCAGTTTTTTTTCAAACAGGGAGCGTGCTTGAGAGCTGAATATACACTCCTAACTTGTATGTTCATATCATAAGGCACAACGAAGATATAATCAAATAAATCTATGGCTGTTTAAGAAATGTTGAGTGACTAAAAGCAGGAAATTTTCTAATGGGAGATAGAGGAAGGTAGAAGAGTTCAGGCACTCCTGGTGACATCACTTACAATGAAGAAAAACTCCTGAATTAACAACTGCATTAATCAGTCAAATTGAGAATTTTTTGTTGTGCAGTCAACAGCTGCAAGGACACTAATCAGGAGACCTGCTGTAATCCATGTAAGAAAGTCAGTCTTTTAAGTTAGCTCCATGTACTTATTCAAGTCGATGTCAAATATGCTACTGCATCATTAATAGTTGGGCAGCAAGCGAGTTTTGAGAAGATTTATAGCTCAGGTTGAGGTTCTGGAACAGTCAGTGGGGAACTTCAAACCAGCGTCTACAGGAAAGCAGCACATATGGACCAAATACTGAACTACAGGAGCAACCATCCCAACACCCACAAACGAAGCTGCATTAGAACATTATTCCAACGAGCCACTACACACTGCAGCACAGAGGAACTACAAAGAGCAGAAAAAAATCACCTGTACAGCGTATTCAAAAAGAATGGGTACCCTATGAACACAGTCCACCAATTTCCCAGCAACAAACCCAAACAAACAGACAAAATGGGCCCAGAAACCATAACCACTCTCCCCTACATCAAAGACATTTCTGAAATGACTGCCAGACTACTCGGACCTCTTGGCATCAGGGTAGCCCACAAACCCACCAACACACTAAAACAGCAGCTAATGAACTTAAAAGACCCTATACAGACAACAAGCAAAACGAACGTCATCTACAAACTACCTTGCAAGAACTGTGACAAACAGGCAGAAATCTAGCCACCAGGATACATGAACATCAACTAGCCACAAAATGACATGACCCACTATCGCTCATCCTTACATACAGATGAGGAAGGACACCACTTTGATTGGGACAACACATCCATCCGAGGAGAAGCCAAACAGAGACACGCATGAGAATTCCTAGAAGCATGGCATTCCAACCGGAACTCCATCAACAAACACATTGATTTGGAGCTAATCTACCATCCCCTGAGAAAAAGAACAGGAAATGACATCACCAACGCAGGCCATGACATCACCAACCCAAGGAAACCTAAATGGATAAATAGAAAGCGGGATATAACACCAGCGCTTCATCGGAGGCTCACTGATGATGTTACCTAGAATGGTGACGAAACGTCTAAAAACTAACCTTCCAGCTCAGCGAGCAAACTCACATCCAGTTGGGCAGTTATCCCCAGTGTACTGGCAAAAATTTGTGTAACATCAGGGAATTTAGTTATTTATGGGACCTTGCTGAGCACAAATTGACTGTTATATTTCCTATGTTAAATCAATGCCTGCAATTTAAAAGTACTACTTTGTAAATGCTTGGAACATCCTGCATTTATGAAAACATAGTTGTAGGCTTTAGAATTAATGGCAGAAACAAATTGGTCATTTGCTTCATGGTTGTTCGTAGCAGGCAAGCTGCACCAGCAACATTTGTTTTCAATGGGAGCACCACTACACGCCAGACATTCCAGAAAGTTGACTGTAAAGTTTCAATAATCAAATTAAATAGAACTTTTAATAAGTTTTAACACATGAAACCAAAATATATTGGAAAGTTAAGCACTTAAGTTGACAGGGTGCATTTTATTTAGTTCATAGTTGAGCCATACAGAAATAACTGATTTCCACACTTTTTGGATAAGTTCATACAAGCTGAAGTGATTATCTGAGTGATAGATTCAACGTACATGTGATACAAAGAAAACTTCCACTGATTTGCTACTATGATACTGTTTAATGTCCTCTATTTTTTCCTTCCCCTACACTTAATTACACATTTGGGTGAGATGGAATCTACCACTGATGTGATGAATTGCAGTAGCAGAATTACTGACATCTGTGAACCGTATGAAATGGGATGAATAAATGTACCATTTATAACATCACTACTACCATAATTAATCCTGTCCTCCTGTAATAGATGCTGCTTGCTTTATGTTTGTCCTGCTGCTTGAGTTCCACTTTAGCAGGTGTTCTTTGTCTCCTCTTCTCCACGCACCCCCCCCCCCCACCACCGCCCCACAAGCTCAAGAAAAATTCCTCCCTGCATTGCCAGTGAATGAAGGTTGAATTGGCAGATCTAGTGATACAAACTGCCATAAATTTTATTCAACACTTTTAGGCAAATTGATCAGTGATTATTGGCCTGTATGGCCATTCTTTTGCCTTCGAAGCAGGTTGATAAGAAAGGCTGAGTGGCATATTGGCTAGGACTGTAGAATTTGTATTCCACCATGCAGTCGAGAGAACTTAAATTTGGTTAATGGAATAAAAGTTTGCAGTAAAAAGCTTAAATCATTGGTAGTCATTTGCTGAGAAGTGTGATTGTCCACCTAGAAATTGTATGTCATTGGCCATAGGTTCAGAGGGTCTTTGTATAACTGCGTCCAATCCTAGAGCCTCCTCACTGATTACATATTTGGCAGATGCTTCCAGGAGGTGGAATTGGTCTTTGGCCGCACAATTGCTGGCAATCCATTCTTCATTTTCTTTTTCTTTCCTCCTGCCAACGAATGATCTCAAAGTTGTGTCCCTTCATACAGAAGATTTCTCCCAGTATGATCATAATGAATGAGGATCTCCCATACATTGACATCTATGTTGCATCTCTTGAAGGAAATCCGTGAAATTTTTCCTTTGTACTCCCCTTGTTCAAGTGCCTTCCTTGAACTGGGCGAAGATGATTTACTTTAGTGGAGGGAACTCTGGCATCCCAAGCATGCTTCCACTCGTGCGGATTTAGTTTTGGATGATTGTGGCCTCAATGCAGGTGGTATTGGCTCCTTAATGGGTACTGATGTCAGAATATCTGTCTCTCCTAATGCAGCAATGTTACTTGAGAGCCTTCATGTGGCTAGAATACATTATGTATTGGAGCCATGGAGAAGAGTCAGAAGGGTAGTTTCTGAGGTGTTTCCTTAAACTAACTTGTATATTGACTTCAGACTGACTTTTTAATCACCTCCCCATCCCGTGTTGGCATGATGAGCTACTGGGTGGCAAAAGCATTGCAAAAAACAATAAGATTGCTTTTGAACATGCTACCTGACTGATCACAAAAGTATACCAAAATCTGCTGACGCAAAGAAACAGTTCCTCGTGTTGTTTGATGTTGAAGATAATATTCAAAGTATTATTACACTTTTCAGTCTCTCTGTTTTCAAGTTATCTTAGGATTGGGATAGGTTTTGAGCCTAACTTTGTGTGATGTTAGGTTAGAAAAGGACCTTTATGTGGTTTGTAGGTAGAAGGGAAGAAGGTATGTGGCTGTGGTGAGAATTAAGCAGCATTTTACTTCCTATACTAATCATTGAAGTGCATTCCAGATGTTAGGCCACAAGTGTAGAATTTGGACCCATACTATGAAGTAATTTATTCCATCATTTTTATGAAATGCCTACAGGTGTTGAAAAGGAATCTGAGTTTAAATTCATGAGCTTTGTTTAGGTAAAGTACAGGTATTTCTTCTTTAAACACTTTACAGTTGTGTTTGTGTGTGACTTCATGCCGATAGAAAATCGCATTGTAGGGAAATCATGGTATCTTTACAGCAGAAAGTTCATGTTATTCAAACAGCATCCACTATTCATCATTCTGTTACAGCTAATTCATATTAATGAAACACATTATAGCAGAATTACCTGTACTATTATTTTATTAAGAAATGGTTTCATGAACTTCTAAGTTAAAGTTGTTACATGTAATAAATTGGTTAAGGAGGTTTATTGATGCAGTTTAATTAAAACTTGTCACTTCATTCAATTAAATAACCTTCTGATGTTAAAGAGAATTGCTCAATTTTAAAATGTGGAAATTTATAAAATGGTGAGTGTTGTGAAGTAATTTTGATGTTAGTTAGGTAATATGCTAGCTACTGATTAGAGTTGAACAAACTGCATTCTACGTATCAGGAACAAGAGCAAATTGTATACCAGTTGGATTCCACTTTCCAATTCCATATTTTGCCCTTTTCTAAGGACCATTTGAATGCTTGCATAATTAAGACCCTATTTCCAGTGCTTCCTAATTCAAGAACCGCACTGCATGCTCCAAGTACTTGACATCTCCCTCTTGAATTATCTAATTCTGGGTTGTACTGTCAATGAACATTAATTACAATTTTTTAGCAGATGTTGGAACTCACCTTCAAAATAATGCTGGGCCGTGACAAATGGTATTACAATCTCCTTCCAAGTAGCTTCTGATAAATGCCCTTTTCCCACTCAACCTTTTGTACTCATAAGGTTTGTCAGGGGCTATTTACCAAGTGTCATTTTCACTTTCATTTTCATTTTCAATTTAAGAAGCTCAATTTTTTATTGCTAATTCTTTTTCCTTAGTGCTGTCCCACATAACTCTTACCAAGTTTCAAATACTGGAGCTGCATGTGGACCTACTTTAACTTCATTGTCTTCAACAGCTGGCAGGATTTTCCCAAAACGTAAAGAACTGTAGATCTTGGAAATTAAAAGAAGGGTAACTGTACCCAAAACATTGTATTTTCTCAGCACAGATGCTGCCAGGCCTGAGTTTTTCCAGCAATTTCAGTTTTTGGCAGGATTTTCATATTTATTTTCATGCCCTTTCTAATTAGTTAAAATCATTCAACCCACTTCCCTCCCTTGCCACTTGCGCTCTGTCTTTTGCAGTACGCTCCCAAAAAACATAAGTAGGTCAGTGACTACCCTTTAGCTATCATGGGCAAATGCACATTTCCTGAAAAATTTAATACCAACACAAAACGTGTATAATACACTGAGAATTCTATCTTAAAAAAAAATCAAGCACCAAGCCTCCATTTGCATAATGACACCTGTGAAACAAAATGTAGCAAATAAACTAAAACACAACTCTTGTCAAAACAACTATGTCATGCTGTTTAAAAATATCAGCCTTGTGTAATAAATACAATTAGACCAAGAAACACAGATATGTAAAGACCCCTCAGTAGGAATGAAGCAAGAACGTTGATGGGTAAAGTGTATGGAACACTGCTTGTTTTTCCCCAGGATCAATGTAACCATTTTTAAAAAAAATATAAATTAAGATTTGAAATGTCTCGATTATTTTTAAAAATTAAATGGAATTGATTTTATGAAGTTAACAAATTTAATTTTGCTGTAACAAAATTTAATACGGAAACTCAAGTTTGGTATTCGGATAAACAACAATGAATTCTCAGTTCGTCTGTAACCTTGCTCTATGTGCTTATTTCTATATACAAGTTTAGTCTTTGACGTTGTTATGATTAAAGTAATCTTGCTATCAAAGAATAACTATATTGGCCTAAGGAGAAGCCAAGAACCCCATTGTAGGCAGTGAGATTTGAAGAAAATTTAGTCATGCAAAATTATATTGGGCCCTTGAATTTTGAGCTTTTTGTGTGAGCATGCTGAAGCTTTCAGATCGCCTTTAAATTCGCATCTACCCTCTCAGTATCTGCATAGGTTTCTTCCAGTTAAGTTTGTCTTTACGGGTTGTTTAAAAACTCTATTGCATTGCCAACTAATAGACGAAATAGCAAAATTATTAGAATCTCAATTCTGCTGGAGTAAGGGTGGAATTTAAGATGTTTCTGGATAGATTAATACAGAATTGACATTCACTTGTAAGATTATCATTCTAGCAGCATTTAGTAGCCTCTTGGCCTAGTTATGAAAAGTTAAATTTGTGTTGTATGTGTGATGAAAAGATGATTTGTCTTTAGACCAGTTAAGTTGAATGGCTAAATAAAGATCTAAAAGCACAAACTTACGCTAATTACACATTTAGATGTAGAACTTGGTTAAAGTAGTGCTTATGAGAAGTGATGCAGAATTTTAATAATGATTAATTTAATCATATTCCCCATACAGTGCAGAATAACTTTGCAAATACATGTCTTGCTTTCAGTAATGTTCTAGGGTTAATTTTTAAACTCTTGAAGGGGATGGTATGTTTTATATTTAGATGCCTGAAACTATAATAGTTTGTTCTCAGCAAGGTTTGAAGGAGGGAACATTAGATATGAATCATACACCAATCTCAAAACTTGTTGGCTAGCCTTTGGCATTCTTGCAAACTTAAGCCAGATGCCCCTAATTTGTATCTGATTTATTTTTTTCTTCCCTCTGACTTTCTCAATCGTTTCGTGATTCATCTGTTTTTTTTTAAATTGGGGGAAAGAAATAGGTTGGGAATCCAATCATTAAATTTAGTATACTGTCGTAATATATCTGATGCAACATTCCAGTAATATGGAGAGAGAACTTGGGGAGATAAATATTGATAAATATGATATTTTGAAAACAAGATAATAAAATGTGAGGCTGGATGAACACAGCAGGCCAAGCAGCATCTCAGGAGCACAAAAGCTGACGTTTCGGGCCTGGACCCTTCATCAGAGAGGGGGATGGGGAGAGGGAACTGGAATAAATAGGGAGAGAGGGGGAGGCGGACCGAAGATGGAGAGGAAAGAAGATAGGTGGAGAGAGTATAGGTGGGGAGGTAGGGAGGGATAGGTCAGTCCAGGGAAGACGGACAGGTCAAGGAGGTGGGATGAGGTTAGTAGGTAGATGGGGGTGCGGCTTGGGGTGGGAGGAAGGGATGGGTGAGAGGAAGAACCGGTTAGGGAGGCAGAGACAGGTTGGACTGGTTTTGGGATGCAGTGGGTGGGGGGGAAGAGCTGGGCTGGTTGTGTGGTGCAGTGGGGGGAGGGGACGAACTGGGCTGGTTTAGGGATGCAGTTGGGGAAGGGGAGATTTTGAAACTGGTGAAGTCCACATTGATACCATTGGGCTGCAGTGTTCCCAGGCGGAATATGAGTTGTTGTTCCTGCAACCTTCGGGTGGCATCATTGTGGCAGTGCAGGAGGCCCATGATGGACATGTCATCTAGAGAATGGGAGGGGGAGTGGAAATGGTTTGCGACTGGGAGGTGCAGTTGTTTGTTGCGAACTGAACGGAGGTTTTCTGCAAAGCGGTCTCCAAGCCTCCGCTTGGTTTCCCCAATGTAGAGGAAGCCACACCGGGTACAATGGATGCAGTATACCACTTTGGCAGACGTGCAGGTGAACTTCTGCTTAATGTGGATTGTCATCTTGGGGCCTGGGATAGGGGTGAGGGAGGAGGTGTGGGGGCAAGTGTAGCATTTCCTGCGGTTGCAGGGGAAGGTGCCGGGTGTGGTGGGGTTGGAGGGCAGTGTGGAGCGAACAAGGGAGTCACGGAGAGAGTGGTCTCTCCGGAAAGCAGACAGGGGTGGGGATGGAAAAATGTCTTGGGTGGTGGGGTCGGATTGTAGATGGCGGAAGTGTCGGAGGATGATGCGTTGTATCCGGAAGTTGGTAGGGTGGTGTGTGAGAACGAGGGGGATCCTCTTGGGGCGGTTGTGGCGGGTGCGGGGTGTGAGGGATGTGTTGCGGGAAATACCGGAGACGCGGTCAAGGGCGTTATCGATCACTGTTGGGGGAAAGTTGCGGTCCTTAAAGAACTTGGACATCTGGGATGTGCGGGAGTGGAATGTCTTATCGTGGGAGCAGATGTGGCGGAGGCGGAGGAATTGGGAATAGGGGATGGAATATTTGCAGGAGGGTGGGTGGGAGGAGGTGTATTCTAGGTAGCTGTGGGAGTCGGTGGGCTTGAAATGGACATCAGTTACATCTGGTTGCCTGAGATGGAGACTGAGGTGTCCAGGAAGGTGAGGGATGTGCTGGAGATGGCCGAGGTGAACTGAAGGTTGGGGTGGAAGGTGTTGTTGAAGTGGATGAACTGTTCGAGCTCCTCTGGGGAGCAAGAGGCGGCGCCAATACAGTCATCAATGTACCGGAGGAAGAGGTGGGGTTTGGGGCCTGTGTAGGTGCGGAAGAGGGACTGTTCCACGTAACCTACAAAGAGGCAGGCATAGCTGGGGCCCATGCGGGTGCCCATGGCCACCCCCTTAGTTTGTAGTAGGTGGGAGAAGTCAAAAGAAGTTGTTGAGGGCGAGGACGAGTTCAGCTAGGCGGAGGAGAGTGTCGGTGGAGGGGGACTGGTCGGGTCTGCGGGACAGGAAGAAGCGGAGGGCCTTGAGGCCATCTGCATGCGGAATGCAGGTGTATAGGGACTGGACGTCCATGGTGAATATGAGGTGTTGGGGGCCAGGGAATTGGAAGTCCTGGAGGAGGTGGAGGGCGTGGGTGGTGTCACGGACGTAGGTGGGGAGTTCCTGGACCAAAGGGGAGAAAATGGAGTCCAGATAGGTGGAGATGAGTTCGGTGGGGCAGGAGCAGGCTGAGACGATGGGTTGACCAGGGCAGACAGGTTTGTGGATTTTGGGAAGGAGATAGAAACGGGCCGTGCGGGGTTGGGGAACAATGAGGTTGGAGGCTGTGGGTGGGAGGTCCCCTGAGGTGATGAGGTCATGAATGGTGTTGGAAATGATGGTTTGGTGCTCGGGTGTGGGGTCATGATTGAGGGGGCGGTAGGAGGTGGTGTCGGAGAGTTGGCGTCTGGCCTCGGCGATGTAGAGGTCACTGCGTCACCCTTGTCTGCGGGTTTGATGGTGAGGTTGGGGTTGGAGCGGAGGGCTGCCCGTTCTGTGGGGGAGAGGTTGGTGTGGGTGAGAGGGGTGGAGCGGTTGAGGCGGTTAATGTCTCGACGGCAGAAGAAGAGGTCGAGGGAGGGTAGGAGTCCTGGGGGTGGTGTCCAGGAGGAGGACTTGTGTTGGAAGCGGGTGAAGGGGTCAGTGGAAGGAGGGTTAGGTTCCTGGTTGAAGAAGTAGGCATGGAGGCGAAGACGGCGGAAAAACTGCTCTTTGTCCAATCGTGACTGGTATTCGTTGATGTGTGGTTGTTGGGGGACAAAGGTGAGCCCCTTACTAAGGACTGACCGTTCATCCTCAGTCAGTGGGAGGTCTGGGGGGATGGTGAAGATGCGGCAGGGCTCAGTGTGGCTGTCTTCTCTGGGGTTGCTGGCTGTAGAGGTTGTGGGCGGAGCGATGAGGTTCCAAACCCCACCTCTTCCTCCGGTACACTGACTGTATCGGCGCCGCCTCCTGCTCCCCAGAGGAGCTTGAACAGTTCATCCACTTCACCAACACCTTCCACCCCAACCTTCAGTTCACGTGGGCCATCTCCAGCACATCCCTCACCTTCCTGGACCTCTCAGTCTCCATCTCAGGCAACCAGCTTGTAACTGATGTCCATTTCAAGCCCACCGACTCCCACAGCTACCTAGAATACACCTCCTCCCACCCACCCTCCTGCAAATATTCCATCTCCTATTCCCAATTCCTCCGCCTCCGCCGCATCTGCTCCCACGATAAGACATTCCGCTCCCGCACATCCCAGATGTCCAAGTTCTTTAAGGACCGCAACTTTCCCCCCACAGCGATCGAGAACGCCCTTGACCGCGTCTCCGGTATTTCCCGCAACACGTCCCTCACACCCCGCCCCTGCCACAACCACCCTAAGAGGATCCCCCTCGTTCTCACACACCACCCTACCAACCTCCGGATACAACGCATCATCCTCCGACACTTCCGCCATTTACAATCCGACCCCACCACCCAAGATATTTTTCCATCCCCACCCCTGTCTGCTTTCCGGAGAGATCACTCTCTCCGTGACTCCCTTGTTCGCTCCACACTGCCCTCCAACCCCACCACACCCGGCACCTTCCCCTGCAACCGCAGGAAATGCTACACTTGCCCCCACACCACCTCCCTCACCCCTATCCCAGGCCCCAAGATGACATTCCACATTAAGCAGAGGTTCACCTGCACATCTGTCAATGTGGTATACTGCATCCACTGTACCCGGTGCGGCTTCCTCTACATTGGGGAAACCAAGCGGAGGCTTGGGGACCGCTTTGCAGAACACCTCCGCTCAGTTCGCAACAAACAACTGCACCTCCCAGTCGCAAACCATTTCCACTCCCCCTCCCATTCTCTAGATGACATGTCCATCATGGGCCTCCTGCACTGCCACAATGATGCCACCCGAAGGTTGCAGGAACTGCAACTCATATTCCGCCTGGGAACCCTGCAGCCTAATGGTATCAATGTGGACTTCACCAGTTTCAAAATCTCCCCTTCCCCTACTGCATCCCTAAACCAGCCCAGTTCGTCCCCTCCCCCCACCGCACCACACAACCAGCCCAGCTCTTCTCCCCCCCCCCCCCCCCCCCACCCACTGCATCCCAAAACCAGTCCATCCTGTCTCTGCCTCCCTAACCGGTTTTTCCTCTCACCCATCCCTTCCTCCCACCCCAAGTCGCATCCCCATCTACCTACTAACCTCATCCCACCTCCTTGACCTGTCCGTCTTCCCTGGACTGACCTATCCCCTCCCTACCTCCCCACCTATACTCTCTCCACCTATCTTCTTTCCTCTCCATCTTCGGTCCGCCTCCCCCTCTCTCCCTATTTATTCCAGTTCCCTCTCCCCATCCCCCTCTCTGATGAAGGGTCCAGGCCCGAAACGTCAGCTTTTGTGCTCCTGAGATGCTGGCTTGGCCTGCTGTGTTCATCCAGCCTCACATTTTATTATCTTGGAATTCTCCAGCATCTGCAGTTCCCACTATCTCTGATAAAATTTTGAAAACAGTTGACTTTAGAAAAGAGGAAGTGCTGGACTACGTAGCAAATATAAAAGTAGATAAATCTCCAGGACCAAATCTAGTGTATACTAGAACTTTGTGGGAAGTTAGGGAGGAAATTGTGGGGCCCCTTGTAGAAATATTTGTATCATCAATAAGTATGGGTGAGATGCCAGATGACAGGAGAGGAGCTAATGTTGTGTGATTGATAATGAGAACTGCAGATGCTGGAGAATCCAAGATAAAGTGTGGAGCTGGATGAACAGAGCTCTGATGAAGTGCCTAGGCCCGACACGTCAGCTTTTGTGCTCCTGAAATGCTGCTTGGCCTGATGTGTTCATCCAGCTCCACGTTTTGTTATCTCTGACTAATGTGCCTTTGTTTTAAAAAAAATGCTGTTAGGAGAAACTGTAGACCTGAGAGTTGGACTTCAGTGGTGAGTAAGTTGGAAGTGATTCTGAAAGATTAGGATTTATATGCATTTGGAGAATCAAGGAATTATTAGTGGATAATCAGCATGGTTTTGTGCAAAGGAAATCATGTTCCACAAATTTGATTGAATTTTTTGAGGAAATAACCAAGAAAGTTGTTGCGGGCAGAGAGGTAGACATGGTTTATTTGCACTTTAGTAAAGGTTTTGATAAGATTCTGCTTAGTAGATGAATTAGTAAAGTTAGATCACATGGAATCAGGAGGAACTTAACAATTCCAAGCAAAATTAGCTTAATGGCGGGAGACAATGAGTGATGATGGAGGGCTTTCTTTTCCCAGATTGGAGACCTGTGATCATTGGTATTCCATGGGGATTGGTGCTG
The DNA here is from genome assembly GCF_030684315.1 of Stegostoma tigrinum. Classification (NCBI taxonomy): domain Eukaryota; kingdom Metazoa; phylum Chordata; class Chondrichthyes; order Orectolobiformes; family Stegostomatidae; genus Stegostoma; species Stegostoma tigrinum. Next base: position 30,942,960 of record NC_081373.1, read on the forward strand.
CATCCACTTTTGTTCATCTGTGTAAATGATGAGAATATATAGGCATGGTTAGTAAGTTTACAGATGACACCAAGATTGCTGGTATAGGAGAGACAGTGAAGAAAGTTATCTAAGATTTACAAAGAGATCTTGATCGATTGGGTCAGTGGGCTGAGGAGTGGCAGATGAAGTTTAATTTGGATAAATGGGAGGGACAACAAACAGAGGCAGGACTTATACAATTAAAGCCCTGGCATTGTGTAGTGCAAGAGAACAGAGACCTAGGGGTTCTGGTACATAAATCTATGAAGTTTGCATCACAAGGTGGTTTAAAAAAAGGTGTTTAGCACATTTGCTTTCATTGCTCAGACCTTTGAGTATAGGAATTGGGACATAATGTTGCAGTTGTACAGGATGTTGGTGAGGCCTGTCTTGAAGTAATGTTTCCAGTTGTGATTACCCTGTTATTGGGGAGGCCTGTTAGGCTGGGAATTTTTTCCAATGAGGATGTTCTGGGTTGACCTTTTAGAGGTTTTATAAAACCATGAATGACAGGTGTGTTTTTCCTAGGGTGGGAAATTTCAAGACTGGGAGGCATATTTTTAAGATGAGAGAAGAAAGATTTTAAAAAAGACATGAAGCGTTTTGTTTTTTGTGATTCGTGAATGAAATGGACTTCCAGAGAAAGTGATGGATGCGGGTACAGTTTCAACGTTTGGAAGATGTTAAGATAAACACATGGTCAAGAAAGTTTGGAGAGATGTGGGCCAAACTCGGGCCGGTGAGACTAGTTTAGCTTGGGATCATGGTCTGCATAGATTGGTTGCACCAAAAGATCTGTTTCCATGGTTTATGACTCTGACTGTACCTCTGCAGCAGTACTCCCTCAACTGGGGATGAGCAATTAATGCTGTCCTGGCCAGTGATATCAACATCCCATGAATGAATTTAAGTAAAAGTATGTTTTGTACTTCCATGGCAGACTTTTGCAATGAAGACCTGTTTCAATAACTCAGTTTTCAGTACTTAGTGTGAACTGTAACACAGAAGTGCTCCTAATATGGTGTTAAATTGCCAATTTTAATTAGAAGGCCAAGCATAGCAGGTATGAGTTGGGAGAAAAGGAGGAGCTTTTACTTTTATTTCTGAATTGTGTTGCACCTTAATCTGAGGTGTACAATAGGGCAACAAATGACAGTGAGTGTTCAAAAAAGCTAATGTGTATTATCAGAAGGAAAAGAAGTTGTGTCAAATATAATAGCCTCACCAAGAGGCATTTGAAATATGTTCTTTCTTTAGCTGTAAGTGCAAGAAAAGTCTTACAATGAGCACCTTGATTTGGTTTATCTACATATATATTTTAAGCTTCTGTGAATTTAAAATATTACAATTTCTATTTTGTACTTGACGCATTAATTCGAAATAAATCAACAGAAAGTTGGAGAAATAAACTCTGCTGTGTTACCAATTTATCATGTGTTTTTGAACCTAACTTTTTATTGGTTCTGTTAACAGCCCTAAATGCATGGATTGTGCATGTTCCTGTTTGGTACAGGGAGAGCCAAACTGGCGGATGTAACATTACCCTGAACTTTTTTCATTATTTTGCCGTTCAGCTGACTCATTCAGAAATAACGTTTTGAATTCAGCCTGAAAATTAAGGCATGGGCAGAATTATTAATCTTAATGAGAACTACCTTTTTAGATGTAAATTTTTTGTTATTATCTTAACACTTGCATTATACAGCATTTTTAATGACCACTGGGTATTTCAAGCTACAAAGCATTTTGAGGTACTTTTAAAAGGTAATTCTGTTGTAACGTAGAAAGCACTGCAGCCAACTACCCCACAGTGTGGTCCCATAAACAGCAATATCATAGAGATTGAAGGATTAATGTTGGCCAAGACGCTCAACATTCCTTCTCCACTTGTCTCTAAATTTAGCCATGCAGTTTTTCCCACCCACCTGAGCAGGCAGATGGTGCTTCAGTTTAGCATCTTAAGCAAAAGATGGCACCCCTAATGGATGAGCATTCTCTGTGGCATGCTGGAATGCTGTCTTGACTTTTATACCTAAATCCTGAAGTAGATTTGAAACCAAAGCCTTTGTGATGAGAGGCATGAGTTACCAACTCAGCCTTAGCTGATGCTGTCTGCAAAGATAACTGTCTTTTGAAGGTAGTCAACAGGATGGTGATGGAGAATTGTTTTTCAGACTGGAGGCCTGTGACCAACTGTGTGCCGCAAGTATCAGTGCTGGGTCTGCTTGTGGAGATGGTGTAATCAAGTGGGGCTGCTTTGTCCTGGATGGTGTCAAGATTCTTGTGTCATTGGAGCTCCCACCCAGACAAGTGTGGAGTATTCCATCATACTCAAGTGGTGAATTATTTGCCACAGTATTCCTGGTTTCTGACTTGCTTGTTCAGCCACTGTGTTTGTGATGAGTCCAGTTGAGTGTCTGGTCCATGGTAATCCGAAGGATGTTGACAGTGCGGGATTCAGTGATGATAACACCATTGAATGTCAGGGGGTGGTGATTGTCTCTTGGAGGTGGTGGTTGGATGTTAGTTGTAGAAACAGATCAGAAAAGCAAAGTTGAGATAGAGATCGTGAGACTTTATTGAAAGCCAGCACATGGATCTGATTTATCCCTGCTCCTATTACTTTTGATAATAAAATTCACTTTAGAAATTAGTGTTGATCTGTTTGAAACATGATGTGTTTCATGATTAATCATATAATTAGGATTGGTAGTTAGCTTGATTTGGGGATTAGGAAGGCTGAGTGGATTGCATAGATACAATGTAAGATGCAGTGTTGGTTGTTATCTCTTGCAGATGTTGAGGACCTGCCACCATCAGTGCAGGAAAAATTGTTTGATGAGGTGCTTGATCGGGATGTACAGAAAGGTGAGCAGTTGCGTTTTTTTTCTAAATCTAATTAAACGATGACAGTCCTAATATGTTAAACTTAGATTTGTTAAGAATGGTAGTATCTGTTTTCTCAAAGTTTTAGGATTAATTTAGAGCAATGTTAAAGGTTTCAAGACTTCTCACATGGATATGATCTGGTATAAGATCAGATGAAAGGTTAATGTGTTCTGTCATCTATGTCATTACGATTCAAATGAAGGGTGGAAAATTCAAGTTTTTTCAAATTTATTCAAGCATAGGAAAGGGTGTTGCTGGCTAGGCCAGCATTTATTGCCCACTCCTAATTGGCCTTAGGGCAGTTAAAAGTTAACGATTATAGCTGGGAATCTGGAGTCGCTTGTTGGCAAGACCAGGTAAGGCTGGTCATTTCCTTCTCTAAAAGGCATTATTGAACCACATGGGTCCTCTAACAATTGACAGTGGATTGACGGTTGTCATTAGACCCTTAATTCCAGATTTTTATTGAATTCACATTCCACTGTCTGCCATGGCTGATTCAAATCCTAGTCCCAGCATCATTACCCGGGCCTTGGATAACAGTCCCAGCAATAATACTGCTGGGCCGTGGTTTCCCCTTAGTTGAAAGATCTCTGCTTCTTTTAAGAATTTGGGCACTCCTGTTAGAGGCCAAAGCCAGCTCTTTTTTGGCTCTAAGACAGTGTGTCTAGGCCATTGACACGACTCAGATTTTTAAAAAAATTACACTGTGGTCGAGAGCAACATGAGATTAGATGATGTTGACGGAGGGCTTTTTGTTTATTTTGCTTTATTTGAGGCCCAGTTTCAAGCCCCACCTGCTCCAGGGGTGTGCATAGCAACTCTGAATAACTTGTTTGTAACATATTGGCAGTTTAATTTATTGAGATTCAAAAAATAAAGAAGGGCTTTGTTACAGTTTAAAACAGTGCCTTTTAGGAGGTAAACTAAGAACACTCATTCGTGAAAAGGATAGCTTTCTCCTGCTTCAGGGTTTAGACACAAGACACTGTAGAACATAGGACATAGAACAATACAGCACAGAACAGGCCCTTCGGCCCTCGATGTTGCGCCGACCTGTGAACTGATCTAAGCCCCTCCTCCTACACGATCCCATCATTATCCATATGCTTATCCAAGGAGCCCGTTCCTAATCAGATCTGCTGGGAGTTATGGCTTTGTTCAATGATCCAGTTCAGTTGTCATCACCTGTTCCGGAAGATATTCAAAAGCAATTTGTTGGTTCCTTTCAGTTCATGGAAGATAATTAATTATGTAGGTAATTGCATGCTGCAACCTAATTTCCTCTGAATAGGAACTGACTTGGAAGAGCTTTATAGATGTGAACCCTTGTACCTAGAAGATTCAGTATCAGTGTATTTCTTTTACCTAATAGAAGTCATATATGTTAAAGTATAAAAATGTACAGAGATTTTCAAAGCTCTCAGTAGCAACTGAAGTAGTAGAGGTACTTTCTTGAGTAAATTAGTTTTATTTTAAGTGTAGCTTTTGTGAAACTAGCTTTTGAATAACTTGAATTTGCAAATTGGTTTAATTAAGTCGATTGTGATTTTTAATCATTGTATGTTTGTAGAATTAGAGGAAGAATCGCCTATTATAAATTGGTCCTTGGAGCTGGGAAGCCGTCTGGATAGTCGCCTGTACGCTCTTTGGAACCGCACAGCAGGTGACTGCCTGCTTGATTCGGTGCTACAAGCAACATGGGGTATTTACGATAAAGATTCGGTTCTACGGAAAGCTCTTCACGACAGCTTACATGACTGTTCACATTGGTAAGGGTTTTAAGGATGATTCAGATTGTTTTTCTTCTACAAAGAAACTCCAAGATATGCAAAAGTACTTCAGCTATCTTAGTAAAGGCTGAACAGTTTGAGTCTCTACTCCACTGGAGTTCAGAAGAATGAGAGATGATTTCATTGAAACATAGAGTTCTTAAGACTCTTGACACAATAAATGTTGAGAGGATGTTTCCACTTATGGAAGAGTCTTGGACGACAGGATACGGCCTCCGAATAAAGGCATTCCTTTGTTGCAGTTTTTGCATTTCCTTGGAATTGCTAGATTTTGTGTGTTTGTTTCATTTCAAAAGGGCAAAAGGTTTTTGTTTGAAAACTTAGCTGGAGTTTGTTTCTTTTCACTGAAGAATGTTTGCTTACGAAATATTTCTTGCTCACTTCTTGTTTTGCACAGAATGATTTTTGGTTCAAGATCAGAGTCGTACATTCAAGGTTAAGTGCAAGAGATTTAGAACAGAAGTCAGGAAAAGCTTTTAAAAAAAGTCGTATGGTCAGTGTTCAGTTTGATTTGGTTGTTGATATACAAGTTGTCACTGGGTTACATTAAAATGCTGAAGTGTGACTGGGATTTTTTGTGTGGAAGTTAAATGCCAATACCAACTGATTCATCCAGGTGGCCTTTTCCTGTGCTTCACCTTGTGTGTATTTTTATGGCAGAATCCTAATTATGTCTTGCCACCCCAGTTTGTTATTACGTGTTCTGGTGCCATTGGGGGAGCAGGCTGTTCTAGATCTGATACTGTGCAATTAGACAGGATTAATAACTTTGTGGTGAAGGAACCTTTCTATGGCAGTGCTGAAACATTCAGTTTAACTTGCAGTATTGAATATGAGAAGTGTAAACATACCAAGTAGTGATTTAACCTGATGAAAGAATTTATAAGGGTTTGATGGCAGAATTGGCTAAAGTCAACTGTGAAACAAGGTGAAAAGATAAGACCATGGAGATGCAGTGCAAGATCAAGGTCTTTAGTAACACTTGAATATTTATCTCAGTGACAAGAAAGAGGATTGCCAGAAGGTTGCAAAATCTGTGGTTGTTATGGATAGTATTAAATTATAAGAGACACTGTCCAACACTGCCAAAATTACTGGCAGGTCAGAAGATTGGACAGTTTCTAGGAACCAGCAAAAATGACTTTTTTTTTTAAACAAAAAAATAGCGGTAATGTATGAGGGAATGTTAACTAAAACAAGAATGTCTCCATAAGAATTTACCATCATCAGGTAATTTGGCAAGTCTCTTGATTTTAAAATAAGTAGCTGTATTGATAATTGAGACATTAGTTATAATTTTCTGTCATTCCTTAAATTCTGAAAAGGCCCCTGTGGATTGGAAAATAATAAATATAGCACCATTTTTCAAGAAAGCAAGAAATGATAGAGCCAGTTAGCCTAACATCTATCATAGGTAAACTGCTAGAATCAATTAGTGAAGAAATAATAGGACATTTAAAAATAAGTCACAGAACTAGACAAAAAGGCAGGTTGGTTTTGTGCAATGGAAGTTTAAATAATTTATTCAGCTTGTTGATGGGAGTGACAAGCAAGGTGGATAAACCTGAAGCTGTAGATGTGTACTTGGATTTTCAAAGGTACTTGATTAAGGTGCCACATGAAAGAAAATGATGCTAAAATAAGGGCTCATGGTGTAGGGGCAAATATGTTAGCATGCATATAGGACTGCTTAGTTAACAATGCAGAGAATCAAAATAAATCAATCTCTTTAGCGATAGCTAACTATAACTAGTGGAGTGACACAGCTATCAGTGCTGCATCCTCAATATTATTAACGACTTGGATGAAGAATTGAATTTGTGGTGACGACATGTCTGATGACATCAAGATTGGCAGGAGGTAAGCTGTCTGTGTGAAATTGAGAAATTTCAAAAGGATGCAGATGGGTAGGTGGGTGATGAACTATTTGGCAGATGGCATATTGTGTGGAATAATGTGAACGTGTCCACTTCTGCAGGAAAGTTGTATACAGTTAAAGTGGAGAGAGATTACAGAACTCAGTTTACCAGCACACCCAGTTTTCTCATATGAATTACGAAATGGGTTAGTAGACGTTTTACAGCAAGTGATAAGGAAGCAGTTGGAATGTTTATTTATTGCAAGGGAATTGGAATATTAAAATTTGAATGCAGTTGTACAGAGGGCCTTTGAGATGCATCTGGAGTATTGTTTTGGTGTTTTTTTAGAAATGGATATGATTGCAGTTAAGAGCAAGTTAATATGCTCTGCTCAGAGCAAGAACCTTTCTTATGATGCTAAATTGAACAGGTTGGACCTTTTTTTTAATCCATTGGAGTTTATAAGGATGAGAGGTGATTTTATTGAAAGATGCAAAATCCTGGAGGCACCTTGACAGGAAGTGATACAGTCCCTTGAGGAGGAGACTAAAATGATAGACATTTGAAGAGTAAAAAGGCTCCCTTTTTAAAATGGTGTTTTTTTTCTAGCTCTCGCTCTCGCTTCTCTTCCGCACCACTGCGCTCTCTCTCTCTCTCTCTCTCTCTCTCTCTTCTCCCCCCCCCCCCCCCCCCCCCCCCCCCCATGTTGTTAGTGTTGGATTTCCTTTGAAAAATAGTGATGATTGGATCATTGAATTTATTCAAGGCTGGCAACTCTTTGAAGGGCCAAGGAATCGAGCGTTATAAAGGCAGGGATGACAATAGAGTCAAGATCACCAGATGAACTATGATTTTACCAAAAAACTGGCAGAGCGGGCTCAATGGTTTACTCTTCCATGTCCTAAGTTCTAGTATCAATTTCAGTCTGATTTTAAATTTAAACCCTTCTGTATATTGGAATTGATGAACTGCGAATACAAATTGGGTTTCCATACAGTGATGTACAACTCAGCCACGCTGAGAAATCTTTTAAAATTAGCCATCTAAAACTGCACGTGCTTCAAATTCTGGAGTTGGATTTGCTAATCATACAGTATGCTTCACAAAAATTTGGAATAGAAAAATGATTCAAATTGCTTTAATCCCTGTGTACTAGCACTTGCCTTTAAGACCAAATATTGTGGATCAATTCTCACTCCAACATATGAGGACATGATCTAATTTTATATCCAAATACAGTGCTAAGGCAATGCTGCACTGTTGAAAAATCTGTTATATGGAAGAGAAATTCAGTTGGGATCTCGCTTGCCTATTCCAATAGCTGCCAAAAGTCATAAAACACCTCTTAAGACCAACAGGAAATTTCTTTGCTATGTGGTCAACATTCCTTCATGACTACTGTGGAACAGACTGATCAATTTTATTTTCATAAATTTTGTGGAAAGTTCTGTGCAGAGCAATGCAGATACTGGAGCAGTCAATATCCATATGTAGCATGACTTGGATAACATTCAGGCTTTAACTGATGAATGGCAAAATAAACACTTGTGCCTCAAAAATGTTAGTGCCTAGTTGGAGATTGAACAGAACTATCTAATTCTCTTCATGATACTCCCTTTAATTTAATAAGGGCAGCATATGTATGGAGACTGTGTCGTCTGTAAACTTCCCTCCAAGATGAAAATGTGTCCTGACCTGGAAGTGGATCAGTACTGCTTCGTTGCCACTGGGTCTTGGAACTCAATTCTCAACAGCATTATTTGTGTATCTGCAGCAGAGAGATTTCAATGGTTCACGAAATTGGTGCATAAGGTCAACTTGGGGTACACGATCACTTCCACTTTCTCTGGGATGATAAGGTGTGTGTAAAACAAAATCGTCCTTAGCCAGTGATACCTGCACCCTATGAAAGGTTTTTTAAACTGATGTTTCCTTACAAATGTGATTGAAGTTTTAAATGCAACTTTTTTAGATGTTTTTTGGATGAGCTAATGAGGTATTTAGATGCTGAGTTCCAGAAACGTCCTTGCTTTGTATATTCCTGACCGTTTAAATATTAATGACTTATCTGTAACCTCATTTCTTCAGTTGTAGTTGGTCTGTTTTGGGAAAACTCTAGTTTCCGTTAGATATGATGTGTGCAATTCATAGGCTATCTGTTAATGGGTGGGTATTTAACCTTTTTCACATTTTTAGGTTAAATAAAAAGCAAATGTGAGAGAAGAAGAACCTACTAAAATGTTTTTTTTTTGCCCTGGCAGGTTTTATACACGCTGGAAGGAGTGGGAGTCTTGGTATTCTCAGAGTTTTGGGTTACATTTCTCGCTGCGAGAAGAGCAGTGGCAGGAGGACTGGGCGTTTATTCTCTCCCTTGCAAGTCAGGTACATGGTGACTTTTCTATTGTCGTCCGAGATCCTAAGTAGATTTTTGTTTTGGGTGCATAATTTTGCATTTAAACTGCTGTTTCTATTTTTTTTGGAATGACTACTGACGATAGTAGAGGTTCCTGCATCCAGCTTAAAATAGGAAGACCTTTCAGACCTGTTTTTCATTTTCAGAAATGAAGCTGAAATTATGTTCCATTAAAAAACTATTGAGGTGATCACTCTGGCAAGTGGACTGTAACTATGGAAGTAACAATAAAATTTGATCTTACACACTTTTTTTCTAAAAAGTAGTTGTATAGAAACAGAAGAATTTGTTTTGAAAACAAACCTGGAATTATAACTTGTTTTGTACAAGTGGATATTTTTGAGTGTTAATGTGTTTGCTATGGTAATTTTGGGACCTTGTGGTTAAATATATATGTGCAAATGAAATACAGGACGTGCGATTGTAACTTAAAAGGCAGGAAATTAGTTTGTAGAATAATTGTTTTGCTAACAAACTGCTAGGAAGACTGGAAGACTGTTTGTAGCATTCTGCATGGTATGAGTGTCTAATAATGCAGTGGGTAGAAAAGGATGGCACTTGATCTGACGACAGGAATATCATAGTCTGTAAATTCTGAACAAATCTTCAAACAATGGATCAGTGTTTTAACTGCTTTAGTGGTCATTCTTTGACATTTTTTTCAAATTGCTCCTCAACATGATCATAACTGAAATGTTTGACAAGATTCGGATAACTCACATTTGGTGCACCTGTTGTGTAGCTAGCTATAAATCACTTGGAACTCATCAGTTCCAAGCTTTACTCTGGGTAAATAAGTTACTTGTTTGTTTAAAATCTGCATTCAAAAATTAGCATTTTGAAATGACTTTAGCCTTCTAACATCAGCAAGACGATTTATTAATGAAATCTCTGGAGGTTGAGGGAGGAACTGATTGAGGTCTGCAAAATCCTGAGGTATAGACTGGATGGATAGCAAGAGGTTTTTTCCCAGATTTGGGGACTCAATTACTAGGGGTCACGATTTCAAGGTGAGAGGGGAAATGTTTAAGGGAGATGTACTTGGAAAGTTGTTTACGCAGAGGGTGGTGGGTGCCTGGAATATGTTGCAGAGAGCAGAGGGATACAGATCCTTGGGAAATAGGCAACACGTTTTGATAGAGGATCTGGATTGGCGCAGGCTTGGAGGGCCAAAGGGCATGTTCCTGTGCTGTAATTATTCTTTGTTCTTTATCCTGCCAATATGAATTGTTGGAAATTTCAAGGAATAGTACAAAAACACTTTTTTCTTAAGTATTGGGAATTGTTTAAGGTATTCAATAGATTTTTTTGCCATCATGATTTGTGTATTCTAATAACTTTGCGTATATTTGAAAACTGCCTCTGAAATAGTGGTGAACCAGATTGAGATGTGAAATTGTACACTAGGGCTAGGCTTTCAAATTGTAGGCTTTTCAACAATTATCAAGTAATAAAAAGTAAAATAAACACTCATAATTGGAGTAATGGGCATTTGGTTTGTCTAGATTTTTGTAATTTATAATATTGACTATAGTTCTTGTCTCCACAGAGCTAGGCGTGTAACTAATTTTTGGCACGTTGAAATATCGCAGTTTGTACTACTAACAACTACTTAAATTTATCTTTCTGGTCTGAGGTTAAATTGAAAGTTGCAGTAGTTGGAACAGGAAAATGTCAGTTATCTGGAAGCAGAGAGTTTTCAAACCCTCGCTTGGCAGAAACTGAAATTGTTGCAACTAACTCTCTGGTTGTAATTCGGTGGGTTTGAATTGAGCAATGTGTGAGAGCCATCCCTGCCAACTGGATGACATTAAACAGACATTGGAGGAGGATGCTGTGGTTAACTGTCAAAGATTGTGAAAGTTAAAATGATGAACTGGGGAAAGCTCACTGAAAAGAATGATCAGTTTAAAGGGAGAGAAAAGAGACCAAGGACAATCCAAAAGTACATCTTTAAATTTGAGGTTATTAACACCTCCAACAATTAATATTTGACAGATGAGATTGTGCATTTGCAGTCATTAATTTTCAGTGACAGGTGCCCTGTGGGAATTAAGCCATCTCTCTAAAAGGATGCAAAGATTTGAAGCAGATCTGGTGAGTTTAATTCATATCTACTATGGAAGTTTCACATAATCTGAGGCAGACAACAAGACGCTGTTTTTGCAAAGCTGATTGTGACCAAATGCTACAATTACAGACAAAGAAGATAATCATCATTCACCTTGCTGTTACTTTAGCTGAAAATTTAAGCTGTTGAAAGTCATGCTGCATTCCTAGTTGTCTTTGTATCACCACCTCCAGTTTGTTTAATTATACACCATTCACAGCTAGATGTGCTGCAGAGTTGTACAACTGAACTCTGGAGAAGATTCCACACATCTCCCCAAGCCTAATGATGAGGAGTCTACACATCAAAGCAAAAAGACTGAAACATTTGAATCCATTTTTAATCAGAAGTGTTGCATGGATGATCCATCTGTCTCCTAGTGTTCCCCTCATTAAAAGCCAGTCCTTCTTGATACCATGTGAAGACACTGGAATTAGCAAAGGCCACAGGTGCTGATATCATTTTCAAGATGTGCTGAAGGTTTATGCCTCAAAACCAGTGGGTGCTCACAGCCAAGCTCTTTCAATACGATAACACTTAGCCATGTGGAAAACTGCACAATTATATCTTATCTACAAAAAGCAGACTAATCCAACTCAAGTCAGTTGCACTCCATCAGTCTAGATGTGATCATCCAAGTGATGGAATATGTAATTGTCCGTGCCATCAAGCAGGACATAGGCAGCAACAACCTGCTACTGGCAGTTTGGGTTCTCTCTGGTTTTTACTTTGAACCTCATTCAGCCTGTGTCCAAACATGGACAAAAGAGCAGAACTTCAGAGGCGAAGCCCTAGCAAAATTGGGGGCAGTGGGAATATTGTTTGAGTTCAAACCTATCATGGAGGAAAATGATTATGGTTGTTGGAAGCCAGGCATTACACCGTCAGGACATCACTGCAGGAGTTGCTCGTGATGGTGTCCTGGCCCAACAATCTTCAAGTGCTTCATCAGTGACCGCCTCTGTATCATAAGGGAAGATACAAGAACGTTGACTGTGTAATATTCAGTACTATTTGTGGTTTCTCAGATATTGAAGCAATCTCTGACAAGAGGCAGTAAGGTTCAGACGGCACTCGGGACTTAGATTAATAATTGGCAAATAACTTCGTCACAGCCCAGCCCCTGGGAACAATCTCCTCCAACGATAAAGAACCCCTATGCACCACCTCCAGCATTCATTCCTATCACCACTGATAACCTGCAGTTCAGCAACCCACTCCATCTCCCTCAACATTATCGTCAAAATCTGTGATCTGTGCCACCTCTGAACATCGGCAGCAGATTCCTGAGAACGCTACCGTAAATTTTCCCTTACCAGGTGCTTACCGTTCTGGAGCAGAACTGTATTTTTCATGCCTCTGCACCAATGGGGTTGAAATCCTGGGACTTGTGTCTGAATAACACTGTGGGTGTACCCACTCCAAATGGACTGCACTGATTGAAGGCAGCTCACCCTCACTACCTTGAGGGCAGTGAGCAATACACAGTAAATGCTGGTGTGGCCAACGGCACCAACATTCTGGGACAGAAGGAGAAAACAAAGATCATGGAAGGTTTGCTGAAGGATAATTTGCAGTTCCAGAAAAGAATTGAGTTTTGGGAATTGGGAAATGATGACAACCCCAAAGTAACCATAATGAACAAATTTGATTATAATTCATATAAATTATAAATGATCTACATCAAAATGAATTGCTTCCGAGATGATAGGAACTGCAGATGCTGGAGAATCTGAGATAACAAGGTATAGAGTTGGATGAACACAGCTGGCCAAGCAGCATCAGAGAAGCAGGAAGGCTGACGTTTTGGGCCTAGACCCTTCTTCAGAAAATGAAATTGCCTCTGGTTATTTTCTATAATATTAAAATTAAGTTTGGACAGTCAGCTCTCTGTGCCATTTATTCACACCACATACTTGGAAGGGCATCCCCAGACATCTCCATCATTTGATTCAAGTGACTTGATGACATTGTAAACCATTTGTGCCAGAGGCCATCCGTGAAGTCTTGATTTGCTCATTACCCTAACTATTGAGATTTCTATGAACTGCTGTCTGATTGGTAATACAAGATTGTTTGTTTTGTGATCTTACCACCACCCAAATTATCCATTTAATAATCACAGTCGTGTTATCTTAGATGTTTGGAATGAGGTATGGTCTGTTACCTTGTGTTGCTGTCAGTAGAAGCCTTTTCACTTCCTTAATAGTTTGCTGACAGCTTAGACACTTCATGAAATTGATGCAAAGTTGATACCAAGGAGTAGGTAATCACAGCGGAAAAATCATCTGTGGATTACCAAGAAGTAATGCTTGCTGATGTATGTTTGCATGTAGTATGTTGCAAGACCACCAAACAAGAGAACCTACTTTCCAGAACTCATGAGCAATGGGTGACCTGAACTTTTTGCAAAATGTATATATTTTCTCTTTCCAGCAACCTCCAGAGAAATTTGACTGTTACAGTTGTAGGAGACTTAACTTAATGTGAAACATTATCTTTAATTTCAGAAATGAAATGTACATTTTCATCTAAAATGGATATGCTGAAAAGTGGTATTGTCTTGTCTTTTCTGTACAATCAAAAAGGAATGCAGTTTTTGATTGGATGGTTTAACATACGTAATTGTCTTGCTCGTTTCAGCCTGGAGCCAGTCTAGAACAGACCCACATCTTTGTTCTGGCTCATATTCTTCGCCGACCAATTATAGTCTATGGAGTGAAATACTACAAGAGTTTTCGTGGTGAGACACTAGGATATACACGATTTCAAGGTAAGGAATTTACAAATGTGTAATTTGACTATTAAGACCTGCTGCCAGCATTGTCTTTCTAACTTTGTTCAGAAGAACAGGTTGGTTTTGTGCTTTCATCTTTGGAGTTGGAGCTTAAAACTATAACCTTATTGTTTTTAATGAAAGTTTTCCTGTAAAGTTGCTGATGATGGAGTGATGCTGGACTATTGTTAATGCTGCAAAAATAATTACATCACTGTTCAATTTCCTGTTGCCACCATTCTGAATGTACAGTATTTGGAAAACTGGCATTGCTTGCATATCCTGCTCACCAGCTCCTCCTGCATACACACTAGATGGTACATACGTCTTTTTAACAAATGCATTTTGCTGTCTAACAGTGGTAAATCTATCTTGTACTTAGATTTCTCAATAGTTGGGATTAACTGAAACTTAAAGATCACCAACTTTCTCCTAACAAATGTGGTTTTTGTAAAATTAGGTATTTTGAGGACAGTGAGGTTACTGATAGACAGTAATGCACTTTCCTGTAGTTAAATACGAGCATCATAAAGATGGATATTGTAGTAGACGTTCAAAAAAATGGTACTTGATGGATGAGTTGTTTGGACAAAATATGTGGCGGTTGCTGTGGATTCATGATTTGCGATGAGGACGATTCTCTCAGAACTGATTGCTCATGCCTCAAGGGGAAGGCCATAAGATCACAAGACGTAGGAGTGGAAGTAAGGCCATTCGACCCATCAAGTCCTCTCTGCCATTTAAATCATGGCTGATGGGCATTTCAACTCCACTTCCCTGCACTCTCCCCATAGCCCTTGATTCCTTGCGAGATCAAGAATTTGTCGATCTCTGCTTTGAAGGCATCCAACATCCCAGCCTCCACTGCACTCTGCGGCAATGAATTCCACAAGCCCACCACACTCTGGCTGAAGAAATGTTGTCTCATTTCCGTTTTAAATTTACTCCCTCTAATTTTAAGGCTGTGCCCACGGGTCCTAGTCTCCCCACCTAACAGAAACAACTTCCTAGCGTCCACCCCTTCTAAGCCATACATTATCTTGTAAGTTTCTATTAGATCTCCCCTCAACTTTCTAAACTCTAACGAGTACAATCCCAGAATCCTTAGCCGTTCATCATACGTTAAACCTACCATTCCAGGAATCATACGTGTGAATCTCCGCTGGATGCGCTTCAGGGCCAGTATTTCCTTCTGGAGGTGTGGGGCCCAAAATTGGACACAGTGTTCTAAACGGGGCCTAACTAGAGCTTTATAAAGCCTCAGAAGCACATTGCTGCTTTTATATTCCAACCCTCTTGAGATAAACGACAACGTTACATTTGCTTTCTTAATAACAGACTCTACCTGCAAGGTAACTTTTAGAGAATCCTGGACCGACACTCCCAGATCCCTTTGTACTTCTGCTTTACAAATTTTCTCACCGTTTAGAAAATAGTCCATGCCTGTATTCTTTTTCCCAAAGTGCAAAACCTCACATTTACTCACATTGAATTTCATCAGCCATTTCCTGGACCACTCTCCTAAACTGTCGAAATCTTTCTGCAGCTTCCCCGCCTCCTCAGTACTACCTGCCTGTCCACCTATCTTTTGTATCATCGGCAAAGTTTGCCAGAATGCCCCCAGTCCGTTCATCCAGGTCATTTATATATAAGGTGAACAGCTGCGGCCCCAACACTGAACTCTGCAGGACACCACTTGTCACCAGTTGCCATTCCGAAAAAGAGCCTTTTATCCCAACTCTCTGCCTTCTGTCAGACAGCCAATCCTCAATCCAAGCCAGTAGCTCACCTCAAACACCATGGGCCCTCACCTTGCTCAGCGGCTTCCCATGAGGCACCCTATCAAAGGCCTTATGGAAGTCTAGATAGATAACATCTACTGGATTTTCCTGGTCTAACATACATGTTACCCCTTCAAAGAGGCAATGGCTTAGTGGCATTATTGCTGGACTGTTAATCCAGAGACCCAGGTAATGTTTTGTGGACCTGGGTTCGAATCCAGCCATGGCAGATGGTGGAATTTGAATTCTATAAATATCTGGAATTAAGAATCAAATGATGACTGTGAATCCATTGCCGATTGTCAGAGAAACCCATCTGGTTAGCTAATGCTCTTGAGAGAAGGAAACTGCTATCCTTACCTGATCTGGCCTACGTGTGACTCCAGAACCACAGCAACGTGTTTGACTCAGAGGGATGGGCAATAAATGCAATCCTAGCCAGTGGTGCCCTCAACGTGTGAATGAATAAAGGATATAGAATCTCAGTTCTGAAAGTATCTTTAAGATATATAGCTCACCAATCAGCATACTTTGTCTATTGCTTAGGCTCAAAAGGTTCACTTGAGGGACAGTGGGTTTATGCAACATTGTTCTAAAGTGGATACAGTTGATCATTTTCACTGGCAATATTGTTGATGGCAGCACTTGTGATTCTGGATCATGAAAATGCTCCCAATTTATGGGTAGCTTTACTATACTGAGTGTAGCTATACCAATCTCATGCTGAGATGCCATCTTTTGGCTCCATTTTGACCATTAACCACTGTTGAAAATTAGCAAAGTTTCTCGTTATTCATGTGCCTCTTGCTTTTAGGAACTGAGACAACTCCTTATGCTGTAGTGGGTTCCAAATAATATTGTAGATTAGTCAATAACGACAGAATTCTAGAAAGATCACTTAACTGAAAATTTCCTTATGTATATTAGCGGACAATTAAATTTTTAATACGAAATGGTAATTAACATGATTGGACTGCAGTGTAGTAATTTGTATATTGAAGTTGTCAAGCTTAGTGAGGTTCCTCTACACTCTGACCATCTGACTTATAATTTTTGATACACTGCTCATTGTACAAATGTATGCTGCTGTTACTGTTAGTACTCAATGGATGCATGTACGGTTGCATAAATCTAAGCCTTTGAAGTGTGTAATTGGTGTTTTGGATACTGTTAATCTTTGCGTCATTTTTTTTTTGGAACAAAGATTTCAACTAAATTGCTTATCTAGCCTAGAACATGAGATTTGCCAAACATTGTAATTTAGTCCTGAGAAGAGGGTGTAAATATAATTGGAAAATATTCATAGGGCTAAAATTTTGATTGTTTATTTGACCCAATTATAATCACCCAGCTATATTTGCATCCCTTTCTTTTGGCACCACCATATCCGTTGGGAATTTGACCTTGTGTCGAGAGAGATTTTTCAGCTATGTAAGGAGGAGTGCTAAAGAACAGTTAGGCATTTCTAAAAGATGTGTGGGAGCGTAGAATTGGAAGCCACAAATGTTACATTTTGAAACTTGTATGCTGTGAGGAAGGCAGTGAAGTGCGCAACAAAAATACGAATAGATGCACCCTCAAATCCTCCAGCAGTGGAACAAAGGTATTGGGAGTTGTATAAATACATGTTTATGATGAAGCATGGCACATGTTATCGGTGGTCAAAAACAGAAATATGAGCGCATGACATTACAGAAAATTATTCCAATATTTATGGTTTATTGGAAGTTATTGGATCACTGTTAGTAACATAATTAGCTTGCTAATATGACACTGTTCTTTGCAGGTGTGTACTTGCCTTTGCTTTGGGAACAGAGTTTCTGTTGGAAAAGCCCTATTGCTCTGGGGTACACTAGGGGCCACTTCTCTGCACTGGTCGCAATGGAAAATGTTGGCTATGACAATCGAGGTGCTGGCGCCAACCTAAATACAGATGATGATGTCAACATCACTTTTTTGCCACTGGTGGACAGTGAGAGGAAGTTGTTGCACATACACTTCCTTTCAGCTCATGAGGTCTGTGTATGTTTGTCTGCTTTGATAAACCATTTTGCACTGTGTTCCATTCTTATCTGTTTTTGTTAACTTGGAACACTAATTTTAGAATGTGTCAGATAATCCTGTCCTCTAACTTGAGTTAATGCAATCTTAACTGGTTTGTTACAATACTTTGGGCTCAAATAAATAAGTATCAACACTAAATTTGGGATTCAAGTAACGAAAAACGGGCAACTTGCTTTTTATGGAAAATAGTGATGAATGATCATGAGCTGAAACACAAACATTGTGGAGAAACTCAACAGATATGACAACATCTATGAAGAAAGCAGTTAAAGTTTGGAATCCCCTGACTCTCCTGCAGAACTGAACAGCTGGGAAAGGATGTTGTTAATGCTGATGACTGGGGCTGGAGTGATGAAGGAGCGAGTGCATAGGTGGAGAGGGAATCCAGAAAGAGGGAGGGAAGAAAGGTCAGGTAGCTATGGGATTGTTGATGTCAAACCAAGGAAGAAAAGAAGCTAGATAGATCATTGTGGGGGCAATGAGTGGGTGGAAATGGGTCGGTTGTGCTGTGAGCAATTCATGTCATGATGGGACCTGAATTGTGGGTGTGGGTAATAGCCAAGGAAGGTGTTGTTCATGCTGTACAATGATTAAACTTGATAATGAGTCCTAAAGGCTGTAGCGTGCCGAGGTGGAATATGATGTGTTGTTCCTCCAGCTTGCATTGAGTCTCTGCAGCACTGCAACAGGCATGAGATAGAAATGTTGACCGGGGAGCACAGTGTTGTGTTGAATTAGTAAGAAGCTGAAAATTTAGGGTTTTGTTAATGGATGGGGTGCAGATGTTCAGTAAAGCAGTCAACCAGTCTATATTTTGTCTTCCGAATGTAGAAGAAACCACGTTGTGAAAAGTGAATATAGCAGACTCAATGGAGTCTGGTGCAGGTACTGCAGTATATTAGGGGTCTTGAACAGCAAGGTTGTAAATGGGCATGTATTGCATCTTTTATGATTTGCATGGGAATGTGCTGTGGGAGGTTTGGGAGTGGAGGAATGGAACAGTGTGTCTTGGAGAGAATGGTCCATGTGTAAGCCTGACAAGGAAGGGAGGGAAGTACATAGCTTTCTCTCCACACCACTGCAGTCTCCTTTTCTAACTTTCCCTGTGACGGAAGACTTGTATTTCAGAAATTTAAATTGTGGTACTGAAAAATGCAATAATCATACAATTAATTTCAGTAATTTGTTTGCTTTGGCATTTTAAAAAAAATTTTACATGAACTTCATGCGAACAACTAATCACTTACATTATGTCCTTTTTTGAATTGCGACCTTTGTAACATCTGTTCCTATATTCCTAAGTACAGTCTTCCTTCTGCAACTGAATTAGTTAAAAATAGGATAAAATGACTTTTAAAAGTTTATTTGACCTTTCAAGATCAAAATGCTGAAGGTACTAGTTGTGGTTTTGGTGGCAAAAACAGGAAATTGTTAATAAATATACAGCTTCCTGAAGATAACTATTCGTTGCTTGCTATTATTTAATGTTCAAAGTTTGACCTTTCCAATGAATTGGCTAGACAGTCTCACTTAACTTATGCACAGCATTTTTATATTTTGAGATTTTATAACATTAGATGCCATTACCTACTACAGAACCCAGGAGAGGATGGTGTAGACTGTCCTAATCACTGGGCCTCAGGCCTTTGGGGGCCTGAACTTGAGCCACACTGCCTTTCGTCTCCTCAAGTGGCTCCTCCAGTCACAGATCCTATCTGTATGGCTCAAATCGCAAGGCATACTGCTGCTACGCAGAAGGCTGCCATCGGTGAGATGTATTGATTGAAATTGGTCAGAGGAAGAGGGTTGGTATGTGCTGTCCTAGGAGGATGTGGGGAAAGTTAGAAAAGGAGACTGCAGTGGTGTGGAGAGAAAGTTATAGCAAGGTGCATGCTACAAGAGAAATGAGTGAGAGCAAATGAAGAGGGACCCAGGCTGCAAAAGACAGTCAACATTTCATGCCCATCAGCAAAAATACTCAACAGAGAGCCAGGAAGACTTAATCAGTGAAGTTATGAATGTGGGAGATGATCAAATCTAGAGATACTTTTATGGGGAAGGAAGTAGTGGATTTAATGTAAGTGAACACTGTGTCAATTGTTGAATTTAAATCTGGGATTGAGATGTGGTGAATAGGGTAGTAGGTATTTAAAATGTTTCAGCTTTGCGCATATGCGATGAGAATGCATTAACTGTGACTTTATGTAGAAGGTGTGTTCAAATGTTCGTCTTTGTGTAGAAGTCAATTATTTTGAAGGGGTTTCTGCTGATTTTGTTTCTTGTGCCAATTTAAATTTTGTTGAGGAAGTTAATGCATTCATTGTGTGTTGTGGGGTTAAGTTTAATAAGGGTTGATATTGAAGATATTGTTGAAATATTTAATTCTGCTGCTGTGTGAGTCCAAATAAACATACCTGTAAACTCTCAGAAGGTATTGTTGCTATGCTACTGCATCACCTGGTGAAAAAGTAATTGAGAATCAGGAAGGCATCCCTGCAAGCCGCAAGGTAAACCTTGAATCAAAAATACCCTGAAAGATTAAAAAAAAACACTCTCTTGTTCAGCAGGAAAATTTTAATTCTTGGAGAAACAAAATGGGACAGAATTGGTTTGGCGTCGGGTACAGCGTTAAACTGGATTTCTCTGTGGAAGAACCGGCACTAATTGATGGTCTGAATGGAACTCTTAGTGCAACACTGTCCTATACTATAGAACCCAAAATGCACTATGATGGTCCTCAAAAGAAACTGTTGAGGATTAAAAAGGAGGTGGAGCCTGTGATTTCTTTCTCCAGTCCTTAGCCGATGAATGATCCAAGGCATTGCTGGTATTCCCATTGTTGCTAAATTTTAAAATTTTTTTTTAAAAACAGATTGGTAATGAGGACCAGCAGGAGAAGCTACTGAGGGAATGGCTTGACTGTTGTGTCACCGAGGGTGGAGTTCTTGTTGCACAACAACGGAGCTCTCGTCGGCGCAACCATCCATTGGTTACACAAATGGTAGAGAAATGGTTAGATCGTTATCGGCAGATACGGCCCTGCACTTCTCTTTCAGATGGTGAGGAAGATGAGGAGGAGGATGATGAATGAAGCAAGGTTTCTGATGGAGTCATTGGCATTACTTTGCTGAGAAGCCTGTAGGTTGGACTGTTCTGGTTTGACGTGCATCATGGAAAGTTTGGATACCAAATAGAAGTCACGTTTGAGGTCTGATCTTTGGCAACAAAAAAAGGCTGATCTGTTCTGTTGAAATCAGAACTGGCGTGGTTGGACAACAATAAACTATGAATGCAAAATTTACTTTAATGTTTAAAAAAAAGTGTTTTTCCCCCCAAACTGTACATCTTTAACTATAACTATACTGCATGTGGTTGTGTAAGAACTCATGTAACAGGGAAAGAAATATACCAGCATCTAAAAAATAACTGAATTTATATTGATTTCCTAACAAGGGCACTTAAAAAAGAAAAAGCTCATTTTAAATTCCAGTTTGTTCCTTCTAGATTTATTTTATTATAGCCATTATTGGTCTATATAGCTAATGCTTTTAAAATACTGGTGCATGTGTTCTTTGGAGACATATTTTAATGCCAAATTATGGTGCTGAGGGTCAGGTGACAGGTTGTACGGTGGGATTTGAGGAATAAGGGGCATCATGGGTGGCAAAAACCATGAGAACAAGTGCATGGGTATTCCCTTGAATACTATAATGAAGTAAAATCTCTAAGGAACAAAATACAGATGTTGGGTTGTGTTGCAAAGTGTTCACCAAAGTATTGTCTTTGTTTCTGATTTTTTAAGAGACTGTTACTCTATATAGTATGGAGACGGCAAATTATTGTTTTAAAGTTTGCAGACATCATACATGTTCTCATCTTCACTAATGTTCGCTACTACAAACCTAGTTTAGACCCTGAACTCTGGCAGTAATTCTATTCTGATAATCCTATTTATTTAAAGTGACCTGGAGACATGAGGTACTTTTTCCCCCCATAAAATTAAGTTCAGAACTGATTGTGTGGATTTTGTTGATTGTTTACTCAACCCCAATGAAGAATTTCATGTTGCACAAATACATACTCTTGCTGTGAAAATGTTGCTGAATGTGCTGTTGACTTTATTTGTCTATGCAAATGCTGTGCACCACGAAGCCAAAGGTTCCCACTTAATAAGGTCATTATATTGCAGTTGCATGTGTCTCACTTAAATTTTATAATTCTATTTAGAACAGTTTTGAACTTTACAAAGAAATACTTTCTCTTGGAAACGTTCTAGGCATCTCATGCAAATTGAGTTATCGCTGTAATCCCTAATGTTCAGTGCTTGTCACATCAGCAGCCATACAGATTAAACTACAGTGATGTGAAATATTTAGATGAGTTATTTTATGAAGAATGTTGCAGTTTTCTGTTTCACAAGATAAAAGTGGAAATGTCAGCAAAATATACACTTGGTTACAAAGTAATTACAAAATTGAGTATGATATTTTTAAGGAAACGTGTTTTCTGAAAGTGCCGCAAGATATCACTTCTGGTTTGAGGTTAATTCCTTGTATGGCTTTAAGAGTATTAGTGTATAATTTTAGTTCAGATAAACCAGATCCTGGTTTTTGCACCCCCCCCCCCATTTTTGTTACTGCTATGCGTTCATATTTGCTAACAGTAAACCTTTTTGTACAGCACAATATCATGTAATGCATGTAGAGTGCTGCATTACAAAAATGGATTGCAGGTGTGATATAAGAGACTTAGACCTAACGGTTTGTTTTTCGCATTTGGAGTACTTTCACTTCTAAAAATATATCTGCATTAGGATATTATTTAATCTTCTTTCAAAAAGTAATCCAAATGTGGTTAGGCCATGCGTTTGATACTTCCACCAACACCATCCATATTGTAAATGCACATATTCCTGTACTATATCTCTTCAATTATGGAAGAGAAGGAGTCTACCGTATCATTCCTATAGAAATTTTCTGCTGTTTTCATACAGGTGGGCAGTAAGTGATCGGTAAATTTTCAATTTTGAAATCACGTCCTCTTAGAATCAAATAGATTGATAAAAATGTGTGCAGGTTTGTGTGGGGGAAAAATGGTCAGCAATTAACAAATTTAAATAGTCAAGAAATAGCAATGACAAGCTGTCATTGAAGTCATCTGAAATTCATTAGATCTGGACATGTAACTAAATGATGGAATTTAGTTTTTGTAACCTGTATGTGAGATTGTGGAATCTAATATCCATATTTTTGCTGGGAGAGTTGTATGGAATGAATCCTTTTATAAGGGAAGATGCAAGCAAATATAAACTCATGAAGGGACAGTAAATACAAATTAACTGAGGAGCATTTTGATGTTGCTGGCTGGCTGACTATAAAGGTTAATATCATTTTTCAGATTTCAAAAGTAGTCCTCAACAAAATACTTGGTTAAAGCTAAAGTTGATCAAATTAAAGCTGAATTTCTAAGTTTGCATAATGAATTGAATACATAAAACAGTATTTATTTAGGTAATGCTGGTTCATTAGGTATCTTTTGACCATCAAGATTTGTTTTGATAAAATAAGTATTATCTATACTGGGGAAGTTTAGCAAGTATGAGATTTTGTTTCATTCTCCTTTCATGCGATGTAGGTGTGACTGGCTAGGCATCCTTAATTGACTTTGAACAAAGGTCTTGCAGTGCCATCTCAGAGGGCAGTTAAGGTTCATCTCGAGTTGCATGTGGCCAGATTGGGTAAGGACTGTAGTTATACTTCTCCTAAAGAACATAGACGAACAATCTATAGTCTTGATAATTACCATTATTGAAAGGAGCTTTCAATTCCAAATTTAGTTAGTTTAAATTCCACAAGCTGCCTGTAGCATGATTTGAGCCCATGTACCCAGAACATTAGCTGAGCCTCTGGATGAGTGGTGTAGTGATGTTACTACGATGTCACTCTCTTCTAGAACATAGAACAACACAGCGCAGAGCAGGCCCTTCGGCCCTCGATGATGCACCGACCTGTGAACTAATCTAAGCCCATCCCCCTGCACTATCCCATCATCCGTATACTTATCCAAGGACTGTTTAAATGCCCCTAATGTGGCTGAGTTCACTACGTTGGCAGGCAGGGCATTCCACGTCCTTAGCACTCTGAGTAAAGAACCTGCCTCTGATATCTGTCTTAAATCTATCACCCCTCAATTTGCAGCTATGTCCCCTCGTACAAGCTGACGTCATCATCCTAGGAAAAAGACTCACTGTCCACCCTATCTAATCCTCAAATCCTGATATATCAATCCTGAAATGTTAATTGCTGCATTAATTTTATATTGAATTGAGCAAGAAATAATTGAGGGTTATCATTTATCTGATCAGTAATTATGTTTTTCA
Source organism: Stegostoma tigrinum (assembly GCF_030684315.1). Lineage (NCBI taxonomy): Eukaryota > Metazoa > Chordata > Chondrichthyes > Orectolobiformes > Stegostomatidae > Stegostoma > Stegostoma tigrinum. Next base: position 30,967,045 of record NC_081373.1, read on the forward strand.
GTTGGATGCAGCAGTTGATGAGAGGAAATAGAATTTGTTTTGAGTTGAACTTTTTATTACATATATATGCATGTTCCAGCAGATCACAGTATAGTTAGAGGGGAACAAAATGTACTGACCGTTGTGCCACTCCACCTGTCTGTATCTCTCCTCTCCACTCCATTCCCCTAATTATTTCATGAAGAGGACAAATGTATTTTGTGAGTACTGCTAGGTCATCTGGGAGGTATGAAGTGAAAGTGGAGAAGAATTTCTGGTCACCTGTTCTCAAAACTGCCAAGTGTTTGAGAATGGTAATGACCTAATCATGTTACATATTTTTGTCTTGATGTAAGTACGTCAAGTTTCATCACCTGTATGTCATGTGATTTTTTTTAAACCCACCTATTTAATGCTGATCACCAAATTATTATTATCCTTATTCTTAGCATTTTAGAACCACAATGCATGTCATACTCCAAAGGTTTTTCAAATGTCAGCCTGAGGTCAAAGTTGGTGTGAATAAATGGAACAAGTCAGTTTCTGTCTTAACTGAAATGGGGTGTCAAAAGCCTATTGTTGGGACTTGTGGATGGTGAGATGCAAATTTTACTAGTAATGGCCATCTTTCAAACATAAGCTGAGTAAACAAATGGAGATGTGATACCGTGCAGATAGAAGTAGACCTAATACCATAACTAGATTTGGGCACTACAAGAGTTGGACTTGAGGGGAGAATATTTACGTAACAAAAATCAATCCATTTTGAATCTGAAAATTCATGAGCATTTCCATTTACTGCAATAAAAATGTCTTTATTTTAAATTGGAACAGAATGATGTCTAAAAGGTAGGTGTGAATGTGATTGAAACATATTAGACTAATATTCAAGTCATTTGAGATGAGAACTAATTGTGATAAATGGTATGAAGTAATTGAGAAATTAATGTTGGGAATTTATTGCCTATAAATACAAATTTGAAAAAAAACTGGAACGCCTGAAACAGTTTGGACATCTTCTGGATTGATTACTTTATGATCTCTTGGAACAGAAGTCAACAGTTTGTGGGCTGTAGTCTACCTACTGTTAATAGAAAGTCAAGTTACTTTGGAGGAAAGATGAGCAAAGCTTTTAGGAAAATGAGACAGAATGTATTTATGTGATGTTAATTGCTGGAAAACCTGACCATGAAAAGTTTCATGGGGTTGTGCTAGTCGTTGTCCAGCAACCCTTTTCTTGACTTGATTTCTACTTTCATAGACTTAGTAAATAAAGAAGAGAATCTTCAGAGCTACAAGTCTTTCTTGCCTTCTGTCAGCAGACATTCTCGGGAACCTGAATGTTTCCAAAAATCTCATTTTTGATTGTGAACCATGACTGCTTTCCAAAGGATCAAATTCAACTGCATTTCAGATTGAAGATTTCCCATCAGTTGTGTGCTCTCAGCAATTTGTTTTTTGCCAAGGGATAATACTCACTGAACTTAGCAGTCACTACATTCTTTCCATTACTTTCACACCCAAGGTTATTTATTTTGTGTGAGGCTGGATGAACACAGCAGGCCAAGCAGCATCTCAGGAGCACAAAAGCTGACGTTTCGGGCCTAGACCCTTCATCAGAGAGGGGGATGGGGAGAGGGAACTGGAATAAATAGGGAGAGAGGGGGAGGCGGACCGAAGATGGAGAGTAAAGAAGATAGGTGGAGAGAGTAGGTGGGGAGGGGATAGGTCAGTCCAGGGAAGACGGACAGGTCAAGGAGGTGGGATGAGGTTAGTAGGTAGATGGGGGTGCGGCTTGAGGTGGGAGGAAGGGATGGGTGAGAGGAAGAACCGGTTAGGGAGGCAGAGACAGGTTGGACTGGTTTTGGGATGCAGTGGGTGGGGGGGGGGGGAAGAGCTGGGCTGGTTTAGGGATGCAGTTGGGGAAGGGGAGATTTTGAAACTGGTGTAGTCCACATTGATACCATTGGGCTGCAGGGTTCCCAGGCGGAATATGAGTTGCTGTTCCTGCAACCTTCGGGTGGCATCATTGTGGCGGTGCAGAAGGCCCATGATGGACATGTCATCAAGAGAATGGGAGGGGGAGTGGAAATGGTTTGCGACTGGGAGGTGCAGTTGTTTGTTGCGAACTGAGCGGAGGTGTTCTGCAAAGCGGTCCCCAAGCCTCCGCTTGGTTTCCCCAATGTAGAGGAAGCCGCACCGGGTACAGTGGATGCAGTATACCACGTTGGCAGATGTGCAGGTGAACCTCTGCTTAATGTGGAATGTCATCTTGGGGCCTGGGATAGGGGTGAGGGAGGAGGTGTGGGGGCAAGTGTAGCATTTCCTGCGTTTGCAGGGGAAGGTGCCGGGTGTGGTGGGGTTGGAGGGCAGTGTGGAGCGAACAAGGGAGTCACGGAGAGAGTGGCCTCTCCGGAAAGCAGACAGGGGTGGGGATGGAAAAATGTCTTGGGTGGTGGGGTCGGATTGTAAATGGCGGAAGTGTCGGAGGATGATGCATTGTATCCGGAGGTTGGTAGGGTGGTGTGTGAGAACGAGGGGGATCCTCTTAGGGCGGTTGTGGCGGGGGCGGGGTGTGAGGGATGTGTTGCGGGAAATACGGGAGACGCGGTCAAGGGCGTTCTCGATGACTGTGGGGGGAAAGTTGCTTTCCTTAAAGAACTTGGACATCTGGGATGTGCGGGAGTGGAACGTCTTATCGTGGGAGCAGATGCAGCGGAGGCGGAGGAATTGGGAATAGGGGATGGAATTTTTGCAGGAGGGTGGGTGGGAGGAGGTGTAAAATTCCATTCCCTATTCCCAATTCCTCCGCCTCCGCCGCATCTGCTCCCACGATAAGACGTTCCACTCCCGCACATCCCAGATGTCCAAGTTCTTTAAGGACCGCAACTTTCCTCCCACAGTCATCGAGAAAACCCTTGACCGCGTTTCCTGTATTTGCCGCAACACATCCCTCACACCCCGCCCCCGCCACAACCGCCCTAAGAGGATCCCCCTCGTTCTCACACACCACCCTACCAACCTCCGGATACAACGCATCATCCTCCGACACTTCCGCCATTTACAATCCGACCCCACCACCTCAAGACATTTTTCCATCCCCACCCCTGTCTGCTTTCCGGAGAGACCACTCTCTCCGTGACTCCCTTGTTCGCTCCACACTACCCTCCAACCCCACCACACCCGGCACCTTCCCCTGCAACCGCAGGAATTGCTACACTTGCCCCCACACCTCCTCCCTCACCCCTATCCCAGGCCCCAAGATGACATTCCACATTAAGCAGAGGTTCACCTGCACATCTGCCAATGTGGTATACTGCATCCACTGTACCCGGTGTGGCTTCCTCTACATTGGGGAAACCAAGCGGAGGCTTGGGGACCGCTTTGCAGATCACCTCCGCTCAGTTCGCAACAAACAACTGCACCTCCCAGTCGCAAACCATTTCCACTCCCCCTCCCATTCTCTAGATGACGTCCATCATGGGCCTCCTGCACTGCCACAATGATGCCACCCGAAGGTTGCAGGAACAGCAACTCATATTCCGCCTGGGAACCCTGCAGCCCAATGGTATCAATGTGGACTTCACCAGTTTCAAAATCTCCCCTTCCCCTACTGCATCCCTAAACCAGCCCAGTTCGTCCCCTCCCCCCACTGCACCACACAACCAGCCCAGCTCTTCCTCCTCTCTCCTCCCCCCCGCCCCCCCCCCCCCCCCCCCACCCACTGCGTCCCAAAACCAGTCCAACCTGTCTCTGCCTCCCTAACCGGTTCTTCCTCTCACCCATCCCTTCCTCCCACCCCAAGCCGCACCTCCAGCTACCTACTAACCTCATCCCAACTCCTTGACCTGTCCGTCTTCCCTGGACTGACCTATCCCCTCCCTACCTCCCCACCTACTCTCTCCACCTATCTTCTTTACTCTCCATCTTCGGTCCGCCTCCCCCTCTCTCCCTATTTATTCCAGTTCCCTCTCCCCATCCTCCTCTCTGATGAAGGGTCTAGGCCTGAAACGTCAGCTTTTGTGCTCCTGAGATGCTGCTTGGCCTGCTGTGTTCATCCAGCCTCACATTTTATTATCTTGGAATTCTCCAGCATCTGCAGTTCCCATTATCTCTTTTTTTGTCCTTTTTTTTAAAAAGCCCTTTGCAAAGACTGTGTCATTTTGTGTTGATTATGTCTGTTGGGATTAAAGTGATAATCCAGAATTGGAACTACAGTTTAGATGCTAACTAGTGTTTCCACTTTTTGTAACACAACGTTTTTAAAATCAACAGACTATTTTGTGTTCATTTTAAAAGAAGCCTGGTGGAAACGGCTCAATCTGGATAGACATACAAAAGATTGGCCATTTTAATTATTTATCCTGATGGTATGTCTTCAGAGAAATGGGGGCTTATTACCAGCACATTCTCTCCATAATTCATAATAGTTTAGGTGTGCTGAGTTAGGGTGATGATGGTAGTGGAAAATAGTGGAGTAGTATTAATTGGTAAATGATAAAAGGATTAAAAACCAGGTTTCTCATGTTACAAAACCAAAATGCCATTCAGAGTGTCTAAAATTTTCTTGCAGATAGAGAAGGTATCTGAGTTGTTTACAAGATTTAATTAAGTGCAAACTGGTAGAATTAAGAGGTTTAAAGGTAAATTTGCCAACAAAAGCTAAAAAGAGGTGATTGTCTATCTAGCAACAATGCATGCTGTGCTCCTAAAAGATGGATTAGCTACATTAGTCAGTTGAGTCAGTGAAAAATCAATTTCAATTAAACCAGATTTGAAATAAAAATACAATGGAAACTTTAAAAACTTGAACTTAAGGCACTTAAAAAGAAGGGAGAAAAATGCATTTGAAAAGCTGGAAATAGAACTGCAAAGGGCAAGGGAGCTTGGGGGAGACGGAGAAAGCAGGAATACCAACGTTGACTGCAGATTTTTAAAAAATAAAACTCCCGATGGAGAAAGATTCCGACATGAAAAGACCAGAGCGTAACTCAAAGTCCTGTGAGGACTTTTCATTTTGGTCTTGAATAAGAACTTCCAAAAGCGGGGATTTACAAGCATGTGTACATGATTTTGCAGCAAGGACTTTGCTTAGTGTGAATTCTGTTTTTTTTTCTGGTGGGTTATTGTGATTGCAGATGATTGAGACCGAATGAATTTTTATAACAAGCTGATTGCGCTTATTGTAACTGAAAACAAGTTAGAGATGCAGAGAGTTTAAAAAAATAACTCTAGCGTGTGCAGTTGTTCTCACCAAAAGAAGTCCTCTGCAGTAAAAAGAAATCCGTTTAAACTTGAAGAAAACCAGTTAGCTTCCTTTCAGTAGGAATTGCTGTGAGCTGTGACTTTTGATTTGTTCAACTAGAGACATTTCACATGTGAACTACTCTACTCTGTGCCTGTTACAAACCAGCAAAAGCATTCAGAAAAACTAACACTGAGGTCTGGCTATCTGAAAAAGGATCATCTCAACATTTGGAACCAGGAAGTAAAGGCCAACTGTCTTTCTAGTTTTTCTACCTCTGCCAATAATTGCTTTTCACTATTTATTTACTTGTTTGTTTGTCTGTTCGTAAGTAAGGGTTGGGGGAGGATTTGTAAAGGTGGTTAGTGTTAAATGCCATTGCTTTATATCTGCTTACCTGTAGATAATGGTTTAATTATAATAAATAATTCTTGGTTTGTATAGAAACCTGGTCTGTGCTTTCTATCAGTCTTGATTTAAAAAAAAGTTAAATTAGTTGCTGCACATACCTTTTCAATATTTAAAAAAAATTAACATTTTGGTAGGTCACTCGGAAGAGTGGGGTTTAATTTATGGTGTGTTTACCCCAATGGGTTGTAATAGCCTATGAAGGGGACTGTTCGAATTTGTGCATGCCCTATCCAAAGTTGAGGAAAACTATCTGGAAGAGTTCTTAATGTTTTTTTTGAAGTAACAAGATAAAATGGACATTACTCATGCAAAGCAGCTTGACAAGTAAGCTGTATGATGCTTGCATCACCTTTTAGAAGAGGTCGATTTCAATCAGTCATAGGCTACCAACAGTTGGATTTTTGTGAACAAAAACATGTTAGATGTTGACCAGTGTTTGTTGCTTGTTTTAAGAATATCTCTGTGTTGGAATTTGTTGTGTCCATTAAAATAAGCTTGGTGGAAGTCTCCAGTTTTGTAAAGTAGTCTGACAAGGAGATTGACTGGCAATTTTGATAATTCAGCGTTTTGATTTATGCATTTGGAGGAATGGGGAGCTTCATTACTTGCTCATTTCTCCTGTCGCAGTCAGAAGTATGTAAATGAGATTGCGTTCAGTGCATAAGGGACCAAATGAACATTAGGGTTTTGTTTTAATCTTATGCTTTCTGTATTGAGTATGAATCCTTTAAGTCTTTGTTCATTAAAATGCAGAAACAATCAGTTTACTTCAGCTGAGTTTTCTACGACTGTAGAATAGGAATTCCTTGCTTATGCTCAGAGCACCTGATTTTTCTCTAGATTTCCTTAATTGCATTCAAAAGATTGTGTACAAAATTACTATTTTTAAAATGAACTGTAATTGACTAATACTTTGAATTATGCTAAAGCCATGCTTGTGGATTTCATCCAATGATTGTCTGTCTTGTCCTGCAGGCACTCCCATATATTGGTAAAACTGCATAGATCATTCTTACAAGGCTATGTTACTAAAGTTAAAATATAAACTGTTGGTTGAGTAGAGCTATGACATATTGAATAAGTTAGTAAACTTGTTGCATAATTTTTTACATGCCCTGCATACATGCTAAAGAAGCTATTAATATGGTCTTTCACCAAGAAATAGTTTCCTTGTCTGTGTAAAATAACATCAAACTGTAAGTTCCACGTGATCTTCTCCAACTTGGGCTATTTCTCTAGAGAGTTTCAAAGTGGATATTGTGCATTAATTTAACTTGACAGATCTTAAATGCTGAAGGTATTAGTGCATCCGAGATTAAGAGATTATTTTGCATTATGTTGAAATAATTGATAGAACATAATTAAATGTGAATACCCTGAAAGCGCAATTGTTAAAAGCACTGCATTCCAATAACAAATATCTGTTGTTTCCTCTTTGCATATCAGCAAAATTTAAGTTTCCCATAATTTTTACATTCTTGTGTTCTTTGTAATTTGCGTAATACGTGAACAACAAACAGGAAATTAAGCAAACAAATGTATCCTGCAAAACATCTAACGTCTTTATTTTGTTGTGCTTTCTTTTATATTTCTCTTGGGTTTGGTCTTCTTTTTGCTGCAGCTCTTTCTGCATTCCACTTGCTTTTCTTGATTTACTTATTCTCTTCCATTCTGCTATTTTTCTTGATTTCCTGTTCTTTTCATTACACATTCACATACTCTTTTCATTTGATTCTTGCTTTTCTAGCTATTACTCCATTGGGATGTGTGTGTGCGCCTGTCTCTCATCTACAGGACTAGTACATTTCTTCTTTGCATCTCAAGCCTTCTGTCATTTTTTTCTGTATCTATCACTCTTTATCCAAGTGATTGGATGCTTTAGTTCAATGCTTTTCCGTCAGTTTTCACATACTCAGGTGAGTGAAATCATTTCATTCTAGAAGAATATTTCAGTGTGTGTGTGTATGTATATTAGCGAGGGGAAAAATGCACGATTTAAGGTGTGATATCGTGAAAACCTTTTCTTCAATCATTATCCACCCTGTTTTTGATTTTCCGCTCTTCTTGAAGTACCAAGCTAATGTGTCACGAGTCAATAGTGCGGAGCTGGAGGAACACAACAGGTCAGGCAGCATCAGAGGAACAGGAAAGTTGACATTTCACCAGAACTGTGTGGAAGCAGCGGTAAAAGTGGTCAACATCCAGACGTGTATGGAATTTGTTGATGTGTGGGCATGCAGGGGAATGAATGTCAGTCCCTTGTTGAGGAGTGACCGTTCGCCCTCGGTGAGAAGGAGGTGAATACCCTGCATGGCGTGGAGCTGGGGTTGGGTGTAGAACTGGAGCTAGGATTGGGTGTGGAGACTGTTTGGGAGTGGGTGTGTATGGGGTTGGTAATGTAGCTGGAGACAGAAGCAGCATTGGCGGTGGATGTGCCCCTGATGTCGGCAGAGGAAATGGCTGAGGTGACTGCATGGTTAATGGTGTCAGGCAAATTAAGAACGAGGCCGTGGATAGGGTTAAGGTTTAGTGTGGTGGAGGAGTTCTGTGTTTGGAGTTTGGCATGAGCAATTTTGGTGTACTTATAGTCCTTGATGTCCGATAGGGTGGAGGAAATGTGTTGGTTCGTGTGGATCCTGCATAGAATGAAAAACCATAGAGCTCCTTCAAACGTCTGGTAGAGAGAGGCTGTGAGCTGGGGTAGGGCTGACTGTATTGCAAAGAGATGCTGCCGCATGGCTGAGTGTGGAGCTGAGGATCCACAGAGAAAGTGGTTTCTGGAGGCTCTGGTTGTAGGTAATGGTTGTCACTGGTCCAAATTGGGATGGCCTGAACGTTGTTTGGAGTCCATGGGTTGTGAGCTGGCTGTGTAGGCAGGTATTGAGAAAGGAGATGTGGCTGTAGTAATGGGTTTGCCTCAGTAGATGGTTGAAGAGCTTCAGGACAGAAAAGATCACCACTGGGTTACAGTGGGAGAGAGATCCACTGGATCTTTCTGGAGGGAGGAGAACAACTTCAAGGTCCGCATCCTTGGAAGAGGCTTCGCAGTGGGGTTTTAAGTCACTGAGAGATAGCAAGAACTGCAGATGCTGGAACCAGACAGTGTGGAGCTGGAGGAACACAGGTCAGGCAGCCTTGGAGGAATGGGAAAGTCGACTCAAAACGTCAGCTTTCCCATTCCTCCAATGCTGCCTGATATGCTGTGTTCCTCCAGCTCCATGCTGTTGACTCTGGTTCCAGCATCTGCTTTTCTTACCGTCTCTGAATGCATTGCAAGATCATGTTTTGGCCCATGGAAGGTTTTTAAACATAACATTGAAGGTAAATTGTTTTCTGAAGCAAATGTGGTGAAAAATGATCACTATTTTGGTTGTTAGCGATTTAAGGTTCCAACAGTTTTTAGAACAAATGTGTGTGTAGTCCTTTGGATAAAGGTATGTTGATTCGGAAGAGTCAACCTGGATTTCTAAAGGGGAAATAATGTTCACCTAACTTGGAGGTTTTTGAAGCATTGATAATGCTGTTGACTTGCTGTGCATTAACTTTGAGAAGGCATTTCATACAACACCACAACTCCTCAAGTCTAAACCTTGGAATAAAAGGGTCAGTAGCAACATGGATACAAAATTGGTAGCGACAAAGTAATGGTAATGGATATTTTGGCTGGAGCAGGGTTTTTAATTGGAGTTGCTGAGGGGATGGTCTTGAGACACTTTTCCTCGTAAGTTTTTAATATGCAGTTTGTCATCTGTAAACCTGGAAGTTTCCCTTTGCAATACTACAAATCTGGATGAATTATAAACAGAGGTGAACAGTGTAGAACTTAAATGCAGGACTTTGCATCGATATTCACTAAGGAAATAGACAATAAGATTAGGGGAGGGATATGTTGATATTCTAGAGCATATTGCTATTAAGGACAAAGTGGTATTGCATGCCTTAAAATGTGAAGATGGATAGGTTCTCAAGGGAGGAGGCTGCTGGGGCCTTTATGGAGACTTTTGTATTCTGTAGCTACATGCCAGGACCCAGAAGGACGGACAATAGCCAATGTTGTTCCTTTAAGAAGGGCAACAGAGATAACCCAGGAATTATTGGCTCGTGAGCTTTACAACATTGGCAGGGATATGATTGGAGAACATTCTTGGGGACAGGATTTACTTGAATTTGGATAATGGACTTATTTGGCGTAGTCAGCATGACTTTGTGTAGGGGTAGTCTTATCTCAAATTTTGGCTCATTGTTTAGCACTGCTGACTCAGTGCCAGGAACTTGGGTTCAGTTCCACCCTTGGGTGACTGTATTGAAAGTTTGCACATACTCCCTGTGTCTGCATGGGTTTGCTCTGGTTTCTCTCCTCAGGCCAAAGATGGTGTAGGTTAGGTAGATTGGGCAATTTAGCACAGTCAGTGTTCAGGTATAGGCTAACTGGATTAACCATGGAAAATGCAGAGCTACATGGGTAGGACAGGGTAGGGTATTAGTCTTGGTGGGATGCTGTTCGGAGGATCAGTGTGGACATGTTGGACCGTATGGCCTGCTTCCACATAGTAGGGATTCTATGATCGAGCATGTGAGGAAGTGACAGGGATGGTTGGAGTAGGGCAGTGAAAGTCGTCTGCACAAACCTTCAGCATTTGGCGAGGTTTCTCCTGATCGGTTGGTCCAGAAAATCATGGTGGATTGGTAAATGGGATACGCAATTGGTTTGGTCATAGACCATAAAAGGTAGTCACGGAGGGGTGTTTGTTTGACTGGAGGTCTGCAATGTGCACGAATCAATGCTAGGACTTTGTGTTTAGAATACACATTAGTGACCGAGATGAAAATGCAGGTAGTCTGATAGTTTTGCAGACAACACAAATTAGTGAAATTGTGGATAATGAACAAGGTTGTCAAAGGATACAGCATGATGTCGATCAGTTGGAAAATTGGGTGAAGAAATGGCAGATGGGGTTTAATCAGGACAAGTGTGAGGTGATTCAAATGCAAGAGGAAAGTAAATGGCAGGACCTTTTTAGGAACATTTATGTACAGAGAGATCTTAGTGCAAGTCCATAGCTGTCTGAAAATGGTGACACAAGTGGTAATGGTGGTATATAGCTTTATTGGTTGGGCATTGACTATAGAAGTTGGCAAGGTACGCAGCTGTATAAAGCTTCAGTTAGGCCATGTCTAGGGTATTATGCTAGTTCGGGTCACCACGCTCTCGGAAGGATGTGCTGGCTTTGGACAGGGTGCGAGAGGTTTACTGGCATGTTGCCTGAACTGAGTGTACTAGCTATTAGGAAAGGTTGGCAAACTTGGATTGTTTTTGCTAGAGCATCAGAGATTGATGTGCAACCTGATAGATATTTACAATTGAGAGGCGTGGATAGGGTAAAAATGTCAATTACTGAGTGGTATTGGTTTTAAGGTAATGAAGACTGGTGAGTGGGGGCGGGGTGGGGGGAGAGCTTCGAAGATGTGCAATGCTGAAGGTGGTCGGTTCCTAAAATATGCTGGCAAGGAAGGTGGTAAAAGCAGATAAAATAGCAACACTTAAGAGGCATTTAGACGTAAGCAAGCAGGGAATAGAGTGATACGGACTAAGTGCAGATGGGATTAGTTTTAGAATGGTTGGCACAGACTTGGTGGGCATGGGCCTGTTCCTGTGCTGTGCTGTAGTGTTCTATGTTTAATGTTCAGAAGGACTTAAACAATGGGTGGAGTTGACAAGTGGCAGAATTTCTATGCTGAGAAGTGAGTTGTGGCAGATTTTGATAGAAATAACATTGAAAGGCAATTTTTTAAAAAAAGGGCTGCATTTTGCAGAGGGATCCGTGTTTATACGTGCACAGAACATCACAAAAATACTGCCTCCGCTGTTCCTGTTGTGGCGTCCTCTACATCGGGGAAACCAAGTGGAAGCTTGGGGACCGCTTTGCAGAACACCTACGCTTGGTTGATTTTATTTTAAATCTAGAAGTGAGGGTAAGGAGGCAGGGAAGGGATGCAGTGTGCAGGTGGGTGGGAAGAAATTGACCGATCTGGGCCAGCAGAGGGATTGTGGGGAATGTGGGAATTGATCCCTTACTTTGCCTGCGTCTACCTGCAGAAGACAAAAACATTTCAAAACTGTTTGAAATGTAAGTGAGAAGACAGGACCTTAAAACAACCAGGAGCTTTTATCTGAGGATCTTATTGTGCTTTCAATTCAATCAAGGGCAGAAACATAGGAAACTGTAGGCCAGTTAACCTGACATAGTACACAAAAACGCTAGAATTCATTATTAAAGGACTAACAGGATATGTTTCAAAAATTCCTGGTATCGGACAGTGCTTTTGTGAAAAGTAAACTATTTAATTTTGAGGAAATGAAAAAAACCTGTAGATACGTATTTGGCATTAGATCAGTTAATGTGTCAAAGGTTTTTTTGCAGAGGAGCATATGGTGAAGTTGGGAGGATATTAGTGTAAAGCTAATAGGAAGCATGTGTAATTTGCTAATTTTCAGATGGCAGTCTTGGATTCCCAGAGGAATTAAATCTATATCAGAATCCTTATATGCAATATCAGGCCATTTGACCCATCGAATCTGCTCTCCTCAAGAACATCTCCTCCTTTTCCACCCCCCCCCCCCCCCCCCACCAACACACCCCAGACCTAGCTCTCCATGCCTGAAACCTCACATTTACCATGGCTAATCCACCCAAATCCACATCCCTGGACACAGGAGCATTTTAGGATGGACAATCCACCTTTACTGCTCATCTTTGGACCGTAGGATGAGGATACTGCAGCACTTAGGGAAACCCATGCACATGTGGGGAGAACATGCAAACTCTCCACACTAAGTTGGAATTGAACCAGGATCCCTGGTGCTATAAGGCAGCAGTACTAGCCACACCACCCACGTAGAAGGTTCTGTTGAGATTAGGAACTCGCCATCTTTTGCTTACTAGACAGGGGCTTTAAGCCTGTGGCCCAAATCTTCCAGGAAGTGACACGCTCTGTCTGATTGTTGCACTGTTTCTGAGCTTTGTCTTTGGACAGGATTTCCAATCCTGGCTTCTTAAATTAAGGCAGACAGCAGTTTTAAAGTTGCAGTTCTTCCTCAGTGCTGGATCTTTTGGAGGAAAACAAGCCATGCCCTCTGTATATAGCATCACCCACTGGATTTTTGTAAGTGTTCTCACATACACTCTCGTTCACCACATGCCACTAATGCATTTCAGAGCTTCTCAGTGAATGTGTAAGAGGGTAGCAAGGTAAGGTGGTTGGTAGGGAGGGGGACAGTCAGTTTAGGGAGTAGTAAAGATAGTGGATCATCAGGTGGTGAGGTCTAGCAGGGTTAGTGACTGTTATCAGTAAGGAATTGGTAAAGGGAATATTTGGAGTTCAGAGATGTTCTACAGTAAAGACAGGAATTTGGGTTAAGATAATAAAATGTGAGGCTGGATGAACACAGCAGGCCCAGCAGCATCTCAGGAGCACAAAAGCTGACGTTTCGGGCCTAGACCCTCCTTCAGAGAGGGGGATGGGGTGAGAGTTCTGGAATAAATAGGGAGAGAGGGGGAGGCGGACCGAAGATGGAGAGAAAAGAAGATAGGTGGAAAGGAGAGTATAGGTGGGGAGGTAGGGAGGGGATAGGTCAGTCCAGGGAAGACGGACAGGTCAAGGAGGTGGGATGAGGTTAGTAGGTAGGAGATGGAGGTGCGGCTTGGGGTGGGAGGAAGGGATGGGTGAGAGGAAGAACAGGTTAGGGAGGCAGAGACAGGTTGGACTGGCTTTGGGATGCAGTGGGTGGAGGGGACGAACTGGGCTGGTTTTGGGATGCGGTGGGGGAAGGGGAGATTTTGAAGCTGGTGAAGTCCACATTGATACCATTGGGCTGCAGGGTTCCCAAGCGGAATATGAGTTGCTGTTCCTGCAACCTTCAGGTGGCATCGTTGTGGCACTGCACGAGGCCCATGATGGACATGTCATCTAAAGAATGGGAGGGGGGAGTGGAAATGGTTTGCGACTGGGAGGTGCAGTTGTTTATTGCGAACCGAGCGGAGGTGTTCTGCAAAGCGGTCTCCAAGCCTCCGCTTGGTTTCCCCAATGTAGAGGAAGCCACACCGGGTACAGTGGATGCAGTATGCCACATTGGCAGATGTGCAGGTGAACCTCTGCTTAATGTGCAAAGTCATCTTGGGGCCTGGGATAGGGGTGAGGGAGGAGGTGTGGGGGCAAGTGTAGCATTTCCTGCGGTTTCAGGGGAAGGTGCCAGGTGTGGTGGGGTTGGAGGGCAGTGTGGAGCGAACAAGGGAGTCACGGAGAGAGTGGTCTCTCCGGAAAGCAGATGGGTGGGGATGGAAAAATGTCTTGGGTGGTGGGGTTGGATTGTAGATGGCGGAAGTGTCGGAGGATGATGCGTTGTATCCGGAGGTTGGTGGGGTGGTGTGTGAGAACGAGGGGGATCCTCTTTGGGCGGTTGTGGCGGGGGCGGGGTGTGAGGGATGTGTTGCAGGAAATACGGGAGACGCGGTCAAGGGCGTTCTCGACCACTGTGGGGGGAAAGTTGCGGTCCTTGAAGAAGTTGGACATCTGGGATGTGCGGGAGTGGAATGCCTCATCATGGGAGCAGATGCGGCGGAGGCAGAGGATTCGGGAATAGGGGATGGAATTTTTGCAGGAGGGTGGGTGGGAGGAGGTGTATTCTAGGTAGCTGTGGGAGTCGGTGGGCTTGAAATGGACATCAGTTACAAGCTGGTTGCCTGAGATGGAGACTGAGAGGTCCAGGAAGGTGAGGGATGTGCTGGAGATGGCCCAGGTGAACTGAAGGTTGGGGTGGAAGGTGTTGAAGTGGATGAACTGTTCGAGCTCCTCTGGGGAGCAACAGGCGGCACCGATACAGTCATCAATGTAACGGAGGAAGAGGTGGGGTTTGGGGCCTGTGTAGGTGCGGAAGAGGGTCTGTTCGACGTAACCTACAAAGAGGCAGGCATAGCTGGGGCCCATGCGGGTGCCCATGGCCACCCCCTTAGTCTGTAGGAAGTGGGAGGAATCGAAAGAGAAGTTGTTGAGGGTGAGGACGAGTTCGGCTAGGCGGATGAGGGTGTCGGTGGAGCGGGACTGGTCGGGCCTGCGGGACAGGAAGAAGCGGAGGGCCTTGAGGCCATCTGCATGCGGAATGCAGGTGTATAGGGACTGGACGTCCATGGTGAAAATGAGGTGTTGGGGGCCAGGGAATTGGAAGTCCTGGAGGAGGTGGAGGGCATGGGTGTTGTCATGGACGTAGGTAGGGTGTTCCTGGACCAAAGGGGAGAAAATGGAGTCCAGATAGGTGGAGATGAGTTCGGTGGGGCAGCAGCAGGCTGAGACAATGGGTCGTCATTAAGACTTTTTTTCAATCTAACTTTTCCCCTGTGCAGCAATCCAGATGAATGAATGGGAGCTGTCCAAAGTCTTTAAGTGTAATGAAGAATTGGAGACTTTTTCCAGAGGTTGCTGGTAAGCAATGAAATTAACTCAGAATTGTGTCAGAAAATTGAGTCAGTATGTAAAGACCGTTGGGACCAGATCCTAAGTGAAGTTTCCGATTTTGTTACAATTGCAGGCAGGGTGCACCAAAGTGTTAAGCTCATGAAGGACAAACTAGCTCCCCTTCTTTCATATACCCCCTTGGTTGTCACAACAAGGTTAATTTAAAAAGGATAAATTCCCTTGTGGGTACCTTTTTCTCCCAGATTAAAATGAAGTTATGTTTCTGAAAGTAGCCGATTTAACCAGGATTTTCTTTTTCAGTTAATAAAAGATTGAGTTTATTAGTTAATTAACATAAGAAACCTGGATGAAACACTCATACACAGATTTGAAATGAGGTGAGTTCAAGAATGGAAGAATTTTTTTCTGCCCAAAAAAAAAGTTGATCAGTCGAGTAGATGGTAGACAGCTGGTATGATAACTCTGGATATTCCTGGTGATGTAGCTGTTGGTAGTTGAACAATCAATTTCCAGGTTCTTGATGTTGCAGGTTGATTCAGTGTTTTGTCCATGTTCCTTTTGACAGTGGCTAGCTGGCAGCACTAAATATTTTCCCTGTTTTACCTGCCATGCAGGTGTATTTAATGCCTTACTCAAAGCTGTGATCTTTTCAGCACACTAGCCCACACACTAATGCAAACATACAGGGCTGAAACCCAACTTTAAATGACATTTCTCTTAGCCCTCCTCAGATGAGGGAAAATATGAACTTTTCAACTTTGCACCGAAGAAAGACTGCGGAATGCTACAGCTGTGGCCCATATGAATCATAACATGGGTTCCAGGTCCAATGTCCATTTTAAAAAATAGAGTATTTGCATTTATTGCAAGGAGGCGTTGAGTATTAAAACAGGGAAGCATTGCTCCAGCTATGTGATTAGACCACATCTGGAGGACTGTATAGTTTTGGTCCCTGTTATTAAGATATATAATTGAACTTGAAACAGTTCAGAGAGGTTTAGGAAAGTAATTTTGGGGATGAGGGGCCCCTCTTACTGGGGCGGGCGGTGGGGGGTTCTCTGTGGTGAAGGTAGAGCAACTTTGGACTATACCCACTGGAATTTAAAAGAATAACAGGTGATCCTTTTGAGACCGATGTGGACTTCTGATCATTAGTCTTTGGAATTGCTTTTCACTGAGAGCTTAGAGATTGAGTCACTTAAAGGCTAAGTAGGATAGGTTATTGATTGACAAGGTATGGGGAGTTATGGGGGATGGATCAGGACAATGGAGTTGAGGCCACAATCAAATCCGGCATGATCTTAACTAAGATAGTAGGAACTGCAGATGCTGGAGAATCTGAGATAACATGGTGTGGAGCTGGATGAACACAGCAGGCCGAGCAGGAAGGCTGACGTTTCAGGCCTAGACTCCCCTTCTTCAGAAAAAGGAGGGTCTAGGCCCAAATGATCTTAACAAAAGTTGGAGAATGCTGAAGTGGCCTAGTCCTGCTCCTGCAGCAGTAATATTTTGAGTGCCTTTCCCAACCTGTTGTTGATCTAGGTCTAATATTTGTCTTGCATTTCTTTCTACATCTCAGCTTAACCCAACTTATTCTGGTCTGGTCTGCTGTGTTCATCCAGCTACACATTGTTATTCTGGTCTGGCATTGCTTTTTGTCCACCTTGAAGCATCTGTCTTCATTTCCCCAGACCATCCTTCTAAACTCTTCGCTTTGTACAAGTCGTTAAGTTAGCAGGTTTTGTTGTGAACTGTTTAAAGTAGTTTTATGCTGTAGATCCAAATTTTAAAATTTCCCTGTAATCATAATTTTAAGATTTCTTCTGGTTTATTAACAATCCGTGTTTTGCTACAGTATTATGCAACAATGAAAGGGGAAAGGCTGGAAGAAAAACATTTGGTACGTGTAACAAGTAGAGTGAAATTTTAGAAGCTGTATGAGCTTTTCTTCAGCAGAGCACAGCAGGAGCTGGGCAGAAGTGAAGTCGGAGCAGAGAGGCAGTTGGGAAGGTAAGTGACTGTTATTTAAGCACTTACCTCAAAGCCCCAGGTCCTACGCAGTAGGACCTCCCTCCCTCCTCCTCTAACCTAATTAAAAGTCCACAGACTTGCAGCAGGAAGAGCAGGAGCGTCGATCAGAGGCCTACAGGTGGGTGAGTCTCTGCTTTAAAGATTAGCAAATACCTACCTTGACCAGCGGAGCTCTCCATTCCTGTTCCAGCAGAAAGAGCAGGAGCACTAACCAAGAAGGACTCTTGCATGTTGTTAAGGTAAGGCTTTTCAACTGATATCCTTGTGTATTGTGTAATTGATTAAAAATTTAATTGCTTAATTGAAAAAGAGTGTAGCAGAGAAGTACTAGTAAGCATTTAATACGTAAATTGTAAAAGTTAACTAAATAAGTAGTAATGGCTGGACAGGTGATGTGCTGTAGCTGTATCAGAGATAATGGGAACTGCAGATGCTGGAGAATTCCAAGATAATAAAATGTGAGGCTGGATGAACACAGCAGGCCAAGCAGCATCTCAGGAGCACAAAAGCTGACGTTTCGGGCCTAGACCCTTTGGGAGTTGGCTGATCCCATTGTGAACAGCAGCGACCACAGCTGCAGCAAGTGTTGGTTGCTGGAAGAACTCCGGATCAGAGTAAATGATCTGGAATCTGAGCTTCAAACTCTGCGGCACATCCGGGAGGGGGAGAGTTACCTGGACGCTTTGTTTCAGGAGGCAGTCACACCCAGTAGATTAAATAACTCAAATTCAGAAAGTGTTCAGGCACAAGGTGTGACTGTAAGTGAGGCAGAAGAGGGGGATTCAGCGTTCAGGAATGCAGGAGCCTCAGCCCTTGACCTTGACCAACAGGTATGAGATTCTTGCTCCCTGTATGGATGAGGTAAAGGACTGTGGCCAGGATGAGCCAGCTGACCATGGCACCGTGGTGCAGAAGGCCATTCAAGAGGGGGGAGCAAAAAGACAGGTAGTTGTAGGGGATTCTATTATTAGGGGGAGAGATAGTATCCTATGCAAGCCGGATTGGGAGTCCTGCATGGTGTGTTGCCTGCCTGGTGCCAGGGTGTGGGACATCTCTGACCGGGTTGAAAGGATATTGGAACGGGAGGGGGAGGATCCAGTTGTTCTGGTCCACGTTGGGACTAACAACATAGGGAAAGCTAGGGTAGAGGACCTGTTCAGGGATTATGAAGCACTAGGAAAGATATTGAAGTTCAGGTCCTCAAGGGTCATAATCTTGGGATTATTGCCTGAGCCACGTGCTAATTGGTATAGGGAAAAGAAAGTTAGGGAAGTAAACACGTCGCTAAGGGATTGGTGTGGGAAAGAGGGATTCCATTTCATGGGGCATTGGCATCGGTTTTGGAACTGGGGGGGATCTGTACCGTTGGGACGGTCTCCACCTGAACCGATCTGGAACCAATGTTCTAGCGAAAAGGATAAATAGGGTGGTTAATAGGACTTTAAACTTCTGAGTTGAAAAGGGAAAGTGAAAGAGACAGGGAGTATGGAGTTAAATGGAAAGATAAGGAACAGGATAGCATGTGTACTGGTGGATTTAAGCTTAAGGCAGACTAGGAATACAGCAAAAAGGAAGGATAGCTTAGACATCTTGGGATTTCCAACCTCTTTCTCATAATGATAAAGTGCCTTAATTTTGAGAAGATTTGTAGCTCAGGTTGAGGTTCTGGATGTGAGTTTGCTCGCTGAGCTGGAAGGTTAGTTTTCAGACGTTTCGCCACCATTCTAGGTAACATCATCAGTGAGCCTCCAACGAAGTGCTGGTGTTATGTCCCGCTTTCTATTTATCTGGTTAGGATATCCAGCCAGCTCAGCGAGCAAACTCACGTCCAGAAGTGCCTTAATGCTAACTTTCTTTAAATGCCCGTAGTATTCGCAACAAAGTAGATGAATTAACAGAACAAATGCTCTTGAATGATTATGTGGTAGGCATCACGGAGACATGGTTGCAGGGAGTTCAGGACTGGCAGTTAAACATCCAAGGATTCACAACTTATCGAAAAGACAGGGAGCTGGGCAGAAGGGGCGGGGTTGCCTTGTTAGTTAAGAATGGAATAAAATCTGCGGCACTGAATGACATAGGGTCAAAAGATGTGGCGTCTGTGTGGGTGGAATTAAGGAACCACTAAAGGAAAAAAAACTACAATGGGAGTTAAGTACAGACCTCCTAACAGTGATCAGGACCAGGGGCGCAAGATGCACCGAGAAATAGATAGGGCATGTCAGAAAGGCAAGGTCAGAGTGATCATGGGGGACTTCAATATGCAGGTGGATTGGGTGAATAATGCTGCTGGTGGATCCAAAGAAAGGGAATTCATGGAATGTTTGCAGGATGGCTTTTTGGAACAGCTTGTGATGGAGCCCACAAGGGAGCAGACTATTCTGGACTTAGTGCTATGTAATGAGCCAGACTTTATAAAAGACCTTAAAATAAGGGAACGCTTAGGAGGCAGCAATCATAATATGGTAGAGTTCAGTCTGCAGTTTGAAAGAGGGAAGGCAAAATCGGATGTAATGGTATTACAGTTAAATCAAGGTAATTACAGGGGCATGAGAGAGGAATTGACGGAAATCGACTGGAAGCAGAGCCTAGCGGGGAAGACACTACAGCAACAATGGCAGGAATTTCTGCGTGTAATTGAGGACACAGTACAGCGGTTCATCCCAAAGAAAAGAAAGATTATCCGGGGTGGGATTACACAGCCGTGGCTGACGAAGTCAGGAAATATGTCAAAGAAAAAGAAACAGCCTATAAAGTGGCCAAGAGCACTGGGAAATCAGAAGGTTGGGAAAGCTACAAAAACAGACAGAGGATAACAAAGAGAGCAATAAGGAAGAAGATCAAATATGAAGGTAAGCTAGCTAGTAATATTAGAAATGATAGTAAAAGCTTCTTTCAATACATAAGAAACAAACAAGAGGCAAAAGTATATATTGGGCCGCTCCAAATTGATGCTGGAAGGCTAGTGATGGGAGATAAGGAAATAGCTGAAGAACTTTAAGTATTTTGTGTCAGTCTTCACAGTGGAAGACATGACTAGTATGGCAACAATTAGGGAGAGTCAGTGGGCAGAGTTGAGTATGGTAGGCATTACAAAAGAGAAAGTTCTAGAAAAGCTAAAAGGTCTAAAAATTGATAAATCTCCTGGTCCTGATGGGCTACATCCTAGAGTTCTGAGGGAGGTGGCTGAGGAAATAGCAAAGGCTTTGGTTGTGATCTTTCAAAAGTCATTGGAGTCAGGGAAAGTCCCAGATGATTGGAAAATTCCTCTTGTAACCCCCTTTGTTTAAGAAAGGATCAAGGCAAAAGATGGAAATTTATAGGCAGATTAGCCTAACCTGGGTAGTTGGTAAAATTGTAGAATCCCTTGTCAAGGATGAGATTTCTAAATTCCTGGAAGTGCAGGGTCAGATTAGAACAAGTCAGTATGGATTTAGTAAGGGGAGGTCGTGCCTGACAAACCTGTTAGAATTCTTTGAAGAGGTAACAAGTATGTTAGATCAGGGAAACCTAGTAGATGTTATCTATCTAGACTTCCAAAAGCCCTTTGATAAGGTGCCTCACGGAAGGCTGCTGAGCAAGGTGAGGGCCCATGGCATTTGAGGTGAGCTACTGGCTTGGATTGAGGATTGGCTGTCTGACAGAAGGCAGAGAGTTGGGATAAAAGGCTCTTTTTCAGAACGGCAATTGGTGACTAGTGGTTTCCCCGCAAGGTTCAGTGTTGGGCCTGCAGCTGTTCACCTTTTAAATTAATGATCTGGATGAAAGAACCGGGGGCATTCTGGCAAAGTTTGCTGATGATAGGTGGACAGGCAGGTAGTACTGAGGAGGTGGGGAAGCTGCAGAAAGACTTAGACAGTTTAGGAGAGTGGTCCAGGAAATGGCTGATGAATTTCAATGTGAGTAAATGTGAGGTTTTGCACTTTGGAAAAAAGAATACAGCCATAGACTATTTTCTAAATGGTGAGAAAATTCATAAAGCAGAAGTACAAAGGGATCTGGGAGTGTTGGTCCAGAATTCTCTAAAAGTTAACTTGCAGGTAGAGTCCGTTATTAAGAAAGCAAATGTAATGTTGTCGTTTATCTCAAGAGGGTTGGAATATAAAAGCAGCAATGTGCTTCTGAGGCTTTATAAAGCTCTAGTTAGGCCCCGTTTAGAATACTGTGTCCAATTTTGGGCCCCACACCTCAGGAAGGACATACTAGCCCTGGAGCGTGTCCAGCGGAGATTCACGGAATGGTAGGTTTAACGTATGATGAACGGCTAAGGATCCTGGGATTGTGTTCATTAGAGTTTAGAAGGTTGAGGGGAGATCTAATAGAAACTTACAAGATAATGTATGGCTTAGAAGGGGTGAACGCTAAGAAGTTGTTTCTGTTAGGCGGGAAGACTAGGACCCGTGGGCACAGCCTTAAAATTACAGGGGGTAAATTTAAAACGGAAATGAGACGACATTTCTTCAGCCAAAGTGTGTGGGCTTGTGGAATTCATTGCCACAGAGTGCAATGGAGGCTGGGATGTTGGATGCCTTCAAGGCAGAGATCGACAAATTCTTGATCTCAGAAGGAATCAAGAGCTACGAGGAGAGTGCAGGGAAGTGGAGTTGAAATGCCCATTAGCCATGATTTAAATGGCAGAGTGGACTTGATGGGCCGAATGTCCTTACTTCCACTCTTATGTCTTATAGCTTAGTAACACACTGAAGCCGAGTGGGGTTTAAATACAGACTTTAGTCCATTGGGGATTATCCAGTTCCATAGGCAAGTACTCAAAGGAAATGTGGCTGTAGTGCCTGGTTTGCTTTAGGACATGGTTGAGCAGTTTCGGAGCTGACGAACGTACAAGAGGGTTGCAGTGGCATGAACTGAAGTTTTTTTCTGAGGGAGGAGGGTAACTTCAAGGTAGGCATCCCTAGAGGTTTCGCAGTGGGGTTAGATGTAGAAAAACATTGACTTCTAATTTCAGCTAGTTTAAGATTTGAGTTGGTCATATTACCAACTTGTTTCTACTCTAAGTTTGCTACAGCAATATTCTGTGGGAAAAGAGCATGCTGCAACTGCACCCTGGAATAGCTTTACACTTCAATAATTTCCAATCCACAAGATCTTCACTGACGCTTCCTTAGACAATCTTTAGATTAGACCATGTGTAGTAATTTTCCTGTCAGTTCATAACACCGTGTGATTTGCCTAATGCAACATTGTGTGTTAATTCTATGCTGGATTGTGAAAAATTTGTTTGAGGGTGAGGCATCAGCTCCATTTCTTCCCCCCCAACCTCCCCCAGTCATTGTTCAACTTATATGTTGGTCTAGATCCAAGCTCTGTTTTAGGTCTGGACTGTATTTTTGATTATCCTCCTGCTCCTCCTTGTTTACAGATCTTTATTATATTCAAGTTCTTTATATCTGGGCAATGTGCAAGTTAGCTTTCCAAAATCCTAGGCTTCCTGGATTTGAGGTATTGTAGCTTTTCAACTGAAGTTGTCCATAGATGCATGGTGAATTACTCTTATTGCTCAAAAATAATCTGATATTGGCCAACATAAACAGTAAGTAGCAACCTCATTAAGTCGCAATTAAAATGTTGATAAGGAAAGCTTTAAAATATGTAACTGGATTTTCTAATTCATTAGTATGGTTTTAGGTGGAAGCGTGAAAAATGACAAACTAGAAAAAATTCACTCCATGTAATACCAGGTTCAAAAGAATAACTATATTAGCAAATAGCTGTCACAGTTGTTTCTCAAATTCTCCTGCCCCAAAAAAACCTCATCTACCCTTGTACATTCTACCTTTTGCACTGACATAGCTGCAACTTTACAGTGTTACAATAGTTAAGTTATTCAACCTGTTGTTCTAGTTTGGTGAAATTACTGGAGGGCAATACTTGTATTGAGAATCCTTGCTTATGTGGTAAACAGTGATCTTTTACCACCCTTGCAAAGTGTTAGGAGAGGAGCTAGAACTCTTGGCAAAAATAGAATGCTGCAGAAAACCCTTCGTTCTTATTGGTTACACCCCAACAAAATATTTAGTATTGTCTCCACTTCCAGTGAGTAACCAATTTAATTCTGTTAAAATCTTACATGGCTGTCAAGAGATTAATTGATTAATCTCTCCGTGCAATGAACCATACTTTACAATTGTGACAATAAGTAGTTAGAATGCAATAAATGTGGTTTGTCCTTCATTTTTTGAGACACTGGGAGTAATAATATGAATCATACTAACCATTAAAATATTGTAGAATATTTATACATTATTCAACAATGAAGTATGACAACTAATTTATAGACCTAAAAGGCACCAGGACTACTAATGTTTATAACTACATTTGACGATTTGTATACTGAAGCTTGGTGAAATGCTGACACCTAGTGCTGTAATTCAGTCTGAAACAACGAGACTAATACAATCAATCAGTCCTGTGACAATTAAACAAATATCGACTTCCGAAATATCACTTTCCTGATTATCAAGCAATGGGAGAAAATACTCGAGCAGGATAATGTTAATTCCGTAAAGGTGACTTTCAGAAAGATTGAATCAAGAACTGGCCCTTTGGCCCGTCAAACCTGCACTGACACCCTTTGTCCCTACATATCTGTCTGCTTCTTGAATCTGCCTCCTCCATTATCTTTGGCAGCATATTCTAGGCATGTACCGCCCTCTGTGTAAATAAAAACCTGCTTTCATCACTTTTAAAACAGGGTTCCTTAGTAATTGAAATTTCTATCCTGGGAAAAGGACTCCAACGATCCGTGTCTCATAATTTTGTAAATTTCTACCAGGGCACCCGCCACCACTTTTCAGCCTTCGATATTCAAAGTGAAAACAAACCAAATCTCTTGTCATAGCTAATATCCTCCAAACCAGTTAACGTCCACATAAGCTGTTTCTGTACCTTCAAAGCTTCCCCATCCTCTCTCCAGTATAGCCACCAGAACTGTACACAGTCTTGTCCAGGTTCTGTCCAAATGTGGACAAAATACATAAATTTCTGCCAATCTTTTGGTTTTTGTGACCAATGGTGGTCCGCAGGGATAACCACAATCAGTTCTGAGGAAAGGTTACAGGACCTGCAACGTTAACTGTGATTTCTCTTCACAGATGTTGCTCGACCTGCTGAGCTTTCCCAGCAATTTCTTTTTTGTGGCCAAACTGAAGTTCTATAATAGCTGTAACATGACTTGCCAATTTTTATACTTTATGCCCCGACTGATGAAGGTAATCATGTAAATGTCTTCTTGACCATCTTACCCACTTGTGTTGTCACTTTCAGGGATGTGTAGACCTGCATGTCTACATTCAAATGTTTGTTGATGCTATTAAGGGTTCTGCCAGTTACTGTATTTTTCCCACTTGCATTAGATCTCTCAAAAAGCATTACCTCACAATCTCCAGCCTGTCTTGCTCTATCATCTGACAATTCTCCTCAACAGCCTTTGATTATACACACACAATTTGGAGGAGAATGTACGTGTGTGTATGATCCCTATGGACTACCACTGGGCAGCACGGTGGCTCAGTGATTAGCACTGCAGCTTCACAGCACCAGGGACCCAGGTTCAATTCCAGCCTCAGGCAACTGTCTGGGTGGAGTTTGCACATTCTCCCTGTGTCTGCATGGGTTTCCCTCCAGGTGCTACGGTTTCCTCCCACAGTCCAAAGATGTGCAGGCTAGGTGGATTGGCCATGGCTAAATTGCCTGTAGTGTTTAGGGGTGTGTGGGTTGTAGGGGGATGGGTCTGGGTGGGATTCTCCAAGGGGCGGTGTGGACTTGTTGAGCCAAAGGGCCTGTTTCTACACTGTAGGGAATCTAATCTAATGTCACGGTCATAAACTTCCAAGGCAGAAAAACACCCTTCCACTGCTATCACTAAGCTGATTTTTCTGTGTATCTATCTTCCTAGCTCATTGGATTCCATGTGTCTTCACTTTCTGTATCAGCCTGCCATGTGGGACTTTACCAGATTTTGTTCAAGTCTATGTAAGCCAACTCTACCATCTTGCCCTCATCAATTATTTTTGTTATTTCTTCAAAACACTCAAGTTTGTGAGACTTGACCTTACCCGCACAAAGCCATTCTGTCTTTCGGAATAGGATTTATTCACAAAAAATTAAGAATCTTCTCCCATATTTTCCTGCCCCTGCTGTAAGGCTCAATGGCCTGTAGTTTTCTGGAATACCCAATTGTTCTTTTTGAATGGAGGAACAATATGGGCTATTCTCCAGTCCTTTGGGACCCCTCCTCTGACTAAAGAAAACCAACAGATTTCATACAAAGTCCCAGCAACTTCCTCAAGTGGATGAGTTTGTCTGCATCCCTCAGTAATCTGGAATAGATCTCCCATCGGGTCCTGGGTACTGGTGTTCCTTAATGCTTTTCAAACAACCCAAAACTACCATCTTTTTTTATGCCCTAGAACATTAACATATCCCTCCCAACACTTGACATCCACCATGTCGTCTTTCTTTAATGAATACTTTTTGCATCGGTATTAACAAAGACCTCATCCACTTGCTCCAGCTTCATGCATAGTTGTCCTGTTGTTGTTGCCTGGAATTGGTAAAACAAATGCTGTATTGCTTAATCTAGTGCCTTTAACCTAAATGGAAAAAGTGAGAATTCTTACTTCATGGTAAAGGCCAGTGTCAACACAACACTGGGCCTGGGCAGGTCTCTGAGCTAAGCTTCAAACGTACACAATGTGGTAGAAGGCAAGAACAACATTCATGAGAAAACTGATTATGTAGAAAAGTAGCTGGGGTAGTAATTATTGATCCATAACAAAGGGTTAGAGAGACCAATTATAAGGAAGGTGACCTGGCCTGAAGAAGCTGGTGAGATTAATCCGCCAATGATCTTGCTTGGAAAGGACAAGATTAGGACAGAGTCTGCTGTTGAGATAATTAGTACTTCCAAAAGTATTTTCAGAGCATGCAGAAAGAGTAGCATAAATTACAATAGTGGGTTTTTTAAAGGGTGATTGATCGATCAATTTAAATGAACTTGACAATCTTTAAAACAGAATTTTTAATTCAATGCTTCAGAGATTTACATTAATGGTGGGAATGTGCAGCAACTCAATCAATTTCTGACTTCTCACAACCTCTTGCCCCTCTCTACGACACTATATAGAAGGTATACATCATCTGGGATAAAATATATTGCTTAAATTTTTATTGTGTGCACTACTTTCAACATCCACTGTCTTTATTACTGATGGATAGTGGCAACAGTACACACTATTGACAAGACACACTGCAGTAGCTCCCCAAGAATCCTCCAAGAGCACCTTCTAAGCTTTACATTAATACTTTTGGAGGACACGGGCCGTGGAAGCATGGAAACACCAGCAACCACCCCTCGAGCCTCTGAGAACTTTACCACCATTTCTTCACTGTCATTGGGTCTCAAGTCCTGGAACTCGCTTTCTAAAGCACTGCAGGTATGTTTACACCACAGGCTGCAGCAAGGGAAAAAAGGCAGCTCATCACCACCCAAGGTCAATTAGAGATAGACATTAAATGCTGGCCTGACTCGCAATACCCAAATCCTGTGAACAAATCTATAGAAAATATAAAATTCAGGGGAAAAGCCAACAAATATTTTAGGTAAACTACTGACAGACAGTACAAGTGATTAGTTTTGAATTTCCTCCAGAAAAGGCATAAATAAACAGAGTGGTCTCCTTCCCATAAACTATTCTCACTTCTGGGTTCAGACAACAAGTGAGTGGATAACTCTAGAATGAGAATAATACCGATACAGGGTTTTTCCCTATATGGTTCCTTCCTCACTGCTGATTATGTGTTGAGTAAAATTTAAAACTAAGAACAATAACAATACTCTTGCAATGTCACTTAGTTACATTAAAGAAAATGATGCCAAATCTTAAAAATGTGTTGCACACAAAAGTGACAGAAAAATATATAATAGTTTGTCGAGGTATGGTTTTCAGGAGCAGCTGACAGTAAGAAACATGCAAAAACATGACTTGGAATATTTTTAATTCTTTATATTTTCACTGTTAACACAAATTGTTGAAGAAATATAGAAATTGAAAGACTGACTTAAAAATGATTTTACCTGCAATTGGAAACTGTCACTGCACAGCTACCAAAAAAGTTTCAAGTGAAAAAGGTTTAACACTAGTAATTTTAACCCAACATGGTTGCACACAACATCTGAACAACAGAACAGCAAGTTTTATGACACAGTTTAACAGACAGTAATAAAGAGCTTTCTAGATTAAATGATAACACTTTAGCCTAAAAAAATGTTTAAACAGAGTTTTTCCACATACAAATATTCCATCATTGGGTGATGACCCATCTTATAAAGGGGTAGGGTAATATCCAGGTACAGTCAATATCTCTTTTTCCCCCTCCACTTCTCAGCAGTGGTATGCACTTCCATAGGTTCACAGAAATCACCAGACACTTTGTCTTTGCTGATATTTCTAAAATATTGCAACCTACATACAAGAAATCAACTCTAGAATAAAAATAAGAAGGAATCACAATTAACACATACTTAGCAAAGATAAATGTTTGGATCAGAACTTTGTATGGGTTCTAATAATGTGCAATACTAAACTCAACTTAGCCATTCACTCAGTAACTGAATATAACTAAATAAAACACAAAATGCATCTGTTACTTGAAAAGAACATTAACCAAAGATTATGTTTACAGGAAATTGAAAGCTGTAATGTGAGCTGCAGTTTTTAAGTGAAATCAGGCAAATGGATTGATAACATCCAGTGTTTTGAGTATCAAAAAAAAAATGTTGCTAGGGGAAATACTTAGGATGAGTAAAGAGTAATGCTGGGGGAGTAAGCTTGACCTGGATCATGAGTTCTACCTAAGTGGAGTGAAGGGGAAGGGATTTTTAACATTCTACATTTGAATCTGGTATGCTTTTCACTGGAAGAGTCCACGCTAACCAACACAACACCATAAGGAGCATCACTGCTGGCTGTCACATCCCATGTAACAGTTCATTCTTTTTCACCAGCTTCATTGCTGATGCAGTTAACTCTAAGACCATGATGGACTCAAATGTCCAGACAAAACAGTGAATTCATATAAAATGCCACATTATGAGAAAAATAAGTTTTATGTGTTCAAGAAATGGGAGTCCTTGAGGAACAAATGTTTTGAAGTCAAACTTGCTGACAAACAATACAAAAAGATTTGTTCCTGAGAATGAAGGGAAATGCTTCAAGCTAACTATTAAAATTTCACACCTAAGGCTACCATTTTCTGTCAATTACACATTTCACTCTCTCTCTCCTCATCTATCAAACACTTATTTCAATGATATAAGAAAAGTCTACCCAGTAAAGTTTGTGATCAACAGATAAAAGATATGAGGGAACATGACACACATTTATCAACAGGGACATATCATTGGAAAACACTCTGTAAAATACTTCTTAGTTTCTGTTGAGTGAAGGGAGTTCTTGGGTTTAATGCAGCTTTTATCCCCATCCATGGATAACACTGTAACATCCCAAGCTGGCGGCTGTAAAGAGTACAAATTCTTAGAAGAGTTTCAGGTCTCAAATATCCTATAAATATTCAATTTTTATAATGATATTTTTCAGTGTCTCTTGGTCCCAACCCTATACTGGATGAGCTCTGTAATATGCTATTGCTCAGAGGTGTGCTCTCTGTCGCCTTCGTGTTTTGTGGGCTGATTGGGAGATGGAGTGTGGGAAGGATGCACCACTGCAGGAAGGTTATGGGAGACGGGCACCCCCCCAGGTACCATTCCTTCCATAGATGCTGGGATTCCTGCAGGTGTTACTCCTACTATACCAGGAGGGTACCTATAAAAGAAGACAGGATGAATTAAATGTAAAACTTCCAAAACACAAGCTTGACTCAGACATTCTGTTCTACTACTGATAAACTCTTGTCAGCAATATTTCTCCTTAGTCATTCCAGTCAATTGGAAACTGAAAGCACACCCAAAAATCTAATGTTGGCATCTGAGTTTTATGAATCTCTGCACACCTGGAAAGACAGGCCAGACTTCAAACAAATTACATTTATAATAAACAATGCATCAGTGCCACATAATGAAGTTATGGATAGTGGGTAAGGCTGTAAAGTGAGATTTGATGGGATGTCCTGCATTTAAAACTCTCTAGCACTCCATCTTAAGGAAAATGGTCAATCTGAAATAATAAAGGACTAGATACATCAAAAGTTGCCGAACCACGGCATGAACCAACATCTTTAGAGGTAAGGGAACGGGTAGGTTGGTTAGAGACAGAAGCTGCTCATTGCCTATTAAGTGAAACGTGACTTTAAAATACATACTTTTCTTACTTTATAGCATTTTGTCACCAGATGATATCAGCTGCTGGCTGAAATATATGGCAAGCTTTAAATATCAATACAGTATAGGAATTATTTTTGTGAATGAGAAGAGCTCAACATTTAAGACTCTTCTCAAATGATTGACAGCAAAGGAGTTTGTATTCTGCACTGGGGTATTGTGTACACTGTTGTTAAGAGAGAAATACACAGAATTTGTTTCTTGCTGTCTTTAAGCCGGTAGTTTCTGTCATTATTCCAATGACAAAAAGCCACTAACCATCTCTCCAAAGATTTTGGATACTGATTGAAAACGAAGTTGCAGCTAATGCATCCTTCAGAAAAAAAGTCATATTTCTGCCTAGTATTATATATTTTGTTGGTAAGATGGAGCAAGTGCTTTCATTGAATTAAAACTCTTAATTATTTCCGCAGTTTGAATACAGGATGTGAGCAGCCTGGCTGAAATTTAACTGATGTCACCATTATTGAACGAGTCCACTCATTGCAAGTGGAGTCACGTACAATTAAAATGCTGAATGTTAGAGAACCATATCTGGCAGCATCTGTGGAGAAAAAAAGAGATTATTTTGGGTCCAAAGATCCTCTCCCTCAGATCTTGGAGTTTTTAGACTTGAAATATTAATTCTGTTCCTCTCACCGCAGATGCTGCCAGACCTGCAGAGTTTCTCTAACACTTTCTGTTTTTGTGTCAGATCTCCAGCGTCTATGGTATCTTACATAAGCCACATAAAATTACTTGAGGACCTGGCAGGAATGCATTAAGGATTTTAAACCGTAGAATAATATTTATATTCCTTGCCAGAATTATGATACATCATCAGTAATTTGTATACAAACACTATATGGAATTACTCAGTATTCTAACAGAGGTAAACAACAATACAGCAGCATTTTTCAAACATGTGTTTTTTTTAAACACTAAGAGGACAAGCTAAAATTTCTGGCAACAGTCAATGATGAAAAAATGATGACTGCTTCAACATTTCATTGTTAACTATGTTTAATGACTGTTCTTGAGGGCCAAAGGAAATTTCTGGCAATGGAGAAAGATTTTTGATTAAAAGCTCCAGTTCATTCTTATGCCGTTATGGCCTTTAAGGAACAACTATTAATTACACATGAATGGTTAGATCACACTTATCAAACTTCTGCAGCTGAAAGAATATCATAATGTTCTGATAAGTGAAATGTCCACTTTCATCTACCAGGGTAGCTAATTATTTAGTTAGTGCTGCCTGTTGCTCTTGGTTCTCATGACAAACCTCACCATTTGGTTGAAGATGGTAGGACAGTTTAGCAAATAAACTGTTGAACAGCCATCACGAATAACACCGTGATCAGAGATAATGGGAACTGCAGATGCTGGAGAATCCAAGATAACAAAGTGTGGGGCTGGATGAACACAGCAGGCCAAGCAGCATCTTAGGAGCACAAAAGCTGATGTTTCGGGCCTAGACTCTTCATCAGAAAAGGGGGATGGGACAAGGTTAAATAGGGAGAGAGGGGGAGGCGGACTAAAGATAGATACACACAGTGATAGGATGAGAGTGACGTGTTACCAACTTCCCATAAGCCTCCACAATTAAATGTTTAATTGCCCAATGCAACGCTGATAAGTTCATCCCAGAGATGAATGTTGAACACATCAAGGCCAGACTTTAAACTCAAAGTCGTTAACATGCATCATGTAATTAGCAACTGAGAAGAGGCTCAACATTTCTTGTAACAATTCTGGAGTCAAATTTTATAGTTGTAACAGCTATAAACTATATGTGTCAACGTCATGATTGGAATATTCCAAGGACACTGCACTTTCATCCATGAAATAGTAAAAATACTAAGCAAGTCAGTTACTATTCTCAGCTACAGCTAGCAATTTGCCCATCAAAAATAGTAACTTTGAATGTTTTGCATTCAAAATCCACAGTCTGACAGTTCGACCATACATGTTCATGCTTTTCACAACCACAGACCATCCCTCCCAAGTGAGTAGATGGAGTCTCAAAGTCAGCGGCATTGTTATTTCACCAAGACTTGCACCAGAGGAAACATTACTGCTTCCGACAGATTTGGCACAAAACTAATGTTGCAGGATTAATAACCCAAATATCTGTACAAATGTTTTGGGGACATAGTGGGCAACGGTCAAATTTGAAATCAATTTAAAAACTGGAATAAAGAGCCATCCCAATGGTGACCATGTAACAGTTGTTGTAAAAGCCTTTTAGGGAAGGAAACTTGCAATCTTTACTGGCCTACATATTTCGCCAGACAAACGACATTGTGGTTGGCTCTTAACCTTAATTAGGAATGAACAATAAAGGCTGGCCTAGCTAGCAACACCCACAACCCATTAATATTTTTTAAAAACCTAGAAAATCATGAGGAAAAATTAAAATGATAAAAATTAAGTTTGCTACATCTGATGCTAGTACAATTTTCCTGTTAACACACAAATATGTAATATTCTTACCTGTAGGTGGCTCCATTGAGCTCCGGGTGGACAGCTTGCTGGTCCATCGTTGGCCAGGCTGTAGTCGTGACAAAGTAATCCTTATTTACACAGTTTCTTAAGCTGTCTGGGATTCGGCCTGGAGCAAGCAAAAAGGGTGTGTATACCAGAATTTTAAAAAACTGCGACTATATATTCATGAGGAAAACATAAATATAATAATTATTTGACCTTAAACACTCACACCCTCCACCTCTAATGTTTCACTGATGTCAGTGTTTCCCAAAGTGTGGGGCAGCTCCCCAACTGGGGATCACGTGCTGAAAATTTGAGGTCACAAACTCCAACATTGCTATGGTGTACAGTTCCCTCCTTATTAAATGTTCTCTCCTCCCCTACGGCCTTACCACACAAGGGATCATGCTATATTCAAGCCTCGAATTGGAGTCACAGTGTGAAAGTGATCTAAAAGATGCATTGCAGCAGCTTGTCAAAGGCTCCTCCAACAGCATATTCCAAAACAGTTGACCCTACCTTGTGGAGTAACAAGAGCAGCTGGTACATGGGAACACTCGCCAGCTGCAAGTTGCACATTACCTTGACCTGGAAATGTATCTTTTGCTGTCAGGGTTAAAATCCTCTCTCTCAGCAGCACAGGCATTACTACACGAGTTCAACAAGATGACTCACCACCTTTTGCTCAAGAGCAATCAATGCTGTCCTTGTCAGCAACAGCCACGTCCCACAAACAAATAGATAATTTCATCTCTAAACTGTCATACCAGTGAGATTAAAATGGCAATAACTGTAAATGCTTTAAGTATTAAACTTATAATATTTTGAGTAGATTGATTAAAATATTTACTTAAATCAAAACTGTCACTTTCCCATAATTACACATAAAGAGGAATCATAATTGTTTGTTTCTTAAACTGCATCTAAATTACATCTAACTGTCAGATGGTCTCACCTGTAATAGCTCTGCGAATCTCAGTAGCAGCTGCTTCTCTCATCTCTAGGGATGCCTGTTCACTGTACCAGGATGTGTGTGGTGTGCAGATCAAGTTGGGAGCATCTTTCAGAGGGCCTTGTGTAAAACTGCATAGGAATAAAAACGAGACATTTATCTATTATGATAGTGCTCTTTGCATATGGAACAAACAAATAAGATTAACCAGTAAAAGAATCCCGTTGAAATGGCAGGCACATGCAACTCAAACTACCAAAGCTGTCCACAATGACACTGAATACCAAAGTTTCCTCAGGCCAAAAACGTTAAAAGCAATAATTTCTGTCTCCGTTATGGGCTAAAGGACAAGTACAGCAGCTTTAGTACAGTCTCCCAACTTCCTTTTCTGCTTATATCTTCTCACAGCCGAAGATGTAGTGCAGATAATCATGAAAGCTGCTTGAACAGCATCTTCCTAAGCCATGACCACTTCCATCCTGAAGGACAAATGCAACAGATACATGGGATACCACAACCTACAAATTTCTCTCCATCCTGACTTGAAAATATAGTGTTGTTCGTTCAGTGGCACTGGGTTAAAATCCTGGAACTTCCTCCCTGATGGCATTGTGGGTCTACCTACGCCAAGTGAACTGCAGCAGTTCATCCCACTTTCTCGAGGGCAATTAGGGACGGGCAATTAATGCTGGTCCCGCCAGTGACACCTACAGTCCCTGAATGAATGGAAAAAAGAACTAGCTTTCAATTCTCTTGTTTGCTTCATCTCAATTTCAAGTCAAAGAAAGAGCCAGCAACAGAAGTTAAACTATCCCATCATTCAGAACAGCAGTGAGATGTTAAAATTATGTGGTTAATACGTATAGGATATACAGGCAAACAACATTTTCTCATCTGAATCTATCACTGATTCTCTATTCCCTTATTCCTCATGGACTCATCTAAGTCCCCCTTAATTCGATCTATACAATTAGCTTTAGCTACTGTAATATCAAGTTCCACGTTCATACATCGCTTTAGCCGAAGTAGTTTCTTCCATAAATTTGAGTGTTGCTATTCCTTCAGAGACCAATAACCTTTTAGAAGGAATTCCCAAGACATGAACAGAATTATAGAGCAGAAAGATGGATATGATCCCATTTGTTAAGACTTTTAGATTAGATTAGATTCCCTACAGCGTGGAAACAGGCCCTTTGGCCCAACAAGTCCACACCGCCCCTTGAAGCATTCCACCTAGACCCATCCCCTGATACCCCACACAACCCTGAATTCTACGGGCAATTTAGCATGGCCGATCCACCTAGCCTGCACATCTTTGGACTGTGGGAGGAAACTGGAGCACCCAGAGGAAACCCACACAGCAACGGGGAGAATGGGCAAACTCCGCACAGACAGTCGCCCGAGGCTTGAATCGAACCCAGGTCCCGGGCACTGTGAGGCTGCAGTGCTAACCACTGAGCCACCGTGCTGCCCCAGTTTTGTAAATCTTAGTGTTCATGACAATAGATTCTGGATCCTCTGGCACAGCACACAGAAGAGATCGTGACCTTCAGATGGAGAAATCAGAGGCCGAGAACAACCAGAAAATCTTGATTTTGCCAGTTGGTGCAAGCTTTGCATTTAGGAATTTTGGCTGGTTAGCCATCACACCCGTGTTTTGATTAAATCCCCAGCATAACAGATTGTAAAACCCTGGATTAAAATACCAGTTCTTCAATGAATTTCAGTTTTGATTAAAGATATTTACTAAAAATAAATAATTTTCTACAGTCTCCGCATGGACATTGCTAACAGTGACATTTGTACCTAAGGTGTCTATTTTCCCAAAGGAATAGAAAAATTATTTAACAAAAGAATTTATATTCTGGGTAATTAAATAACAGGCAGACATTATTCCCAATATTCTTTGTTACAATTCAGCTTTAGATCAAGATTTAGACCATTATGGTGATGGTCATTTTGTGTCTGCCTGAAAAATAATTACTGTTTATTTCTCTTATAATAAAGGTTTGCATAATTTATTGTTTTATAAGTAGTAGTATACAGTGAATGTACTATTAGGATTTGATGACTGATTAATGACACTATAAGCCTGTAAGTGCTACAATCCAGTCACAGCTTTCCATACAAAACAACAAAAATTGAAACGACAAGGTTAGCAATTTGCACAATTCATCTGCAGCAGACCAAAGTACTTTGGCTATGGGAAGAGCAGAATGTGCATTTATTTGTGAGAAGGCTATCAGCATGAAGCAAGTACAGTGCTTCAATGTGAAAATCCAGTTCAGAAATAAAGTTGTGGGCACTGGAAGTGATGAGTGTTATGATTTACAGGGAATTGCTAAGGAATGTACCGCACACTATTGTGCGCACACAGAGAATTGGTGATATTTGGAAGTGATTATAAAGATTTTGGTAAAGTCTATAAAATGCAAAAGCAGATCTTCAGCAGTTTATTCCTGTCATCTGAACAGCTTGTTTAATACTGCCTTAAAATCACAGTGAAAGTTATTTGGCAATGGCTCCCCTGGGTGGCACTCGTTCAATATTCTCCAGTACCATGTCGATGAGTCAGGCTAGGAAATTATTAATGTTAAATCCAGACCTGTGTTTAGCTAAAGAAAAATGAGTGTTTCACACCCTACATTTACTTAAAGCTGAAGCATACATATGTACCGAGGTTTAAGGTCATTGCTGAGTCCCAGATGCAGAAAATAGAAACAGCTGCTCCTATAAACAGTTCCATGCAAATTAAGAACAAAATCTGAGCACTGTGCTAACCAGTATAAAGGTAAGTACAGAAGCATCTGATGTGAATTATATCAATGCCGGAGTGTTGCTGCATGCAATGTATTTATTACAAACATCCTTTAGAATTTACTTAAGTTTAATCGTCTTGCTCAATTTGTTTGGGAGTAGTTTGTTCATTTTGGCCAAGCATGAGTTCCACCATATTGTTCAATTTTGTACATTATTTACCATTTAAAATACATCAAAATCAGTGTACACTACTCGTCTAAAAGAAACCTCAATGTTCTCATACTTGCTAGATTCTAAAAGTTAACCATTTCTGATTGTAACTTTTCATGTCCATATTTACACTAAAAGGAGCAACCTAAAGAAAGCCAATTAATTGCCCCTGCCTCAAAGGCAAAATTATTATCCTCAGGTTTAAATCCTTGCATGGCATTTCTTATTCCTAGCCTCCTACAAAGAGGAGAAATCTCTCTAAAGCAGCATGATTATTTATAATAGCAGAGCAACTGTAAGCAAGTGAATAAATAACTTGTTAAAAATCCTTAAAGTAATAAAACATAGAATAACACATTTGCCACAATTCTGGAATTGTGAAACTGTACAGAATTGAATGTACAGAGTTACCACTCCCACCCCTCACCAACCCAAAAGGGGTCTCTCCTGGCTTGCTCTCATTCCAGTTTTCCCATCTAGCACAAAGTGACTCTGTCCCTTTCCCTCATAACACTGAGGGCATATCTCCCCAATAATATCTGTCCTATTATCAACTCACAACACTACATCTTCCCCTCTCCTTGTCTTAACATGTTCTCTTTTACTTCCAGCTCCCCCCGCCACAGAATCTGTACTGTCTCCTACTGAATGACACTTTCTAACAGTTTGATACCAAATAAAGATCACCCGTCTAATTAAAGAGGGCAAGGATCCACAGTTAAGCATTGACTTAGTGACCAATATCTATAGTAAGAATTGGATGATGGTGCAACTGATTCTGCCACATACATTAGTGCTGGCGATTCCAGCACTAACCCCAGACCGAGATGCTTTATATCATGGCCACAGCATTTGGGACCGAGTGCTCATCTAAATTGCCTTTATTGAAAATGGCTTCGAAAAACTCAAAGGAGTGCTAGGCCTAGAAAATTAATCACATACTTTGCATTTGACAAGTATAAAGCAAGCATGGAAGGGTCCAATATAGCAGGCAATATGTGAATGTTTATTCTATAATATATCATCATTATGTTGGTGAAGCTGATTAGTAGACATTGGAAACTGGCATTAGGTTCATATCATGTACAACAGAGACTTCACATTTGTTCCATGCCCTTTTGGAAAATTATTTTGTGGTGTACAAGCTATAGTCAATTTCTACACATTCTCAACTTTTCAAAAGATCAAACAAATACTTGTTTAACAGGAATCTACCTCATACCTACCAATTTCTGATATTTCTAGGAGCAGGATGAGGAGTGGACTATGTATCTTGCAGAAAGTGGATTAGTTATTTATATATTTTAATAAGGCTGTGCACCTTCATATTTATCGACATTTTAATTTTAGCTATGGTGGGCTAGGTTTCTTATGGCTCAGAAAATCTAGTAAATTAGAGGAAGCAAAAGACAGAGCCCACGAGGTCAGTGCCTTTGCAGCACTAGCTCTTGGCCAGGATGAGCAGGGGCACTTCTTTCAAGTTTAAACAACTGCCCAGTAAAGACCCACCCCTCTGACAATGTGTCTGCTTGCCTAAAAACCACTGGGATCGAATATGCTTACTACCCCTGCCATCATCAGCTTCACCTCATCACCAGACCCCACCATCATGCCTGGTCTCTTCTTCCATTCCTCAACTTGTCCACCTCTCCTCCAATATGTATACTTTAACAAGAGTTGACTGCATCATCTTTGCACCAACCCCACATAAAAGAATTCTGTAATGTGACACAAAGGTACTTTGCTCAGATTTTTTGAATATTTTTAAGGAATATGAAGTAATGGTTAACACTAAATGTCATGGCTGAAATCTGAATACAATATCAAACCGATGTGGCAATGTTAGAATACAAGTTACACGTTAAAACCTTAATTGGAGTTGTACAAAATGTCAAAAAGAAAAATACAACTGGATGCTCATACACTGAATCTGTACAAAAAAGTGAGGGCTAATTCAAAATAAAAACCTAAAGAACTGCGGATGCTGTAAATCAAGAACAAAAACAGAAGTTGCTGGAAAAGCTCAGCAGGACTGGCAGCATCTGTAACAAAAAATATCAGAATTAAAACTTAGGTCCAGTGATCCTTCCTCAGAACTGATGGTAGCTGGGGAAACATTGGTTAATATGCAGAAAATAGGGAGGGTAACGGGGTAGGAGTAAACAACAGGATAAAGCAAAGAGCCCGGAGAAAGAGAACAGCAGTTGGATAGACAAAGGAGTTGATAACAATCTGGCTGGGAAGGTAAATAGCTGTTAATGGGGACCGTTAGTGACTAACAATGGGCAGTATGTAATGGCAGGCAATGTGGTAACATGGCCTGGTGTGTGGGGCAGGGGGCTAGGACATGGGAGAGTTTACTGAACTTGACATTAAGTCCAGAGGGCTATAGAGTCCCCAAGTGGAAAATGAGGTGTTGTTTTTCCAGCCTGTGATGGGCTTTGCTAGAACACTGCAGCAAGCCAGAGACAGAGATGTTGGCCAGGAAACAGGGCGGTGCGTTAAAGTGGCAGGCAATTCGAAACTCAGGATCGTTTTTGCAAGTGGAATGTGGATGATCTGTGAAGCAGTCACCCATTCTACTCCCCATTTCCCCAATGTAGAGGAGACCGCATTGTGTGCATTGAATGCAGTAGACTAGATTCTGGGAAGTGCAGGTGAAGTGTTGCTTCATCTGGAAGGTATGTTTGGGTCCTTGGATACTGGGGACAGAGCAAGTAAATGGGCAGGTGTTGCACCTTTGTTGGTTACAGGGGAAGGTGCCTTGGGGATGCAGGGGTTGAAGGATATATGGAGCAGTGTGTCCCAGAGCAAGTGGTCCTGGCGAAAGGTGTACAAGGGAGGGGAGGGGAACGTGCGTCTAGTGGTGGCATGTCACTGAAGGTGGTGGAAATGGCGTCTGATGATCTTATGGATGTGGATTCTGGTGGGATGGTAAGTAAGGACAAGGGGAACCCTATCACTGTGCAAGAGGGTAGCGAAGGGGTGAGGTCAGAGGTGGAGGATGCTGCCAGATGTGCTGAGCTTTTCCAGCAACTTCTGTTTCTGTTTCTGATTTACAACATCCACAGTTCTTTCGGTTTTTATTTAGTATTTAACTCATTATCACATCTCTTTCAGGCATGCCCACCTTGAATAAGTTCTGCTCCTCTCTCCGATGGGATTTCCGTTCCAATCTTTCTTCTTGCCCACCAACATTAATCTCACTGTCACTCCTGGTGTTTGACCAGGTATTTGCTAAAACTCGTTTTCACAGCCATATCACATTCCTCAGTGACTGCCTTCGGCTCAGACTCACCCCATGTGGATTCCAACTGACGTTTTATCCCTCGTGTTTTGATTCCTCCCAGGATCACAGATATCTCCATGATGTTCAACAATCCACGGACAGCCGCTCTTGCTGCATCCTGAGGTCCACGCTCAGTGCCATGTGGCACCACATGGGCACTCTCAGCCTTTCTGTCCAACAGCTTTGCAACACACTGGCTCAGACTTGCACCACTCTGCAGTTCCACTTCATGCTCCGGCTCATACGTCGTGCTAACAAGAAACCTTTTCATTTCCTTTCAGATATCAAGGCCCACAAGATGCAATAACTCAAGAGATACCCAGGGCCCTTTTGAACCTTCCTCTCCTCCCCTTCCCTTACCTCTGACTCCATCCCCTACTCTAATGCCAACTCCTGTCGGGTACTCACCATCCCTCCTAACCTTCCACACTCCAATGCTGAATGTTCTGTATTCAGCAAAGGCCTCAGCTTTACCCCTCTGTGCCCTCACTTTAATGAATTTTGGGCAACATGTGCTATTGAATTCTTCTTTATGCGTCTTCACTTCCGTGCCCATTTCTTTGGACAAGAGTCCTCTCTTCATTGCACAGACCCGTTCACCCAGCTCCAACACTCTCCCTCTACCTGGACCCCTCCCTCTGACCTTCTACCTGCACTTGATCTGTTCATTGAGAACTGTCGACGTGATATTGCTCACCACAATTTCTCTGCCCCTCTCACCAAATCCAACCTATCTCCCTCCGAACTGACTGTACTTTGTGCACTTGGATCCAACCCTGACTTTGTTATTAAGCTTGCTGATAGGTGGGGCTGTTGTAGTCTGGCGTACTAACCTGTATATTGCAGAGGCGCAGAGCAGCTTTCAGATGCCTCCTTCTACCTTCCCCTGGACTATGACCCCACCATGGCACATCAGGCCATTGTATCAACTAAAATCACTGATCACATTTCATCTGGCGACCACACCCTCAACTCCCGCCACCACTACCTCACACAGCTAGCTTCTGTCTCCTTCCAAAAATCCACGAACAGGACTGCCTGGATAGACCCATTGCTTCAGCCTACTCCTGCCCCACAGAACTCATCTCTTACTATCTTGACTCAGTCTTCTCTCCCCTGGTCCAATCCCTGTCCATGTACATTCTTGATTCCTCTGATGCTTTACACCAGTTTCAAAATTTCCAGTTTGCAGGCTCCAGTTGCCTCCTCTTTATTATGGATGTGCAGTCTCTGTACAAGCCCATCCCCCACCAGGAGGGCCTCAGAGCTCTTTGGTTCTTCCTAGAGCAAAGGCCTGAACTTCCCCCACCGGCCACCGCCCTCCTCCGCTTGGTCGAGCTCATCCTATCCTCAACAACTTCTTTTTCAACTCATCTCATTTTCTTCAGGTCAGCGCGGTGGTCGTGGGTACCCACATGGGCCCCAGTTATGCCTGTCTCTTCATGGGATATGTGGAACGTTCCTTGTTCAAGTCCTATTCCAGCCCCCACCCACAATTCAAATATCAGAGCCAGTAATTAAGACACGTATGTCCAAAAGTGTAGATCTCTTCAGTCTTATAAAAGACTACTACTTTTGGAATATTTAATATCTTGTTCTTATCTTTGTAAAGAACATATTTTGTGATTCCCCATGAAAAGCATGGAGGAAATTTGCTGATATTTACAAAAGATAGTTTGCATTTAATCAATCTCAAATATCATTTTGAAATAATACACAACATTTTCACATCATTCGATCAGATTTTACTTTCATGAAACACCAATAAATTCCAAATAGAGGGGTGTAGAATACCGCAACCAAGAAACAGCAATGAACCTTCCTAAGCATGAACCAGCAGTCAAAAAAAACCCTGAAAATCACGCAATCATGTGAATACTTTTTCAGAGAGAATTAAGTGCTGCATTGTTTTCTTAGAAGTTGAAAACCTAGTATTAGAAATAAGGTTTCTAAAATACGAACAATTCAAAAAAATATCACTATCAAATGACAGTAATCAGTTTCTTGTTCTGTGCCTTAAATGTATTGAAGACATTTTGTTTGAGATCAGTCTGATGATCTCTAAACTGGATCCTTGTGGAGCATCAAGGGTCATGGGTTGACAGCATATTATGCCACTGGTGGTGCATCTCAGCATCCACCAGCCATCTGAATTCTCTGCCCACTGCTATCTGGGGCTGTGTCCTTGGCATCTTGCACTATTCTAATGACGCTGAAGAGAATCTCAAGGAGCAGCACATCATTTTTACACCAAGAATTTCACAGCCTTCAGGACTGACCAGACATCTTCAATTTCAGATCAGAACT
The DNA here is from genome assembly GCF_030684315.1 of Stegostoma tigrinum. Classification (NCBI taxonomy): domain Eukaryota; kingdom Metazoa; phylum Chordata; class Chondrichthyes; order Orectolobiformes; family Stegostomatidae; genus Stegostoma; species Stegostoma tigrinum. The sequence continues at coordinate 31,008,527 of NC_081373.1, forward strand.
GCTACCCCTCCTTTCTGGGTGGCAGCTTTTACTTTTTCTGTGCGGAGGCTTCAAAACATTGTTGTTTTCAAGGACTCTTTTCTGAGATTTTCTGGAGGGATACTGTTTGATTTTCTTAGGCTATCTTTGGAATTTGGGGCTCTTTTCTCCAATCTCACTAACTCATTTGTTCAGTGACGTATATCTGGGTCTCCTTCAGATAGGAAAGAACACACAAAAACCAAAGATTGCGTGTCTGTGTTTTTATTTACTTATATTATGATGCAATCCTTCAGCTTACAGTTTATGAATATAGTGTTTAGTTAATTCATTATAAAGAAATCTCCCATTCTCCATTGGCAAAGTTAAAATCCTAACTACTAGGCGTAAGATAATATATTGGGAAAGAGGTCTGACATCTGCAGTCCCTTTAAAAAGAAATAATTGCAAGCAATTAGCATGCTTCAGTATTCCTTTGTTTTATTGAACTAATTTCAAGTTTATTTTCCCTCAATTCTGTTCAAAATGAGAGTGATGATGAACACATCAGTATACTTCCAAAGATGAAACTGCAACAAGAGGAAATAAACAAATGATTGCTTGTCTGGCTTCCCACTGTTAGATTCAACCACTCTTGTGCTTGACTCAACTTGTGCTCGAGTTCCACATTCTCCTTACATTTTAAGGTAAGGATTATCTATTTCTCATTTCCAGCTTAAATGGGAGACACTTTGAAACAGTGCTCCCAAGTTCTATCATTGCCCATTCTCTCAGCACTTACCCTGCCAAGTTCCCTCAGAATGTTCTAAATTTCAGAAGATCACCACCATTCTTCTCAATGCCAATGAGGATGAGCCCAATCTGCTCAGCCTTTCTTGATTAGAAAATGTTTACATTTCAGGAATCAGCTGGAGGACCTTCTTGGAGCTATTTTCAGTGCAGGTATTTCCCCGTAAGTAAGGAGATTAAAATTATATTTCAGGTAAAGTCTTACCAATGCCCCGTACAGCTATAATATGACCTCCGTACTTGTGCATTCCATCCCTCTTGTCAACAGTCCATAGGCCTTCCTAATTACTTGCATCTTAATTTTGTGATTCAAACGTAATGACACCCAGATTCCTGTGTTATTTAACCAAGTCACATTACAAATTCACAAGAGCGAAACACCAAAGGTTTTTTTTTGTGATATTTCAACTGATTCACTGGCCATATCATAATTCATTGGTTTGTTACAGCTTCTAAAATATTTAAATACAGATTACTTATGTTTGTGCAAAATTCAACTGTTGCCACCATGATGCTATTTGACAACCATTTCACAGAATATCAATGTAATGTTGGGCTTCTGAGGATTATAATGGCATTTCACTTGCGCGTTGTCACACTAAACCTTCCACATAATGTCTGGAGCTTGTTGACGTTTGGTTGTATCTTACCTGAAAGGTTCACTCTCGTGAACGTCAAGGGCAGCACCTCGTATCCTTCCCTCTTTCAGCCCTTGAGCTAAAGCCTTCTCATCAACCAATCCGCCTCGGGCTGTGTTTACCAAAAATGCTCCCTGTCTCATCTATGGATCAAACAACAAGAAGAAAGAAGAGCTTGTTCTTACTCTATTACCTTCACATCATTTCTGGAGCCAGTCAGGGCAAAATGCAATACCTCACAGAAGATATTCAGAAATGTCATGACAATTCCTTGACAACTTCAAAATAAACAAGTCAAACAAATTGCAATTTCATATAAAACAAACCAAATGCACAAGGGAAAAAAAATGTTTTGGACATCTGTGGTCAGTAGAAATTCTGTAACATTCACTGCGAGATTTTATTTGTGCTTCAACTTTACACACAATAATAAAGAGCTAAGCTAAAATAATTGCACACACAGTGTAATAGAATCATTACAAGACAGGCCCTTCAGACCTACTCAACCTCAGCTGGTTTAAAATACAGACACTGCCACATCTCTCAGAACATTGCAACTCTGCAGTCATTTTTGAGCGAAATTCCAGATTCAGTCTGGTATGGCCCAGATCTTTCCATACAACCAAAAATGGGTATTGAAAATAAATTTGATTTACAACAACAGTTTCTACCAAACCCACTGTAAAACTGGTTAAAAATGTAACTCAAAAAGTATTCAGCTCTGAGAATTTAAACTAATTTAATGGATGGACAGCTACAGTTCCATGACACAGCAACGTGTGTTCACTGGTGCTGGGACCAGAAGGAAGAAAAAGGAAGTCATTGGGATGGAGCATCTTTGTTCTTGCTAGAAAACAGATTTGCAGATAGGACCAGGCTCTGCCTCTAAGAGTTGGCGGGGGCGGGGGTGGCACATTACCAATTGCTATTTGGGAATTAATGTACACATTGCAGAAGTCAATACCATCTGAAAGAAAAGGATAACAAAAGGCAAAAAAATTCACTGGATGCAAGATAGCCTAATGATGTGCGAATAGAACACAGGGAACAAAATACCTTTTTGTGAATAACTAAGCCCCGGCAGTATGGTTCTAGCAGAACTCAGGCAGCAACAGCTAAACCAGTAATCACCAAGTTGGCAATTTCAATTTATAGATTATTGCAACTCTCTTAGTGGAATACAGATACCATCTGCATTCTGCGATATTAGGAACTGCAGATGCTGGAGAATCCGAGATAACAAGGTGTAGAGCTGGCTGAACACAACAGGCCAAGCAGCATCTTAGGAGCAGGAAAGCTGACGGTTCAGGCCTAGACTCTTCCTGATGAAGGGCCTAGGTCCGAAACGTCAGCTTTCCTACTCCTAAGATGCTGCTTGGCCTGCTGTGTTCATCCAGCTCTACACCCTGTTATCTCAGCATTTGCATTCTGCTCACTGTCCCAGAAACACCTCTTTTTGCTAAGAAACAAGCCCATGGCAATGTAATTTTGAGAAATATCACAAATTTTATTCTTTAAGCATACATTTTTGGTCTCATATTAAGGAGGAGATATACTTACGTTGGAAATAGTTTAGAACTTTCACTAGATTGATTCTTGAGACGAAGGGGTTTTTTTTGGAGGAAAGTTTGAGCAAGTTGGTCCAATACTCATAGTCGATTACAAGAATGAGAAGTTATTTTGTTGAAATCTACAGGATTCTGAGGGAGCTTGACAGATTAGACAGAGGTTTTTCTAGTTTTGCAGGCATTTTGAACTTGGGATTGCAGTTTCAAAGTAAAAGAGGTCTCTCATTAAAAACAGAAATAATAAGAAATTTCCTCTCTCCAAGTGTTGTTAACCATTGCAATTATCTACCCCAAAGAGCTGTGAAGGCTAGGTCATGCAATATATTTAAAATTGACTTTATCTTCTTCTCCATCTACAAGGGAGTCCAAGGTTATGAGGGAACAGATGTGGAAATGGAGTTAAAGGCCCTAATCAGATCACCTATGATCTTACTGAATGATGGATCTGCCTTGAGATACTAAGTGGCTTCATCCTGCTCATATTTCTTATGTTTTTATATTGTCAGAATAAATACACTTTTTATATGATATTTTTCCATTAAGATATGGCTTTCATTAAGAAAATTTGTTAAATTAGAAAGCAAACAAAGGAAAGAGAAATTGCAAGAAATGAAAACTGACACGTCAACATCTTCAAACACATTGTAAATAATTGATATTCTCCTCTTTATTATTTACAAGATATTTTCTCTCCATTGGACTCAATCCCATTGTCTGCTATGAAGATGTAAATATGTGACTCTTCCTTAATCCTCTTGGAATGTTGGTTTCAAACTTGTTGCCAAGACAAGGTCACAGGACACGGCAAAGAAATTTGATCTGCTGATCTTCTTGTCCTTTGGCATCAACAACGATCTAATCAAAACTATAAGATTTGCCGCGTGGCAGGTTTTTGCCATTTCATTCTCGACCACATTGAAATAGTGCAGGAGAGTTCTCCCTGATATCCTGACCGATAATTATCCCTCATTCAACATCACAAAAAACAGACTGTCCCCTCATTATCACCTAGCTTTTTGTGGGAGTTTGTCAGCAAATTGGCTGCCGCATTTCTTTCATAACACTGACTGCATTCAGAAGTACTTCATTATATGTACAGTACTTTGAGAAGTCTGATTATGAAAAACATTACATAAAAGCAAGTGATAATGGGAACTGCAGATGCTGGAGAATCCAGGATAACAAAGTGTGGAGCTGGATGAACACAGCAGGCCAAGCAGCATCTCAGGAGCACAAAAGCTGACGTTTCAGGCCTAGACCGTTCATCAGAGAGGGGGATGGGGAGAGGGGGAGGCAGACCGAAGATGGAGAGAAGATAGGTGGAGAGGAGAGTATAGGTGAGGAGGTAGGGAGGGGATAGGCCAGTCCAGGGAAGACGGACAGGTCAAGGAGGCGGGATGAGGTGGTAGGTAGAAAATGGAGGTGCGGCTTGAGATGGGAGGAAGGGATGGGTGAGAGGAAGAACAGGTTAGGGAAGCGGAGACAGGCTGGGTTGGTTTTGTGATGCAGTTGGGGGAGGGGACGAGCTGGGCTGGTTTTGGGATGCAGTGGGGGAAGGGGAGATTTTGAAGCTGGTGAAGTCCACATTGATGGGGGTGAGGGAGGTGGTGTGGGAGCAAGTGTAGCACTTCCTGCGGTTGTAGATCCCAATCCGAACCCACCACCCAAGCTATTTTTCCATCCCCACCGTTGTCTGCCTTCCGGAGAGACCACTCTCTCCACGACTCCCTTGTCCGCTCCACACTCCCCTCCAACCCCACCACACCCGGCACCTTCCCCTGCAACCGCAGGAAGTGCTACACTTGCCCCCACACCTCCTCCCTCACCCCCATCCCAGGCCCCAAGATGACCTTCCATGTCAAGCAGATGTTCACCTGCACATCTGCCAATGTGGTATGTTGTATCCATTGCACCCGGTGTGGCTTCCTCTATATTGGGGAAACCAAGCGGAAGCTTGGGGACCGCTTTGCAGAACACCTCCGCTCGGTTCGCAGCAAACAACTGCACCTCCCAGTCGCAAATCATTTTAACTCCCCCTCCCATTCCTCAGACGACATGTCCATCATGGGCCTCTTGCAGTGCCACAATGATGCCACCCGAAGGTTGCAAGAACAGCAACTCATATTCCGCTTGGGAACCCTGCAGCCCAATGGTATCAATGTGGACTTCACAAGCTTCAAAATCTCCCCTACCCCCCAGTGCATCACAAAACCAGCCCAGCTCGTCCCCTCCCCCCACTGCATCCCAAAACCAGCCCAGCCTGTCTCCACTTCCCTAATCTGTTCTTCCTCTCACCCATCCCTTCCTCCCACCTCAAGCCGCACCTCCATTTCCTACCTACCACCTCATCCCACCTCCTTGACCTGTCCGTCTTCCCTGGACTGACCTATCCCCTCCCTACCTCCCCACCTATACTCTCTCCACCTATCTTCTTTTCACTCCATCTTCGGTCCGCCTCCCCCTCTCTCCCTATTTATTTCAGAATCCTCTCCCCATCCCCCTCTCTGATGAAGGGTCTAGGCCCAAAACGTCAGCTTTTGTGCTCCTGAGATGCTGCTTGGCCTGCTGTGTTCATCCAGCTCCACACCGTGTTACCTAAAAGCAAGTCTCTTTTTAATATCAAGAACTATGGAACAGAGTAAATGTAAAACACTGGCACAAGTATTCCACTCTGCAATGGACGGGATTACGCTAATTTTTCAGCTTTTAATTGGAGGAAATGACCACAGGGAAGTCAAGAGATATCAATGCTATTAGTTTTAGCTGTGACAGTTATGTGTGTGTAATAAGGATAGCTCCTTTTCCCTGATGTTGCATTACTTTTCATTTGTAAATTAAAACTAGAAACCAAGAAAACTCCAACATGTGTGCGAGCCACAGCCAGGATATAAGTAGTATTACCTGTTTGATGGTGAAGTCATTAATAAGATGGTGGTTGTGTTCATTCAGGTTGCAGTGCAATGACACACAGTCACTCTGGTACAGCAAATCTTGCAGGGTATACACTCTCTGTACGCCTAGAGATCGCTCAATACCATCAGGCAAGTATGGATCATAAAATATTATATTAAACCCAAAAATTTTGGCTCGAACAGCAACTGCTTGGCCGACACGACCTGCAAAAGACCAAATGAGCATTGATTTAGAGTTTATGTGATGGTGACGTAAGCAACAGTATCAGCTGAATGATGTAATCAAAGCAGAATTTCAGTTCAATTTATAAAATACAGGTAACATAGTAAAGCAAATCCTAATGAACTAAACAGCACTATTATCAGGCATATTTCTACATTCAGCCAAATAAATAAATCAGAGAATAGGCTTAGCCAAAGTAGTAGATTTTACAGAGAAATTTAAAGCAGCATGGAGCAGAGAGATTTTCGGAGAGATAATAACCATTTTATTGTATGTGCAGGTATTCTTGTTCAAAGAAACTTCCAATTATCCCAAACACAAGTTAAGCACAGAGAAGTCCATATCTTGGGAGAATTGCTAGCAATGTTTTGGAACTTCAGATTCTGGCCTAGGAAAGCCTAGAATGATTGTTGGCCTTACCAAATGTTTGCAGGGTGCCTGTTGTGAGGAAGTTTTGGCATCTTTCCGACTCCATTGTCTTGACTGAAAATAGATTATTGGTGAGGCTTCCATTTGCTGGCTTATCAAGCAGACAATGGCACTAACAGAAGTCTTGAAGATGCCTACAGATATAATTTGTCCATGTTGCTAACACAACATGAGGAAAAAATAAGCTACTGAAAATATATATCTGAGAAACTGGATTCATGAGCACCCTTTTTTAGGTACCACAAAGACTTGTAGAAATCTGGAAACAGTGGCTGTGGCATGGTGTATATTTGTTGGGTTTTTTGCACGAATATGCCATATTGGTGAGGGCATTTCTCTGGCAGGAGTCACTGCACATAATGTGTAGAGGGGGCAAATCATGAGGTAAATCAGAATTTAATGCTGAATTGACAAGACCTTCGTGAGCTAAACATTCCATTTATCATCCTCTTGGAGCCTTACACAAGTGAACATGCATTCAGCAGCAGGATCTCCCATCAGGCCTTTTAGTTATCGGTTCATATTTTTTGACTGTTGCTATCATTCAAGTTTTTGGTTTTCTGTAGAGATTTTTCAACCTGCAAAACTACAGAGGCAGTGGAGTAGCAAGTGGTAAAGGATTTGTTCTTTGCTGATTTCAAGGTTTCTGTCAAATCTGTTCTTTTTCGCCATGGTGTTCTCGTTCCAATACAGCACAGCTGGAAAAATGAACTGAAGTTGCACGGATCAGGATGAGTTGTTGGAAAAGGGAGTGGGGAGAAGCGCTGTCTGAATGAAACTATTTTGCTAAGGTTGTTGACGGAGTAATTTATTTACCTGAATCAAGAGTGAAAAGAAATCCTCAGTAAGATCTGCCACTTCTTACAGCTACATTGCAGCCACATTGGAGCATGACAGCAAGTCTGGCCTGGTTGCCAGGCAGAAACAAGGCAATGGCAGAGTATCAGGTGTGGGAAAACAAATTTTTCCTCCTCATGAGGACAGCAGACCTGTGCTAAATGGAACCTATGCCTGGATTATAAAATAATGAAGCATAGATTGGGGAATGGACCCTGAAAGTCCATTTTGCACAATGTAAACCATGGCAATGATGGGAGCTGACTTAAGTATCCAGTGCAACGTTGGATGGTTGTTACTTGTGCTGTAACAGAAACTGCAACAAAGGCCATTAGAAGCTGCATCATAGTTGGGTCCAAATGTGCTTACAGGGAGCTGGTCACCATTACAATGCTGGAAAGAATGCAATTCCAAAGCTCTAGAAATTTCTGTACCAAGTTGGTGTTGCACTCCTCCATGGATAATAATTGCATGTCTTCCCTTTGAAGGCTTCCTAACACACCAAGCATGCTGTTGTGCCTACCCGGCAATATTTTTTCTGTAGACTACCCCATCAAAGGCCTCATCTAAATCCCCTGAGTAGAGTCCATATGCGACTTCAGCCTCTAATAGCCTCAAAATCTCCATCATTTTTGGCCTTCTCTGGCAGCACTCATGCCATTTCTCCCCATTGATAGATTCCACATCTAATCTGACCTCCACATTTTACATATTGGCACATCTGCCCAACAATAACAGCACTATCTCCTCTACTTAATACTAAAAATGACTGTGATGTTTAACTTTTAAACTTTGTTTCTTTATTTTTCTACCTTATACCTAAGATTTTGTACCTAGGTACCTTTGTACCTAAGATGAAACACTTTTCACTGTACTGTTATGTGAATACATGTGACAACAAAATCTTATTCTAATTCTAAATGTGTAGGAATGCCTGGCCCTCCCAGTAGTTTCTGCTGCTATTGACTATACAGCATTTTGTCTTCAAGAATATGTTAAGTGTGAGAGCGCTGTGCAATCTATTCGGGTGACATGGTTGAATAGTTGGCAATATATGCAAGCTGTGACGTGTGTGTGAACTATACAGTAATGCTAAATTAGTAAATGGGAAATAAAGACTATAAATGTCATTCTGAGTCCTGGTTAATAGAAAAAGTGTTGCAGCAACAGGCTGTAGTGATTCAGTGGTGTTTGAGGCTAGTTGTGCATTTGGAAGAATATGATGTTTGAAAATCATTTCAGTGACTGTGACCACACATTTGAGATCATTGCATCCCTTGTGGTACTTTAACAGGTCCTCTGGGTTTGGCAACAGGGTCCAACCGCAGTAATCTTCTCCCACTGTGTTTTCAACTAGCCCCGTGCACTTAAAAAATGGTTCTCCTTCCTTTCACCTCCTTCATCGAAACGTCTAGAGCAGAACTGAAGCTCACTCTCCTCAGTGGTGTGCCATCCTTCACTCTTTTCCAAGTTAGCTCCAATTCCTGTCAACATCTGGCTCTAGCTACAATGCAGCTTCCTATTAAAAGATGCAAGCTAACTTTAAGTGTTATCAGCAAATGCCAAAACGACTCTGGGCCCCCTGCAGATGGGCACAGCCAATTAATAATGAATTCAGTGTTTGTTGATAGTGTGGAGCAGGAGGAACACAGCAGGTCAGGCAGCATCAGAGGAATGGGAGAGTCGATGTTTCAGGGTCTAGGCCTGAAACATCAACTTTCCTGCTCCTCTGATGCTGTCTGACCTGTTGTGTTCCTCCTGCTCCGCACTGTATCAACTTTGACTCCAGCATCTGCAGTTCTTGCTATTTCATTTAGTATTTGTTACATGCTGACATCATGTTATTGAGCAAGGAGCTGACAATGCCCAAAGTACATTTCGCAGACTTAAGTCACATCACAAAATCAAATTGGTACTTTGGACACTATCCAACTGAGCCTCCCTTATTTTTCCCTAACTCAATACTTGCAACTAAAATGATTTTATGATGAATGAGATTATACAGTAGAAACCTTCTCAATAGTTGGGTAACAGAATGTTAAACTTCAGACAGATATGTTTGGCGCAGTAAACAGTTAATTAAGTTTCTTTATTATATGGCAACTCAGCTCTTTCACCTGACTATTAAGGGCATGTATTTAGTGACAGATTAATGGCAATAGCGCTGTAGGGAACAGCACTACACATCTTCCCAATTTGAGTCAAGTAAACAATGTAGAAAGAAAAGCTTTTAAAAAAAACACTTCAAGGTGGCCAGAGGTAACTAGCATCCAGGGATTCTTTTCTGTCCCTCTGGCTCACAATTATCCTCTTACAAATGCTATCCAGTTCTGAATTTTTATCTTACAATACAAAACACAACATCCAATGCCAAATACTTAAATTAAGTCATAAGCCTTGAGACATTGCTAATTTAATGCCAGAATTTCAAGTCACATTGGCACGGTGGCTCAGTAGTTAGCACTGCTGCCTCACAACGCCAGGGACCAGATTTGATTCAGCCTTGGGTGACTGTCAGTGTGGAGTTTGTACATTCTCCCCATGTCTGCATAGGTTTCTGCCAGGTGCTCCCAGTATCCTCCCACAGTCAAAAGATGTGCAAGCTAGGTAGATTAGCTATGGGAAATGTAGGGCTTCAGGAATAAGGCAAGGATTTGGGTGTGGGATGAATGTTCTTCAGAGTTTATGGTTAAATGGATTTATAATTGGGCATGACTTGGACAACTATCACAGCTAGAGCTGAGGGTCCTGACACACACTTAATGAAGAGTTTCAGATAGACAGCAGCTGCAGTATAATCACTAGGTCATTAGACACAAAGTCATTCTATTCAATATTCTACGAACAAGCCAGTAACCCAGCAAGCTACTACAGTTGAACTAGTTGCACGTTTCGTTAGTAAATGGTATATATTATAAATATAAGCATCTGATTTAATATCAACACGTGTAATGTCTTGCCCACAGTGATCCATGTTTAAATGTGTAATTTAACATTCTTGCCAGTGGAAAGTTACATCATTTCCATCACAACTCTGGAAAGGTTTTGCAGCATTGATTTTGCTTAACATCAGCAGTAATCTGTTTATTTTAAATGGGGTACTGACAGCATTGGCAAGGTCCTGTGATCCAGTTGGTAGTATCCATGTTGATGAGCCAGAAATACTTGATAAGAGTTCCACTCAGGCACTTGATAACCAGGCAGGAGTGTTGCTAGTGTGCTCAAACTTGCCAAGTGCCAGCTTGTCAATTCTTCCAACATTTCAATGGCAGGCAGTAAGAGTATAAGAATCCTGGTCAGTCTGGTGAGTGCCGGCAGTGGCGTCCCTGCCACTTTCATTGCCATGCCATTTCTGCCCAAAAAAAGTGGCCAAGGGACCAATTAAGGGCCACATTCCACAGTCACTAGTGTTTGACCAGCAATGAGTGGGGCCCCTGTCATGTGGAAAAACTGGCAGCTAATTCCACACAGTCAGAAGGCTGACGGGGAATCTGACTGAAATGCACAACATTCTGAGGGGCATAAACAGGGAGAAGAGGGCATAGACAAGGAAAAGCCTTTCCCCTTTGGGGAGATATCAGTAACCAGGGAACATAGTTTTAAGGTATGGCTTAAGGGGGATTTGAGGAAAAGATTTTTCATTCAAAGGATTGTGGGTGTTTGGAACTCACTGCTCGAAAGGTTGACAGAGCTGGAAACCCTTAAGACATTTATGAAATGTTTAGATGAGCATTTGAAACACCACAAACAATGCGGCAAGTGCTGGAAAAAGTGATGAGAATCAATGGATGTTTGATGACCAGTGCAGACATGATGAGCCAAAGGGCCTCTCTAAGTGCTATCACAACTCTATAACTCTCCTAGTTGGGCACACGTTGGCCCAGGCCAAACTGCCCCAATAAGGCTGCTGGCCCTCATTGAAACCTATCACACACAAACAGAGGCCTGTCTGATTGGCCCAATTACTGCCCCCAAACCCTACTTGCTTGGTTGGGAGGACTAAATCCTTCTAAGTTGTCCTCTTCTTCCAGGTGCAGTTCTGGCAGGAGCCATCTCCAATTAGTTGCCTACCGTATATGAAACATGACCTTTTGTTCCAACGGGTGCTTTAGTGGGGTCGCCCTACTTCACTGTCAATGTGAGTCCGTCCCCACCCTGAGGACAAGATTTCAGTTCTCATGCCCTATAGCTGTCTATTTTAGAGCTAATATTGAGTCAGATTTAATTAACAAACTAACAATGCGTAAGTACTTATCCCACCAACATCAGTGTTCTTGAAAAGGGACGGGGTTGGGGCAGTGAGGAGTTTGCAAGGGTGAAGAATAAATACTAAGGCTGGGACTTTCATTTCATTAGATACAACCAGTGTCAAGTCATGACAAACAGGAAGGGAAATTAAGGATAAACAAGGAACTATTTACACTATGTACGTGGAATGGTTAGATTGGGCTGAGGAATTTCTTTGTCTTGGTTGTCTCCCTCCCATTAGCCCTCTCACCACCAAAGATACTCTTCCTTTGTCCAGCCAGAATCCACTCAGCTGCCCTCCCTCACCAGTCTTAGCTGCTGGAGGACTTTCCGGACAATAAGCTTCATCACTGTCACCACTTGTCGCTGGAGGTCTGCTTACAGAATGACCAGCAACCTCCTACGGTCCCATGCAGAGCTCGGAAATGTAGATGACATGTTTGCAATTGTTGAATCATTTCTAGATACTGCTTAATAGACTCCATTCAGTGCTTCAATCTACCACTGAAACAAAGCAATCAAATGAGCTCCCTTTTCTCAATGTTTTAGGTGAGAAATCGGTTAAATCTGAGAAATCTGTTCTCTAACACTAGCCAGTGAAGGCATACACTCACTGGAGAACAGTTGAGATTGTTGGGATTCCCACCATTCCATGGACTGCTAGATCAACCTTGTTTGCTACCTCGTGAACAGGGCTCTAGCCATCTCCTCACAGGATAAGAATGATGCTGAGATCGAAAATATGAAAACTATCCTGCATGACATTGGTTGCCCTTACCAGTTTGTTATTTGTTGCATATATTGCAGAACTCATGAAAAGGCCAATGGCCACCAAATCTGACCTATAATGGTGCTAAGTCTATCTCAGATTACCTTGGACATGGAAGCGCTCTCAAAAACGTGAACAAACGAACCTGTCTCTCTCTCGGTGTTCTTTGCAGTAAAAATACCAGTGATTTTCTCCAATAACGGAATGCTGCCAACAAGCCAAAAAGATGTTTTGTTTTACCTACCATGCAAATGAGAAATGTGATATAGGATTTGCAGTGCTGCTGTGATGCCTATTGTATAGGTCTTACATCTCAAACCTATATCAAACAATGCATCCTGTTGATCATTCCTAGCAGCGGCATGCTCAACCAGGTCTCACTTGCAAAGCTCAGGACACGATGCCTAAAATTACTAGTCATTCTGTTATTGGATGTTTTTTAGATAACCCTGACTGTGCTACAAATTACACTGATAACCAATTATCATTTCGCTCACACTGCAATACATTTGCATAAGCTACAACCTTCATACACAGGACCATCTTTATGGAAGCAAAAGGAGTTAGTATATACATTACGCCTTTCCCGGCAGGGAGTAGTGTCAGCTGCAATCCCATGGCAGTACCCTCATTAATCAGAATGTACCTGCCAAAACTGACAGTAAGCTGTTCCTGCTGTGTCTTCATGCCAATGTTAGCCCAACCCACGAGCACCCCTACTCGTGTTGCACAGGTGGTGCTATTTTTTCCAAGTCTGCTCCTTGCATCTTAAGATGGATGAATGCAAGATGAAAAGTTTCAACTCAGTGTCTACTGAGATTGATTGATTTTTGTCATCCAATGGTATCAAGAAAAATGGATCAGACAGAATTTGTAAATCAGCCTTCATTTTACTGAATGGTTGAATAGGCTCAAGGGGCTAAAAGGCCCACTCCTGTTCCTATATTCCTCGCAGCAGGGTCAAACCAAGTGAAACATGTCTTATACTGATCTGTCTGTGATCGGATAAAACAGAACAAAAGGGAGATTGATCCAAGCTTCTTTGTGGTCTCTATGGCTTAGGCTTTTTTAGATAAATTCAGCAAGCCATTAGTATCACCAAGATTAGTGTTATAAACATTATAAACATGATTGAGGTGTGAAATACTCAGCATACATTTATTTGCAATCTTTCAGAACTGTTAACTTCATTCAATATTTGGATATTGGTGAGACTATCAAGATTATTAAATATCAAAATGATTAGTCATCAAAATTCTAATCTACAAAAATATTCCTATTGTCATTTGTGGTTGTGGATGACTACAAGGTCATATTTCTAGAGCAGATGACCGAGAAACTACAAAATAAATGTGCTGCACTGATATTTCTCTAGCCCTTTCATTCAACTTAAATGCACACTGAACCTGAATTACAATGATTTGTTATGACTCTTTATAACCATAACTCTCTATGACTCTTGGCTACATGGGTGCTCTGCAGCAGAATAATTTGGAACATGGTGTGTGCTACGTATCAAACTGATTGCAGACAACCACTGTCCCCTTTAAATTGCCCTACAATCTTAAAACAACTGTGCAATACAATAAACAGGCTGTAAACAATTAAAAACATTTAAAACAACCTGAATCTGTATAGCACCACTAACTAGTATATCATTCCACGTCACTTCCAAAGATGTAATCAGAAGAAAAAAAAACACAATGCAACACAATATCACAGTCAAGTTTAGAGCTGAGCAGTCAAAACAATGTGTGATGTGTTTTGCCAGTTGTCAGTTAACAGCTTTTCAGGATATCTCATGCTGAGAAAATGGTGATGGCAAGTATCTGTAATTTTTGTTCTTTGGCCAGAAGCCTCTTACTGGCTGATACATTAAATGGTACTGAGGTCCTGTGATGGAGGAGATTACAATTCTAAGCCAACTCTCTTCCAGCCTCTGGAACTGAAAGCAGCCATGAAATATAAAGGGCACCGGAACAGGCAGGAGGAAACAGAATTGTTCAAGTAAAAATGAAATACTATTTATCGTACTGGATAAAAGGAACTACCAGAAGATATTTAAAGATTTAACAAGTAGTTCAAATGACATCTCCTTTGTGTATTCCTCTAATTGTAGATAAGCTGAAAGCTCAATTTACCATTGTGATAAATTTAGATAATTTCACGAAACAGAACTATTGAACCAGAATTTCTTTGTTTCATTTCCTGTTTTGACAGGAAGCCAATATCTAGGAAATCTTTTGCCTCTGAATTGTTTTGCATTGTATTCATTCATATTTATGCAAATATAGTGTGTTATCAAAACTGGTACAACAAACTATTGCATGTTCTTTAGGAAGTCATGGAAATAAACTTCCCGTGCACCTTCTGGAGGAAGGCAAAAAGAATCTTTTGACCAGGCTCGCCAATCACCTGAGTGATCAATTTACTAATTTTTGTTTTGTTCAATCTGAATAAAGAACAACTGGACAGCACTTGATCAAATGTAAAACCCACATCAACTGCTTCTAATGCTTAATCACACAAAATCTTGCACAGCTAACTTAAGACATCAGAGACGTACAAATAGCTGTGTATTTTGTGCAAATAAAAGCAAAAAGGCTGCCAATGCTGGAAATCTGAAATAAAAACAGAGAGTGCTGGAGAAACTCAACAGGTTTGGCAGCTTCTGTGGAGACAAAAACAAAGTTAATGTTTCAAGTCCAATATGGCCCAACTGTATTAACTCATTTTCGATCTCCACAGATGTTGCCAGACCTGCTGAGTTTATCCAAAAAATTCCGTTTTTACACATTTTGAACAAACTGCTTCTGGATGATTTGTTTCTTTGGCACACTACCAATGTGAGTTAATCTCAACATCCAAGTTGAACAGGATAATGCTGCACTAGAGGTTGCTGCATAAGATAAGGATGCATGGTGTTAGGGGTAAAGTATCAGCATGGATAGAGGATTGGTTGACTACCAGGAAGCAAAGCATGGGGATAAATGAGTGCTATTCTGGCTGGCAATCAGTGACTAGTGGTATGCCTCAGGGATCGGTGTTGGGACCGCAATTATTTACAATTTATATAGATGATTTGGAGTTGGGGACCACATATAGGGTGTCAAAGTTTACAGATGATGCTAGGATGAGTGGCAGAGCAAAGTGTGCAGAGGACTGTGACACTTTGCAGAGGAACATAGATACAGTGAGTGAGTGGGCAAAGGTCTGGCAGATGGAATACAATGTAAATAAATGTGAAGTCATACATTTCGGTAGGAGTAACAGTAAAAATGATTATTACTTGAATGGTAAAAAGTTGCAGCATGCTGCTATGCAGAGGGACCTGGGTGTCCTTGTGCAGGAATCACAGAAGGTTGGTCTGCAGGTACAACAAGTAATTAGGAAGGCAAATGGAATTTTGTCCTTCATTGCTAAAGGGAATGAGTTTAAAAATAGAGGTTATGTTGCAGCTGTACAAGGTGCTGGTGAGGCCACACCTGGAGTACTGTGTGCAGTGTGCAAATATAAGACATCCTACTGCCCCAGGACCAGCAGTGGAGGCCTCAGTGCCAGATCATTTCTGAGGTTGCCACCTGCATCAGTACAGCCTCAGCTGTCTGGACAATTGCCAAGCATTGGAGGAAGAAGGTAAATGACTATCTCCACTCCACCAGCATAAGTGCCACCACCTTCTCTCGGATATCTGTCAGTTACTCTATCTCTGCTCCTGTACCCACCTCCAACCAACGTTCATGGTCCACCGTTCTCACTACTGCCTGCAACATTTTCCCCTCACTTGCTATCACCCACCCCCACCTACTACACCACTAACCCCACATGCCCTATGAGCTGCTTACTCATTCACTTGGGTCAACTCCCTACCTGCACCAAAGGTAGCTGCTGTTCCACCCATTTTTAAGTCGCATAATGCCAGCATCTCTCTGATTTCGGGAGGAAAGCGGCACCCAATAGAGTCAAGAGAAATGCTGAGCTGCCTGGCATCCAGCTCCTCACCACTTAAATGAACAGCATCCTGATTTGACCACCCAAGCAGTTCAATGACCATGTTCAAGCACCTGGACTGGTATCGGAGGCTACCCTTGACTTGCTGTGCCATAATCCCCGAATGCTGGCTATTCCTCTTCACTTGACTGAGGCCTACGGGCAACCATGACAAGTTCCCTGGCTTTGTGTCTGTGTCTGCTAAATGGAAAGACAAGACAGAAGTACTCTCTCTGGCTGCGAGGGCAAAGCATAAAAGGCAAGACAATGCAAGGCTGGGATGCTGTCAGCATCCAGGTAGGCTTAGTGTGAGTGAGTGCTATGGCAATAAACAGCCCAGAGATACAGCCTGGTCCAATCCATGTCCTAGGTGTCTCAGCACAGACTCCTTGTGGTCACTGCAGCATTACACTGATAGTCACCGGCCTGAACTGCAGAAGCGTACTGTAAGTGGATCAGAGAGATGCCAAAAGCTGACACATTTCAGATGTCAACATTCATGGACATGGGGTGTTTGAGGCTCATGCAGCATGCCCTGAGACGTTGTTGCCTGGTGCTCAACATGAAGGCAGTTTGCAGTCAGTGGCCACCTCAAGTTGCCAGGTACTTACTGACTTCTAAATCCTGGATTCTCAACATGTATCTTCATTAGTGTGTTTGTTAAGATAGGAATCTGAATATTAATGAGATTAGTTGGGCTGTTAATAAGGCATCTGACAAGCAATTATCCCTCTTAATTGGCAACTCACTGCTGCCTAATGAGAAACTTGCCTTGCCATTTGGCAAATACATAAAAGATGGAGCAAGGTGCTCTTGATAGCAAGATCTGCCTTTCTGGGCTTACGGATTCTGCCAGAAACCTTGTAATAGCCCAAGTCACTCAGGCTCCATTAGGATTCCACCCTATAAGATATCATGAGTAGTACTGGCTAAGAGGATTATTTTCACACATTAATGAGTAACTGTTGTGAATTTCTAGACAGGAGCTAACCCTGAGAGTACTGGGTAGAAGTTAAATCACTTTAATCATTCTTCTTTCCTCTCTTCTCCATGCTCCCACATTGAAATTCAATTTGAGAATTGCTGCCAATTTCAACTTCAATCTAGTAAATAGGACATTTTAAAGACTAAAATAAATCCACAACATTTAATTTTGTAATTCTATTAGATCAGCACTATCAACCTTTCAATCAGCAGAAACATTTCTGCAACATATATAAAATAGATTTGTTAGAAGTCAGTATTAATTTTGACTTCTGATCTTCATTCTTATCAAAATTTGCTCTGAAAAAATATGTAATTAATACTGAAGTCAGTCTGCTAATAAACCAGCTGCTGCAGGACTCTGCATTCAGATTTGGATTGATAAGTGGCAAGTGATATTCACACGATTCAAGTTCCAGCCAATGACCAATAGAGAAACGCCCTTGGTATTCAATGCCTTATGATCACTGAATCCTCCACTATCAACCAACCTGAGAGATACAATTTATTAAAAACATATCAATATACAAATTAACAGCAGCAGCAGGCATTTGGTGCCTCTGGACTGTTCAACCTTCAACAAGGGGCTTCAGAATGTAGCCTCAACTTCACATTCCCAACTATCTTTAATAACCTTTGTTTCCCACCTCCACCACTCTTTGGGAAAGATGGTTCCAAAGTTTTGTGACCCTCCAATTTTTATAGGAAGCCCCTAATATTCAAACTACGTTCGTGCTCTGATAGCATCTTCCAAACTGGCAAGCTCTATGCCTCAAAGGATGGCAAAAGATGCACAGGAATACCATCTCATGCAAATTCTACTCCAAGCTACACACACTCCACCTGGATTTATATCACATATTTCACTGTCATTGGACAAAAAACCCTGGAACTCCCTTTCCAGCAGCACTGTGGATCCACCTTCACTAAATAGACTATCTTGATTCAAGAAGACGGCTCATCACTATCTCCAGAACAATTTGGGATTGCTAACAAATGCTGGCCTTCTCATTGCCATCTACACCCCATGAAAGAATGAACAATATAGAAAAAAAGCCTATTACATTGATTGAAATGACACTGCGTTGGATACATCGCAGAGTGCAACATCTAATAAAGTTCGGTCAATTTTAAAACTTTCTTCACTACCCAGAACTGGACAACAACCACCTATAATTACAGTGTGTCTTTACTTTAATGAAACTTCTCAAGGTGCTTCACTGAAGCAATACAAAGCAAAGACGCACGGAGATATTAGTTAAGATGGCAAAAACTTGCTTAAAGGGGTATGCTTCAAAAGTCTTCAGGAGGAAAACTAGTTAGAGAGGCAGAAAGGCCTAAGTAACGAATAGAATAGCTACGAATGGTAGAGCAATTATAATTGAGAATGGACAACACACCAGAACTAAATTCATGCAAATACCTCAGAGAGTTGCATGGTGGGAGAAGATTACAAAGATATAGAGAAGCAGGGGTCATGGATAGATTTGAAAACATTGATGGAAATTTTAAAATCAGATGTTGCTTGACCTGGAGTCAATGCAGGGTCAGTGAGGAAAGGAAGCAACAGGGGACTAGACAAGATTAAAACAGAGGCAGAGCTTGGATGAACTTAAGTTTAGAAAAGGCTGAAAGTGGGAGATTAGCCAGAATGGGTTGTAATCGTCAGGTCTTGAGGTAACAACAGCATGGATTTTGATATTTGAGCTGTAGATGTGTTCAGTTGTATATAATTGAGCAATGTTACTGCAATGAAAATAGCTGGTCTGAATGATTTTGTAAATATAAAGTTCGATACCCCTCTCAAGAATCAAATGTATGAAGTTGAAAACAGAGCGTTTAAAATACAGCCAGCGAACTACCTGCTGACCTGCCCTAATGCTGTCAGCTGGATTTGTAAGTTGTAAGTACCAAGGGCGACTGTCCAGAGTTACTGGGTTCCTAGCTTAAATATGCAAATTGAGTTCCAATGACATCATTTGGAACCTGGCTACACTATTAAACCCTTGTAGTTTTCCTGCCAACCCATATCCAAGGGAAGAGGTACCAGGGTTAGAAACAACACAGAATGGCTGCCACTTTTAATTTATTAGAACTTTCTTATGAAACAGAACTAACAGTATGATTGTATAAATCCTTTGCTACTTCAACTGAAAATGCTGTGCACTGAATTTGAATACAACAATTAAGAATGTTGGCTCTGAAAGTGATTAAACAATATCTTCATTTTCACAATGATAATAAATAACAAATGAACACTCACTTACAATAGATAGATGTTCCTCTGTATCATGTTAAAAAGATTTTAGGTTGTGAGCCTATGTCAACAAGCTGAGGGAGAAAGCAGCTTTTTCTTCACCTTCGAAACAGTCCTATCACAGTGCTTACCAAAACCAATTAGTCCCAGTGTCTCCCCTCGGATCCTTGCTGCTCCTGACGCTACTTCTCGGATCTGCTCCACACTCTGCACCCGGGTTCCCTCACGCAGTGCCTGGTATAGCCAAGTGTTCCGCCGGTATAAGTTCAGAATATGACAAAGGGTAGAATCAGCCGTCTCCTCCACTGCTGCTGCTGGGATGTTACATACTGCAATCCCTGCACAAGAGGAAGAGAAGCATATTAGGCGAAGGAAAAGGAAGGAAAGCCAAAATTAACTCTAACGAAATGCAATATTGAGTACGTATAGAGTATCAATAACAAGCAAATGCTAGCGGTGTTTCCTGGTGTAAAATATACACTGAGGAAACCCTACAGCCCACAAATCCCCAACTCTCATGTGAAATTCTGATGAAGAGTCACCCAACTTAAAACATTAACTTTGCTTTCTCCCCACAGATGCTGCCAGACATTCTGAATTTCTCAGTCATTTCCGGTTCTGTTGCAGGCAATTTATTCATTAATTGTAATTTCACTTTTGGGTTTATTTACCTTCATTATTTTTCTCTAATGTACTTGAACTACATTCCTCTGATTTCATTGGCTTGTTTTGAAATCAGGTGTTTCAAATGACAGCAAATTCATTCTGTTTCCTTCAATTTCTCTCCAACTTCTCCACTCATTGCCTGAAGATGCAGGCTTATAAATAACTAAGGACTCTCTCTAACCATGAACGATGGAATTCAATCATTGTCAAAGACGAACAGAACTACAGGATCTCAAACAATCCGCAAAGCTGTTCACCTGCCAATGTCAGCACTAATTCACTGCAATGGCTGTAATGTTCCACTGTTCACTGTTCATGAACAATTCACAGACTAATCCGAACACCTGTCTGTTTAACATTTATCCTTTTGACTCACGTCTTATTTCTAAGCTGCATGAGCGTGTGTCATATCATCAAATCTTCTTGTATTTAGTAATTACTGAACTCCATTTGTTAATTCAAGAAAGGCTGCTTAAATTGTCTCCTGCCAAAATACAAAGTTCATTTGGGTCTGGGAGAGAGATATCGATAATGGAAGGGATTCTTTTTATAGTAACTTAGTTGCAACAAACAGTTCAGACCGTTGTCACCCATGAGCTTCAGAGTTTGGGGATCACCCATTCGGAACAGTAACAAATTGGACATCCTCGGCAAGGTTATGGTCATAACGACGTTAGCACAAAAACAATCTTATGAGCCTAGTGCTGTGCTGGTTTGGAAGTTATTCATTGAAATAAGTCTGTGGATTAAATCTAGGGCCTTGTTGAATGATTTGTTTCTGTAATGGTGCTATTTTTGTTAACCAAGCCATCAGAAGCATCGTGCTCTGAAGCAGTGAGCAATGCAATTCATGATCTCTCTACTAGAAAATGGGATCAGTTCACTGAGTTGGCTGGATGGCTGGTTTGCTATGTACCATGGTACCAACAGAGTGGGTTCAATTCCCATACCAGCTGAGATTGCCATGAAGGCACTGTATTCTCAACCTCACTCCTCAACTAAGGCATGATAAACTCTCACAATAAACCACCACCAGTCATCTCTCTCTCTCTCATGAGAGAATGGCTCTGTGTTCCCAGTTAGTAAGGTGATTTTTCCTTACTTTACTGGAAAATAACACGACAGTTTCATACCACCAGATGTCATTCCTTCTAACACTTAGATCCCATGCCTGTGAGTTGTCTCTTTGCATTTCCACCCGTCTTCTTCGATTCCAGCTTATTCCCTAATCCCTCCATCTCTGATTTGATATCTTTATTTCTCATGTCTCTGTGCAGGGAATGGGATGTTCATCCACATTTACATGCTGTAAAAAAGCACAGTTCTGACGCTACCAAGCATCAATTATGAATAATGTGAATTTGGACAAACTGTCAGAGAGCATCCAGACTATTGGAACCAGACTCAGATGAGAAGTCCTTCCAACACAAGTCCTCTTCCTGGACACCACCCCCAGGCCTCCCACCTTCCCTCAACCTCTTCATCTCTAACTGCCGTCGAGACATTAACCGCCTCAACCTCTCCACCCCTCTCACCCACTCCAACCTCTCCCCCGCAGAACGGGCAGCCCTCCGCTCTAACCCCAACCTCACCATCAAACCCGCAGACAAGGGTGGCGCGGTGGTAGTATGGCGCACTGACCTCTACATCGCAGAGGCCAGACGCCAACTCTCCGACACCACCTCCTACCGCCCCCTCGATCACGACCCCACACCCGAGCACCAAACCATCATCTCCAACACCATTCATGACCTCATCACCTCAGGGGACCTCCCACCCACAGCCTCCAACCTCATTGTTCCCCAACCCCGCACGGCCCGTTTCTATCTCCTTCCCAAAATCCACTAACCTGCCTGCCCTGGTTGAGCCATCGTCTCAGCCTGCTCCTGCCCCACCGAACTCATCTCCACCTATCTGGACTCCATTTTCTCCCCTTTGGTCCAGGAACTCCCCACCTACGTCAGTGATACCACCCACGCCCTCCACCTCCTCCAGGACTTCCAATTCCCTGGCCCCCAACACTTCCTTTTCACCATGGACGTCCAGTCCCTATACACCTGCATTCCGCATGCAGATGGCCTCAAGGCCCTCCGCTTCTTCCTGTGCCGCAGGCCCGACCAGTCCCCCTCCACCGACACCCTCATCCGCCTAGCCGAACTCGTCCTCACCCTCAACAACTTCTCTTTCGATTCCTCCCACTTCCTACAGACTAAGGGGGTGGCCATGGGCACCCGCATGGGCCCCAGCTATGCCTGCCTCTTTGGAGGTTACGTGGAACAGTCCCTCTTCCGCACCTACACAGGCCCCAAACCCCACCTCTTCCTCCGTTACATTGATGACTGTATCAGCGCCGCCTCTTGCTCCCCAGAGGAGCTCGAACAGGTCATCCACTTCACCAACACCTTCCACCCCAACCTTCAGTTCACCTGGGCCATCTCCAGCACATCCCTCACCTTCCTGGATCTCTCAGCCTCCATCTCAGGCAACCAGCTTGTAACTGATGTCCATTTCAAGCCCACCGACTCCCACAGCTACCTAGAATACACATCCTCCCACCCACCCTTCTGCAAAAATTCCATCCCCTATTCCCAATTCCTCCACCGCATCTGCTCCCACAATGAGGCATTCCACTCCCGCACATCCCAGATGGCCAAGTTCTTCAAGGACCGCAACTTTCCCCCCACAGTGGTCGAGAACGCCCTTGACCGCATCTCCCGCAACACATCCCTCACACCCCGCCCCCACCACAACCGCCCAAAGAGGATCCCCCTCGTTCTCACACCCCACCCCACCAACCTCTGGATACAACGCATCATCCTCCGACACTTCCGCCATCTACAATCCGACCCCACCACCCAAGACATTTGTCCATCCCCACTCCTGTCTGCTTTCCGGAGAGATCACTCTCTCCATGACTCCCTTGTTCGCTCCACACTGCCCTCCAACCCCACCACACCCGGCACCTTCCCCTGCTACTGCAGGAAATGCTACACTTGCCCCCACACCTCCTCCCTCACCCCTATCCCAGGCCCCAAGATGACTTTCCACATTAAGCAGAGTTTCACTGCACATCTGCCAATGTGGTATACTGCATCCACTGTACCCGGTGTGGCTTCCTCTACATTGGGGAAACCAAGCGGAGGCTTGGGGACTGCTCTGCAGAACACCTCAGCTCGGTTCGTAATAAACAACTGCACCTCCCAGTCGCAAACCATTTCCACTCCCCCTCCCATTCTTTAGATGGGATGTCCATCATGGGCCTCCTGCAGTGCCACAATGATGCCACCCGAAGGTTGCAGGAACAGCAACTCATATTCCGCTTGGGAACCCTGCAGCCCAATGGTATCAATGTGGATTTCACCAGCTTCAAAATCTCCCCTTTCCCCACCGCATCCCAAAACCAGCCCAGTTTGTCCCCTCCCCCCACTGCACCACACAACCAGCCCAGCTCTTCCTCTCCACCCACTGCATCCCAAAACCAGTCCAACCTGTCTCTGCCTCCCTAACCTGTTCTTCCTCCCACCCCAAGCTGCACCTCCATCTCCTACCTACTAACCTCATCCCACCTCCTTGACCTGTCCATCTTCCCTGGACTGACCTATCCCCTCCCTACCTCCCCACCTATACTCTCTCCACCTATCTTCTTTTCTCTCCATCTTCGGTCCGCCTCCCCCTCTCTCCCTATTTATTCCAGAACCCTCACCCCATCCCCCTCTCTGATGAAGGGTCTAGGCCCGAAACGTCAGCTTTTGTGCTCCTGAGATGCTGCTGGGCCTGCTGTGTTCATCCAGCCTCACATTTTATTATCTCGGATTCTCCAGCATCTGCAGTTCCCATTATCTCAGATGAGAAGTCCTTGTCTTCAGTTCAGAAGGGGTTAAGCTGGTATTGACTCGGTACTCACATGTGGATTGTTGACAGTTGAAATGTACATTTTTTAAAAATAAAGGTGGTAATAGCGGTCAGCAAATGAGAGTGGATGATCTTTTAACTGGACATCCCAGTACAGTGAAGTTTCGGAATTCATAAGCATCGTATTGGATCGAAAGTCCATTTGCTACAGTGCATATAACTGTCCTTGCGTTTTCTAAGAGCAAGACGTTGCCAGATTCTCCAGAAATCAAAAAGCTTTCCTCAGTCAGAGCCTGACCACCAGGGCAGAAGGTCCTTTTCCCTCTGAAAAGGGAGAAGGCTTTGAAAATACTTGGTTAATGCCTGAGCCTGTGACACTTTAACACAATCCCCAAAAAACCTGCTCAATGGTAACATTGTCAAAGGTCTGTGAGGATCAAGGAGCTGGAGAGAAAAGTATATGAATATTTTCTACAGTACCATTTCAAGTATTGCTCCCTGCATACACTTTCTAACATTGTGGCAGGGCTGCTGGATGGAGCAGATTGACAGTGAACCTTTGAACCACTGCTGCCATCAGTTCAGTACCCAAAGAAACCAGTGTTTACCTGCAGAAGAATTGGGTGATATCAAAAGAACACAAACTTGCCCATAATCCAACGTGTTGTCACTGCCTGGTACAGGGAGTCAAAAGAGTCAATAAACTATGTGCCCACGCTGTGAGGACATACAAATAAAGCTGAAAACAGATTGAACAACTGCAGGCATTTATTGTATTAGTTACAACATGTAAAATGCACCGCTGAGAGTACTGTTCACTAAGTGGTGAGCTCTATATCAATATTTAAATGCCACAACCCTGTTAATTCTGTATTTGTTGTACAGACAGAATGTAATAATAATGGGAATGCAATACAGTATCACACTGACTCCAGTTTCCCTGCTAGTCTTAGAAACCATTACAATCCATCACTGTCACTTGAAAGCAAACTGGCAGGCTGATGCTTGCAGCTGTAACTGCAGTTTGTAACTAACAGCAGTAAGTGGTAAATATTTCGACCTCCGAAGAATCAGCATTCCTGAGGGGATATTTACACTCTTCCAATCTGTCAGATTCTGTGTACATCTGTCATACGTGTGCAAGCTGAAGTCTAGCAGAGCTGCAGGGGTCAGTCCCATACAGTTAAGTAATATAAAATATCTTTCTCTAGACTAGTTGTAGACCATATTAAAAGAAAACAGAAAGCACTGGGGAATAACGTAGCTACAGCTCTAGCTGTTTTATCGTTTTGCATCCCACCCCCCACTCAGTTAACATGCTTCGATGTTTGGTTCCAAGCCCACTCTGGTCCAACAGTTCTACCTATCTTTCTCTTTACTGAAAGGCACCCAAAAAGGTACCAAAAATCAAGGCATTTAAGCCAATTTCAGTTCTTCAGCCCCAAACAAAATTTAGGCCCAAAAATTGGCATGCAAGTCAAATCCTCCACCTTGTCTGCTCAGAAATATTAACCCTGTATTAAAGAGTCAGCCTCAAACGGTTTTACCTCAGAAATACTTACTCAACATACAAGTTGACAAGTGGGATCAAGCAGTCAATACGGACTACGTTGCCAAGATTCTATGTGGGATTTTAAGACACCCACCCAGAACAGATCCAGGTGACAAACACCAAACAGAAGTGAATCCTCTCATAAAAAGGGAAACAAGTACAAAGATTATTTCACGTTAAAATTTGTTAACTTGTCAAATAGCTGAGGGAATTTGTTATTGGTGAAAATCTAGCATGATAATGTCAGAAGGAATCCTTCCTCATCAAGATGATACCCAAGGCCTAATGCGCCCTGAAAACAGCTACCAGCAACTGGCTGAACTAGAAGAATCTATCAGAATGAGTCCTCAAAAATTGTCAGAACGTTCACATTGCCACCAAAAATACAAAGCATATTATTGCACTTAAAGATGGCCAAATCTAAACCGGAGTCCAGCAAAAATGTTCACAGCAACAGCCAGTTGCTGCATGTGTTTTATGGAACAAGAATGTCTCGGGTTCTGACAGAACACCACCTGTAACAAAGTTACCAACTTTCCAATGACACATCATCATACAGCTAAAGAAACATAAGAATTGTATTACATTGACAACATGGATGAAACACTCATGAATTTTCACATGCAAACAAGCAAACCATAGATGGAGAGATTCATTCAACCCATCAAACCTAGTCCACCATTTAATGAGATCATGCTGATCCAATAATCCTTAATTCCACTTCCTTGCCTGTTCGCCATAACCTTTGATTCCTTTACCAATGAAATATTTGTTTAGCTCGGCCTTGAATATACTGAATGACTCAGACTCTACTGTACTCTACGGTGAAGGATTCCACAGATTCACTACCTTTGAGAGATGAAATTTCTCATCATTTCTTTTGTAAATATGCATTCCCTCATTCTGAGATTATGACCTCCAGTCCTTGACTCTCTTGTAAAGGGAAAAACCTTTCCGCATTTATTTTATCAAGTCTCATAAGAATCTTGTATCTGTCAATAAGGTCACTTCTCATTATTCTATATTCCAACATAATCATCTTCTCCTCACAAGATAATCTCTCCACAGATGGTATTAAGTGAATGAACTTTCTACGTACGGTGTCCAAAGCCAGCACATCTTTCATTAAATAAAGGGCCCAAGACTGTTTGCAGTATTCCAGCAAGGGCCTAACTAACACCTTGCAGAGTTTCAGCTGCCCAGTAACATGCTGAGATTCCCAAAATGATTCAAAGATGATAAGTGACCATTTGATTAAAAAAGGTACAGCAGGGCTGGTAACATCCTTACTAGAATCAGTAAATTAGGTAGGGGGCTGGAGGAAAGTGGAACTGTAAACAGTATAACAAACATGCAACAAACCAAACCAGACAGCAAGATAATTTACAAGTTGGAAGGTTTAGCTTCCATGTGAGCCTTTATGTATGTTTACTTGTTGGGCAATTAAAATACAAAACATTCCTGAAAGGTGTGGTGTTTAATGAATTATCAAAAGGTGCACAATGTAGCCTTTAAGCACACCGTATCAGCAACTGAAGTTCACATCTACTATGAAAGTATGACCATCAACAATATGGGATGGGGAGGAGGATCACTGCAGTTAAATTAACTAAATCTGACAACTGATTATTTCCATTACGTGTACAGAAACTGGAAACAATAATTTCTTTTGTGATACATCAGTTAATTACCATCTGACAACTGTCACAGCAAGTAGTTTTATTATATCTAAGGACCGTTGTAAAAATAGAAAACCATACCAGGGAATGATAATTAAAAAAATTAATGCTGAGCCACTGAGGAAAGAATCGCTGCCTTGCATATGGAAATACAAATATGAACTAAAACTCAGGCAATTATAAGACAATTTGGTGAAGACGATTACAATTCTAAGGGTGGGGACAGAGAAAATAGAAAGAAACTTTTCAATTATTTGGAAAATCCAAAATCGGGAAAGGAGTTAAATACGCCATATTAATTTAAGACAGCACAGCAATTTCTTTATACACAGAGAACGATGTTCTGTTGAATGCTAGCAACAAGAGAAGAGACCAAGCTAACTTTTAGGAATGGATTACATTGGAAAATGAAGGAAGAGAGGATAATAGAGTAAAAGGTCACAAAATGGATTAAGAATACCGCCCTGTATGGAGGATAAACAATGATATGGGTTGCTTGGGCTAGCAATTTTGACTAATTTTACAAAGTGAAGTGGGATTAAAAGCTTGATCAAAGAAGTGAATGAGTTTTAAAGAGGGTAACAAGAACAGAGGGAAATGCAGAAGTGAAGGATTGTAGAGCTAAAATTTCAGAGCGTGCAATCTAGGTGGCTTAAAGCATGACCAGCGAAGACCAGACAGCAGTGGTGCTGCACATGAGGGTAGAATCAGAAATAAAGTTGGGATAAGGTGACAGCAAGGAGGAGATTGTTGGGGTGGGGGTGGAGTTTGGAGAATGAAGGTTCAGTATCTGAGAGAGACTAAGTGAGGAAACAAGGATAAAAGTAGTAGCAGGTTGCTGCAGAAAAAATGTCAGTGAGGGGATTCATTTCTTTCCCTCTATTCATTGGGATGTTGATGTTGCTGGCTGGCCAGCATTTCTTGTCCTTGAGAAAGTGGTGGTGAGCACGCCCATTGTGGGGACTGTAAAAGTTTTGCCCAATTGAAATATTATATCCAAATCTCTGAAGACATTATAAAAATATACTTCTGATTGTACAGTCCTAGACTAGATCACAGCTTTTAATTCAGTTAACTTGACAACGCACAACAGCGCCACGTGTAACTCTGATCATCCCTCCAATGTTCCCTGCTCCACTGCTTTTCTGCTCTGTTCAATCAACTGCTTGTAGCATGGTTTTAAGACTTTTTTTGAAGGAAATCATCCATCCTTACATAGTCTGGCCTACATGTGATTCCAGACTCTCAGCAATATTGTTGACTCTGAACTGCCCTTTGCGCAGAGTGACAATAAATGCTGGCCTAGCTTGCAATGCCCACATCCTATGAATGAATATATAAAACAAAATCTGATTTCCTATTCAAGCCTAATATCTCCACCTATCTGACGCAGATGATGAAGATCTTCCTGAATTTTGATTTCCACACTCCTCCCATTAATTTCTAAAGACACTCTGTAATAGGATGTATGCCATTATGACCAGTGGATTTGTCAGCTTTCAGTTGAGCTCATTAATTTTGCCAGTACTTTAGATTGATTAATATTAATTACTGTAAGTTCTTACTCCCATTAGACTCTTCATTCTCCATTATTTCTGGTATGTTGTACTCAGGCTCAACACGTGCAATAGAAATCCCTGTCAGTTCCTTATCACCCATTCAAATTTCTCTTGCCTCTGCCTTCAGAAGCACACATTTACTTCTGCTACTCCCTATTTACGTACTGGCTAAAGTTTTAAAATCTGTTTTGTATTTCTTGATAACTTACTCTCTATTTTCTCTCTCTTTACCAATTTCTTATTTACCAGTAGCTTAATAGTCCTCTTCACAACATTACAAGCTGCTTCTTTTAATCTAGTATAACAAAGTGTGGAGCCTGATGAACACAGCAGGCCAAGCAGCATCTTAGGAGCACAAAAGCTGACGTTTCGGGCCTAGACGCTTCAAGCAGTTTCCATTATCTCTTTTAATCTAGTATTTGCTTTAACAGATTTTACAAGATAGGGGCTAAAATTTACAAAGGGTCCAAAAGCAGAGGGACCTGGATGTATATGTGCACACGTGATTGAAGTTGTCATGTAGAGAGAGCAGTAAGTAAAGCATACTGTATCCTAGCTTTATAAATGGGGGCATATTGTACAAAATCAAGGAAGTGAAGTCGAAATTGTAGAAGGACCTTGTCAGATCTAAGCTAGAGTACTGTGTACAGTTGTGGACATCACATTACAGGAAGGATGTGAATGCACTAGAGAGTGTGCAGAAGTGATTTACAAGAATGGTTCCAGGGATGAGGAACTTCAGTTCTGAAGGTAGTTCTGAAGATGTTGAGACTGTTCTCCTGGGCGAGAAGATGGCTAAGAGGAGATCTCATGAAGGTTTCCAAAATCACTAGTGAGCTGGATGTAGCAGATAGGGAAAAAAACTTGTAAAAGGAACAAGAATGAGAATGCTTAGATTTAAAATGCCTTACAAAATAAGCAAAGTTGATTTTAAGATAATATATTGTTTCAATCTGCAAGAAATTAGAGGTTGTTGACTTGCTTGCTTTGTTCAGATGTTTCACCACCACGCTCGTAACGTCGTCAGTGAGGCCTCCGATGAAGCAACGTTGTTTTACTCCACTTGGTGGTCTGGTCCATTATGGTGAGTAGTGTCATTTCTGGTGCTGTTCTGTATAAATTAGTATATGGGGTCCAATTCTACGTGTTTGTTGATTGCATTACGGGTGGAGACCCATGCCTTTAGGAATTCCTGTGCACATCTAAGTTTGGCTTGAGCTGCTATGGTTAACTTGTCCCAGTTAAACTGATGGCCTTCATTGTCTGAGTGTACTGAAGTTAGTGAAAGTTTGTTGTGTCGTTTTGACGCTAGCTGATGGTCGTGTATTCTGATGGCTTGTTTCCTTCCTGTCTGGCCGATATAACGCTTGCGGCAATCGCTGCATGGTATTTCGTAAACTATGTTGGTTCTGCATTTCATGGGTATGGGATCTTTAAACCTTGTGAGTGTTTCTAACCTAGCATGGTGACGAAACATCTGAACAAAAACAATCTAGCTCAGCGAGCAAGTCAACAACCTCATTCACAACCTGGGCTACAAATCTTTGTAACAATCTTAAGCCAGTAGTTAGAGTATGGAATGCACTGCCTGGAAATATGGTGGAGGTAGAATCCATCGAGGCATCTAAGAGAGCACGAGAAGCTTATTTGAAAAAAAAACATGCAAGGGTATGGGAGTACGGCACGAGGTAATGATACTTGTTTGAAGAACTGGTGTAGGATGGATGGGCCAAATGGTCTCCTTAATCATACCGTTATAGAGATGTGCTGAAGAAAACAGGCCCTTTAGTTCAACTCATCCATGCCAACCTGATATTCTAAATTAATACAGTCCCATTTGCCAACATTTGGCCCAAATGCCTCCAAACACTTCCGTAAGACTTTTGTGACTTGTGAACTAGTTAGATGTGGACATACCACTCTTCCAAGAGAGTTTTTATTCTTCAAGGGAACGTAGATTTGTTGAGAATAATGATATTTTAGAACATTTTTTGCCAGCGTTTATCTACTATTATGTGAGGTGATGCACTTTGGAAGTTACAAGACTAGTGAGTACTCAATGAATGCCACGACACTAGGACGTTCAAAGGAACAGAGGGATCTTGGGATGCCTGTTCACAAATTGGTGAAGGCACCAGGACTGGTTAATAAGTAGTTAAGATGGCAAACACCTGCCTTCACTAGTTACGGCATAGATTATTAAAGCAGGGAAGTTTTGTTGGAACTGTATGTAAAACTTTGGTTGGGCCACAACTGGAGCACTGTGTGCAGATTTGGTCTCCACACTACAGGATGGATGTGATTGCACTTGAGAAATTACAGAGAGGTTCACAAGGAATTGTGCACGAGGTGGAGCTGTTTAGCTTTGAAGAGAGGCTGGATAAGCTCAGGTTGTTTTCTTTACAGTAGAGAAGACTGACAGGGTCCTGGTTGAATTATTGAGGGTCTCCACCTGGTTGAATGATTATGAGGGGCATGGACATGGGGGACAGAACACAGCTGTTCTCTTTAGTTGAAGGGTCAATAACAAGGGGACATCATTTTTATATGAAAAACAGGAGGTTTAGAGGAGATTTCAGGATTTTGTTTTCATCCAGAGAGCGGTAAGAATTGCACTGCTTGAGAGGGTATTTGAGGCAGGAAACCTCACAACTTTCAAAAAGCACTTTAACAAGCATCTGGAAATGTCATAAAATTGAAGGCTATGGGCCAAGTGCTGGAAAATGGGATGAGCATAGATTTAAAGCAGTTTGTGTCAGTGCAGAATCCATGGGCAAAGGGCCTCTTATGCGTACTGTATATTTAGATAGTTCTATGATTAACCAGATTCCTCTCAAACCCAAGGTAAAATTCTATTACATAATGATGACTGTTCAGCAGAGATATTCAACTATAAGAAAATTAATAAATGCAGTCTTATCAGGCAATGCAAGATCTAAAATAGTCTAGCTCCCTAGCTGTTTTTTCTATATATTGTACTAGAAAACGCATTCCATCCAGTTGTCTTCTTCCACCATACTTCTGCAACTCAGCTTATGGACATTGCACTATTGTATAAGGCTTGTTTTATGCTCCTTTAATTCCTTAATTCATACTACGTCCAGCACCAAACCAAGTTTGGGGGCTTATACTGTCACTCGTGTTTTCTAATGTTTGCTATATCTTCAATGCACTCATACTGATACAATATTCCTATTTTGTGGGCTACTATCCTTTATCCTTACTGCCTTTGCCTTTAATCTTTATCACTTCTTTCTTATACCGTTTATTATCAGGCCAGCCTGCCCCATAAGATGGTTACAGCACAGAAGGAGGCCATTCAGTCCATTATCTCTGTGCCAACTGTCTACTGGTCTCATTCCACTTTCCTTCTCCTATACCCTGGTACAAATTCTCTCTTCACCTTAGAAAACCTCGGTGACATCAGTCATTGGCACATTCGCTGCTAGTACATGCTCACTGTGTAAAAAAGCTTCTCCTCATGTCGCCTATTGGCTCTTTTGCCAATCACTATAAATGGAGTTGTGTTCGCAGCCCCGCCATCAATGACAACAGTTTCTATCAACTCTGTCTAGAACCCCATGATTTTGAACACTTCTATCAAACCTCCTCTCAACTTCCTCATCTGTAAGGAGAACAATACGGGCTTCTCCAGTCCATTCATGTAAATTAAGTTTCTCATCCCTGGAATAATTCTGGTAAACCTTTCAGCACCCTCTCCAAAGCCTTCATATCTTTCTAAAATGCGCTCAATAATAGAAAAAAATACTTCAGCAGTGGAGTTTTATAAAATATCATCATAACTTTTGTTTTTATACACAATGCCATCACTTATAAAGTATACAATCGCATAAACCTTTTTAGCCACTTTCTCAAACAGCTTTGCCACCTTCAAAAATTGGCATGTACATATTCCCAGGTTTCTCTGCTCCTGACCTCCTCATAAAATTGTACTTTTTATTTTATATTGCCTCTTCTTGGTTTCCCAACAAAGTGTGTCACATCACATTTCTCCAGATTAAATTTCATCTGCTAAGTGTCCACCCATTCCAATAGCCTATATCCTCTTCAAGTTTATCTCTATCC
This sequence comes from Stegostoma tigrinum, assembly GCF_030684315.1. Taxonomy (NCBI): domain Eukaryota; kingdom Metazoa; phylum Chordata; class Chondrichthyes; order Orectolobiformes; family Stegostomatidae; genus Stegostoma; species Stegostoma tigrinum. The sequence continues at coordinate 31,041,544 of NC_081373.1, forward strand.
TCACTTTTAACAATACATCCAGGTGTCATACGATCTGAAAAATTGTGAAACTGTGCCCTATACTGAGAAGTCTAAGTCATTATTGTAAGAAAAACATGGTTTCAACTCCTGGGAACCTGATGACACATCTTCTACACTTATAAACAATCGTGCACAACCTCCTCTTGTTTTCTATGACTCAGCCGACTTTGTATTCACATTATAAGATAATAAAATGTGAGGCTGGATGAACACAGCAGGCCAAGCAGCATCTCAGGAGCACAAAAGCTGACGTTTCGGGCCTAGACCCTGAGATGCTGCTTGGCCTGCTGTGTTCATCCAGCCTCACATTTTATTATCTTGGAATCTCCAGCATCTGCAGTTCCCATTATCTCTTTGTATTCACATTGTTCACTGTCCCTTTTATTCCATGGGCTTCAAACCTGTCGGTAATTCTATTATATGGTACTTTATGAATTGCCTTTCGGGAATTCATTTATACCACACCAACTGCACAATTCATCTATCATTTCTGTTACTTCATCAAAAAAAATTAAATCAAGAATTGTGGTAAACACATTACAGTTAACTAACTGTGCTACTATGTGTAATATTATCTACCTCCCAACCAGCAATGAGTAAGTAACAATTCACAACTTGATTCATTGCCACACCACTTCAACACATTAAAGCGGTACATGAACAATAACTGTGACAAATTAATAATCGAGCAAAGACTTTATGTTGAGAAAAATGCATAGTATGTTAGAACAGAGATTTCACTTTACAAGATTTGACGGGTAACCAGAATTATTGAGGATGCAAGCAGAAATATGTATCTGATTTTTCAGTGTGTGTTGCTGTTTCTTCAAACATGAGCTTTTCGTACAAAATCAATGTGAAGAAAAATCATTCTGAATTTTCACGCTATATATTTATTGTATTGATGACAGCAAACTCACATTTGGATTACATGTTTCCAACTGCACAGATCAAATTTCTTAATGCAATAGCTTAGGCTAGTCCTATCATCCTGGTGCCTCCCTACTTTGTCTTTGTAGACAATACAGTTCCTTAATAGGAATAAACTGTGCAAAAATTTTGGATCCAGGCAATGTATGTAACCAATTAGCTTAGAGCATTACACAGCAAACATATCAAGGAAAATATTTAGCTAACAACCAACTAAAGTGCATCTTTACACTTGAAAATGTATCCTTTTGCAAGAAGATCAGACATTACAACAGGACTCTGTTCAATTTTTAATCTGACATACACTTAAAGCAGCATCTTGTAAGCATCATCAAGAAGTCTGGGCTGCTTCTAACAGAAAGTGCAGTTTATTAAATGGCACAATGCCAATTCACTCTGGTGACCTTTAATTTGGCACAAGTATTCTTTACAAATAGTAATCTAGACTAAATAACCACATGGTTCTCGAAGTTAGATTCTTAGAAGGTATTTATGCAAAATGATCATATATATTTCTTTTGAAATACATTGCTTGTCTAACTTTGGAAAACAAGTTCTTGTTTCCTGTTTCCTCATCAATCCTGTCTGTGTTCTAAGCTGGTATCCGACACGGAGTTCACAAAATATAACACAGGGAATGCCTTCTGGTTCCTTGAACTAGGTTTTACTGACTACTAGTACTCATCCCATTTTTGTGCTTCCCATGAAGATGGTTTATCCTGCATTGTAGCACTAATGTCTGGAAAAGGCCTTTGAAAGGGAAGTGAAAGTCTGAGACATGATGTGTCTATTGCTTAAGAGAGAGGCAAAGGTTCAATATTTTCTGTTTTTTTGCAGATGATTAAAATAAGACTGAGAGTACTTCAATTCTGTGTTTTTTTAAAATTACTTTGACAAATGGAGTAGATCAGGGTTTTAACTAATTTAGAATTATGCTTTTAAAAAAAGACTAAAATGGCCAGAGTTGGCAGCATAGCTTGGAACAAATCTTTTTTTAAAAAAGAATCCAGTGCTGACTTCTGTCGAGATACAAATCTATAGCTACATCTACCAAACATGTGACAAATCATCATGTGTGAGGTCATTGAGTGAATGTCAGCTGCTATTCAACCGCAAAAGGATAAACAATTAGGAACAGCAAGAGGCAAGGGGTCTCAATGCCAAACTGTGATCACTTTGATTCTTTTCCATTAAGTCAGTTCAGGTTGGAAATGCAAGTGTCATTTCCATTTCAGACAAAGTAAATACCAGTTGAAAATCTAACGATTACAATTGAGAGCAATGGGGACTATACCACTGAGGTGTTTCTGAACAAGAAGTGCCGACGCAAGACAACAATAAGCTGGTATCCAACACCAAATTCACAAAGAGTAACACAGGGAATGTCTTCTGATGGCTTGAAGTAGGTTTTAAACAATATTTTCACAGGTCATTTTTGGAACCATGACCCTTAAACTGTACTCATCTATCAGAATTTTTAGGAGAAGCTACAAAAGTTGAGATTGGAGGTTTTAACAATGGGAGTTATGGCAGCATCTAAGTAGGGATGTCCTGACAGTTTAAATGACAGTGGCTCTGCCGATAATGGTCAGATAAATGTTTTCATGTTTACAATGGGAGAGTGGCAAGAAATACATTAAAATAGTTTTGGGAGTGACATTGCCATGTCTAGCTGTTTCTGCTGAAATGGGGCTGGATGTCTGAAATGATCTCCCTCACTTATGTAAGGAGTAGATACATGATTTTAAAAGATATTTGATGCAGGTATGCTGCACCCACTCCCCTCAACCATTTGTCTTCAGTTTTACTTTGCTTCTTCTATTGATGCAAAGCTATTCCATTTTTCAGCATTCTCATCATCTCTACGAAAAGTCCTATGCAAAATTTTCATGTGCTTGAAGGTCATATTTAGCAGATGCAAATACAACTGATGTGAGGTTAGTTCTTAAGGCCACGCATTTTTGTTAACAAATTGTGACTGTTTTAAAACAGAACAAACTGCATTCTTTTTCAAGATAACAAAGTGTGAAGCTGGATGAACACAGCAGGTCTGATCTCTTCCCAGACCAGTAGTGCCCAGGAATGTGTTGGTACATTTTCCATTGACTGTGATGGCATCTAATGCACATATAGCATTTTAGTTTTTCCTTTCATAAAAATTACAAAAGCAATCCATGCTGACACAACAACATCTGCTCCATTGCTGACTTAAAAATGACTCCGTAAATCAGATTTTACAAATAAGCTTACTAAAAGATATCCGCTAAAAGCAATGCTTGGACTTAACTTACCGAGTTCTCCTGCAGTCTTAACGTCAATGTTATCATAACCACTGCCTATCCGTACAATTATTCGCAAAGCTTTGAACTTTTCCAGGTCTTCTCTGGTCAGAGTGATATTGTGGTACATTAATGCCCCCACTGCCTCATTTAGAACCTACAAAAGGAAGAGAAATTATTATTCAACTACAGCAAGTAGTCAAAAGAAGGCCAATTCATTGACAACTTCAGTCTCCATGAGTACCTGATTAGTGTCTCTCAAAGTTGTTAGAAATGGGCACAATATAAAATAATACAAGGAACTTATTATGAGCATCCAGGCAGAGTCTGGCCAGAAAACACAGGTATGCTTTAGCAGCCATGGGCCCTCTTCGCTTCCAGCAAGTGTAGATCCAAAACTTAGTTTTTTTTCTTGCAGATTTTATATTTTCGTTTTTACATTTACACGTGAGAGAAGGAAGTGTCTTGTTCCAAATCAGAGGATATTAGATATCTCATCAATATAGCCTCTGTCCTTTTCTTCGTTAGCAAATAAAATTGATTATTAATAAATTCTGGAAACCACATCCGAAGCACAGAAAATAGGGTCACAGGATATGGAACAGGCTATTCTGCAGCCCCTATTCCTGTTGTGCCATTCACTGAGATCATGGCCAATCTGTGGCCAAAGTCCATACCTGCATTTAGCCCATATCCATTGCTACATTTGTTCAAACAAAAATTATCTACCTCAGATTTAAAATTAACAACTAAGCTAGCTTCAATTGTGGAAGACCATTCCAAACCTCTACCACTCTTTCTGTGTAGAAGTGCTTCCTGATATCTCTCCTGACCGAATTCTCAGCCTAATGTCCCTAGTTGTGGAATATCTAACAAATGGAAATAGTTTATCTTTATCTACTCTGCCTTTTCCTGTTATTATCTTGAAGACTTCAAACAGATCACCCTTAACTTGTTGAATTCTACAGAAAACAGGCCTAATTTTTATAATTTCTCCTTATAGCTTAATAAGACCATACTTAACTACCTACTATCTGGAAAGTACACCGATCGATCCTTTTCCAAACCAAAACTAATAACCTCACACTTGATTATACTGAACTCCATTTGCTACCATTTTGCCAATTCACTTAGCACAAAATTACGAAGGAGTATTGATAGATCACTTACACTGTCTACGTCGCTGCCTAAACATGTATCAATAGCAAGTCTGGATATATGACTTCCTAAGTCATTATCCAAGTTATTAACAAATAATGTAAATAATAGAGGCCCCCCAACACAGATCCTTGAGGAATACCACAAGTCATATCCTAATAACTTGAATACCTACCCATTCTCCCTACTTTCTCCTGTTTGCCACTCAACCAATTATCCAGCCACGTCAGTAATTTTCCTTTAATTCCATGGGCTTCTAGTTTAGTTAAGACGCTCTTATGTGGGACTATAATCAAACACCTTCTTGAAGACCATATAAACAACATTTACAGATATTCCCCTAACCACGACCCAAATCACCTCTTCAAAAGATTCAATGAGATTTGTCAGGATACCTTACTATCATGATTCCATACTGGCTCTCCCTGATTAACTGTACATTTTCAAGGTGTTCAGGTATCTGATTATTGATGATAGACTTACACAATTTTGCCACCTCGGATGTTAGGTTAACTGCGCTGTAATTTCTTGCCTTTCTTCTTTCGTCCCTCTTAAAAAGCAGAGAAATGTGCAAAGTTCCAATCCAGAGAGAGACGTCTTGTATCAAGGGAACTCTGAAAGATTATAGCTGGGGTGTAAACAATGTATTCCCCTAGTTCCTTTAACACTCTCAGATGGAAACCATCAGGTTCTGGGAATTTGACACTGTTTAATTCCATTAGTTTACTCACTACTGATGTTTTATTTAGGTTAATTTTATGCAGTCCCTAGTCCCGATCCACTATTAACTTCTCTGGCACTTCTGGCAGGCTATTTTCCCTTTCTACTGTTAGTACTGAATTAATTATTCAACATGTTGGCCACTTCCTCAAAGTCATTGACAATGTCCCACTTTCAGTCTTTAGCAGGCTTCTGACCACCCGCTTTGCCTTTCTGAAACTATAAAATTTACTCATTGATTTTCATGGCCCTCGCAAGTTTCATAATCCCTTTCAGTAGCTCTCATGGACTGCTTTGCGGCCCTTTGATGGTCTTTGCACCTTTCCCATTAAGCAGGATTTGTACTTTCGCATTTTTGTAAGCCTGTTCTTTTAATTTTATGCTGTCCCTTATTTCTTTCATTGTCCATAACTGTTTATTCCGTGAAGTGAAGCTTTTCTATTTCAGGGACATGAACTGGTTTTACATTGCTAAATGTTTCTATACATATTTTCCATTGATCATCAGTTGTTTTACCCACAAGCAGATTTCCCCAGTCTACTGTGGACAGTCTTTTGTTTGGCTCATTACCTACATCTAAAATTCTAGTAGTTGATTCATGCTTTTTGCTTAAAAATGCTACATTGAATTCAATCACATTATGATCACTAGTTGATAAATGCAATACAATGAAGGCAGTGTTCTGGAATTGCAGGAAGTTCTGTTTTCTTCCCCAAGCTGTAAACCATAGTTGAGAAGTCAAAACCATGGAGAGATTAGGCTGACAATTTCTTCATGATATCACAGCCAATAAAGATTTTGTTATGAGTTATCTGCTAAAAAAATATTTTATTCGTGAAAGTGGACTGGAATTAGTGTAACTAGCACTACTAATAGGATTCCTTCAAGGGGTTAAATATTGACAGGTATTAAAAGGACAAACTGGCATAAAAATAGTTGGGTCTGTGAAGGTCTTGCCTGTAAAAGTCTTGCTGAAAGGAAATTGGGACAGATTGTTATATTTTTAGAGTATCAGTAAACAGTTTACTCTTCTCAGTTCTAACTGTCAATCCTGTAAAATGAAACCTCGCTCTATACAAGCTGCAGTGAGACTTGAAATGTGCAACATCTGGCAATATACTGCTGCCCAGAGCCAAACAGAAACACTTGTCAGTCTATTTAGATCACTCAATTGACACTACACAGTTTGTCTCTGCCCAGACCTCAATTAGCAGCAGTGTAAACATAGTGAGTCAGTTTATAAACTGTGGATCAGATTTAATAAAAGTAATAAAAAATAATTAAAAGTTATAATTCCACTTTAGCTGGGAATCAGTACAGCTAATTTCACTTGATTACAGAACTTTTAACTTCTCAGGTATAAAAATGACAAGAAAAAGACAATTTGCTAACTCTATTAGTTAAACTGAATGTGAACATGTAATGCATGAATGAGGTTCGCTCACCAGCAAAGAATCTATCTTTACTGGCACAGAAAACCGAATGTAGTTGGAAAGGGAGTTATTGGTTCCCTTTAATGTTCAAAACAGGAAATAAGCAACCATTGTGAGGAGTTTGCTCACAGTCCAGAGGACAATGTGGACAGAATGGTGAAATGGGCAGTCGTGTGGCAAATTAAAATAATGCAGGTAAGTGTGAAATGATGCACTTTGAAGGATAAATGTGGTAGGACAATATAAATTAAGTTGAACAATTTTACAGGAGTTGGGAAGGGGGATTTCGCATACACAACCTGGCTGAACAAGTTCAAAAGGCCTTTAAATCTAAGGCAATGTAGAGAAAGATCAAAAGCAATCAAGTTATGTCTTGCTTTTTAAAAATCACTAATTAGGCCACAGCTGGAGTACTGTGCCCAAATGTGGGACTTCACTTTATAAAGGATGTCATGGTCTGAGACAGCATGCATAGGACAGAAACTAGAATAAGGGCCTTTGGTGGAGTGTCGAGACTGGACAAACTTGGATTATTCTCAATTAAGCAAAGGAGATTAACAAGAGACTTAACGGAAACACAAAATCACACAATGTTTTGATCAAGAAAATCAGGAGAAACTGTTTGCATTGGCAGTAGGATTGAAAACAGAAGGACAGACATAGATAATTGGGAACGCAAGGAGCACTCTTTCAAATGCAGTTACACATTCTGATCTAGACACATGAAAAGATGCTACAAACAGATTCAAATCAAATCTTCACAGAGGCACCTGGATAAAAATTAAAAGGGAAAAATTAATGAAGAGAGATGGAGAAAGCAGGTTAATGGGACTAAATGAATAATTCTTTCAATAGGGTCAGAACAAGTGTGATGGACCGAATGGCCTCTCAGCATCATAGAGATGTATAGCATGGAAACAAGCCCTTCGGTCCAATGTGTCCATGCTGACCAGATATCCTGAACTAATTTAGTCCCACTTGTCAGAATTTCGTCCATATCCCTCTAAACCTTTCCCTTCCTGTAGTCATCCAGATACCTTTTCAATGTTGCAATTGGACCAGCCTCCACCATCTGCTCTGGCAGTTCATCCCACACATGCACCACCCTCTGCATGGAAAAAGTTGCTCCTTAGGCCCCTTTTAAATTTTTCCCCTCTCACCTTAAACCTATGACCTCTGGTTTTAGACTCCCCTACAGTGGGGAAAACACCTGGCTCTTCTTCCTATCTATGCACCTCATGATTTTATAAATTTCTATACAGTCAGCTCTCAGCTTCCAATGCTCCAGGGAAAACAGCCCCAGCCTATTCAGCTTTCTGTACAGCTCAAACCCTCCAACACCAGCAACATCCTTGTAAATGTTTTCATATTTGTTATGACATAGCCATTACACACTGCCTACTGTTAGCGACTCACAGTCCCCATTAACAACTATTCACGGTCCTTGCCAGATCGTTATCACCTTCGTCTATCTAACTGCCCTTCTCTCTCTTTGGGCTGTATCCTATCGTTTACCTCCTACCTCACGCCCCCCTCCCTATTTTCTGCATATAAACCGACATATTCCCCAGCTACCATCAGTTGTCAGGATGAGTCACTGGATCTGAAACGTTAACTCTTATTTTGTCTTCACAGAAGCTGCCGGACCTGCTGAGCTTTTCCAGCAACTTCTGTTTTTGTTCCTGATTTACAGCATCGGCAGTTCTGTTTTTAAATATTTTCTGAGCCCTTTCGAGTTTCTCAATGTCTTTCCTAAAGCAGGGAGACCAGAACTACCACGGTATTCTAAAAGTGGCCTCACCAATGTCCTGTACAGATGTAACATGACCACCCAACTCCTATATTCAATGCACTGACAAGTAAAGCAAGCGTATCAATGCCTTCTTCACTATCGCGTCTACCTTGGACTCCACTTTCATGGAACTATGGCCCCGCGCCCCAAGGTCTCTTTGTTTGGCAACACTCCCTAGGACCTTACCATTAAGTGTCTAAGTTCTGCCCTGACTTGCCTTTCCAAAATGCACTACCTTACATTTATCTAAATTAAACTCCATCTGCCACTCCTTGGCCCATCTGATCAAGGTCCCACTGTACAACGAGGTAACCATCTTTGCCATCCACCACACCACCAATTTTGTTGCCATCTGCATATCTACTGACCATACCTCCTACGTTCACATCCAAATTGTTCATATAAGTGACTCCTACCGTGCCCAATGAAACTGAAATCTCCTCAACTCCATCTGGTTGTTAGACCCAAATCCATTCCTCTGACTCCAAGTATCAACTGACTCATTTCAAAACAAACCAAGCACAGAATCTATAAGATGCATTTCATGAAAGATTACAGAACCTGAAATGTTGACTCCTCCCAACACATTTGCCTCAAGAGCATTTCGTGTGTGTGTGTGTGTGTGTGTGTGTGTGTGTGTGTGTGTGTGTGTGTGTGTGTGTGTGTCTGTGTCTGTGTGTGTCTGTCTGCGCACACATGTAGGAGGTGGGTTGCGGTTGATGGTGTGCAATAAAGAAAAAGAGGGATATTAGACAGCTAGGAAACCTTCGCACAACCACCAGGACCTGCCACCGAAAGCCTGGTGGAAGGCACAATCACAGGGAGGGCTGGGGGGCAAAACATATCCACCTGAAAACAGCCAGTCATTTTTTAAAATAACAGTTAAGAAACGGGAATCTGTCATTTTGTGCACCTCTTTCCATTTGCTCCATATGTATATGAAACATCACGACATTTCTTGCATTTCTATGCACACAAACATACAAATCAAGAGTAGAAATAGGCCTTTTGGCCCCTCCACCTTAAAATATTAAATGACCCTATCCCTAAGGGAGAGTGTGCTAAAGGTGCACTGTTCTTAGGGAAAAAAAAGTTTCCTCATTCCTGTTCTACAATGGCAACAGCCAATTATTAAATAATGCCCCTTACTTCGGGACTCACCCACAAGAGGGGCTATCTCTTCCACATCCACACGACTGTTGAGGATCTAACAGGTCTTTAAGCAAGTCATCCCTCACTTTTCTAAATTCCAGCCGAAATCAGCCCAATCTGTCCATCCTGCTCATTCCAGGTATGAATCTAGTAAATCTGTTCTGAACTGCCTCCAATGCATTTACACCTTTTCTTGAATAAGGAGACCAAAACAGCACATCGAACTTGAAATGTGGTCTCACCAAAGTCCTGTGTAACTGATGCATAAAATTGTTACGTTTATGTTCAATTACTTTCACAATAAAGGATGGTATTCCATTAGCTTTCTTAATTACTTGCTTTTTCTGCATACTAACTTTATGTGACTCATGCAGTGGAAAACTTACATTGATCTCCATTTTGAAATTCTGCGCATGAACTGCAATAGTTCAAGGTAGCAGTTCACCACCATCTATTGAAAGGTGATTAGAAATAGAGAAGAAATGATGGCCTCATCAATGACACTGACATCCTTTGAGCAAATGGATGTTTCAAAACCCTCAGTATCCTGTCATTTACACACATACCTCCCTCGTGGGAATTCAGTGTGTCTGTGTCTTAGGCCAATGTATCACTGAGGTACCTGACTTAACCCCAAACTTCACCACTCTCTGCAGTCACACCATTTTCACCTTAAAAGGACTACAGAATTTCAGGTTGTTCTTACTCAACAGTGTTTACATCATTTGTTTTTATGCATTCATAGGATGTAGAGGTTGCTGGCTGAGCTAGCACACACTGCCTATCCCTAATTGCTCGAGACAGTGATGTGGAGCTGCCGCATTTATTATGATTAAATTGTCATCACTTCCTGGGCAATTAATCAACAGAGAATTAAATACTTGAAACTTGTTTTAGCCAACATTTGGCCCCCAGATATACCTGCAGAGGAGACAAAACTAACCTATGTAACCAGTGCAAAATTACTCTGCTCTAAACTTGGCTAATATATTTAAATTTTGAAAAGAGGCTTGTTTTATTTCACATTAAATTGTTTTATTTTGTAATGTAGTCCACATTCCTTTAGCAGATGTGCAGCAAATATTAGAGAACTAAAATCTGGTATTATTTTCTGGTAGTCAAAAGTCAAAGTGACCCACAGCTATGAAAACTAACTACAATTTATCAAGGTCCCATGAAACAAATCGCAGAACATAAAGAATGTTGCTACCACAGTTATCAGAGTCAAATATTCTACAAATTGAAGTTTCCTTGCAACAAATATACAATGGGAAACTCCCTGCTTTATTTCAGATACCAACTCTAAAGCAGCAGCACTTGGTGAATCTGTTTAGTATGCATATTTAAATCAAATCTCCCACATGGGATCATTTTTATAACCCAGGCTTGTCACAAAGCATCCCTTTCAGCAGCCAAGACTAAACAACCAGGATGGAGATTTGTCCCAAATCCACAGGAGAAAGGACAGCCATAGTATAATCTATCAGAGAGCTGTTTGTACATTGAAGATTCAGACACATTCACAGTAGGTTTTGCTACGAAGACTACCAAGTAAAAGAGATATTATAGTTGACTGTAATCTTTGTCTCAGCGCTTCAATTTTGAAAACTCTGTAATGCAGGTGCTGCAGTACCGTCAGCAAAATGGCTGAAGGAGACCAATTGTAGTAACTTTTGTATGAGAATAATTTGTTGCATTTTTGAGAATATATGATTTCTTCCATTCTATAACACACCCTACACTGCATGGAGAGCTGAAAGTGTAATGGAAAAAAGAAATGGTCAAAACAACTGTAGAGAAAGCATGAAAGAGTTAAAGCGAAGCAAATCAAGTCACAAAATATTAAAAAACGCAGGTTACCAATAACAACCGATACAAATACGTGCCAATTTGAGAGATTCTGGGGGAGGGACTGAGGCTAAAAGATGTACTTCAGAAATTGAATTTAAAAGCTTTGTATGCTAAAAGGACCACGTTGGTCTCATCCTGCAGAATTATATCACCTGGTGCATCAGCCTGATCCTTGCTTGAGCTTCCTAGTCTGGTCTAAGGTTTCAGGTCAGAGTTACTGGATGCAATTCATGGTATTAGCTTATAGGGATATGCTCCTTATTAATTAAACCATAATTTGTTTGTTTTATTGTTGACAGGCTGAGGATTCTGAAATTTGTTCTTTGAATAAAAAGCCATTACAGGAATCAACGGCTATTGCTAAACCCATCTCAAACGTTCCTTGTGCTGACAAAAACCCCTACTGGTGAATAAGGGGAAGTGGACATGATGCTAGAAGGAGAAAATAGGACATGTCAGGACTGTTTCACCTTGTCCTTCTTGGGGATAAAATTGAATGCAGTACTACCTTTTCATGAATCTCCTGAGTAGATTGCGCATCACAGAAAGCAACAGTTGCCATGTCCTTCAGGATTGGCATCTCCACGGTACAATCTCTGCCATCTAGCAGTGCCACCAGGGGGCGTGGGTGCATTGGTCCATTCATAATTTGAGGACGGATACCTGCAGAGAAGAAATTAATGCCAACCGTTATTAAAGGCCAATTCAGATTGGGATAAAATGAGATTACCTCTTCAGCAAATGGAAAAGCATCCAAATAAAACAACAATAAAAGGTACCACCAAAAAAAATGCTGGAGATCTAAATTAAAGATAACTGTTCAGCGAAATATTGATGAGAATTAAAACCAAAGTACAACGGTCAATTTTGAAGGATTTTACTTAGGTTTTAATTCGGTAAGGGAATCAAACGTTATGGTAAAATGGCAGGAAAGTGGAGTTGAGGATTATCAGATCTCACTTAATAGCAGAGCAGATTTGATGGGCTGAGTGGCATATTTCTGCTATTATGTCTTACAGTACTGGTTTGTATGTTTTATTTTCCCCAAACAGCGTTGCAAAATATGATCTACAGAAATTTTGGAATTCCATGCAAGAAAAATGGAATTTGCTATTTTAAACTTGTGGCCTTGACAGGCTAACATTTCCTCGTAGAGATGTTAGTAGCTTTTCCTGCTCTTCATACTCTGTATTCTCAACATGAAAAGCCTGAGGAGAGGACCTTTGTACAACAATTCTTGGTGCATAATTCAGAACATAGCATAAAAATAAAAGTAGATGTAGCACTGGTATCACACCCTTCACACTGCAATTCTGGCAAGGGATCACATGCCATTAGATTTTCCGATCAAAGTTTTATCTGTCAGCAATGAAGGAGGAAAGTATTGCTGAATATGAGGAAATGACAAAGGATATGAATGAATAAGATAAAGACTTCCCCTCCATATTTCCTCCTCATTCTGTGAATCTCATGGAAAGTACAATTGCTGGACCTCCCTGTCTCCTTTAGAGTATGTGGCACATATATTTAATCATAGGCAACAATATTTCCAAGTTCAGGAATCACATAGGCACAGAAACAGGAACCTTCTGATTCTCTGCTCTCTCTAGTTGAGGCCACTTGGACAGTTGGCTGGGATCAGCTGACTTATCACAGAACAGTCAACCCAGGGACTTTCCAAAAGACATTTTAAAATATATTTTCTTAAAGAATATTTTTGAATCTTTTAAGTCTATCAGGCAGCAAAGTCAGCAAAACTTATGCTGACTGCGAACTGATGTAGCACAACATCTGCATTGGAACATGCTCTGGGTTGAACATACAGCCTCTAATCCAGGCCCATGCAAGATGAAAATGTAACCTTTCCTGGTTGACTTTGAAGAGAAAAATAAACCCAAATTCACAATATAATAAAGTGTGAAGCTGGATGAACACAGCAAGCGAAAAAGCATCTCAGGAGCACAAAAGCTGACATTTCGGGCCTAGACCCTTCATCACATCCTGTTTGGACACGGATGATGGAGACAGCTACAAGGGAAGAAATACAGACATTGGAGGCAGGCCAGAGGAGATTTGCTAGGTTGATTCCTGGTATAGAGGGATTCTTTTTTTCTTATAGAATCTCCAGTGTGGGGTCAGGCCATTTGACCCATTGAGTCCACACCAACCCTCCGAAAATCATCCCACACAGACCCATCCTCCTACCCTATCCCTGTAGCCCTGTATTCCCCATTGCTAACACACTTATCCTACACATTCCTGAACACTACAGGTAATTTAGCATAGCCAATCCACCTAATCTGCACATCTTTGGGCTGTAGGAGGAAACCCACGAAGACATAGGGGGAACGTGCAAGCTCCATACAGACAGTCATCTGAGGGTGGAATCAAACCCGGTTCCCTGGTGCTGTGAGGCTGCAGTGCTAACTACTGAGCCACCGTGGCAATGTCAAGTAGGTGGTATCTGTTGCGGTTGTAGAGGTCAGGCAGGTGGATCTTGTAGACTATGAATTCCCTAATTCAGGTCATTAATTTGGTCCAGTCAGGGAGCCCTGGCTGACAGACAAAAAGGGAAGTTTCAGGCATTCTGACACCCTGAGGGCTGGCTGAGAGCTGGACTAATATCAAGGATTTTCTATGTGTAAATAAGGAGTGTCTTGGTGACGAGATACACACATCTGTAGACTTATTTCAGTGGTGACTAGACTGGGATTAGTGATGTAATCCAAGACAGCCTACTAACTGAAGCCCAAGTGGACTTCAAACAGGCAGTACAAATGACTGCATCATTGGAAAATGCAGCAAGTGGAGCACGAGTTACAGCCTATGCCAATGGAAGTGGACACCCTCAGCAGTCTGATCTTGAGGACACCAGTTGGATGAACATAACAGCATAGCCACACTCAGGGTTCTGCATCAGCCCACAGCAAAACCCCTAAACAAGTCAAAGCCTCAGTCAAATAGCTAAAAATTTTCCTCAGAGTTCGGGCTGGCAATCAGCTTAGTTACTACAGTATATGGACTTAGGTAGGAAAAGAATCCCACAGGATCTAAACCGAGCACGAGAATGCATTGGCCATTATCCAGAACACTGCACACTAAAGAATGTCCACCTACATCTAGTTAGAACAGTCAAATTGCTTTGCAACATCCAAATCCAAACCAATCAAAATAAGCGGAGGCTTGGGGACCGCTTTGCAGAACACCTCCGCTCAGTTCGCAACAAACAACTGCAAATCCCAGTCGCAAACCATTTCCACTCCCCCTCCCATTCTCTTGATGATATGTCCATCATGGGCCTCCTGCACTACCACAATGATGCCACCCAAAGGTTGCAGGAACAGCAACTCATATTCCGCCTGGGAACCCTGCAGCCATATGGTATCAATGTGGACTTCACCAGTTTCAAAATCTCCCCTTCCCCTACTGCATCCCTAAACCAGCCCAGTTCATCCCCTCCCCCCACTGCACCACACAACCAGCCCAGCTCTTCCCCCCCACCCACTGCATCCCAAAACCAGTCCAACCTGTCTCTGCCTCCCTAACCGGTCCTTTCTCTCACCCATCCCTTCCTCCCACCCCAAGCCGCACTCCCAGCTACCTACTAACCTCATCCCACCTCCTTGACCTGTCCGTCTTCCCTGGACTGACCTATCCCCTCCCTATCTCCCCACCTACACTCTCTCCACCTATGTTCTTTACTCTCCATCTTCAGTCCGCCTCCCCCTCTCTCCCTATTTATTCCAGTTCCCTCCCCCCATCCCCCTCTCTGATGAAGGGGCTAGGCCCGAAACGTCAGCTTTTGTGCTCCTGAGATGCTGCTTGGCCTGCTGTGTTCATCCAGCCTCACATTTTATTATCTTGGAATCTCCAGCATCTGCAGTTCCCATTATCTCCAATCAAAATAAATGTCTGGCTAAAGAGTCACATAGCTCCCATGGAGGTTGATATCAGCATAGTGATTGCAGTAGCAGTCTTTAATAAAATTTGCTCTGGGGTCCAAGCCTTAAGTTTGTGCAATACCTCAGTTAGACTAAGAACCATTTACAGTTTAAGGATACAACTTCTGTTCCAGTTTCTTATGAGAAGCAGCAACTGGCTCAGGCCCAAGCTTGATGGGGAGAAATTGATTGAGAAAGATTTGTCTAGATTGGCTCAACATTTTTTGATAGAAAACAGCCGGGTAAATGAAGTCCTACTTAAATGCCTGGAAGTTCTTCAGGAAGGTCTAAGGGACTATCAAAGGTGCCAAGGCCACCCTGCATGTTGAGCAGGAAGCAATCCAATGATTCTGCAAGGCCAGCCCTGTGCTATTTGCCTTATGGTCAAAAGTAGAGGCAGAAATGAGAAGGCTGCAAAGGGAAGGAATCATCAAGCCAATACAGTCTGCGGGATCAGCAGCATCGGCTGTACTGATTTTGAAGCCTGCCAAGTTGGTTCACCTTGTGGAGATTTGGCAAAAAAACAGTAGACCACTTCTTGCAGCTGTGTAAATACCCAATCCTTTGCATTGAGGATGTATACACAAAGCTAGCTGGGGGCTGACCTTCCTGAAGCTGGACTTATGCCATGTGTACTTGCAACTGTAGTTGGATGCAGATTCCCAGCGTAATGCTACTGTTAATACCCATAAGGGCTTGTACCAATATACTAGATTACCATTTGGGGTATCATCAGCCTGTGCCATTTTTCAGTGGACAATGAAGAACATTTTGCCAGGTCTACCGTAGGATGCCATTTATCTAGCTGACGTGCTAATAGCAGGGATGACCAAAAAGGAGCACTTATAGAACTTGGACAGAGTCTTTAGGCATTTCTCCCAGGAGGGCACACATCTGAAAAGGGAAAATGTGTGTTCCAAGCACCCCAAGTGACATAGGCTACAGAGTTGACAAGACTGGGTTACATCCATTGGGAGACAGGGTGAGGTAGATCAAAGGTGCTCCGTTTTCCATGTTTGTATCTGAGCTTAGATCTTTCCTTGGGCTGCTGCATTATTACGGAAAGTTCAGACATAACCTTGCCTCCATCCTGGCACCTTTGCATCAATCCCGAAAAGAGGGTCAGCCTTCGAAATGGGCATGTAGCCAAGCCATAGCTTTCGGGGAAGTGAAGATACAGCTAAAGCCCTCTAAGGTGTAGGCACACTATGATCCCAAGTGAGATTTGGTATTGACATGCAATGCCCCATAGGTGGTCCAATAGAGAGGAACACCCAATAACAGATATATCCAGGACTTTGGCCAATGCAGAGTGTATGTACACGCTGATAGTGAAGGAAGTTTTAAGGTAGGCAAACTGAGTCAGGCTGTTCCACCAACACCTTTATGGATGTAAATTTGTAATAATTATGGATCACAAATTCCAGCGAGGTCTACTTAAAGAGGACAAGGCCGCATTGCCAATTGCTTCAGGCTAAATTCAGAGGGCATGCTCTGATACTAAGTGTGTATAATTAAAGTTGGAAAACTGTGCAGGAGGCAGAGTAATGAATGTGGATGCATTCATCCCCCTCCTGCTGGCAGATACACCACTGGTGGTATTGCCACTGGAAGAGTCCAAAATGGTTTTAAAAATTTCTGAACACATGTCCACTCACAGCTGACAATATCAGATTTTGGATGCAAAAAGATCCAGTCCTGGCCAAACTGAAACAGCTTGTAAAGATGGGGTAAACCAAAGGGCTATCACAACCAGCACTGAAACCCTTTTGGACCCAGAGAGATTAAAGCACATTTGAGGACGACATATTATTATGGGGAGCAAGAATGTTTGCCTCGAGCGAAGGCTGCCACCAGGGTCATGCACTGTTTTCAAAAATGAATAGGTTGGCAAGAAGTTATGTCTGGTGGCCAGGCTTGGATGCAGACTTAGCCACATTGATGCGGCAGTGCCCAGAGTGCCAGCAAGGACAGAAATTATGCGAGCACCCCCCCCCCTCCCCCCACCCCCAACATTTGTGGGAATGGCCATGTAAACCCTGGACTCTGTTACACATTGATTATGCAGGGCCTTTCAGGGGCTCAACGCTCTTAGTCAATGCAGACGCCCACTCAAAATGGTTGGACGTGCATAACGTTCATTTGTCAAACACGGGGATGATAATAGAAAAGCTGTGAGCATCTTTTGCAGTACATGGGCTCCTGGCAGTGTTGGTCACAGACAACAGCTCATTTTACCAGCAGGGAATTCGAGTATTCCCTAATTTTCTGCATATAAGGAGAGCCTTAGACCATCCATCATCCAACGGTTTGGCAGAAAGGGTAATGCAAACTTTGAAGGCAGGCTTAAAGAAATAACCTATAGCTTCACTAGATACCAAACTGCCCCAATTCCTATGATTAGAGGACCACCACCGATGCAACTATGCAGATAACTCCAGCAGAGTTCTAAATGGGGTGCAGGCTCTACACCAGGCTAAATCTCACCTTCCTGGGTCGGGGATGAGGACGGGGCAGCTTCAGGAACACTAGTGCCGACAGAAGACTCTGCTAAGTGAGAGAGACGGTTTACTACAGGGTGCAACGTTTGGTGTTCGAACCATGGGAATCGCCCTGCATGGGTAACTTGTCGATGAAAGGTCAGGACCAGTGACGTATAAAATTCGGGTAGGACCAACAGCCCTGAACAAGCAAGTGCACCATAAGAAAGCCACAAACTCGCAAACGGCACAGATGCAAAATGTGCCGTTCTCCTCAGAACCCGTGGGTTCTCCCTCTCCATCAAACATTAAAGAGATCTCTGAATCTGAGATGGACACAGCTGATTTAACCGCTTTGACACCTTTGCTGCTGGCAGAGGAGAGAATTTCTCCTGAGACACTTCAGGTACAAAAGGTGAGGTCCTATGTGTTACACATAGCCTGTAACTGATGCACAGTTGGAGCAACCCGACCCAGTGCTAAAACTCCCCAGCAGGCGCTACAGGAAAAATAAACAGCCTGTATCCTCAGACTCAGAAGGGGAGGGATGTAGTGATTATAATGACATCACAACCAGGTGGTCCGTATAGAATGAGTTCGCTGATTGGTGTGGTTAATCTGGGTCAATCAGGGAGCCCTGGCTGGCAGATTAAAAATAGGAGAGTCAGACATTCTGACACTCAGAGAGGTGGACCAGTATCAAGGACTTTCTACATGTAAATATAGAGTGACTTGATGATGGGATACCAGCTGTTGTGGAGTTATTTCAGAACTCACCGGAGTTTAGGAGAATGAGAGGAAACCTTATTCAAACAGAAAAAGATTCTTCGAGGTCTTGAAAGATGCAGAAAGGTTAGTTCCCCTTGGGAGACTGTAGGTGCAGCATAATCTTAGAGTATGGAGTTACCCATTTAATACAGAGATAAGAAAGAATTTCCTTTCCTATAGGTATTGAATTTGTGGAATTCTTTACCACAGAAGGAGTCAAGGCTAGGTTAAGAATATTCAACACTGAGAAGGAAGATTTTTTTTACTGGGGAAGCAAATTAGAATTTATGAGAAAAGGTAGGGAAGCGGAGCTGATCGTTATCAGGTCAGCCATGATCTCACTGAATGGTGGAGCAGACTTGATGGAAATGAATGGCCTGCTTTAGCTCCAACATCTTATGGCCTTATTTCCAATGTGTTGGCAGCTACAGGTACGCACCATGTGTTTCAGTGTGTTGAAGATTTAAATAAAGAGCACAAACTGCTTGAGTAAATAATAACTTGGTGAATGCTATTATAAACACCTTAAAACGTATTTCCATTTTGAGATTGAATTGTACCTGGTCGGAATGTCTGAGTTAAATGTTTTATAATTAAGGTGAAGAAATTTTGAGATGGGTTCACTGCAAAGCCCAGTAAAAACTGGGGCCATTGATCAAGTTTACTTGGATATTTCACATATCAGCAGCTATCGACACTGATCCTGATATGAACACTTTAACACAGTACACACCAGCAGATTAATGTAAATTCTTTAAGTTTGATCTTTTACTTCATGCTATTCATAAAAAAATACTGCAAACAAATCCAGAGCCACTACTGATTGCTGTTTTACACCATCAAGAGTTGAAGTAGAAATTTCAGTGAATTTCCCAAAAAAAACAAAAGAACTGTGGATGCTAGAAATCAGAAACAAAATCAAGTTCCTGGAAAAACTCAGCAAGTCTGGCAGCATTTTTGGAAGAAAGCAGAGTTAACACTTTGGGTTTAGTCGTTTCAGGTCCAGGTATCCTTCTACAGAACTGATCAAACTGGACCCAAAACGTTAACTCGGCTTTCTTCCAAAAGTGCTGCCAGACTTGCTGAGTTTTTCCAGGAACTTGATTTTGTTTCTGATTTCTAGCATCCACAGTTCTTTTGTTTTTTTTGGAAAAGGATACCTGGACCTGAAACGACTAAACCCAAAATGTTAACTCTGCTTTCTCTCCACAGATGCTGCCAGATCTGCTGAGCTTTGCAAGAAATTTCTGTTTCTGTCAAGGAACTCCCAGTTAGGTTTCAAATCAGAAAAGATGCCAGTGTCTTGGGGGGGGGGGGGGGGGGGGGGGGAGAGAGAGAAGTGGTGGTGGATGGGTACAGCCTCTCATAATCTAGGTCCAGAGAGGCAATCATTTCTTGTTCAGAGAGGGCAAGCGTTTGGAAACTCTGTGACATTCAAGGGGGGAGACAATCCTAAATAATTCACCATGGTTGTGCACGACATACACTCTGGTGGAAGACTCACTTCATTATGGGTGAGCACTATGGGTTCATTCTCTAATAAGCTAGGGACAGATCGGGATGGGGTTATTGGGGGAAAAAAAGCATTACTGCAACATATGAATTAAGTGTGTTTACGTTATGAAATATGGACAGAAACATCAGGAGCCCAAAGCAAACAAAATGAATCCTCAATCCAGAAAGGATATTATTGGATCCCAAAACCTACATTGCAAACACAGGGCAAATCAGACACCAGTGAACCGTATCCAATAGAGTTTGATGCAGAGCGATTTCTCCCATCAGGAGGTTTTCACACTGCTTGTTGACACCATCTCAATTCTGCCTGTACCAGGATGACTTACAAAGAAGCCCAGCACTTGGCTTTATACAGCAGAGCAATGTCTTAACAACACTGTACAATTATGTAATCTATTTCCCATAACTAATGGACGAGTAAACTCAAAGAAAGGCTTAAATTCACTCTTCTTTTAGTGCAGTTCCTAAACATACTGAAGCTAGAATCTATGCATCAGTAAAATTTCTAACCAGAAGATATCAAACATGAGGCTGGTCAGGCACACCACATGACAGACAACTTTTTAAGTCAGCCGAAAAAGGCTTGAAATTTACCACAACAGAGCGTGCACTGCAAGATGCTGTTTTAAGCTCCACCAAAGGTGCTCAGTACAGTGTGAAACTGGAGGAACACAACAGGTCAGGCAGCATTAGAGGACACCTGATGAAGGGTCCCGATCCTAAATGTCGACTCTCCCGTTCCTTTAATGCTTCCTGACCTGCTGTATTCTCCAGCTCCAACATACATTGACTTGGACTCCAGCATTTGCAGTGCTTACTATCTCTACAAATGTGCTGACTGGTGAGATGCTGAGGCTAAGACTGAGATGCAAAGACTAGGTTCTGGTATGATTTTAAGATCATTCAAGTGAAACCACAGAAAATAGGAATGTTTAGAGCATGATTTGTGTAGGTGTCCCTTGGCCGATTAGTTCAAATAACCTATTGTGTAAATTATAAATTTGATCACGATGTAAGGCACATTAAAACAAAATCATATAGTGACAGCATCAGAGTATCGTGATAAAGCACAAAGCTTAATGAATACTTCATTTCCCTTGTGGTCAGTTTCTTTGACCTAGCAAGAAGAGCAAAGCAGTTACAAGTCTACATTGATTGCTGAACAGAGATATACAGAACTCTTAACCAATACAGCTCTCCCCTGAAATACAATGCTCCATCTGGTAACCTGGCAAAACACATCCAGGAAGGGAAGGCAAGCTTGAGTACCATGCAAGTCCTGCAGCTATTGCACATTACCATTAAGATCTGTTTGTCAACAGCACTGTAAATTAAATAATTAATAATAAATTACTCGCCACAGGAAGAATGAAATCCACTAAAAATCACACTGGTCCAAGTCAACAAAATACAACTTAGTTGCACTCCCAACACACTACAGAGATCCTTTCAAACAACTTGAGTTCCCAGATGAAGAAGAGCTGGCAAGAGGAATGCAGAAACGGCAGGTTTGCAGAACATCTGCTACTGCTATCGTCTCTATCCAAACATTCAGTCACACTACGTCTATGCTAATTATTTAAAAACCTGCCACTGCACATGTTATTTTCTTCATCATGCTAAACACCATTTTAACTTATGAATGACTGTGGCAGCTGCACTCAAGTTTGGCAATGAAAATACATTGCATAAAAGAATTATTAATTTAGTAAATAAAGCATTTGTGCCATGTCAATATTGCAGATTATGTAGATCAGCAAAAATCAAACATAGCAATCTCAAATGTTATTTCTGCCTAAGACATTCCCAAAGTTAATATTTCAAATAATATCTTAAATTGAAGGTGAAAGGCTATCTTACCAAAGAGTTATTTCGAGAGACACTGCATACTTGACTATCTTTCTTAATCACTATATTGACATTACCTCCGAATTTGCTGCTATTCTGCCATTTTGTCAAAGGCAATTTAGCAAAACCCTTGACCTTTTTTTCCCCAAGTCTATTGACTGCAGTGTAAAGGATTACATCTGGCTGCGAGATATGCTATGAGGCAGTATACATTATCACAGGAAGTGATGCAATATCACAGGTTCTTGCTCTCCCTGCTCCATGGCAAGTTTGAAGCCACAGAAGGATGTTTCTGAAATAATGCTAATGTTGTTCTGACCCAAGCAGATTCTGCAAATATTCTTTAGAAGCATGAGCCCAAGATTATTAATTGGGGGCAGCAAATGAAAAGTTAATTTGGGAAAGTCACTGCTATTAACAGGAAGCTTTTGGTAGGTCACAGGTCCTGATCAAGCAGAGCATGGGGTTGAATTGGTACCAAAGATTTACAAGGCATTGCCCTGGGGGTGCAGTTTAAAATAAGCGGCCCCCATTTCAACACAGAAATAATGAGGAATTTCTTCACTATTCTTTGGAATTCTCTTCCTAACACAGCAGTGGAAGCTAGGTCATTGAATATATTCAAGACTGAGTTAGATAGATTTTCTGATCAGCAGAGGGGATGACGAAATCTAGTATGGCAGTTTAAACTGTCTTTATGATATTAGAAACACTATACGTTATGACAGCAAGTGATGCAATGTCACATGATGTCTCTGGCCACCTCATAGCAAGATGAAGCCACTGTAAGACATAACTTAGAATCACAGAATCCCTAGTGTGTGGAAGCAGGCCATTCAGCCTATCAAATCCACACCAGCTCTTTGAAGAGCATCCCCCCAGACCCAGCCCGACCCTATCCGCATAACCCCGCATTTCTCCACTTAGCCTGCACATCCCGAGGTACAGTGAGCAATTTAGCATAACTAATCCACCTAACCTGCACATCTTTGGACAATGGGTGGAAACCCACATAGGTACAGGGAGCATGTGCAAACTTCACACAGTCGCCCGTGGATGGAATCAAACCGAGATCCCTGGCATTGAGAGGCATCAGTGCTAACCACTGAGCCATCATACATACTTACAGCCCTATGTACTTGATGTTATTTATTTCCTTACCTCAGCAGTCTCTGGAAGCATTCTTTAACAGCATAGCGCCAAGGATATTGCACTGACAAGCTCATAACTGCAATTATAACTAAAATTAACTCTTGGAAACCACTTCTTTCAATTCTGGAAATATTTCTGTTTAATTCCTCATTGCTTGTACAGTTCTTTCAGTGTCCCAGGCAGTGTAAGATTTTAATAGTATTAAGAAAGGTGGAGGTTAACACTATTCAGCTGGATCAGGAATGTGAGCAAGGGCAGGAAGGTGTTGCCAACGCAGGATGTATGCTTTATTGGGCCAAAAAATAAGCTCAGCGCTGAAATTCTTGAATCTTCACAAACCTCTCAACATGGAAGTTTATCTGGATCTGAACTCCACTGGCATTAAAAAAGTCATAAAATAATTTCAAGAACCAGTCCTTACAGAAAAGTCCTACTGTTAGGGTTACACTATCATTTAACAGGATTGCAAAAATCAATAATAATCCAAGATGACTCCTGTGTTGATATAGTGGAATTTGTCTTGCAAATGAGAAAGGGAAACTTTGTCGCAGCTTTGATGAAAAAAAACTATTTTCCTCAGATTCTTTTCAAATTTAAGACATTACTGTTTTACTTTTGGCAAAGGCTGCCGACCCCTCCAGATCAGAAAGTCCAGCCAGTGGACTTTGCCCTCATAGATGCTAATCAATAATACACATCGCAATAAGGTACTTTGTTTTCTGTTAAGTAAACACAATTCTTTCCCATTCTTTGCAGAAGCAGTTGACAGACTGTGCAAAATGTCCCATGTTTATTTGTACTGTTGTAAATAGAATGGGGTGCCAGATATTTTATGGTTATGTGGCCCGATATATTTTTGCTAAAAATTTACATTTCTTCGCATAAAAACCTGGTACAGGCCACACATCTACGCTGAGGTGGGGAATGAGAGGCTGGGAAGAGAGAGGCAGAAAGGAAAAAGCTTCAGTGTCACTAATAAACATATCAAGTATGTGCTTAGAGATGGGCTCAAGTCTCCACAAAAGCAAGCCTCAGTGGCTGCTTGTAAATCAGCTTGTCCTTATTACATATTCTGATGTGCGTGCTTTGAGAAGCTTGAGTCAAAAAGGACAATACTCATTCTACAATGAAAGTCTGTAACATTTTAGGCCCCTTTCAGATTGTGTTTTTTTTAAAAAAAACACAACCATCAGCTACAGCCAAGCTGCTCTGAAAATGTTGAGAAGTTTCTTGAGAAGATTATTGTTTGGATTTCAGAGAGACAATAAATAAGTCAGTAATGTGACGATAGGACCCCAGTCCCTCCAACTGTACATCTTTAGCCACAAATGTAGTTCTTAATTTCAGCTGTTTTACAATATTTGGGGCATGAGGCTGTATTTGATTCAGTGGAAAGCTGAGTTCCCAGTGTCTACAGTACATGGGACCCCACCTCCCCCTCAATTGAAAAGCTGAACAGCTTGTTGCATGGAGCACACTGTATAAAGTGTCTTTGTTTTACTGCTGATGCACAAAGGCTGCTTGTCCTTGTTCACGTCTCTTGCTCTTTGCCACCCAGTCATATCCTATTCCAATGCCACCCCTGCCAAGTAAATTAGAGATTACTCCTCGCTAAATAGCGGCCTTTGTGTGACTGCAATGTTGCCGGTACGATCTAGCAGAAAAACAAAAGGGAAGCCATTTCTCTAATTCTCATTAATCTCCATTGCACGCACCACAACAGAGCTTAGATGGTTTAAATGTGTTAAACTGTAGCATATGAAGTGCGCATAAGCAGACTAGTGACTCCCATGAAACACACGCACTCATAGACACTCAAACGGAAGGATTAATCCACTGGTATAAACTAAACGTTTACAGTTTGAAAAGATGGTGCACAATTATTAAACAAAGAGAAAAGAAACAAGAAGTTTTCCTTGCCTGGAAAATGTTGCTTCCACATTCTTCACATTAGTATTTTAGTAAAAATCACACATGGTACATGGCAGCATAGAAAAAAAGGACTAATTAAAAAAAACAAGCAGACACTCAGTGTTCAGGGTCTAGTTCGCAGCCTCCGCCAGTACAACTACAAGAGATGTCTTCGATCAAGCAGTCCCCCTGCCCACAGCTGCAACATCTCCAGACAAATGTCTCTTTGAACACAAATGGAAAGAAAAGGCTTTTGTCCTGAGCTCCGAGGAAAGGTCCAGTCTCCTCTAACACGGATAGAGTCACCTTCACACCACTGTAAACTCCTCACAGCACTCGCTCTGGGCTAGCTTTTAACTAATCACAATTTATTCCAACCCCTCGAAAAATCATGTGAGCCAGCCCTTTTTTTTAAAAAAACACACACACTTAGAAACCTGACATCCTCAATGTTATTTTTAAAATTATTATTTTGGTTTGCAGTTTGATTTTCCTTTTACAACGCCTTCTGGTCTTCCTGCGTTTGTTTATTTTTCTTCTTGTTTTCATTTTACACCCCAGTTGATTTCAGTTGAGGATCGGAGAGCTTTGATACTTCTGAGCTTTTTATTTCCATTTATCTCAATCCCCTGTCTCCTCCACCACCTCCCCCGTCACCCTTTTATTTCTGACATGTAGACTTTACACGGCCTATCAGCAGGGTGGGAGGGGAAAAACAAGCCCTTCCGTATATCTTTGAAATCATGGGCAGATGGCAGGACATAGTCAGCTGTTTTCGACTCCCACAAACCCCCAACAAACTGAGATGCTCCACATATACCGGCAAAACGGCAACAAATCTAACCAGATGGTGGTACGTTAAATTTGACTATCAGACAGACATCAGCAGAGTAATTTCAAAATCCTTTGTCAATACATTCACTCGGCTTTGACCCGACACCTTGGCCGGTAAATGCACTTTAATCACTACAGCACTGCTACGAATGCAAAACTATCCCAGGAAGTTCGAAAGAAACGAAGGAATCCGAACACAAATTTGGAAAGCTGAGAATAAGACAAAATCCGAGATAGCCCACTCGGGCCCAACTCCACCATAAGGTCATTACTTAGGATTCAAGCTCTCCATCTGTTGTTACCAGGTTTGTAACAGCGTCAAATGATGAATGGTCAGAAATTTGTCTCAGTGTCAGGAATACAAAATTAACACTGGCATTTCTTAGCCACTTGAATCACATTTACCTTAAAGGGTAAAGCAGTATTCTTGCTGCACAGTGGTGGAACAGCAGTAACATCAACGCTTACGTACAGGGTTCAATTCTGAGAACAGATTGCTGAACTTAGAATTACATTCCCTTGTGTTTAGTAGCTTGTTGGGTAATCAGATCAAGGTGTTTAAACTTACGGCCTTGAGATGATTCCAAAGTGGTTTCCTGGCCCCAAGGTGAAGCCCAGCACGGTCTGAAATCAAAGCCTGGTGCGAACTAGAGGCTAGATACCGGCATAGGCTGGGTTGGAAGGACTGTTATTCTGAACTTTTTATTCCTTAGTTTTCTAATTTATTCCTATGATCTGTAATACTGGACTACTTTGTTTATTTTTCTAACTTTTCTTTCTCTGAGAATCTGTACCCAGGTTCCTTTGGCATAAGTGGCGACTTGTGAACTTTGCACTGTATTTGTGACAATAAATCTAATTCTAATTTTAAATTCGTAAAGACAAACTGACAGGATAGTTCAGATAATTTATGTCCTCCGATGTGGAAATCCAGAACAAGACATCACAAACTTAAAATGAATTTGACCAATTAGCAAAGCAGTTGTGACATACTTTATCTTCACAAATGGAAATCTGGAACTCATTCCCTCAAATGGCAATGGGAGCTGGGTCATTTGGAATTCCCAAGACCAAGATCAATAGATTTCATTTTGGTCAGAGTACCAACATATATGTACCAAAATTAAATCTGAGTACAAATCAGTGATGATCCACTGGACTGGCAGAATGGATTCAAAAGGCTGAATGATCTACACCAATTCTTGTGGGTTTACATTATACACAATTATTTGTAACTGTTGGTGTGAATTTAGTTGCCAGCTGCTACCAAGTTAATATTCTGGACTAGCAGAATACATCAACAATGCAGAAATATAGTGTGATCAATGATTGGAGAGGGGTACAGGATCTGAGAGAGAAAGAAAGTGAGTGGCAATACAAATCAGACCTACTCAGCCAGCATTAATCCAAGGAGTTTTGAATCTCTTATACCTTTTAGTTTCAAAGGGTTTGCATTTCTTTTTCTAGGCTGAGGGTAACACTGAGGTTGCTGTAATAAGTAGGTGACAGGAACGCTGTTGACTTCTGTAATTACCTCTATCTATGTTCCTTGCTGATGGAATTTTCTTGTTTATGTTTGAAGTGGTCGTAACAAGTGCTTTCTCCTTGCCTTTATGTATATCCGTGCACACAGAGAAGTCATTCGCTGGCGATTTATTCTTGTATAAGACGTCGTGCTAGACCAAACAGGACACTGCCTTTTCAAAAGGGAACTCAACCCCAGTGGCAAAGTCATTTCATTTGACACATTACCTATTGTTATCAAGGTCAGGCTTTGCACAGAAACAGTGAAAGCATGTTGACATTGCTTACTGAGAATTTTTGCTGGGGGAAAAAAAATACTATCCTGTAACTAAGTTAACTCAAGAACACAAGCACTGGACTGGAGCCAGAAGAACCAGCTGTAAGATATTTACAATACTTAAACCAAGAGAAATCTAATAAACTAAATAACTGTATTATTAATATTTGCCAGCCACTGTTCAAAGAATGCAATATATGGTTCAAAACTTCTCATCATTTCTCACTTGAGTAACTTTGGGCTAAAAATTAGAATGGATTGTTAGCATGCATAGGGATTGGGATATATAAATACTTGCTGCTCGGAAGAGGTATTGCAGGTTGCATGCAAACTTTGTTATGTTTGTTCATCTCAACCCAGCCCAGCACGGAATGTGTCTCTGATGGCTGGACACTTTGCAGGGTGTTCTGGTGTGAGTGTGTGTCTCACTTGACACACAAATATCCTGCCATTCTTAATATCCAGGCTGCACGTGATACATAAAAGGCTATGATAGAAGAAAGACCACTATCAATGGAGAAACAGAACAGGGCAAATGTTTCCAGGCTCTCAGATCCCAGGAGGAAAGGGAAAAAGATAGATCATGTTTCTGCAAGGAGCCAGGAAGACCGTAAGGCATACACATACCCATATGTAATGGGAGCAGGTGGCCAGGGAGGTCAATTCCAGGACCCTAGTCCCCATGACTTGGCTGCACTATCACAAAAGGTTCAATGACCTCAAATGGTGAAGGTCAGTGAATGCATCCTCACATGAAATCTATCCTGTGTAACATCAATGTCTCTGAAAGTCAATGCAGAAACCCCCATCACTCACTCATCAGCAATATCTAATAATCAAAATTCACTTCTCGCATTCAGATACATCACCTCACCCTCGCATTCATATCTTTGAACAATGTCATCTTTCTGCTGACAAAATACTGCACAACACACACATTACTCTTTTTACATTCTCTTTGGCAAACACAGCAGTACATAACGGTCAGTGGAGGGCTACACATCTGAAGCACCATAAATTGATATGAAATTCACAATCACCAACTCAAACATTGATATTGAGTGTGCGTTCAGGGAGGATAGTATAGATTTGGGATCAGCATCCACAATGTCATAGGTGTGAACAGACTGCAGCCAAGACAAGAGGGGAACTGTGTCTGAGTCTGTGTGTATGCAACAGGTTCTGCTGCATAAAACTCACTCAAGTTGCACTTTTCATTTTTTTTGGCCCAAAGCTCTGAATGGAATGATAATACAAGTGAATAACTGAACAGTGCTTAAATATTGCAAGAATTTCTGTCTGAACAACCTACTCAGCTACTATGTTTCAGACTGCCACAACTTGGTGTGAAAAAGATTCCTTGGGTCTTCTTTTTGCCTTCCACCTCTTACGTTAAGTATTTGACTCCTAGTTGTTGACCCCTCTACTGAAGGATAAAGTGCCTTCCTATGCACCCTATCTATGCCCCTCATAAATTTTATACATTTCTAACAGGTCCCCTTCACTGCTCCAACGTAAATAACCTCAGCTTAGCCATGCTCAGCTCAGACAGAATCGTGGAATATCACCTCTGCATCTTCTCTCGTGCAATCATGTCCTATATATAATGTGTTGATCAGAACTGCATGCAGTGCTCCAGCTGAGGCCTAACCAGCAATTCAATCCGTTCCAGTATAAACATTTCTTGTATTCAATGTCTCGGTTAAGTAAGGTAAGTATCCCTTGTGCGTTCTTAACCACCTCATCTACCCAACCTGTTACCTCCAGTGATCTGTGGCTGTGCAAACTAAGGTCCCTCTGATCTTCAATATTTTCTGGAATCCTACTGTTAGGTATGTGATCCCTTGCCTTGTTGCCTCATAATATGCTGGACTAAATTCCATTTACCACATTCCTGCCCACCTTACTAGTTCATTGATATCCTTTTGCAGTTTACAGCTATTCTTCCTCACTCCTTACACTCACTTTTTGTGCCATCCATGAACTCCCTGATCATATCCTCCACATTTAAGTCCAAATCATTAATGTACACAACAAACAGCAAGGAACCCAGCACCAAACTGTGGAAGCCCACTGGAAACAAATTTCAAGTCATCAAACATCTTTCGCCCATCAACTTTGCTTCCTGCCTTTCAGCCAATTTTAGATCCAATATGTTATTTTGCTTTGGATCATGTGGTCTTACTTTCTTGACTAGTCTGACACAGGGGATCACAGTAAAAGCCTTGCTAAAGTCCATGTAGACCACATCAAATACATTATCCTCATCAATGTTCCTGGTTATCTCCTCAAAACAAATTGATCAAATTTGTCAATTATGACTTTACCTCGACAAACTCATGCTGACCATCCCGACTAATGAAAACAAAAAGAACTGCGGATGCTGTAAATCAGGATCAAAAACAAAGTTGCCAGAAAAGCTCAGCAGACCTGGCAGCATCTGTGGAGGAGAAAACAAGTTAACGTTTCGGGTCCGGTCACTGGTGGTGGCTGGGAAAACGTCAGGTTATTTGCAGAAAATAGGGAGGTGGGTGGTGTAGGTAGTGAACGATAGGATAGAGCCCAAAGAGACAGAAAGACAGTTAGACAGACAAAGGAGTTGCTAACGATCAGGCTGGGAGCAGGAATAGTTGTTAATGAGGGCTGTTAGTGACTAACAGGGGGTAGATAATGGCAGGCTATGTGGTAACAAGGCCTGGTGTTTAGGTTGGGGTGCTGGGACATGGGGGAGTTTAGGCCCTAAAATTATTGAACTCAATATTGATTCCAGAGGGCTGTAGGGACCCCAAGCAGAAAATGAGGTGTTGCTCCTCCAGCTTGCGCTGGGCTTCACTGGAACACTGTAGCAAGCCGGAGGCAGAGATGTTGGCCAGGGAGCAAGGTGGTACATTCAAGTGGCAGGCAACAGGTAGTTCAGGGTCGTCTTTGTGAGCAGAGTGTAGATGTTCTGCAAAGCGGTCACCAAGTCGATGCTTCATTTCCCCACTGTAGAGGAGACCCCATTGTGAGCAGCGAATGCTGTAGAATAGATTCTTAGAAGTGCAGATGGAATGTTGCTTCACCTGGACGGTATGTTTGGGCCTTTGGATACTGGGGAGGGAGGAGGTAAATGGGCAGGTGTTGCTCCTTCGCCGGTTACAGGGATAGGTGCCGTAGGGCTATGGGGAGGTGAAGGAAGTATTGACCAGGGTGTCCTGGAGGGAATGGTCCCTGCGGAAGGCGGACAAGGGAGGGGAGGGGAAAATGCGTCTGGTGGTGGCATCTTGCTGGAGGTGGTGGAAATAGCGTCTGATGATCTTCTGGATGTGGATCCTACCTTGACTCAGTCTTCTCTCCCCAGTCCAATCCCTACCCACATTACTCCATGATTCATCTGACGCCTTCCACCAGTTTCAAAGCTTCCAGCTTACCAGCTCCAGCCACGTCCTCTTTATCATGGATGTGCAATCCCTTTACACATCCATTGCCCACCAGGAGGGTCTTAGGGCTCTCCGCTTCTTCCTGGAGCAAAGACCTGAACCATCCCCACCCACCACCACCCTCCTCTGTTTGCGGAGCTTGTCCTCGCCCTCAACAACTTCTCTTTCAACTCCTCTCATTTTCTTCAGGTAGGAGGGGTTGCCATGGGTACCCGCATGGGTCCTAGTTATGCCTGTCTCTTCGAGGGGTACATGGAGCATTCCTTGTTCCAGTCCTATTCCAGCCCCCACCTACAACTCTTTCTCCGATACATCGATGATATCATCGGTGCTGCTTCCCTCTCTTGTCAAGAATTGGACAACATCATCAATTTTGCTTCCAATTTCCACCCTGCCCTCACTTTCACCTGGTCTATGTCTGACTCCTCCCGACCCTCCTCGACATTTCTGTTTCCATTTCTGGGGATAGACTGGCCACTAAAATCCACTATAAACCCAGTGACTCCCACAGCTACCTGGACTGTACATCCTCACACCCCACTTCCTGTAAAGACTCCATCCCATTCTCTCAGTTCCTCCGTCTCTGTCGCATATGTTCAGATGAAGCCAACTTCGACAAGGGAGGCTCCAAAATGTCCATATTCTTCCTCAACTGGGGATTTCCCAGCTCCATTGTCAACAGGGCCCTCAACTGGGTCCGACCCATCTCCCGCGCTTCTGCCCTCACCCCTTCTCTTCCCTCCTGCAACAGCGATAGGGTTCCCCTTATCCTCACCTACCATCCCACCAGCATTCACATCCATTTCAGCCGCCTCCAGCATGATGCCACCACTAGACACATAGTCCCCTCCCCTCCCTTGTCCGCCTTCCGCAGGGACCGTTCCTTCTGGGACACTCTGGTCCATACTTCCTTCACCCCCCCAACACCTCCCCACAGCCCTATGGCACCAACCCCTGTAACCAGCCAAGATGCAAAACCTGCGTATTTACCTCCTCACTCCCCAGTATCCAAGGGCCCAAACATACCTTCCAGGTGAAGCAACACTTCAACTGCACTTCCAAGAATCCAGTCTACTGCATTCACTGCTCACAATGTGGTCTCCTCTACATTGGGGAAATGAAGCGTAGACTTGGTGACCGCTTTGCAGAACATCTACGTTCTGCTCACAAAAAAGGCACTGAACTACCTGTCACCTACCACTTTAATGCACCACCTTGCTCCCTAGCCAATATCTCGGTCTCTGGCTTGCTACAGTAAAGCCCAGCGCAAGCTGGAGGAGCAACACCTCATTTTCCACTTAGGGACCCTCTGGACTCAATATTGAGTATTCCAGCAACTTTATTTTTTAATCCCTGACTAATGAATGTTGGTCCAAGAAAAGGTATATCCTATTTCTCAGAGTTCTCTCTAATGACTTCCCCATACTGAGGTAAGACTAACTGGCCTGTACTTTTCTGGTCTATCCTTTTATGCCTTGTTCCCCTTAGAGTATTTATCCAATTCTCCTTTTTCAGGATTCTGCTAAATCTTCTGACATCTTTCTATTAGGTTGCACATTCCAGATTGTGACCACTCACTGCATTAGAAATTCTCCACATCCCATTCTCTAGATCCTTTTAAAGGGGGATAGAAGAGTGGGGGTAATAATCCCTTGCACAGCTGGACACACAGGTGTGTTTAAAAATAGGGTGGTAACACTATGACAGGGGTTCAAAATGGCAGCTCAGTGCCAACTCAGCATTTCACATTGAACAATGTCAAGATATGTCCAACCTAAACACTTCCAGCACATACAAATGGCACACAATGTGGACTATGACAGAATTGACCGGAAACAGTATTACCACCATTTCAAGACTTGTGATGCCTGACATCAACTATGCTACAGAATCAAATTTCATAGACTTAATTTCTTCAGAATTAATACCATGTAATAAATTCATTTTCCACATATGCCCTGGACACCCAGTTAGATCTTCTCTCCATCCTCATGACCTCCCACATTGTGCAACTACATGGACTTATCCTACCTCAGCCACTCCGTAATAGCTACTTAGAGGCAAGATGAGCTGACTATTCAGCTGACTAAATAAGGGTGGCGTGGTGACTCAGTGGTTAGCACAGCATCAGGGAACTCTGTCCAATTCTGCCCTCAGGCATTATCTGTGTGAAGTTTGCACATTCTCCCTGTGTCTGCGTGGGTTTTCTCCAAGTGCTGTGGCTTCCTCCCACAGTCCAAAGATGCGCAAGTTGGTGGATTGGCTATGGCTAAATTGCCCATTGTGTCCAGGGATGTGCAGGATTAATCGTGGGAAAAGCATGGTCGCAGGCATTGGGTAGACGGATCTGTATGGGTGGGATGCTCTTCAGAGGTTTGGTGTGGACCTGATGGGCCAAATGGCCTGCTTCCACACTGTAGAGGATTCTATGATTCTTTTACTAGAGATGTTTTCTTGTATGCTTGAGCACAGCTGCTGACCATCATTAAAAGGCATTCAAAGTCAAGAACTGTCCACAAGTAAGGCCTGAACGTTTGAGAACATAAATGTCGATACCAGAACTTCAGATCTGGGAGGAAATATCTGAGCATCAGAATTCACGATGTATCATTTTCCTACTAATGTTAGAGGGTTAATACAACCTTGTGATAGCTAAGAGTTCTTCACTAGACAGTGATGAACTGAATATTTTTGAACTTGACTTACAATGAAATGTAACACATACAAACCCTGGAGCAATGAGATTAAACTTCAGCAAAAAACAACTGCGCATATGCTCTGAGGTAGCCTGCTGTTCCACATGTGAAAACCCAAATCCTCAAGCGTGCAACAGCAGGTGGTTACCGAGCTCAGATAACACACAGCACTGGAAACAGAGACACTCATCCACCCCACTTAAATAATTAAATTAATACCACACAGTGAGAAACGAATCGTTTCCGAGATTCCCTTCCTTACAAAGTTGACAGCTCAAATGCCCCTGCCCTTTCGCATGCAGTTAGACTGAATGCGCGATGCAGTATTTGTTTGGTAGTAATTTAGCTGTAGTTATTCCTGATTTTGTATCACTGCAAGCAGAAGAAAATGGGTTGGTTTGTATTTTAACCGTTAGCTACTTTGTTGCTGCAGTCAGATTTCCCTTACCCGTCCAAAGTGATGCTGAACAAATAGAGAAGTGTAGTGAACTTTTACATTAGATAAACAATAATCC
This sequence comes from Stegostoma tigrinum, assembly GCF_030684315.1. Classification (NCBI taxonomy): domain Eukaryota; kingdom Metazoa; phylum Chordata; class Chondrichthyes; order Orectolobiformes; family Stegostomatidae; genus Stegostoma; species Stegostoma tigrinum. The sequence continues at coordinate 31,075,763 of NC_081373.1, forward strand.
AACTACTTCACACAACCTCTAGGATATCCCCAGAGGGGTCTGGGATTTGGGACTGAAATTTAAAAACCTGTAACGCATAAGTGTTTCCCAATGTCAAGGCACATGGGTAAATCGTGACTTTACCGATTGGGTAACACATTTTTAATCCTGAACACATGGATTAATGGCAACTAATGATATCATTAGATAAAGAAATGTCATGCTATTTTGTTGAATTATCATGCTATCTGTAAATGCTACACAATGATATTCCTAGGTATGCATACATTTTGTTCTCCCATGTCCACTATTATTCCTGGTTCCAAAGGGCCTTTCAGTTTATTACCTAAATTGTACCAGCAGATTCTGAGATTATCCAACATTATTCAACATTCTCCACTCAGGTATTGCGCAAGATTTAAAGAAATTGCTTGAATCAGGTGAACTTTATAAATCAAAAAACTAACAGACCAGCTCTCACTTCATAAAGCCAATTTGAATTTCAATTTTTATGTCTTTCAAGAATCTACGTGTTGGAAACAGTTTTTACAAAAGTAAAGAGAGAAAATTCTCCTAATTATAAATTATCAGGCCATTTAAATAATTGTGACAGAACAGGCCAGTTTATACGACATTCCGTCCTTTCACTAATATGAGAATTGACTGTACAATCGTATGTTTTCCATTAGTTGACTATACCTTCTTAATCGTGACAGATTTTAAAAACACATCTAGCGTCAATCTTGAAGAAATGTTATGAAATGACAATATTTCCGAACCTGGCGTGGAGTTATCAGCAGTGCATAGCACATTAGAAAAGCACAAAAAGCTGCCTGTCACCTCATGTTGGCCCATGAGGGTGATAAAGTATGTTCTTAGAAGGAACTAAATGTACAAGTATTACCATACTAACAGTTGTTAGATAATGTAATGACTAAACTGCACTCTGCAGGTGGAGTCCACATGTGCAGCCTCAGTAGGTGGTGCTTGGAAGGATATTTGTTGTGTGTTTATAGCCAGCTGGCCTACTCAATGTATGAAAAATACCAACATCGTTTTGGCCTCTCTCTGTGCAAAGATTGTCACGCTAGTAAAGATTTGGCTGGTACCGATATACTAACAAGGAGTCAAATCAGTTTAACTGCACAACAATATGTACTATAAACCTACAAAGTTTCAATCTTTTTGTCAGTCAAATTAATAAGAAAACCATACAGTCTGTTGAATGAGTTAAGAAAAATCCATCAATTTCTTTTCTAACAATAGTATGTACTTGTTCAGTGCAGGACCATTGTTCCAGATTGCTGGCAAATTTGTGCAAGAAGTGAAAAATGTGTAGTCTTCGATCTATGACACCGAATTAAAGCAAATAAATTGGCAGGCCATCATTTCATTGCATATTTTCTACGTAACATTTACCTGAGGTGCCTGGAAAAGCAAGTCTCTGCATTTTCTTGAGCCCACCACTCTGGTTCACTCTTATTATTGGTTGGGTACGTTAGTAAATGACTCACTTGAAGGAAACTGGTTGTCACACTATTTAGATTTTAGTTGGCTCACATGTACAGAAATTGATTGCCTTGTCAATGGCCAGATTTGTTGTAAACGAAGTGACAAGTGGATGAACAAACCTGAAGTGAGAACCCTCATGTTGAGGAGAGAAAATATGTCTCCCTTTCAGCCAACCATTTTAATATCTTCACACAACTGTGTTGCAGAAATGCACAATCTGCTTTTGTGACACTGGATTTTGGCTCAACTACAGTTCAGGTATGGCACAATGATAAATTATCAAATTTCCAACTCTTCTGTAGAATACAAAAATGTGGAACTGAAACCGGGTCATCTTTAAATTCTGCCAGTCAACAGACAGATATCTATGGAATGTGTAAGTCACAATATAGTTACTTTGAAAAAATGCTGGGATGAACATTCCTATTTGTCAGGCAACTAAATTCCAATTTTAACGTTGCCTCCTTGGAAGATAAAACTTAAAAGTAATGTGAAAGGAAACAAGGTCATAGTAAGTTACTTATCACCCTTTGAACAATATAACAACCTGGGACTGGAGTACAGTGTTGCACAGGAAGACCTGAAGGAAGGGGGAAACATTGTTTATAAAAGAATTCTGGTTATTCTTCAAACCACTGCAAAAGGGAAAATTCTGGAATCTCAACACAAAGAGTGCTAACTCTGCCAATGTTAAAATTACACAAGCGCTGGCTTTCCTGCTGTTAGCAAACAAGCAAGTTCTGCACAGTGGGTGCTCCAATTGGACTGATTGCTGCTGGCTTGCAGCTTCACTCACACCTCTAATGTCAGATCTGACTGGTTGCTGTCCCAGCAGAACAAGCAGCATTGTGTTCCAGGAAATATAGGAGTATCAGCCTCTGCAATTACACAGACCCTGACTAAGAGGTATTCTTGCTTTAGTAACTGCAAGGCTACTTTCAAACTGCATCACAAATTTCCTCTAAAAATTCCAACACCATGTCCACCGACTAGCAGCGTTAAATTTTCCACTCATTCATAATTAACCGGCATAGAAATAAATCTGGTCATGGAGAGTGGAGGGGTAGAAGAATATGGTATAATGTGAACCAAGACCACAAAGTTTAAATTGACCATCTTGGGCAAGTGCTTGCAGGCAGTTAGTTGAGTGAATTCAGCACTATTGCAGGTGTGTGCACTTTGAGTGATAATAAAAGTGCATTTGCACAATGTGTCATGGTAAAACAAGAACTGCACACTGGCCTGGTACCAAAGCCCAGCACAACTCTGTCCTATCCTTACGTTAACAACAATCCCTTGTGGGAATGAGCTATTACAAGTACATCAGGAGACATGTTGCTGATTGTCCCTTCACTAATGCTGTAGTTAAAATGCTCTGGAACCAAATGTCCCTGGAAGGTCTTTTGCTTCTGCATAATGTATAGTGATAACACAGTTATGATATTGTACCAGCAACACAGAGGTTATGAGCATCAATGGAATACAAACTTAACCGATCTACTAATTTCATCCAGAAAAGAAAATCTGCCATTCGTATATTGTCTGGTTTACATGTGACAACAGCATCATACTCAGTGGGTGACTACTAATGCCCTCAGTGTAACTTCAATTGTGTTACAAGATAGTTAAATGAGAAAAAAAATTAATTTAATAGTACCATGTTGTACCCTCCTGTAAGCTGTGCTTAATTAAAACTTCACTGCCTGTATCCTAACTCGCACCAAGTCTCGTTCACTGACCTACACTGCTCAGCTGCCTTCCTTATGTGGCTCAGCGTCAAATTTTGTTTGAAATGCAATGAGATGTTTTAGTATGCTAAGGATGCTATTTAAATGCAAGGAATACTGTGGAATAAAGTCCTTTAATGGATTTTCTAAAACATAAGATTCACTGCCTAAAGGCCAAGCTTTCAGGATCAGGTATGAAAATGTAGCAGCATGGCCTCAGCATCTGCTGGATGTAAGGAGTAGCTCAGAGTCCTGAGAGATACAACTGAACAAGAAAATGCCAAGTTTCAGCAGCCAATGTTGGAAACATGGGGAAAGTGCAGGGTCCAGCTATTCAAACATTTACCAGATGCACATTTACTTGTCTAAATATTAACCACTGATACCATCTGCAGACAATGTAACTGTGCATCAGTGAACATCCCATATGTTAAAGAATAATGAAAAGTTATTATAAGTCAACATTCATCTAGTTGTCCAAGTTTGACTATCTTCAATAAAACATTTGTCCTAAAGATCTTTTTGCAATACTGATAGCTAGCTCTGAGTCAAGGAACAAAGTTAACAAATAGATGAAAGAAAGGCTAACCTTCTGAGGTTATGGCTGTGGCACATTATCAGAATTAAGGAAATCAGTTGGGAATGAACAAATGTTAAATCAACAGATGGTGTCAAATGGACTGCTCTAGTCCACTGGTCTAGTATAAGGATGTAACAAGTTCTAATGGTCAATGACAATATGAATTTAGTCTTAATGAGGGTCTCTCACTTAATATTGTTAAATTTTCCTTGAACAAGAGTTCAAAAGGCAGGTGCATATAAGATTTAACATAATGGATCCTGATCATGATTGGACCAGATTAAAAAAGTCCTAATCAGGGAACTCATACTCTATGATATCCACCTGGCTGATCTCATTACAATCACTGCAAGCACGAGTCTAAATAGGGCAGTCAATCAAAGGCAAATGACTAAAGGTAGTAACAGTTTAAATCAGGCAAACAAAGTACTGAGGTTCATTTCCAGTGCTACGAATTAAGATGTTAAACTTGTACGACGTTGGGCAAAGCACTGTGATAGTCTCCATATTTTAAAAGGACATATAGCAAGAGTGAACATTTAAAGAAAAGGTTCTAAGGAAGACCTACCCAAACTAAGAAGATGTAATTATCAGGAAAAGTGAACTGGCCTGGATCTTTACTTCACAAAATGAAGGCTAACGGTGGATGGAACAAACAAGGTCTTGACATTTTAAAAACGCATTGATGTGACATAGGTGTCGGTGGCCTTGGCCATGAATGGTGGCCCGTGAGAAGGTGATAGTGAGCCTCCTTCCCTGCAGTCTACTTGGTATGCACAGACCCACGATGCTGTTAGGAACGGAATGTCAGGATTTTGACCCAGTAACAGTGAAGGAATGGCAATGCATTTCCAGGTCAACATGGCATGTGGCTTGAAACAGAACATGCAGGCGGTGGTGTTCCTGTTTGTTGGCTGCCCCTCCTGGACAGTAGTTGTTTTGGGTATGGAAAGTGATGTTCAAGGAGCCTTAGTGACTTTTTGCTGCATAGCTCGTTGTGGTTATACAGTGGTGCTAGTGAATAACAGAGTGGTGGTGGAAGTGAACGTTTGTGGACGTGATAGCAATCAAGTAGCCGCTTTGTCCTGGAGGGTGTCAAGCTATTGAGTGCTGTTGGTGCTGCACTCATCCAGGAAAGGGTGATTAATTCCATTATACTCCTGTCTTATGCCTTGTAGATAAGGGACAGGATTTGGAGTGCCAGAAAAGTGTGTTACTCACGGCAGGATTCCTAGTCTTTGACTTTCAGTTGCAACCACAGTATTCACATAGCTAATGCAATTCTGTTTCTGGTCAATAGTAACCCTAGGATGTTGATAGAGTAGGGTTCAGCAAAGGTAATCCCATTGAAAGTTAAGGGGTAATGGTTAGACTCTCTCTTATTACAATCATAAGAAGGTAAACATAAGGAAGATATTCCCACATGTGCGAAAATTACATCTACTTCCTGAGTATAAACCTGCCTCCAAGGCACCCATATCCACCATTAACTGAGAGTCAAAGTCAGAAAGGTGACCAATTCAATCGAAGAAGTGGGGCTATAATAATGAAGTTATGATTGTTAAAGTCCTTGAGCTTTTTGACAGTTAACTGCTGTTGATTGGTTTTCCCAGGCTTCAAGGAACCCATAACTTCCTCAAAGTAAATGTCTTGGTAGAATTAGGAGAGGAATGCTATCACACTTGCTTCCTGGCCTGGGGAGCCTCCATGACTAGGGAGCCACTGTACTATGATTGGGTTCTCTCGGAAACCCTTGAATTGCCCTACCCATGCAGCCAGCCAAACCAAATCCACCTCCTGAACCATTAGGCCTCAGAACACACCACCTCCATGCCTACACCCTACCCCTCAAAAATCATGCCATTTCCAAACTTCCACTCCCTCAATCCCTGGTCCCTGCCTGATTAATCTTCTTTCTCTAACTGGTGGGAGGTCTGGAATGTCAATCATGTTGGGTATTGAACAGTGAACAAATCCAAAGAGGTGTCATGGCATTAAAGGTCAACATCATGCAGAAAACCTGATCCTCTCAGCTCACTAAAATCTCTCCTCAACAGTCAATATCAACAGTTCTGCAAGGAAATAAATATTTCCGCGTATTCGCTCCCATTTCCATTTGAGTTAATTTCAGTTTAAAAATTCTTGGTTCCCTTTAATTGTTTACTTAAGTTTTCCTTCTTCAGAGGAACAATTCCTGTCAATGAAGATTGCCAAGTCATTGCCCTCAGGTTTTTGCCAGTGCAGCTTTAGAAATAGCCCCTGGCAGCCTTCCTGCTCAGGCACCTGGGAGTTCCCATCTGATAATACAGCCTAGATCAGGGCAATTGCGAGATAGAATTCTGACTCAATCTCAATCTAAAATAATATTTTAACATACTAACATGGTACAGCAGACCAGCCTCAGAAAATTATGTTCCAAGGGACATTTCAACCGATTTGCTCTGCTGATTAATGTTGCCTTTCTATAAGCAGCAAAGAAAATCCAATCCATTAATTACCATTAAACCATAGCATTCGTTCAATTCTGGTCTATGCAGTATTCCAATTCTAATTGCTCCACTTCAGCTGCTGAGGTTGTGTGCACTGTAATGGCTCCCATAAGCCTTTCTTCCTGTTCATCCTTTCCTAAATGCTCCGCAAAACATAGGTTTTTGTTTATCTACCATACATAATATCATTTTATGTGGCTCAGTGCCAAAGTTTGTTTGATAGCTTCTATGAAATCCTTGGAAACTTTATTATATGAAGTGTGATATAGATGAAGTTGTTTTTGCAGAAGACTTTGGTGATTCCTTCTCATTCCATTTGGTTCTGTTTTGTTGATTCTCTGAGATGACCACTCCTTTCCTCGTCAGATTACAACACTAACCACTAACCTGTATCAAAGCCAAAAGCTGTATGGTTCAAATATTCAAAAACTATCAGCTATTCTTGCCGAGGAGCCAGTGTCTTTTTTTCTGACATCTGATCAGCCAGTGACTACGGAACATGACAATTCTATCTCTTGCTGAACTGTTTTTGAGCTTGAGATGTTGTCACAAAAATCTCAATTCCCGGTTTCACTGTTAACTCCAATCATCCTTACTTGTGCATGTGCCAGATGAAAAATTGCTATTTGCTAGGTGACTTAAAGAAATCCTCATCCTCATTCTGATGTACAGATCTTGCCTCCAAAACCAGGATTACTCCATGCCAGTTGCAATATGCAGTGTCTCATCAAATGAGAAGGTTGTTTTTAGAATAGATTACATTGCATTCATTCCAAATGCAAGTCAGTTAAGAAACTGCTAAGCTTATTTTATTCTGAAGCAATGGATTAATTTTTAAATGCTGACAAATAGGCTATTTTCTTATTATTTTCTTTTAACATATAAATAATGTTAACATTCTGCATTATTTGAGGTGGACCTCTGCATTAAATTTTAAATAGCATTTTATCACAAGTTGAAAGATCGATCCGGGCATATGTTACTCACTGAAAGTTGACCAATGTCGGACTGGAGCAGATGGCAGTGAGGAGTTTCAGCATCAAAACTGCCTCATTAGTACAGACTGCCAGCAGAAATATCCAGGATTGTCATATCAATATTATTTGCAATTGTTGTAAAAACCAAAACGGAACACTTTAACACATACATTAAGCAGTCATCAACCTGCATATTCAGTGCACTAAACTGGTAGAGTATCAGGCACAATTTTTCCCAGATCGATGAACACACTTGAACAGACGTGGAATACTTTAATATGGATTGGATGTCATTTCTTTACTTTTGGTGGCCTTACAATGGTGATTTGGATGATTGCTGTGGTGGAGGTAGTGGTTGGTGGCAGGGAGAGGGCTTGAAATCATGGCACGTTATATCATATCTGATTTACACTATAAAGTACAGGCAGAATAAACGTTCTAGTATGTTTTGATTTCTCATTGGGCTAACAGTCAGTCTTGAAAAATGCGAGTGATAATGGGAACTGCAGATGCTGGAGAATCCAAGATAATGAAATGTGAGGCAGATGAACACAGCAGGCCCGGCAGCATCTCAGCACAAAAGCTGACGTTTCGGGCCTAGACCCTTCATCAGAGAGGGGGAACTGGAATAAATAGGGTGAGAGGGGGAGGTGGACCGAAGATGGAGAGAAAAGAAGATAGGTGGAGAGGAGAGTATAGGTGGGGAGGTAGGGAGGGGACAGGTCAAGGAGGTGGGATGAGGTTAGTAGGTAGGAGATGGAGGTGCGGCTTGGGGTGGGAGGAAGGGATGGGTGAGAGGAAGAACAGGTTAGGGAGGCAGAGACAGGTTGGACTGGTTTTGAGATGCAGTGTGTGGAGGGGAAGAGCTGGGCTGGTTGTGTGGTGCAGTGGGGGGGAAGGGACAAACTGGGCTGGTTTTGGGATGCGGTGGGGGAAGAGGAGATTTTGAAGCTGGTGAAGTCCACATTGATACCATTGGGCTGCAGGGTTCCCAAGCGGAATATGAGTTGCTGTTCCTGCAACCTTCGGGTGGCATCATTGTGGCACTACAGGAGGCCCATGATGGACATGTCATCTAAAGAATGGGAGGGGGAATGGAAATCGTTTGCGACTGGGAGGTGCGGTTGTTTATTGCGAACCGAGCGGAGGTGTTCTGCAAAGCGGTCCCCAAGCCTCCACTTGGTTTCCCCAATGTAGAGAAAGCCACACTGGGTACAGTGGATGCAGTATACCACGTTGGCAGATGTGCAGGCGAACCTCTGCTTAATATGGAAAATCATCTTGGGGCCTGGGATAGGGGTGAGGGAGGAGGCGTGGGGGCAAGTGTAGCATTTCCTGCGGTTGCAGGGGAAGGTGCCGGGTGTGGTGGGGTTGGAGGGCAGTGTGGAGCAAACAGGGCAGTCACGGAGCGAGTGCTCTCTCTGGAAAGCAGACAGGGGTGGGGATGGAAAAATGTCTTGGGTGGTGGGGTCGGATTGTAGATGGCGGAAGTGTCGGAGGATGATGCGTTGTATCTGGAGGTTGGTGGGGTGGTGTGTGAGAACGAGGGGGATCCTCTTTGGGCGGTTGTGGCGGGGGCAGGGTGTGAGGGATGTGTTGCGGGAAATGCGGGAGATGCGGCCAAGGGCGTTCTCGACCGCTGTGGGGGAAAGTTGCGGTCCTTGAAGAACTTGGACATCTGGGATGTGGGGGAGTGGAATGCCTCATCGTGGGAGCAGATGCGGCGGAGGCGGAGGCGGAAGAATTGGGAATAGGGGATGGAATTTTTGCAGGAGGGTGGGTGGGAGGAGGTGTGTTCTAGGTAGCTGTGGGAGTCGGTGGGCTTGAAATGGACATCAGTTACAAGCTGGTTGCCTGAGATGGAGACTGAGAGGTCCAGGAAGGTGAGGGATGTGCTGGAGATGGCCCAGGTGGGGTTGGGGTGGAAGGTGTTGGTGAAGTGGATGAACTGTTCGAGCTGCTCTAGGGAGCAAGAGGCGGCGTCGATACAGTCATCAATGTAACGGAGGAAGAGGTGGGGTTTGGGGCCTGTGTAGGTGCGGAAGAGGGAATGTTCCATGTAACCTACAAAGAGGCAGGCAGAGCTGGGGCCCATGCGGGTGCCCATGGCCACCCCCTTAGACAGCCATACTGAAACCTGCCTCATCTTCACCATCCCCCCAGACCTCCCACTAACTGAGGACGAACGGTCAGTCCTTAGTAAGGGGCTCACCTTTGTCCCCTACAACCACTCATCAACAAATACCAGTCACGATTGGACATAGAACAGTTTTTGAAGAGGGACTGTTCCACATAACCTACAAAGAGGCAGGCATAGCTGGGGTCCATGCAGGTGCCCACGGCCACCCCCTTAGTCTGTAGGAAGTGGGAGGAATCGAAAGAGAAGTTGTTGAGGGTGAGGACGAGTTCGGCTAGGCGGATGAGGGTGTCGGTGGAGGGGGACTGGTCGGACCTGCGGCACAGGAAGAAGCGGAGGGCCTTGAGGCCATCTGCATGTGGAATACAGGTGTATAGGGACTGGATGTCCATGGTGAAAATGAGGTGTTGGGGTCAGGGAATTGGAAGTCCTGGAGGAGGTGGAGGGCGTGCGTGGTTTCACAGACGTAGGTAGGGAGTTCCTGGACCAAAGGGGAGAAAATGGAGTCCAGATAGGGGGAGATGAGTTCGGTGGGGCAGAAACAGGCTGAGATGATGGGTCGACCAGGGCAGGTAGGTTTGTGGATTTTGGGAAGGAGATAGAAACAGGCCGTGCGGGGTTGGGGAACAGTGAGGTTGGAGGCTGTGGGTGGGAGGTCCCCTGAGGTGATGAGGTCATGAATGGTGTTGGAGATGATGGTTTGGTGCTCGGGTGTGGGGTCATGATCGAGGGGGCGGTAGGAGGTGGTGTCGGAGAGTTGGCGTTTGGCCTCGGCAATGTAGAGGTCAGTGCGCCATACTACCACTGCGCCACCCTTGTCTGCGGGTTTGATGGTGAGGTTGGGGTTGGAGCGGAGGGCTGCCCGTTCTGCAGGGGAGAGGTTGGAGTGGGTGAGAGGGGTGGAGAGGTTGAGGCGGTTAATGTCTCGACGGCAGTTAGAGATGAAGAGGTCGAGGGAAGGTAGGAGGCCTGGGGGTGGTGTCCAGGAGGAGGACTTGTGTTGGAAGCGGGTGAAGGGGTCAGTGGAGGGAGGGTTAGGTCCTGGTTGAAGAAGTAGGCGTGGAGGCGAAGGCGGCGGAAAAACTGTTTTATGTCCAAACGTGACTGGTATTCGTTGATGAGTGGTTGTAGGAGACAAAGGTGAGCCCCTTACTAAGGACTGACCGTTCGTCCTCAGTTAGTGGGAGGTCTGGGGGGATGGTGAAGATGAGGCAGGGTTCAGTATGGCTGTCTAAGGGGGTGGCCATGGGCACCCGCATGGGCCCCAGCTCTGCCTGCCTCATTGTAGGTTACATGGAACATTCCCTCTTCCGCACCTACACAGGCCCCAAACCCCACCTCTTCCTCTGTTACATTGATGACTGTATCAACGCCGCCTCTTGCTCCCCAGAGGAGCTCGAACAGTTCATCCACTTCACCAACACCTTCCACCCCAACCCCACCTGGGCCATCTCCAGCACATCCCTCACCTTCCTGGACCTCTCAGTCTCCATCTCAGGCAACCAGCTTGTAACTGATGTCCATTTCAAGCCCACCGACTCCCACAGCTATCTAGAATACACCTCCTCCCACTCACCCTCCTGCAAAAATTCCATCCCCTATTCCCAATTCTTCCGCCTCCGCCTCCGCTGCATCTGCTCCCATGATGAGGCATTCCACTCCCCCACATCCCAGATGTCCAAGTTCTTCAAGGACCACAACTTTCCCCCACAGCAGTCGAGAACGTCCTTGGACGCGTCTCCCGCATTTCCCGCAACACATTCCTCACACCCTGCCCCCGCCACAACCGCCCAAAGAGGAACCCCCTCGTTCTCACACACCACCCCACCAACCTCCGGATACAACGCATCATCCTCCGACACTTCCGCCATCTACAATCCGACCCCACCACCCAAGATATTTTTCCATCCCCACCCCTGTCTGCTTTCCGGAGAGACCACTCTCTCAGTGACTCCCTTGTTCGCTCCACACTCCCCTCCAACCCCACCACACCCGGCACCTTCCCCTGCAACCGCAGGAAATGCTACACTTGCCCCCACACCTCCTCCCTCACCCCTATCCCAGGCCCCAAGATGACTTTCCACATTAAGCAGAGGTTCACCTGCACATCTGCCAACGTGGTATACTGCATCCACTGTACCCGGTGTGGCTTCCTCTACATTGGGGAAACCAAGTGGAGGCTTGGGGACCGCTTTGCAGAACACCTCCGTCCGGTTCGCAATAAACAACTGCACCTCCCAGTCGCAAACCATTTCCACTCCCCCTCCCATTCTTTAGATGACATGTCCATCATGGGCCTCCTGCAGTGCCACAATGATGCCACCCGAAGGTTGCAGGAACAGCAACTCATATTCCGCTTGGGAACCCTGCAGCCCAATGGTATCAATGTGGACTTCACCAGCTTCAAAATCTCCGCTTCCCACACCGCATCCCAAAACCAGCCCAGTTCGTCCCCTCCCCCCACTGCACCACACAACCAGCCCAGCTCTTCCCCTCCACACACTGCATCCCAAAACCAGTCCAACCTGTCTCTGCCTCCCTAACCTGTTCTTTCTCTCACCCATCCCTTCCTCCCACCCCAAGCCGCACCTCCATCTCCTACCTACTAACCTCATCCCACCTCCTTGACCTGTCTGTCTTCCCTGGACTGACCTATCCCCTCCCTACCTCCCCACCTATACTCTCCTCTCCACCTATCTTATTTTCTCTCCATCTTCGGTCCACCTCCCCCTCTCACCCTATTTATTCCAGAACCCTCACCCCATCCCCCTCTCTGATGAAGGGTCAAGGCCTGAAACGTCAGCTTTTGTGCTCCTGAGATGCTGCTGGGCCTGCTGTGTTCATCCACCCTCACATTTCATTATCTTGAAAAATGCCATTTTTGTCCAACATGTTTTTGTAGACACCCAGATCCTGACAACAACTTTAAATGAGAGGCCTTCTGTTAATAGGTCTCACTTTCCTGACCTGATCTGAGGTTCAGTGATCCTCAGGTTAAACTCACCACCAGTCATCAGACTCTCTAACGAGACAATGGACCTCTGATACTATGACAACTTTACTCACTTTACTTTTACTTGAGGAGGCACTATTTCTTTTAGAGAAAGTTGAAGATCTGGAAAGGCAAACACTATCCCATGGAATTGCAGTACATCCTGTTAATAAGTCAGAGAACAGCACTAATAGCTGCCAAGGAAAACATAATGCTATCATTGACTCAAGTTAAGGCAGAGTATAAAATTTTAGTTTAAAAACAACAACGATAGACTCAATAATGAGAAATCAGCACGGGTAAAAGATCAGCTGGTGGCAACATTTGACATTTTCTAATGTTAACTTATCATTTACCTGATGATGATTAAAAAAAAGTCAGAAAGATCTGGATAATAGTGAGAACTATCCAAACAGACATAGGACACAATTGTTCTTAAAATCTCAAGTTTGTTCTTTACGAGTTTGAGTAAGGATTTGTAAACATCGTCAAATATCTAGGAAAACTGGGGCAACTATTGTATTAGTTTAAAAGCAAGTTGTGTAATTCTCTGTTGGTTTATTCTGTATCTCCAAGGTAACAAATTTGAAACAGGGAGCAAGTGAGAGTTGAGGAAAAAAAAATAGAGCAAAGAGAAAAAGAATTAGGCAAAGATCAAAAAAAAAGTGAGTTGAAAGTAGTAGCCAAATAAATAGATAGAAAAAACATTTGGAGAAACGAAACGTAAGCAAAAGTAAATCCTTGAAGCCATGCAAAGAAAATATTTGGAAGCAAATGCCTTCACCTTCACAGAACGTAAGAAGAATGTAAGAAATAGCAGCAGGAGTAAACCATCAAGCCTATTCTGCTATTCAATATAATAATGGCTGAGCTTGGGCTTCAATTCACCTTCTCCCATATCCCTCAACTCAGAGACTAAAAACCTGTTTATCTCATCCTTAGATATAATCAACAACAGAACTTTTGTAAACCTTCCAAAGTTCCACAAATCTTTCAGTGAAGAAATGTTTCCTCATCCCATTGCCAAATACTATGAGACTGTGCTCCTGCGTTCTATTTTCCCCCACTGTGGGGGAACAACCTGTCAAGCCCCTTCAGGATCTTGTCTGTTTCAATATGATCACTTCTCATTCATCCAAGCTCCAGAGAATACAGATCTAATTTACTCAGTCTTTTCTCACAGGACAATCCTTTCATCCCACTTATCAATCTGAACCGTATCCAATGCAAGTATATCCTTCCAATGGGACAATAGTGCAGATGCATTCGTACCGATCCCCGCAATTCTATCAAGACTTCCTTATTATTACAGTGCAATCCCATTGCACTGAAAACCAGTGTACTATTTGCCTTCTAAATTACCTGTTACACCTGCATACTAACTTTTTGTGTTCTTGTACAATTAGTTTAAATGCTATAGTCAATGAAACTAGGAAGCCCTTCAGGAGTACAGAGATTGTTGGGGGGGTAGGGGGTGTTTTAAAAAGAAATTAAAAAGGGAAAGAGGGGTAATGAAATGTCTTTGGCAGATGGGATTAATGCGCACCCCAAGGCATTTTATAAATATATAACAGCAGGATGATTACCAGGGAAAGAAAGAGTGAGGAGGCAGAGAATATGGGTGAGGTCTTAAATGAATATTATTCGTCTATATCCACAAAGGAGAAAGACATTGTAGCTGGAGATTTCATTTGGGATGGTGAGGTTCTACAGCATGTTAAGATTAATGAGGAGGTATCAGATGTTTTGGAAGGCAGAAAGATGCCTAAATCCTGTCAGGCCTGATCAGATGTATCCCAGGCTGCTATGGGTCACAAGGGAGGTGATTTCTGGGATCCTGGCAGAGATATTTAATAATTCACTGGCCACAGGAGAAGTGCTGGATGACTGCAGAATAGCTAATATGCTTCTTTTGGTCAAGAAAAGCAGCAAGGATAGGCCGGATAATTACAGATCAGTTAGTCAGATCAGATATGTGACTAATATCTGGGATATTATTGGAAAAAAATTGTGAGGGACAGAATTAACCAAAACTTGGAAAGACAAGGATGGATCAGGGGTGGTCATCACAGCACTGCAGTTGATGTGCTTTACATGGACATCAGAAAGAACTCTGAGGAGATCCCATGTGAAAGCCCAGTCCAGAAGAGCCCAAGTTGGTAAACTGAACCCAAAACTGGCTTACAAATATGAGGCAAAGAGTCTGTGACCAGAAATGTACTACAGGGATTGGCGCTGGGACCGTTGCTGTTTGTTATATAGATTAATGACTTGGCTGTGAAAGTAGAAGGCATAATCAGTAAGTTTGCAGATGACATGAAAGTTGGTGTTGTGGTTGACAGGGAGGAGGATGGTCTCAGGCTACAGTCTGATATCGATCAGCTGGTAAATTTGACAGAGCAATGGCAGAAGGATTTTAATCTTGATTAGTGTGAGGTGATGCATTTTGGGAAATCTAATAAAGGAAGGATATACACAATGAGCAGGGAGTACTGAGGGGAAAAAAACGGACCTTAGTGTACAAATCCATTGATCCCTGAAGGTGTCAATACAGGTAGACATGGTGGTGAAAAAAGCATTCAGGATGCTTGTTTACATTAGCCAGGGCATAGTATATAGGAGCTTTACAGAGAGAAATAAAAATATTCTGTGCCTTTTCACTGTAAGTTTGAGACCCTATTTTCCCCCTCACGCTGCAAATCAGGCAGCTGGGACTTGGGACCATCTCCTTCCAGACAATACTTAACAGATGATTTGCAAATGTAAGAAATTATAATTTTTTCAAGAGAGAACAAGAGGGCTTTGTTTACAGAAAGATAGCATCTGTGAATGTGCTGACCATGTATTTTTCCCTTATTCCCAGACTGAAATTATTACAGGAGGCTAAATATTTACAGGCTATTAGTCAACATGTAACTGACAAATTGATTTGTAAAATTCCAAAATCAATACAGTTTCACATTCAATCAGGCTACTTGATTTCTACTTTTGTGAATACTTCTCTACTCATTTAAGCCTTTCTGAGGAACTCTTAAATAAATAATTAAATGCAAAACATTAAAAAATTAATCTTCACATATAGAGCTTTAAAGTACATTAATAAAAGTCTAGCAGATACTTTTTGAATAGTTATTAGCTTGTTTACTTTAAGTGTCTGATGTCCTTTCTTAAATAACAGAAATATAATAAAGATCTATTAAACGTTCAAATGCAGCAAAATGTATTTTCAGGCAGGAAGAATTCTCTGAGATACGCACATCTAAATTTAGGCATTTCACTCACTACATGCATGGTCCTATTAATAATGATGTAGCATTGAATCTGTCAGAAATTAATAAATAGGTGGATTTTGGGAAATGTTGATGGCTATAAAGGAACAATATAAACTCTGATCGGGGAAGAGAACAAACATAATGAGCTGAACACATTAAGCGCACTGTGCAATCTTTAAAAAAAACCATAAAACCTATTTTTAATGAGTGTCAGTAGAATTCAATAATTTAACTCTGAGCAACATTTAAAAAGGTATCAATATATTTTCAATTTCTGATACTTTAGTCACGGTTGAAAACTACTAAGTGAAACTGATAAAATGCCATAAGTGGTTTAGCACAAATTGTACATCAAGGGAGGGCTGCTGCTCTGAAAGTGAAACTCCCTGGCTGAGAAATATTTCCGTTTTGTCTATGAGATAACATTTTACATTTGGACACTTTTAAAGGAACACAGTCAATAATTTGGGGACAATTAGTCAAGACTCTGAGTTCCCAATTCTGCACACTACCGTTTTGCAATTTAATATTTTCTAACTGTTCAACGGCGTTAGAACAACAGCAGAAGTGGAACAAAGTCCAAGATACACTGCTAACTTCAGCCTAATGCTCTTCTTTACATTTCAAAGACATCCCCTCTTACAGGTTTGACATGACAGGCACCTACAATTAAGGTTTCATCATGCTGACTGGGGCTATTTTCTTTAATGGTTTAATATTATTTAATTAACTGCGACCATCTTCTATTTAATAAACATGCCCAAGACAGCAAAAACTTTCCTGGTTTGATTAGTGCCAGCTGACTTGAACATGTTCACCCCAGAAAGGTCTGTTCTTTGCATGTGATACCAGGATGCATCGTAAACACCAGAGATGGAAGTTATTAAGGCTTTTATTTCTCAATAGCTGTAAACCATCCAGGTTTTGTTGCCATACCGCAAAGTGCTGAGGATACAGAGCTTGTAGCTAAGCACCTTGAGCATGTGGGTCACTTTTATGTTACCCATGCCCACTTTGTTAGTCCAGGAAAGGTGGTGGCAACCTTTCCACTGCACGGTGGCTCAGTGGTTAGCATTGCTGCCTCAAAGTGCCAGGGATCCAGGTTCCATTCTACCCTCGGGCAACTGTCTGTGTGAAGTTTGCACATTCTCCCCGTGTCAGCATGGGTTTCCTCTGGGTGCTTTGGCTCCTTCCCATGGTCCAAGAATGTGCAAGTTTGGTGGACTGGCCATGCTAAATTACCCATAATTTCCAGGGATGCATTGGCTAAGTGGATTAGCCATGGGAAATGTTGGATTACAGGGATCTCAGTAGAATGCTCTTTGGAGAGTCGGTGTGGACTTGTTGGGCCAAATGGCCTGTTTCCATGCTGTACGGATTCCATTCTGTTCTTTCGTGCTGAGCACTTGGTCAAGAGACAGGGTGTCTGTCCCCGTGATGCTTAGCTAGAGGGCTTTGCAGACTGCCTCCAGGGATGGGTTACTGAAACTGATCATGGGAGACCTACGCCTTGTACAGTAACTATTGTTACTTTTAATTCTGACAGTGAGAAAGAATGTGATAGATGATGGGACAGATGATCCTAAGAGCTTTCAGAACTAGTATCATGTCTGGGAAAAAATGCACCATCATCAGCTCAGGTTCTCTGATGAGGACACACCACACTTTCATCATGGTTTTCAGTCTTGACTGGTGGACAGTGATCATTGTCAAAAAACTTTTATGCGTGATCATCAGATCAAGGCAGGATGGACTCTTAGCTATTAGCCCATTTGGCTCTATTAGCCAGGAAACCATGTCCTTTCCTTTTGGGTGGCATGGTGGCTCAGTGGTTAGCACTGCTGCCTCACAGTGCCAGGGACCTGGGTTCGATTCCACCCTCAGGCGAGCGCATGTGTGGAGTTTGCACATGTCTGTGTCTGTGTGGGTTTTCTCCGGGTGCTCCGATTTCCTCCCACAGTACAAAGATGTGCAGGCTAGGTGGAATGGCCATGGCTAAATCGCCCATAGTGTTCAGGGATGTGTAGATTAGGTGGGTTACAGGGGGATGGGTCTGGGGGAGGGGATTGCTCTGATGGTCGGTGTGGGCTTGTTGGACTTCTGTGATGATTCTATGATTTCTATGAAAGAAACAAAGGACTGCTGGCATCAGTAAAATTAAATCCCAGCAGCAAGGGTGTCAGTGTATTGGACTCTTGGCAGCAGCGGTGCCCAAACCAAGGACTCCCGGGAACGGTAGGGCCGGAGCCTGGATTCTTGGTGGCACTGAACAGCAGCAGAGCCAGGGTCTCCTATTCCGAGAGTGAGATTCCTTGAGGACTGGAACACCTTCCAGAAGCCCTATGGCCATGCCTGAGACCCAATTTAAACCGAAGATAAACTCCAAGTTTATTGTGCTGCGCTGTGGTGGAAAAACATTTCTCACTATATCTTCAAGATATATGTGATAATAAAATCATTCATTCATGTATTAGGGAAAATAAAAAGAAAATTATATACTCCAGACAGAAAACATCAAATTACCTAAGTTACTAAATGTAAGCCATATGCCTTCAGTTAGTCTGTAATCCCTCTTTTTATTTCATATGGTTGCTGCAAGTCTGTGCCACACTTCTTTTGGTAGCAAGAAATATTTTTAACAGGATTTTTCTGACAGTCCTCTTTATTTCGTAAAGCACACAGGGTGGAGTACTGGTGAAATAATTTCAATAGACTTGAACCTCAAGTTTCCTTGTGATAGAACAAGTAACTTGAAACATGCTTCCCAGTAAATAAATAAAATTTACAGGTACAAAGGTGAATGGATTGTTTGACAGCTCCAAGCGAGGTTTCACACTAATAAAAACAAAGTGCTGGAGAAACCCAGCAGGTCTGGCATCAACTGTGGAAAGAGAAACAGAATTAACGTTGAATCCTTTATGACTCAGGGTTCTGAAGAAGTTTCACACAGACTCAGAATTCTGTTTCACTTTCCACAGATGCTGCCAGATCTGCTTGGTTTCTCCAGCTTTTTGTTTTTATTGCAGATTTCCAGCACCCACAGTATTTTGCTTTCGTTTACGATTTCACACTTTCTTTCAAATGCACTTGACTATTTGATGTGTATCACTGAAATCCCTAACTACTGCAATCTTAACCCTGTCCAGAGGCATATAACTTACAGCAGGAATCTTTGTGGAAAATAGTGTCTCAAAACATGGCAAAGAACTTCACTGGAAAATAAGGAAAACATTAAAAGGATAGCTCTCGGTGAGAGGATATGGGAATCTCCCTGGCCAAAAGAAACCAGTTGGAACCAGAAGGATATCATCAGCCTCAAATGACATCTGACCTGTATAAACAAATGTGTACAGAAACAATATGCAGTTAGGAATATCTGGTAGCATGGATACAGGAGTGGTAAGTGTACGTGTTTATTTTGGGAATCTATTGCATATATCATTTCTGGATGAGTGGGGAAATAAGTCAGCATATTTATGGCAATTGATGCAAAGTGTGCAATGTGACTATCAAAACTATAAAAATGTTTCTTATTTTTCAAATAAGTGAACCAGGAGCTCATTTAAAACAATGGTCAAAAGATTTCGTAGAAATGATTTAGGCACACAGTATATTTTCAAGGCCTTAATGTTGATACGTGAAGAGTGATATTTTCTAAGTGGTTCAATTTATCAGTGGTTGCCTATGGCAGATTTATTCAACACTACAAACAGAGCAAGTCGCATGTTTCACACATTCATAGGTCACACGTACTAATTTGGGCCCCCTGCTCATCCGATAAAGAGTCCCATTCTGTGAATGGTGCTTTTGTCTGCAGCTCCAGCATTTTAAATAAAATGATTAATCAAATAAACGACCGCATTTGATACTCTAAATATTTTTCTGGATATCTGGTGGTGCTCACTGGAAGAGAGAGAGACATCCTCCAATTGCAGCGTCCGGTGAAGAAACCTCAGAGGCAATGTACAATGTACAGGCAGAGGCTATATGTTACAATTTTTAACCCACAAGCCTAATTTCTGTACCTTCCAGTAAGACAAAATATGTGCTGATCAAACAGCCCAAGCCATTTGTAAACACGAAAGTAAGAAAATCTGTCAATGATGATGTGGTCACTGCTTGTTAAGTTTTAACGTTATTTAAACGCAACAGTTCTCCACTAATTCCAATGACAGTCTCTCTGGCAAGAGCCACAATTTGTTCATGTTATGCACCAATCTTACTGAACCGGTTTAAACACAGATTTGGAAAAAGATAAGCACGTAGGGGCAACACTAGGAATGACTTTAGGGAGCCATGATGTGGAGATGCATGTGTTGGACTGGGATGGACAAGGTCAGAAGTGACATGACACCAGGTTATAGTCCAACACATTTATTTGAAATCACAAGCTTTCAAAGTGCTGCCCCTTTGTCAGGTGACCCTTCACCTGATGAAGGGGGCAGCATTATGAAAGCTTGTGATTTCAAGTAAACCTGTTGAACTACAACCTGGTGTTGTGTGGCTTCTGCCTTTAGGAAGACTAGGGAAGTGGATATGAGGTGGCAGTTTACAAATGAAAACGTTGAGGGTGAATTTTCGAGGAGGGGTAATCGCAGTTTTAGAAGAGCGGGGAGCGAAACATTATAATGTGGGAAAGCATAGGGCTAGAAAGCTGTGCAGTCATTTCACAGGAATGGGAGGTTGGTCTCATGGAAAGGGTCAGCGAAGAACGAGCACAAAAGGGAGATCAGAGAAAGCCTATGGAAACAAACAGGTTAGAATAGGGTAGTCTGAGCCCAATTTAGCTTGGCAGGCAAGGGAAAGAAAGACAGAACTGATTGAATTTTTTGAATCTTCAAGACAAAGAAATCCATGAGCTCCTGGCTCATGTCTGACCATCTAGAAAAGATGGTCATGGAGAAAAGGAAATGATTGCTTTCTTCATTCCTATTAAGAAGATGTGCTATATTCAGTAATAATCTTTGAAGTTCACTGGCTGATTTCACATATTAAACACTTTAAAATAAACACTGCAGACTCTAAGACATCAGAGCTTTTGCAACTTCAAGCTACTCGGGCCCCTGGATGTCTCAAGTGGATTAGTGGTTAGACAACCCCAGAGAAATCCACACTTGGATTACTCCAAGAAAAATGCTAAAACTTTTCTCTGATACTAAATCAACGGTCACTTTGTATAACTGGGAAAGTGCACTGATGACTGCGCCCAACAACAGTCTCAAAATGTATAATTACAAGTAAATCATAATAAGTATAATGTATTAGACAAGCAAGATGATCAATTTACCAAATTACCAATCAGGAAAAATGTCAATCACACCTGGTTTTGTCCTTAACATAAAAAAATCTCAATTCATTGTAATGTATTTAACATTAACAAATGGTAGAGAAAAGTTGACAAAGGGGGTGAAACATTACTGTGGTAGGTGGGAATGTGGAGTAATCTGATCATCCACGTTTACTAAATATTACAGCAAGCTCAGGGGCCGATTACTGGTTTCGCCTAGGTTAGCTTCAGAATACAAAAAGGTAATCTGTTCCTTTGTGGAAAGCCCAGGAAAATCTGTCTGGCTAATCCTTTACAATCTTAACAGTACAGATACTGAACTGGAAAGTCCATCTTTCAAATGTTCAGCACTCTTGTTGGACTCAAGCAAGGAGGCAAAAAACACTCCACCCTTCCTCACCTGCACGTAACATTCTCCATGTTTCTAAGTTAAGAAAATTAACTTAGCAGTCGATTCACAATACTTTCCTAATTGCCTGGCTGCCCCACAAGTTTACAAATAATTTGTAATAAAAATCAGATCTGACTGAAACCAATCTAGCAATTAGTAATAATCCTTACCTTATTAGTGATCTAGTTAGAACAGGTTCAGCATGGCAACACAAATGGCATTGGCACAATAAGTGGTTATCATGGGTTCCTCCAATGGAAAATCTTGTTCCAGGCTGGAGATCATTAGTAAGTGAGGGAAACCCATAGTCCTGGAGATCCTGGTTCAAACACTGATCAATCATAAAAAAGGAAACAACCCAAGGAACTCTCTCTCCGTTCTTAACAGGCAATTGCTAGACTTTCAGAACCTTCATTCCGGAATGTCTTTAGAGCTATGCCATGTAAAAGAAAGTTGCAACCAAATACAGCCATTGTCTTAATCTATGCTTAATAGTTAATAAACATTTTCACAAAAAAAAGTTACAATAAGGGTACCATTCAATATTTCTTGTCTCTCACGTGCAGCACAGAAATGAGTGTTTGGCTTAGTGGTAGCAGTCCTGCCTTGGAGGCAGAAAATGCAAGGTTCAATGCTCACTCAAGGCAGTTCTGAAAATGAAGCCTTGAGCTCTTGCTCTGACTTGCAGGGAGATACACACACTAAATCAATACCTTCCTCTGACAACATTATGATTAATGGGAGCCAATTAAAACTGGTCAGCTTTCTGGACCAACCAACTTATTGACATGTGTATAAGTTCATCACAGCCTGGAAAGGAGTGTTCACATCTTATCAGGTCATACAAATGATTAGCCTGTACATCTTTCCACTATTTCACACTATTCTCCGAAGTAAGACTGAAGAAACGAAAACAGATACCTTATTTATTCTTGACACCAAAACAATGAACAAGTAATAAAAGATAATGCCACATCAACATAATTCTGGAGGATGGCATAGTCTTTATGAGTCAAGTATTTGGCAATGAGTACTGCAGGAATAGTAAGTACTCTAATGCTGAAATAAAATGGTATTATTGCTATTATTACCAATCTAAAATCATCAGTATTGTTTTCCCTTTATCCTTCTCGATCAACTGGTCAGTTATGGAAAATGAATAATCTATATTATTTAGCAGCAGAATTTTTTTGAATTCAGTGTTTTATGACACACTTACGTATAAACAACAGATCAATCATTTGTAGCAGTTTATAGCTCCCCTAACTAGGGTGTTTCCAATCATTTCACAGATTTTACATAATTATTATTGCATTTTAGATAATCTTTACTTCTTTGTTCTAACCTAAGTGACTGATGCTTATGCATGAATCTAAACAATATGTGTCAAATAGGCAACTGATGTTAATTACCTGACCTCAAAAAATGAAGAATAGCTAAGCAGAGATAGTAGGAACTGCTGATGCTGGAGAATCTGAGATAACATGGTGTGAAGCTGCAATGAACACAGCAGGCCAAGCAGCATTAGACGAGCAGGAAAGTTTGACGTTTCGGGTCGAGACCCTTCTTCAGAAAATCACAACCAGAGAGCTTATGTTCTCAGTATTTTGGCAGTAACTGCAGAGTTCAATTTCTCCACTTGCTGCATTTGAAGTCTTTAGGCTTCACTGGCTCCCCTTAAGAACTTCTCAGTGGGAGGAAAAACCTTATAGACACTTGAAGCCCTCTGGTACTTGTGCTGCTTAGCTTTTGGTGATTTACTGAAGACGGGTCTTGGCCCGAAACGTCAAACTTGCCTGCTCCTCTGATGCTGCTGGGCCTGCTGTATTCATCCAGCTTAACACCGTGTTATCTCAGATTCTCCAGCATCGGCGGTTCCTGCCATCTCTGATTAGCTATTCTTCATTTTTTGAGGTGAGGGTAATTAACATCAGTTGCCTATTTGACATATATTGTTTAGACTCATACACAAGCATCAGTCACTTAGATTAGAACGAAGTAGTGAATATTTTCAAAAATGCAACAATAATTGTGTAAAAACTGTGAAATGTTTGGAAACAAGGCTTTTTTCTGATGAAGGGTTTCGGCCCGAAACGTCAGCTTTTGTGCTCCTGAGATGCTGCTTGGCCTGCTGTGTTCATCCAGCCCCACACTTTGTTATCTTGGATTCTCCAGCATCTGCAGTTCCCATTATCAATGATTGGAAACACCCTGGTTAGGTGTGCTACAAACTGCTACAAATGATTGATCTATTGTTTATACATAAGTGTGTCAAAATACACTGCATTCAAAAAAAGTTCTGCTGCTAAATAACATAGATTATCCATTTTGCATAACTAACCAATTGATCCAGAGGGAAGGCATGTCTATAAGAAATCTGTTCTGGTTTGGCATTACAATGTACAAAATCCATTTTATTGCTCTGCTTGTACAACACTTTGATTTAGAAACTACAGACAGCATTCTAGTATTTTGTAGATTAAATTTGCCTGCAAAAATGTGGCCTGAAATTTGAGCAATAATCCCTTCCTCTCATATGATCTACAATGCTATAGAATAATGCTTAATTTACAAACTTTGTAAAACGCATGCAAACTTGCTGGAGAGGCATAAAATTGAGGGATTCCTTTCCAACCTGAGGTCTCAGCTCTTTTTTATTGCATACCCATCCAAATAAATGTCTCCTGTTGGCCTCACGTAACCACAGATTCATCACTGCTGCTCCTCACACCAGTGTCTGGGATAGAACATGCGCAGTTTAATCTCCAAGTGGAAAATTCATCTGTGACCTGAGCAGAAAGTAATACTTAGGAACACATAGCTGTTTTCATTTGCTCAGCAGCAAGTCATTGTTATGATTTACACATGTTCAGCTAAAAATAATGTTCCACACACTCTGATATTGAAGATTTTTGCTTGTTACTCAGCCCTCTGTCCTAGCCTGCAGCAGGTCAATGTTGTCAAGCCACAACATTTGGCATGTTTTCTCCATAATGAACACCTAGTTTTCAAGTTTCACAGTTCTAGCCTCATTCCAACTAAATTCTAACTTTAACTGGGGAATATACCTGTGCATACAACTTCAGTGCACTGAATACTGTAGTTTAGGAAGTAGCACAAGTTATAGTATCGTGTCTATTTTCACTGCGATACAAGCAGAATGCCACATTTTCACTTCTCATTCTCATCACAGTGCAAAACAGAGATGCCTGTGCTGAAGGAGTATTTAATTGCAGACACCAAGACAGCGCACTGCTCTCTGATTTCCAATTAAATTTTAAACAACTGGAATGAAATAATAAAGCGTAAATGTGCCATGGCTGGGTACTAAAGGCTACATTAAATGACTACCTCATGGTTCTTCCTGATAGCTAAGTGGGCAAGTATTCTGCCTGGTATGGGATTCAAATAAGGTCAATCACTGGCCTGTGATGAATTAGCTGGAGAAAAGACAGAAGTACTGCAATTGGGAGCTGCAGGCATTGACTAATGATCTGGAGACAAGATACCTAGTTCCTTTTCCTGGTCAGTATCCAGTGACTTTATTGGAAACTTTCCTGTTATGCTGTGTGAAGGCAGAATCAGGTTAAGTTGTGATGCCATCCAATAGCCAAATCTGAGTCCAATACCCACTGCCTTGGCACAGTGATCGATGAAAAGCCTCATAATTGAGGTACTTGAGGGCAGTCAGTTTGGCAGAAAAATATAATATTTAATATTCAGTGCTGCAAGAGTAAAGAAACAAAGTTCCTTTACAATGCTTCCTCTTACAGAATTAGTTGCTGATTTTTGGTACAGTACTATTTATGGTCCCATTGTCTGAGATATGCAATCAGAATTGTAGAACAAACCACGCTGGGCTGATGTCACACTTTAGGAAATACTCAATGTTATTGGATTTTTACAAGGCTTCTTGTTAATGACCCCTTTCTCTCTCTAAGCAGCTATTTTTAAAATCCATTGAACAATGTGCTTTAACTGTCAAGCACTCACAAATGGACCCACCCTTTCCCAAGTGCACGCTTGAATAACCTTCAACCCCTTCCATCTGGAACACTAAAATTTGTTCTGTTTCAGTGTGATTTGAGCAGCTGTTTTTGACTGCTTAGATGGAAAAGAATGGAAAATAAGTGAAGTTTTAACAGACGGTTATGATAAATGCTACAATGCTATTCATTAGGATCCCTAAATAAAAACAAATTAATTTTAAACTGAACTTGCACGATTTTCAACGAAAAACTTTGTCTTTTGTTTTTGATTAATACATCTGCCAAAGGGATTGAATCTGCGGAAGCTTCACAAAAAGAGATTTAATACTGATCATCTTCCCTAGATTGTGAGGTAACCACAGACAATCACTAATATTTAATAGAATAATATGCTGCCTTGCCAGCATC
Organism: Stegostoma tigrinum; assembly: GCF_030684315.1. Taxonomy (NCBI): domain Eukaryota; kingdom Metazoa; phylum Chordata; class Chondrichthyes; order Orectolobiformes; family Stegostomatidae; genus Stegostoma; species Stegostoma tigrinum. The sequence goes on from NC_081373.1 coordinate 31,101,503, forward strand.
ACTCTCCTTAGACATTTTGTGACAACACTTGTTGAAATATTTAGAAACTCCCAAAAAAAATTAAGGAATTTGCAGCTACTGAAAGGATCACAGGAATCTTTTTGTAACTAAAGCTTACAATTTCTCTTCCACTACCTATGGAGTATCAGACTGACAGTGAAAGAAAGGCCTTACATTCTCTGATCAAATATCCACACCACAGCCACAATCTTACCTGTGGTCCTCTCTCTGCGCAATTCCTCCAAAGTATTCAATATCATGTGGCCAAAATACTCCTTTATACATTGCATACAGTGGACATGTTTACCTAATATATAAATATGGGCATACCTTTGGTATATAGGTAATATGGTGTGGAGCTGGAGGAACACAGTGGGCCAGGCAGCTTCAGAGGATCAGGAAAGTTGGTGTTGCGGGTCAGGACCCTTCTTCAGAAGTGGGGGAGGGAGAAGTGAGCTCTGAAATAAACAGAGAGGAGGGGAGGGGCTGGGGAAGGTAGGTGGGACAGTGATAGGTGGGTGCAGGTAGGGAGTGGTGGGGATTGGTCAGTGAGGTGGGAGGAGCAGATAGGTGGGAGAGAAGATTGTCAGGTTGTGTCAGGTTAAGGAGGCAGAAATGAGAGGGAGGGTTGGATATGGGATTAGGCTGGGTGTAGGGAGGTCTTGAAACTGATAAAATCCACATTGAGACCATTGGGTTGTAGGCTCCCAAGGTAGAATATGAGGTGCTGATCCTCGAGTTTCTGGATCGTGTCACTGTGACACTGGAGGAGGCCCAGGATGGACATGTTGCCTGGGAAGTGGGAGGGCAAGTTGAAATGCTTCGCGACTGGAAGGTGTTGTTGCTTGTTGCAAGCAGAGCACAAGCGCTCTACAAAGCGGCCTCCTTGACCTGATACAACCTGTCCATCCTCTCTCCCACTCCTCCCACCTCACTGACCAATCCTCACCACTGGCTACTTGCACTCACCTAACATCATCTCATCTATCTTTACCAGTCCGACCCCCCTTCTCTATTTATTTTGGAGCTCCCTTCTTTCCTCCCCCATTTCTGAAGGAAGGTCCTGAAACATCAACTTTCCTGCTCCTCTGATGCTGCCTGGCCTGCTGTGTTCCTCCAGGTCCGCACTGCGATGTCTATTACTCCAGCATTGGCAGTTCTTACTATCTCTGATACCTTTAATATATTTTGTTTTACAATTCTCCTCTTGCCAATTTGGGCAGATCGAACATCAAAGACTCACCGAGCTAACAAATATCCTGTGTACTTCTGTTTCATTGTAACAGCTTTATTTTTGCTCAGATAACCAAAAAAGCATTTAAAACAGTCATACAGCACAAATGATTGACTTCACTTTGGTTTAAATTCCAGCAACATGTTTCACTTTCCAGGGTAGATCGCATTTTTGCAGGAAGTCAGATGGGACCCAGAAATATTTCTGGTGGCTTAAACCACGCTTCAAATATCTACTGCGGCTGAACAATGTGCCTGACACTGAAATAACCAAAGTGGCACAATGAGGTTAATTAAACCTATTTCCCAAATTTAGATCACATCTTTGTATGTGAACTTTAGGGCATGGATTGTCTAAGCAACCGAAGAATCATACTGCATAGAAGGAGGCCATCTGATTATTTTTACTTCTCTACCTACTCTCCATAGACTTGCAATTCCGCTCAGTTCCCCCTTTTCAGGTATTTATTCAATTCCTTTCTCAAAATTACTTCCGAATCTCTTTTCCACACATTGGAACAGCGTGCTCCATGTCTATTACATTAAAACAGCTTTCAACCAACCTCTGATTCTTAAATCAACAAGCTTAAATCTGTAACCCCTTGTTACTATGTCTCTTGCAATGGAAGCAGTTTCTCCTAGTATATTCAAAAAATATATCATAATTTTAAATATCTCTGTGGAATCTTCTCTGAACTTGCTTGGCTTCACTAGTTTCTGCACATAACTAAAGTTCCATATACCTGGTACCATTCCATTAACTCTCCTCTCCCTCTAAGGCCTTGATAACCTTCTTGTGGCATGCCCAGAACTGGCCACAATATTCCAGATGAGGCTTAACCAGTGATTCATAAATGTTGAGCGTATCTTCCTTGCCTTTGTTTTGTAAGACTGTTTATTATATCTACAAAACTAAGGACAAAGCCTTTTTTTAAAAAAAAGTTCTCATGTTAACCTGATAGTTTCAAAGATTTTCGAATCTACAAACCTGTGTCAATGCTCCTGAATCCATTCAAAATTGCAACATTTACTTGATACTGCCTCTTGTTATTCTTCATTCTAAAACGTATCAATTTATTCTTCTCTGCATTAAATTTCATTTGCCACTACTGCAAATGACACCAGTGTCTTAGATACCAAACTCTTACGAGGGTGAGTGCATATTCAATGGGCTGAAAGGCCTCTTTCTGCACCATAGCGTTTCTATTATTCTATGAACAGCTTGGGTTCTGCACTCAACTCCTGGAGACAGACTTGAAATCACAATCTTTTGACACAGAGGCCAAAGTGCTACCAACTGAGACTTACTGCTGATACTTATTCTCACACGAGTACGTTTTGATAACATTTCCGCCCAGAATTGAACCTTTTTGTGTTAGGCACATGTGGCACTCTCTGGATTACAGGAACATTGCAATGTTTCTTTTGAATAAAGAAGAAACAAGTGAAACAATTAACAAATTAGCTGTTTCTTAAAAGTGCACTGAGACAAAAAGATACAATGTTAAACAATACATTCCTTTTAAAATTACGATTTTAGGAACTGTTATATGCATGAATAACTGTTTGTCAACATCTCTCCATCTGAATACCCTTAACCTTAATTTATATAATCAACCTTAAATTCTATATGTAACATTAAAATCAGTACTTCCAAATGTTAGCTGAGATTTTGTGCTCAAATCTCTGACATGGTCTTGAAACCACAACTGCTGAGTCAGAAACAAGAATGTTACTCACCCAGCCATAGCTGATGCAGTATAATGCTGTTAGCATAGATAGCATGTCAGTGAAAGAATGGAAATTTAATGCCTGTTCAATACGAACCCCAAAAGGCCTCTTTTCTATTAAGTCATTGTTTGACAAATAATGTGTCATTGCTGGCTGCTTTATCTTAAAGGCGAAAGATGGCATTTTAGCAATTTAGTCATGAAGATCATGGAATTGTTAAAGACAATAGAATTTGTTAAAGTGTCTTGTTGAATCACTCAGGTCCAAAGAAAAGGCACACAAGGCAACTGATAATCCAGTAAACTGACTGTGCTTGCGCTAAACCATTAATCATCAAGGTTCCTGGCTTTATGAATATTCCAAATGTTGGGCAAATCTAGAATAGGGCAGCAATGTAAGAAATACCAAGAATACAGAAAGAAAGGCATAGCATTACTGAGGTGAAAACAGACTCCATTCATCATATTCATAATTGATTTAACAATTAAAATTGATCTGGTTTTATTGATTTTAGTAACTAGCAAATGTAATTAAATCCACAGATAGGAGATTTTCTGGCATCATCCATCTGATCAAGACTAGCTTAGTTCGGATTTATCATAGAGATACTTCATGGTCCATATCAATGGACCAGAAGTATTATTTTATTGGGCTAAACTCAAACTACAATTGCTGGGTTAAGAACAAACAGCATAGAGGGGGATTTGCAACATCATGTCAAATAATGCATTTTAATTTGTTTAAACAGAGCAAAATTAAGTTCCATTTTCCACTTATTTGTCATATATTTTGCTTAGAACACAAGCGTTAATCCACATATATTCTTGCTGTTATTGTCTGACTGCAGTTGTTCAAAGCATACTGCCCACTGCTTCAGCAAAGGAATCAAACAATCCATAAAACACACTAGCAGTCATTGTGAAGAATGCAGCATTTACCATACAATGACTGCACTGCAGAATAGTCCAAAATGACTTAACGCTCCTCAGAGGAAAAGTTATTATAAAGGATTGCCATTGTATTTTTCATTGTGAGAGGAAGAACTAGGAAGCTGAGGGGATAATAACACAGGGAGCACGTTTTTCAGAAATAGGCTCTTTGAAGAATAGTAAGTTTAAGTACGTTCAAAAAAACTAGAGTAGAAAAAATATTCAAGAAAAATAAAACTGAAAAAAATTGTCTTGCGTCTTAACTCAAAAATGTCTGTATGGGAAGCTCTACTTCTTTTTTATCTTGACTTGAGTTAACTTGTGAAAAGAAATGCCCTGTTAATTGGTCAGTCTTCCAGCAGAAAGGGATCCACAATGGCATGCTAGAATAAAAAAACCTGCCTAAATGGCATGTTGATATACAGGATTAAGGATAGGATTCTTGGCAGTGTGGAGGAACAGAGGGATCTTGGTGTGCAGATACATAGATCCCTTAAAATGGCCACCCAAGTGGACAGGGTTGTTAAGAAAGCATATGGTGTTTTGGCTTTCATTAACAGGGGGATTGAGTTTAAGAGTCGTGAGATCTTGTTGCAGCTCTATAAAACTGTGGTTAGACCGCACTTGGAATACTGTGTCCAGTTCTGGTCACCCTATTATAGCAAAGATGTGGATGCTTTGGAGAGGGTTCAGAGGAGGTTTACCAGGATGCTGCTTGGACTGGAGGGCTTATCTTATGAAGAGAGGTTGACTGAGCTCGGACTTTTTTCATTGGAGAAAAGGAGGAGGAGAGGGGACCTAATTGAGGTATACAAGACAATGAGAGGCATAGATATAGAGTTGATAGCCAGAGACTATTTCCCAGGGCAGAAAAGGCTAACACAAGGGGTCATAGTTTTAAGCTGGTTGGAGGAAAGTATAGAGGGGATGTCAGAGGCAGGTTCTTTACACAGAGAGTTGTGAGAGCATGGAATGCGTTGCCAGCAGCAGTTGTGGAAGCAAGGTCACTGGGGACATTTAAGAGACTGCTGGACATGCATATGGTCACAGAAATTTGAGGGTGCATACATGAGGATCAATGGTCGGCACAACATCGTGGGCTGAAGGGCCTGTTCTGTGCTGTACTGTTCTATGTTCTATATAATCAACTCAAATACAGAAGGTATTTTTACTTAGTGATTACATCACCTACTGTGGGAGTTAGTGAGAAAGAACTTATGTACATCTTTCAAGATTCTTTATTGATAATATATATTCAGGATTTTGCCAGCAAATTTGAAGTTTTAACATTGTTGATCAGATCTTGTTAACCACGTGATGCTACAAAACAATCAGATCCATACACAGGTCTTAATTAAGAAAGTCATTCCCATAAGCAGCAATTAGGCTGCTGATTCATTGGTAAATTTTGCATTTATGCCAAATGGAAGGCACTGTAGCAGTTTATCTCCCTGCCATTGACACCTGGTTAACATCCTTATCTTCCCCACTCACTTGGCTTTAATACTTCTTGCATCAGTGCTCCGAATAGTGCTTCAACGTAACTTGAATTTTCCCCATTCATAATTTAATTAAATAAAGACTTCTGATTATGCCACTGTTTCTGCCAGGGCACAATTTTCTTCTTAACCACCTCAAATACCTTTCCAAGGACTCTTATTAAAGGCTACTTTTTACATATTTAGGGTTTACTCTTTCATTCTCACTAACTCCCCTAGTAGGTGAGGCAGTACTTGGTAAAAATACTTTGTGTTTGTGTTGATATATACAGAATATCTGGACTTGCACAGAAGCCAAATAAGTAGAATTAATCAAAAGCTTCAAAAAATGCCAACCCCATTTAACCTAAAGGCGTGACACACAAGAAAAACATTTATTTCCTTTATACAATAGGGTTTAAATTGGGACAAGACACCACGGAGAAGTAAAATTATTTTCCAAAATAACTCTCACAAACTTGCATGCACAAAAAAAGCCATCACCCTAAACACAACTTCTGCACACTGGTGAGGTCACAGCATTTCTATTTCACATTCACAAAGCTGGAATATTTTAATCAGAATGTTATTATTTTTACTGCATCTCAGATCTCAACTTGATTTAAATTTAACAATTGTCTGTGTTCATTACTTGAATCACCTCATTGAATAGCTCCTGAAATATGCAGCCTTAAGCTAGAGATATCAAATTCCTTTGCAAGGAATTAATTATCTGAACAAGTTCATATTTTTCTAGTTCCTAGTTAGCTAACTGTTCCTTTGTTGACAAGTTGAAAACTATTCCCCCTTCATTGCAACCTCCCTTCCTATCCAGCCAGCATCCTTAGATAACAAAATGTGGATCTGGAGGAACACAGCCAGCCAGCAGTATTAGAGGAACAGGAAAGCTGACGTTTTGAATCGGGATCCTTCTTCAGAAATTCTGTGTTCCTCCAGCTCCACACTTGTTATCTCTGACTCCAGCATCTGCAGTTCTTGCTATCTCAGATAATATCTTTGTTTCCGTCTCCCCCAGCTGCTTTCCTGTCTCCCATCTGCCATTTGCAGTACCACCATCTCCTCCAAGCCCCCTTGTGGCCTCTCTATGTCCTCCTTCTAGATCCATCTCCCTTCAACCCCTTTATGGCCTCTCTCACTTTTTGCGGCCTCTCTGAAGCCATTCTGTTCGCTATAAGGCACCAAGGACCTGGTGGGAAAATTGCCACCTCAGCAAATGAAATGTAGCATTCCCCCCCACCATCCCAGCATTGCCAGAACGTCTGTTCTTGGATCCGGCTCCTCCTCCTGGTTGTGAGGAAATCAAAACTGTCTCCCAGCCCAGCCCTACCCTCTGGCTGCTCGTTTCTGAATCACATCTCTATGTTCCTGAATCTCAGCCTCCTTGCTCCCTCAGTAACTCCCTCACAGCTGGAACTTACTCAACTAGCTGCTCACCGCTCATCCAATCACAGATCGCTTCTCTTCCAAGTTTGCTATGAATAGGTTCATTGCAAACTTATTAGCAGCAAATATTGGAAACGGTAACCTGTGTTTCCAGGGACAGCTACTCAATTTCCTTTCATTCTGTCATTGGAGGATGATTATTCACCAATTGTATTCCTTGAGGGATGATTATTCACCCATACGTACTTATTTTCCTAAGCAACTGGGGGATTTCAGAGGTGGTTTTCCTCCCCAAACCTGTACATTTGAAACCTAGGTTTCTGCTTTTTATTCAGGGCAGCATGGTGGCTCAGTGGTTAGCACTGCTACCTCACAGTGCCAGGGGCTAGGGTTCAATTCCACCCTTAGGCGACTGTGTGAAGTTTGCGCATTCTCCCTGTGTCTGTGTGGATTTCCTCCAGGTGCCCAGTTTCCTCCCTCAGTCCAAAGATGTGTAGGGTAGGTGGATTGACCATGCTTAATTGCCTGTAGTGTCCAGGGATGTTTGGGTTAGGTAGGTCAGACATGGGGAAACAAAGGGGAATGGATCAGGGCGGGATGCTCTTCGAAGAGGCGGTGTGGACTTGTTGGGCTGAGTGGTCTGTTGCCACACCTTAGGGATTCTATGATCTACTCCATAGTTAGATTCCTGTACAATTGGGTACAGGTGTGAGAATTAAATCAAGGCGATTTTGAAGATTAAGGGCTGACATGCCTAGATTATCCAATTTTTTATAATTTTATTTTTCATACCTACAAGAAACCTGTACACAAGAGTTCAGGTTTGTGGGAATGGCTTTATGTCTGTGTAAAACTGACTACTGGTGCAAGGCATTCTCCATTCTAATCCTGAGAAGTGACAGTGGAATAATCAAGTCTGGAGTTGTCAAACATATGGACTGGGGATTAACAACAGTTGAGCTGAGCAGGGGAGGAGTTTGACAATGTTATAGAGCTGGCATTAAGCAGGACAACAGTCTGGCTCAGCTGAGACTATTCCATGCTCATCACTCTCCAGCTTAACTGAAGCCAATATCCTCAATTTAACACCGACCAAGGACTAAACCTGGGAGTTTTCTCTGTTGCCTGCAACTGAACCACACGTATTATATGCTTTCATTTGTTTTTCATAATAACATAATAGTCCAACTTTTCTGTCAGAAATAACACATTCCACTCCAAACACAACAACTGTTCTTTGTACTCACTCATATAGTCATGGGTGATTTTTCTGCCTTCATAAAGCTATGCATTGTACATTATTTGGAAATTTTCTAGAAAGCCTAACTATTTAAAAAGAAACAGTCATTTCTACTTTTTACTTTTATTGTTAAGGCTGGATATATTAGTGGTTCGTTCCTTTTGTCTTTGAGAATGATTGTGTTTGTATATCATTTTACTAGTTTGACTAATAATTCTGATGATTGGTTAATGTTCTGCATGAATAACAGCATGCATCAGAAATCCAAAAGCAATTTTCTCCAGGTCCTTCCTCAACAAAACCTTTCAGCAACTAAAATGATTCTGTAATCTTTCTCTGATTATGGTCAAACTCTCTTGTTACCTAGCAACACACAATTAAGGAATATGTTTTCAGATCCACTTTGCAATCAGGCCATTATCAAATAAAATTACTGGAGCAACAAATGTCAAGCTCATGCAAATGAATTTGTTACACAGATAGAATTTTTTTCACTTTAAAATACAAATAATCTAACATTAACAGAATTTATCAGACTTCTCACCTCCTCTACCTGTGAAGGACAAAACAAGGCATAATTGAGGAAAATGATCACATTAATCAAACAAGGACAGAAGGTAAACTATGACCTATAGTGACAGAGATACCGTGAAAGTGTGTGCATGCTTGTAATTGTGTCAGCCCAGGAGTGGTGTCAAAATGGGATAGGTTATTTTTCTTTTGTTTCCCTCCCTCTTTTCCTCCCTTTCGTGGTTTTCTTACAATTTTGTCTTCCCAGACTCTTGGCCTTGGGCACCCGGCTTCAAAGCGGGGATGCCAATGACCAGTGACCTGGGAGAGGTGGCCCAGTACAGTGCATGGTGGAAGGGGCCCAGTGCAGAGTGTGGCAGCAGCCAGTGATGAGATCATGTGAAAGTCCCCTATGCTACTCTGTTGCGGAGAGCACTTAGAGAAAGACTGCAATGTTTGTCTTTTTAAACTTTGTGTCTTGTTTTTCTGACTTATGGTTATTCTGAGTATAGTTGTAACGTAACTTATTTTTCTTCATCTCCCTATTCCGTAACTAAAGATTGTACGTAGGTACTCTATCCCTAAGATGGTGCAGAGTGTTGGTGACATTGTTAAACAGTAACTAATCTTTGATACTCATTTGAGTACGTGACAATGAAACTAATTCAATTTGAACACAAACGTGCCCAAGAAGCTCAATATGTGATTGTGAAAGGTTTGGAGTAGAATTGGTGGAATACAGAAGACATTAGTAACGTATAAATATTCACAAACACAATGACCAAATAACACAGCTCATGAATAAATTATTCCTATATCTCATTCAAAAACACCCAGCTTGGGTTGCACATTTTGACAACTCACCTGATTCTAGTTATGAGCCTGTTTCAAAGATTTGCAAAGATCCAAAATCCATTGGAGCAGGGCATCTCAAGAGACCTCACAGCAAGAACAAAAAAGAGATCCAAATTTCTGCAGAGGTTTATTTGTATTTGTAGTACTTTTCCAGCAATTTCTGATATTCATGGGGACGTTGAAGATGTGGTGTTATTTTTGTCAGGTAAAGATAGAAATGGTATGCACTATTCAGAAATGTGTGGCGATCTGACAATCTCACTGAAGTTACTAAGTTTTCACTTACACACAAATAATGGTGTGCAATCTTGTCACTAACGGTCCAGCTAACGTTAAAAAAAGGCAGTTTTGTTTTGACTGTCACTCCTCGGAATATCTGGGCTAATGTACTTGAGGTGGATATTAGTGCAGTAGGCAAAGGTGGCTGCTATTTCAGGTATATGTCATACACTGCTTATAAGTTTCACACTTGTAAGAACCATCTTTAAACTTCGTGGACGACAATAAGAAAAAAAAATAAAGGAATTTACCAGGATACATAATTTGTTTTTCATAATACTATAATAGTATGTATAATTTCAGAGCAAGGAATTCAATACTTATTGTAAACTTTGTCTTTGCGACCATGGGTTCCTGCTATGTGCAGAAAATGAGGGGCCAAGGAATTATTGACAAATGAAGCTAATTGGTTCTCAGGTAACTGAGCAGATTGGAGCTGGAAGAAAATTACACAGACACGCAGACAGAAAGACACAGAAGGATGTGCTATTACTCTCCCTTGCAGAAGCTACCTGTTCTCTGCAGTAAGAGACACAGACATTTGAAGAAAATCAGTTACCTTTACTGTAGCAGTTACTGTGAGCTGTCACTTTTGAATTGTTAAATCAGAGTCATTTTCCAAGTAAATCAGATGCTCTACACTTCATACAAACCAGGGGAAGCTTCCAGAGAAAGGCTACTGAATACCTAGGGTCTAGCTAACCTAAGCAGGGTCATTTCAACAAGTACTATTGAACTGACATTCCAGAGTTTCCCTATGAATAATATATTTTCCATATTTGTGTGTCTGTGTATACATGTATGTAGTAGGGGGTGTTATAAGAGGATTTCGTTAGTAGTGTTCTATGTCAATGGTTAATATCTGTTTATTTGTAGCTGTAGCCCAATTATTTATAATAAATAATAATTCATGTTTCGCACAACAACCCCAGCCCAAGTTTTCTGCCAATTTTGATCTGAAAGTCAGGTAAACCTGGGTACACGTGGTACGACTTCAGGAGTAGTGGGGCTCAACTTGTGGCCTGGTACCCCAGTAGGTCTTAACATTCTTCAGAAGACAAACTGGTGTTTCTTTACATTTGGTCAAGAATGTCAAATTTTCATGTGCAGAAGTACAGGTATTCATTCCATTACAAATTGAAGCAACAATGCGTAATGTAATGTAGCACTGAAACAGCATTTCAAACTAGCAAAATGTGACCTTGGTGCGGATTTAATTTTGATATTCACTCCCATTATAATCTTGGCTAATGTGTACATCAGCAGTGAATATGACATGCCTGCTGTGACTGTGTTATGAATGGAATACTGTGACTAAGAGAGAATTGCAGTTACGCTTTCTCTTCAGCCATTCCAATCTATCTTCAGATCATTAGATGCAACTATTAAAACACTCAGAATAAGGGGAGTTTGTATGTGCAACACTGGATTTTCTGTCCTCCACTCAATCTGATGTATGAGTCCTACTTTGGTGGCCAAGTCCAAGAGGTTTATAAATAATTATTTAATTGGTGGATAAATCATAACCAGTCATTATAGGATACATACCTTCTCAAGGAACCTCATTAAATAACTCAAAAATGCCAATGTAGTAACGATCACATCACTGGACCAGCAGTAACTGTTAACTATTCTAAAAACACATGGTGCATTTTGCAACTTTAATGAATTCTAACAATACTGTATTTCTACTGTACAACTTTAACAGTCAAGACATTATTTTGTCTATATCATTTCAAACCACTAGAAATATGATTTGGGATGTTTGATATATTTCTTGTAAAAAGAGGCTATTAACTGATACTGCCAAATATCTCAAAAGTGACGAAGATGTTTCAGCTCTGCTTACTTTATAGGGAGAAATACTCATCACATTTTTAACAGACTTTTCTATTTTATTACATTTGCCTGACATTTTTTATGTGCAGGGTTTATGCATCCAAGATAATATACACAAAAGGTTGAGCACGCTGGGGCGTATTTTCTGTGACAAAGAGACAACTTGATAGAGGCATAAAATAACAACAAGGAAACAAATATTTTATTCCACAATCACACTATTTCTAAAGTGGTTAAATACAAATGGTGGGAGCAAAAGAACACTGAATTCTGGATATCTGAAGGATACTGGAAAACTGGAATAAAAACTGAAAATGTTAGGGAAACAAATGGTCAGACAGCAGCTGAGGAGAGAGAAATAGTCAATGTTTCAGATCTACAACTTTTCATCACAGATAGAAAAGATTAACTCTGTTTCTCTCCACAGATGCTGAATATTAACTGACCTGCTGAATGTTACCAAATTTTTCTCTTTTAGGAGTATGAATATAAGATAGTCACTACCAGATCAAACACAGAACTGGGAAGGACTTATTTCTTCTCACCCAGAAAATGACAAATATGTGGAACACGTTACTACATGCAATGGCTGAAGCAGATACATGGTACATTTATGGGGAGATTTGAAATGTACATGAAGGCGATGAGGGAATAAGCAAAGAAATTAGATATTTCAAGTGCAAGGAAGGTTCCATGTAATCTAAACATAAACTACACCTGCTCCTGTGCTGTGGCTCTTTTATAATTTGGCAGAGTCTAACAAAATTGTTTTACATTGACCCATTAACGCAAATGCCTCAAATTCAGAAGTATATAATCCCAAATGTTTCAAGGAGCGCTTAGAAACATTTTTCAATATTAGTGTAAACTTTAAATTAAGCTTTTCCATTGCTTATGCCTGAACTATTTGCCTTGTGCTGCAATGAGAGATTATGGGATTCATGTCCATTTTATATTCACTGACGAGATCAATTTTCTGATCTCTGGATCTTATTTCACCCAAGCCTTGCGCATTTTCTTTAGCACATCTCTGCGCTTTTTATTATACTTGAGGCACTTTTATCTCCAATTCATCTTTTTGTAGCTGCAGGTCTCTCCATCACAACAGTTTCTATTGTGCAGTTCCCCTCATCAAATCTCAGCATGTTCATAAACCATGGGATGCTTGAGTGCTGGAGGGAAAATGTGTTCCTAGCTGTCTTCTTCAATAATATTTCTTCTATTATATCATCTGCTGTCATTTGCTTTGTTTCTTTATCCTGCTGCTTAAATAGCTTTGTTTTGTAATCATGTGGTTTTATGTATGTCTAATTTTCCTCATGTGCCAATCTATATTTAATAATGCAGATAAATCAGTCGGGCCCATTTTTTCCAGTTGCAGAAGAAATCTTGCAGGTGCAGTGTGTACTTGTTATTAGAACTGTTATTATATTATGACCATCATACAGTTTGTCTAGTTCTCTTTTAAACTGTTTTCTGAGGCTTCTTTTTCATTCATTAGTTTCAATCTTGCAGAAGTTGCTTTTGCTATTTCTTCTTTCTTTGTTCTACTGGAATTTGTTGTCTGTTTCTTTGCAGGTCATCCAGATTTTCTTCTGCTGGCTTTCCATATTTCATTATTCCCTCTATTAAAGCCATTTTTAGAAAAAATCAGCCAACCATAACATGCTGCAGTGTATGTACTGTCCATCTGTTAGGCAAATATTAGGTGATTTCTCAGTGGTGGCAGTCATGTTGGGGGTTGGAGTGGTATAAAATAGTGTAACTTTAGTTTCTCTTTAGCTTCCCAGAGTCCACAGGCTCATCCAATATTACATTACCCATCCCTTATTCCCATAAAAACATGCTGATGAGATGCCTTCCTGAATTGCTGCAGTCTGGTTGGTAATGACACTGTTCAAAAGATAGTGCGTTCAAGGATTTTGACCCAGAAACGATGAAAGAACAACAATATATTTTTAAGTCAAGGTGGTATGGGACTTGGAGGGGAGTGTGTTCCCATGTACCTGCTGTCCTTGTCCCTGCAAGTGGTCCATATTGTGTTTGAAAGATACTGTTAAGGAAAGGCTTGGGAAGGTGATGAAGTCGATCTTGTAAATGGTGCACACAGGCTTCCTGAACCTTTAGTAAAGAAATTCCATGATATATACCTGATTCTTCCAAGAAACCTTTTGTGAATCTCACAAAGAATCTTATCAAGCGGGTCTGAACTATTGATGTGCAGCATTCCTTTAGAGGTTGTTTCCTCCACAAGCTGTTTGTTCCTGCTATGCTGTACCAAGTTTACTATGCTCCAGCTATGATGAAAGCACCCTCAAGTCCTCTCCCTTTGGTACAATAAATAGTTGCAGCTGGCACCAGCAACTATATCTCTTTTCCCATAACGTGAGTGAGAAAGGAGGGTCTGAGGAATCTGATTGTCTTACTCAGCCAATTAGTATGGCTGTTCTGGCAGTGTCCAAAACAGTCAAATAATAACAATGGATGGGATCAAAACCTGGAAATGCAATGTGAAGAAAATGAGTACAAGGAGAGACAAACAGACATCAGAGAAACGCTGGAAAAAGGTGCAAGCCACAAATTTCTTATCTAGTTTCATAAAATTTCATTACTTTTCAACTAACTTGGGTTTTTTTTTTGGACATTTCCATTACTTATTCAGGCCTGGAGAAGTAACTTAAAAATTCCATAGATTTTTGAAGATTTCCATGACCCACAGAAACCCCACACATGCTCTGGAGACAGTAAGTACTGCAGATGCTGGAAGCCAGAGTCAATAAACGTGGAGCTGGACAAGCACAGAAGATCAGACAGCATCAGAGGAGCAGGAAAGTCAACATTTCAGGCCAAAACCCTTTGTCAGGACTGGGGAGGGGGAGGAGGAGGAGAGACCCTGTCATTATAACCCCTTACCTGAATCCACCTATCACCATCCCATCAACCTTTCCCCCAGTCTCACCGCCCTCTCTCTATTTATTTCTGGGCTCCCTGCCCCCTTCCCAGTCCTGATGAAGAGTTTCAACCTGAAACGTTGTCTTTCCTGCTCCTCTAATGCTGTCTGACCTGCAGTGTTTGTCCAGCTCCATGTTGATTGACCCATTCATACTATAGCATGCTATGTCAATAGTAGAGAAAGTGAATATTTAACATAGTGGATGGAATTCTGATCAACCAGACTGCTTTGGTCCTTAATGGTATCACTTCTTGAATATTGTTGAAACTGAACTTAGTCAAGTAAGTGGAGAGTATTCCATTGCACTCCTTTCAGTGCCTTGTGCACCTTTTAGAATGTGGAAAATTAGTTTTGAGCTACTTGCCACAGAATGCCTTTGTTAAAACTTGCTTAAGTACTCATAGTACCTATGTGCCTAGTGTAGTTAAAGTTTTTGGTCAATGGAGATCCTCTCTGTTGATTATCATGTGGGGGTGGTTACACACTGCTGTTTAAAATAGTCATCACTTGGGGCTTATATGGTGGAAATATTTCTTATCGCTTTGGGGCATTTTTTCATCAATAAAGGTGCGACATAAAAGAAAGTAATCATTGCTGAACTCATTATTAGGAAGAGAACAGGCAATTAAACATTAACATTGTCAGCTCAGAGCAACATTTTAATTGACCTTTTGACAATATTGACTAAGTTAGGACATTGTTAGGTTGTAAAAGACAGAAAATAGAAATAATGAGTATGTTCCTCAGCAAGAAGCAAATGATTGGTGTTCCACAAGGATCTGTAATGGGACTTAAATTGCTCATTATATTTATTAATGACAAAGATAACACATTAAGGAGCCATGTGCACAAGTCTGCCAATGGAACAAAAGTTGGTGTCATCCTAAGTACATCAGGAAGGGACATAAAACTGGGAAGAGACAGCCCAATCAATTAAATGAGTGGGCAAAACTGTGGAAGTTGTATTTTAAGTGTGAGGTCATTCATTTTCAACAATAACAAACATAGATCCAAGAATTATTTAAATGGTAAAATGCCAGGAAGAATGCAAGTCTTAAGTGATTTAAGGGTCAGGTACAAAGATAAAAAGACAAAAGGGCGGCTGAAATTTTAGTCTCTGGAATGCTACCCTCCATTTCTAGGAATTGGAATGTAAAGGGGCAGGGTGATGTTTCACTACAGCTGTTATGAAGGTTCGTGATATTATAATTTTGTAAATTTGGGTTCTCAAGTACACAGAACAATGTATAGCTTTAACTTTGATTTGTACTTCCTTAATATGCAAGCTAAGAAGGGAAGAACTTCATTTTACTTTTGGGTTTGGAGAGTGGTGTGTATCAAGCCACGTTTCATTCTGTGATCTGAATTGTCCAGTATTATGATCAGTTGGAATCATGATGCCATGCAATTATTTAACTAAAACACATCTGGAGAACTGTGAATAGTTCTGGATATCTTTGAAAAGATATACTGATCTAGAAAGAACTGCAGTGTAGATTCACCAGAATGTTACCAGGGCTCCAAGGGTTAGATTATAATGAGCGACTACTTGTATTCCCTGGAATATTGCAGGTTACTGAGTGATCTTGAGGTCTTCAGGACATCAAAATAAATTGGTAGTGTAGATCTGGAGATATTTATCCTGCTGGTGGAGGTAAACCTAAGGCAAGGGAATCTAACATTAAAATCAGAACCAGGCCATTCAGCAAAGAAGTTAGAAAACACTTCTTCATTCAAAATGTTGCAGACATGAGCAATTCTTTCCCACAAAAACCAGAAGATACTGGTAGTTTAAGTTCAATTCATAGTTTAAGTTGAGACTGATCAATTTTTGTCAAAATAAAGGATTCGAGGACAGAGTGGGATGGTGGCTCAGTGGTTCACACTGCTGAATCACAGTGCCAGAAAAATCGGTTTTGATTCCACCGTCAGGCGACTGCCTGTGTGGAGTTTGCACATTGTCCCCGTGTCTGTGTGGATTTCCTCTGGGTGCTCCGGTTACCTCCCACAGAGCAAAGGGGTGCAGGTTAGGTGGATTGGCCATGCTAAATTACCCGTAGTATTCAGGGATGTGTAGGCTAGGTGGGTTATCTATGGGAAATGCAGGATTACAGGGATATTCTAGGGGAGTGGGTCTGGGAGGGATGGTCTTCAGAGGATTGGTGTGACTCAAATGGACCAAATGGCCTGCTTCCACATGTAGGGATCATAATAATTCTATGATTCTATATGGAGCCAAGGCAAATGGATAATGTTAGGATTCTGATTATTCATAACCTTGCTGAATGACAAAATAAATTCAAGGGACTAAGTATTTTACTCTTACTTCTATGTTCCCAGATTATGACCAGAAACAAGACTTAAGTGATTGTTTATGAACAGTTTAGAACGTTACTTTATCTTCATCTCATATGAAATGAAACAATGTAATGGGGCTTCAACCAAAGTAAGCTTCTCCAAAATACAATCAAGGCAAAGCAATTTGCAAGTGAATCACTGACAATGAACAGAGAAAATTAAGAGATGATACAGTTGAAGGGTTTAAGATAAAAGATTTAATAAGGTAGATGGAGAAAAATCTATTGCCTCTGGGGCAAGTATACAAAGCAGGGAGCATAAAAGAGTAAAAATGCACCATCCAAGAGTGTGTGAAAAAATGCTTCTACCAGCCTTTGATGTTAGGAAATCTGGAACTGCATCACTCAAGACGCTGCTGAGGCTTAGTCAATTGAAAAGTTCAAAATAAGACAGATATTGTCAGATAGTAACAGATATGGAGCAAGGACAGACATATGAGTGCACCTATGACCTAAATGGCTGGTGGAATGAAAACAAAGTTTAAAGCATGTCTGGCAGCATTCGTGAAGGAAAAAATCAGAGTTAATGTTTCTGGTCTGGTAACCCTTCCTCAGAACTTGAACCCGAAACGTTAATTCTGTTTTTCCGTTCACAGATGCTGCCAGACCCGCTGAGCTTCTCTGACAATTTTGTTTTTGATCCTGATTTACAGCATCTGCGGTTCTTTTGGTTTTTAATTTAGTAGTTGACTAGTGGAATGAGCTTGGTGTTCTGAATGGCCTGCTCCTGTTCCTATGTTCCTTCCAAAGGTCTTGGGGGCAGTAATAATTACTGTATTTTTCTGGAGTTCTGCATGAAGTTGTTTGTGACTGGGAATTACTAGCTTCTAACTGCTGTGATAAGAAGACAAGAGAATGTGCACAGATACTAAAATCTGGTTTCAAGTGAAAGGAAAGTATCATTCTATCAAACTATAAATGAACAGATCAACAGGGAATGCTAGGGAGAGGAGGCAAAACTGGAAATAAGATCAAAAATACAAGCAAAATCTTCATTACACAATGAAGTCTCCCTCACAACTAGAACTATGAGCTCAATCACTTCTTTGATTCAGCAGGAAGCTCAGAAAAAACACCCTTAAAACAAAGGCCTGACCTTCCTAGGAAACTCTTTATAGCTTATTATAGTATGGACCTCCATAAATCACATAATGAAAGAGTTTCAGATAATTTCTCTAAAATGTTTTGACTCTCTACATCTCCACCCTTCAGATAAGTCAACTGTCTCCATCAATAGTACAATGTGCAGCAGGTAATTTCCTACCACACACAAAGGGTTTGTGTGCTGGTGGTCATTAGCAATCAGTGTGATTTATAATTTGATTAAGATCCCAAGGACGAATCATTTGAACGATGCAAACTCATGGGAACATTTGGAACTCAGAGGAGTCAAATGTTAAAGAAAGCAGCTCGGGAATTTGAATATGGAGAATTCACAATAAAAGTAGATGAGCTACCAACACACGACAAATGAACTCTGACAGTGAGGAGACACTACTGTTTTCAATTGAGGCACGAGTAATTTGCCATAGACATCCATGGATTTAGCTTCACAATCTAAAGGAAGGCTCACATTCTAAATAAGTTAAGCCTCTAGGTAACAAGGAGGATTCTAAGGTGAAGAGAGGGAGATTTTCATTTTGAAAGAAGTGTTGGTGTTAACTTCAGTACAAACATTCCAGCAATGGGTAAACTGGCACTTAAAACTCAATTCGGTGACTTGCCTGTAACAGCCAGGCCTCCAGACGCTATAACTTCAGGACACAATATTTCCATTTGCAGTCCACTGACTGAATGTTTGTAAGACACTGCCCTTAAAGTGGGCCAGGCCTCTTGTCAAAGTTATCAGACCGGTATTGGTGAGTTGTGACCTGCCATCTTCGCCAAAGCTAATTCTTTTGACTATTATTTGATTAAATAAATCATATTGTGATCAATGGTAAGAGACTCCTGAAAAGTCTTCATACACTGTTCAAAGATCAAACACTAACAAAATCAACAACAAAATCCATTTTTATGAATAAAGAGAACCAGTTGTCAGCAGTAACGAATGCTTAGAAGTGTATGGTCTGCACATACCATGTAATGCACGTTAGCTTTTAAACACAAATTGAGTTTTTGACCTATACTAAGATAAGTACTGAGTGGATTTACAGATTACAAATGGAAGTAACCGTCAAACGGATTCTTCCTATCACATCACATCGAACTAGAAGATGGGTTGGAAAAGTTCTCTTATAAACATTAAAAAAAAGACAAACTACTTAAAACGTGCATGTTCTACCAAAGCTGCTCTTTAAAAGTAAACTTCTATCTTTCAGAGATAATTATTTCTGCTCAGCTTCCATAGTCAATTTCATAGCCCTTCTTCTTTATCTTTTTCATTTGACTTATTTGACTGAAAACTAAAGACTCAAAATCTTGCAACAGCTAGGGGACTCAGACCCACTTCCCACAGATTTTTAACCTTGTTGCAGGAGTCATGAGTAATGCTGTTCCCCAGCCTTGCACGCAATCTCCTGCCTGGTAGTGCCACTTATGCTTTTGCCACTGTGAAGTAGTGGGGATGAGTTGAAATGGGTGCCGCCACCTATGGTAGCAGGCCTGAGGCAGGAATGGAGGCAGTGTATGAAAATGGTTGCAGGCTAGGACGTCTGCCTCAGCTGTTTGCAGTCATTCTTCCAAAGACATCCCCAATCATACACCGACACTCCCCTACCCCCTCACTCACCCAGAACCATTTACACCATTGGGTATAATGGCCCTCTTTTCAGCCTGCTTCAAAGGTTTAAAAGTATACGGTTCTGAGCCAATTATACACGGCTTTGGGAAGGAATCCTACTATGAATATTTGAGTGAGCTTCAAGCCCTACTCATGTATCAGCTCTGTAGAGACTGTTCACACAGCTATGAAGGGTGCCTTGTATAACAGGCAAATTACAAGATGCATGATCTATACATCTCTGAAGTAGCTTTTTGAATTTTCTTTGATTGTTGTGACAGACTTATGAGCTTTTAACAGGCTTAATTCTTTTCTTCAAGCACGTTTGAATAGATATTTATTTTGACAGTTTTATGAGCATTTCAAAAGATTTCTCAAGCTACTTAAGAGATCATGAGTTCCGCTAAAATTGGATTCTAGAAGACTGTTCCAAAGGCTCAACAGATCTTTGGACTTTAAATTAGTGATAAGATGAAAGCAGTCGTCCATAAGGCATATTAAATACGCATTCTCAATCCTGTTGATTGGAGAAGAGAACCTCATCTGTTAGAAAAAGTTCTCTAATATGAACACTTAGGCAATAGAGGTTAACTTCAAGGTCACTTACATTTTAAGGACAGAGACCTTAGAAACAAATTGAACTTACCATACAGCAACTACTTATAGCAACGTGTTCCAACTAGGTACCTTACAGGCTTCAGGGTGCAACACAGAGCTTAAAAATTTCATAAAGCGAACACCCTCCTTACATTCATTTGCCTTCCCTCACATCCCTTTGCCTATTTCTTTTAGCTCTCTCCCTCTTTGCACTGTTTTCATGTACGCTATTCATCCACACAGCCCCACACCTCATCATCAACGTAAGTCACCAAACTTACACAAAACTGGATTTAATTCTGAACATTCTTGACTTCTTCATTGAATAGAATCATAGCATCCATAGAGAGTGGAAGCAAGCCATTCAGCCCATCGAGTTGACACTGATCCTTTGAACAACATCCCAACCAGACTCACTCCCTATCCTATCCCCGCAATCCTACATTTCCCATGGCCAATCTAGCTAACTTACACATCCCTGAACACTATGGGCTATTTAGCATGCACAAATTTAGACTATCAGAGGAAACTGGAGCACCCGGAGGAAACCCATGCAGACATGGGGAGAATGTCTGTGTGGAGTTTGCACAATCACCTGAGTTGGTAATCAGACCCGGGTCGCTGGCACTGTGAGGTAGCAGTGCTAATCACTGAACCACCTTCTCAATGCAAAATTACAGAAGAGTGTTATTAATGACTGGAAGAAAGGTTTAGACCAACTTTTCTACATCCCATTCAAAAAGTTACGGTTTGAATTTACAATGATGTATATTTAGAGCTTCATTATCAAATGACAAAATACACCTCAAAATAACAGTTCTTTCTTATTACCAGAACACACTGAAAATAATTTATTGCAAGGAATTAATGTGATGAGAGCAATCTAATTGGTTCACTACTATGCTTCAGCCCTCAGATAGATAAGCATGGATGTATTCACTGAATGATTCTTGGCAAGTTTAGTTCTTTTTTAAATTGGATGCAAAGCTGTCTGGAGAGTTTTTCTGACACTTATATATACGTCCCAACATTGAAACAGAATCAGCATCAAGTTTTCGCTTGGCAAACTGATAGCTGTAAAAATTTCAATTCGAATGCAACATATAGTGCAAAACATTGGCCAATCAACCCAGAATATCAGACGGAATTCTATTTTTACGTAATGCATTCCCTGTATCAGTACAATCTTTCTGGCCATGTCTACTGGGCTGGACCTCTGCATTATATCACTGCACATTGACACTCCCAATATATATCTTAATTCTTTATGCCCCTCAATCCTATGTAAGAAAGTGAGAGGTCTAGCATTCAGCAGGTATATTTCCTGACTGCCATCTTATTTAGTCCTCAACTGCTAGGTGCATTTTACACTATGGGCTAGCATTTTGTGAAAACTCTCCAGTTATTTCAAACCACCGTTAACCACCGTCACTGCTTTATTATAATGTTCAATATAGTTGAAATTGGGTTTATTAAAACGAAGAAAGGATCATTAAATATCCTTTAATTACATCCTTGAAATCAGATCTGGTCTCCCAGTGAAACATTTCCATTACAATAAATTCTGTAATGATGTAAATGATAAAAGTTCTGGGTTTGGGGCAACTGTCAGTATCATGACCGGGTGTCAGTTCACATGAAAGGATTATACATTGCAATTCCGTCACTTCATAATTACGCAGATGTAATGTGCACTTGCTGAACAGGAAGCTATATTAAGGAAGTAACATAAAAAACCGTGTATTTCATAGCCTTGTAAAATACCATAAGGTGTGTCTGAAAATACACTCAACTTTGTTAATGATTATTTTGATTAACATTTGTATAGAACTAACTAGAATATTAAATGTAATCTGAAGTTCTGAAGCCTGCAATGTTAGTTTGGTATAAAATAGAAGAATGTGTGTCCCATGTATTGCCAGTATCTGCTATATGAAGTATCATAAAGTGTTCATAATTATATTTGATATAATTTCCCGATCAAAATGTCCGATTACCTGATTGCTGATGGGAGGGTTCGAAAGGGAGAAAGCCACAACTCCAGATAGAATGATAACCAATCATCTCTTCAGCACATCATCAATGACTGGTTCTCTGCTACCTTAAAAATTGCAGCTCTTTCAGAGGTGACTGACTTTCTGACTTAAATCGGTAACTTTCTGACAACAAAATACATAAAATGGGCTCTGCCTAGAATTATACCAGGGTGTCTTACACTTCAATCAGCTCACCCACAATCAACACCCTGAAGTGGGTACATGCATTTTTACTCATTTAACAAGCTACCCTGAAATAATATAAATTTGTTGTCCTTCAACATCTGTTGAAGTTGGCTTCCAAATGACTGCAAACAAAATACTGGAATTGCCAACTTTACGCAGATTAGGTTTCTCCATAACGCATTTCAAATTCACTACACAACACTTTGAAGTTAAATTCCTGCCAATGATGGTTTACCACATTATTAACCCCAGATTAAGAAAAGGTCAGGCAGGAATTTAATGTGATTACACTAACCAATACATGGAAGAGCTGAGAGAGACAAGTTACTTTTCTGCTAGATGCCTCTTTTGTTACTTTCCACAATATACCTTTCTTACGTTGCCAGTTTGCAGGGTTTGAGCTATAGGGAGTGGCCGAATAAACTGGGTCCACTTTCCATGCAACATTGGAAGCTGAGGGGTGACCTTATAGACCTTTGCAAGATCATGAGGGGCATGGATAGGGTGAATAGACAAGGTCTTTTCCCTGGGGTGCGGGAGTCCAAAACTACAGTCAATAGGTTTAAAGCAAGAGGGGAAAGATTTAAAAGGGACATAAGGGGCAACATTTTTGTGCAAAGGGTGGTGTGTGTATGGAATGAGCTGCTAGAGCAAGCAGTGGAGGTTGGTACAGTTACAACATTTAAAAGGCATCTGGATGGGTATATGAATAGAAAGGGCTTAGAGGGATATGGACCAAATGATGGCAAATGGGACTGATTTCTTTAGGATATCCGGTTAGCATAGAGAGTGGGACTGAAGGGTCTTTTTCCATGCTGTACGTTTCTATGACTCTACTGCATTTTATTCAAATCTATCACTTATAGCATAACTTTCAATTCTCTCACATTAAATACTTTTCCAAATCATGCCCTTTATGTTAGATTCATTGAACAGCTGGCTTCTAATACTTCTTTTAATTATTTTATGACATTCCACTGTACTGCAGTGTAAAGGTTATGTAACTAAAAGTCAAAACCTCATGATAACACAATACGGGAATGCTAGTGAGACAACTGGTATTCCACCATCACCCTACCGTAAATAGTGACAGGTACCAAATGTAGAGTCCAGTCTTTAGGCAGGTTAAGGATGTCTTTTACAATAGTAATCTACATTATACAGAAAACCCCCTTGTAGTTATGATAATTGCTGATTCCTCCAGAGACTCAACGTACAATACAATAACATTGTGACTAGTGATTGATACAAAATTCCTTTGTAGCTACCAGGATACAAACAACTGTATTAACAGAAAAGTAACCAATGTAAGGCCACCATGATTTGCTTAATATTTATGATCAAGTAAATAATACCAGAGAAAACAATACAAATGATTGAGAATTTGAATATCGCTCCACAAAGGGATTTCCAACACATTAATACTTTTCAACAAAGTTTCTATCAAAACAAAAAAAACGTAAATCTATAAAAAGTGCAAACAAGTAGTTTAGATTTTGTTTACAATGGCCAAGCAAAACTGCTGCAGATATTGTAGGACCCTCAAGCATACATATCACACAAAGTTAAAATATAGAAAAGAAAATGAATTACTTGGTTCAGGTGAAGCCACGGTGGAGACAATAATTGGTGGTCCTGTGCGTCTGGTCACTTTCTGGTTTGCAGTATTCGGCGACCTGTAAGCTGAGCTTGTAGGTACCAGAGTAGATTCCATGTGTGCTCCTGGCTTTCGGAGAATCTGAGGACTACTGTGAGGGCTGTGTGCTGGAGAATGAGCTTGATTGCGCTCCCTTGTCATTAGTTCAATGGGTACAGTGTAAGTAGTAGAATAGGCAGTTTTAGGACCTGGATTCGGGGTAACCTGTCCTGTATTCATTGCTATTCCAGACTGTGCACTATAGATAGGCCCCGATCGCAGATTTTGCAGCCCAATAGGATTGCTGTAGCCTGAGAAGCTTGGAAAATGATTTCCTATTCTTCCAGGCCCAGATGAACCATAGGTTGCAGTTTCCAGGAGATGTTGAGACGGGGCACTTGATGGTCGGCGGTTCAATTCAGCAAGCCTGGGTGACATAGGTTGCAATGCTATTGGTAGCTGCTGAACAGCAGAACTATCTATTGTAGGGAGCATTCCTGGTTGGACTCCATAGTCATTACGCATTAGCTCACTTCTGTGGCTGAAGCTGTTTGAACGTGTTCTTGTACGAGTACTGGAATTTTGCAGCTCTTGTCGTAGCTGCATGTCTGCTTTGCAACTCTGGGCAAGCCGTAACAGCAACCGGGCCTGACCCAGATTTGGAGCCACTGACTTAATGTCATTTTCTTCTAACATAGCTAGGCAGCTTGTTGAATCAAAACCTTGTTGCAGTAAGGCAGCAACTGTACTTTCGGAAAGACCCTCTGAGCGCAACAGTGCTAGAAATTCAGCCTTGTTGTCCTGTCCAGGGAGGTGGCCACGAGCTATCATGGTGTTGTCATAACCATCATAAACTGGCTTTGACACCAAACTATCTCTCTGCAAGCTGAAATCAGGCATCATTCTAGTTGCCATTCCTTGTCTAGGAGTGTGATTTAATACACTAGGAGACATCATTCTATCCAAAGTGTTCTCACATCGAGATCCAGTGGCAGGATCAACAACTAAACATGTTGGAGCGACCTGTCGGGCACCTGTGGAATCACTGTACATCTGCTTATTAGTGAGAGATGGTGGCTCTGTTCCGTAACGAGGGAGAGGCGTTTCAGCACCATACCTAGCAGGGGAAGGATCTCGACTACGCGTTTTCTGTCCATCAAGAATCAGCTTACCCGAAGGATCATGGTACATACGATTTATCTCAGGACAGGGTGACCTCCCTTGTGAGTGGTCCCATGACATTCTTCCTCCTGATGTCCCATAATTCTGTGGTGATCTGTTAAGCAAATGATCCCTATAAAAACGTGCCTCTTCAGATGGCCTCACGCCCAAAGCAGGCTCTGGGTAGTAATCCTGCGGAGGCACTGAACTGCGTCCAGACATAACAGGCTGCTTTTCGTAAGAATGAGGGAAGTCAGGCACGGAGCTTTTCTTCACAGGTCTGCGGTCATACCGATTGGGGTAAACTTGGTCAAACCCCAGGTCTGAATGCATGTAACATTCGTAGTTATGTTCATTTCTCCCTGTCAAGTTGTTGCTGTGCACTCTGATGCTATCTGGGTCGTCAGAGACAATTTCACTGTAGTAGTTTAATGAATTTCTTCTCCTAGGATGACTTGTGTATTCACATACACTGTTGTGTTCCCAGTTGTCTTCACAAAATCCACTAGAGTCCCAGCTCTGAGAGCGGCCAACAGTTGTATGCTTGCTAGGGACAGGCATTGGAATAAAACGACTTCAGCTTAGTTAAAGAGGCGGGACCTCTGGTTACAAAAACATGAAACAAAGCAGACTGGATTCACCTGAGCCCCACTGGGACTGCCGAACTAAGCAACTGCAGGTTTTCTATTACAAAGTACTGCTTGAATTATTAATCCACAGAAACATCAGTAGAAACAAAACACAACGCACCTTGTTATCAATTCTCATTTCACAGCGATTGAATGAAAGGTCTTCTTTGTGTGCCTGCTTGCAGATGGAAAGGGTAGCTTCCTTTAATCCATACATTTATCCTTTCTTGCTTGGGACACTGCTTTTGTGGGCAACTGGTATGGCAGAGCTCACGGATTAAGCACTAAATTAAACCAGTAAAGCCTTTGCTCTTTGTGACATCAATCGAGCTCATTCCAAGACTCTGCATCGCTCCTTTTTAAATGGACCGCCACAATTTACTGCAAAATTATTTAAATGGATTTTTGTAATATTTAGGAAATGTGTTTAAATGTGGACAGCTTCTGTGCTTTCTGGCAAAAAAGGAAGGAGGGGAAATGGCACAGAGAGAAAAAAAAACTGGAAATCCCTCACTGTCAGCACAATTTAAATCCAGCTTGACGAGATACTAATCCAGTGAATACAGCTGGAAACAAACTGCATGCAAGTGGGAATGTTGACAAAATAGAAATTTCAAACTAAATAAGCAAAGAATTAGAACTGAAAGGACTTCCTTCAATCTTGACAGCGGAAATATTCCTGTGCCCTTTTGGATTAGTTACGTAATCAGGGTATTTATTTTATACGCAAAGTTAAATCTAGCAACCTAAATCACACCGAGTGAAGATTCAGTGCCACATCATTACTATAAGATGAAAATCCTCTCATCATCTCACAAGGGAAAATTGCCAGAATGTAATCTGGAATTTGCAGCATTAAGAGCACAGCAGAGGTCAAAACACTCCAGGAAGGAAACAAAAGGGACAGAATTTAACTCTGTGTGTGCACAAAACGGCCATGGTGAACAATGCACCGGCTAGCTAAGTTTATGCAGATAATCACAAAACAAAGATGATATTTAAACTGGAACGTAACTGGAAATGATCATTTAAACAACAGATTTGGCTTTCTGAAAATAGTAAATCAATTTTAGACTTTGTTTATAACTGTTTAGAAAATATGTTGATGCTGTTATTTTGTCATTCATTGTCCATTAATGAGTATTTCCAATTCAATCTCTCATTGCTAGATGACAACAACAACTCAGAAACCCTGATTAACACATTCCTACCTCTTAGGGCAGTCTTCACTGTTGGTCAATAGATCATAGGATATTCAGGTTTACGTTCACGCTAACCATACAGGAGATACTAAAAGGACTCTTGAGGAGATACTGTTGCAAACCTACCTCCGGGCTAGAAACCCTGGGTTCAAATCACATCTACTTTAGAAGTGCATCAGAACCTGTCAGGTTGATTAAAAATATCTACAGCAGATACTAAGGACTCTTCAACACAGTTCAGCATAAACTGCAGAGAGTCTTAACAATAACCAATATACTCCAATACTGACATACCGGAAA
Organism: Stegostoma tigrinum; assembly: GCF_030684315.1. Lineage (NCBI taxonomy): Eukaryota > Metazoa > Chordata > Chondrichthyes > Orectolobiformes > Stegostomatidae > Stegostoma > Stegostoma tigrinum. The sequence goes on from NC_081373.1 coordinate 31,128,780, forward strand.
CATGCCGACAGTGTTATTTGTGTGACAACACTTGCCAAGTTCCATCTCAATGTACTGCTGGTTATTGTCAGACATACCAACTACACAAGAGAACTGCTTAACAAACAGTTTCTTTGTACTTGCAAAGCACAATTAAGAGAAACCATAGAAGTTAAATCAAATTGTAAGTTGACAACACTAGCATTGACCCTTGTATTTCCTGCTTGTCAATTTACGTTAAAGTAAAACACCCAAAGCTATTAACATCACTGGGTAAGGCTGCAATTCTGATTTGCTGCTGATACCAACTGAGTATTATTAAATATGCTTTACTCATTCGAAAAATGTCTGTCACCATGAACGCCATTAAGATGTTAAGCTATTACATTTACTTATAAATCTTTCACTGTTTGCAAAAGATAATCTAACGTAATGCTTAAAGAATGCCATTGTCATACTGCCATATCTGAAACAGCGTAAAACAGATTGCTTTGGAAACAAATAACTTAGCTTTAAGGGTCCTATACCATGATAGTGCAAATTAAACTAGTAACTAACAATTCAAGAAGATGAAGCTATAATATGCAGTTAACAAAACAATTGAAGTGCCAAAGTGTTTAATCAATGTGTCACTTAAGTTCACTGCTTTTACTTTAAATAAAACACATGGGCCAACCAGTGGGTATATACTGAGATCAATATTTGCAAAAAGAATGGAAGTGTAATTAACTTCAGAATTAATTAAGAAATTAATAATTAACTAGGAAGCAGGACTGCTCCAATTTCCTCAAAAAAATTACAATAATATGAGAAGAGACCAATCCTTTTGAAGCTGGGAACTGTCTTATATGGTCAAAAAGGAACAGATGTGAATGAGCAAAATATAAATTACTACCAATCATTTGTTATTTTGAAAAATATACTTACGGTGTTGTTGAACTGAAATGACCCTTTCCATTTCAGCCAGACTGCCAATTGTAATAGCACTGTCACTACTACTGACGTTTGATCTATAGTAGGTGACTTTGTCTAGTTTTTTTTCGTTCCCCCGGAGTACTGCCACTGATGAAATTTGTATGATTTTCAGTTGTTGAGATTAAACTCTGCTTATGTACAATGGCTACATTTTGACAGCTTCATGCCCATAGAGTAGCAAGTCCAAATGAATCAATGACTAAAATGGAAGAAAATGTAGACATTTCTGCAGATGAAACAATAAGCAACACAAAGCATAACTGGCATTGACCAAGTATTATTACTGTAAAAGACAATAACAATAGCAATTTGAAGAATAGCCAGCAGCTAGGAGGTTCTGCAGTAGTTAGAGTTCCAAAAGATGGTGAACACTCAAATTTGGTAACCACCTAAAGAACAGGTAACTGTTCTCACCCATGTCCATGAACAGGCCATTTCACATGGAACAAATTTCATGTTCAAATTTGGAGAGGAAGCCGCAATTCATGCGCACATCTTTGCAGTTGAAAGGGGAACTTGTGAGGTACACAACAATAATTCATGAATGAAGTAAACATACATATTGAATGAGAATGACAACTGAGCAGCCTATCTAAAAAAAAATCCAATTGCGTAGCAACAAAGTAGAAACATATCCTCAACATGCCCAAGGCTCCTAAACCTAAGATCTTACAGTTGAAAACTAGGTGTACGTTTGGGTAGTAGATTACTGTGATTTATTTTCAATTTGTCAATACTTATGAATTTTAGTTTATAAACGTCCAACAGAAACATCCACAATGTTTGCTACATCAGATCCTGCCAAGATAAATCTCAGATACGTGCTGGGAATTTTTACTGTTCTAATTAGATGACTGCATTTAACAGTTCGTCATATGTACACATTCCAGTCTCCTGGAACTTCGACTCATCAAAATTATCAAACAACAAAAACAATTCTGTGATCATAGGACAAACTGCTATCATTAACGAACACAAATAAAACCATTCCACTGATCAAAAGTTGCACACACGCACTGGCAGCGAACATTTGTCGATGATCGTCTAGCAAAAAAAATGTAGACCATAGAAGTTATATTCTCTACTTTAGGAGTACAGTCAACTAAAGACTTCCCATATTTGTGCACAGATTGGCTGCAAAATAGCTCAGCAACACATTAAACCTGCACACACAGGCAATCAACAAATTGGTATACATAATATAAAGTGCTCAGCAAAAGTTTATTCCAATGAAAAAGAAGGACTGTAAGAAAAGGGGTAATCTGCCGTGGATGTCTAAGGAAATAAGGGAGTCTATCAAATTGAAAGAGAAGGCATACAAAGTGGCTAAAAACAGCATGAAACTGGAATATTGGGAAAACTTTAAAGGTCAAAAGAAAGCCACAAAAAGAGCTATAAAAAAAGGAAGATAGAACATGAGAAAAAACTAGCACAGAATATAAAGACAGATAGCAAAAGTTTCTATAAGTATATAAAACAAAAAAGAGCGGCTAAAGTAAACGTTGGCTCTTTAGAGGATGAAAAGGGCAATTTATTTATGGGATATAATGAAATGGCCAAGGCATTAAACAGATATTTTGTATTGGTCTTCACAGTGGAGGACACTAATAACATGCCAGTAATTGACAAAGAGACGTAAGTAGGTGAGGACCTGGAAACAATCATTATTAGAGATGAGGTAGTGTTGGGCAAGCTAATGGTGCTAAGGATTGAGGAGTCTCCTGGCCCTGATGGAATGCATCCCAGGGTATAAAAAGAGATGGCGGGAAAAATAGCAGGTGCACTAGTAGTAATTTTACAAAATTCGCTGGACTCTGGGGCAGTCACCAGCAGATTGGAAAACAGCAAATGTGATGCCACAGTTTAAAAAGGGCCTTAGACAAAAGATGGGGAAATATAGGCCGGTTAGCTTAACCTCTGTAGTGGGGAAGATGCTGGAGTCTATTTTCAAGGAAGAAATAGCAAGGCATCTCGATAGAAATTGTCCCGTTGGGCAGACGCAGCATGGGTTCATGAAGGGCAGGTCATGATTGAGAAATTTTTTGGAATTCTATGAAGACATTAAGAGCAAGGTGACAATGGGGACCCAATGGATGTGGTGATAAATTTCCAAAAGACATTCGACAAGGTGCCGCACAAGAGGCTACTGCATAAGATAAGGATGCATGGCGTTAGGGGTAAAGTATTAGCATGGATAGAGGATTGGTTGACTAACAGGAAGCAAAGAGTGGGGATAAATAAGTGCTATTCTGGCTGGCAATCAGTGACTAGTGGTGTGCCTCAGGGATCAGTATTGGGACTGCAGTTATTTACAATTTATAAAGATGATTTGGAGTTGGGGACCGCGTGTAGGGTGTCAAAGTTTGCAGATGACACTAAGGTGAGTGGCTGCAGAGGACTGAGAAACTTTGCAGAGGAACACAGATGCATTGAGTGAGTGGGCAAAGGTCTGGCAGATGGAATACGATGTAAATAAACGTGAAGTCATACATTTTGGTAGGAGTAACAGTAAAAAGGATTACTGCTAGAATGGTAAAAAGTTGCAGAATGCTGCTACGCAGAGGGACCTGGGTGTCCTTGTGCAGGAATCACATTAGGAAGGCAAATGGAATTTTGTCCTTCATTGCTGAAGGGATTGAGTTTAAAAGCAGAGAGGTTATATTGCAGCTGTACAAGGTGCTGGTGAGGCGACACCTGGAGGACTGTGTGGAGTTTTGGTCTCCTTACTTGAGGAAGAATGTGCTGGCACTGGAGGCGGTGCAGAGAAGGTTCACTAGGTTGATTCCAGAGTTGAGGGGGTTGGCTTATGAGAGACTGAGTAGATTGGACTTATATTCATTGAAATTCAGAAGATTGAGGGGGGATCTTATAGAAACATATAAAATTATGAAGGGAATAGATAAGATAGAAATAGGATGTTCCCACTGGCAGGTGAAGCTAAGACAAGAGGGCATAGACTCAAGATTAGAGGGAGCAGATTTAGGACTGAATTAAGAAGGAACTTCTTCACTCAGAGGGTTGTTAATCTGTGGAATTCCTTGCCCAGTGAAGTAGTTGATGTTACTTCAATAAACGTTTTTAAAGCTAAGGTGGATTTTTTTTTTGAACAATAAAGGAATTAAGAGATACGGTGAGAATATGGGTAAGTGGATCTGAGTCCACAAAAAGATCAGTTATGATCTTACTGAATGGCGGAGCAGGTTGAAGCGCCGAACGGCCTGCTCCTGCTCCTCGTTCTTGTGTTCTGTAATACATGAGCAGGAGTGGAAGGAATGGCACACAGAGGGTTGAATTTTCCCAGCCCTTGAAAGATATGGGCAAACTCCAATCAGTTGCGAAAATATCCCAAGAATAGAAAAATGAGACTGTCATGTTGAGAAAAAAAAAGTCCAATTTTATACTCAAGGTTTGAACGGCAAGAAATCCATTTGCATGCATTAACATCTCATTATTATCTGCTTGCCTCATCTGTGTGCCATTTGTTCTTCTCTCATACAGCAGAGATGAAAGTCAGAGCGGATAGCTGGTGGTTCCAGCTTGCTGTTTCCTCTTCTGGGCCTCCCAAGTTGCTTTTCATTTCCAATTGTCTTAGGGCAGACTCCATGGGAGTGGGCACCCTCACCTGTCATCTACAGAGGTCGGTAACAGACACACAGCAGCCTCAGAACACTGTCATGGCACCTCTCTGACTCACTTACAATACAGTTCTCCACTTCAATATTGTAGTTTGGAGTGCACTAACACCTCATCATGAAAAACTGCTACCAGGTCACTTTCACACAGCAACAATACCATCTCATAGATTGGAGCACGGTGCTTCTCAAGGTTCTTACCTTGCTCTTTGAGTGACTACTCACTTTGCTTAAACACAGACGCTCATGACATCTCTGCTTTGTCTTTCACACCTGTCTGCCTCATTCACAATTTGCAGGCATACAGTATTTCTCTTTTGCTTTGTCTTTAATCACAGACACAAAGCCAGGTAGCTTGCCATGGTTGTCAGCAACAATTTGTCAAGAGGCAGACATGTTGCCATATGCCACTGTGCTATGTCAACGTCACACCAACAGTATGCGCCAGCAGCCTTTGTGCCAAACACACTAAATAAGCTGCAATTAAATGCCCATGTCTCAAAGTCTGAGCGGACTGGTCCTTAGACAGGTCAAGCGAGACTGTCATCAGTCAAGAGTGCCAATTCAATAAGTCACTGAAAATTTTCCGACCTCAGTGCAGGAGCATGGTCTTGGTTAATTGGCTGCTTGGGATATTTACAGTCTGGATCATTATCACCAGATCACTCCCTGCATCTGACCAGAGAATGGATCATACTCTGTCCTGAACAATGACAAGACTGTGTTCTCTGCTGGACATTAGGGAAATAGTAGCACTCTCACCAGATAACAAATTGTGAAGGTGGATGAACACAGCAGGCCAAGCAGCATCTCAGGAGCACAAAAGATGACGGTGATCAGAGCTCTCTGATCAAGGGTCTAGGCCCGAAACGTCAGTTTTTGTGCTCGTGAGATGCTGCTTGGCCTGCTGTGTTCATCCACCTTCACAATTTGTTATCTTGGATTCTCCAGCATCTGCAGTTCCCATTATCGCCAGCACTCTCTCAGATATGGTTTTAACATGATTTGACGCTAAGGGCAAGCAACTAAATAACGTTATTCTTGCAACTGTAATTACAATTAGTCAATTAGAGAGATGATGATGTAAAATAGCAATACATTTATGAATGTGTGATTTTATGTCCAATGAAATGCCACTTGTGCCACCTATAGGCCCTGGACGATTTTTTAAAAAAATTTGGTTCTCATCCACTATATATAGATGCAGGGCTGTTCCTGGCTGGAAGCATTTGACGTGGCATTGAGTTCAGCTGCAGCAGAAATCCTGGACATTTCCGCCAGTGACACATACTTTCCACCATTGTTGAGCACAGGATAACACTGGCACAGTGCCAAAGAGTCATGGGGCATACATAATGAGGTGAGCAGTTGACAATTTGCTAGGAAAACTCACCACAGCTCACTGAGAGAGTCTTCCGTGACATGTCCTGAAATTGACGCTTAGTCTATTTTTGATAAAATCCAGCCCAGAGTCCATACATCTGAATGGGCTCATTTCCTCGAGTGATTTAACAAATCATGAACTGACAAACCCAATTCGAAATAAAATCTGAATAAAAGAGAAATATGGATCTCGACAAAATAAGAACATCCTGGCACTTTCATCAAATCCCGTATCCACATCAGTTCTGCCCAAATCGCCTTTTCCATTACGAATGTTTGTCTCGGCAAATGGTTCTGCGGAGGGGACACCGCAACAATGGCACACCATTGCTGAGAAACTGTTGAATAATTGCACACCATGATTGACTTTGCTGCATGTTGACAAGCATTTTGCCATTAACTCAGTACACATCTGCATTAACTAAATATGCAATGTCCAGTAGCTGCAGCATCAATTCAGCTTAAGATAATTCATTTCTACTTTAATACCTTCCTATTGTTGACATATCCTGGATTAAAAATGAGTTCCTATTTCTTGAAACGACACCTGGAATTTGCAGGAGTGTAAGACGTGGCAACAGTACTAAAATTGAATAGTTTTTTCATAACTTCTATTCATAGAGTCAGAGAGATATGCAGCATGGAAACAGACCCTTCAGTCCAACTCATCCCTGCCAGCCAGATATCCTAAATTAATCTAGTCCCATTTGTCAGCTTTTGGCCAATATCTCTCTAAACCCTTCCTATTCATGTACCCATCCAGATGCCTTTGCCATGTTGTAATTGTTCTAGTCTCTATCACTTCCTCTGGCAGCTTATTCCATATATGCACCACCCTCTACTTGAAAAAGGTGTCCCACAGGTCCCTTTAAAATCTTTCCCCTCTCACGCAAAACTGATGCTATCTAGTTTTGGAAACCCCACCCCCAGGGAAAAGACCTTGGCTATTCACCCTATCCATGCCCCTCACAATTTTATCAACCTCTACAAAGGTCACCCCTCAGCCTCCAATGTTCCAGGAAAAATAGACCCAGCCTATTCATTCTCTCATCATATCTCAAACCCTCCAACCCCAACAGCAAGCTTCTAAATTTTTTCTGAGCTGTTTCAATCCATAACATTTTGTCTGTTGCAGAGCAATCAGAGGTGAATGCAATATTCCACAGTGTCCTGTACAGGCACAACATGACATCACGATTCCTATATTCAATACACTGACTGATGAAGGCAAGTGTACCAAATGCCTTCTTCACTACCTTGTCTACCTGCACCCCACTTTTAAGGAACTATGAAACTGCACCCCAGGCTCTATCTGTTTGGTAATATTCCCAAGACACCATCATTAACTGTACAAGTCCTGTCCTTATTTGCCTTACCAGAATGCAACACCTCACACTTATCCAAATTAAATTCCATTTGCCACTCCTTGGCCCATTGCCCCATCTGATCGAAGTCCCATTGCGCTCTGAGGTAACATCTTCACTGTCATACATGGCCAATTTTGGTGTAATCTGCAAATTTACTAACCATTCCTCCTATATTCACATCCAAATCACTTACACAAATGACAAAAAGCAGCGGACACAGCACAGATCCTTGCAGTCCACTGCAGTCACAGGCCTCCAGTCCACCTGGAAATAAGGAATGAATTTTAGCTTAAGCAAACCTTATTACCATGTAGACATGACAAGCAATACCACATTTGTCATTCATTTCCAGTTGCCCTGAGAAGGCAGCAGTGATAAACGCCCAGAGGGTAGTTAAGAGCCAATGACCTTTGTGTACAATGTGAGTCACTAAAAACCCAAGCCATTAAGGAAAGTAGGCTTTCATCCCTAAAGGAGATTAATGAACCAGTTGACTTGTTTGGTCATTTTCAGTATAATGCTAGCTGTTGAATCTCAATTTTAAAAGAAAATTGGTTCAAATTCTCAAAGTACCATGGTTGGATTTAAATTCATGCTCTGGAATTATTAAACCAGGTCTTTATTGGTGCAGCAACACAGCCACTAGGCAAACTTTCTTAAGCTGTTACATGCAAGCATATTGGTGGCTAATCTGTTATTGGCCACGCAGTGTCACGCTTTGATGTCACATTCTCAGGGACAGCTCACTGGTTTCATGGAGAGCAAAGTGACCACGAGTAGTCATGGGGTGGACAGCACAAATGATGGCTGACAGATGATTGAAAATTTAACACAGCTGTTGTGAACATTTTGCAAAATGAGGCTCAAAACAATCATCAGGCCCTGTGTTCAAGTACGCATGAAGTTTGATGGCTTTCCATAGGTCCCGGGTTATTTTGTACCAAGTTTTGATCCAAATCAACAAAATAAGAAAAGGACAGAATTTCTTTAAACTGTATAGCTCATCTGCAATTGTCTTGCATGTTTGAAGAGACTGTTAAGTGTTTACAATTTATCCCTTTATAATTGATGCATTTGTCTCAGATAATAAGGGAGTACTTGTGTATGCACTCCTTGACCTAGAAGCAAACCAACAGGAAATGTGTAACAAGAGGCTCTGTGGCTGGTAGACACAATAAAGTGTACCCGACAGACAGCGGAGCTGGAGGGAGAAGACAACCAGCACACAAACTGAGACAAATTGATGGCTGAGCCCTGCTACAGCACCTAAGTCTTGGTGAATTGGGAACAAACTGATCTCTTCACAAGAAGGTCTCCTGGAAACAACATAAAAGCAAACTAAAAGGGTTGAATCCTAGAAAAAAGCTGAGAATTTGAATTAAGAGACTGGGTCATGAACCGGACATTGTTTGTTGGCTGGTAGAAAAAGAATTCTGGAAAACAAATACCATTAAGACTCAGGTGGGCTGAGTAAGACAGAGGTTTCATAGAGGTCAGCCTTGTCCAGCACCACATCTGGGACCTGGAGTGAAATACAGCTGCCGATGAATGTGACTCAACATTGAAATTGATTACCTGGGCAAATGAAAGATCCTGCATACCAGCATCCAAGTTGAGAAGATTGGATGATTGCTCATGATGCCACATTTGTGTGAGCAGTTGTGCAACATACTTATGGTTATGCAAGATGCATCTTTGTTACACTGATAATTTAAAATGGAATTTATTTCCATTTGGAATATCATTTGGCTGTGTAAAAGCTAGAAACAGTGAAATCTTGTTTGTAATTTTTTCTACTGGAGGTCACTAACCAAATTTAGTTTTTTGGTTAATTGCTTCCACATCCAGACATTTCACAGTGATTTACCAATATATTGCGGAGCATTCTGCCACAGAATCTGTGCACACATGTCACCTTCACAGGGCACACACAGATGCCAATCTTTCAGTTGGAAGAAAGGAACAACATACGTGCACTTCAATGCATAACAATATGCTTCGCTCATTGTAGAATATACTCAAATATTAATGCATCCCATTAATTAAATTTTCATTATTTTCTTTACATTTTTTGATTTGCTTAAAAGTCATCCTATGCTTTAGTTCAAAGTTGGTTAATCTTGTAGATTTCCAATTCACACACCCAAATTCTGTAAAATTAGAACGTGAATTACATACAGACAGGAATGTAGAGGCACAAATTCAGTGATTATATTTCCTGAGTAATGATACAGAAGATGTGGACTAATATTCTAGTGGCTACGAGTTTAAATTCTACTGCAGCACACAAGTCCGAATTCTATTTAAATCCAGAAATAAAAAGCTGATTTCAGTAAAATTGACGATGATAAGACTTTGGTTCGTCATAAAATCTAGTTAGCCACACTGCTTTAAGGAGGGAAACATGCTGCTCTTATTCAGTGTAACCTGTATGTGATTCCAGCCTCACATTGACATGATGGATTCTCAACCACCCTAAGAAATGGGCTATCAAGCCGCTCAGGTGTATGAGCAAAAGATGGTCCAATTTCTTAGGGCAACTACAAACAGGGAATAAACACTAGTCTTGCCACCAACATTCATATCCTTGAAATTCATTTTTACAATATCGATACTTTAAGATAATAACTGAGAAAATTAATGTGGAGTGCTTGGCCATACTTAATCAGAGTGCGAGCTCCAAATTAAAGTGTAGATTGTTGAGGTTTTAAGGAAGAGAATGATTTTCTGGTCATAATTTCCTTGCAATACTATTCTTTTTGCTCTTGAAGGTAGTAGTACATATTAAGATAGTGTTGCTAGCATACAGTTTCCCATATAATTCACCCAAACAATCATTTTCTATCACACAGCTTAATCCAGTTCAGTCAAGTTTTCTGACAGCAAATGTTTAATGACATTTATATCCAACTTCATCACAAAAGCCTGGACCTTATGGTTTCTGCTACATTCTGATAAATGTCAAAAAGCAATTCATAGACCAGCAAGAAGAAAATCAATAAGACCATAACTTTAAAAAGAGATAGTCATAGCACATTCAGGCTAGAAATAACAAATACTACAAATAAAATGGCATTAAATGGAACGTTGAATTGCCCATCAGCTAATTAAAAAGTACTCTGCATTGCGAACTGTCGAACTATACTTGGACCCCTGAGCTTGGTAACCTTTGAAGTACTTGCTCAACATTTACTGTACTCCATCAATAGGTTTGAGTTTATTTATCTGTGTGAGGTCTATACCAGTTTAACAGGCGTGACTCATTTCTGTCCATTTAAGCACTTACATATTTTCAGAGTCATACAGCATAGAAACAGACCCTTCAGCCCAACATGTCCATGCCGACCAACAAACAACCAACTACACTAATCCCATTTAGCTGCACTTGGTTCATAGTCTACTATGCCCTGGCATTTTATGTGCTCATCTAGATCCTTCGTACATGTTATGAGAATATTGGCCTTTGCCACCCTCTCAGATGATATGTTCCACATTTCTACCACGTTCTCGGTGAAAAAAAACTTTTCCACAGATTCCCCGCTAAATCACTTTCCCCTACCATGGAGAAAACATTCTTACAATCTACCCTGTCTATGCCTCTCATAATTTTGTATACCTTGATCAGGCTCCCCGCTCAAGCCTCCTCTGCTTCAAGAGAAAACAATCCCAGCCTATCCAGTTTCTCCTCATAACTGAGACTTTTCATCCCAGGCAACAATCTCCTCTGCACCCTCTCCAGTGCAATCACATCCTTCTGATAGTGTAGCCATCAGAACTGCACACAGTATTCCATCTGTGGCCTAAACAATGGTTAATAACGCTGCAACAGGGTTTCCCTGCTCCTATAATCTTACACCCACAGTTACAAAGGCAAGCATTCCACATGCCGCCTTCATCACCCTATCTGTACATGACGACACCTTCAGGGATCTATGGATTTGTACAATAAGGTCTCTTTGTTCCTCAGTACTGTCTAGGGACACACTATTCACTGCATACATTCTTCTCTTATTAGGCCTCCCAAAATACATCACCTCAGGCTTATCAGGATTAAATTCCATCTGCCATTGCTCTGCCAAATTTACCAGCTGATCAATATTAGACTGTAGCCTGAGACCATCCTCCTCACTATCAGCACCACCATTAACTTTCGTGTTATTCATAAATATACTAATTATACCTTCTATATTCATATCCAAGTCATAAACTTAATGTAAACAACGTGGGTACTGACACCAAGCCCTGCAGTACACTCGTGGTCACAGGTTTCCAATCACAGAAACAACTCACAATCATCACTCTTTGCTTCCTATTTGTAAGCCAGTTTGGAATCCAACTTGCCTTGGGTCCCATAAGCTCTTACCTTTTGGATCAGCCTTCGACATGAGACCTTGTCAAAGACCTTACTGAAATCCACGTAAATCACATCAACTGCATGACCCTCATCAATATATTAGTCATCTTTTCAAAAAAATTCAACTAAATTAATGAAACGAGATCTCAATGTAACAATGCTTGATCAATCTCTGCCTTTCAAGTATCGATTAATCCTGTCCTTCAGAACTTTTACCAATAATTTCCCGATCACTGACGTCAGGCTAACTGTAATTACCTGGCCCATCCTTGCTGCCCTTCTTGAACAAAGGAACCGCGTTAGCTATCATCCAATTATGTGACACTTTGCCTGTAGCCAACAGAGTATTAAATCTCTCTGCCAGGGCCCTAGCAATCACCTCCCTTGCCTCTCATAACAGCCTGGGATATATCTCAATAGGCCCTGGAGATTTGTGCATATTCATGCCCACTAAGACATCTAATATCTCCTCCTTAATAACCTTAACATGCCCATCATCCCAACTGAAATCTGAAATTATTAATGTATAAAGTACCTGTTATTATTCAGGTAACTAGATATATCAATAAACTGAAGAAAATACATATTTATTTAATACCTTTCAAATCCTTTGAAACTCTCAAATGAAGAGTTCTACGTCCAATAAATTGCATGAGATTAGTGCTCACTGTCATTATGTGGAACATTGCAGCAACTATGCACTAAACAGTTGGATTCTGCAAATACAGATTAGGTAAATAGCTATAGCAGTGTTTTGGTGCTGCTGAAGCCAAAGAACTTTCTGTTCTTCTTCCAACAGTTACTTTCACCTTAACTCTCTCTAGATCCCCCTCTCATCAATTTAGAAGGCAGTTTAATTAAACAGTCTTGAGCACAACCTACATCCAAAATGACCTCAAGTAAGTGTGTTTAATACTTAACAGCAAATGGAAGACTTCATGTAATGTCTTCTCATGCATCACAATGTAACGCAAACTGACCAATTCAGCATGTTTAATAGATACATTAAAACCCATTGTCAAACAAGCAAAGTTCAGAGAAATAGGCTCAAAGCATTCAAAAACCAGCTCTGAAACCGATCCTAGGTGATGTGTACCAAAGCGAGTCTAATGCAAGCAAACAACTGAATGTGTTACCTTGTAAAAGTAAACAACTGGAAAAGGCTATGCCCAGATGCTTTGCTATAAAACTCTTGAATTCCACCTTCCATTCCCACCATCTCTTCCACAACTACACATAAAAGTCATAGTGCAATGGAACTAAGGAGAAAAACATCATCCAGAAAACAAGTTATAAGAACTCACTTAGAGTTTTATAAAGAATGTACGTAATTGATAAATTTAATCAAATCAACCTAACAACATGCTATCAATGGAAAGTGAAATGCCTGTTAACGCTGAAATTCTTTTTGCTTACACTTTATTTTTATTTTAACAATTGTCCATAACAATGTTATGTATTATGATTATGGGTTCCCTGATGTATTAACATCCAAATTTTGCTTGCACTTACAATTGTGATCTCACAGACATGTAATTTTAAGGATCTGACATTACAAAATTTCCTGTACTTATGAATGCTCCTTTATATTGTCCAGCAGTGTGTTCTGACTTGCATACAAATGGACTTCAGGATGGAACCACTTCACAACCACGAGACTGCCTGGACTTATTTTAATTCTATTATCATCTCAGTTCAGTACCTGCTGCCATGATTTTACAATGGCCAATAATCAACACATGCAAGGGGGAAATGTTCATCAGAAAGACAACATCCTCTCTTTGAGCATTGAAGTGACAACCTTGGTCTTGCATATTGCACTAAGTAATGGTTCTGAAAAAAAAACATAAGATTGAAGCTATATTGCTCCATGCAATCTGATGATGCATCAGTTGTTGAGTGGAGAATCAGGCAGGCTTGCAAAATGTTCCTGATGGAAATACACAACTCATCCCTGACTCCTGATGGTTGTGATTATACCAAACTAACATCGATTGTACTTATTACTATCATTAAATAAATGACACCATGTTAGATGAGGCAAGTGCCTCTTCTTGTCAAAGTGTACTAGTGTTTCATCCTTTATCATGATATTTAGACAGGCCTTTATATTCAGCATTGTCGTGGCACCATCAACTCTTGTGGCACAGTAACTGTGTTCCCACCTCTAAGTGAGAAGGTTCATGATCAAGACCGGCCTGCCATAGAGGTGTGTCCTAACATGTCTGAACAGATTAAAAAAAATTAGATGATACATCTGACGATATTGATTTAGAAGCAGGAATAGGTCCCAGGCCCCTCAAACCTGCTCTGCCACATGCTAAGATTAAGGCTGAAGATTACTCCATAATTCTACCTAGTGTTGCGAAGTTGGTTAGATTACTTCTGGATTGCAGGGCAGAAAGTTAGAATTTGTTGTTTGCAAAATGCTGGGCGGGGGGGACATGGAGTGGAGGTGGGGGGTGGAGGAGCAGTGTGTGGTCCCCTTAAAAGGTGATGTGCTTTTTCTTTGCTCAGAGATTTAAATAAAATGCTTAATGACTGAACAAAAACAGCCAGCTCGGCGAGCAAGTCAACAACATTAAACAAATTGTCTGTGGGCAGCAGCTTGTGGGTTTGCAGGTGCACAGAAAGCATTTCAATGGAAACATTTGTAACAAAAAGGTGTACGCTAGCAGGCCAAGCAGTTGGAAAATCAGCAGATTCAACTGCCATTTGCCAGAGTTAACAGCTCTCAAGAGAGAATTGCTATCTTTTATAGACTTTGCTAATTTTTTGTGAAAGCACCATCTGAATCAAAAGTACCTGCAACATAACTAATTAATATTCCTGACACAAGACTTTGACAGAGAAGGCATTCCTGAGAGAACATTTGAAGGAGAAGGCACAGAATATTCCAGAAGATGTCAGTCTTTTTTTTACACTTTTATATAAATGGATTTATATTTATTAGAACAGCATACCATTAGAATCCTGCTTCATTTGGGAAACAGTTAGTCGTTGGAAGGGGTTTGTTTGGTTTGTTAATAATTTAGTTAGTCTGTTCACTGTTAGAGTTAGATAAATAAATTGTTATCTGTTGATTGATCTGTTGATGGGTGTGAGGGATTTATTTTACGTAACTACTAGAAGTTGCAGAAACAGCAGGTTACACCACTTTTCACAATCCTTTTAACTGATTTTCGGGCAAGGCACTCCTACGTTTGCACAGAATAAAATTTGGGACAATGCTAAATTTACCTTTCAAAACCGTACAAATGGAAGTGTATCAGGACATTAAAAAGGAAATTTACTGAGAAGACAAATATTTATTTGAAGAAAAACTGCAACATTAAGTGCTAAATGCAATTGAAATGCATGGAAAAATGTATGCACAGATAAGTGAATTTTGCTCTGATCATACTGCTTAAGCAGAATTGACTGAAACGAGTTCATCTTGCACCTAATCAACATACCAAAAGGAAACAGCAACAATTTACCAGGATGTAAGACAAAAAAACCACACAGTCTCATAAGCTCCTTAAACTGTTGTCATAACTCAGATTTGTCACATTTTGGCCCCAGCAAGTTTCTGGGTGGTTTCAGTTCCTGAGAATGACATATTATTCCACTGGGCATTGAATTTCATTAGTGTGTTGTAGCACAGAAACAGATTCTGCATCACATAATTACTTACAAAACTGTTATTATACACAGGTTGCTTCTGCTTTTAGCAGCTGCTTTTTAGAGTCAGTCTTAATCATGATTAAACACCTATTAATGGAAGCTAGGTTAAGCAGCCACCTGTCTTATGCAGACAATTGTTATTAGACCAGGAAGTGAAATCCAAGGACTTTACAAAGTGTACTGAGTATTATAAAATTATCTAATAATATAGAATATTCATCAAGACACAATACTATACTGTATCCTACTATATCCAATCATGCAGTATATGTACTGTACAATAATTAAAGGTACCTATCTTACAATATACAGAATCCTTCACTTAAAAAAAATTCTATCATGGGATGTGGGCATCGCTGGTTAGGCCAACATTTATTGCCCATCTC
The DNA here is from genome assembly GCF_030684315.1 of Stegostoma tigrinum. Taxonomy (NCBI): domain Eukaryota; kingdom Metazoa; phylum Chordata; class Chondrichthyes; order Orectolobiformes; family Stegostomatidae; genus Stegostoma; species Stegostoma tigrinum. Next base: position 31,144,522 of record NC_081373.1, read on the forward strand.
CAATTACCCTGAGGAAAGTGGGATTTAGCCTTCTTGAACTGTCCACGTGATGGGATACTATTCTGCAAAACTCAAGGAATACCCTGGATGGATCTCTAATAACCATCTTCCTTGTTAGCTATGATTCCAACCCGTGAAGAATTTCCCCCCGATTCGGATTCCAGTTTGGCTCAGATTCCTTGATACTACACTCAGTCAAATGATGCCTTGATGTCAAGAGCAATCACTGTGATCTCATCTCTGCACACAAGTTGGTGTTTCTTTTGCAAAAGTGCATGATGATTGCTTCAAAGTATGGAGTGTTTCAGAGATCTGAGGTAGGCCAAATTGGATAAGTCATATATAGTTAGTTAGTAGTATTTAAAAGCTGTAAACCTGTGCCTCCATATGAGTAAGATCATATGAATAAGAAAATGCCACTGCACCCAGCAAATCTGATGGTTCCACAATCTATGTAAATTCAAGTGGAACACAAATTGACAGGTGTGCTTTGGCCTTTTGCATCAGTGTCAAATTGCTGTCTCTCATTTTATTTCAAATAGGTCACTAACCTTTACACAAATTCAATTTTAAACATATATTCTTAAGAATGACAAAATTATTTTTTTCAGCCGAAGTGTTTTGTTTTACACTCATCAAGACAATGAACAAGAAATATATACACAAAGGATAACAATACTTAGACTGTATGAAAAGGAAGTGCTGAATGGTTGGCACGTGAACTCAGATTAGTAGAGGCAATGTCTTGGGAAAAGGAGAGGTTAGAGGACACTGACCGCACATGTAAAATGCTTTGCCTTTTTTTTTAAAACCTTAGGACATAGGTGGCTTTGCCTTGATAAGGTCGGGAGGTCAGCCAGGTGGGCCCCAGAATGAGTTCCTTGACTGGGGCTGTTAATCTGGTCCAATTAGGGAGCCCTCGCTGACAGATATGAACAGGAATCTTGGAGGTTCTGTTCACTGAGCGTTGGATGTGAGGAAGCCTGACCACTGTCAAGTGCTGTGCACATGCAGATAAAGAGTGACTTGGTAAAGGGATACTGGCCTCTGTGGAATTATTTCATTTTATTTTTAAATGACCAAAACCCTGGTGATGACACAAACTATGAGCCCTGCCAGCATTCCAGAAACCGTACTGAAGACTTGTACTACGGGACTAGCTGTGCCTCTCGCCAAGCTTTTTCAGCATAGCTACACACTGGCATCTATCTGACAATGTGCAAAGTTGTCCAGGAATGTCATGTCCACAAAGTGCAGGCCAAATTCAACTCAGCCATTTATCAGCCTCTTGGCACACTCTTATGTATCAGCAAAGTGATGGAAGGGATCATTGAGGGTACTGTCAAGAGCATTGCAAAGAAATAATCTGCTTGTTGATACTCAGTTTGGGTTATGCCAGGGCCACTCACATCCTGACCTCATCATGCTCTTGGTTTAAACATAGACAAGGAAGTTAAACTCAAAAAGTAAGGCTAGAGTGATGACCCTTGACATTAAGTCAACATTTGATACGGTCCCTTTTAATTCCATACCCAAACAAAACATGAGACGATGGGAAACAAAGGAAATTTTTTCACTGGTTGGAATTGTACCTACCACAATGGCTGTGATTGTTGGAGGTCAATCAGGCCAAGGTTATTACTGAAGTAGCTCCTCAGGATTGTGTCCTAGGCCCAACTATGTTCATCTGCTTTATCGATGATATTCCCTTCATCATAAAGTCACATGTGGAGATGTTCACTGATGACAGAACAAGGTTCAGCACCATTTGTGACTTCTCAGATACTGAAGTCCAGAAGGACTTCGACAATTTCATAATAAGTGGGAAGATAAACCTACACACCACATGAATGCCAAGCAAGAGCCAATTTCAACAAGGAAGAATTTAATCATTTTATGTTGGTATTCAATGATATTATCAATGCTGAATCAATATCCTTTGGGTCACCACTGACCAGAAACCAGGCTGGACCAACTGCATAAATATTGTGGCTACAAGTGCTGGTGAGACTAGAAATTATGCAAGTAATTCCCCTTTTTTTAAAAAAAAATTCATTTAAGAACATGGACTATGCTGGCAGTACCAGCATTTATTGCCCATCTCTAGTTGCCCTTAGAAGGTACTGTTGAACTGCGTTCTTGGACTGCTGCAAAACATTTGGTGTGGGAACACCCACAATGTCACTAGGAAGGGAACGCTAGGATTTTGACCCAGTGACCCTAAAAGAATGCCAGTACATTTCCATGATGTGACGGTGCCGGTGTTGGACTGGGGTAGACAAAGTCAGAAGAGACACAACACCAAGTTATAGTCCAACAGACTTAATTGAAATCACAAGCTTTCGAAGCACTGCTCCTTCAGCAGGTGACTTCATCTGATGAAGGAGCAGTGCTATGAAAGCTTGTGATTTCAAATAAACCTGTTGGACTGTAATCTGGCATTGTATTACTTCTGAGTCTATTTACAAGTCTGGATGCTGAGTGGGTTGTTAGGAACTTGCAGGTCGTGGTGTTCCCATAAATTTGCTGCCTTTGTCGTTCTATACAATCATGCTAATGGGTTTGAAAGGTGCTATCTCAGGAACATTGATGAATTCCTGCAGTGCATCTTATTGATGGCGCACACTGCAGCTATTGTACGTCGGTGGTGAAGGGATTAAATGAGTGTGGTTGTGATGTCAAAACAAGCTGGCTGCTTTCCTGGGCACTGTCAAATTTCTTGAGTGTTGCTGCAGTTACACTCATCCAGGAAAATAGTATTCCATCCCACTCCTGACTTGTGCCTTGTAGGTGGTGTACAACACTGGGGAATTAGGTGGGTTACTCAGTACGATTCTTAACCTCTGAGCTGCTCTGGTAGCTGCGACACTAACATGGCTAGTCCAGTTCAATTTCTGGTCATTGGTAGCCTCTCAGATGTTGATACTGGGGGAATTCAGTGTTGGTAGCATCATTGAATGTCAAGGGCGATGGTTGTCTCACCAATGTCTGTCCGCCATTTGAAGGCACAAGTCAGGAGCATGAGGAACTATTCCTCACCTGTCCAAATGGGAACAGCTTCAACAACATTTAAAAAGCTTGACGCTATCCAGAACAAAGCAGCCTGCTTGACTGGCAAGCTATCCAACACCTTCAACATTCACTCCTTTCACCATTGATGTGTAGTGACACTTATCAGATGCATGATAGTAACTAAGGCTCCTCCAACATTTTCCAAACTAGCAATGTCGACCATCTTGAAGACAATGACATGGCAACTTTAACATCAGTAAGTTCTCCTCCAACTCACACACCAACTGACTTGGAATTATACTGCCCTTCCTTCATTATCATCGGGTCAAACTCCTGGAACTCACTTCATATCAGCACCTCTGTCTGGTGGCCCAGTTCAACAAGGTAAAAATTGGAAGAAGTGTGGATGCTGTAAATCAGAAACAAAAACAGAAGTTGCTGGAAAAGCTCAGCAGGCCTGGCAGTGTCTGTGAGGAAAAAACATCAGAATTAACATTTTGGGTCTGGCAAAGCTTCCTAAATCTGTTGTGAGGAAGGGTCACCAGGTCCTGAAAGTTAACTCTGATCTCTCTTTGCAGATGTTGCCAGATCTGGTGAGCTTTTTCTGCAACTTCTGTTTTTTTGTTTCTGATCAATAAGGTATCTCTCCATTGCTTTCTCCAGCACAATTGGCTACAGACAATAAATACTGGCCAGAAATGACCACATCCCATAAACTATTCCAAGAAATTAAACCATTAAAAGGTTGTGTAAATGTACACACCACACAAAGAATAGAAAAGAAGCCATCACAGCTCAAAAACAGCTTGCAAGCAAACACATGACTTGGAATAACAGAAGGCAGTGTTGCACTGATTTCGAACAAAGCAATGTGAGAATGCTGACACCTTAAGGAATGAACTCTTTGAACAGGTCATACAGATTGGTCAACATAACTAGAGAGGTATCATTGGAAATCAAGTATAGATAAGTTGGAATCTTCAATTTCCAATCCTTGGTTGAATTATTTTAAGGATTCTTCCATTAGTCAGTGGTGTCTCTGCAAGATCAGGCAGATAACCTCCAACAGGGCAAAATTACAGAATTTATGAACGTATGGCTACACTAGCTAGATTTGTGTACCAGCTAACATCCTAACTTCCTTGAGAACAAAGATGACACAAGCCAGCAAATCCAGCAACAGCTAATAGGAAAATGAGAATTCAAATTTTACCAGGTCTGGACAGCACCTTTACAGACAGTGACTGATCATGCTGACATCCAACAGGGCTAACAATATTCTCTGGAAAGAAGTTATGTCAACTAGTTATTCCATACAGCTCACAAGTCATGCATGCTATGGAAACAGAGCTAACTACAGTTGGTTCTGATATAACGTGATAGAACCGTTCTCTTGCAATCTCACGTTATAAGAAAATTGCGCAATAGTCACGCCATTTAAACTTTTTGGGCCAAATTGCATTAAATCCAATACAGGTAAGGAAAGTTCACGTTCTACAAATAACGGCCTGAATTCTCTAACTGCGTTAAAGCTAATTTGTGTTGAGGTAACACGTGTTATATCAGAACCAACTGTACCAGCATATAGGACCTGCAACTGTACAAGAACCAAAAACAGGTGCAGGGGTCATGATGCCATACAGGAAGCTTTGAAACAGATAAGGAGTCAAGTAAATACATCTATCCTCAAGAGGCATGCAAGGACAACTGTGTGATTCCTGTGGTACCATATAGTAATAGTGGTTAATGCTAGGCCTCAGCAGCTTGTTCCATCACATTTTACGTAGCAGCATGACCATGTTTCACTATCGACACCAAGTGTCCTCACAAGTAGTAGTAGAAGATAACAACATGGCCCACCCATCGAGACTACTCAACCACTCAACATGTTCATGGCTGGTTTTGGACCTCAAGTCCACCTTTCTGCCCACTCTGCGTATCCCTCAGTTTTCTAGGGGAAAAGTCACATGACACCAGGTTGTAGTCCAACAGGTTTATTTGAAATCACAAGCTTTCAAAGTCCTGTCCCTTCATCACCTGATGAACCTGTTGGACTATAAACTGGTGTTGTGTGACTTTTGCCCTTGTCCACCCCAGTCCAACTCCGGCAACCTCCACATCATGACCTCAGTTTTCAGAGATAGAAAAAAAATCTGTCAATCACAGCTTTAAAGTTATTCATTTAAAAGGAGCATCCATAACTCTCTGAATTTGAAAATTCCAAAAATTGAAAATATTGTGACTTAACGTAACTTCTCTTCATAAGTAATAAGTAGTCATAAGTAATTGCCCCTTCATTCTAAAATTGTGCCTTATCTGTTAAATTTCTCAGTGAACGCAACAATCTCTTAGTACCTACAATTTTAACCCCTTCAGAATTTTGTAAATCTAGTTGAGAAAGACTGCCATTCTTCTAAACTCAATGGAATAAACACCTAATTTGCTCAGCTTCTCATCATCGGGCAATCTCTTCAATCCAAGGACCAATTAAGTAAGCCTTTGCTGTGCTACCTCAAATACAAGTATATCCCTTTTTAAAGGAAATCAAATCTGCATATTATATTTCAACTGTGGTCTCACGAAAACCTTACATTCCACTGAGGCTGCAATTGTACCAACAGGTAGCAGATTTTAGGGAGGGCCCCTCGGATGAAGGAGCGACAAAGACATTCTTCTTCGCTGAGCTCACAAAGCAGAGATTTGCCAAACACCTTGGGTGAATATGGCCAGGTGAGAGCCCATCTTCCCCAACCAGCAGTTTGTTCTACCCAGTATTAGCAGTGGCCCTTCTCCCGTAGTGCCGTAGGTAAAAGAAATGCATTTTACTGTACCTGTGTCTGGGGGCAAATGGCTTGTGAAGATTTGTTGAAGTCAGACCAAGTCCTATGACACATGCCACAGCAACATAAGACAACTCTGAAAATTACTAATCCGGAAAGTAGTCGATGATCTCTTTCAAAAAGGATTTGTTGGGGCTCCTTGCTCCTGCTGAACACACAACAAAATTAAGGGAGGGTACTAACTGCTGCACTGGACTCCAAAATGCCACGCTGGTATTGATTCTGCTGCACTTTCACAGATATCACAACCTTCGCTGTATGTGTATGGCGTCTTACACCAGGCAGCCACAAGTACCTCGAATTTCAATTTGAAGACAAAATATCACTTGTAGCATTGATAAATCAGGTGATACAGAACTAAATTTCAAGGTAACAGACATTGATATATTCAAATGAATGGGCCCAATATGAACTGTCAGATTTTTGACAAGCCAAATCTAAAATTGAGCTCCCCAGAATATTTCAATCTCTGATATTGATCTCAATCATCGATACATAAAGCAAGCAGCTAATGAAGAATTACTGAAACTAATGGAACTGATCTTGTAAACTCTTATTTAATCAATTAACAATATGAACTAATTGTGTCAGCACTCAATGTCACAGCATCTTAAGATCCTACAGCTAATAAGTAACTGATAGGTCACCTTGCTTCTTCCTTAATCTGCACAAAACGGTGAAACAATTTTCTCGGCTGATTTGAAATTCCAATCAAGGCCTGAAAAAGAATAGATGCTAATATAATTCAAAACGGGTTGTTCTTTAATAGTTCAGAGATCCAATTAATTCTCAAGTGTTAACCATGTGGTAAACCCCAGATATTTCCCTGACAAGTTGCTAATATAATAAAGCTCAGGATATATCCAGTGCTTGCAATGAACTATTCTTTCAAGGAGTCTTCACATTCCCATAATGATCATAAGAAGAAAACACTAAGACTTCGTGATGAAAGAATAGTAAAAAAAAAGTTCAAGGCAACTTAGTGCATGACTTTCAAGTGATGGCATTTCCTGATGTTTCACAGGTTCTCTTCACTTAACCGTTCCAGACTTGAAATGATATGGCAAAATTCTTCATAAACTGTTATGTAGATTTTGTAAATATCCGCTCTTGGCAGGGCCAGGGGTGGAAAACATGGGTCACTGTGCTTCTCCAGTTTCTGCGTCCCTCAGTTAAGAGCAAAGCATTTTGCATATTATGCATCAGTAGTACGTACATGTACCTCAAACTCTATTTCAGACCTTTAAAGGTCTTTAAAGCATCAAAATAAAATCCAAATGCAACCACACTATCAGGACTTTTCTATTTCTAAGTCTTGTTACATACAGGTTGGTTGTCAGAATTGTTTACAAAACTACACTGAATACAGAAGTACTTTTCTGAAGAGCACTTGAGAAGTTGTACGAGGCACCGTATAACCCAATTTGCAAAGTGGAACCAGGGCTACAGAGTTGAATGAGTAAGTCAGGAAGGGCCACATCACTGAGGGAGGAGATAGGGAAGGGACACAGCATGAAGACAACGTTGGGAAGAACATTGTGAAGATAAAATTACGTTAGAGCCACGAGATGTCTTATCTTGGGTTTGAAGAGTGAAGGAAGCACCTAGTGCCCAACATAAACACAGTGGTCCATGACAGAAGCAAGAAGGGAGGAGACGTGGACTATTGTGTAATCTGCTTGACTAATGATTGGGATTGTCCTGGAAGACAGTCCGGACCCCTCAGCTTGAGAAAGAGCCCTGGATGTTTTGCACATTATGCATACCCACCTTCTTGCACAGATCTGTGTACGATCTAAACAGAGCATAAAACTGGGAGTTCTAAAAATACCTGAGAGAAGACTTGAGATAGGTCAACTGTAAAATCTAACCCCCTGCTTAAGGAACAAAAACTGCTGTGCTCGAGACTGGATAGTGGGAGTTATTTGCAACACCAGTGGGTCAGACCTGCTTTCAGAGAGGGCAGGGAGGAGCAGTAACGGGTATGGAGGAGAGGGAGGAGGAGGAAGAAAGGACAAGAAAAGGAACGTTATTTTTGTTCATGCATGAGCACCATCCATTGTCAAATTCAACTTTAAACAATGATGTTGAGACTAATCTTGTTAGAGCTGCTGTGCACAGATCTCCAGAAAAAGCTTTAGTATGGTTACAAATTAAAATCAGTAATGACATCTCATGGTCCAAGAGTACAGCTGAATCATTGAGACTTTTGTTTCAGGTGGTTAAAGCTGAATACTTCATGTGATACAAAATCCCAAGACTGAAGTTTAGATTAAAAAGTTGTCTCAAGTTTCAGATATGCAAGTAGACTGAATTTTTGTTGAACATTCCTGCAGACTATTACAACTCTTTAAAATGTTAGTTTGAAACATACTTGATTTAAAAAAAACCCATGATGCACTTACTGAGTTGCACAAATATATCCCAAAGAATTCAAAGATATGCCAGGTCAGTGTTTAGAAAAAGTAACCAATATTCACTTCATCTAATTCCAACAAAATCAGTTTCTGGACAAAAAAAGCAAATTAAAAAGGCAGTGGTAGAAAATTTGAAATTAAAACAGAAAATGCCGGAAACACACAACTTCTATGGAAAGAACCGAAAATCTTTTTTTTAAAAACGTCCATTCATGGAATGTGAGCTTTACTGGAAAGGTCAGCATTTACTATCAGTCATTTGAGAAGACAGTGGTGAGCCAGAATCACTGCAGTCTGTGTGATGTTGATAATATCCACACTACTGTTCGGAGGGAGCACTTCAGGTGCAGACTGATTCCAGCATTTTGTCTTCATTAATAATTCTTGATGTATTTTCTAGCTTTATCAATACATTCTACAAATAAAAGTAACATGTAATATACAAATAATTCACTGCAAAATTGGAAATATACTGGAAGTTATAAAGGAGTCTAATAATTTTTTTGAAGTTATAAATCATGTGTTATAATCTGCCAATATTTTAATTATGTAATACACAACAACATTGTATTTCTTTATAAGTTATATAGTACATATATTTGCAATACATCATTGCTAATTTGTACATCCTTTCCTCATCAGTTTCAATGTTGCCTAAATAGTGATGCTTGCAAATGTATTTTGAAATTTATTAAAGTAATGCACTGTTGTTTCTTTTCTTAAATGTAGAGAGTATCCTAATGTCCACAAGCAAGCAGTTTTCAACTGGCACTAAACTCCATGACCTTACGATTCACCAGTATCATAACATTTGTTACTGGAGATTTTCTGCAACTAAAACTTGATATCTGAGATGAGTAAGAATACCAGAGACTTCTTCATATTGAATAGGAGTGTGGAGGGAATGATCTCTCTCGATTCATTTGATTCTTAAATATTATGCATGCACATTCATTAACATAAGTTTTCAACAGATATTTTCAAATAAGTGTTCAAAAAACTGTATTACAATAAATTAAACACTTTAGTATACACATGTTCACATGAATATGCATATTTAGCAAATTTACACATCCTAAACTCATTTGTTGTATTTTTGTATATTCAAATTGCTCTCAAATCACCCATTTCCAAGTTCATTATAACAAAAGTAAATTAAACTTTAAAACGATCAGGCCTTCAGATTTTTTAATCAGAAGTCCTGCTACCCACTTTTCCTTCAAAACTTGAAATTAAAATTCCAAATAATTTCCAGTATTTCACAGACATAGCTGCCATGGAGTAACATTCAACCAGGAATACAGTGCCACATTCTCTGAAGACAGCTTCATTAGTTTACATTTTGCTTTGTTCTGTAGCACCTCCAATTGAATGGTGGAAGCCTACAAATATTGACAAGTTCAAAATAAGCATTAACAGTTGTTCAAAAGGGACATCAATCTTGGATTTAAAAGTGTTTATGCCATTTTGCTCAAATGTAGGCAATTTTTAGGTCTCAGACTTACCAATTTTACAGGATTTTTTTTTCATGTAGGCCTTCAATGTTTTGAACCTGATATAGATCTCATATTAAATTATTATTTTAGTTTGAAAGCTAACATGATGTCAGGTTATGGGTTAGGGTTAAGGTTATTAGGTGGCACACAATAACCATGAGCTGCTCTCATCTCATAAAGAGTGATATACTTTGTTCTAGTTTGTAATTTTCCTCAGTCTGAAATGTGAGTACATACCTCTCCTTGCTGCTGCCTTGCCTGCCAGACTGCCACGTTCCTCTGTAGGCCGCTGCTGGTTTCCCCACCAAGCCCCCGCTTTAAAAAATAACAAGAACATAAGGCTCCTACAGTTTGACAATACATGTTTTACAATGTAATTGGGGGCAAGGGGATGCGGTGCCTTTTTTTAAAAGCAATTTAATTTCTAGCTTTTTATATATAAATACACACATCCACAATCATGCACTATTCTCACATGCTGCAGTTGTAACTTTTATAAAGCACCAACACTTTATCTTAAATGATCTTCAATACAGCACGATCAAGTAGGCACTCAGTTCAGGCTCAAGAGAATATCACATAACAAGAATGTGAAAGCACATAATGGCAGTTCTAATTCATGTATCTTAAGAGTGTTTATTCAAATGCAGAGCTTTTAAAATAAATTAGATTTTAACGGTTCATTTTTCTCTCACAATTATCAAAAATAATTATTAAATACATGTTAACCATGCCACTAGAAGTACAGACAAAGCACCATGATTCATTTCAGTGGAATGGTATTCAATACAGCTATATTCAACTTATACAAAACCTGGGTTAGTCATAAGGGAATTGTGTGTAGAAATATATTAGCACTGGAGAAAATGCATAAAAAAATGTATAAGGGAACAGAGAGGATATAACTATCAGTAAAGATTGAACAGACTGAGACACTTTTATTTTGAAAAGACCGAGGGATGATCTGATCGCAGTGTTTAAAATTATGCAATGAAGAACATGCTTCCATTTATAAGGGAGTTCTAAACAAAGATCATATATAAACAAAATACAGTTAATAGTCAATCTAATAAGGAACTTAAGACAAACCAATTCAAAATTCACCCAGGAAGTGGCAAAAACATGGAACTTCCCCACAGTAGGTAATAGCATAAATACGTTTGAGGGAAAACAGCATTTGCACACAAATAAGAAAGGACAGGAGCGTACTTTGATAGGGTGAAAAGCAAATAGAGCAGGAGAGAGACTTGGGTAACAGATAAACATTGACATAAAGCAAGTGAATGAATAGTCTGCTTCTGTGCTGCAAATTCTAAACATCATTGAAACAAATAGAATTTGCAGCGCCTAACCAGCACAATGCCGAAGATGACCTTTACTAATAACCTGTCAATATCCTATGCAAATCTCTTTGAAGCATGTCAATTGACACTGTGCAGAAATGTATGAATTTGCAAACAGAGCAGAGCAGTATACCTATGAAATAAGATGGACTGAAATGTCAGATGTGAGCTGAACTCCTCTTGGCTGGGTCAGTTTGGCAGCATTAAGTGGCTCAGGGACAGCACCACCATCCTGTAGGAAGAGCTATCTCTGAGAATAATGGTTGGCAGTGCTCTAACCCCAACAACAGCCAGTTGGTAGATAAGGTACAAATGTGGTGTTCTGGTATGGGGAATGTTGTGGGGGTGGGGTGGTCGTGGTGCTTTGCATGGTCCTGTGCACAGTTCAAACTGGAGACATACACTACCTCAAACAGAAAAAAAGACCCTTAAAGCAGCCACTAATTTGCAATATCCCCTCCCTCATGCACCAAAATATAGGCTGGAAATACAGGTCACATTTACAAGTAATAGGCACAGAACAGCTGCCACAGCACCCAATTTCATAAGTCACCCTACCTGATGGTCCGTTCCAAGAGCGCCTGTAAAGTTCTACCTGATGCATTTTTGAAATAGGAAGCAGTCACTAGAACCACCCTCTTCTCAGATCAACCAATACTCTTCACTTTCATTTCTTTGCTATCTAGTAATACACCTGTCTCTTGATTCCTTTTAGATAGTTGCTTCAATGGCCTCCCCTGTTTTCTTCTAACTTCTTCATATTCAACTTCTGTTTCCTAGTTTTGGAAGACTTCATCATATTGACGGATTTGTTCCAATCAACTTTGGCAATTCACTACAGAGAATAGATAGAAAAAGACGCTTCCTCTAAGGGATTGAAGTACTTCACAGTCAAGAGATTATTTTTGACATTATTATTGTTATTATTTGGACAAATCCGTAGCCAGCCCATAGTTATTTTGGGAAGTGTACCATTTTTGTCTATTCCTTTTCTAACCTCTTCCAAAAAAATCCAGGATGGCAATGGGCAGTTGAACTCATGGACCAGAATATGGATACCATGTCAAATAACTCTACTCGCTCCTGATATTTTTCTGAGGAAGTCTTAGAAACATCAAGAAGCCTCTAATTTTATTCTAAATGGCTATTCTTCAAGCGCATGTCTAGGAAATCAGCCAGCTATTTTACTGGGGTAGCTACCATAGCAATTCCAATGCCCTTAATCACATGATACCCAGATGTGCACAATGCCAGAAGGACCAGTGTTCATTTCCAGGGCCTGCCTAATCTCTGTGGTTCGGATAAACCATTGCTTTGGCTTCTTGACTGGTTAAACTTCCATTTTTAAATTTGAATTCCTGTTTTCAAATCCCTTTGTGTACTTGACCCTTGCTTTTTCTGTAGCCTTCTCTAGTCTTACAACCTCCAAGATACCTGCACTCATCTAAATCTGGCCTCTTGAGAAGTCCCTTTTAAACTGTTCCACCATTATCAGCTGTGCCTTCTATTGCTGAGGCTCTCAGTTCTGGAATTCTTTTCTATTTACTTCCTTCAAAAAGTTCTTTTAGACCCACCTCTTTAACAAAATGTTGCTCCCAACTCCTAATATCCCCTCATGTGTTTTTATGCCAAGTGTGGTCTGTAAACATGTCTGTGAACTGCTCTGGGGTGCAAGAAGAAACTACACTGGTATAAATGAAAACTGGAAGTATAGTTATCCAAACCAACGTAATGTACATACCCAATCAAATGAGTTAGGAAGCCAAGACAAATTATAGCAGCGTTACAGTTTTGAAGTAACTGTACAGGAATATGTTAAAATAACCATAACATTTGTTGTAAAGTGTCAAGGATGAATGTTCGAGATTGAAAACTGCAAGCATCTGACTTCCTATCAAGATGGCAAAGCATAACAAAAGTAAACTGCTTGATAGTTAACAGTCTTTGATCCCCCATATACCCAACAGCTGTCTCAGTTTAAAAAGAAAATCCCCATGATTAATATACCGTGCAACGAAACAGGTTGAAGAATTGAAACCCAATTTAAAATCAATTCAGAAAGTATATTTGTTAAACTTCTTGAATTTTTTTTGGAACAATCAATTATAGGGTAAATTTATTGGGAGAATTAAGGCCTGTCACTGGCAACATGGACACAAATTAATAGGCACCGTTAATATGATCAAATTGCTTGAAATAACCAGTTAATAATTATACTTCAATGTTTTAATTCAGAGCCACGAAGCTAATAACCAGGATTAGGGAGGCTAACTTCTCCACCCCAACAATTTAATGAGCAAAAAACATGTAAATAAGAATGTTTTAAAGAATAAAATCAAAGGAAAAAGTGCAAAAAACAAATGCAATAATAACTTTTTGAAACAAAGTTTCAAAGAGATAGCAAATGAAAGGCCTCCATAATGAGTAGGATTCTGGCAGAAATCAAGGATGGATCTCTGCTATGAAATAGTTCCTTGTGTCCATGCATCTGAGGTCAGTTCAGTTGCTCCCTGGGCAGGTGCAATTTGATTGGGGCAAATGAATGCAACAGTTTCTTATACCGTCTCTACAGGCAAATGTGCTTAGATCCAGAATATTTCCTCATTAACTAACAACACACAATAAAACCCACAGTGGGTTATGACTGTATGAACAGACTTTAAATATAGTCACAAGGTGCAATAAAGCAGTTTTCTCAAAGAAAATAATAAGTAATCAGCATTCAGCACACTTGAAGAAATACCTGCTTTTATTTAACACCTTAGCATTGTTCAGAAATCTCCCAAAATACACATACAATTAATTACTTTGACAGTTAGTGGCCATCTTAAACCGTCAGAACAGCAATAAAATGAATGGCCATTCTGACAAAACACAATATCTTCAACATAAGTCTAATTGAAACATAGCTTAACATCTCATCTGAAAGGAAGACGTCACACTTCATGAAATGCAACACTACCTTATTACTGCACCAGAATGTCTATTTAAATTACATGCTCAAGTTCTTAAACCCATGACCTTCTGACTAAGGCAGATTTAATAACTGAACAAAATTGGCACTTCACAAGTGATATTGACACAACCCATCCTACAAGAACCAGAATTTAAAAATGATAAGGTAACTAACCTACTGGTATTCAACTTCTATAATACTGTCTTGAGATCAGACACCAAGTATAGCCAGCTGACTGAGATGATAAGTCTTCGACTGTTAACGTAGCTGGCGTGAGCAGAGAAGCTGCTGGGGATTTCCCACTAGAAACAGGAATAGAATCCAGGTCTAGAAAAGGCTCAGCTAGGTAAGGATTACATTCACCATGCACTGCCAGGAAGCTCCTCATGGCCCAAAAAAGGAAAGGTTTCAGCACCGTATGCCACCCTCCCTCTTTCAGTGGCCACCGGAATTCCCAGCCCAGCAGCTTTGTAAGCTACCTGTCACCTGAAATCCCTCTTCTGCCAGCTGGTTGCCCATTTGGATCAGCAGCATAGGTATGAAGCCTGGGGGTTAAAACGGTGGCTGAGGTCTGCAGGCCACCAACCATGGCTTGGAACTTACTTTTTCCACCTGACAGCATCAGAGTTTTGATGTAAATGCACTGAATTGCCTCAAGTACAATACTTCTTTTATATATTTTAAACATCAAAACTTCTTTCTTCTAGGATTGCTGACCATTCTCTAACTTTTATATTCACAGAAACTGCCTATTTCCAGAAACTACCTAGTAGAAAGTGAGCTGGTTAAAACCATTTTGGGGATGCCATCCTTTGATTTACCCTTTGTATGAGGAAGAATGTTTAGACCATGAGACAAAAACTAACATGTAGAACTATGGTATGAGAGGAGAAAAGGGGTGGGGGGTCATTGCTTTCATATCATTTCATTGTCTATGCATTTAAGATGTGGTGTAATAAAATCTGATGATGTGACTTTGTCGCTATTTGTCTAAATGGATAGAGGTGCTGCAGGTACCACTGTACAACTTGATGAAATGTGGTTCAGTGAACTAGTCCCCTTTAAGAGGGAATGACAAATTAAAGGCTGCAGCTGGAAGTAATCTCCAGTCATAATCAAATCCTCAACCATGGAATTTTGACTGTCATTGCTGTTCTCTCATTCCATTTATTCGCAGATCTGATGAAAAACATCAGACAGAAAGTCAAATTTCAAAAAACCCAGTGTCTGCTTATTTGTTCTCTTTTAACTTGGTTTCAAAGCTACTTCTTCAAAACAACAGAAGATGATTACCCTCAAATATAGATGAAACTTGCAAATCATGGGCAAAAGGGATTCTTAAGCTTCTTTAAATATATCCAACACAAAAGCAAAGAACAAATGAAAGACACACCATGCGAACACTGCCTTTCTTTCTCATCTTGCTTCTCAGTAGCATTGTCAGCCACCACAACAAAAAAGGGCCTTTCCTAAACTACAAATTAGATGTGTTTGTAATATGTATAATACAATTAAATAGAACATGCTCAGCAGTTTGTCATGGAATTCTATATCTCTCATTGAATCAGGTTGAGGCACAGTAATATGAATGCCAATTGCCTGCCAGCACTTCACCAAAGTACCCACTCTTTATGCTTCGTCATTAGAGTGCTCACAGGTTACTTGACAAGAATCAATCATAGCCAAGCCAGATTCACCCCTCATTCACTGTCCATACAGTGCATTTGCCAGCAGGGGCCACCGAGAGAGAGCAGGAAGCTTTTTAGGTTTCTCCTTTTCTTGTTTCAAAGATTTTTCAGCCAATTGTTCCAGCCCTACTGTCATTCCAGTTAAAAGTGAAGCCGGGGCTTTCTGGTTGTGTGTACACAGACACCTTGAGCATTGGTCAATTAGTTATTTAAGAACGGATTTAAAATATCTAAAACATTGTAACCCCAGGAGGTAATCTCAAATTTAATCTTGGAATCAAACACCCTGCTGAGCCACAAAAAATGATGTAAATACATTGAATCTAAACTAGCTCTAAATAAATCATGGGCAATTAATGCCAAAGACTTGCACCAAGTGCATTGTGGTAGCTATACACTTAAGCAACATCAAGTATTTTGCTGTTAGGAGTTTAGACTTGCTCATCATCACATCACTAACTGGACACAGGAAGACCTGTTGGCTGGAAAATTTTTAAAAAGGCTGAGCCCAGGATATAGCAAACACTATTTAAGACTGCAAGGGTAACAAGTACAACACGTAAGCACTTAGAAAACTAGATAATAAGGTTTGCCTAAAACTGGGGACACATTTCTGTTCAACTATCGGATGAGTGATTTTGACTTTCACTGATGGCTTTTCCAAGGCAGAATTAATTTATAAATATTGCCTGTCTCTAGGCTTACTCCGATTGACTTCTATTTGTCTCAGGTGCAGTCAAAATAAGGTCAGGTATGTACACGCCCAATACTCGGATCAGATGATAACTCTGCCATCATATTACTATTAAAAAAGTGGGTAGTTCAATTATCAAGCATGTACAGACTTGTGAAATAATTTTAATTACAAAACATATTACTGGAAAAACTGGCCTGAAGACACGCAGCTATGATAAATCTGTCAAGTTTCTACAGAACATTCCTCTAGCTCCAAACTGATAAATGTAGAATACCCACAGTAGTTACAGAAATGTTACAGAGTCAGTCATATAGTTCAGAAGCAGACCCTTCAGTCCATGCTCACCATAATCCCAAACTAAACCAGTCCCACCTGCCTGTGCTGGGCCCAAATCCTTCCAAACCTTTCCTGATTCATGTACCTGTCCAGATGTCTTTTAAATGTTATAACTGTATCCATGCTGACCACTTTATCCGGATGTTCATTCCACACACGAACCACTCTCAGTTTAAAAAAAGTTGCCCCTCATGTCCTTTCTAAGTCTTTTGCCTCACCTTAAAAAATATACCTCCTAGCCCTGAAATCACCCACTACAAGGAAATGCCATTCACCTGATCTACACCCATCATGATCTTATTATCCTCTATAACAGTCACCCTTAATGTTCTATGCGCAGTGAAAAAAGTCCTAGCCTATCCAGCCTCTCCCTATAACTCAAATCTTCCTTCCTTCCTTTCTAGCAAAATCTTAGTAACTGTTCTAAGCCCTCTTCAATTTAATAATATTCTTCCTATATAGGGCGACCAGAACTGGACATAGCACTCCAGAAGAGGCCTCGCCAACATCCTGTACGACCGCAACCTAACATCCCAACTCCAGTACTCAAAAGGTCTGTGCAATGAAGGCAAGTATGTACTCATCTTCTTAACCACCCTATCTGTATGTGATGCAAACCATAAAGAATTATATCCCTGAGCTTGTGGGTCTCTCTATTCTACAAAATTATCCAAGGCCCTACTTTTAATTGTATAAGCCCTGCCCTTGTTTGTTTTACCACAATGCAATTCCCAGCATTTATCCATATTAAACCCCATCTGCCAAATTTGATAAATATATTTGCAAAGGGCCCCACAATTTCCTCCGTAACTTCCCCCAACATTCTGGGATACACTAAAGCAGTTGCCAGAGATTTATCCTGCCTTATATTTTCCAACAGCTCCAACACTTCCTCTTCTGTAATGTGAACTGTTTTCAAAACATCAATATTTATTTTCCTGAGTTCTCAAGCCTCCATTTCTTTTTCCACAGTGAAAGCTGACGTGAAATGTTCATTTAAGAACTCTCCCATCTGAGGTTCAACACAAAAGACAACCACTTTGATCCTCAAGGGGCCCTACACACTCTCTCGCTCTAATTGCTCTCTTGTTCTTAATGTGCTTGTAGAATCTCTTTGGATTATCCTTAGCCTTATTACCAAAGCCACCTCATATCCTCTCGGTCTTTCTGATCTCCTCCTTAAGAATACCCCTACACTCTTTATACTGCCATATGATTGTTGTCTTTCTGATTCTTCTTTATTCTTGACTAGAACCTCAAAATCCTTACTTATCCGTTGTTCCCTAATCATATTAGCCTTACCTTTCACTCCAACAGGAACATAATGCTTCTGAACTTGCACTATCGACTTTTGAAATCTTCCCACTTACAAGACATCTTTACCTGAGAGCACGGTGACCCAGTGGTTAGCACTGCTGCCTCTCAGCACCAGGAACCCATGTTAGATTCCACCCTCGGGTGACTGTCTGTGTGAAGTTTGCATGTCCCCCTGCCCCCGCCGTGTCTGCGTGGGTTTCCTCCCACAGCCCAAAGATGTGCAGGTTAGGTGGATTAGTCATGCTAAATGATCTATAGTTTCAAGGGATGTGCAGGCTAGCTGGGTTAGCCATGGGAAATGCAGGGTTACAGGGACAGGGTAGACGGCTGGGTCTGGGTGGGATGTTCTTCGAATGGTCAGTGTGTACTTGATGGGCTGAATAGCCTGCTTCCGTACTGTAGGGGTTCTATCTATTTCAGTCTACTCCAATCAGCTTTTGAAAAGTCTTGTCTCACACCATTAAAATTTGCCTTACTTCAAGTAAAAACTTAATTTTTAATGTAAAATTATGGAAAGTTATTTTAAAACAAATGTAATTATGGTCACTAGGCCCAAAGTTCCACTTCTATCACTTCAGTCACTTTCCTTGTCTTGTTACCCAAGAGAAGGTCAAGTTTTGCTCCTTCTCTCGTCGGAACATTTATATATAGGTAAAGAAAACTTTCTTGAACAATCTAACAAATTCTTCACCACCTAAACCTTTAGTACTATGTCAGTCCCAGCCAAAGTTCAAGGTTATGGCTCCAATTTTTATTTCTAATTTCAACTCACATTTTCACTGCACGATTTTACAGAAATACTTTCTGTAGTTACAGTAATAATGTTTTCCTTAATCAAAAAATAACATCACTCCCCCTCCTCTTTTGCTTCTTTTCCTATTCTTCATATAGCATCTGAAACACAGAACATTGAGCTGTCAGTCCTATCCATTCTCCAACCAAGTTACTGCAATAGCCATGTCATCCCAATCCCATATTCCCAAACAGACCCGGAGCTCATCAGCCTTACCTTTAAGATCCCTTGCATTGAAATAAACGCAATTTAGTTCTTCAGAGTTACTTCATTTTCTAACTAATTAACTTGTTCTTTTCAGATTGCAAAGCATCCTCATCTATCTTTTGATTTGCTGTTACTGAGGTTCCCTCCACCTCCAACCCTAATAGTTTGCTGTCTCCTTTAGGAGAATTAGTGAACCTTCCCACGAGGATATTAGCCCCTTTCAGGTTCACGGAAACCCATCATTTTTTGAACAGGTCTTTTCTGCCTCAGAAGAGATCCCAAATGATCAAAGAGCTTGAATCCCTGAATAGTATGGCCACTTCTTCCAGCCATTGATTTATCTTTTTATTCTTTCCCTTATTTTATCCTGGCACCGCTAATAAACCAGAGATTACTACTTTTAAGGTTCTGATTTTTAATCTTCCACCTGACCCCTCATATTCACTTAGTAAGGCGAAATCCTTTCCCTAACTATGTCATTCCAACCAATGTGTACAAGAATTTCTGGTTTCTTACTCTCCTCTTTAAACAATATGCTTCAAATGTTTGGAGACATCCCTCATCCTGGCATCATGAAAGCAACATTCTATCCTAGATTCACGATCACCGCTGCATAATCTCTTGTCTGTGCCCTTGACAGGAGAGTATCCTATAACAATTGTTTCCTCCGTGATTTAAAAAATCTCGTTCATGATGGTAAAAAAAACTCTCTCTTCTACACACATAAATTTTAGAGAAAAAGCCCCAAGCCATGCACACATATGCCTCTCCAAAAGGTTCAATAACAAAACTCCGTTTGAAAAAGGATTATGCGTTTTTCTTTGGTTTTGTTTTTGACTATAAAAAACCAAAAATGAATCAAAATAAAAGTCTACTGAAATGTAATAACTGTAAGAAATCTAGAAGAGAGAGATGTATTGGCCTTTCCGAAAATTCTGTTCACACAATACGTTTGAAAGAAAAATCACGTGGATTTTGTGCTTGACTATAAAAGAGTTAAAATGAATCAAAATAAAAATCTCATAGTACTGAAATGTAATAACTGTAAGAAATCAAAGTAAATCTAGAAATAAGCCTGCAATCTCATGAGCAGCTTCAACATCCACGCTACTTTTGGGCAGTACGGTGGCTCAGTGGTTAGCACTGTAGTCGCACAGCAACAGGGACCTGGGTTTAATTCCAGCCTTGGGCAACCGTCTGTGTGGAGTTTGCACATTCTCCCCATGTCTGCATGGGTTTCCTCCTGGTGCTCCGGTTTCCTCCCACAGTCCAAAGACGTGCAGCTTGGGTGGATCGGCCATGCTAAATTGCCTGTAGTGTTCAGGGGTGTGTGGGTTATAGGGGGATGGGACTGGGTGGGATGCTCCAAGGGGCGGTGTAGACTTGTTGGGCCGAAGGGCCTGTTCCCACACTGTAGGGAATCTAATCTACTCTCAGTCCACCATTTTAGAACCCAACGTATTATTACAACCAAATGATGTGCTAAGCAGATTTGAGGATTTCATGGACTATTTTATGTTGTTACAAAATTTATTTTTTGAAGTTAGGAAATCTACTTTTATCCTGCTAAACATGAATTTAGACTGAATCAGGCTGATACTTGTTAAGATTACATTTTGACAGCAGTCTCCAAATCGATGGTCCTGTTAATGGTATATTCATTACCAGAAATGGTGAGTTCTACCTTCTGCTCCACCCACTGATCTATTGGAATGTGTTAATTATTACTGCTGAACCAGCAAAAGAAATAAACATTGTCTCAACTGCTATAAGGGTGTAAAACAAACTATATCCACTCACCTGTCCTGTTATATATTCCATCCATTACTGCCCCACCACCATTCTGGGCACCACCTCATTTTTCTTTCCACTCGATTGGAAAGGAAACTGAGGAGTCCATATAATAGATAGTCTATTCAATATCACTCATTTTACAACCCAGTTTCTCTGCGTATTTCTCCTCACAAGCACCTCTAACTTATTGTACCCTATAGGTAATACAAGAATTCAGACGTAAAATCACATTTCCTTTCGAAAGTGACAATTTTATTGCAGTTTACCATATGTTTGTTTTATTTCAAGTTTGTTGCTGTGGATCTTCAATGTTAGAATCAGAAAGCTCCATGCAAACTAGAAATTGGCTTCCTGTGGCTATCTTACATTTATAGAGTTCTAGCATCATGTAATTTACATTACAACACTGAAAGGACTTGAATTTATTTGGGCCTTTTATATCCTCGGAATGACTCAAAGCAATGCATAGGCAATTACTTTGCATTGTAATACTAATTGCGATGTAGGGAACTCATAATCCAATTTTTTGCAATGCAAGCTAACAAATTAATAGGGGATTGAGAGGGGAGTGTTAGCCAGGACATCAGGAGAACCTCTGCAAATACTGCCAGATATCTTTCATGTTTGTCTAAATAGAGACACAGAGTTAATTTCATTTTTCACTCAAAAGACAGTACTTCCACAAACCCAAGACAGTACTTCCATAAATCAGAACTGTCTCAGGGCTGGGCGGAAGTATCAGCCTAGTTGCTGAAGTGAGAGATCTAGATACAAGGTTTTATGACCCAGATGTAAAAGAAAATCACTACCGTTCAGTCAGCTTGGCTTTGTATTATAGATGAAGCAAATGCAACATAGCATCAAGTCTAATTATAAATTATTCTTCCAGCTATAACTTAGAAAAGCTGGTAGCCACATGATCAGATAAACTGATCGAGGGGTTCTTCAATGATCACTTCCATTTTTGCCAAAGACCAAACAACTGTACAATCCGCTTACCTTCACAAATTCGATCCAATCGCTGTCGCTTCACTTTGTGCTTGTCCATCAGAGACATCAGCGATGCTATTTAATGAATTCCTTCCAATATAACAAGCGATGAGGGTTTGAAGTGTTCACAATTCAGGTGAATCCACGGGAGCTCATGTGCATAACTCTAATCCAAATCCTGAAATGAAACACGAAGACACGAGAATAGTCCGTGAAACTGGAACTTCACGAACATTTAAAATTTATACTAAGGTGGTGAAAATTAAGAAACTTAGAACACTGCACCACATCATGTTTTCATGAGGACAGCCCAACATCCACAAAGTATAAATTACATTTATAAATATACATGAAGCTTAACTATGAAGAAAAATCTTTTCACTTTTATACTATATTAGTAAATACCATCCTAAATACAAAAGCTTACATTCTAAACAGCAGAGTAGTTCTCTTTTACTTATGTAATTAAATGTTTCTCAGAAAAGTGACCATGTGCAGCAGTTTAGTCATTCAACGGTTAACTAACCAATTGAGTGTGCAACAGAGCCTTGTACCTCATTTACACAAAGCCAAGACAATAGTTCTGAGCTAGAGCACCAGGCAAAATCAAGATCAGGAACTTCTGGATAGTTTGTGACTTTTGCTGCTACTACAATAATTAGTTATCCATGAAACTCTGCAAGGTTTTCATGAAGAAGCAAGTAATGACTGAAAGTAGACGACCAAGAAACCAGGCTGCCACCTGTATTCTCAACCCATCCGCCACCATACTAAAATGGAGGTCAGGGGTTTAAACCGGCATTGATTTTGATGCAATGCTGAAGATAAATATGTAATCCCAAGCATGCTTCCCTTGTGATGCATTTATTAAACTATTCAAGCAATGCACTGCCAGGAGTAGATCTCAGACTCAGATTCAATTAAGCCATGCTACATACCACAACATATCACAGTATCCTCCTGTTACTATTACAATTGTATGATGTAACTTTAAACTAATCACAGTACAGAATGGATCCTTTGACTGATGGATAATACAAGTAACAACCTCCTTTCCTTGAGAGAATATGAAGCTTATATGTTGATTAAATACATTCTTCAGCGCAAAGTGACCCACAATAAATAGATACAGTTGTGGTTTTGATCTCGTAAAGGGAGAGGTTAAGTGAAAAGAAGATCATTTAAATCAGAGATAATGGGAACTGCAGATGCTGGAGATTCCAAGATAATAAAATGTGAGGCTGGATGAACACAGCAGGCCAAGCAGCATCTCAGGAGCACAAAAGCTGACGTTTCGGGCCTAGACCCTTCATCAGAGAGGGGGATGGGGGGAGGGAACTGGAATAAATAGGGAGAGAGGGGGAGGCGGACCGAAGATGGAGAGTAAAGAAGATAGGTGTAGAGGGTGTGGGTGGGGAGGTAGGGAGGGGATAGGTCAGTCCAGGGAAGACGGACAGGTCAAGGAGGTGGGATGAGGTTAGTAGGTAGCTGGGGGTGCGGCTTGGGGTGGGAGGAAGGGGTGGGTGAGAGGAAGAACCGGTTAGGGAGGCAGAGACAGGTTGGACTGGTTTTGGGATGCAGTGGGTGGGGGGGAAGAGCTGGGCTGGTTGTGTGGTGCAGTGGGGGGAGGGGATGAACTGGGCTGGTTTAGGGATGCAGTGGGGGAAGGGGAGATTTTGAAACTGGTGAAGTCCACATTGATACCATATGGCTGCAGGGTTCCCAGGCGGAATATGAGTTGCTGTTCCTGCAACCTTCGGGTGGCATCATTGTGGCACTGCAGGAGGCCCATGATGGACATGTCATCTAGAGAATGGGAGGGGGAGTGGAAATGGTTTGCGACTGGGAGGTGCAGTTGTTTGTTGCGAACTGAGCGGAGGTGTTCTGCAAAGCGGTCCCCAAGCCTCCGCTTGGTTTCCCCAATGTAGAGGAAGCCGCACCGGGTACAGTGGATGCAGTATACCACATTGGCAGATGTGCAGGTGAACCTCTGCTTAATGTGGAATGTCATCTTGGGGCCTGGGATGGGGGTGAGGGAGGAGGTGTGGGGACAAGTGTAGCATTTCCTGCGGTTGCAGGGGAAGGTGCCGGGTGTGGTGGGGTTGGAGGGCAGTGTGGAGCGAACAAGGGAGTCACGGAGAGAGTGGTCTCTCCGGAAAGCAGACAGGGGAGGGGATGGAAAAATGTCTTGGGTGGTGGGGTCGGATTGTAAATGGCGGAAGTGTCGGAGGATAATGCGTTGTATCCGGAGGTTGGTAGGGTGGTGTGTGAGAACGAGGGGGATCCTCTTGGGGCGGTTGTGGCGGGGGCGGGGTGTGAGGGATGTGTCGCGGGAGATGCGGGAGACGCGGTCAAGGGCGTTCTCAATCACCGTGGGGGGAAAGTTGCGGTCCTTAAAGAACTTGTCTCTGCCTGTCTCTGTCCAACCTGTCTCTGCCTCCCTAACCGGTTCTTCCTCTCACCCACCCCTTCCTCCCACCCCAAGCCGCACCCCCAGCTACCTACTAACCTCATCCCACCTCCTTGACCTGTCCGTCTTCCCTGGACTGACCTATCCCCTCCCTACCTCCCCACCTACACCCTCTACACCTATCTTCTTTACTCTCCATCTTCGGTCCGCCTCCCCCTCTCTCCCTATTTATTCCAGTTCCCTCTCCCCATCCCCCTCTCTGATGAAGGGTCTAGGCCCGAAACGTCAGCTTTTGTGCTCCTGAGATGCTGCTTGGCCTGCTGTGTTCATCCAGCCTCACATTTTATTATCATTTAAATCAGAGCTGGAATTTGAATGATCATCCACAAGTATTTATTCTTACACATCTTTTTTCTTCTCCTAACCTCAAGTGTTTACACTGACATTTTAGAAAAACTCCAAATTCACTCTGTTTAGGAGGAGAACAAACACACACAGAACAGCCTAAATAATTGCAAGAAATCCACCCAATTCAAAATTTGCACAGATCAACTTATTGCTATTATTTGAAAATGTTCCAACAGCAAAAGGAACAAACTTCAAAAGAAAAACAAAGGGAAAGATGTTGAGTTTATGGCAAACACTACAATTCACAATATTCAAAATTACCACCATACCAAGCCACTGGAGCTGTCTAAGAGACAATGCAGTACATAACTAACATATTGTTTCATATCTTCTTTTAGTTAAGGCAACCAGGACAAAAAGGGACAATTCCCGGTAAAAAGCTGTTACTGCTACATTAGAATAATAAACTTCTAACCTCAGGTCGAAGTACATTGTGTTATGGACTGGGGAATATGGTGCTACAGTATTAAAAATGATAATGCACATGCAATGTTCAGAATATCCTATACTGGCTTAGAGAGAAAAGCTACCAGATTTAAATAATTTGATGAATAAATTTTTAAAATTAAATCAGCATTGCCTTTCATTGGCGATTTAAAAGGTATAAAGAGTTTCACACTGTAAAACTGGGCCATGTAGTCCATTTTGCCTTTGCTAAATCTCAAAAGTGTTCTCCACCTCATACACCAGGCCTTTTAGCTTTCCAAATTGCTCTTAAAGGAATTTGATAAACAATATGAATTCCTCTCACAACACCGTTACTTGTAGAAGATTTCTTTTTCTGGTTTCCTGTGTGAAAGAAATTCTTTTCGACTTTGCCTATTTTAGTGACAACCTTAAATTTATGCACAAGATGGGAGAGCTACTATTTTGTTAGCTGTGCCTATACCTAATTGCTCCAGAGAAGGTCCTGATGAAGTACCTTCTTGAACTACCTAAAATATTAAACTCTACTGTGATCCACAGTATATCCACAATTCTGTTAGGGAGTTCCCAGGATTTTGACCTGTAATAATGAAGTCACTGCAAAACAGTTCTTAGTCAGGATGACGTTTGGCTCAAAGCGGATAGGTACGTGGTGACGTTTCCTGTGCCTCCTGTACTTGTCCTTCCAGCTGGTCAAGGTCATGGCTTTTGAAAGTGCAATCAAAAGCAGCCTTAGTGAGTAGCTGCAGTATAGCTAGGAAATGGAGCACACTGTTGCCTCTTTATGTTGGTGGTGAAGGGAATGGAAGTTGGTGGACGGGGTGCCAATCAAGCAGATTACTTTATCCTGGACGATATGTAGCTTTGAGCATTTTTGGAGCTGTACTCATGTGTGCAATACTCCATCGCACTCCGGACTTGAGCCTTATAAAGGGGATCAAGAGATGTGTTACTTCCCCTAATATCCTAGCCTCTGTTCGTATGGAAGTACAGAGCCATTGTCAATTTCAGTGCCAAGTAGCCTGTCTGATCTTATTCCAACACATCACACAATCAGTGCACTAAACAGCTGAAATGCTTTCCCCTTACTTACCTTGCCAAAACCTGCTTCGGTTTTGAATACATTTGTCAGATCGCCTCACGACCTTCTCTGTTTCAATAAATTACTTCACCAGACAACCAAATTTACTCCGCCACAACCAGTCTGCTATTACAACTGATTGAATTAATGTAGCAATTACAATCCTCTAAGTATATGAACTGTCAGGTTAGCAACACTGCCAAAGAAAGTATATCTTAACATGCAAGATATTTGAAGGATTGTTAATGTGCTAGTCCAGAATACTAAAAAGTGTACAAACAGCCAAGGAGATAGAGGACATAATCATGGCACAGAACTTGGGCTAGAATAGTTTCACTAGTAATTAAAAACTATATAACAAAGTATTCATTATCATGCTCCAGCAGACAGGCTACAAGATAATTCAGAACGTAAATAGTGACAAGGGATTTGAAGTATATTTTAACAATTGAAGGGTTTCCACTTATCTACTGGAACAAGTAAGGAGATTATCCTGTTCAAGTGCCTCCAGAAGAGAACAGCAAAATTCTTTAACTGCTGTGCTTTTTTAATGCCGAATTTTAAAAATTTGAAGTAGAGAAATGCATAGAACCTAGCTTCCTTGCAGCAGTTTCTCAGAATGAAGTCAGTACATTTTGAAATGATATTCCACATTAAATTTTGCCACGCAGCCAGATTTTAAACTAGCCACAGAAAGAATGGAGTGGCATTATGTGTTGCAAATTATCCTAGCCCTTTTGTTCTAAAAACTCCATTTAAATCCCATCTAGGAACAAGGGATAAAAGGTAGACTTCAGTTTATTCCTGATTAGTGTAATAAGAAACTTAAAGTACAAAGTACAAACTACCTGTTGTTTTGAATTCAGCCAAATGACTCAAGGAGGAAATAAGGGATTTTGTGCAGTAAATTATCAGATAATTCAAACTAAAATGAAACTGCAGATTGTATGTAGTTCAATTAATTCAAGTTGTGTTAGGGTTGCTCATACTATTCCTCCTGCTAAAATCAGTGTTTTATTCTCCTGTTGATTTAGTATTTTAATTTGTAGGACTACTATAAGTTATAAAGGCGAGGAGCTGGTTTCTGGACAACAGGTTCCCAAATCAAAGTCAAAAAACAAGTAGGCAAGTATTTTGCTGTGACTTCATTATTACAGGTCAAAATGCTAATGTCTCCTCTGTCAGCCTGTTACAAATTCAATGTGTTTCAAACTTTAGGATCTGTTGCTTTCTGCTTCAGTTCACACATTTCAATAGTTTCAACTGAAGTATCTCAATTTTCTCCATACTCTTGGCACATTTATTAAGAACGTCAAGTTTTGCAATAGCTTGCAAGATTTTACTGTGGAAATAGTTAAACAATGAAGTACATGAAACAATTTATTGCTGACTTTAACAAAACCAAACCAAAGCCCCTTAAGGATGCTGTAATAAAAACTGCTATGGTTTAAGATCAAAATATTTCTCCTCTGTTATATCAATGAATCATCATTCTTATTCTTTCCTCCCAATCCAAATAATTAGCAAACATGTTTTCTTCCAATACACAGACACTTAGCATGCCATTCCTTCAGTTCTGTCAGCTATTCCTTCCCTCTTTCTTGTAGGATTGCAAGTGCACACAATTATATTCACTGTTTATTTTATGGTCTGGTTTTCTGCAACTTGTAATAACAATACTGAGCCACTCAATAATTGTCATAACAGATATACAAGTGGTATGCATAGTGCATTAACGCCACACTGGAATGTTCAAATGTGCCCGCTCGTTGAGTCAGCAAGGATCCATAAAAACTTTGTTCATAGCAGAGGTCTTTTAGATTGTTGCTGATAGCATAGGGGAATAGAAAAATGCCTTCCACATTATTATTAGCGGATTGCCTTGCAACAAAGGGTTCTCAGTATGCATTAGTAATGACAATATGTGCACTATGTCCCCACCAATACACACAAAATGGTGCGTGCAAGATGGTGTTGAACTAAAGCAAAACCCTAAACTAAACTAATGGGATCATCACTCTTACTGTTATGTATGCACATGTCTCAATTATCCAAGAGGGTACCAAAGGGGTACAAGTCCTCTACAACTATTGAGGCTCAGGACACCTGGTCCACAAAGCAAACCATCTCTGCTCAATCTGGAGTTGTATGTATTACACACAAGATTCATTGACCTCAAGCTTTGGGAAAGATAAGGTAAAACCTAATTAAGAAAAATGAGGATTTTAAAAAATTATCCATAACTTGAGAAATATCAAATGAAGTAATTTTGATTTATTTTTCCATGTGATTTAAAAAGGAGCCATTCTACACTCAAGTCAGAAGCATGACTTATCTAGAATGGATGCCATTCCAACAACATTCAAGAAGCTAGTCACCAACCAGGCCAAAGCAGACTGCTTGATTGGCACCTCATCCACAAACGATCAGCCTCTCTACCACTCAGTAGAAACCATGTGTAACATCTACAAGATGCACAGCAGAAATTTCTCTTCCAAACTCACTACAATCTGGAAGGACAAGGGCAGCAGATATAAGGGAACATGATTAGGGTGAGGGTTAGTACCACTCCAAGCCATTCATCATCCTGACTTATAAATATGTTGCCATTCCTTCAGCATTGCTGATCAAAATCCTGGAATGCACTCTCTAAGGGAATTGAGGGTCTATCTACTACACATGGGTCCCAGCAGTTCAAGAAAACACCACACTGTCACTGTCTAAAGAGCAACTAGGGATGAGCAATAAATGTTGGCCCAGCCAGCCATTTTTATGCCCCGTGAATGAATAAAAACAATATTCTAATCCACGAAAGACAAAAACTTAGCCCCACCACTGTACCAAGTGATAGCAAATTAGAAAAAAAAAAGAGGACAGTGAACATTGTTCAAGTGTGGACAATTCTTGGGATCTTCTGTGAGTGGTGCAACTCCGATGTCCTGAACAAAATGTTGTCAGACATGCATACAGAGAAGGCCAGTTGTAGCCTGTAATTGTTTAGTTATTTCTACAGTCATTTATTTCCCTGTTCTGCTGAACGGGCATTATGATTCCTGAGCTTTGCACATTTGCCAGTACAGGAGGCTGCACTCAAAAGACAGTCACTGAACTATTGCTCTCTTAAGTCTCAGAATTGCTCATTGGTGGCTTTACTGAACGTATTTCCAAGCATTCAGAATCAATGTTTGCATTAACTTCCACAGTGCATTTCAGCATCACTGCTTCATCACTGCAAGCTTTCATGATGGCTATTCCAGTTCCATTTCACTGAGGTCATCCCTGCAGATGCTACTGATGCTCAATGACATCCTGCAGTGCAGTGAATTCTTGCTTCATGACAGAATGTAATTGGATTGTAAAATGCATAATTCAAGCTGGATTCAAATAGCTTCATCTTACATAATGAAACAATAATTAGCTTGGTTCTTCACACTGCTGGAGTAATCACCATTTCACTGGCCAAAACCACATAGCAATCCCTTGGGGTCTGCTGCCATGGTGGGCTTTGCTGAACAGCCAGCCCACCTTCCTACTTTCACCCTTGATCAGTGGTTCCTGAACATGCCAAATTTAGATCGGTCACAGAGTCTTATCAACTATCAATTTTGACTTGAGCGAGGTTGCAAAGTATTCACAGTAAACTCAGACATTTAAGGTCCTATTGCAACATTGTTCTCTGCGGGTAAGAGTTCAATATTATCGCAGCCCTGATAAGATGTAGATGTTCTCCGTACAACATAAGCTCATTGGAATTCTGTGCAAAATACACAAGCGTGTTACAAAATACAAAGCGTGTAGCTGTAGTACCAGTACAATATGAAAACAGGCCATTTGGCCCAACAAATCCACAGTGTCCTTCTGATGAACATCCCACCCAGACCCACTTTATCCCTGCAACCCCACATTTTCCAGGGCTAATGCACCTAACCTACATATTCCTGGGCACTATGGCCAATCCACCAAACCTGGAAATCTTTGGTCTGTGGGTGGAAACTGGAGCACCTAGAGGAAACTCATGCAGGCATGAGTAGAATGTGCAAACTCCACACAGACAGTCACCGGAGGGTGAAATCAAACCTGGGTCCCCGGCGCTGTGAGGCAGCAGTACTAATCATTGAGCCACAATGCCACCCCAAACCATTTCTCTCAGCGGGAAAAGAGAAAAAGAAATTAAGTCAGCTATGAGCAGAGTTGTAAAATAAAGCTCTATGCTTTCAAATCAATCTGCATGGTGCAAAAATAACATCAATGCCAAAATAAATGCCTTCTACATTGATCTCATTAATACTCTGACTTCTGAGATTTCCTACACAACACCTATTAGCGGTGCTGGACTTACTGGAGAACTCATTGCAGGTTTACAAGTGATAAAGTGATAAATTGTACTGGAAGTTCAATTTCGTTGTGTTCATTCACTACAAGGGCTAGAGTTCTTCATCATTCTTATCACTAATTGAAAGGTCCCCTCCATTCAGCACATGACACAATGATAAGACATAAAATCTAACCAGTAAAGACAAAAGCTTTCAGAATCGCAGAACCAGAACATTTGCATGTACTTTTAGATAAAAAGAATAATTAGTACTTCAAGAGAGAAGAGTCATTTGAGTTTGAATGTTTTATTTTAGGCACAAGATAATAATCTTCAGACCTGGTAATTACATAATAATTCTCATATCCCCATTATACAGTGGGTGTTTTCTCAGTAGGTCATGTTCAATACTCTCTTTAATGATACTTCATATAATCTTATAAATAGAGATCTCATAAATGCTGTACTTAGCCAACTCTCAGTATTTTATTGGAGCCTATAATCTAGCTTTTAGTGTCATTCCAAGATGTCCTTTAAAAGAAAATGTGTTTGCATGTTTTAAATGACTCTGTAACAGCTCAGTTTTTGTGCACAGCAACTCTATTCTATGGACAGGCTGGTTGACGTATGTGAAACAGAGCAGTGAACTTTCAACATGGGTTCCTGGGTTCAAAGTCAATCCAGATGAAACTCTCCTTCTAACCATCTCTCGCTCTCTGTTTCTCCTTTTCCCAGCTCTTTGACAGTAGCCAGAGTTCTTAAGTGGTAACAAGGTGTAGAGCTGGATGAACACAGCAGGCCAAGCAGCATCACAGGAGCAGGAAGCCTGACATTTTGGGCCTGGATCCTTCTTCAGAAGTAAGTGGTAAAGAGTTTAATGAATTCGGGCACTATCTAGGGCAGTGAAATTTTAGTCCTAATTCACTGGTTTCAAGATGGAAAGGACAGTAGAATGGAAATGTCTTGCTGGTGCTGTACATGCTTCTCAATGGGTTTCTTAATGAATTTGAAGACTTATGCTGGATGTTGCTTTTCGCAAACGCGACTGGTTTATAGTTGAACTGCTACGGGCTGGGGCGACCAATATTTCAGGAACCAGCTATACAGGACAGCCCATTGGCACCAACATAAAACTAAATAATGGGGCAATCACACCAGACACAGGCTATTTTCAATACCCCTAAGCATGTCAAACAATTCGTACTTCATTTGACCCAAGAAGTCTTTTGTTCCTTCACTGCCTTTAAGAGTAACGTTTTATATTCCTGTTATAGCTATTTATTTTTGTTGTATGATATTTAGGCAGGAATATGACTGACAGGTTTCTTAAAAAGGAGTCCCTGCAAACATAACAATTCAATTAGACAATACTACCAAATGTAAAATCAAAAATATTGAAGGGGAACTCCACTTACATTATCAAAATTAACTTATCTGTTGCTTTCCACAGAATACCTTGATTATAGAGACGCAGAGATTAACAAAAATTTACATTAAAAATCTATTACTCTTGAAAAAGGTTTTACATGAGAGAGATGGAAGGAAAAAAGTGAGTAAAACATGGAAGTTTCATTCCAGTGTCCTGTAAGATCAATTTTCCACTGTGCAATGTCGACTTTGCTTCTACATCTGAAACTCAGAACCTGAGAGAAGTCCAGTTATTAAAATTTAGAAATGACTTTCACAATCGAAGACATAGGATAACCTCAGCATACGCCTGCTGTAGGAGTCGAATCCAATTTGTGGAGCTTTCTGACACACTCCGAACTAAAAGTTCCCGAGGCGGGGAGAGATTTTGACTGTGAAGGCATTACACTGCTCTGGAAAGCCTCACCAACAAGTTGGAAAATTGTGCAAATAAAAGTGGCACGTTTGAGTCTGCATCCAAAAAGTGACCAAAATGGTATTTACGTTTAATGAGTCTTGCTGGATGTTGCTTTTCGCAAACGCGACTGGTTTATAGTTGAACTGCTACGGGCTGGGGCGACCAATATTTCAGGAACCAGCTATACAGGACAGCCCATTGGCACCAACATAAAACTAAATAATGGGGCAATCACACCAGACACAGGCTATTTTCAATACCCCTAAATGGCCTCCACATGAAAGAACATCTGGCTACTAATTTCTATCTAAATACTTGTGATGACAATGCACTTTTCCTACATCAAAAGAGGGTTCTACAGTTGCCAGCATAAATACACTGAAGCTTGTGAACAATTGCTCATTTCAGACCATTTCCATAAATTTTTTTGGCTATTTGTTGGGCCTAACCCAATTAATTTCTCATGTTATTACAATAACTTTCTTACCAGACACTAGAACAATACCTTATATTCCTTAGTTAGAACTATTATGGTTTCCTGTTCAGGGCGACTTGATTTAACAAACTTCAATAACAGTTTTGAAACTATCTAACAACCAAATTCTCATTCCAGCCAATGCAACAAGCTTGTAATCTACTTAGCTGGAACTGTATCCCTGCAATATGCTTGCATTAGCCAGTTGCATTTTCTTTTATATTCATTAGCTGGTCCATTCAATTCAGTTTTATCAGCTCAATAAATCCTTTGCTGTTGACACAATGCCAGTCCTCCGGGTCTGCCTGAAAACTTGCCAAAACACATTTTGCAAATCAGATGGATATTAAAACCAATGCACCATCAGGATGACAACTTAATTTCATCTAACTGACCAGCAGTTCGCATCTTCACCAGCTCAACCTTGTTCTTTTACTTTCAAAGGACAAGCAGATGACTCCTAATAACTGTCTTCTGAAGAATCACATTCAAAACCAGCATATCTACCAAGACTTCAGTCAAGAGAAGGCACATCTTTAAGAATTGTATATGAGTTGAATTGTCAAAAACACAGATCAATACAACAGTCAGCAGCTCTTATACCAACATGTGTTCAGATATGATGTTGGAATATTTGTTATAGATGGGCTAGCCACTCATGTGAAGTATTACTTCTGATAAACTACAACAATGATACTTAGCAGGTCAATTAAAAAACGAACTGTACCAATGTTACTGCTGCCAAGAACAAGGCATAGATATAACAGTCTACAAACAAACATGTGACTCATGGATGCCACTGTCCAATAATCTGAATTAAAACTAGGTCAATACAAAAGACTGGATGAACTATTGGTGGCAGGAAACAAATCCATTACCGACGGAGTTGTTGGTTGGAAAAATTTGACTAGATGGATACAGACTATCCCACAAAATAAGTATTGTTAAAAGAATAAAATTCATTGCCAAGAGTGTGGCCTTTCCTACCATACATTTATAGCAATGTGCTAAATACACCCAATTCTGAAACATTAACCTTTTCTATTCAGATACTGATTAACCTGTTGAGCACCTCCACTGGTCCACTTTTTATTGAAGCATTTTGAGCATGCTTGGTTTCTCCATTCTTTCAAATTTAAGATACCGTTAGAGCTCAAAAGAAACAGCATCAGAAGTTATTAAATTCCCCAGTTCCATCCCTACCTCCCTCCACCCTGCAGAAATGTTGTAATTTTCATGCAGCTCTACGGGAGGTACAGAAAAATGCCAGACCCCTGCTGACAACTCCAACACCTATTTGTTATATTCATCCACTCTTCTGTAACTCAATTGCTATAAAATTAGGCCTATGTAGCTTTCAAAAGGAAAATCATTACGGAGTTGGCCCTTCGACAATGTTATATTTTTCTCCATACAAAATAATGTAGGACAATGACTGCATGAAATCTAACAAATTAATCGATGCAATTTTTCTTCTGGGTATATTGGAAAAAGGCCAGTTGTGTTCAACATAACATTCTGCATCGCTTTGCTAAACTCAACCCTTTTTGCCATTTTATGAGAACTTGTAAATGGAGCAAGAGATTATAAAAAAGCCTTCTGAAATTTATAAGAAAACCATATGAGGAATTTAAGGTAGAATTAGATAGCTGTTATGAAGGAGATAAACAAATACCAGTATATGACAGAACGTTAAATGTTGAAAGAAAGATAGTTCTTTTGGGAAGGGTGTCAGACCGGGATCCAAACTGACAAACATATTTCCAACAGAACAAACAGTCAGATGCTGAAACCCTAGCCATTTTTAACTCCTTAGCTCAGGGACATGGAAACTAATTAAGAGGCCCCTCTGGTTGAAGCTGGTTAGTTTACCGTGGACTAGGGATCAACATAGACTACGTTGATGAGTGGAGTTTAATGTTGCATGGTTAAGATTTAAAGCCAAGTCTGGATTTAGTTAACATGTTAAGAATGTGAAGGAAAAGCACATTTATTCATTTCAAGATAAATAATCACACATTCGAGGGCAAATGTCCTCAATCTGAATATTTAGGAACCTTTTCAATGACATTCTGCCCCGGAGACTACTACTGTAAATCTTGTTCCAGTTTACAAGATTCATTTGCAGACAATTGTGAAGAGAGCTGCATGTCCATTCACATCACAAGTGATACTCCAGGCAACAGCTACAATAACGTTTAATCAGCCTACTTTAAACTGTAGTTCACTACATGGAACTCAGCAAGATAAACTCCGGAAATAAAAAGTGGATGCAAAATGGATTGAAAAGCAATTAAATGATGCTGCATATAAACAAATTCAGATAATGTTGTCAGAAATAGATTTGCAGTAAAAATAAACTGATCTAACATTAAAAAGACAGAGCTAAAGGAGTACATTGTTCTAATGATCAGTAATTTGATCAAAAATGTTTATTTCAGATTTTAAATAATAATATTAGGTTAAATTAAGATTTTCCATGCAATTAGGACATTTCACTTAGTACCTGTTTAACATGCCATAATATTCATAACATCCAACTGCAGAAATTATTTAAGCTAACAATGTTATATCATACTATTGGCATCATTCAGGGTGGGATGATGTAGCATCACTTCACTTCCACGGAACGGATCAAAAAAAACTTTTACAAGATGGAAAACTGTGTCTGCCATACCAAGAGGTGTAGGCTCATTATTCACAAAGACACCAAATCTCTTCCTCACTTTGATATTGTCACTGAATGGAAAAGTGCCTCTTCCATCATCCTTCACCTTATGGAATGCATGCATTTACACAAACGTATGCACAATTTCTAAGGAAGTCCCATAGGGGATCACAATGAACAGAGGAAATCACACCTCATGCTGCACCCTCTGTACTTATGCTAAAAGAATGAATAAAATCATCATCTCCCTATTCTATTCTATCCCATATTTAACTGAAATCTTCTTTGAAGACTTTGCAAATTTGATTCAGCATAAGCTCAATGATAATTGTAAACCACAAATCTCAAGTACAGCCTGGAGGAACAATTTTACACATGCTGTACTGTATATCTCAAACACACAACAAATACAAGGCTTTTAAGTGTGAAATGTTGTTACGGAAAATATCTAAGTATTTGCTTCTGGGGTTTGAAATTTAGATAGGACTGGAAATAATTTGCTGGTTATTATACAAAGCAAGCAATGAGAAAATTCTCCTCACGACCTTCAGTATAATTAATAACTCAGCGGAAAAGCATTGGTATTACTCAAATCGCATTCACTCATAATTTAACAAGAGTCAGGTAATGTGCTGCAAAACACAGATAAAATGTACAACAGAAACAAAAACACATTTAAGACGGGTGTGCTGCCTTCCTAAGTCTGCTGGGGATACTGCTACAGTAATTTTCATGTTGAAGTGACGAGGCTGAAATGTAATGTTGAGGACTCTGAGGATGCAGTGACACTGCAGACTCAATTTTTTCACAAGCTGTCCTCTATCTCACATACTGGCATCACACTCTCTACATTAGTACGGCAATGGTAAATAGAGGGGGACGGCTTCTCTCTAAACACTATTCCCGTAAGTCTCTGGCTTTAAAACACAAATGGTTGATAAGAATAGACAAGGGTCTGAGTTTAACATTCTTGCTTGATGTAGGCTTGGTTGCAGGTAAGTTCTTTAATTAGACAGAAGATTGACAGGTAAAGACCATGCCTCCTTGAAGTCCAGTGTGGGCAAGACTCAGGAATGGCTTGCCCACCCTGATACCAATAAGTAGGCAAGTAACTCAGTGGTTAGCACTGCTGCATCACAGTGCCAGGGACCAGAGTTTGATTCCACCCTCGGCGATTGTGTGGAGTTTGCATGTTCTCCCTGAGTCTGCATGGGTTTCTACCAGCTGCTCTGGTATCCCCCCACGGTCCAATGATGTACAGGTTAGCTGGATTGGCCATGCTAAATTGCCCGCAGAGTCCAGGGATGTGGAAGTTAGTTGGGTTAGACACAGGAAATGCAGAGATTCCGGAAAGGGTAGGGGGGTTTGGTTCTAAATGTAAAAGTATTAAAATATTCAGAACAGCCTCCACTTTCATTTAACATCTGCAGAAGTGGCTCAATTGGCCACAACAACCAACTTCTACCACAGCAGCCTTCCGATCAAGCAAAGCAATGACTGCTTACTGAATGAAGAATGTGGGGACCCAAGACTGATCTAATGCCAGACTGTCAGTTGAGATCTCCAGCTGGTCAAATAATGCTGGAGTGGTGCAAAATCATTAGCTGGGGACAGGAGAGATTGGGTGTTCTGCTTGCCTCATGTATCTCTCAACAAAGGTGCTACTAAGTCAGAGTTGAATTGACTTTATATGTAAATTGAGCACAAGATGTTGTACTGCTAAAATTGTAGCCATACCCATTTCACAGGAGTAAAACGGGAAGATCAATGTCGAATGCTGACCTCATGTCTTCCTGAACAATTTGATGGATATTCCTCTAGTAAGATCCCATTGTAACAGAATGCTTTATAAAATTCACAGTCCAATTTGTGCTCCTGTAAGCTGGTCACTGAATTCTTAGTTTTGCCAAGTAAATGGTTACTGAAGCTGGAACATGTCCCTTCGATGCTAGTAGCACACCACTAATTCATCCAAATAATTATTCTTCATGTCTAAAAATTGAAGAAATTGGCAAGCTGGTCTAGGTTAAGTATTGTGGCCCAGGGCTCTTACAGTTTTCCCCATTGCCATTTCAGTAGGCACTTAACCTATTTATGAGATGCACTGGAATGGACGATGCACTGTGAAATCAGCTGATCCAGATCAGATACAACGAGACCTTCGGTTTCTCCTGTTCCGGGTGCAGTAAGGACAGGCAGGGATGCTTTGAAAATCCAGCTGGGCTGAGAGTGAATGAGTGCTAAGAGAGCAAGGAAACACCTTGAGATGCCATCTGATTCAGTCCCTGAGTTGAGTGCATGTTTCTGAGCACAATGTGACCTTGCTGCACCCTTGCAGTGACAGTTACCATTGTTCCCCAAGGTGAGGTACTGAAGTGAAGGAGTGCCTTACAAGGGGATCGGTGATGAGCTTTGAGGGTTTTGAGAGGTTGGCACATGTCAGCTGCCAATGTTTACAAATGCAGGGCGCATGTGTCCACGGTCCACAGTGTGCACCCTGGCATTCCTGATGTCCAATAAAGATTTGGCCCAGAGCAAGTGATGAGCTGAAGTCACTAGGTACCCACTCTGACTTTCATGTTGAGAATTCTCAGTGTCTAGTTTGCTCACAGTGAGTGGTAGGACCGGAGACAGCATGTTATTGAGGCAAAATCTGCAGTTAATGAAAGGTCATTACCAAATAATAATCACCCTTCAGAGGGGACATAGTACTGCCTAGTGGGAATATTGGCTTGACACCCAATCGTGAGCCAGCCCTTGCTGGAATTCCTGCGTAATTCTGCCACATTTCCTCACCATAGCCCGTGGTATTCAGGCCCCTACAAAATTCTGCTCACTTGCAAATAAACACAAATATCTAATAGTTTAACAGAAAACATTTTTTTGAATAAGTGGGCATTGGCTCCTAATTATTCTCAAAGGAGATTTCTACAAACAGAACTCTTCAATGAAATAACACTGTAAATGCAGAAACAGATTAATTATGTATTTAAAAAAGGCAAGCAATTTGTGATAGTCGAGCAGCAAGACCCATGATAATGTATAAAGTGCAGCACCACAAACAATTTTCTTTACATTCAGCATATGTAATTGATGCCTTGGTGACTAAGTATTATTAGTCAATTGAACAACTGTATCTGTGATTGAAACATTTTAGGAGGAATGAAGTAAAAAAAGAGGAACTAATATTACATGACATACTACAAATTTAAAACATATCTCCTCCATGGATACAAGATACAGAATTTTGGGGTAAAAATGTAAGATGTCGAAAGCATTTTCCCATACTGCACTGATAAGGTAGCGAGTTGTACCTGACCAGTTTTGCAAAGAATATCTCATATTAGCATCTGTACTTAATCAATTTCCTGATATTCCTTATAGAGTACTTGTGATGGAAGAATACTACAACAAATTCTTGAAAAAAAGGAGGAAATTAATGGTAACATGGTGTATAGCTGGATAAACACAGCAGGCCAAGCAGCATCAGAGGAGCAGGAAAGCTGACGTTTCAGGTCGAGACCCTTCTTCAGAAATTAGTGGCTTTGAGGTTTCTGGTGCATCTCAATACATTTACTCCAGCCAACGTGCAAGCCGTTTTTATTGCTGCAATAGACACAAAGCAAATACAACTTAAACAGGAATATTTATGCTTCTTCATTTTCACTAACACTCTACAGCATTAAATCTCAAAGCCTTGACCAAAATTCTTCCTACATGCCTTCATCAACTCTACATCCGAGTACACCAACTCTCTCATTCCTGGCTCCCATTCTCCAGCCAGCTTCAGAAAAAGTCAGTTCTGAGGAAGGGTCACTCAACCAGAGACGTCAACTCTGATTTCGCTCCACAGATGCTGCCAGACCTGCTAAGCTTTTCCAACAACATCTGTTTTTGTTTCCAATTTACAGCATCCGCAGTTCTCTTGGTTTTTGGTCAGAAAAAGTCTACTGCACATACTCTGCTCTTAAAGCCATAACACATTAAATTTTGAAAACTCTGCCTTTATTCTTAAATTTCTCCATGATCCCATCCACCCAAGATTCATTTGCTCTATGTACTGCCTCATCACTCCCTCACTGTCCACCAAGCCTCGAAAAAAAAAATGGTCTTTCTGGACTTGGAGCTCTTGAATGGCTCTGTTCCTTTATTCCAGTACTACTGTAGGCCCTTTTAGCTACCCAGATCAACCCTGTGAAATTCCCTCCCCAAACCCTTCCAGCTCTCTCTCCTTTCATGGCAACTTAAAAGCCCCACCTCTTGGACGAACTTTTCATCACCCTTTCAAATCTTTCCTTTTTTGGCTTTGTGCCAATGTTCCATTCATGGTTTGGTTGCTTTTCTAATACTGAAAAGTGATGTTAATAGTTTAGCTGGAGCTACATAGAGTATAAATTATTAACTTACATGGCATCATTGATTTGATGAAGAATTAAAGAATAAAGTATTTCAACTTGGTCATGACTGTGCCAGCTCTTTACAAGAACAATTTCATTAATTCCATTCTCCTTGTCTTGCCCCATAACACTGCAATTTTTACGTTTCTTTTTATGGGCTTAAAACTCTCTTGAAATCCTTGATTGAATCTGCTTCTACCAGGGTATCAGGTACTAACCACTCACTGTTTGGCAGCTTTTCCTCAAGTCTTTCCTAAATTGCAGTGCATACATACATCTGAAACTGTAGATACTAACTTGTCAATCATCAATTGGAACACCAAGAAAATCCATAAGATTCAAAACAGAAGAAATCAGTCAGAGATACAAATACAAAAATAACCTAACTGTCTGGATTTCAAAGGCTGAAGTTAATAGGGTCATAAGCTACAAATGGCCTTTGCACTATAGCACACATTTTGCTGTCTGAAAATGGTTCTTTTTAACTATGGACAGTTTGAGCCTCGATGTTGTTGGAAGTTATAGTAACTAGCAATCACATTTCAATTGACCTACAGGTTTTGAAGAAAGCCCTGTCACAATGATAATAGTAATGCTCACATCTCATTCCCAAACCACAGCAGAAGCTCAAGGTTGGAATAGCCTCTTATTCTTTATATGTACCATTGTGCATGGATTCTGTACCAGAGAAGCACGCTGTATCGCTGACCAACATTAAAAGGAAATCAATCAATCTAGCTTCTATCGCTCAGGAGGCCAGCCAGACTAACCACCAGAAAATACTTCATTATAGTCCAGAGGCTATTCGTACATCTGCGTTCTTGATGCAACCACAATTTTTTGCAAAACTAAATCTAACAATGACCACCCTCACGGCATGCACTCATACACTGACATACACAAGTTGAACTTCTCATAGTAGAGTTGTTAACCTCTGAAATGTTACCTATAATTCAGCCTGAGTATCAGAATGCTTCAAGACATCCAGAATTAACTTTCGATACTCTATCTTTGACACAACTTGGTTTACATTTCTGTTACATAACCTTGAATTCTGGAGTATTCTTGTAACTGTTTTGCTCATACATAAATAACCTAGCTGAACAGTAGCAAACAAAGATGATGTTTCATTGTTTCAACAGCCCATATTTTCCAGTAAAGGATGGTGCTGACTTTGAGGAAAGCTGTCCACAAAGTTCTGTCTGTCAAAGGGGTCTCCAAGCATCCAGCAACAGTGATGCTACCAAGCAAGACAAATGGCCAATCATACTGAAGAAGTCTTACAGACAGCAAAAATAGAAGTAAAATGCACTGATTATCCTCCACTTTTAATCACATTTCAGAGTATGAAGTATCAATGTGATTAAAATAGAAGCTAGAAAATCATGAACATGGAGCTAACACGAGGTTTATAAAATCATAACGGGCATTGATAGGATAAGTAGACGAGGTCTTTTCCCCAGGGGTTGAAGAGTCTAAAACTAGAGGGCATAGGTTGAAGGTGAGAGGGGAAAAGGGATTCAAGAGGAAACTTTTGCACATTGTGGGTCATGTGAGTATGGAATGAGCTACCAGAAGTAGTGGTGGATGCTGGTACAATTGTCACATTTAAAAGTCATTTAGATGGGTACATGAGTTGCAAGAGTTGAGGGATATGGCCCAAATGCTGGCAAATGGGACTAGATTAATTTCGGATATCTGTTTGGCATGGACGAGTGGACCAAAGGTTCTGTTTCCATGCTGTACATCTCTATGAATCTACATTAGAAGTGAAATTTGGGAAATTCACCTTCCTGCCTGTATGAAATTAAATTTTCAAGGCTTGAAGATTTTCAGCAGTAACTCTGAAGTTAATACATGAATACGAGTCCAGTTACACTTCTCTACATCATTAGGTTCTTGACAAATGGAGCCAGCCTGAAATTCAATCACTTGTCCTTCTCATACTCTTCCCATGCCCATACAGTTCAAGTTTTTATTGGTATTGCAGCATGTTCTGCTATCTCCAACACCTTTTCCTTTCTTTCTCCTTTGCCATCATTCTCTCATAATATTGCTCTCCATATATATATTCTCTGTGATGTCCTCCACATAGTGATGGTTAACTTTTTACATCCTTTACTTATACACCAAACATCTGGCTACCTCATATTGCACTTCCTTAATATGTACTCGTCTCAAAATTCATAATTCATTCTTCTCTGCATTTAAAGGAAGCTGCATTTATTTTACTTAGCCTTATCTCGTTTTCTTTTCACTTATTTTTCAGTAATACCTTAAGCAATTTCCTTAAATCTGACACAAACAGCCGCTGCAACAAACAATGGTAAGACCCAACCCATCCAAATCTGTCAGCTGCTCTGTATTATACAACAATGCACTTTATTCTACATGAAAACCATCAGTGTATTTTCTGGGAAAGTCTGAAATCCAATAAAATTCTGTGCATCACAAAAATCTCTGGTCTGCAGTATGCTACTGGTTCATTGCACTTCTAACGATGTAAACATTTCTGCAACGCACTTCAGAATACAATATAAAGAAATAAAAGAGCTTGCAATGAACACAAAATGCTGCAATGGGGATGCCAGCTGATACTTTAAAAAGGTTATTCAGTGTTTCCTTGACAGCGAGTGGACTTTGAAACCTTAAAGAGAAACATGCCTACATCTTGGTAGACAATAAATTGAAGTAAATTGCAATGATATTTTCCTGTCCATAAAAACAGACAATACTTTGACTTACTTCAAGCAGTACCACAGATTTTCTTCTTGATGGACATGTGAAATTGCTACACTGTGCATTCTATCTTTTCTATTTTGGACTTCTTACATCCTGCATCACCCAGGCCAGGCATCATACATCGTGTGTTCACATGACAAGCTCAAATTCCACATTCATAAAACTGTCCTCACATCACAAACGATGAAACAGTGAAAATATGTATCACATGAGAGGAAAGAGGGTGGATACTCTTCTAATCAACGAATCCTTAAATTATATTCCAACACAAAATCAGCCAACCCAGCAATGAAAGGAGGAACAGGGGAACAAATCAAACATTTCTAAGGAAATGTTGCATGAATCTGATTGAGTTTTTGGAGGAAGTAAAACAAAAAAGTCATGAGGGCAGAGTGGTAGACATTGCTCACTTGGACGACTATAAAGCCTTTAATTAGGTTCAAAGTGGTAGATAATTAGTAAATTTAGATCACACGGGATTCCAGAGGACATTGCCAGTTGGATGCACAATTAGCTTGACGGTAGGAGACAGAAGATGGTGGTGGAGGGTTGTTTTTTGAACTGGAGGTCTGTCACCAGCGGTGTTCCACATGGACCAGTACTGGGTCCACTTCTGTCACTTATGTAAGCAATTTGGATGAGCACATAGGAGGCATG
This sequence comes from Stegostoma tigrinum, assembly GCF_030684315.1. Lineage (NCBI taxonomy): Eukaryota > Metazoa > Chordata > Chondrichthyes > Orectolobiformes > Stegostomatidae > Stegostoma > Stegostoma tigrinum. The sequence continues at coordinate 31,187,809 of NC_081373.1, forward strand.
GTTGGTAAGTTTGTGGATGACACCAAAACTGGTGGTATTGGAGACAATGAAGAAGGCTAAGATTACAAAGCATTCTCGATCAATTAGGTCGATGAGCTGAGGACAGGCAGATGGAGTTTAATTTGAATAAATGCAAGTTATTGCATTTTGGTAAAACAAACAAGGGCAGGACTTACATAATTAATGTTAGGGCCCAGGTCAGGGTTGTACAGACAGACTTAGAGGTTCACGTACATAATTCTTTGAAATTCACATCACAGGTAGGTTGGCTAAGAAGGTATTTAGCACGCTGGTCTTCATTGCTCAGACCTTTGAGTATATGAGTTGTGATGTCATGTTGAGCTTGTACAAGGAAGTGGATGAGGCCTCTTCAGGAGTAGTGTGTGTAGTTCTGGTCACCCTGCGAAAGGAAGGTGATTATTAAATTGGAGAGGGCTCAGTATAGCTCTGGCTTCACTTGTAAGTCTGTTCATGACAGCTGTGCTCAATTTCTGGAATATTTAAGTGCCTGCCACCACACTACTGAGGCCCTTCTCAGCTTGTTGTGACTCAAAGTCCACTTGATTATATCCAACTAACCACCTGAAACCCAATTTAATCCAACTCAAACTTTCAGCCTGTAGTGGAGACTTTGGATGAATAATCTACATTCTTCAAATCTGCTTGCTGAGTTACAAGTCTCCTACTTGGCTGGGCATGTAGTTTTCCCTCACTACAATCCCCAAATGATTTCTCACATCTACCTAAATGGGTCTGCCTGTATCTTAAATATGTCCTCACCACTATCTACTAGGTGATGGATTCTGGAACACAGTGTCAGGGAAGGCCTTTTGCAGGCATCAGGGAAATAAAGAGAATTATTTTTCCTTCACCTATTCTCCACATAGGGGCCTTTCCACCTTCACTTGCCTTACAATTTTTCTCTCCTTCCTCTCTGCAAAACTAATACTTCACTCACTTCCTCCGCACCACGTCTTTCTCCCTGCTCACACCTCTACAAGATATCCTGAACTTCAACCTTTGCTTTCAATTACTCTGTTTTAAGCCATCAATATAAGCACAACTATTCTCTTTCAACACTTATCCCAGTTTTTCTACACCCAGACCAAATTTCCACTCTTTCTCCAACACTGCCACACCCCCAGATTCATTCTCCTACTTCAACAAGTTGCTTTCCATTGTTCCTAAGCTCTTGAACTCGCACTAATGTATATCACCCCACAATGAATTCCCTGCTTCCCCTTGGTTCAAACCTCCCTCACAAGTCTTCCACATTCTAGAATCTAATTTAACTTAAAGTAAGTGACCCCATAAGACAGCTGATAAACATGTTCTTATATGTAAACAGATGTTGCTAAGATTCAAAGAGAGAAATCAGAACATGGTTTTAAGAGACAATTTACATTTTAAAATACCAGTTAGGTCAATACTGAATCTTTTGCAATACCAGTTAGATTAATCCTCAAAATGTTCAATATCTTGATGAACATTATAAATTAACTTTTGCTAATTCCTGCAATGTGTTATTAGAGTGACAATTTTCTATTAGAAGTACACAATTTTTGGACTTCCATCCAAAACACATACACTGAAATCAAAGAAAGAGCGGTTAGATGCATTTTATTCAGATTTCCTTTTTATCACTAATGGACAGTACATTGACTGGATTTTGAGTTCTGCACATTGTTAATGAGATGGAGTTTCAGAAAGCACAGTACTATTTGAGACACACACTGGGGAAAATTTTTAAAAAACTCCTTCCCCAGGAACAAGAATAGCAGTCTTTTAACAAAAGAGGCTACAATTTGAAGTGATGACGCCAGTGCAATACCATCCCTTACAGAATTGCCTCTGAATCTTAGCAACGCTCCATAGCAACCAAGCATGCTAGACTCCATCACAGTTCTGTGGGGGGTACCACCTTACTTTGGTTGAATCAAACGTCCAGGTAAAAGTCTAATTCCACAACAGGAATTCTGAGAAAGATCAGTAAAAACATATTGTAAAACCACTATTTGATAAATAACATGTTACATGAGTAACACCGATATCACACAACTCCAGGACCCAGCAGAACTTAGCACATTCACATTCACTTGTATGTTTTTGTGGTGTCACACCTGCAGAATGCAATTCTCAGTAGCCTTGTTGTACTGGTAGTGAGTGCAAGTGACTGGCAGAATTTTATTTGACAATGTCATTTTTCTTTTCCCCTGGCAGATGCACTCCTCTGTTGCAATGCTAGTTCACACTCAGTGGGAAGTGTCCTGAGTGCTGTGGAGAAATATACACCTGAAGTTCAAAGTTAAATGTTAGAATTCAAAATGAAATCACTGTGCAAGCTGCTGTGACAAGGTTGTCAGCTCACTGTCTGTACTGAATGGTGAAGCCCTTTCAAGGTCTGAAACAGAAATGATTACAGATCTTCATAAAACACAAACTGAACTCTGTTTCTCACCATATGTGTGAGCATCAAACAGGGTAAATCATCAGTTTCCTACTGAAAGGGTCACCCACCTCATTAAAAGACTGTGGCCAGCAGAGATCAGCAGTTCTACTGGTCTTCAGAAGTGTAACAACAATTACATTGAAAATTTCACCAATCAAAACATCCTTTGAGAATTGAAGGATAAAGAATATACTCAAAAGTTATTAAATTATTAACCATAACAAAACTGTGCCAGATGCATAAATGCAGTTTCTACAGCCATCCAGAAGGGGGCACTTTAATCTAAACACATCTCCAGTTACAATGCATCAGCATCCACAATGACAGCCGTCTGGTATATATCAAGCTGTGCAGTGGCAAAAAATGAATCTGCTCTTTGTCAGGGACTAATCTTTTAATTAAGAATACAATGTGAAATAATAATTATTAAAACATACAAAGAAAACAAGTATTACAGCAAGTGAGAAACTACCACTCATTGTGTTTCCAATTAAATCTCGAAACCAGCCCGCAGCAGGATGATGTCAGAACATTTTGACATATTAGCGTATGCTCCATGTTCTGCTTCATGAGTCAACCCTCACTCTGAATACATGACAGCCACTGCATTTCCTCCTGTTATAATGTGCTCTGTGACCACTTAATGTCTGTTGGTGTGGCACTAAACTAACTTGCTTCACACAGCTGTAGATACAGAGACAACATCCAGCAGTGACTGAGGCTGGTAAGTGTCGCCCACATGTGGTGATGTTCATCAGTTCTGGATGAGACCCCATTGCCATTTAGTATCTATGTCAGCCAACAATCCTTTCTGTCTGCACCACCAACAACACCCTTTGGTTACCTAAAGGTTTAAACTGAAACTTATTAAGGACACAATTATTCATCAACAGATCATGAGGAGAGCAAAACAGATGCTGAGTCCTTGTACCAATCATGCATATATTTACAAAACTCACTCTCAATAAAATCTGAGTGCTTCTTGAAGAATGTCATTACTGTGCTTTTCAAGCAGTATCAGTGCAATTTAAAAACACAGACAAAAAATGAAATTAACAATGTTGAAAAGAGATTAGAAAATAAAACTAAAGATCCATAAGACCATTGCAAAAATACCGTTCCAAAAATACCATACCTATCATTCTACAGTTTTATTGTAACATAGGTAATTCACAGAAAAGGAACTGGCGATCTACAAAAAAAACCCTCAACTTTAAAAGCCTGATGGCCCTACCAGCCTACAGATTCCAGAATGTTTACTCTTACAATGTACAAGTCATTTACACATTTTAAAAACTTTGCAGGCAACCAGGTATTTGTTTTACATAACTTCTGACATTTATGACTTAATAACCCACACTATTATGGGATATAAGGCAAAGGCAGGTACATTGATGTGGGTTGTAGATCAATTAAGATCTTAGTGAATGGGGTGGCAGGGTCAAAGGGCTACATGTCCGAGATCAACTCCTAATGTTTTTGCTTCATTGTAATAATAGAATTTGTTATTCCACTCACTTACATTAAATGCCTCAGTTAATTGCTCTGGAAACATTTCATAACTTGTCCCATTGTCTGCTTCTACTTCTATTTCGGTCACACACCAGGTCGGGCCTGAGATTGGAGGCTGGCTAGAGTGGGAGCTCCAGTCTCTGTCACTATCCTGAGCCTGAGCCGCCGACAATAAAACGAAGTTTTAAGTCACCCTGGTCATTTGCCCACCACTACGCTGTAGGAAACCCTTTCCCACCTGGTTTACGTCAATTTAGAGATATTCAGATGGCTGTGTGAGCGGTCTGTGTAATGTGATGGGATCGGGGAGCAGAAGTGTGTGCATGAGGGGCCCCTGACACATATTGGATGCTTCACCACAGCTATTATTGCTATCCCCTGGATTGGTTACCACTCCACAAACAAGGGCCAGCCGGTGTGGCCATTTTAAATTTAAAGCAAATCAACCTCTTCTTCAAAGGATGCTTCCATGTTAAGGTGTCCTCTTTCTCTCAACATCAGAAACCACAGCTGCTTCCTCGGTCAGTGGGAATTGCTGGTGTGTGTAATCTGGAGGGCCTACCACTGGTTGTTCAGCCTCAACAGCTGACTCACCGCCTACAGTCAGACAACAAGCCCACCCACACACTGCTGTTAATCGGCCTGGCCCTTTAAAAAATCACAGTGGGCCATTCAGAAACATTGGTTGAGTAGATTGGGTTTGTTCTCATTGGAATGTAAGAGAATGACAGGCAACTTAATTGAAACATACAAGTTTCTTAAGGGGCTTAGCAAGGTTGTTGTCCCTTGTGGGCGAGTCCAGACCTAAGGAAATAATCTCAGAATAAGGTACCATATATTTAAAACACAGATGAGAAGGAATTGCTTCTCTCAGAGAGAGTAACGTATCTGTGGGATTCTTTATTGCAGAGGGCTGTTGCGTCTAGGTCATTAAGTATATTCAAGGCTGAGAAAGACAGCTTTTTAAAAATCAGTAAGGGAATCAAGAGTTATAGAGAAAAGGCAAAAAAAGTAGAGTTGAAGCTCATCCGGTCTCACAGAATGATGGAGCAGACTTGATGGGTTGAATGGCCTACTTCTGCTACTACATCTCATTTGGGATGGGCTGGGGCTGACCTGATAGCCAGGTTCCCAAACTACAATTGACAATTCCAAACAGAGGCTATAATAACGAACAGAATAAAGGATTGGCAGTGCAAGAAGGAGAAGCACCGAAGCTCTCTGCTATCGGTCAACACCAGCATGCATAACATTAAATTCTGCTTCTCTCTCCACAGATGCTGCTAGACCTACTGAGTTTCTCCAGCACTTTGTTATTATTTCAGGTTTCCAGAACCTACAGTACTTTGCTGTTATTACACCAGTAATTATCTGCTTAGCTATGTAGCTGTGAAATATAGTCCTACAAATATTTAAGTAATAAATTACGTATATGGATAAGACAATACACTTTTTAAATTTCCAACTTCAATCCTCTTTAACCTGCTGAGCAGGAAATAAAACGAGATAGCTGGCTATTGTTAACAGTAGCAAACTGAAAGTGCTCCAGTTACTTTTACACCTACTTACACCTCAACAACAGCTGCTCCTAACCACCGGTGCAAGGCAATAACTGCAGATTAACTATTCACTAAACAATTTGCCTGAGCGGGATGGGATTTTCCAAGCAGTTTTCCCAACTACAGCTGCACTGTCAGATTGACAGTCAAGGAGCAGGTGCAAAAGAGCAGGCTGCTGCAACACAAAACCTCCCAATATAAGCGGAACATTACTCATGTGGGAGCACGTCCTATTGTTGCAAAATATCAACTAATCTATCACTGAGTGTTAATTACGTGAACTAAAAGCTATGAGTTTCTGCAAACCAGACCTAACATTTTTCTAAAATTGATAGACAACTGAACTGGCAGCATCCAACCATGTCAAACCTTACTTTCCAGGCAGCACAACCAAATGTAAATCCCAATTTTAATTTGGGCACAAATTGGGCAGAGAAAGCAAAAGACTCCCCAGGGCACAGTCAACCTGATGCCAGACAATGTGTGTGCCTGACCCTCGGTTTGATATCTCAGTCTCGCTACCCAACCCAGCCTGCTCGAAAAGATCCTACAGGAACTCTGACGCCCATTCAAAACAGGAATGTCACTCAAACTACATTGCCTGAAGACAGATATTATTCAAGGGGAATCTGAGAAATATCAGAATCCTGCCTCTTTGCTTTCTGATATCCCCTTGGAGGTCCCCGCACAGAATCTCAGAATGAACAATTCCCAGACACATGTAAAAGCATCCCCAAGCTATTCACAATAGCACCTTCCAAACGTCCTCCTAGTTGGTAGGAGCTGCCACAGGCCACCAATACCATCACTCAAAGGTTCTCTTCCAAGCTCTAAACAGGATGATGTGTATCCATGTTGTCGTTCCTTCATTGTCACAAGTCAAAATCCTGGAGCTCCCTTACTAACAGCACTGAGTGTTCCTCCACCAGATAAATTGCAACAATTCAAGAAGGTGGCTCACCATCATGTTCTTAAGGACAATCTGAGATTGCCAATAAATGCTGACCGTGTCAGCAATGCCAACATCCCACAAATGAATAAAATAACTTCACAATGGCAGCAAGACTCAGTTCAGGAGTTCAGCTCTCTGGCTCCCTCAGCAACTAACACTGTCCCTCTCACCTGTCCCCAACAGAGGATGAACTGCAACGTGCCCTCCGAAGATACTTACCTCGTCCTTTCTCTCTTCACACCAGAGAGTAACAATGCTATCTTCTCAAACTCTAACATTTGCAGAACTAGCAAATTCTCCTGGACTCCCTCCTTACATGACATTCCATAAGTTTAGTTTGCAGTCATCTGCATGTTTGTTAGTGCTTCTTCATCAGCTCTCAATACACAGAATATATGGAGAAGTCTTGCACTCCTCATAAGTGTGTGCGAACAAGACAGATACAGAGTGTTAACAGGAGAGACAGGGATTGAGAGGCAGAGAAGGAGCAAGCATATATAAGTGTGTGTGCACAAGAGAAAGAGAAAGACAAAGAGAGAGAGAAATGTGTGTTGGAGTGAGTGAGAGAGAGCAAGCACGAGTTACAATTCACCACTCACTTCAAACAGATTTGAATAAAAGCTTCAGAACTGCGAAATGTAGCTGAAGATACAGTAGCTACCAACGAGCATCCAACTTCTCACTGCCTTCGTAATGCTAGCCCCATTCTCCTTTTCTAGATCTTACTGGTTTCGCTGTTATAGTAAGGATATTATTAAGCTGGAGAAGATTCAGAAGAGGTTTATCAGTATGTTGCCGGGAATGGACAGTTTGAATTATAAAGAGATGCTGGATAGGCTGGGATCTTTTTCCATGGAGTGTAGGAGGTTGAGGGGTGACCTTATAAGTGTTACTAAGGTCATGAGGGGCATAGATAAGGTGAATGACAGGTGTCTTTTCCCTAGGGTGGGGAATTGCAAGACTCAGGGGCATATTTTATGCTGAGAAAAGAAAACTTTTAAATGGATATGAAGGGCAATTTCCTTTTATTTTTACACAGAATGGTTCGCGTGTAGAATGAACTTTCAGAGAAAGCGGGGGATACAGATGCAGTTACAAATGTTTAAAAGATATTTGGATAAGTGCAGAAACAAAAAATGTTTGGAGAGATATGGGGCAAGCGCAGGCAGGTGGGACAAGTTTAGTTTGGGATGATGGTCAGCATGGACTGGTTGGACTGAAGTATCTGATTCTGCGCTGTATGACTATGATTCTATGATGTAACCACCAAAACCTCATGAATAAGAACAACATTGGGGGTTTGCACAAGTCTGCACGACCCTGTTGCTCTCACTGAAAAGTAACTCGTCATGAATGGAGTGGCAGCCTTCTCATTCACAGCTGTTGCTGGCTGGCCTTCTGGTACCTGATAGAAAAAAAAGTGCGCAGTCCATAACATCCTGGGCACAAGGAGAGACACCCACTGCTGAAAATCTCCGGGCTCTCGTGTCGAATACTCAAAGATAATGCAATGAGCAGTGTCCCCTTACAGATTAGCATTGGTATTTTCCAAGCAATATGCTTCCCAAATCTTGGACACAGAGGGACATGGTTGAGATATTAGAACCATAACTTATTAAATGAATGATATTAGAAATTGTGATTGTACTTCATGCTTCATGAATCACCAGGAGCAGATCAAATGCACACAGGAGATTGAAGAAAGCAAGAAGTGTTGGCTATAAATCTTCCGATTCTCCTTGGTTGCAAGCAAGCTCAGTGCTACAGGACTTTGTAATATAAATGTTAGATCCTAAGTTGAAAGTAGAAGGTTCAAAGATAAGTTCAGTAACTATAGTCCACATAGTTTTACCTTGGTGTTAGCAAAGTTATTGATAATTATAACCTTGGATAACATTAACAGTCAGTCACTTAGGTAAATGTGGACTAATTAAGGAAAACCAACATGGACTTGTTAAGGGAAAACTGTGTTTAACTAACTTGACTTGTATAATGTAAAAAAGTGCAAAGTAACATACTTCGATAGGAAGAGGGGAAGCAAGATGAGATAAAGAGGATGATTCTAAAGCAAGTGGAGAAGCAGAGGAACCTGGAATGCACAAGTCATTGAAAGTCTGAGGGCAGTTTGAAAAAAAGTTACTGAAAAAATGATTGTGGACTTTATAAATGAAGGTGTGGAATATAACATCAAGAAAATTACTTTGAGCCTTTATAAATCTCTGATATGGTTTCAATTGGCATATTGGACAGAATATTGCTTTTTTACTAAAGAGACTAACTTGGTCACTGGGCCCAAAAGCAGTAGGTATGTCTACTTGGGGACATCGATGGTCATCTCAAGCAATAACATTCTCCTCAGCTCACTGCATATGCACGTAGGTGCCAAATGTCTAATTTAGAGCCGAGTTGGGATGGAAATTCTAATACTGGCTGGGGCCTTGCAGACTCCAAACACCAGGTGTCAGACTTAAAAGGTGTCTGGAAAGCACTCTATTCTCTGCAAGTCAAGAGCATCATTCAAGCTTTGTTGGTCACTCCCAGCCATCAGACTAAACATGGATCCATCTTCCATCTAGTCGGATCGTGATACCTGCCCAGAAGTTTCCTGCACAGTGTCCAGAGGGAAGGGATGTAATGTCTCTGAGGGATGTTAACAGGAGGCCAATCTTAATTAGCAAAGGCACCCTGGGCTGAGATTGCTGCAGAAGTCAATCACTGCCCACGGACAACACAGGAAGTCTTGACTCCAGTGCTACAAAAGGACAAAAAGGTTCTCTTGCATTCTAGCAGGATACATGTACCGCTGCCAGTTTGCTGTTAACCCATGGGCCATGAAGCATTTTAAGTTTCTCACAACAGAGTACTGTCAGATACAAGATGGTTTGCCAGGCATCTCCATCCAATTCCTCCTGTGCACTCAATGTGTCCCGATTAACTAGAGCTACGAATTGCACCACTTGCACAACAGTGGTACTGACTCTTGTGCATCTGTTAGAATTCAGAGTTAAAACATAAAAGGTAGCACAATGCTCCGCAGCTCAAGCACCAGTTCGCTGACCTTACATCATGTAATCAAGAAGGTAAAGTAAGAAGGTTTTGCTTCAGTTAGACAGGGCGTCAGTGAGACCATATCACAGAATCAAAGACTGTTCCAGCACAGGAGGCCACTTGCCTTTTTGTGGCCACAGCAGCTCTCAAAATGAGCACTACCATGATTCGTTAGAATACTTTTGCTCTTCTCCATCCCCTTGCACGTTATTTGTATCTAATTAATCAAACAATTCCATCTTGAATATCACAACTGATCCTGTTTCAACCGCTTTTCCAGACAGTTCATTCCAGACCCAAACCACTTGTGTGTGAAAGAGTTTTTCCTCAACTCACACTTGATTCATTTGCAAAACTTCAAATCTGTGCTCTCTCGTTCTTGATCCTGTCGTGAGTGGGAACAGCTTCTCCCTATTTACTGTATCATGGCCCCTCATGATTTTAAAAATGTCCATCAAATCTTCTCCTATCCTTCTTCCCTTCAAGAAGGGTCCCAATCTTTCCAATCTATCCTCAAGTGAAGTTCTGCATCGTGGGTGCCAATCTTGTAAATCAAACCTCGATGCTGGAACTCCAAAGGTTGCAATCTTCTATTCTTACCCAAGATGCTGCTGCTTCCCTTGCAGAGGGTATGCTTTCTCACTAAACAGGTGTACCTTATCTAATCTCCCCTTCCTCCCCTTCTCTCCAATGTGCTCATATCCTTCCTGTAACAGGGCACCCAGGACTGTACACAACACTCCAGCTGAGGTCTAACAAGAGTCTTATCACAAGTTCAGAATGAGCTCTTTGCTCTTGTAGTCTATGCCCCATCTCAAATATCGTGTGCAGTTTAGGTCTCCCTATTAAGGAAAGACCACAAAATTATTACAGAGCAAAAGGAGGCCATTTTGCCCAATATGGCTGCTCCAGTTCTATAAGCCAGGGCCAAACTCCTTCCTTTTCCCATTACCATTCAAATAAAAATCCAGTGTCCTCTTGAATTCCTCAACCAAACCTGCCTCCACCGTATTTCCAGGCAGTTTGTTCCATACCCTAACAACTCGCTGTGTAAAAAGATTTTTCTCACATTAGCCCTGCTTCATCTGCACATCACATTAAATCTATGCCCATTGTTCTTGTTGCTTTTACAAAGAGAAACTAATTCACCAAACTGATTTTTTTCAGCCTGCTAGTGATTTTGAAAATCTTAACCAGATGTCCCTTCAGCTGCCTTCTCTCCAGGGAGAACAGTCCCAACTTCTTCGATCTATTTCATAGCCAAATAATCTAATACCTGGAAACCATACTAGCAAATCAGTTCAAGCACACTCTACCATACGTTTGTATCTTTCCTATAAAGTGGCACCCACTGTGTTCAATACTCCACCTGAGGTCTAACAGGATATACATCCAATACATTTAATCATTGCATTTCATGGGAAAAGGACATAACCACAAAAGATAGCTTCAGTCAAGATACCGCAGACAAATCTCAGTCACACACTTCATACTTTGTTATTACTTTGCCCTTTGGAATGAAATAGAAGCATCAATCATGCAAAATCCTTAATTCCTCAGATGCTCCAAATCACATTCTTCTCACCACTAATGCAAAAGCAGCCCTCAGCATCGACATCTCAAACTGTATCTATGAATGCAGAGAAGTGCTCACGTCCATATTAACATCTCTTGAAGCTTCTCTGTGTTTGCAAAAGAACATACCTGGACTGAGCAGGGAGAATGCCTGACAAAAGTCTGCAGACCTCCTTCGAGGAGCAAGGCTGACAAAAGAACAAGGGGAAAACTTGTGCTGAAGGGGAGATTAGATAAGGTACACCTGTTTAGTGAGAAAGCATACCCTCTGCAAGGGAAGTAGCAGCACCTTGGGTAAGAATAGAAGATTGCAACCTTTGGAGTTCCAGCATCGAGGTTTGTGACCGTTACTTGAGCAGGATAATGTAGTATAGCGGGAGGGAAGAGAAAGGAACTTAAAATGGAGAGAAAAATACAGTTTTTTAAAATCAAGAAAGAGCAGGGGCAACAGGAGAACACAAATAAGTTCACTCATAAAAAGCAGATCAATTAGAATAATTGTTAACCTACCTGAAATTCTTCCTATGCCCAGCAGCAAATATCTCAGGATATTTATTCTATTTAAAATCTCTTCATTCAATAACAGAAGTTCTCCAAACTTCAATTGCCTGCAGGAGTGACATCGTACTAATTGCCTCACACACCACCTGTGCTCAGTTGCTATGGCATTTAGGAAAATATTTGCCTGAGCAAATCTTCACATTCAGCACTTTCATCATTGTTGGCAGATACCAGTAAGAGGAAACAATAATTATTAAAAGCCATTAAAATTAATAATATTGGATATGTCATTTTAAAATGCCCAGCCTGCAGTAACAACGTAGAGACAAAATAGTTAACGTTTGAAGATAAAAACAGTTAACACAAATAGGTATATTTACATATCTGATGCATAATATTAAATCCATCTCTTCATATAATCTCTCCCAAATTGCTCCAGACCGCTTTCAGATAGTCAGATTAAAAAAATGCAAGATTATCTAATTTTTAAAAAGTATGAAACACAAGGAACATCAAAGCAACAAAAACAAAGATGTCAGATCTGATGCAAATTATTAATACTTCCACATTAGAAGCAAAGTTCAACAGGGAAAAAAAGTCTGCAAGACAATTTTTTGATCATATAAGACTGCAGGCCCTGTTTTAGTGAGCTGTTTTACAAGCTGAGTCAAGCACATATCAACCCCTGAGATTTGAACTCCAATGACCTCCAAGGTCTCTTACAACTGGCAAATAATCCGCTGGAGGAAACATGTCAGCTCCTCTAGTGTCACATTCTCGCTCAGACATAAATAGCAGCAAGATCAACGCAAGGTATGAATCCTTAGACCCACTTTCATTTCCTGTTAGCAGTGCTGAGACTTTCACAGGAAATCATAACATAAAACAAGCAAATGTATGAATGTGTATTTCCTTGTTGGAAAACAAGATGGTGACAATATTATTCAAAGAATGCACTAAAACCAATAACCTCTTGGTAACTGAACAAAATCCAAACAAAAACTTTTTTCTCAAATGAGCCTGAGCTCCTGAAAGGGTTAAAGAGAGAACAGGGGCCACAGCACTGTTTGAAGAGGTTTATTTGTCTTCAGCATCATGTTGCTGCCTGCTGATTGCTTTTCCATATCAGACACAACAGATGGATTAAGTAGCAAATGATTAAGGAGATTCAGATTCCGGGAGGATTTTACTCAGACTCGGCAAGGACTATTTTGGCTTTGTTAAAATGGAAACTCAAACGCTGACAAGTACCAGGTCTACATATTTCAAGTCTGTTGTTAGTGTTCAGGAGAAAGCTGTACGAAAAAAGTATAAGGGTGACATTAACATTTATTGAGCTCTGGAAATAGAATTATGTAAACTGCACTTCTCAACATAAAATGTTACAAACTGCAAACTATTGGTTCAATCAGTACCTTTGCAGCTTTTAAAAATATTATTTGAAATTCAGGAACAGCATTTAAACAGGTAACCTTAAATAAATGGAATGAAGCATGTTACTGCATGCACAGCTGGCTATTATATTTTAAAATACCCAATTGCTGCAACTTAGACTTTTAAGTTAATTCTGTGTGATGGACTGGTGCAGACATAAAATGTGGGCAATTTGATCTCTCAAAAAAAAAGCTTTCAGACTACCCTAGGCATTAGGCAGAAGGTACCTACAAGGCTGTTAAACGGAGCATGCTTAAATGTGTTCCACTGGGATACACAATTAATCCTGCAATAGTAATTCCTAAATAGCCCAAAGTGCCACTGTATTACTCACAACGCAGTCAAATTTGGTTGCATTTTACTAATTGTTCTCATCTAACGTCAACCAGAACAGAAATAGGTATATAAATGAAACAATTTACAAACAATACTGCATCATTTGAACATTCACATCACAAAATTTGACATCAATTGATGTGTGAACGTACAAATTGTGTTCTGTATTGACGGTACAATTCCTTCCCAAAATAATCAATATCCTCCTGTTTTTACTTATTGATTTCAAATGGTCTAACAATACGATTTGAACAGGACATAATTCCCTGCAAGACATTCAGATTTTAACCCTTGTGATCTCCTTTCAAGCCATGAATTCAACCAACTCATCTGGTGAGTCAGTTGAATGAGAGCCTCCCACGATGAAAGAGATTCCGTGATTCAAGTTTAAATTGTCAGGTGCAAGATCTCAGCACATGATAAGTGAGTTGCTTACTGCATCGGTAAAAGTTGCTCATGTTTTCAACTGTTGAAGCAAAGCTAGAAGTCAATACTGCTTTGCATAGGCATGATTCATATGCACAACAATGGGGACTGACAGACAGGGAAGGACTTTTCAGATGAAGTGGTTTCCTGCCCTGCCACTCAAAGAGTCAGTGGAGTAAACATTCCTGCCAAAGTCCAATCTCAGATATTTGCTGCTCCACCAGAGGGTAAGGAGGTAAGACCGAGGTCAGGGGAGTGGGGAAGAGGGTGGTGGTGGGGAGACTGGAAATGAGGAATGAAGAAGGTGAGAATGAAGAGGCCAGTGTGAAAGAGGGACAGAGAACCCAAGCAGGCAGGGGCATCCAAGACCTCATGAGGGTGACCCTCTGGGCATTCCCCCGTCCTTGAGCCTCTGCTGCTAGACTAAAATGGGAGACCAAGTGGGAAATGACCAATAAAGGACAAGGACAAGCAGGTCACCTTGCCAGTTCCTTGTAAAAGTTGAGGATGGCACACCATTCCCTCAGCAACCTATCAGCAGGGAAGCATAACATTCTGCCCATATGTATCCAGGTACATAATTAGAGAACGTACTGCATATTCCACCACCAGCAACAGTTTTTGCATCTGTACAAAAGCCTCTTTACCTCAAAGCAATAGCAAAGTTCACAACTGAAAAACAGAATAAATTAGAATTGCTTACTTACATTACAGAAGTAAAACCTATACAATTGAAAAGCATTTCAAAAAAAAGTAGAAAGGGAGGAACGAAAACTCTGTGTTCCTTTGTTTCCAAAAGAAGTAGTTAACGGCTCTGTTTTCCAGGAGCTTGCTAATTTGGCCTTGTCCTAAGGAAACAAGGTCTCTTCTCATTAAAATGAGCTTTTCTGTTATTATTCTTATGGAGAGAGGGAGTCTCTCCAGCCGGACAATATCTGACATTTCTTTCAGCCAATCTGTGTATTTAGCAACACATAACAGCTTATCCAGCTGCTTAAGAGTGTCTTGAGAACCGCTAAGAATCTCATAAACAGTAATCACACATTATTGCTTGTTCCTCCAACCGTGTCAGAGTCTCGCAGTATCCTCAGGTGAAGGATTTTACTCGGCAGTTTGAGAAAGGTGGAGAGCAAAGAAAAGACCTCTCCCACCAGATGGTAGGCTCCATTAGCCTCAGAAGGTCTGGCCCTCCATCCTGTGGAGCCTGACAGGCATAAACAACACCACCCTTTAGAAACAGATGTCACATCACATACTGCTGCACTGAGCCATGCAAATAAGATTAGGTTTCAAGAGGCCTTGAGGTTTATTCCCAACTACCTTATTCAGCCTCAGGGTTTTCCCTCTGACAGGTCACAAGGCAATAAAGGGAATTACTTAGTGTAACAGCTCTGTGGGAGTAACTGCAGAAGTAATCTTCGGGAGAAGAAAACCACAGTGTCCTCTTCAAGATATTAATACAGGATCAGTTCACTGTACTTGCCAAATAACTGCAAACATGTGACTACAAGACCAACAGTAAGCAGATTGTTTGTCTGACTTCCAGCCAGAAGTACTCTCAAACTATAAATAGGCTTTGGGATCAGAACCAACACCCAAGAGTTGAACTGAATTGAAAAGGTAACAAAGCCTAAAGTGATATGTAGAAGACTTCGTATTCTTTACAAATACAACCATTTTGTAAAACACAATCTCATTGAAAAGGAAATTTCTTTGCTTGTAAGAATCTGACAATATGACTTGACAGTGTGTTGTATGCATGTGTGTAAGAGAAATGGGTAGGATTGCACAATATCACATGAAGCTTAATTGCCGTCAAAAGCTAGAAGTTGGTTCTTTAGGTTAGATTTCCTACAGTGTGGAAACAGGCCCTTTGGCCTGACATGTCCACACTGCCCCTTGCAGCATCCCACCCACCCCTGAACACCACAGGCAATTTAGCATGGCTAATCCACCAAGCCTGCACATCTTTGGACTGTGGGAGGAAACCAGAGCACCCAGAGGAAATCCACGCAGACACGGGGAGAATGTGCGAACTCCGCACAGACAGTTGCCCGAGGCTGGAATCGAACCCTGGGCCCTGGTTCTGTGAGGTAGCAGTGCTAACTACTGAGCCACCGTGCCGCCCCAAAATCAGTTGTGTCACGTAACACGAGACATCGACCTGAACCAAAGATAGTTTCAATATTTTAATGAGATATCCTGTTAGGGTTAAAATATGCTGAAATTTAGGAGACCACAAACTGCAAACCCTTTGTAATCCATGACAGAGCCATAAATGATACAGTACAATACATGTTGGATATTCTCACATTTGAAAATTTATATAAGCTAGTTGTAGACTGTAAAAATTTAAAGTGAGCATTTCTTTTTGACAGTACTTCCTTGCAAAGCAATTTTCAATTAAAATTGTAAAGTTGACATATCATATTTTCCTAGTCCATTACCAATGGCACAAATCAACTTGAGGTCAAATTCAGTGGCTACTGTGGGCATTTGAGTGGTAATGTTTCTTTAGTATGGAGGGGAATCAAGGCACCGCGGGAGAGAGGAAGAAGTCAAAGGAAGGAGAGGGAGAAAGAAATTATAGATTATAATTATGTAGAAATTATAGATATGTAGAATACTTAGAGAATCTATCAAACAGTGGGCTTAGCAGATAATAATTTATTTTTCCTTTTTTTTGATATTAGTAATTTTATTATAAGCAACACCCAACATTAACAGCATTCCTTCAGCTCCTTTAATAACACAGCTGCCAGTTCCTAACTTGCAAGTTTAACAGAAGCATGAAGTATCACTGTCCAAGACCGTGTGCTGCTTTTATTTTTGTTCTGCTCACCAATTATCTGTCACAGGTCAACAATCAGAAGTGGGAATTGTGACCAAACTTCTTCCTCTTAACCTACTGCTTTTGCCACCAGTCTATCGAGGGTTAATTGCTAGCACAGAGCAAAGGCTGAAATGAAGATCTCTCTCTTTTGGAGAGGTTCAGTGTTATCGCAGGAGGCCTTGTGTAGCTTTCATTATCTGAGCATTGCACCTCTTGTCTGTTCGGGTGAAGGACCACACCTCTTAGCCAATTGTGGTGACCTTTGTCAAATTATAATTGTCAATCATTCAAATGAGAAAGGCCATCCAAGTCTGTGCGAAGTTAACTCAGTGTGCAAAAATAACCAGGATGCAGTGCACAAAGGAATTCTAACCGAGTTCAGGATCTCAGGCTTGGAATAGGGTAAAAGTGGTGACGAATCAACCAGCTTGAACCCTGGGTCTGATGATGACTTCAGCAGTCAATGTTCACCAGACTACTGGGTGAAGATGACAGAGTTTGCACGGTTGTGATTCTCCCAGTGCTTGGATGTCCCACTGACACTCAAAGGTCTCAAGGGAATAGTATCATTTAAGTGGCCCTGCCTGTGTGATTGTAGACCAGCAGGATCTACAGCTTAGAGATATCGGTTCTCACTCTCTGACGGTTGGCCGTAACTACTGCCTAGGTTACCAAGATCAATCTGTGCTGTTGCTGGGATGCTCCAAGTAAAGACCAGATAGCACAATCCAACATCCCTCAGCCCCTTCTCAAGAGGAGGTGGTAGTTGTGCGGAAGGATAAAATGTATATCAGAATCAATTTGCTTTATACAACCTTACAGTAGCAGAAGGCATATCCAGCATTACACACTGCAACCAGTGCTCAACTTCAAAAGATGGATTTCATACTAATATTCCAAATAAAGTTCCTCATGCAAAAATAATGGGAGGGTTCAATTTAGCTTGGCAGCAGAATGGGAAGGTGAGTGTTTATTCAGAGTAAAGAGAAGCAAAGTTGTATATAAAGGCATGAATTACTGAGTGATCGTGAAAAGGTCAAGGAAGCAAAGACTAGAAAACAGACAAGAGAGGTTGTTCAGTGATTGATGCTATCTACAACGCATGTGCCTGGTGAATACTGTGGATACACCAAGAGTCCAGATAGATGTTGTGAAGTATGATATCATGGATATGACTGAAACATGGGTTAAAGGTGGCCAAGAATGGGAGGTCAACTTTCTTGCTTACAGGGTTTTCAGGCAGAAGACGGAAGGGAATGAAACAGAGGAGGGATTCATACTACTGGTTAAAGAAACAAACACAGAAAGAAGTATGGATTCAGACAAAGTAGGAATTGCAGATGCTGGAGAATCTGAGATAACAAGACGTAGAGCCGGATGAACACAGCAGGCCAAGCAGCATCAGAGGAGCAGGAAGGCTGATGTTTTGGGCCTAGACCCTTCTTCAGAGGAGGAGGGGGGTCTAGGCCCGAAACGTCAAAATTCCTGCTCCTCTGATGCTGCTTGGCCTGCTATGTTCATCCAGTTCTACACCTTGTTATAACAAATATGGATAATATGTTCAAGGAAGTGTCAAATGAAGCCATGTGTTTTAAGATGAGGAACAAATATGGAATAGTCATACTGCTAGACTACACTTACAGAATGACAGTCAGAAGGAGATAGAAGAACAAATATGTACCCAAATTACAGAGAAGTGCAGAAAAAATTAGTGTAGTGTTAATATGGAATTTTGACTTCAATAATGTTAAAGTGGCGAAGAATCAAATCAATTTAAAAGAAATAGACGGTGAAAATTTCTTAAAATTTATACCAAAGTACTGTTGTAGTCAACATGTAGTAAGACCATTGAGAGATGGGACATTTCTTTCGATGAAGAATCTTGCTAAATTGGAAGGGTGTTACTGAGACAGCATTTTTGTAGTAGTGATTACAATTCAGTTGGATTCAACCTCCGGACTGGGCTATTTCAACACACTTCTAGCTAGTCTCCCACATTCTATTTCCTGTAAACTTGAGTTAAGACCATAAGACATAGGAGTGGAAGTAAGGTCATTCGGCCCATCAAGTCCACTCCGCCATTTAAATCATGGCTGATGGACATTTCAACTCCACTTCCGTGCACTCTCCCCATAGCCCTTGATTCCTTCTGAGATCAAGAATTTGTCGATCTCTGCCTTGAAGGCATCCAACATCCCGGCCTCCACTGCACTCCGTGGCAATCAATTCCACAAGCCCACCACTCTCTGGCTGAAGAAATGTCATCTCATTTCAGTTTTAAATTTCCCCCCTCTAATTTTAAGGCTGTGCCCACGGGTCCTAGTCTCCCCGCCTAACGGAAACAACTTCCCAGCGTCCACCCCTTCTAAACCATCTTGTAAGTTTCTATTAGATCTCCCCTCAACCTTCTAAACTCTAATGAGTACAATCCCAGGATCCTTAGCCGTTCAGCATACGTTAAACCTACCATTCCAGAGTTCATTCAAAACTTAGCCACGCGTCTTGACTCAGGGCAAGGTGCGGGTTGATCCACATTGACTCTTAAGCAATGAAATCTTGACTTTAAAATTCTCAACTATGTTTTCAAATACCATCATAGCCTTGCTTCTTATGTCGGTGATCTCCTTCAGGCCACAACCCATCTGCACATTATTTCTGGTCTCTCATACACTTGCAATTGTAGTTGTACTGCCTTTGATGGTCATGTCTCAGTTTCGTAAGCCCCATGTCAGGAATTCCTTACGTCCAACTTCTGTCTCGCCACCTTGGTTTCCTCTTTCAGGACAGCCTTTAAAACCCACCTGAGCAACACCTTTAGTGGCTCATTGTCATAATTTGTTTTGTAATATTCCTGTGAAGTGCTTTAGGGTGTTTCATTATGTTACCTGCGTAACATGAATATGTTGTTACTTTGAGCAATTACACAAAAGAGCAAATTTAGTCCAAGAGTACAAGTTTTACAATGAGGAAAGGCCAATTTAACTAAGCTGGGATGTGCTTTGGCTTAAGTGGAGTGGAAGCAGCAACTTGAAGGTAAAGAAGTGCCAGAGAAATTGAAAGAATTCAGGACAAATATGTTCCCACAAAGGAAAAAAGATGACTCACTAATCTAACATCTTGCCCAGATCACCACCTTAGTGGATACCAAGGAGCGTACAGGATAAACCAACAGGAAAAACAAAAAACTTATGTCAGGTAAAAAAAGTTCACTGCTGAAGGAAGGTTAGAAGAACGTTGGAAGTGCGAGTGTGCAACTAAGGAGGAATTTCATGTGGTTCATGAGATCCAAGGGAAGCTGGATCTAAAGTTGGCTGATTGTCAAGAAGCAAAATATAATGGCTCATGGGTATTTTTGTGACTGGAAGGCTGTTTCCAATGGGGGTCAGTGCCCGGCCCTTTGCTCACAAGGGCATAAAACACAAGTTCAGCCCAAACTGAATAATGCATCCAGTCCTGGGCACCATATTTTCAGAAGGACATGAAGGCATTAGAGAAGGTGAAGAAAAGATTCACAAGAATGGTTCTGGGATGAGGACCTTCAATTACGAAAGAGGTTGCATAAGTAGGGACTGTTCTGCTTCAGGAAGAGATAGTTGACAGAAGATTTGATGGAGTTGAAAATCATAAAAAAAGGTATGGACAGAGTGGAGGGGAGAAACTGTTCTCAATGGCAGAAGGACAAAACCATAGGGCACAGATTTAAAGATAATTAGCAAGAAGGAGCAATGTTAACATGAGGGAGAGCCTTAAGATGCGTTGAGCAGTTAGGATGTGGGAAGCATTTCCTGAAAGTGTAGTGGAGGCAGGGTCAACTGAGGTTTTCAAGAGGAATTGAACATTTATCTGAAAATTTTTAAAAAGTCTGCAGCTATGGGGAAAACGTGGGTAAAGTGGTGGGGGGAGGGTCTGCTGCTTTGAATTCTCCTCCCTTTGTGCCAATTACTAGAAGTAAACGTGCAACCGATATCTCTGTTCACTGATTAGTTCTAAATTCCAACATACTTTCCCCACATGATAAAAGCAGATAAGGCTAGAAAAACTCAACAGGTCAAGCAGCATCTGTGGAGAGAAACAGAGTTAACGTTTCAGGTCAATTACTATTCATCGGAACGTTTTCTCATGTTGTTGGTCCGTTTGAAATACTCTTAGCATTTATTCTTAGTTTGTGTGTGTAAAACAGCATGCTTTGCTTGCTTTCATAATCTCCAACTTTTGGAAAATTTCCTGAGGTGGAAAATTCAGCTAACTGGAAAGGATGTGAGATTTTGTAAGATACAGTAGAGGTTTGCAAAACAAAGGGAGGCCATTGGCCCCATCAGATTACCACCGGCTCTTTGCCAGATAAACTCAAAATTGATCCCACAGCCAGGGCATTCAGCAAATCTTCAGCTGCTTCAAGAGTTTTGTCTCACGTTCCCTCAAAACATGCAACTGCCTGTGTCTCAACCAGACTATTTGGCAAATCAGTCCAATCATTTTTTTAAAATCTAAAGACGTTCAAGTGCTGACTAAGCTGAATAAGTACATTTGCAGCTTCTAGGAACTTCATAATTTTGCTTAACTGCAAATATATTACTAAACTAAAGCACGTGTTAGTTAGAGGTAGGGCTTGGCTTACATATAAATGTTGGTGATAGTTCAGAAGAAGTGAGGGTAAGTTGAGAGTACTCATTATATCTGAGTATCTAACAGGTTCAAATCCATTACAAATATTTCCCTAACAGTAAATCTTCCCACACAATGAACTAGACAAAGCTCATAACTATCTCATTACATAATTACTTTACAACAATTTTTTTTAAAGTTGAACTTAAAGGTTTACAAGCCTTTTATACCTGCAGAAGGTTCACAAAAATATGCCTAGTAGGCTGCTTTATTTTCAAGGCTAAACAAAAACATGCAGAATTCTTTACTTCAAAATATTTACTGAAATTAAATGGAGTTTTGTCCAATATGCCAGTAAATAAAAGGAATTTTAAAAATGAATTCCATGTTTGCTTCTCTTCTGTATGCAATAACACTTGATCAGTTTCATGTTTTTAACAGGGTTTTTTGCTCATGCTGCTGAACACACAGGACAGTAAAACAGGGCTGAATTTGGAAAAGTCGCGCCTGGAGGCTTTTTGACATAAATTAAGCATGAGAGGATTCCATTTGACTAAACCTACACTCCATTTCTTGGAATTCCTTCCAACACGACAAGAACCAAAACACCCATCATAAATACGTGGTGTGTACATCACTGGCCATCATAGTAGAGTCTGGTGTCCACCTGTTCAGGTCAAGATTTTATCCCCCCCAATACAGTTTTGTTTGAAGCTCAGCCCCACAAATCTTTACCAAAAACTTCAATCATAATATGAGGTTGTTTGATAGTATTCCGAGTTCTAACCCGCAGTGTACATAGGATGACCTTGCATCCCGAATGCATATGCGGGAAGGGGGAAATCAACAACCCAAATGAGTCATTGATCATATTCACTGTTTGTGGGAGTTTGCTGTGTGCTTGTTGCCACGACATTTCACACAGGGCGCATGAATACTTTATTTTTCTGTGAAGGGCTTAGGACATCTTGAAGTCACAAAAGGCACTTAGGTTCTCTTTTTAAACTAACAGTTTCTTTACATGTGTGACTTCGCTCACCTCAACTGGGTCTCTTTCTCTCTGGAATGGGACAATGCTGCTAGCAAGGTGGCTCATTCCTACACTGGTCAATCCTGGCTATGCGCTGTAATCTCGTACAACACCATCCCTACGAAATCAGGAACACCTAGCTGAAGCTGGTAAACTGGCAAGGCATTATCCCTTACACTTTCAATTCTTACTTGTGTGACTTCCAGTTGGGCTTTGTTTGTTTTGTGCCATAGTAATCTCCATGACATTTCAAATTTAAATTTGATTTAAATATGAATGCAGCTGAATTCTGAAAAGCACATAGTTTAAGTCCTTGGCAAGATATGTTCATGCCTGGACTACGCTCTGCTGAGCTCAGGTATGAATCTCTACTACACTCCAATGCAAAACCTGGATTTAAAATTAATCTTCAGAATACATTTTGCCATATCAGTGATGCCCACTCTTTTTGACAGAAAGGAGAAAATTACAGGCTGCCACCTGCTAATGGTAGATTAAATTAATTACAGGTTAAATATGTATTACTGATACCTTTTCCTGATGGCCAGCAATTTATTTCTCAATGAACCCTGATCCATTTTAATGTCTGATTTATAAGCAGTTATCACAGTGGTTACACTCTGTCTAGCATGACACCAACCACCTTTAAATTGGGGGATGGGAGTGAGGTAGAAATGAACTGCACGGTTTCTTGTACCCTGGTTTACACACACAATGCTGCCTCATAGACAACATTTAATATTTAGGCAGAAAGGTCTTAGGTAGGACAATTGCTGACAAGAAAGAAGTTAGTGATTTATCTGAGCAGTTCTTTCAGTTCTATTGCTATCTGTAGGGCTGTTTGCCCGAGTTAACTCTGACATAGAAGACAACCAATCAGGCTGATCTTTCATACTTCACTTTGGTACTTGACATACAGTGCTGTAAGTGCTTGCTGACCTCTGAAAATACACTCAAGTGGATTAATTTTCATTCAAAATCTTAGATGGACAGATGCCAAAGTTTGAAGTACCTCAAAGACCAGGTTAGCACCTGTAGAATAAGATGTTTTCTGAAGATTACTTTTAAAGCTGGGTTCTCAACTGAGATTGCAATCACAGGAACTGATCATCATCAGTAATTCAAAATGCGACAATAATGATAGTGGAAAGTCAATCCTATATTGCAACTGACTTCAAAGTCAACAAAAACGAGAGAAAGACTGTTCATGATGCAAATCGATCCTTGAGCCGCTACAGTTTCACTCCCACTGCTTCCTGCAAAGCAGTGAAGCAACTGAATGAACATATGTACCCAGCCAAAAGATCTGATTGTCGATGTACCTCAGACATTTATTATTCCCTCCTTCTTATTAGCTCAATAACAACATTCCCAATGACATGATTAAAAATGAAAAAGTACAGATTAAAGTGGATGGGAATAACATCGTACACAAGTTTGATATATGAAAAAGCAGACTTACCTTACATTAAACCGGGCAAGTTTGCATTAACAAAATGATGGTTCTCACAGGGGGCAGCACCCACTGGGAACAGAGATAAGGAATTCAGGTGTAGGAGTGAACACCACCCATAGAACAGTCCATTGAGAGACTTTACTGATCTTTGCCTCCAAATTTCTTGTAATCACAGATCTGTAAAAACCACCCTTATGTATAACCTACAACATGAAAAATTCTAACACAATGAGCCTCCAGTTAGTATTTTGATCACAGCATAAACCTCATTTATAATGCATATTGAAAAGGACAATTCTGGTAAGCTGGTCTCCAAATAGAATTAAATGTTTTGATGTGGAATATTCCAATTCTTACAGTTTATCATAACAAACGCCCTTTGCATTTCAAGATGCAACATACTCTTATATCGGACTAACGCATTCTGCTGGTTCTACACGTGTGTCGATTGTGAGGTGCTATGCACTACACCTTCAAGTAACTCAGCTGACAAGTTTAAAAATCACAGGGGAACTGTTCGGCCTTTTTACACAAGAGATGCAGTGAACTAAATTTAATGGAGGCTACAGGAGTTTTGCTCACTGGCTGGATTTTTCATGTCTTTTAGGGATGGCTTGTTGATGCAAGCATCAAAAACATCTCCAGGATCAAATGCCCTTGGGAGAGAGACTGACCCAGGGATGGGCAGCTCCAGTAAACAGCAACGTGACTACGGCACTCAGAGATAACGGGAACTGCAGATACTAGAGAATCCGAGATATCAAAGTGTGGAGCCGGATGAACACAGCAGGCCAAGCAGCATCTTAGGAGCACAAAAGCTGACGTTTTGGGCCTAGACCCTTCATCAGAGAGGGGGATGGAGACAGGGTTCTGAAATAAATAGGGAGAGGGGGGGAGGCGGACCGAAGATGGATAGAGGAGAAGACAGGTGGAGAGGACAGTATAGGTGGGGAGGTAGGGGGGGGGATAGGTCAGTCCACGGAGGATGGCACTGTCTACTGCCTGTACAGCATCCTCCTAGGCCAAAGGTCATTGCTAGATCCAAGTCAGAAGTGAGTGACAGGTGGAGCGGAGTCATGAGAACCAGCAATAAAGACCACTTACCCAAATATAAATACTATGTCTCTCAACTAGACAATTAATTTTTTTCTTCATCCTCATTCTTTCATGGGATTAGTGTGTGCGTGTGAGATTTTTTCCTAATTTCCCCCCAGCCTGATTGGCAAATTAAGCTTTTATTTCGAGGGGTAATTGAGAGACGGAGACAGTCAGTCAATCACATCTCTGTGGATCAACAGTCACACGATGTCAAGCCCAGCTAAGGATGACAGATTTCTTTCTGCCAAGATAATGGTGAACTAGGTGGATTTTTACAACAATTTGTGACAGTTTTGTTGCCATCACTACCCAAACTTGCTTTCCATTCCAGATTTATTAACAGAATTGAAATTCTATCAGCAGCTGTGGTGGGACTCAAGCCCATGTCCCCACAGCATTAGCTTGGATCTCTGAATTACTAGCCCAGTGACAGTGACATTACCATTAACGCTTCAATCTCCGCATTGAGTGACTTTGAACAAGGGGCCCTCCTGGGAGCCACGGTAATTCTGCAGGGCATTGTGGTCATGGCTGGGCCCCTGCCATGTGGTGGGATGAGATACCAAAGACATTAATTGCTTGATTTAGAAACCTTAACCGGCAGCAGGATTGGAAGGCCTTCCCTTGGCCTTACCACCACAGGATTAATCAGAGGAGGGGAGATGGCAGTGGGGTCCAAACTTGGTACCTTCGCACCCAATAACATATCCCCTTCACCAAACCTGCTATACGGAGGGCATCAAGTTTGTTCCACACAAAGATTTCTGTTCTTTGGGCACATCTCAATCTTTATATAGTGGCTAAATTCTAAACAAATAAACATTCCATCACCAACACAGTTTGATCTGCTCTTAAATGTCAGCCCCTGAGCTTTGGCAATTTATGCAGTTCAGAGTTTACACTATCAGGATTTGGCAAGTACACGAGCCAGTAGGGTCTTGGTTTCCGGCATCTGCTTAGAATGTTATGGTGTATGTAACTGGATGAAAAATGGGTCAGCAAAACCATTTAATCTGCAAAATTAAGTGGGAATAGGTGTGTGCGTGAGCTTGCTTTCAGTAAACAGTGAGGGATAAAAAAAAAGACCTGCTCAAAATCGATTTTTCTAGCATTTGCATCGGGATTACTGTTAGGATAGCAGTGACAGTATTACTTTCTGATTAAGTGATTACCGTGAGTTAAAATTTCCAAATACTTTTCCACTATAATAACCGCATATACTTGCATCCAGAAATTCCTCTAGATTATACCATTACTACAGCAGACATCACCCACTCCAGAAAACAAACCCACACCAAGGTTGTAGAAGAGATGTTCTCCATTGAAATTGAAAAGCCACCTATTCCCTGTAATGAATGAGAATAGCCAACACTATAGAGAAAATTACATTTCAGTCTCATTCTTATCTGTCAGTCATTAACTTTTGATAAATGAATTATTGCAACTATTGCTGGAATTAATGCTATTCATAAAAGTAACTCTAAATAGTTTAGAGTGAGGCTGTAATGATTAAAGAGTTCAATGTTTCTATCAAATATTCTCTAAAAACTCATTAAATGTAAACTACTTCACCCTCTGTAAGTGTATAAAACTGTCTTCTCCTTCAGTAATTTATTACACCATAAGACAGCTCATGGCCTAAACTATTACATGCTTCCAATTAGCTGCTTGCAGCTTTTCTCTGAAAATTTAATGAGATAACACCATATAAAGCTGCTGACTTAAGATACTATGCATAGCTTTAGTCTTAATACAAAGCACTCAGCAAAAATACTCTACTGCTTTCACTAACAGTTGCATTGTGACTTTTGTTTTTTTTTTAAAAAAAATTGCATGTGATGCCTGTGGTTTAAGTGAAAGTCTTTCCCCATAAAAGAGATTTCAGAGTTTTGAGGAAGCTCAAAGTCAGGGGAAAAACAGGAAAAAAAATAAGGACCATGGTTTTAGAAAGAAACACTTATTAATAAGCGTTTGCTGATAGCATTGCAAGCAGGTCATTCATACCACAATCAAAAGCCTGTAGTCATTTCACAATTTATTTCATTATGAGTTTCA
The DNA here is from genome assembly GCF_030684315.1 of Stegostoma tigrinum. NCBI lineage: Eukaryota > Metazoa > Chordata > Chondrichthyes > Orectolobiformes > Stegostomatidae > Stegostoma > Stegostoma tigrinum. Next base: position 31,214,678 of record NC_081373.1, read on the forward strand.
TCAAATTTTAAGAAGGATATTAGAATCAAACTCAACAGAACACTATTGTGATGTATTTCAGTGAGCCCCACAGAGACAATACTCCCAAATGAATGGTTAAAAATCATTATATTACTTGAGGCCTCGCTAACAGTTGAGAGCCCAGGATTCCCACTGATTATGGAGTTCTATCAAAAATTAATTAAATCACTTTAAGCATAGTCGTCCCTATTTTAATTCCCTTCTCTTTGCACCTACTTACAAGATTGAGACTTTGCAATACTGGCAACATTTTTTTTCAAAAAGGAGAATTAATAGTGGATGCAGTTCATACTGCTGGCACTGCCAAATGCTGAGGCCCTTCTAAAGAAGCACAACAAAGCATTGTAAACAGTATTTTTGCCGTGCATCTGCACACTTCTTTGTATCAAAACTTGTAAAAGGTTAACAACAATTGAACAATATGCAATTTAAAAATAAATAACCTGTTTCTTCAGAAAAATCTATGTACACATTAGAGGAATTAAACTCACTGCAGCATTGAAGAACAGCCAGCAAAAACAGTTAATTCTGTGGCAATAACGCACTGCACCAGTCACTGAGTTTGAGGCTTGAGGCAAGAATTTCACACGTTCAAAACACAACCACTTGCGGAGAGCTAAAATCAAGCCTGTGTATTTTGTGCAGCAAGAGTCAAAAGGTTACGCTATGCCAGAACATCATTTCTATTGTGGCAAAATGTTTGTGAAGATTGAGCTTACGAAAAATGTATTTCTACATGGTTGTAGAATGGCCAGCTTTACAACCTATGACAAAACTCATACAATATTTTAAATAGCAATTAATAGTCAGGATTCACGAGCGATTAATAAAAACATATTTTTAGCTGGTGCACGGGACATTTTAGACCAATTTACACAAAAGACATTTTTTAATATCCATTTTGTAACTGCCTCATCTGCATTTTCTCACTTCTTTTCCCTCAGCCAGGAATGCTTCCTGGCTGAGCAGCAGGATTGGTGGATCTGGTGCCAATTCACCAACTCTCCTACATGCAGATTGATTCTTCCCATAGGAACTTAAAAATTTAGCGCAGGGCTCTGTTTATCAAAAATGTTACTAGAAACTGATGTCAGTAATCAATGTTTTCTTACTTTCGCTCTCTGGTAGGAGGAAGCAAGAAAAGGTGAGATAGCAGCACCAACCTCCACAACCAGTTAGTGTACACAGTCAAAAGTAACAAGGTTAAAAAATTGGAACACGTACAATGCCTTAAGCAAAGGATTTGGCAAAATATTTCAGAAACTGACCGGTGAGTCAGGAAATATGAAGGGGGAGGTGACTGAAAGATTTGGTTGAAGCTTTGTGTTTTGAGAAAGAAGGAAATGCAGCAGGAAATGCAGAAGCTGCACAGCTGAAGGCGCTGTCACCATTGTTGGAAGAAAAGGGAAGGAAAGATTGGCAGAAGGTCAGAGTCTGAGAAATGGTGTTTAAATGGCCATTTAAGTTTTATTGATGTTACAGCAGAGGCACAAAGTGGTAGTGGTGGTGGTGGTGTTTGGGGATGGGGTGGTATGGGATCTCACACAGGGTCCTGAGTTCAAAGACAGCAATGGCTGCCAAGGGTCTCAAGTGAGTTACAACAGCTGTTCTCCTGTTTACACAGGTATCCATTCTCCATATCTTTCCCCCTCTTCCTGGCTGTCTGAGATCTGCACTTGCCCCCCAGTCCTCCAACTCCATTGCAACAGGTCTCGCTCCTCTCTTCCTAACCAGCTCCCTCATTCCTACGAGATCTCATTAAGCAGTAATCACAATTGTCAAGCCTTGAAATGGAGCAACAATGGGAAAAAATTTGGGAAGCACTGTGTTACAGGAAGCTGACTGGTGTTCAAAATCTGATGAGTAGACCACCCTGTCTGACAGGCTACGCAACCATTTGAAGAATGGGCCTGCAGCCAAAATGTCCAAGTAACAAGCACACTGGTAAACACGAGAGAGATTAACAAGCGGCAAGTGGGGCTTACATACACAGATGACCCAATGTGTACACCATGGTCTCAATTGTTGTGGATGAGTTTTAGGCCACATGTCTTGGAATTAGTTTAGGAATCATGGGACACAAACTCAGACAGGCAGTAATGCAAACATTTTGACTGGGACAGTTGCCAAATTCGATAGAGAGTGATGGTAGAGGAATGCTTTTTGGATTGGAGGCCTGTCACCAGTGGTATTCCACAGGGATCGGTTCTGGATCCTATATAAATGCTTTGTATGAGAATTTGAAAGGCATGGTTACTAAGTTTGTAGATGAGACCAAAACTGGAGGCATAGTAGACAGTGAAGAAGGTTTTCTAAGATACAAAGGGAGCTTGATCAAATGGGTCATTGGGCTGAAAAACGGCAGATAGAGTTCAAATCAGGATAAACACGAGGTATTATATTTCAGTACAACAAACAAAGGTAGGGCTCATACAATTAATGGGTAGGGCCTGGGATAGTGTTGTAGAACAGAGGAGCCTAGGGGTTCAAGTACATAATTCTTTGAAGTTGGCGCTACACGTGGTCAGGTTAAAAAGGCATTAGACATGCTTGTCTTCATTGCTCAGTCCTTTCAGTACGGGAGTTGGGACGTTATTTTGAGGTTGTACAGAATATTGGTCAGGCCCCTTCTACAATACTGTCTCCAGTTCTGGTCACCCAGTTATAGGATGGACATTATCAAGCTGGAGAGGGTTCAGAAGAGAATTACAAGAATGCTGCTGGGTATAGAAGGTATGAGTTATGAGTTATAAGGAAAGGCTGGATAGTCTGGGACTTTATCCAAAGGAGCATAGGAGGTTGAGAGGTACCCTGAAAGAAGTCTATAAAATAATGACAGGTGTCGATAGAGTTAATGGTAGTTGGCTTTCCCCAAAGATGGGGAATTTCAAGTGCAGGGGGCATATTTTTAAGGTGAGAGGAGACAGATTTAAAAAAAAACGAGAGGCTTTTTCTTTACACAGAGCATGTTTTGCATGTACAATGCACTTCCTGAGGAAGTGGTGGATGCAGGTACAATTACAACATTTAAAAGACATTTGGATAAGTACATGAATAAGAGAGAGTTGGAAGGATATAGGCCAGGAGCAGGCAGGTGGGACTAGTTTGGTTTGGGATTATCTTTGGGATGGATTGATAGGACTGATGGGCCTATTTCCGTGCCGTGAGATTCTTTAGCCCTATATCTTTCCAAAGAACAGGTATGGAGAGATGGACAGCTTTAGAAACCATTCCATCCTCCCCTCTTTCTCCCAATCCACACTCCAGTTAAAAAGGTCAACAGGAAATTTGTTTGATTTCATTTCAGAAGACACTTTAATCGTATCAAGAGAATGAGGAAACACCATGATAACTGACAGGTCAAGAGGAAAAAAAAAATGAGGGCAGTTGCAACTCCTGACAACTCAAATGGGCTCCACAGGATCTGTGGTCACATGGAGCTGGGAGGTGTGAGAAATAGCAAGTGTGCACAAGAGACAAAGAGACAGCGTGCAGGCAGAGTGAAAGCTAGCTAGTACAAAGTGTGTGTGAGAGTGTGACTGCAAAGTGACAAAGAGCAAGTGTGCATGCAAAGTGAGAAAGAAAGTGTGAGAGTGAAAGAGACAGTGAGAGGAAAGTGGGAGGGAAAGAGGAATGTGGAGGGGGTGAGGGAGACAGTGTGTGTGAAAAATAGAGAAGGGGGATGGATGGGGGGGTGTGAGAGAGAGAGCGCGAGAGGAAAATGTGACAGAGAGTGGGGAGAAGTGAAAGAGAGATACGGGGGGGGGGGGCGGAAGAGAGAGAGAGAGGAAAAGAGAGAGAGAGAGAGAGAGAGAGATAGATCGAGGTCACAAGGGGTAGGAAAGTGAGAGGGAAAGAAAACAAAATGTGTTACAGAATTAGAAAATGAGAGGAAGACTGAGAATGAACTCTGAAACCAGGACAGACACAAACAGAGCTGGGGAGAGGATGAAGACTCCAACTGAAAGGCAAACTGAGTTCAACACCTATTTTGATCTTATTTCTGCCAAGAGTATGTTCAGTGTGCTCTAGAAGGTTAAAGAGGCTTTGTTCGTTAGCTTTGCTACTTGGGAGAATTTAATGGATATTTTTATTGATCACTGAATTTTTAAAATGATCAATTCATTGCTTTGACATTGACTGCCTTTTGTTCAGTATGTTGTTTAGGTTTTCTTCATACCGTATCATTTGTATGTAGGGTATGAGATTGAAATCTTTTCATTGTCGCTGCCCAAATACAGGACCAGGTTCAAAGGTGCAGAGTTGGGTGAATAATACAAATGGTCAAATTATATGCAAATATCTGGTAAAGCAGTGATCGTGAAATGCATCCTATTGAAATGTGTACTTTTTATGGGTTTTATAAACAGAAGCATAGAGTACAAAAACTAAAAGGTTTTGCTGAACAATATAAAAGAGTTCTACAACAGTGTGACAATAGTTCCAATCCTGGGTACCTGAATGATGTGAATGGGAATATCAAAGGGCCCAGAAACTGGCAAAGGCCAAGGGCTAGGATTCCTCTTCCTGGCCCTGACCATGCAGCAAAAACTGAATGTGTGGCAAACTCAGGTCCAAAAAGTCCCATCAATCATTTCTGCTGAATGGGGTCACTTCTGGCTGGTCTTCATCAAAAGGCATCCCAGAATGCTCCAACATGACAGTTCCTCTGTATTTTTTCCTTCCCTGTAGAGAAGCCAATTTGCTTTACTTTGGCACTTTCCCATAACAATAGACATTACCATCTTGTCATACGGAAGCCTGCATGTGTTCACTTGTACTATATCGAATAAGAACATCACAATACCACTGGTTGGAAGGCTCAGTTCATCACAAGTTTAAAGTTCTCGAATGGTACACATTCCACACAGCTATTCTGTAGGCAATTCACAGGTGGCTCAGTTTCAGCACTGGCAGTAACTTTGTTTTTCTACCAGTCTGTGCATTATCGAGAATGCTAATAAGACTTGCTCTATAGCCAGACCTTTGTAACAGTCAATTACAGTCACAAACACATGAAAGCGATTTAAATAAATTAACTGTTAGCTAACCCACAGCACAAAACATTTATCTTAAAAAAAAATAGGAAAGCCATTAATTACTAGCTGGGCAGCCTAACCTTGTGGTTTAATTAACAGAATAGCCTCTTAACATAAAGGACAGTGCAAGTTTGTTTTAGCCAGGCTATTACTACTTTTCCTCCCATAACCATAAACAATCCACAACAAAGTTTTTTGTAACACCGAAAGAAACTAGAAACATTACTAATCTCATTAACAGGCTATTACAAAGAATCCATTACAATTTTGCTTGCAATGCAAGACAGAAAACTAATTATCCCAAGGTCAGGTATTCCAGAACAAATGTCTCCCACCTTCATGAAATATTTTGACATGCTGCTTTCTACCCATGTTTAAAGATCTTCTTCCTCCTCCACTGCAAAGGAGAAGCAAGAATTGAAGTGGCATTTGAAACACCAGCCACTAGGAATAAGCCATTAGTAAAAATTGAAGTCTGCTGTACTAAGGCAACGCAGGAAATATTACAAGCCAGTATTAATAAATACAGCATCGCATTTTTTAAAAAAACCTAAATGAATAAACCGCACATCCAATTATATGACAGAAGCAGCCCGGAACTGGCAACACTGGAGAATCTGAGATAACAAGGTGTAGAGCTGGATGAACACAGCAGGCCAAGCAGCATCACAGGAGCAGGAAGGCTGACATTTCGTGTCTGGGCCCTTCTTCAGAAATGGGGGAGGGGAAGGGACAGGCGGGTGGAAGATGGATAGAGGAGCAGACAGGTGGAGGGGAGGTGGACAGGTCAAAGGGGTGGGGATGGAGCCAGTAAAGGTGAGTGTAGATGGGGAGTAAGGGTGGAGATAAGTCAGTCCAGGGTGGACGGACAGGTCAAGGGGGTGAGATGAGGCTGGTCGGTAGGAGGCGGGGAGTGGGGCTTGAGGTGGGAATATTAGATTGGTGGGAGGAAGGTCGGACAGGTTAGGGAGGGGGGCACGAGCTTGGCTGGTTCTGGGGAGGGGAGATTTTGAAGCTTGGGAAGTCCACATTGATACCATTGGGCTGCAGGGGTCCTAAGCGGAATATGAGGTGCTGTTTCTGCAACCATAGGGTGGCATCATTGTGGCACTGGAGGCAGCCCAGAATCGACGTGTCGTCCAAGGAATGAGAGGATGAGTTGAAATGGTTTGCGACCGGAAGGTGCAATCGTTTGTTACGAATCGAGCCTAGGTGTTCCACAAAGCAGTCTCCAAGCCTCCGTTTGGTTTCCCTGATGTAGAGGAGGCCACATCGGGAACTGCTGATACAGTATACCACATTAGCAGGTGTGCAAGGTCTTCTTGGGGCCTGGGATGGGGGTGAGGGGGGAGGTGTAGGGGCAGGTGTAGCACTTCCTGCGGTTGCAGGGAAAACTGCCGGGTGTGGTGGGGCTGATGGAGTGTGTGGAGCGGACAAGGGAGTCACAGAGAGAGTGGTTCCTCTGGAAGGCAGATAAGGTTGAGGAGGGAAAAATGTCTTTGGTGGTTGGGTCTGATTGTAGATGGCAGAAGTGTCGGAGGATGATGCTTTGGATCTGGAGGTTGGTGGGGTGGTACGTGAGAACGAGGGAGATTCTGTTTTGATTGTTGTTGCGGAAAGCGGGTGTGAGGGATGAGTTGCGGGAAATGCGAGAGACATGGTCGAGGGCATTTTCCACCAATGTGGAGGAGAAGTTGCGGTCCATGAAACACAAGGACATCTGGAATGTCCGGGAGTGGAATGCCTCATCTCAGCAGCAGATGCGGTGGAGGCAAAGGAATTGGGAATAGGGGACGGCTTTTTTGCAGGAAGGTGGGTGGGAGGAGGTGTATTCTAGATGGCTGTGGGAGTCGGTGGGCTTGAAACGGATATTGGTTTCCAGGTGATTACCAGAGATGGAAACAGAAAGGTCCAGGAAGGAGAGAGAGGTATCGGAGATGGTCCAGGTGGTGAACTTAACATTGGGGTGTAAGGTGTTGGTGAAGTGGATGAACTGTTCGAGCTCCTCGTGGGAGCACATGGCCGTGCTGATACAGTCATCAATGTAACGGAGGAAGAGGTGCGGTTTAGTTTAGTAGCTTCAGAAGAGGGATTGTTCCACGTATCCTACATAGAGGCAGGCACCCATGGCCACCCCCTTTGTCTGTAGGCAGTGGGAGTTAGTTGTTAAGGGTGAGGATGAGTTTGGCTAAGCGGGTAAGGGTGTCAGTGGAGGGGGCCTGGTCAGGCCTGTGGGACAGGAAGAAGCAGAGGGCCTTTAGGCCATCTGCATGCAGAATGCAAGTGTATAGGGGCTGGATGTCGATAGTAATAATGAGGCGTTGGGGACAAGCGAATTGGAGGTTTTGGAGGAGGTGGAGGGTGTGGGTGGTGTCACGGAGGTAGGTGGGAAGTTCCTGGTCCAAGGGGGAGAAAATAGGAGTCGAGATAAGCAGAGATATGTTCAGTGGGGCAGAGGCAATGGGTCCACCAGGGCAGTCAGGTTTGTGGATTTTGGGAAGAAGGAGATAGAAACAGGCAGTGCGGGGTTGGGGAACTTCCTAAAGACAAAGGGGGTGGCCATGGGTACACAATTGGGCCCAAGCTCTGCCTGTCTCTTTGTAGGATACGTGGATCAATCCCTCTTCCGAAGCTACACTGGCCCTGTCCCCACCTCTTCCTCTGTTAAATCGAAGACTATCGGCGGTGCCTTATGCTCCCCAGAGGAGCTCGAACAGTTCATCCACTTCACCAACACCTTCCACCCCAACCATAAAAGTTCACCTGGACCATCTCCGATACCCCTCTCTCCTTCCTGGACCTCTCTGTATCTATCTCTGGTAACCACCTGGAAACCAATATCCATTTCAAGCCCACCAACTCCCACAGTTATTTGGATTATACTTCCTCCCACCCACCATCCTGCAAAAATGCCATCCCCTATTCCCAATTCCTTCGCCTCCACCACATCTGCTGCTGAGAGGAGGCATTCCACTCCCATACATCCCAGATGTCCTTGTGTTTCAAGGACCGCAACTTCTCCTCCACACTGGTCGAAAACGCCCTCGACCATGTCTCTCGCATTTCCCGCAACTCATCCCTCACACCCCCTCTCCGCATCATCCTCCGGCATTTCCGCCATCTGCAATCAGAGCCCACCACCAAAGACATTTTTCCCTCACTTACCCTTATCTGCTTTCCAGGGGGAACCACTCTCTCCATGATTCCCTCGTCCGCTCCACATTCCCTACCAGCCCCACCACTTTTCCCTGCAATCGCAGGAAGTGCTACACCTGCCCCTACACCACCCGCCTCACCCCAATCCCCAGCCCCAAGACGACTTTCCACATCTAGAACATGTTCACCTGCACATCTGCTAATGTGGTATATTGTATCCGCTGCTCCTGGTGTGGCCTCCTTTACACTGGGGATACCAAGCGGAGGCTTGGAGACAGCTTTGTGGAGTGCCTACACTCCGTTCATGACATATGGCTACACCTCCCAGTCGCGAACCATTTCAACTCCCCCTTCCACTCCTTGGATAACATGTCCATCCTGGGCCTCTTCCAGTGCCACAACGATGCCACCCGAAGGTTGCAGGAACAGCACCTGATATTCCACTCGTACTTCACAAGCTTCAAAATCTCCCCTTCCCCTAGTGCATCCCAAAACCAGCCCAGCTCGTGCCCGCCTCCCTAACCTGTCTGTCCTGCTTCCCATCTATCCACTCCTACCACCTCAAGCCCCAGCCCTACCTTCGACCTACCAGCTTCATCCCGCCTCCTTGACCTGTCCATCCTCCCTGGACTGACTTATCTCTGCTCTACCTCCCCAGCTACACTCACCTTTACTGGCTCCATCCCTGCCTCTTTGACGTGTCTGTCTGCTCTCCACTTAGAACATAGAACATAGAACAGTACAGCACAGAACAGGCCCTTCAGCCCACAATGTTGTGCCGACCATTGATCCTCATGTATGCACTCTCAAATTTCTGTGACCATTTCCATGTCCAGCAGTCTCTTAAATGACCCCAATGACCTTGCTTCCACAACTGCTGCTGGCAACGCATTCCATGCTCTCACAACTCTCTGCGTAAAGAACCTGCCTCTGACATCCCCTCTATACTTTCTACCAACCAGCTTAAAACTACGACCCCTCGTGCTAGCCATTTCTACCCTGGGAAATAGTCTCTGGCTATCAACTCTATCTATGCCTCTCATTATCTTGTATACCTCAATTAGGTCCCCTCTCCTCCTCCTTTTCTCCAATAGTTTGACACATTTTAAGTACCTAGTCATATCATATTTAATAACAGCTTCTGATAGGTACCTTATGACAATTGTTGACTGGATTATAGTTTACCATTTTCTTTCTTCCATCACTTTTGAATAGAGAAGTTACATGCTAATTTCCAATCCAATGGGCGTTCTCCAAGAAAATCAGGATGAAATCCATCAGGATCTAGGGAATTTGTCAGCTGACAAGTTCAACAATTTACTCAGTACCATTTCCTTGGTGATTGCAATTTTGAGTTCAACCCTTCCATTTTCTGGTCTACAGCTACTTCTGGGGTGTTACTTGTACCCCAATAATAAAGAATGGTATTTTTCATTTTTAATTCCCCAAACTCACTTAATACAGGCTCAATACAGGCTTTCATAACATTTTTTCTATAAAAAGCTAGAGAATCTCAGTGAGGCACAGAATCATACAGCACAGAAACAGTTCTGAACAAGGGTCACCGGACATAAAACATTAACTTTAGTTTCTCTTCGCAGACGCTGCCAGAGTTGCTGAGCTATTCCAGCACCTTCTGTTTTTGTTCCTATCCCCAATGCTCTGATTGATGAAGGAAATCATGTCAAATGCTCCTTTCACCAACCTGTCTACCTGTGACCCTACTTTCAAGGAGCTATGCACTCTTTTATTGAGCAAAAATTGTAATTCAGATAAACGTCCAAATTTAAGACAATATCAGGTGTGAGTTTGCTTCGAAACGAATGAGAAGGTAAGTAAAATTCCTATCTTCGCTTACACAAATGATATGAAATTCCCACATCCAAGTTACCAGCCATTAGCGCAGGAACCACTCTTTTATCTGCTCCTTTATCCATCCTCCGTCCACCTCTCCCCCTCTCTCTATTTGAGAGCCCCCTGCCCCTCCTCCATTTCTGAAGAAGGGTCTATGCCCGAAATGTCAGCTTTCCTGCTCCTGTGATGCTGCTTGGCCTGCTGTGTTCATCCAGCTCTACACCTTGTTATCTCAGATATATGGCAGTGCGTCTTCAGCAGGGACAAAATGCTCAATCTTGAATCTTGTTAAACAAAATTCTGCAATTATCACAAAAACAAAGAATTATTCAAGATGGGTGGATAGACCCCCAAACCATAAATATTCACTGATAGTATTATAGGCCACCAAAATAAGATGTAGGTATTCGCCAAAATCAACACCAAATTCAACACAGAAATATTCGTAGCTTAAGGCTGTGAACTTTCTTTCAACAGTTTAATCACTTGCAATTGTCACAATTTGTGAAGGAACTTCCCAGAAAATATACAGCAAAAGAAAGCAGAAAATAAAATCAAATGCTCAGTAGCAGAAGGACTACTGCAATTCGCAAAGGTAGCTCACCGGCACTACCTTGCCCAGGGCAGTGAGGGACATGTTTTAAAAAACCCACGTCCCATGAATAAATAAAAACTACAAACTCAAGACAAAATTGTCAAATACCTGAAACAAGACTAAAACAATGAACAATCACATTGCATAAACTTAGACAAGAGATGAGTGTTCTGGCAGGGATTAAGCTAAACAGAACCATAAACGGGTCCTGGTCTTTTTGGGAAAAAGACACCACAACTTGTCTAGGATCTGGGCAATATTTCAGAAGGACTAATTGGCCTTAAAAAAAATCCAATATAATGTTACAATACTGAAGCACAAATTACAACCTGGCCTACAAAATATTACTGCAAAGTCAAATTGTTTTATCTTTGAACAAACATATAATGTGGTAGTTATATACAAAAAAAACTTAGTCCTGACTCTCCCACAGGAAATACCCTTAATTCAAAATCTGTCTTGAAAATTCTTTATGCTGTATTCTAATGTTCTATTTCATGCTGGGAGCTATCAGAGTTATGTTCATCTCCCTAAAATGCTAGAAGGTGTGAATGTTTTCTAATCTCTTAAAAATAGTGCTCAGAGGAGTCAAGGTATCAATCTTGGCTTTATTTACAACTGAGGTTACATGTAGTTAATTAACTGGTCCCTGGAGGCCGTGTAAATGTTGAACCAGAGCAGCACTAGCTCTTTCAGTTTGTGAACATTCAACACTTTTGCATCCAACCAAGAACAGCAGAAACGTTCTAAAATAAAATTGTAGTTCATCAACAGTCCACCTTATTGACTTAAAAATTCATGGAACATTGCAAAACAGTACTGCAGACATTAAAGTAAAACTCTCAATTCAAAAAAAAGCCAAAGAACTGCAGATGCTGTTAGTCAGAAACTAAAACAGAAATGGTTGGGAAAGCTCAGCAGGTCTGGCAGCACCTGTGAAGAAAAAATTAGAGTTAATGTTTTGAGTCTGGATCAGAGGATGGGTTACTGGACCTGAAATGTTAAGTCTAATTTTTTCCTTCACAGCTGCTGCTAGACCTGCTGAGCTTTTCCAGCAACTTCTGTTGAAGCAGAGTTAATGCTTCAAGTCAAGTGACCCTTCTTCAGTACTGACTGTAGCTAGGAAAAGGTTGATATATATGCTGAAGATGACCCTAAAACAACTCTTGAGTTTCCTGCTGCCAGCCACTTCCACACACCATCGTGTTCCCTGGCCAACATTCCTATTTCATTCTTTCTGCAGTGCTCCAGGAAAGCACAGTCCAAGTTGGAAGAGCAGCATCTTATTTTACACTTGGGGACCCCTGCAACCTTCAGGACTCCATATCAAGTTCAATAATTATCAGGCCTGAGCATCTCTCATGTCCTTACCCCAACCCCCACACACCAGGCCTTATCATCGCATGGGATGCCACCACACACAATCCGTTGTCAGTCACTAACAGTCCCTATGAGCAGCTAATCATTCTCCCTGGCTGACTATTACCCATTCCTTTGTCTGTCACTTGTTAATTCTTTCTACTTGGGCTCCATCTTCACCTTTTTACTCCTCCCCCTTCTCCACAACCCATCTTCAGCATATATTCCAAATTTTTGCTAGCGAAAATCAGTTCTGAAGGGCCACTGGGCCTAAATTGCTCACTCTGCTTTGTCTCCACGGATGCTGCAAGACCGGAGTTTCCCCAGCAATTTATATTAAAACGCCCTGCTTTACTCACCACTGAGAAAGATGTCAAACAAATCAAGGTCTTTTAAAAATGTAATTCTTTTGAAGAAGTATTTTGCATATGATGAAGGTTGACATGAGAATTGAAAGTTCATTAGGCCTCACCCAGCAAATGCTGAATTCGCTGGAATAAGGCTGCATAGCATTCTGGGAAGTAACATGTCCTGCTCAGCTTCACTTATCTGATGCTTAACAAACACGTTTTAAATATATAGTGTGGCAAATCATTAAGACTTCCACATAAAAATACAGAAAACATTGAAAATATTCAGTAGTATTTTCTTCTGATAAGAATCAGACAGTGGATATTCCAACGTCATCAAGAATAATATCAAGAGGAATATCCACAGTACTTGCTGTGTGAGCTGCTAAGTAAGCCGTATCTTGTGCCCTCCCCCTTAATGTGTGGTTAGTTAAGTGGGGGGGGGGGGGAAATCACTTAATCAGGCAAGAGACAGGTAAATGAGAACCCCACCAACATTCCCACTGCACTCTGATTAAGACCATAGCAAGAAGGCCTGTGCATGGTTTTCATCACCTCGCTGCCAATTGAGGATGCTTAAATAACCAATTAATGCCCCATGAAGGCCTCAACAAAGTAACGATTAATGTGCAATTAAGGGTCTCATTGCACCCAGCAGTGGAAGGGGGAGATCTCTGCACACAGGAAGCATGTTTACTTGTGAACAGTGAGGTGTCACTCAAAGAATCTTTAGACAAAGGAATGCTTACATGTGACAAGTGTCTAGATACAGTAAGTGCTGAAACTGTGATTTAATGATCCATACCAACACATCATAAAAGCATGCCCAAGATGATTTAATGCTCGACTTGTTACCATGGCGATTACCACTTACAATGCTTTACCTAGACCAAATGCAATTTGTTCAAGTATTATGCAAACAAAAGGCTGTTTGACTTTTCATTAATTTTTAAAGTCAAGGACAGTGGAAGTTCAAATCTTGTGTCAATTAATAGTGACTGCAATGTCACGTGATCAGTTATGAACCAAACCAGAGACGATTAATACCAGTACTACCTAGTTCAGGAATACTGTCGCCTACGTAATATATCAAGATTGTACCAGAAATGACATAATTTGTTTTGAAAGCATTCAAGCTATGCCAATTTCCCCATGTAGATGTAATCCTATTCCTGCAAAATTATTGCTCTCCTCCAAGCACTAATCTTTCTATCTATTCATATTGTCATTTGTTAACTTCAGCTTCTAAAATTTAAAACTGTTTTGTGACCAATGCTGTGTTCAGAACCCAATACCCTCATTATCAAAACACAACATGATGTCAGAAGACAGGCCTAAAAAAATTTGAGTTTTTTGTGAAAAGGATATTAAGGGCAAATTTGACAGAATTATAAATGTTTTATTTGATAAATCCAATTCAGCCTGTATTTACGGGTAAGAAGACTTGAATGAGGCATGTGATGATAGATACAAGGTTAAGATTTAGGACAGAGAACAGAAAGTTTTATTTATACTGAGCACTGTAATTTTGTGGAATGCACTGGCAGAGTTTGTGATCATGGCAGAAACCACAGCAACATTTTAAGAATATGTCAGATAGGAAATTGAACAGATGAGGAGATATAATTAAGTGAGTGCACAGCAGACATTTGGTGTTCAGACTATTAGAACATTAACATAAACAGGGACTGGTTGGGCTAACTGCTTGCTTGAGAGTGTTGACCTTGTTTTTTTTTTGTTCAATAATCTGATCATTTTCTGATCAAGTTGTTTTTGAAAGCACACAGCGATCATATCACAAACTGTAGTGTAGGATGGTCATCAATATGAAATTTACTTATGTATATATTTAGATATTTATCTAAAATTTTATTTTTACAATTGAAGGCCCTAAATTGAACAATGTATGCACCAAATTTAGACATTGAAGAAGGCACAATATATGGCCCATTACATATATACTTGAATATTTTGCACAATTTTCTTTCAAAAGCAGAATTTTGAACAGACACCACAAATTATCAACAACTTGAATCTAACACCCTTGTATGTGCAATGACCTTAGAATTCTAGCTTTTGCCTATCCCTCAGTCCCTGATTTGGATAGATTAAAGACATGATCCATTCAGTCTGCACTAGACTCCCTCACACCAGGAGGTACTATTGAGCTGTTCAATTCAATTCTATAATAGCTTACTCAAATTTAGGCTTTAACAAATTAGAGACCAAGAAGCTTACAGATGGTATACACATCAGTTAGAAAAGACATATAATGCTATCTTTACTGGACATTTGCTATTTAAATCCAAGATATTACACTTTTGAGACAACAGCACAACTGATCCGGTTTCCAAAGATGTATCTGTTGATGGACACTAAGAAGTTCTGTTAAAACCAAATGCGGAAAGTGCGTTTATTAAGTGATGACAATCCAGAGTTATTTGACAAACTTCAACCTTTACTGCTGGCTCAACATAATTATTTTACTGCATTCACCTCTAGATATTTCTTTTATCGCTGTTGAAGTATTCACTGTCTGGTTCTTTCATGTGTGCACATTAACACTGCTTGGCAGTGTACAAATATCAAATGGGCATTGGATATATACTTGAAAAGAAAAAAGGCAAATCTTACGTCCCTGCTGGAAGAGGACAGGGAAGTGGAACAGATAGGGAGCAGTTTCAAAAGGCTGGCACAAACATGCTGAGCCAAGTGCAGTCACTTGTGTTTAATTATTCCACAATTCTCTGATTCAACAATTATGCCAAACACACTGGGATCCTTTAACCCTATATCTCATTCTGACATGACAGTGCTTATGAAAATATGGCTATAAATACTGTGATCATACTGCTCATACCTGTAAAGGAAAATGGTCTCTATTCTCTGAATTATCATTCCAATTTGGACAGTGGCACAGAGCTTCCAGATCAATTAAAATAGTGGATTTCCTGTGCTTCTCAAACTTGAAATTGTCTTAAAAGCTTCAAACCCATGAAAAAAAATTAAACAAATACTTGAATTAGAAGAGCTAGAGAAAGTCAGCTAGTTCTGAACTCAAAATATTAACTCTGTTTCTCTCTCCACCAATGTCGCTAGACCACTGAGTTTCTCCAGCACCTTCTGTTTTTATTTCAGATCTCCAGCATCTGCAGTATTTTATTGTTTTGTTTTAGAATGTTTCATTCTCAAACGACTGGCTCCTACAAAACAACAGACAATTCACTTCATGCATACACATTTTTAAATCCAGTCAAAAATAAGGTTAACAATAAATCATGTAAATCAAATAAGTCATTAGAATAAAAGCCAAAGAACTGCAGATGCTGGAAATCAGAAAGAGAGTCAGAAATTGCAGGAAAATATGCGGGTCTGGCAGCACCTGTGGAGAGAAAGCAGACTTAACTTTTCCAGCCAAGTGACCCTCGGACCCCATTTATCCAGCAATTTCTGTTTTTAAATCCAACAAGTATCTGCTGATGCTAGCTCTAATGTCTGGCAGTTTAGTAACTTTAATGTGAGCAGCCTTGAAGCTACAGAGGTTTATCTGAAGTCGGAACAAACATTAGGAATAAATAAACTAAAAGAAAGGTTTGCAATCTACAACTGCTTATTACAAACGCCAGATGTCTCAAAGCACTTAACTGTCAATTAAGTACTTTTGAAGTGCGGTCATTCTCCATGTTGCAAGTGCAGCACTCAATTTACACTGAGCAAATTCCCACAAACAGCAGTTCGATCATAAACAGATAATTTAATTTTGTAATACACAAGGACGAATATCAGCCTGAATCATAAGGTTACATCCCTAGTTCATTTGAGATTGTCACGGAATTGCTCAAAATCATCTCAGTAAGCAGACAGGGCCCTGAGTTTTGTGTTCAAGCATTGCATTCAAACCTCTCAGTTCCAATTTGGGTCCAAATGCACCTGTCAATGAACCCAGTGCCACAGCTGAACCTAATAATGGGTCAGTACTTGAACTCAGCGAGCAATCGCAATGAGGCTAACACTCATTTTCTGAGCCTCTCTGACATTAGCATTTGTAGAAAATTAGTCTCTTCAATTTTTTATTCACAATAATTATGAACTCTTAATAACACATTATTCTTTGACTGCATTCAGTGATGACTAAAAATTAGTCATCTTTATTACTTCAATTTGGCTGGCTTTAATAAAAATGGTATAAAATTAAGATAAATGCTAATTTAAAATGATTTCTCAAGCAAGCACAAACTCAGGTCTCCAGACATGGAAGACAGTAACTTGGCTCCACAGCATTTTATTACCATTCTACTACAAAGTAAGCACAGCGTTATCTTTATATTTTCAACATAAAGTCATGCTCACATGCCTTACAAGCCATCCAAGGAAACAGAACTTTCAGCATTACATTTTTGTATATGCACCCAACATTATTGAATATTACGCACCTGTATTTACAACTGTATATTGTCAGCCTCCAAATAAGTCAGTAATTGTGCCTTCATGCTACCCCTGCCAAGCGAAACCAACTCTTTTCCATAAGAAATAAATAAACAGATAGATTTTTTTCACTCACACTCTAAAATAGATTAATTTTGAAAATTTTGATACATTGCTGTAATATAGAAATCCTCTGGTGTTGAAACATATCTTTAAAAACAAGCCCAGGCGTGTTACAGAATTTCCTGAAGATACTTGGCAAAGATTAAAAATGTTGCCAGTGTTTGTGACAGGAGCAATGAAAGGGCTAACTCCTTTTGTTTTCTTTAAAACAATGTAAAATCAATTGAACAGTGCTAAAATTGTCTACATCAATTTTAACACATTCTCAGGTCACTCACATGAAAATCAATATATATCAATAACGCAAAAACCCTAGCCAGATAACAAAGAATGTAACAAAGAATGTCACAAAAATGATTTTGAAGTGGAGCTTCTGTAGGTTCTGCTGCAAGGATGCGGATTAAAAATCCAGATCCAAGTCATAGGGATATCAGGAAAGAACAGGGTTATAAAGGAGAGGCTGGATAGGCTGGGGCTTGTTTCACTTGAGCACAGGAGTTTGAGGAGTGACCTTAGAGGTTTTTAAAAAAGTGAGACGTATAGATAAAGTGAACGGCAGGTGCCTTTTCCCTATGGTGGGGAATTTCAAAACAAGACAGCATATTTTTAAGGTGGGAGGACAAAGATTTAAAAAAGGACATTAAAGTCAACTATTTTTTTTAAAAAGTGTGCTTTGTCTGTGGAATGAACTTCCAAAGGAAGTGGTGGGTGTGGGTAGAGTTACAAGATTTAAAAGACACTTGGACAGGTTCATGAATAGGAAAGGTTTGGACAGATATGGGTTTAGTTTAGTTTGGGATTATGGTTGGCACGTACTGGTTGGACTGAAGGATGTTTCCGCGCTGTATGACTCTAAGACTCTAAGTGAAACAAATAAGAAACACTTCTGGATTTCCTCTATAGATCCGAGTAATTTTGTTTTAAAATGCAAAACAGATCAAATAGACTACACAAACTCAAGCTGGTGGATGTTTAAAAATCGAAAGAACTGCAGATGCTGTAAATCAGGATCAAAAACAGAAGTTGCTGGAAAAGCTCAGCGGATCTGGCAGCATCTGTGAAGAAAAAAATCAGAGTAAACATTTCAGGCCCAGTGGATGTTTGTTGTTTTACAGATATATCCAATGAATATTCCTTGGAAGATGAAGTTTTGGTACATTAAAAAATATACATCTTGGATACAAGCCCACATGTCAGAAATGGTACTAGCAGAGGTTAAAATAGTAACTTGATGGAAGCACTATCAAGCCATTCTCATTGCCATCCACTAATTCCTCTGATCCAATAACATCCCCTCCCTCCCCCAAAGACAAACATGCACACATACAATTTTGCATTGGGACATCATTGGTACTGCAAAGTAATTTTAATTTAACTGCAGGAGGTCGACAATATTGCGAAGCTACACGTGAAACCTGGCCAGAAGCAGAAGATGGTTTGAATTTAAATAAGGCCCCATGAAGGAAACAGCAAGAGTATTCACACAGACCATCCAATATTTTGTCCAATGTATCAAACCAGCTCATGTGTTATTATCTCATTTATTTTTGGAAATTGGTAAAAACAAATTAAATGTCTACTAAATTGTTGCTGCATTTCAAAACCAATTCAGTGACTTTGAAGAAGTTGGGAATGTTTTAAGCCCTCGAGTCAGTCCCATCACTCATCGAGATTGTACCTGGAATTGGACCCAACTCCACACAGCTGTATTTGCCCAAGATCCCTTAAACTTTGCTTAACAAAATCTATTGATATCAGGTTTCTAATTAACAACGGTTCCAGCAAGAATTGCTGAATTTAGAGGAAAATCCCAAGCTTCTGCCACCTTTAGTCTGCAGAAAGGTTAGATCACATGGAATATAGGGAGAACTAGCTATTTGCTTGAAGGCAGAAGTCAGAGGGTGGTGCTGGAGGCTTTTCAGAGTAGAGGCCTGTGACTAGCAGCGTCCCATAAGGATTACTGCTGGGTCCGGTGCTTTTAGTCATTTATGTAAATGATTTGGATGTGAATTACCAGGTATAGTTAGTAAGTTTGCAGATGACACCAAAATTGGAGGTGCAGTGTACAGCAAAGAAGGTTACCTCAGAGTGCAATGGGATCTTGATCAGATGGGCCAATGTGCCGAGGAGTGGCAGATGGAGTTTAATTTAGATAAATGTGAGGTGCTGCATTTTGGAACAGCAAATCGGGGCAGGACTTATACACTTAATGGTAAGGTCTTGGAGAGTGTTATTGAACAAAGATACCTTTGGGTAGGTTCAGAGATCTTTGAAAGTGGTGACCCAGGTCAACAGGATAGTGAAGACGGCATTTGGTATGCTTGCATTTATTGGCCAGTGCTTTGAGTATAGGAGTTGGCAGCTCACAATACGGCTGTACAGGACATTGGTGGGGCCACTATTGGAATACTGCATTGGGTTCCCATCTCCCTGCTATAGGAAGGATGTTGTAAAAATTGAAAGAGCTCAGAAAAGATTTACAAGGGGGTTGCCAGGGTTCAAAGGTTTGATCGACAGGGAGAGGCTGAAGAGATTGGCGCTATTTTCTCTGGAGCATCTGGAGGCTGACAGCTGACCTTATACAGGTTTATAAAATCATGAGGGGCTTGGATAGGGTAAATAGGCAAGATCTTTTCCCCCGGGTGGGAGAGTCCAAAACTAGAGGGCATAGGTTTAAGGTGAGAGGGGAAAGATATAAAAGGGACAGAACATTTTCAAGCAGAGGGTGGTGCGCATATGGAATGAGCTGCCAGAGGAAGTGGTGGAGGCTTGTACAATTACTACATTTAAAAAGTATCTGGATGGGTATATGAATAGGAAGGGGGGGTTTATGACAGACATGGCGCAAATGCTGACAAAATGGGACAAGATTAATCAACAAAATCTGGTCGGCATGGATGAGTTGGACCAAAAGGTCTGTTTATGTGCTGTATAACTCTAGGAGTCTAAAATGTTTGCTTGAGAGAAATATTCTGCTCTGACTAGGGGTGAGAGAGACAAGGGTGGGGGTGAGGGCAGGGAGAGAGGGGGAGTGGAGTGGCGTTGCCTGCTTAGTAGCACCCTTCCCTTGCTGCTGACTGACCACCCTCTCCTGGAGACCCCGAACGCTCATGCTGCATTTTACTTAATTGTACTCTAGGTGACTCTGTAATCCTGGGATTCCAGTGGATCATCCTGCAGCAGCTGTGGCGTCCCCAATGGCTCTGATCAGTCGCCTGACTTTCACCGTTGGGCTTTTGATTGTAGTTGAGGGTCTTCTGGCTTGCTTGTCACTGCCTGATTAGTTTGTGACTGCAGGCCATCCCGAGAAAGGGGCTGCACCAGTCTCACAGTGGCCCCTCCCACTAGTGGGTAACAGCTCTGATGTCTCAACTAAGGTTCCACCTTCAATTTCACTCCTTTTAAACTTTTGCATTCTATCCTGTAGGCACCATACAAATGCAATTTCTTCCTTTAGTATGAAAGTGGTTGATAGTTTAAAATATTATGCAGCATTAAGCAGAAATGGGAAGAATAATCAGTGCTACCTCAGTGACATCTCCTCAAAGCCTGGCAGAATAAAATGAGGTCCCCACTTGGTATCTGGGAATGGGGACACGTTTTCATCTGCTAAAAGCCTCAATCTCACAGGCAAATTCAAACAAAGCTATCTCCCTCTGCAGCTCAAAAACCAATTTGCTGTTCCTTGGCATCTTTAGTTCTTGACTGAAAAACACATCGTTATGAATGCAATTTTTTTTGTTGTAGCCAAGTACAACTCAAATACAGATAAACAAAAAGACAAAAAGTTGGGATAATAGATTATGAGTGTTCCAACCAAACACAAAATAAATCTAGATGTATACTACAGTTAAAAAGATACATTAAAAGAAGAGGAAACAACATAGTTGAGGACTTCAATCAGTCATCTGTTTCAAAAGACATATTACTGAACTAGGGTTAATTACCGAACACTAAAAAAGTCAGCACTCATACTAAAAGGAGAGCACTCTTACTAAAAGAGGCATAGTGCGGACTTTGGAAAGGACTGTACCAGGCGAGGCTATAATGGCTCCTGTTTTAAATAACTGGCACACTGGGTTTGAATACAGACCTCAGTGTATCTGTTCTACAGGTTTATAATGGACACAATGAGATAGGATTAGTGTCCTCCTGCCAAGAGAGTCTGAATTATGTCCTGTCCACAATTAGGTTGAGGTAGTTCTCAGGGGCTCAACAGATATAAACAAGAAGGCCTGTTTTAAGGCCCACAGCAAATGTGATCTTTAGTGAATTGGACAGAATCGGACTTGCATTCTTCAGCAGCAGAGAATGGCAGGTTTAGATTTTATTAAAATCTAAGACACGTTCCTACAGAGTCAGCGATAGCAGAACTCCTGTCTGCTCCAGGAGCAAGCCTTCACTTGGGCCCATGCCCCTCTCTGGTCTCTTTCCAGGTCATCAACTGCACGTCAGAAACACAATCACTTATCAAATGCTGCCATTCAAGCAAGGCTAAGGAGATTAGCCAGTGCCCTTCAACCTGGACACACATTCAGAAGGGAACAACTCAACTAAAAAGTCAACTGGTATAATGTGAGCCCCTTTACACCAAGAACTAGGATTTATATGGTCTCTAGTCTCCTGCATTAACCATCTTGTCTGCTTGTATAGCTCTTTTGAATTGAGATAGAGCAATCTATTTTCTTAAAACTACTTCTTACAGAATATGGACTTGCCCCATGAGACCACCAGACTAGTTCCCTATCCCTAACTTCCTTCAAAGGTGGCAACGAGCTGCCTTCTTGAGTAACTACAGTCCATGGGGTACAAGTGCTGTCAGCCTCAGTACAATTCCCATTTGGTAATGTTCTCCAAAAATTGGCCATCTGGTTGGCTACATTATGGACTTGGCTTTCACAGAAACATCACACCGCTGCATTATAGTTCTCTTTCTGCGGTTTGGGATGTAGCACACAGTGAGTAGATGGAGCTTTATACTTTAATTGCATACGAGATCCTGTCATCAGGGGTTTGAAATTGAACTGTTCCACATGCCCAGTGCCAAGATCCCTCACAAAGTCTAACATATAAAAAGGAGATTTACCCTTTTAGAAATCCATACTATTACTCATGTACTAATGAACTATTCAACCATTACACAAGACCTTTAAGTACTCAAACATATTGCCGTATTTTAAAAACCAATTTTTCTTGAATCATGTCATACTTTTGAAGTGAGGAAGCAGAAAGCACTACCTGACTGAAAGACAATGAAAACCTAACTCAATGTGTGCACACAAAGGATTCAGCAGGATTATCATTTCAAATTAGATACTTTCCTTCACAATGATCCACTATGTGTTCTTCCCTGATAAAAAATGTGCTTTTGTGACTCAGAGTAAATTATAACATCGCTTCTAGCTGTGAAAAAAAAGCAGGAACCTCATTATGCTTTATTAGAATCAAATGCTCACACTCCTCAATGAAAATTTACAATGGTAAAATATACATTAAAGTGGTTGGGTAATAATAGGTGAGAAAAACTCACTCAGGCTGTTCTGTAATTTCATCTTACTAAAGTCACTGAAATATACAGTAACATTTAACAACTGCTCTATCCAGACAGAACACAAAGACGAGTGTAAAAGAAGATGTGAAAGCTTTACAGAGAACATAGTAAAGACTTATAAGAATGGTTGCAGTGCTGAGGGACTTCAGTTCAGAGAAGACACTGGAGAAGCTATGGTTGTTCTCCTTAGGGAAAGGAAGGTGGAAAGGAAATTTGAAAGAGGTGTTTGAAATCATAAGGGTCTAGACAGAGTAGATAGAGAGAAACTGTTCCCATTGATGAAATGGTAAGAAGCAGAGAACACCAATTTAAGGTGATTTGTAAATTAAACAAGAGGAGGCACAAGGAAAGACATTTTACACCATGAGTGATTAGCAGCTGGAAAGCATTGAGATGATCGAAAAAGGGAAATTCAAATACAGCCTTCAGCAGATAATTGATTACCATCTGAAGAGAAAGGATAGTGAGCAGGCCTTGCTAACTTGCTCTCAATAAGAACTGCACAGATTGAATAAGTCAAAGAACCTCCTTCTGTGCTATCATTATTTGACAAATCAGAGTAAGAAATATTATAATTCCAATGACATTTCGCTCTTTCTCTATAGAACATTACACGCAAGTGGAATACTTCATTCTCTCTGTTGAAACCATATGCTAAATTATAGGCCATGGCATATTCTTGAAAATCATTCTACCTTGGGAGTGTTTACTCCACCCAGTTCCTCCCCTCTTTTCTGTTGATTTAGCATTTTGCTAGGACTTTTCATCTCCAGTGAGTCTACTGATACAATGAAGCTAGAGGTATGGCAAGACATCGGACAGGAATCACACCAGCATTTTACAGCAAACAAACATAAAAACTAAGCAACAGGAGGAGGCAATTCAGCACTTCAAGCCAGCCCAATCATTCAATCTGATCATGGCTGATCCTTTATCTCATTGCCATATTCCCATTTCCTTCTGATACCCCTCGATGCTTTTAAAATCTAAACTTTTGTCTGTATCTCTCTTGAATGTATTTAGTGACTTGGTCTTAACAACATTGCGTGGTAGAGAATTTTACAGGTTCACTTACCCTCTGAGTGAAGACATTTTTTTGCATCTCAGTCCTAAATGGACAGCAAAAACAGTCCACTTAAACAGCATGGTACAGTGTGCAGCTCTGCAAAATACAGTAAACATAGCTCTCCAATGAAATACTACAAAAATATACTGATTTCTCCAATGAAAATGCCAGGTTTGGAAGGTTGCTAACTACAAATCACACACAGAAAACCCCACACCCAAATCACTCAAAACAGTGACTAGCAGGATTTACTGACCATCTCAATGCTGGCAGGGAATGACAATGTCACAAAATGCAACATGGAATATTGACGTCGAAACAAACTACACATATATGTGAATTTCTTTTTAATTAGTGGATTAAATCTCCTGTTAAAATAATGAACAATAATAAAACTACATATAATAGATATTTTACAGTTAATATTTATGCAACACAATCTTAGGTGGTCACCCATGAACCAAAACAGTGAGATAGTTCAGCCATAAAGGCAATCTAAACCCATCTGATGTAGAAAATAGCCAGCACATAAATCAATTATTATTATGGGTCTGCTAAATGCTAACTGTCAACTGGAACTTTTACAGTGCATCACCATCCTTCAAATATATGGATCAAGTGTCTCAAAGGTCATGTTGGACATGCTCCCAGAAAAAGCTAGACAATTGGAGTTTCCAAGCCTCAGATTCTCAGGTATAAAACCATTAATGACACAAAAGCCCACTGAATCCATTCCAGTTCTGTTTACAGTACCGGAGTCAGTCCCATTCCCTCATTCCATCCTCAAATAAATCACATCTACACCCTCTCAAGGGCCTTCATGTTCTTTTGTACAGAAGGGAACTGGAGGGCTTGGTGACATGGTGCAATGATAAAACAAATTCTCTCTCAATGTTGGTAAAACTAAGGAACTGACCATGGGCTTCAGAAAGAAAGGAGGAGAATACACCCCCACCTACATCAACTGAGCTGAGGCTGAGAGAGTGAAGTGCATAAAGTTACTCAGAGTGATGATAACCAACAACCCATCCTGGACTTCCCATGTAAATGCAACAGTGAAGAAGGCACAACAATGCCTCTTCTTCCTTAGGTGGCTCAGGAACATTGGCATGTCCATAAAAGGTCCCTCACCAAATTCTACAGATGCATTACTGAAAACATACTGTCTGGGTGCATAACAGCCTGATTTGGCAACAGCTCTGCCCGGGACCGTAAGAAATTACAAAAGGTGGTGGCACAGCCCAAACCATCACAGAAACCAAACTTCCATTCATGGACTCTATTTACACGGTTCACTGCTGTGGAAAGGCAGCCAATGTCATCAAAGGCTCATTGCACCCTGGTAATGTTCTCCTACAGTCTCTTCCATCAGGCAGAAGATACAGAAACCTGAACACACGCACCAGCAGGTTCAGGAACAACTTCTTTCGGGCCGTTATCAGACTGTTGAATGGACTCTAGCCTCAAATAATGTAACCTGACTGTAACCCGTATGCCTCTAAATCTTTTTGCTCTGTACATCTTTTGCTTGCTGTGATCTGCCTGTACGGTTCATCAACAAACTTTTCATTATTTTTCACGATACGTGACAATAAAATCAAGATCAAAGGCTAGTCATTGGAGTTAAAGTGATGACCCGCCATGATCAAACAGAATGAGGGACCAGGCTTCAGTGGAGTTATTCCTAACGTTCCAATGTTATATGTATTATCATTTTACACCAATGGTAGAACCCTTTCTCTTCATGCACGATCAAGCCTCAATTGAGACAGCTTCACTGGAAAATTACGTTCTAAAGATTTATCTCAAAAGAGGTAATTTCACAGAAACAACAACTTATACCTAAAACCCCGTAATAAGTATTTGCATGTGGGAAATGTTAATTGATCGATTAGCTGCTGAGCACAATGTTACTGAATTGAAATGAGGATAAGCTATATGCTTGGAGTACAGTAAGTTATATGTGCAGCTGGCTCATACTATATTTAACTTGACGCGAGCACTACAAGAAGCAGAGAAGTGTTTAACTCTTCATCATTAATATCATTCTGCTCAGATCATCAATTCCCACCTAGAAACCAACCCAATAAATAAACTAAACAGCTCATCTACTAAACGTGAAGTATTTTGAAGGAATATGCCTGTCTTAATCTAGGCACTGGGTTACCTTTAAACTAAAGATTAAATTTCATTGAATCATATGAGAGTCACAGCACAGAATAAGCCCATTCAATCCATCACATCTCACTTTCCAGCTATTAGACCACAGCCTCGTTAACTGCTGTATTCCAAGTGTGTACCCAAGATACTTTTAAACGCAATAATCATTTTTTCCCCTCCGATCTTGTCAGAGTCAGTAAATTCCGAATTCCAAATTCCACCATCCCACAGGGAAAAGAATTTATCAACTTCCTTCCACCAAGTACTTTAATTGAATGGGCTAGATCTCTGCTAATGGAAATAGTCTTCCCTATCCACTCAATTTGAGCGCCTCATTATGTTATACTGCTCGATTAAATCAGCCCATGACCATCTTTATTTGAAAGAAGGCCACTCTAGCTTATCCAAAATTTCTCCACTGTTAAGATTGCATCACAAAAACTGATAAACCAACAGTAGCAATATTTCTTATACAGATTGGCTTGACATTCTTAGTTATATCAACAGGAATGTAGTGCACGACCTGTGGATTACAAATAGTCTACAAGGTAAACTGGTCAAAGCAATATCCAACATTCCCTGAGGACTGGGTGGTATTGATACACTGTCTTATTATCTTCTAGAATCTGGGCTTGAATCAAGTCCACAAAGGGAGGAATGAAATTTTCCCTCCACTGGAAGCCAATATGAAAGCATCTGAGGGAAAGTTTCAACCCAGTTCTAATAGGGCAAGAAACCTCTACACTGATCGATAAGTAATATAATCCTGTCCACATTTCAGTACAAGTTAGCAATCACACTTAAAAAGTGGCATTGGAAATAAACAGATCTACAGCATTGCAGGAGGATTTCCATTCTGAAGCCTGGATCAAAGCACGTTGTTGATTCAACGTACAGAGCCTTCCTCTAAGTATGAGGCTTGCATCTTAAGGTATGACCAAGGGACTGTTGCATTATCAAAAGTTGCTGCGTTCTAATGAGACATAGTAAACCACATCCGCTTGATCAGGTTATGTAAAAATAAAAGTCCCACAGCACTATTCAGAGAGCAGTAAATTCATTGCAAGCCAAAATTTCCCCCAATTCAACTGCCATCAAAAAAAAAGGTAATTCAAATCATTTGCAGCTAATGTGATCCTGCTCTGCACAATTTGGCTGCCACATTTATCTGTGTAAGACATGGAGACTGTGCAACAAAAATAATACACTGGTTTATACGGCATTTAGTGCATCCTGAGAATATGAAAGACCTTGTATAAAATGCAAGTTCTTCCCATCCGGCTGTGCTATGTTTGACCTGGGAGTACTTGGCACCGTGTTATTAAAGTAGAAAGTTTCCCGAGGCAGAAATCCTTCACTTTGATGAATCGACAAAAAAGAGCAAAGTTTCCGGTAATTATTTCTTTCCCACAGTACAACATATGGGGAAGATTTTCTCTGAGAACATATGAAATTTTCAAACCACATCACAATTTTGATATACAAATGTGTCGAGAAGAGATCTTTCCCCCAGAATGAGTTCATGTCTTTTAAAGTGACAGATTAAAAATAGCAACAATTCTAGCAACAGGATTGTGCTTGTTTACTGAAAAGGTTCAATCACAATCCGTTGCTAGGTTCCACCCAAATTTATTCTGTTGATTCTTTCAATGAGTTCCAGCTTCCAAATACTTGGAACAGGGCATCCTTTTTGTAATCCCAGTGCCAGGTAACCTCATTTCAAACTTGAGGATTGGCCAAAACAAGCACAGAGTTGTAGCAAGGTATATCATTTTTTTTTAAAGAAGTTCCTAACTCAATTATAAACAGACAGCATCCCAAACAGGTAAATGAGTAGATGAGGTAAGATCCTGGAGCACAAAGCTGACGAAGATTTTTGACTCATGATTGCTAACTGGCAACCTTGCTTAAATGGAAGAGGGATTGGACTTGATTATGATACAACCATGTTTAAAAACAATACACTTCCTGTGCTCTCAACCTCTGTTTTCAGTCACTATATCCTGGAAACCAACTTTGCCAGACAGAACATAGAACATAGAACAGTACAGCACAGAATAGGCCCTTCAGCCCACAATGATGTGCCGACCATTGATCCTCATGTATGCACCCTCAAATTTCTGTGACCATATACATGTCCAGCAGTCTCCTAAATGACCCCAATGACCTTGCTTCCACAACTGCTGCTGGCAACGCATTCCATGCTCTCACAACTCTCTGCGTAAAGAACCTGCCTCTGACATCCCCTCTATACTTTCCACCAACCAGCTTAAAACTATGACCCCTCGTGCTAGCCATTTCTGCCCTGGGAAACAGTCTCTGGCTATCAACTCTATCTATGCCTCTCATTATCTTGTATACCTCAATTAGGTCCCCTCTCCTCCTCCTTTTCTCCAATGAAAAGAGACCGAGCTCAGTCAACCTCTCTTCATAAGATAAGCCCTCCAGTCCAGGCAGCATCCTGGTAAACCTCCTCTGAACCCTCTCCAAAGCATCCACATCTTTCCTATAATAGGGCGCCCAGAACTGGACGCAGTATTCCAAGTGCGGTCTAACCAAAGTTTTATAGAGCTGCAACAAGATCTCACGACTCTTAAACTCAATCCCCCTGTTAATGAAAGCCAAAACACCATATGCTTTCTTAACAACCCTGTCCACTTGGGTGGCCATTTTAAGGGATCTATGTATCTGCACACCAAGATCCCTCTGTTCCTCCACGCTGCCAAGAATCCTATCCTTAATCCTGTACTCAGCTTTCAAATTCGACCTTCCAAAATGCATCACCTCGCATTTATCCAGGTTGAACTCCATCTGCCACCTCTCAGCCCATCTCTGCATCCTGTCAATGTCCCGCTGCAGCCTACAACAGCCCTCTACACTGTCAACGACACCTCCGACCTTTGTGTCGTTCGCAAACTTGCTGACCCATCCTTCAATCCCCTCATCCAAATCATTAATAAAAATTACAAACAGTTGAGGCCCAAGGACAGAGCCCTGTGGAACCCCACTCACCACTGACTTCCAGGCAGAATATTTTCCTTCTACTACCACTCGCTGTCTTCTGTTGGCCAGCCAATTCTGTATCCAAGCAGCTAAGTTCCCCTGTATCCCATTCCTCCTGACCTTCTGAATGAGCCTACCATGGGGAACCTTATCAAATGCCTTACTGAAGTCCATATACACCACATCCACAGCTCGACCCTCATCAACTTTTCTAGTCACATCCTCAAAAAACTCGATAAGGTTTGTAAGGCATGACCTACCCCTCACAAAGCCGTGTTGACTGTATTTGATCAAGCCATGCTCTTCCAGATGGTCATAAATCTTATCCCTCAGAATCCTTTCTAACACCATGCAGACGACAGACGTGAGACTTACTGGTCTATAATTGCCGGGGATTTCCCTATTTCCTTCCTTGAAGAGAGGAATTACATTTGCCTCTCTCCAGTCCTCAGGTACGACTCCAATGGAGAGCGAGGATGCAAAGATCTTCGCAAGTGGCGAAGCAATTGCATTTCTCGCTTCCCAAAGCAGCCGAGGACAAATCTGGTCCGGGCCTGGCGACTTGTCAATCTTAATGTTTGACAAAATTTTCAGCACATCAGCTTCCTCTATCTCTATCCATTCCAGCATGCACACCTGCTCTTCAAAGGTTTCATTCACTACAAAGTTCGTTTCTTTCGTAAAGACAGAAGCAAAAAACTCATTTAGGGCTTCCCCTACCTCCTCAGGCTCCACACACAAGTTCCCTATGCTATCCCTGATCGGCCCTACTCTTTCTTTGATCATTCTCTTATTCCTCACGTAAGTGTAAAATGCCTTTGTGTTTTCCCGGATTCCTTCTGCCAAGCCTTTCTCGTGCCCCCTCCTGGCTCTCCTCAGACCACTTTTGGGCTCCTTCCTTGCCTGCATGTAATCCTCTCTATCTGAACTTGACCCTAGCTTCCTCCACCTTATGTAAGCTACCTTCTTCCTTTTCACAAGAAGCTCCACTGCTCTCGTCATCCAAGGTTTCTTTATCTTACCCCTTCTTGCCTGTCTCAGAGGGACATATTTACTCATCACTCCCAACAACTGTTCCTTAAACAGTCTCCACATGTCTATAGTTCCCTTACCATGGAACAATTGCTCCCAGTCCATGCTTCCTAACTCATGTCTAATCGCATCATAGTTTCCTCTTCCCCAATTAAATATCCTCCCATTTTGCCCAATCCTCTCCTTCTCCATAGCTATGTAGAATGTGAGGCAGTTATGGTCACTATCACCAAAATGCTCTCCCACCACAAGATCTGATACCTGCCACGGCTCGTTTCCGAGCACCAAGTCTAGAATGGCCTCTCCCCTCGTTGGCCTGTCAACGTACTGCGTTAGGAAACCCTCCTGAACACACCTTACAAAAACAGCTCCATTCAAATCTTCTGCTCGAAGGAGGTTCCAATCAATATTGGGAAAGTTAAAGTCACCCATTACAACAACCCTACTGCGTCCACACTTTTCCAAAATCTGTCGACCTATGCTTTCTTCAATCTCCCTGCTGCTATTGGGGGGCCTGTAGTAAACCCCTAATGAGGTGACTACTCCCTTGCTGTTCCTAATTTCCACCCATACTGACTCAGTAGGCAGATGCTCCTCGACAATGGAAGCTTCTGTAGCTGTGATACCCTCTCTGATTAGTAGTGCTACACCCCCTCCTCTTTTTTCCCCCCTCCCTATTCTTTTTAAATGTTCTAAACCCTGGAAGATCCAGCAACCATTCCTGCCCATGAGAAACCCATGTCTCTGTTATGGCCACAACATCATAGCACCAGGTACTGATCCATGCTCTAAGTTCATCACTTTTATTCCTGATACTCCTTGCATTAAAGCAAACACACTTTAACTGATCCCTTGGTTCCTTCCCAGGAAAATCCTTCCCACTAGCTGGTCTACCTCTAGCTACTGCCTCACCTGCATCAACTCTCACCTCCGGTATACAGCTCAGGTTCCCACCCCCCTGCCATACTAGTTTAAACCCTCTCGAACTACTCGAGCAAACCTTCCACCCAGGACATTGGTCCCCTTCCAGTTCAGATGCAACCTGTCCTTCTTGTACAGGTCCCACCTTCCCCAGAAGGCATCCCAATTATCTACATATCTGAAGCCCTCCCTCCTACACCAGCTGCGTAGCCACGTGTTCAGCTGCGCCCGCTCCCTGTTCCTCACCTCGCTATCTCGTGGCACCGGTAGTAAACCAGAGAACACTACTCTGAGATGCAGAGACAACAGGTAGGAATGAAGGGAAAAACATTTCCTCAGTCCAATGAATTATTTGACACACGTTAAACCATCTCTCTGCCATTTTCCCTGCTCCAAATTCCATAGTTGCCTGACTTTTCTTCAAACAAATAGCCACAGAATTCTTTACTGATAACCGCTATACGTGCAGTGGCTGACCAAGAATTACTGTTAGAGATAATGGGAACTGCAGATGCTGGAGAAGCTGGAATTACTGTTAACTGTTTTTGCCGGCAGACAGCAAGGAGCGAAAAATCTGCATTTACATAATGCCTTTCGTGACCTCAGTGTCCCAAACTGCTTCACAATAGTGACGATACACTATCCCACTGGCAGTAATGATTTTGAAGTATGCACAGTTTGATAGTGTGCAGTATTCCAAACGGAGACATCATCAATCAGGTCAAAAGTACATGTCATAGACAGGAAAAAAAAATCAAGTCTCGCAATCAATTACAAACATTATCAGGTGACAGAAATTCTCAGTTCATGATTTTGTTTGATATTTATATCTGATGGGAAGACTTAAATCAGACCTGTTTGAGAGGTAGGATCAATGTCATTCTTTTTGACAGATTATTGGCTGCTCCATCTCAACTCAGCAGTCAATGTGAAGCCAACAGGGATGGCCTAGTAGTATTAGTATTGCACTGTTAATCCAGACACCTAAGTTACGCTCTGGGGACCTGGGTTTGAATCCTGGCATGGAAGATTGTAGGTCTCTAATGGCACAGTGGTAGTGTCCCTACCTGTGAACCAGGAGGCCCGGGTTTAAGTGCCACCTGCTCTGGAGATGTGTAATAACATTGTTGAATAAGTTGATTAGAAAGTAGGTTTTTAAAAAAGGGAGGCCAAGGTAACATTTCACACAATAAAATAAAAGACAACGTTTCAAGGGAACACTTTAGGTTGATGGAGAAATGGAGGAGAAATATCTTTGTTGTTTTGATACATCAAGGAAGATAGCAAGGGTTGCAAATATTCTCAATAAAATTGGAGCTGGAAAAATGCAGATAGCACCCGAGGAGCAGCAAAGTCAATGTTTTGGGCCGAAACTCTTTGTCAAGATAAATATTCTCATTGTATTTAGTGTCTGTCTACTTCATATTTGACATTAAATAAATATATTTCTTGGTCTTATAGAGTTAATATTTATCCACCTACTAAAGGCGGGATTATGGATGATAAATTCCAATGCATCAAGACACAGTGAAATGGATTGTGTATCCAACACTGTACGATGCTATAGATAGACAAATCCTTGGGCAGATAAAGACACACTCAAGTTTTAAAGGGAAAAGAGATGAAGTACAAAAACAGGGAAGTCTTGCTAAAACTATTCAAGACACTACCTAGACCATACCTAGGATATTATGAATAGTTTTGGTCTCTTTATCTAAGAAAAGATACATCGAGATTGGAGGTAGTTCAGAGAAGGCTCGTGAAGTTGATCCCAAGTCTGGAGAGATCATCTTATGAAGAGAGGTTGAGTAGATTGGGCACATATTCATTAGAGTTTAGAATTTAAAAAAACTGAAACAAGTTTCTGAGGGAATTTGACAGAGTAGATGCAGAAGGTTGTTTCCCCTTATGGGAGATTCTAGGACCACAGGGCACAATCTCTGATTAAGAATCATCCAGTTAGGATACAGGAGAGGAGGAATATTTTTCCCCTCAAATGGTAGTGAGTCTGTTTAATTTTTTACTGCAGGAGGCTTTTGAGACTGGGTAATTAAGTATATACAAATCTGTCTATCTCAGCCTTGAAATCAGTAAGGGAATTAAGGGTTATGGGGATAAGGCAGGAAAGTAGAGTTGAGGATAATTAGATCAGCCATGATTTCATGAATGGCACAGCAAA
Organism: Stegostoma tigrinum; assembly: GCF_030684315.1. Classification (NCBI taxonomy): domain Eukaryota; kingdom Metazoa; phylum Chordata; class Chondrichthyes; order Orectolobiformes; family Stegostomatidae; genus Stegostoma; species Stegostoma tigrinum. Next base: position 31,247,512 of record NC_081373.1, read on the forward strand.
CTCTATGGGCCAAATGGCCTACTCCTATACTACGAAAATGCTGAACAGTTCACCTTCCACTGTGACTTGCCACCTCTAAATGACGTGGTCACTTACCAAAAGTTTCTAAGTGCCCACCAGATTGTGGAAAATTCTGGAGTCATCAACAAACTGGACTAGTGATCCTGGCAATCTTGTTTGATGAGGGTTGTATCACAACACAACACACATTTGAATTATTTAAAACTGTACCCCTGCCCACATGAGAAAAAAAAAACTGAATTTTAAGCCTGGCTGCAAATTACGGGGCTACTATTTTAATATTCACTAAAGTTGTTTTATTAAACTCATGAAAGATTCAGCATTTTTAGTCAGAGTCAGGAAGTTATTAATGGGGTTCTTTCAGGCATCCAAGCACAAACTCTAAGTTCCAAAGTCCAATCTCATTAACCTTCAGCTTAGATTTCCATCAGCTGGCATAAACTAAACACTCACGCTGAAGAAAACAGAATGGTAGAGGCAAACATGGGAAGGAAACTAACAGGAATTAAGTCCCAACAATAAACAAATACATACCCCTCCTTGCATGGATTTCACTTGTAATTACCATTCTGTGAAATGCACAATATGTACAAAAATGATTTTAGAAGCAAACAAGGTGTTAGTTTATGACCATTTCATCAATCCAGAATCTTTGTATACTTGCAAGGAAACAACTTTCTGATGAGTTGGTACATCGATTTGTGCAGGTCAGTTGCTTCCGTGTCGAGTGTTCAGAACTAAGGATCTGCAACAAAAACCAGCAGAATTTATGAAAACTGCTGGATTATGTTAAGAATTTTAAAGGAATATGGCAGTAAAAAGTTCTTTACAATTAGATTGCAAAGAACAAATAACTTCACAGATTGACTAAAAATCATTGTTACCATGAAATTAGATTGAATTAGAATGAGTGGCAAGTAGTATTTTATATCAGGCTTTAAATGTCCACATTCTTTCCATCCACTTTAGGAGGAAAATGTAATAAGATGATACACTTTGTCAAGTTCATTATGCCCTTAAAAATTAATTTTAAATGAAAACCACTGGTAACAGTCCAAGTGTATGTGGGACTATAAGAGGCTAAACACAGTAACAATGCTTACTAAATAAATACAAGATCATAACAAGTAGGAGCAGAACTAGCCATTCAGCCTTTTGATTCAGCATGTGATCTGCTAACAATTAAGAACTTGGCCAGTCTGATTGTGGCTTTAATGTCACTTTCTTGTCTGCACATGCCCCCAACCCCACCCCACCACCAACCAAATTAGTTTCAACTTCCTTGTAGATCAAATATCTGTCAAACTCAGTCTTGAACATACTCAACATCCCAAACTCCACTGTTCTCTGGGGAAGGGAATTCCATAGGTTACTGGTCCTCTGAAAGAAGGAATTCCTCCTTAAATGAGAGAGCTCTTATTTTCAAAACTGGGCCCCTTAATTTTAGATTCTCCCGTGAGAGGAAACCGTCTCCTGGCATCTACACTCTATTTCATTGAAATCACCTTCTATTCTTCTGAGTATAGACCCAATCTATATAAAACAGTACAGCTCAGGAACAGGTCCTTCAGCCCATATGTTTGCACCAACAATGATGCCACTCTAAATTAATCCCATCTGTCTGTACATGATCCAAATGCCTCTATTTCCTGACTGTTCATGCATCTGACTTAAAGCTTCTTATACATTGCTGACAGATCTACTTCTCCCACCTCCCCAGCAGCATGTTCCAGACACCTACCACCCTCTCTATCTAAAACAAAAGTCTTACACATCTCCTTTAAGCTTTCCCCCTATCACCTTAAATCTAAATCTCACTAGCATTTGACGTTTCCACCCTGGGGGAAAAAATGACTCCAACCCACCTCCCTGTCCATGTCTCCCATAATTTTACATACTTCAATCAAGTTGCCCCTTAACCTCCAACACTCTAGTCAGAACATTCCAAGTTTGTCCAACATCTCCTTGTAGCTAATCCACTCGACTCCAGGCAACATCCTGTGAAAACAAAGTGTGGAGCTGGATGAACACAGCAGGCCAAGCAGCATCGTAGGAGCACATATTGTGCTCCAAAGATGCTGCCTGGCCTGCTGTGCTCATCCAGCTCCACACTTTGTTATCTCGGATTCTCCGGCATCTGCAGTTCCCATTATCTCTGATACAACATCCTGGGAAACCTCTTTTGAACCCTCTTCAAAGCCTCCAAATCCTTCCTGTAATACACTCAACCTTTTCTCATAAAGCAACTCCTTCATCCCAGGAATCAGCCAACAACTTCCAATTCAAGTATATTTCTCCTTAAGCAGAGACCAAATTTGTATACAGTAATCTAGATGTGGGTCTTACCAATGAGCTGGTCTATTACAACAAGACTTCCCTACTTGTATTCTCTACTCACGTACAAGGATTTGTTAAAACGGTTCAATGTAAAAATAGATTAATAATACTAAATAATATTACTGAATTAATAATATTAAAGAATAGACAAAAATTAAAGACTTTGGCACCAGATCCTACTGCAATTACCACAATTTACACAATGCACATTAAAATTCACGTTAATTAAATATTATATCCATCTTTAAGTTGCTTGTTGCCTGAATTGAGAATATTTCTAAGATGTTTTCCATAAACATTTTATATTCCACTTTCCTGCATATTCAAGATATCCAAAGAATATCCAACATCAAAGAGGCAAACACTTCCCCTCTAAAAAACCCATTTCATTAAAAAGCAAATCTTGAATGCTAATTCAAATTTTTAAAAAAATTAATAAAAACAAGTTCCATGGTTTCAGCCACCATAAGACCAGAGAAAACAGGGACAGCAGTTCAGCCCCTCAAACCTGCTCTGCCATTCAATAAGTCCTGACAAATCCAATACTCCTCACGTCAACATTCCTGACCTTTCCCCATTAAGCCTCAATTCCGCTACTGTTCCACCTATCTCAGCCTTAAATATCCATTAAGGTACTGCCCCAAAGCTGTGGCAAACAGTTTCAAAGATGTGCAACCCCCAGAAAAAAAAATTCCTCCTCATCTCAGTTTTAAATTGAGGCTCTTTATTCTGAGACTATGCCCTCTGGTCCAAGATTCTCCAATTAGGGGAAACATTCTCTCAGCATTTACCCTGTCCTATCCTTTAAGAATCCTATAAGTTTCAGTGAAATCACCTCTCATTCTTCTAAATTCCAGTGAGTAGAGTCCTAACGTGGCTAACATTTGCTCACAAGACAATCCCTCCAACATTCTAGTGAAGTTTCTCCAAATTGTCTCTAATGAAATATCTTCCTTTAAATAAGAGGAGCAAAACTGCTCACAGTACTCCAGATGCGGTCTCATCAGCATCTAATATAGTAAAATGTCCCCAGTCTAAAACTCTAACCCCCTTGAAATAAGGGCCAACATGCCATTAGCCTTCCTGATTACCTGCTGTGTTTTCTGTGTTTTATGCACAAGTGCCCCTAGATCCTCTCACGTGGCAGCTTTCTGCAGCTTTTCTCCATTTAAATGTGTTCTTTTCTTTCATTCTCCCTTCCAAAATGAACGATTTCACATTTTCCCACATTAACACTAGTACCACACCCAATTGCCCAACAAACACAGGAGCACATATGCAAACACAGCCAGGAAGAGAAGCATGGAATAAATTATTTTGACACACAGTGCATTTCCTTTCATGTGGCTTTGTCTGAAACAGCTGGGTTCCTTTAGCACCACCTCAGCCCCAACTCAGAAAAAAAAATTAAGAATTACGCATTTAAACATCTAGATGGAGAGGCCAATTAAGCTGCAAACCACACTCTGCAGCACCAATGTTAGTATTTTAACAAAAATAACCTCTTAAAGCCTGTTTGAAAAATGATTAAAACTAGAAATCCTCCAACGGTACCTCACTCGAGAGTTCACACAAAAACACAACACAATCAGAAAAAGGAAGCAACCCTAATACCTTCTCTCAAAGTCACAGAAGATCATACTTTGTTCCCAATTTTCAGGGAGGTTAACGGGTCCCAAAATGAGAAATCATCTATCAATTTAATTACACAGCTGTGCTACAGCCACATGATCAAAAACTGCTTATAAAGAGTACATTAAGGATACATTGGTTCTGTGGGAGGCACAGGTACTCTGTTCCTAAGCCACTGGCATCAGGACAATTATTTGTTTGCTCCATGACTCACTTCCACGGACTTGGTTTTTGAACGCCTCAAAGCTTCAATAATAGCCAGTGACTTCAGAAAATTTTTCTGGTAAATGTAAGAGCTCAGCTTTGAATCCCTAGCACCACCTTGCTTTTCTTGCCTCCTAAGCCATGCTGTGTGAAGTGAAATGTGAGCTGAGCCATTGCTGCGGCTGTCTGCTGGTGTGTTTTAAGCTGTTTTACAACTTCCACTTGTACTTAATCACCCTGACCCCAGTCCTGCAGAGATTGCCGTCTGGGTGCCATGATTGCGCACCAGTGCAAGTAAAGACCTCAAAGCTTCAGCAGTCAGCTTAAAGAAAGGGACCTTACGTTAAAACTCACAAACTCCGATGGTTTTTTTTTTTCGGTTTTTGGTTCACACAATTATCTCTGCAAATCGTGAGTCAAAACACAAGTTCATCATTGGTTATGTAACTGCTCCATCATTTCTAACATTCTGCTCTGTGGTTTTAACACGTGCATTCACTTGCTGCTTAGAACACAGCTCGGCGTGCAAAACTTTGTGGTATTCAAAACACTCAACATTTGAGCTACTCTATATTCCTGTCTATCATTATTATCTCTACAGTAGATTTTGGATAAGGCTGTTGTAGCAAACCTTTGGTAACGCTCATCAGCCAATTCTGCTGCTGAAATGAGACAGGTCATTACTATACAAAACAGTACTTTCGTACTATTCTTCCCTAGTGTTCTAATAGTTAACTAGTTTGAGATGAATTAGTTGTAACCAGGTACATCAGCTAACCAGATAGCTCAATTGTAACTGAGACTAGGACCCAAGGTCACAGCCTTAGAGAAAAGGGAAGACCTTTTAAAACATAGACAAGGAGGAACATCTTCAACCACAGAGTGGTGAATCTATGGAATTCACTGCCACAGAAGGCTGTGGAGGCCAGGTCATTGAGTGCATTTAAGGCGGAGGTAGATAAGTTCTTGATTGTCAAGGGGATCAAGAGTTAAAGGGGAGAAAGTGGGAGAATGGGGTTGAGAAATATAGCAGCCATGATTGAATGAGAGCGCAGACTTGATGGGCTGAATGTCCTAATTTTATGTTCCTATGGTCTTAAAACCCTGCTTAAAAACAGAATTTGCTGCTCTGTTATGTTCCAATTTACAGCTGGGGTTAATTGAGTGATCTAGCACAATCAACAAAGAAATGCATTGCACTACTAGCTCAGGGTTTAATAGAAGTCTGTTTAATTTTGACAGCACTTTCCAGTAGCTGGTTACAATTCCTTCATCCCAAACTTAAAGGTTTGCGATGAATTAGTTGTAACCAGGTACCAGGAAAAACATCAGTTTTCCAAATCACTGGACATCAGTCAGAGATAGTGGCAGGGTATCTCTTATGATAAACTCTGCGATTTCTTCTGAAGCCGAGATGACAAAAGCCAGGATTGCTTTTTCTGATTGGTATTCTTTGTGACCTTATATCACAGTGAACGATTTTCAAATGAGGTAACATGCATGGGTTGTATGTATTAGTCATTTTGTTGAAATAGAAGTTCGAGGTTAGCTCAGACATTTAACTGGTTAATGACAGCCAGGCCTCCCTGATTTGCTTCTAACAAATTCCCACGTTCTGCTCCAGGTTCTGATGCGACTGCAGAAAGTTCATTTCATTTTCTTTGGTGCATACAATTTTTCAAACTTCAAGTCAAGTGGAATGAACAAAGCCTGAGGCATTCATATTCTGTTACAGCCCTGGTCAAATTTCAGACATAAATTGCCACTTGACTAAAACGAGCTAAAGTCACTTCAACAGAAGCACCTCAGCAGCAGGACCAGGTCTGAATAGTAAATGGCCAAGGGGGAAGCTATCCTGCACTCTCTTCTTTCCTCTCATGGCCAATTGTAAAATCTTTGTTACTCCTTCCCCCTCTTCGAGGTTCCACTCTCTCCCTGGAAGGTATTTGTTCTCTGGACACAAGAAGCCTGCTCTAGCGCCTCAGAGTTTCAGGGGAAAGGTCAAGCTGACTTAATTGCAAATCCTCTCTTCCTCCTAAAGTACCCAAACTCTATTAAAAGATGCATACAGTTCTATTTTAAGGGTTATTTCCTCTGGTTACAGTAAGCTGTAATTTGTAAAACCAAGGGAACACTTGCAACTTCTTGAAGGGAAAACTAAAAGGGAAACAGATCACATGAAGAATTTCAACACAGAAAAACTGCAAAATACCAAAGCATTTACGCCCACCCACTGTCTTTAAATGCTTGCATTTTAATCAAATAATACTGAAAATGAAAACCACATCGTATAATGAAAACTGCAGTTTCTTTCTTTAGCCTGCTCCTCCTCTTTCTGTTTAAAGATGGCCTTAGCTCCATTTCTAGGAGACAATATTTTGTCCTGTTTATTTATTTTAAGAACAAAAACGAGGTGAATCATATTAAAAAGTTGAGTGATACATTAATGATAATCTTTTAACAATTAAGTTAGGGTTAACTTATTTCCTGCTATATTTACTTTTGTTAAATGGCAAACATAATGCTTCCCTGAAAAAGTAAATATAAAAACTTTCAAGTTGGAAAATATATTTTAAAACTGAGGAGAACTTGCATTTCTTTCAGTTAGAAAAAACATTTTGCATCAAAGGACAGATGACACATGGAAAGAATTAGGTGAGCAGGTGAAAATCTGACTGGATAAATGGATTTTAAGAAACGTTTTGAAGAATAATGGCAGAACATAGAACATAGAAAAGTACAGCACAGTACAGGCCCTTCGGCCCATGATGTTGTGCCGAGGAATAATCCTAATCCAAAAATAAAATAACCTAACCTACATTCCCCTCAATTTACTGCTGTCCATGTGCATGTCCAGCTGTCGCTTAAATGTCACTAATGACTCTGCTTCCAAGACTTCTACTGGCAAAGTATTCCATGCGCTCACAACTCTCTGGGTGAAGAACCTCCCTCTGACGTCTCCTCTATACCTTCCACCTAACACCTTAAAACTATGACCCCTTGTGGCAGTCAATCCTGCCCTGGGGAAAAGTCTCCGGCTATCAACTCTATCCATGCCTCTCGTTACCTCGATCAGGTCACCTCCCTTCCTCCTTCTCTCCAGACAGAAAAGTCTGAGCTCAGTCAACCTCTCCTCGTAAGACAAGCCCTCCAGTCCAGACAGCATCCTGGTAAACCTCCTTTGCACCCTCTCCAAATCCTCCACATCTTTCCTATAAATAGGGCGTCAAGTAATTGGGAGCTTCAGAGAATGAGGTTCAAGTGACTGAAGGCTGTGCCCCCAGTGAGCAAAGGGAAACAATGCAGTGAGCGAGTTTTGTGGTGATTAGCATTGTGGAGCGCACTAAACATTCACACCTAACTCCTTTACAAGGGTGCTGAATTCTGCTAACAAATGTTGTGTCCTTGTATAAACTAGGTTTTTACTCAATTCTTGACAGATATTAAATAAAATGTACAGCACGGGAAACAGGCGATTTGACCAAACCGGTCTATGCTGGAGTTTACATTGCACACAAGACTCCTCCATCCCAACTTGGAATAACTGATCACCATCCCCTTTTCTGTTTATTTCTCACTCAAACGTTTATCTAGAGTCCCTTCAATGCATGCATACCATCTGCCCAAAAACACACACTGTGGTAGGGACTTCGTATCCAAATAACCAGTTAAAGATGTTTCTCCACCTGAACAATGGCTGAATGAACAAATTTGCTGAGATTTATACTGGTCAATGCTCATTTACTGATTCTTTTCTTGTTCTCCCATTTTCTACAGGAAATATAAATTTCAAAATCGCACATTCCACCAAGGTAGAAGCATGTAAGGACAATTTTCCTTACTCTGTTTTTTTTCATGGTTCCAGGTATGTGAAAAGTCAGACTTTCTCTAGAACACTAAATCTGGCAACAGAGATGGTTAAATGAAACAAAACCGATTTTGATTTTGATTTGTTTATTTTAGATTTCCATACCAAATACATGAAGAAAGCTCCACAAATTTCCAGCTCACGTACCACGGTTACACAGTGAGAGCACAATAGAGAACATTTTTCTGACAGTTTAACATAAAAGCTAATAATCTACAGCACTGATGTTAACACTAACACTGAACATCGGTTTTATCAAATGATAAGATATCCAGATTTCCAATTTGCTCAGATAGTGCTGAGCAGCCTCTCAATAAATACCAGGAAATGACATCTACTGTATAGAAGCTAATTAGTAATACAGATTACCTCGATAATACTGTGCGTGAGGAAGAATACAAGGTGGTACAGTATTGGGGAATTGTTAATGCCAATTAGACTGCACAAGATACCAGTATTGCTGGGCTCAAAATAGCAGACAAAAGGCTGTTGAACAGAAAGTAAGCACTTTTATCCTTGCAGTCACTAGCATGTGTAATTCAGAATCAATGATGCAGCTCAAAAATCTACATATTCCAAAATACGAGACACAGTAGTAATTTGTCTACATAATAAATGATTGCACTACATAAGTAATACATTGGCTCTGAAGCATCCCTGAGGGCTTTAAAAAGGTGCTATATAAAATTTCAATATTTCCTGAAGTTTTAAAACAAAAGCCTGTATAAACACTAATGTTGTTGAAAATTTGCCTTAATATTCTACTTACCAACTTCTGACTGCTTAGAGCAGAGGATCTAACTGAATGCTCCACGTGTACTTGTGCACATGCTATAAAGTTTAAGGTATGAAGGAACTGTGCAATCAATGTCATGAGCATTTTATGTCACTGTCACAAAGGAAATCTTAAAACGTAAGCAGCACAGAAAAGAGCCACACAAGGTCTACAGTTTTGCTGGGGGAGCTGGGGGGGGGGTCTTGCCTTCTTGGAGCAGGAGATGTTAACAATCAAATTAATCGCACGGTCAGGAAATTGAGTTTGAAGGGAACGACTGCACAAATTTAGACTAATCAGCCATGAAACACATTAACCTGGAGCACAGAAAGAAATTATTCAACTTCTATGCGATCTCCATCCTACAGCTTTTCAAAATTAAATTGAATATCCCACTCACTATCTCTCTCTAATGATCTGGAGTTTTATTTCCTTTAATATTTACCCAATTTTCCCCTCAGAAAATGCAATGATCACTCACTCAATTCCTGTGCCAAAGTCTTCCATATTAAAAGAGCATGCTATAAATAACACTGTCCAAACCGCTCTCTTCACTCTTTCAGTGATGGGTTTAAACTGATGATTCAATGTCACTTATTTTTCAACAAGTGGAAATGGTCTATCCCTAAATGACCTTCTCAAAAACTCTTCACATTAAAACACTTTTGTTGAAAATCAGCTTATTGTCTTCTGTTTAAAAAAAATCCTGGTACCTCAGCAGTCTCCTTCTAACTTTAGTTTCCATTCCTGCAGAAAACATTTAAATTGAACGATGAAGGAAATAAAAATGTGGGAAAATATTCCATCCTTCAGCCTGTTCCTCTGCTCTTTATCTTCTACTTTACTTTGCTCAATATCCCCAGAATACCTTGAGCACATTTAGTTCCCAAATATCTATTTGATCTTGATCTTGATCTTGAATATGCTCCAACGCCCAAGGATCTATAGTAAATTGTGCCTTTGATAATGAGGTGCACTAACACACTCACCAGTTTCAGTAACCTAATCATACAGCCAATGACAGTATAGATTCCCCTTGCTCAGAGTCTATATCAGCTTTATGGACAGCACTACAGTCTAATTTTCCTGCTCGGTCTCCATTGCCCCTGTCAATTAATTTTGCCTGAACTAAGTATGTTCTGTACCCTCTCAAAGGCTTTCAAATCCTTCCCAAAACATGGTAACCAGATCTTTGTTACATAAGGAAGACAAGGAAATGGGATTAAAGTGAAGCTCAGCTATAGCTGCTTGATGGAATATGCTTACAGTTCAAGCCTACACTTAGTTACTAAACAGTGGAACATTAACAAGCAATGTAAAGTGACAAACAGGTACATCTTTTACTAGGTAACATATGTGCAGATAGCAGGAGAAATGCACTCCTTAACCACTTGCCTTCCACACTGAAGGTTGACAGGTTTTGGGGCTAAAATTGCAGCCTTTTTGTCACTTCTCTAATTGCTGTGGTAATAATTTCAATCATCCTTAGCCATGACCAGTTTCCCTTCCATTCTGCAGGAGTTTCTCTTGACTGGTTTAAAACAACTTTAACAGAAAAATATCTTTTCTTGGTTTGATGATTTCCATGAGTCGGTTTTAAATAGTGAGTAAGAATCATATTTTCCCTCTCATAAGCTTTCATGCTCTTGTGTCTGTCAGCATTACACTTTCAACTTTTGCTTCAAAAGAAAAACTTTAACTTCTTAAACTTTTCTTCATAACTAAATCCTGATTACTTTTAAAATCATGTGAAACTCTGCTGCACCTTCCCTTTTGGTTTATATCTTTGTGATATGTTATGTATAGTTTTGGGTGTTCCATAATAAGTTTAAAACTCAATCATAAGAGATTGTACCTTTCTACTCTCTATCAGTCCTCTGTTTACAAATACATATGTTAGAAACAACAGATGAAAGTCTGGAAATACCAAGGCACTACCTCTATATTATAAGATAATAAAATGTGAGGCTGGATGAACACAGCAGGCCAAGCAGCATCTCAGGAGCACAAAAGCTGACGTTTCGGGCCTAGACCCTTCATCAGAGAGGGGGATGGGGGGAGGGAACTGGAATAAATAGGGAGAGAGGGGGAGGCGGACCGAAGATGGAGAGTAAAGAAGATAGGTGGAGAGGGTGTAGGTGGGGAGGTAGGGAGGGGATAGGTCAGTCCAGGGAAGACGGACAGGTCAAGGAGGTGGGATGAGGTTAGTAGGTAGCTGGGGGTGCGGCTTGGGGTGGGAGGAAGGGATGGGTGAGAGGAAGAACCGGTTAGGGAGGCAGAGACAGGTTGGACTGGTTTTGGGATGCAGTGGGTGGGGGGGAAGAGCTGGGCTGGTTGTGTGGTGCAGTGGGGGGAGGGGATGAACTGGGCTGGTTGAGGGATGCAGTGGGGGAAGGGGAGATTTTGAAACTGGTGAAGTCCACATTGATACCATATGGCTGCAGGGTTCCCAGGCGGAATATGAGTTGCTGTTCCTGCAACCTTCGGGTGGCATCATGGTGGCAGTGCAGGAGGCCCATGATGGACATGTCATCAAGAGAATGGGAGGGGGAGTGGAAATGGTTTGCGACTGGGAGGTGCAGTTGTTTGTTGCGAACTGAGCGGAGGTGTTCTGCAAAGCGGTCCCCAAGCCTCCGCTTGGTTTCCCCAATGTAGAGAAAGCCGCACCGGGTACAGTGGATGCAGTATACCACATTGGCAGATGTGCAGGTGAACCTCTGCTTAATGTGGAATGTCATCTTGGGGCCTGGGATGGGGGTGAGGGAGGAGGTGTAGGGACAAGTGTAGCATTTCCTGCGGTTGCAGGGGAAGGTGCCGGGTGTGGTGGGGTTGGAGGGCAGTGTGGAGCGAACAAGGGAGTCACGGAGAGAGTGGTCTCTCCGGAAAGCAGACAGGGGTGGGGATGGAAAAATGTCTTGGGTGGTGGGGTCGGATTGTAAATGGCGGAAGTGTCGGAGGATAATGCGTTGTAACATCACCCATCATCACCCACCTCTATATTATACCTGCATTTACTTGAATAGGGTTAAAATACACTTGTACCATCTTATATTCTGAATGCAAAATAGTCCAGGATAACAAAGTGTGGAGCTGGACGAACACAGCAGGCCAAGCAGCATCTCAGGGGCACAAAAGCTGACGTTTCGGGCCTAGACCGTCAAAGGGTCTAGGCCTGAAATGTCAGCTTTTGTCCTCCTAAGATGCTGCTTGCCTGCTGTGTTCGTCCAGTTCCACACTTTGTTATCTCGGATTCTCCAGCATCTGCAGTTCCCATTATCTCTGATGCAAATAGTCCTACCTTTTTTTTCCCAGGGTAGGGGTGTGGAGAACTGGCTGCACAAAAGATATCTGGAGTATTTCCACAACAGGAATGACAGCTCATGAGAAAAATAAAGTCAATGGATGACAGGAAGTGCCACCAAAAGCAACAGTGATCCCACCTCAAATCCCCAATCAGCACTGCATTTATACTAATCAGTTAAAAAGTCTGTGCCAAAGCATTTCTAAGTTTCTTTTTGACACAGAACACAGCAGTATTTTCATGTTAACACCAGATTTTTCTTGTAATGAAATAAAGTTCATTTTCTTCAATATATTTTAATCTCTATGATACACATATCTAGAATAGACAGGCTGGTTGGGAATGCTCCCCTACTTCTAAAAGTGCTCCTTTGAAAAAAAAACAGGAAGTTTGGGGACATGACCCTCTCCAAATTGTCCTCAGAAGCTGACAGGAAGTTGAATCTTCTTGGTAGACTGAATTGTCACGAAGAAACAAACGGTCAGTAGAACAACCCTTAGAAAATATAGTTAAACCAACTTGTGGTAACGGTGCTGGACTCACAATGGAAATACGAGATATGGACGAAATCGGGACAAACAAGCAAAACACAGAAACTGGGGGTAAACGAGAAATCAACTGGATGGTGTATAAGTATCAAAACTGGGTCTGAATGCTCAAGAATTGATGACTGAAATTATGATTATAAATTTATGACCATTTATAAACAATTTAAAAAGACATGCAGCAGGCCTTCGTTAGAACCATCTTCCCCTCAGGTCTCAGTTGCACGCAATGCAACGTCATCCAACATTACTGATGATGCACTTCAGCTATCGGTATAACAGCTATTAACCCCTCCTTCTGCAGATGGTGAGACAGAACGTTGCTGTGAGCCATCACATAGATGTTGCAACATCTATCAGATTAAAACCGTAAAGCAGCTTTTGAGAGTTTCTCGAGTAGAAACATCCTTTTATATTTAAAGTATGGAAACAAGTTTAAACTTCTGTGGTCAAGAAATGCTTTAATATCTGCACATCTCAGCCCACCCAAATGGTATAAACCATTAAGATCAATGTCCCAAAGCACACATTTTAAAAGTGATGCAATATGAGTAATTACAAGTAATTACACAATCAGTGGATTACTTTAGTCTGAGTGCTGTGGGAACATTGTGCACAAGAAAAGATGCTCATATTAAATCTACACTTGCTCGAATTGCCAGGGCATTTAATAGTATTGTAATATGGCCTTATGATAATTAAACCATAACTGCAGCTTCCTGGTTAAGTGCTGTCTAAAAGGGACATTAGGTTTATCCACTTAGAATGGTATAATCTTGTTCTTTCAGCTGATAAAACCCCTGAATGGTCAACGCAAATTGACTAATCATCCCAGAATCCAGACATGATCATCCATGAAATCCACTTATGAATTAATTAATCTGACCTCTAATAATAATTAAGTCAACAAGGCACATTGAGATAACCAGTTTCAAATCACCACAGTTTATAAACACCTTATAAAGCAGGTAAAATTATTTCTGAATGGACAGGGAGCACAGCTATAGTGGGAACAATTGGGTTCACCTCAAATTAGTATGCAGTTTTTCTACAGGACTAAGCAGTGACATGCTGATCAATGTGACAACCATTTTAGTTCCTGTGACTTACTGACAACTATAAGTAACCCATCATTCTAGTTAATCAGATTACTGAAACAACAGGCAACTTCCTCAAAATCAACAGTTCTTTAAATTAGACCTCAGCACACATTTATTGAGAAGCTGCCACTTATGACTTAAATTTGAGCCACTGGAAACAAGTCACTAACATAAGTGAGTGAAATAACCAAACACATGAAGAAGAGTTATCAGAAAATCTCCTACATTATACATTTCCTGTTATTTTTTTTAATATTGTCAGAAAATTCCAGTATTAAGTATCCTGTGAATCAATGGACAAAACTAGAAAGAAACAAAGGAGGAAATATTTGACTAGTCCACTTAAGTACAAGATCAAATGATACTATAATGATGAATGAATACATTTTGTTTATTTATCTTTATGAACCAAAAAATTAAAAAAAATAGGTACAAGGCAGGTGAACAAGTAGACAAACTGGTGTTACAGCACTAACTGTAAGCGGCTTTAAATGAGTTAGTCTTTAACTAACTCCAAGCAAAGCATTACTTTACAGAACAAAATACAAATGATATTTCTTTACATTTGGAAGTATGGACACTCACTGTTTTTAACTTGACACACTTCATGTTACAAAACAGGAACTGAACAGAAGAATTTATAATTAGTTCTTCAGTGGCAGTGCACTGTGAAAGAACAATGATAAAGGGACAACTTTTAATACTGACAATTCATACGTTACAGACTAAAGAGGAACATTTACAGTTTAATGCTCACAGCACAGAGTTCTGCTTGATGGGAGTGCACAACAGGAATTTCAACTGCAGTCATCAATTCAATTTCAGACACTTGTAATTTTCCATCCAAATATTTTACTGGCTGTAAATTAGAAATGATAAACTCTTCTCCTGAATTCCCAACACTTCCTGTGTGGTACAAACACCTAGTATAACATTCACTTGCATCTTCAAGCAAATCTAACTTATTATTGTTTGTGTAAGTTTCATCTGCACCATTTAGAAGTAAGCAGCCAGAACGCAAAGATAGGTGATTGATCAAACTGTAGTTCCTTAAAGTTATACACTTCCAGCATGCACTAACTAATATCAGCACATGCAGTTTTAATTTCTTTCAACATTAACCAAATCTTTAAAACCATTTGCTTCCGCCTTGAGTCAAAGCAAGTTCACTGAGAGAACAGAAACATCATTTTCAAAGTCAATGAAACAAAAACTTGCACAATTTGAAATATCTTGGACTGAAATTGAAAGATAAATTAGGAATCATACTGGAAGTCCCCACTGGTTTTTAAACTGCTATACACAAGTTGTGGACTCACAAACAACGTGTATATAAAAATCTAAAGCTTAGCATTCTATCAACAACTGTATTCATCCTTGATGCATTATTAAATGCCCTAGGATAATTTAAGTTAAAGGCATTATGTAAATGCAGGTTGTTATTATCAATTATTCTATGTGCACAATTTGTATTTGCCCTACAATTTTACGTTTCCATTCTTAGTGTATGAATTATTAATATTTTGTTTATATATTTCACATTTTTCTAACTGTATCTCTGTACTACTTAGTTTCTTTAATGAGGAAAATGAATCTGGATGTATCTGGTTCAAATCTCTGCAGCAGATGTGAGAATGTGGTAGGGGCAATCTCTGCTCAGCGCCTATGATCAGCAGCAGTGCAGAGAATCACAGACTAGCATCCCACCCAGGAATGCTGCAGTCATTTTATCGTGCTGCTGGTGGGCCAATTAAAACAAACAAACAAACAAACAATGAAAAACAACTGACAAAAATAATTCGCAGAAGTCAGTGTCTCTCTGAGAATTAGGGTAACTTTTTTTTCTAAAGGCTGAAGGGTCAACAACACAATTAGAGAAGTTGGTCGAAGACGAACTTGATAAAAGAGGAAGAGAAATGCACAAACTCCAGCAGTTCCTGGTCCCACTGAGATGGAAGTGGGTGGACGGGTGTTGGATGGCAAGAAAAACAAAGGGAGCAGTACTGGAATGGCTCCCCAATGTATTCCCCACTCCAAGGCAAAAGCCAGCTGGGTATTAGGATTCACTGCCCACAGCCTGGTGACAGCCAGGCAATTAATGCCAATTGGGGGCCATACTGAGCCGATGCTGGCATTTTACTGACCACAGCAACATCCAAACTCCCTTAGCTCCCAGTGACTTGTGTGCAAAAGCCACCAGGTCAATGAATGTGGTCCCTCAGGTTCAGGTTAGTGTCTAACAATCTACATCCAGCCTCTAAAAAGTGTCTGTGGGGATGTGGGTGGGCTTGTGACAGATGGGGTAGTGGGACAGGGTGAAGGGTGAGAGAGCAGAGGAGAGTGTCAGGAAGCCATTTAATCCACTATACATTTTCGGAATATGATTCCAGTGTCAATGAAATGGACAGTCAGGCCATGGCCACCATTAGAAAAACTGAAAAATCTAAAGGGTCATCCAACTATTAACACTTTGTCAGAGCTCCATGGCAGCTGTTGCTGCCTCAAAGTTTTCAATGTCAAATTTCAGCTAGTGACACCATTAGGGGTTGCAACCCACCATTTTCAGAAGATCTGGTTTAAGCAGTCTAGGTCTTAGACTATGGAATTCCTTTCCTAAATCACGCTCACCTCCTGAAAACTAGCTCACCTCTCTGAATGACCTCTGTCCTTGAGTGCTTTCATTCCTTTGGCCATGTTCCTACTTTCAAGGCACAAATTGTTATGAATTAACATTCTCCATTCACTTTTTGCAATGCTGAAAGGTAAGAAGAACTTCTAATGCTATACGCTGGCATGAGATTTATCAAGTTATGTGCAACAGCATAATAAGGTAGCAAATGTGCAGTCATGCTTAACAAGAGCTGAAATGTAGTACAATGCAAAATCTTTGCATAAAATTTAAAAGGTGCTTTATTTACATAAACTGTCCATGTATAAAATTTACTTTAACAATAAAGAATAAAACCTGTACATTGTACTGTAATTCAGTGCATCCTTGCTGCCAGCAATTTTAGGGAAATATTAACTCTCAGTTGAACTCCCAAGTAACACAGCCTGTTCCTTTTAAGCACACAAAACAGTTCCACAAAATTGCTCTCTCTAATCAGCAGTGAGGCCATTGTATTTTCTAAACTGAGCTGATTTTTATTTATTCACAGTCAAATATTGGGTAAGTGCTGGTTAATATATATAAACATTAACTAATCATTTTCCTTCAGGTATTTAGACAGTTTTCCAGGATGCTAAGTTACTGTTCCATGCCAAGATTTAATATGTAACACAACTGTCCCAATCACCTAGATGTGCGATGTATTCCAGGGACAAAAAGAAAACTTCAGAATCATGGTTCACTCCCACTAATCCTGTGGAACTTTCTGTTCTCTCTGATTGAACTAATCACAGGGAAAAGGTGAAAGATGGAACTTCAATTACAAGAAGAATTTACTCTTGTGCAATTTATCACACTTTCAGTTTTCACGAAAGGTTCTCCAAATTATCAACTTTCACTATTAATTCTGAAACTTGCTGTAACTTATCATACATTGTTAGAGTGGTTATCAGGACTTGCATCAGAAGAATGTCATGAACAAAATCACTATTATATAAAGTTCTCTGAAAACGCTTTTCTTCGATGTAAAATCAGCAAAAGTACAACACTCCAAAATTTCCCCACCTGTCTTTCCTGCTAGTCCAACAAAACCACCAACATCCTGGGGTGTTAGCATGACCAGAAATCATACTGGAAAAGCCACATAAATACTGTGGCGACAGGAGAAGATAAGAGGGGTTCAATCCAAATTAATCTGTAGGAGCATGTAGTAGGCAATAGGATAATTCCCACGTGCCTGGATGAATGTGGCTTCCAATACTTAAGAAACTTAACACCATCCAGCACAATGCAGTCTGCTTGATTGGCATCCCATCTTTACATTCACATCCACATGCAAGATGCACTTCAGCAACCTGCCAAGGTGTCTTTGGGCAGTAACCTCCAAGTCCTCTTTCTCCACCATTTCGAAAAACTAGGGCAGCAGATGCAAGAAACACCACCAAATTCAAGTTTCCCTCTGAGCTATCATCAAGGCTTAGACCTTAACACGATTTCCTCACTGTTACTGGTCCCAAATATCCAAGGCTTCCTTCCAAACAACACTTTGGGAATGTCTTCACCAGACGGACGGCCACGGTTTGAGAAGACAGATAAGTACTACCATCTCAGGAGCAATTTGAGACAAGCAACAAATGCTGGTTTTGATAACAACACAGACATCCAGTGAAAGAACTTAATAAACCATGTCTGCTGGCTCCTTATTCGGACAAAACATCACAACATTTCTTATTAAAACACACAAGCTGCATCTGACAAGCGAGTCTGTTTCTCTGTGGCCCTATATTTTCCTTGATGGAAACTGTAAAAGGACAATAAATGCAAAGAAAATATACCAGTTTAGACATTTCAACTTGGAACTGCATTCTTGACATGATATTTAGGTGGCATTTTCCCATCATCTGTAATACACAGTGGAAATGAACCCAATTCTTCCCTGTGCTCCTAGTTCTCATCTGGTCTCATTCAATTTTATTACAACTGTCTGCTTATTGAATCGTCAGGCTTGAATGAGTCACATTCCAGATTTCATACACTGGCATGTCTGGCTATGCAGAAGGTGCAATTTGGGTTCTAAGTATGTTCAAATGTGTAATCTTCACAGAAAGGAATACTCAATCAAAGCAGACGGCACAAATTATCCAGCTAACAACACTGAGCAGAATATGTGTCTATAGAGAACAAGTTGGATTTTTAATTCCTATTCAATTCAAAGAGACAGTCAATTAAATTTAATCAATAGATACACAATACCCATGGTAACACGGTATTGATGATGCTTTTTTCAAAAAAAAATTATGACAAAATTTTAAAGAATAAATTCAATGCTGGTAATAACAGCTGACTCAGCCTCCAAACAGAAACGGAGAATGGCACTCAAGCTGTAATATCAACAATGCCATGCACTCAATTGTCACTATAGCAGTCACAAAATAAAATACAGATTTCACCTCTTGACTTGTTGAGGATATGAGGCATATCCTGCACACTAGGAAACTGGCGCTTACACATTACTCATGTCTAAAAACAGTATGGAATAATCATCGATATGTCATATTCGATTTCCTGAACCATGACTGGCTAAAAAGTAAAAGATAAATATACCAGATCACACACTTAAAGTAAGTTTTTTTTTGTAAGCTAATGTTGAATGATTCAGAGTACTGCCTAATAGCAATAATAATCAAAAGATGAGAGGTAGCAGGCTATAGGTTATTTGGAAAAATGCCACACATTAATCCCATGGGGTGCTATGCTAAGAATCACTGCACAGTCTCCAGGTGTGATACGTTGATTATAATTTTCTAAAAACTGATAGAGAATTTCATGCAATATTCCCCAATAACAGAGTGGCTTGTGTAAATTAGATGACATTCAGGATACTTAGATAAAGTGAACCAAACAACGATCACCAAATAACATGTTTCTATTGTAGCTGCTTGAGAAACCGACCATTCCATTTACAAAAAAGACAGCACCTAGGAAACACAACTTAACTTAAATCCACATAACCATACAATTTTCACTTATTCTTCTACTACATTCAAAGAGGTCCAAATTCTACTTCTCCCTTAGTTGACAATCAGAAGTAGAAATTTTTAAATAACAACAATGCGCTCAGACAAAAACTTTCTGAATCAAGATTCATTCAGGTTTTTAAGTTTCTATGTAACACAAAACAGATCATAGAAAAAGTTGCTGAAATTATTAGTGTTGAACACATGCATGTACATTCATCCTTTGATTTGCTGTAATAACATAACTCCTTCTGCTATCCTGTATCTGATCAGTTGGGAATTTACATCAGCAAATCCAGTAATAATGAAAGAGAAAGAGAAAACAAATGGTAATCAATCTTAAAAGGCAAACTTTAACTCAAGAGTTTCTTAACTACCTTGATGGGCAACTCCTCAACAAAACTGATGGAAAGTTAATAATTGATTATTATAAATTATCAGGAAAAAAAACACAAATTAATACATTCTTTGCAATTTTCTTCGTATTCCACTCTTCCTCTCTTGAAGCATTGGGCTACAGCTCCTCAATCCACTCAGAGTCCTGCAGGCCAATATCTAAATAGTCACTCTCTGTGTTTGTTCACCATGACAACAAATGTCAGCAAATTATTACTGCCTTCACACAGCATACATGTTCCTGTCTATTCCAGCAGTTTGTGTGGTAATAACTTAACAGCAAAAATCTTTGCTCAGTCCCAGCCCAGAGTTGTGGAATACAATATCTCAATCTAGAGGTAACTCACCTTGAACCAGGATTCCAGTTGGCACTTTCTAGCCTCGATAATTAGGCTACACTGACAAATGAAATTAGAGCATATTTACGAGAAATGTAGAAATGCACACAGATCAGCAAAGTTCTGGTTGAAGCAGGTTGAATGGCCACCACAAGACCTGCTAAAACGGACCGCAGAACCCCCTCATAACAGGGGAGGTAAAAATCTGTTAGGTTTCCAATGACTCCAGTTAGAAGAAGTATGTATGAATATTAAATAAAAATGGCAACCGGCTTCTCTTTGAGCTCACTTTGTGGTTCCACTAGGTGCTAGGTTTTAAGGACAAGCTTCACTGGTGAATTATGGCTGTATGAACATACTATGGAAAAAGATGGAAAGGGTAGAGGTCTTGTGCTCAATCAGTTGTTACAATTAAAACCCTAATCCTCAGCCTGTCATGCAGTCACTAGATTCAGTAAAATTTGACAGTGCTAAAGGTTTCTTTTTAGGTCTACAACTTGGTGAAATATCATGTTGAAATTCATTGTTATTCGCTCTGCAATATTTAGAACCTGTAGTATCAAGCTGAATTGTAAGAACAATCTTTATTTCCAGACAACAGCAGCTGATGGGTTTTTGTATAAAGACTCATATTGAGTCAGCACACTGAAGTCATCGTTGACACAATGACTCACTGGTAAATTAAGTATTATCTAGTGCCTTCACAATCATATAAACTTTTAGTTTTTGATCTCCCATTTAAGAACTATTTAAGATGGCAACTATCAACCTCATGCTCCACAAGGTCTTACACAAAACCAAAAGAATTGCAGATACTGTAAATCAGGAAAAAAAAACAAAGTTGCTAGAAAATAATAAAATGTGAGGCTGGATGAACACAGCAGGCCAAGCAGCATCTCAGGAGCACAAAAGCTGACGTTTCGGGCCTAGACCCTTCATCAGAGAGGGGGATGGGGAGAGGGAACTGGAATAAATAGGGAGAGAGGGGGAGGCGGACCGAAGATGGAGAGTAAAGAAGATAGGTGGAGAGAGTATAGGTGGGGAGGTAGGGAGGGGATAGGTCAGTCCAGGGAAGACGGACAGGTCAAGGAGGTGGGATGAGGTTAGTAGGTAGATGGGGGTGCAGCTTGGGGTGGGAGGAAGGGATGGGTGAGAGGAAGAACCGGTTAGGGAGGCAGAGACAGGTTGGACTGGTTTTGGGATGCAGTGGGTGGTGGGGGGGAAAAGAGCTGGGCTGGTTGTGTGGTGCAGTGGGGGGAGGGGACGAATTGGGCTGGTTTAGGGATGCAGTAGGGGAAGGGGAGATTTTGAAACTGGTGAAGTCCACATTGATACCATTAGACTGCAGGGTTCCCAGGCAGAATATGAGTTGCTGTTCCTGGAACCTTTGGGTGGCATCATTGTGGCAGTGCAGGAGGCCCATGATGGACATGTCATCTAGAGAATGGGAGGGGGAGTGGAAATGGTTTGCGACTGGGAGGTGCAGTTGTTTGTTGCGAACAACGCATCATCCTCCGACACTTCCGCCATTTACAATCCAACCCCACCACCCAAGACATTTTTCCATCCCCACCCCTGTCTGCTTTTCGGAGAGACCACTCTCTCCGTGACTCCCTTGTTCGGTCCACACTGCCCTCCAACCCCACCACACCCGGCACCTTCCCCTGCAACCGCAGGAAATGCTACACTTGCCCCCACACCTCCTCCCTCACCCCTATCCCAGGCCCCAAGATGACATTCCACATTAAGCAGAGGTTCACCTGCACATCTGCCAACGTGGTATACTGCATCCACTGTACCCGGTGCGGCTTCCTCTACATTGGGGAAACCAAGCGGAGGCTTGGAGACCGCTTTGCAGAACACCTCCGCTCAGTTCGCAACAAACAACTGCACCTCCCAGTCGCAAACCATTTCCACTCCCCCTCCCATTCTTTAGATGACATGTCCATCATGGGCCTCCTGCAGTGCCACAATGATGCCACCCGAATGTTGCAGGAACAGCAACTCATATTCCGCCTGGGAACCCTGCAGCCTAATGGTATCAATGTGGACTTCACCAGTTTCAAAATCTCCCCTTCCCCTACTGCATCCCTAAACCAGCCCAGCTCTTCCCCCCCACCCACTGCATCCCAAAACCAGTCCAACCTGTCTCTGCCTCCCTAACCGGTTCTTCCTCTCACCCATCCCTTCCTCCCACCCCAAGCCGCATCCCCATCTACCTACTAACCTCATCCCACCTCCTTGACCTGTCCGTCTTCCCTGGACTGACCTATCCCCTCCCTACCTCCCCACCTATACTCTCTCCACCTATCATCTTTACTCTCCATCTTCGGTCCGCCTCCCCCTCTCTCCCTATTTATTCCAGTTCCCTCTCCCCATCCCCCTCTCTGATGAAGGGTCTAGGCCCGAAACGTCAGCTTTTGTGCTCCTGAGATGCTGCTTGGCCTGCTGTGTTCATCCAGCCTCACATTTTATTATCTTGGAATTCTCCAGCATCTGCAGTTCCCATTATCTCTAAAGTTGCTAGAAAAGTTCAGCAGATCTGGCAGCATCTATGGAGGAGAAAACAGAGTTAACATTTCAGATCCGGTGACCATTCCTCGGAGCTAGCACTAGAACAGGTTCTGAGGAAGGGTCACCGGACCCGAAACAGTAACTCTGTCTTCTCCTCCACAGATGCTGCCAGACCTGCTGAGCTTTTCCAGCAACTCTGTTCTGGTTACACAATATAGTTCCAGATCTCCCCGACGTTGCAGCACAGTCTCCAGTGACAAAAATGACACAAAGACACGAACAATCCAATACCTTTGCCCCAGCAACAACAATGCTCTCCCCAGAAGTTGTTTCACTGGATGCTTCTTACAATCAAGTGCCACAGGCTAAGAGGTGATCTGCAGCCAGCCAGTCCATCTGTAAAAATCTAAACTTTTTCACAATAACTGTCCTTCAAATTAAAATAAGTGTAAATAAAAAAAACTATCTACAACAGTGGTTCTGTTGTTGCCAAATGCACCCTAAACTGCAACACAGAGCAGGTTCAGAAGCAAGAAAATTAACGTAACCATGCAGCCAAATGCTTTGGAATAAAAATGAGTTATGAATCTCTCATCCATTCAACAGCTCACATTAAGATCCTTAAATTATAAGTTATTTGAAAACTTGTTCTTGAATAAATTATGCTTTATATGCCAACCTCTGATGCTGATCATGATTGAACTCATTTTGAATACTAGGGTCATTTGGTCAGCTGCACTCAAGGAATTAAAAATCAAGCCTCAAAAGTAGTTGAAATATGTCTTCTATACGTCACTTAAATATCCTTGAAAAATGAGACGATGATATATCCAAGCATAAAAGTAACTGAGTTGCAGTCACTTTCAGCACTGTTCCACACTAATCACTAGCAAAATAATCTAAATTACTTAACTTATTTTGCTGCAGAACAACTTGTAATAGCCTAAGTCATCTCAACGAATATAGTTCTTTCCATAAAAACTTCTTTCTCCAGTCCTCATTATTGTTTAAACATTTAAGAGATCTGTGCTACTTGAACCTTCTGAGGATCTACTCATGCCAATGGCCCTCAAATTTGTTGGAAATAGCCCAAAAATTTTAAAGTAGAAATGAATTAAGAGCCTGGTTATCCATCTTAACTGAAAATGTTCTATTCTGTTTGTTTAATGATAACTTTATGGTATTGGTGTTTTAAGTCGAGAATAAACAACACAGAATATTATTAAATTCAGTCTCTTGCACCAAAAGAAAATAATAGCTACTTCTGGTCAAATTACAGAAAATCAACTCTTAATGCAATTATGTGACTTTCTGCATACACTGCTTAAGCAGAGCCAAGGTCCCATATCAGATATTGCATAAAGTGAACTTTGTTCTTAAAATATCAAATCATAAGTATACCATACAACAGATTACCGGTTGATCTTCCATTATCAACAGTAATTTTATGGCTATGGCGTAAAAATAACAATAAAAGCGCTTCTTACAGTTAAAGATGAAACCATTCCTTTGCTCTGTTACAGTCTCCTTCCATAAATACAGATAATTTGTTTTAATCTAAAAACAAAGTTGTGATGTAATGACAAATATCCTTGGTGAATGTGATAATCAAGTCATCTCAATTCAAATGGGCTGTCTTTTTCTCCTCTCTTCACATTATGGTACACCACCTGCCTAAAAGGTCTGTCTAGTGGAGATAAAGAAGTAGACACAAGGGACTGTTTTCATCCCAAATGTTCTGTTTTTTTTTCTCCACAGTAAGTCACAGCTAGTCTGAAAGAAATCTATCAGATACACCATAATTTATAAAGATAACTACAAACAGGATAGCATACAGAGTAAATATGATCAAATATTCCACAAGACATGGGACATGGGACATGGACACAGTATATTTGGAATGGGGAGGAAAAGTGAGAGAGGGTGATGAAATGAGCTATGTTGTGGAGTAACCCAGATTTAACTGGTGTAAATACGGTGATGTTCAGACATCTTGAAATTGAACAACTTTTATGAGATCAAAATTTCTGTTGGATTTACTGAGTGAGACTCAGCCTGTAAAAGAAACAGGTGGGGCAGGAAGGGCTGCATGTTGCCTCAGTACAATCAGGTTTGATAAAGTGAATGCAAATTTTCCCATTCCCACTGAACAGGATTTAAATGCTGCAACAGTCCATCAGAATACTCCAGAGTTAACCTGCAATTAAGGGGAATAATTGGTTCTGGCAGTGAATGATTACAATGCCAGCAATAAATTTCATATCATGCTGGAGTGAGATAATATCTTTTAGTCACAGAAGAATATCTGAGCACTTGTTTGGCTTAATAATATATCACAAAGTGTTGGACATGCAACATACAGCTGCGAGCAACTAACAAAACAATTCAGTCTTTGTTTGGTTTAAGAAAATAAATAACTAAAAACAAAGTAGAAAATGTATTGATTATACTTGCGTCAATCTTGGAAGTGTATCTGCAGGGGGTTACTGTAACTTTTCTAAGTTCATTCATCATTATATTACTGCAAATTCATTCAAATTTAACAAACCATCAAAACAAAAACAGCCCCACAGAAATTCCTCACACAATGCATTCATTACTGTATTAGCACTTCCTCTGAACCATGTGGAATTCAGAGATCAACATTAATTAATTATAAATCCCTCAAATAAACAGTTATTGTTCTTCCCTATTAGGCTGAATTCCTGAATGCCAATATTGAAAATGTTAGTCAGCAAGTGAGGCAAGCTACTGCTAACCAAGTCTGTATGAATGGGGGAAAAAAAAGTGTAACAAACGACTTTGGAATCATGTGGTCACTTCATTTTCAGAGGTGAAGTTCTGTTACAAACAGAAGGGCAAAACTTGGGTATCTTTTACATTGCACATTAGGATGCTGAATTATGGATCAGGTTCAGACAGAACTATTCATGCGCAATTTGAGGAAATACTGGCTGGGAAACTAGGATGTGATAGTAACCCTTACAGCTGATCAACATCACAGCAAACAGTGTGCAAAAGAATTGTAATTCATTGTGTCAACCCTGAACAGACAGCCTCTGAACCAGAAGGCTGTAGGCTCAAGTCCCACTCCAAGAACACGAGCATAGAACCTAGGTTGGCACTCCAGAGCAGATTGTTGGAGGTGCCGTCTTTCAGATATGACGTTAAAGTGATAATCCTTCTCAGGTGAAAATAAAACATCTCATCCGAATATTCATAGAGAGACAGAGCAGTTTTCCTTGTTGTCTTGACCAATATTTATTGCTCAACTAATCATTAAGCAAGTTTTCAAAATGTTTTATGACTATTTGTCGAATCTTTCTGTTTGCAAAAAGGGATTGAACAATTATAACACCTTAGAAACACTCGATTGCATTTAACTGGGGCACCATAATCTCATGAAATTCATCTCAAAAAGTCTCCTGGATTGTAGATTGATGGTCCACTTGGGGATCTGGCTGAAGAATGAGAAAACAGAACTTCACGATTCCAGTGTGAGCACAAATGGCAAAGTAGAAGTAACCAGTGCATGACCTCCTGGACACATTGGGATTTGACATTCCCCTCTCACTTTAAACAGAGCACATGGTAGGAATAGGTTATACATAACAGCTGTAGTGAAGGCTGCCAGAAATACTTGCTATAAACATTCTACTCTTCCGAGGAGTTCATCTTTTAAAACAAACATGTTCCTAAAAGTATATTTGGCTCTTTTGCTGTCTAAGAGTCCAGTTAAGCAACAATTTAAAAATTGACACTCAAAATTAGTAGCATCAGAATGCAAATACGAATTAAATTAGTGCAAAAAAACTGAGTCATTCAGATGCTATATATAAACATAAATCTGCAACCAGAGAACACTCAATAATCCACATTCTGAAAATTGAGGATTCCTGACCTAATGAAATGAATAGACTCCATATTCAAATTACAGCAGTGTGGTTACATTTATTAAATTGCTCAACTGACCTTCATTGGTCTTAATACAACTTGCTTTTCTACATCACTGGAACAGTTCCTCTATCTGCAATGCTCACTATTTCTCTCTCCACAGACACTGCTTCATCTGCTGTGTATTTCCAGCGATTTCTGGGTTCATTATTTCAAATTTTCAACAGTAAAAGTATTTTGCTTCTGTTACTTCCAACACAAATGTTTTTCACGTTAGTGGAATAATGTCAAAAGAAAAATCACTAAAAAGCCCACATGTTACCTGCTAATATCCAGCTTTCTAGCACACTCAGGCCCATTTAACATAGAATCATAGAATTCTTACAGTGTGGAAACAGGCCATTTGGCCCAACAAGTCCACATCAGCCCTCCAAAGGGCATCCCACCCAGACCCATACCCCTACCCTAACACTAGAACCCTGCATTTCCCATGGCTAATGCAGCTAACCTACACACCCTTGAACAATACAGGCAATTTAGCATGGCCCATCCACTTAGCCTGCACGTCTTTGGACGGTGGGAGGAAACCCACACAGACACAGGGAGAATGTGCAAACTCCACACAGACAGTCGCCCAAGAGTGGAAAATGAACCCAGGTCTCTGGCATGTTGGGAGCCAGTTCTCCACTTCAATGAAACATTTCCAAATGTGTCTGTTTCAGTATGGCCCATGCAGGACTGATTAAGGACCATTTACATTTGTATAGCACTCTTCAAGGCAAGAGGTATGTCAAACAAAACAAGTTTTAAGAGCCTTTGGAAGATAACGGAAAATGTTGCGAGGAGAATGAAGAAGTTGGAGGGAGCAGAAATGCACATTAGGCCGCTTGTTGAATGTGTTGTTTTTTGGAGGGTTTCTCACTTTATCTTACCAAAGTCACCTCATGAACTATGTACCCCACCCTACGTGGCCCTCTCATCAAACTGTAGTACCCCCGCCCCCAGCATACTGCAGGTCATTCCCAGGACATCTTGCCATTCAGTGGGTATCCGCTGAAAGACCGGTACTCAAAAGGCTGTTGTGCCCCTTATCAAGCATTGACCATCCAGTGTTGCCCCTCACTGGTATCATTATGGCACAGCTGCCACAAAACCTCCTTACTCATAGCACAAAATCAGCATGGTTGATACCCTGCACCTCTCACCCCGTCACTGTTTAACCATCAGGCCACAGAGTTTACTTGTCCTTAACTACATCCTGTCTGAAAACCCTCTCTACATCACGGCTACTGTGTCCCCAGTATCCACTGAGAGACCTGCTGCTTGTCATTTTCCAGTAGGAGAATGCCACATACATGCAAACAAAATGGACACATTGCAAACGTGAGCTTTTAATTACAGTTAGCAAAAGTGAACATAAAATGAATATAGGCTGCAGTCTGCCCCCACAATGGAAACCAAAAATGTGACCGAACCAAGCAGATGACTGGCCACACTCAGCCTCTGCACTGTGCATGGACTGTGCTTGTGACTGATGGTGATGGGACCCCCTGATCAACAACACCCCTCCCCACTCACTCATTCCTTGGCTGGATTAAGTCCTAGATCCCATTTGTTGCCAACATGACCATTTGATTGAATAAGCACACATGGTGTTTGCTGGCATATCTCTGTTAAACTGACGTCTCAATGTGCTGTTCGGGAAGGTGTCTCACCTACACCAACAGATTCTGACACCAGCCTGTGTAACTGCACAAAACAACACATCAATCTGACTGAACACACTAACAGGCATGGCAAAAAAATGTAAGACATGGATGCTGAGCTATGTGAACAAACGGCAAGGGAACCAGTGAACAGGTAGCCCTGAGGTGCAGCCTGGTCCAGTCCCTGAGCTGTCTGTCTCTGTACGTGTCCTGGCAGTAGGTTTCAATGCTAGTTGCTGGTACACCCTGTAATGGAGCTGCTTCCAAACAGTCCTGCAGACAGCTGTCATGAAGATCACAGGGATACCATGTTGATCATGAGGGTTTGGAAAATATCAGACACCAAAGTCTGCAGACAAGGAGCAAATGGTTGTGCCCCAAATAGCTGTTTGATGCTGTGCAACATAGAGTCTCCTTCAATTGAGTAGCGAGCTGAAGCCACCAGGTTTCTGCTCTGTACTTCTTTGTCAATGTTTCTTGATGTCTAGCTTGGCATATTTAGTAAAATAGATAGCTGCATATTAATGCCACAAGTTGCACATTAATAAGATCATTAACAAACAATAATTCCCCTTCAATTGGCAACTTGCTGCTGCCTAGAGAGAGATGTGCCTCGATACCAGGCAATTATGTAAAAGATGCAGTGAGTTGCTCCCAATGTTGGGCTAGGCCTTGACAGGCTTTTCACATGATTCTACCATAAACCTCATCATAGTCCATGGTGTTCAGATCCCTACTGGATTATGTCCATTGTTTTAGGAGGCAGCAGAAACCAAGCTTGGAGATTTTATGCTAGAAATTGCAGCAGATGTGGCAGAAGAACTGAAGTGGAAGACGTCGCTGTGATAAAGCTGAGGTGGCAGGATGGTGAAATTCCAAAATCAGGAGACTGGGTCTCAATGACAGACCACACTCTCAACTGGCAAGCTTTAAGTCTGTTTGCAGCCTGCAATGATAGTTCCCCTCCAGGAGAAAGAAACCAGCAGAACCAGTTTCATAGAAGCAAAACTTCTACCAGCTGATCATGATCCGAGTGAAGCTGGCAGCAAACATGGGCAAAAGTACAGCTCTGCCTATGGTGACGAGAACAACCTCAGTCTGATGGTGGCAACATTGAGAGATGTAAAACTATTTACAAAATAAGATATACTTCCTTCATCCTTCTGTACAAAGTTTTGTCAAGAGCAATAGCCTTTTTCTTTAAAAAAATAGACAGCAATCACATCAAGATCCAAGACAGAGCTGCCCAGGAGACAATCCACTTGTTCGCACTTCCTTCTATAGCCAAACTGGTTTTCATACAACAAGGACAGGTTGTTAATCAACACATAACGATGACTGCAAGTTACAATAGCAAGCCACCACGCCTATGGGTATTGCTCCAGTATCCAGAGAAAAGGGTAAAATGGACTTCTCTGAACGTGCCAAACCTGTTGTCAAGACATGTACATTGCTCAATGAAGTTCAAGGAATCAACTCATATGCCCTGGACAGTGATAATATAAGCATTAAAGGAGTTCAGGATAGCCAGAAAAAAAATTGAATAAATGTCAGCCATGAGTAAGCCAAATTCTTGAAGACGCTCCATTTTCTAACATTCAATAATACAAAATTATTATTCTGAACCAAAAAAAGTTGTATATTTCATCTTTTTTGATGTCATCTTAGCAGCCACTGTCAAAACAAAGTTGACTTTCTGAACAACAAGGTGTTTGTAAATAAATGCACAAGAAGCAAGTTCTTTTGTTGGTTGCAATACCTGGAAAGATTTCTATTCTTATGTAATCTCCAAAATCCACAAGTAAAGCAGATGAGATTACTTATACCCAAAAAGATATCAAAAGCAATAACATACTTATCGAGCAAACTTTCAGCTTCTGCCCTGGTGCAGTGCAGTGTAAAATAAGCAAGATGCTGAGACTGAATTTCTTATATCTGGCTGAAATAGCACAGCAATATACATCAGATTTTTTCACAACACTGCAAGTTAAATTACTGAAACTTAACTGAATTTCAGGTAACTGGAATGAACAATCCTTATCCTGTTAGCTCAATAAACTTTTTAAAATAGATCAGAGTCCTTCTGATCAGCCATGGATAAAGTCAAAGTTGAATGTAGCAATAAGCGAAAGAGACTGAAAAGGTAACTGAGTTGAACTTCCAGGTTCAATGAGTTAATCAGTTCCCACTAGGTGAGAAGTGCTTTTACAATTGGTGAGAAAGCACCTAAATTAGTGCAGTCAACATTCCCATTTCTGATCACTATCCAATATCAGTGCCGGAACATGACTTATAGATAAACTGTGATAGCCTGACAGTCTGTCTATACTCACAACATCTAGACTCGTGACTAGACTACTGGAAGACTCTGTAGCTGTACCCTAGCAACAGCCAGAATCTTTAGAGAACAGATGGTGTGGGAGAAAGCTGATAGAACTACATTTACAGCAATTCACTTGTATGATCCCTCTTAACCCATCTTCATCCATAAACAAATCTGAAAGTGAATAACAAAGACACAAAGCAGACTCGCAGGCTTCTACCACATTGAAACTTATCAGCAAGTGCACTAAATAAACTCAAGAATCACTACCAATCTCTTCCATCCACAGAAGGAAGAACTGAAGTAAACCATGCAACTTCAATAGCAACTTCCTTCTCCTCAAGGTTGTTCTGTCCTTCTTTTAGAGCTGTATATAAATGCGCGTAGCATTCAAAACAAAATAGATTAACTGATTAGCCAAATAGGAGATATATCAAAATTTGCAGAATAGTTGCATTCCAAGAAGAAAGAACAATGCTAAGGGCAGGACCCACTTTCCGTTGTTAACAAAAAGTTAAAGATAGTATCAATTTTAACCAGAAAGCATGTTCTTAAACAAAGGATGATAGCAAGTCAGAAGACTGGATAGAATATAAAAAAAGGGTTTGATTAAAGACCAATAAGGAGGCAAAAGGCACAGAAGAAATTTAGCTAGAAAAATAAAAACTGATACTAAGTTTTGACAGAACATAACAAGTCTACAAGGGGTTATAGATGGGTTCAGTGAGTGGGCAAAAATCTGGCAAACAGAATATAATGTGGAAAATGTCAGGCTGCCCATTTTGGCAGAGAAAATAAAAGAAGCATTTTATTTCAATGATGAGAAAATAGAGTTCTTAAATGCAGAGGGATTTGGGCATCCTAGTGCATGAATTGCAAAAGGTTAGATACACCAAGTACTCAGGAAAATTAATCGAATGTTATTTATTGCAAGGGAGACTGAATGCAAAAGACTGGAGGTTATGCTTCAGTTAATGCAGAACATTGGGGAAACCACATTGTGGATAATACAGACTCCTTATTTGATAAATGCATTGGAAGCAGTTCTAGACTAATACGTTGAATAGGCAGGGTGTCCTATGAGGAAAGGTTGAACTGGCTAGGTTTGTATCTTCTAGAGGAAGAGGCAACTTGATTGAAATATATCAGAACCTGTAGGGTATTGACAGGGTAGATGTGATAATGATACCTCCTCTTCTGGAAGATTATAGAATTAGAGGTCACTGTTCAAAAATATGGGGTTACTTATTTAAGACAGAGAGAAGGAAAAAAAATCTGTGTCTTGAATCATTGCTTCCACTGCCATTTGAGCAACAGAGATCCAGACTCTCTGAATATTTTTACAGCAGAGTTTAACTGATTCTTGATAAGGAAGGCGTGGAAGGTGCAGTAATTAGATCAGCAAGATTTTATTTTATGGTGGAACAGGCTCAAGGAGCCAAGTGGCCAGCTCCTCATTCATATCTTCATATGTCTGATCCAATCCTCAACTCTATTTATCTTGATTTCGTTCCCTGACAACAGCTACCAGTCTCAAACTTGGAAATTTCAATTAACCCGACATCTAAACTCTTTTGGAAGTGAGCTCAATTGTTATAGAAAGAGCTGGTTCCTAATTTCAATCCAACCGGTCATTCACAAATTCTAGTATGTTCCAATTCCCTTTAAAAAAATATAATGCTGGCACAGAGAAACCATAATTTTAAACATTTCAGTTAGATCATCCCCTCAATCTCGTAAACTGAAAGGAACCAAAAGCAAGTTTTGGCATTCTCATAATTCAGTCCTTTAAGCCTTTGTATCATTCTGAAGAATCTAGGCTACACCCCTTCTGGGACTAGTACTTTTCCTGATGTACAAGTTCCAGTTGGGATTTCAGCAAAGCTCTGTACTACTGAATCTTCATTTGCACAACTATGTAATCCATTCCCCTTGAGATAGGGGCCAACATTCCATTAGCCTTTCATCTATTCACTGAGATTTTAGTGATTTTAAAACACAGATGCCCTTTGTTTCTCTATAACTCCTAGTCACACCCCATTAGGAATAATAACCTCATTTGATTTTCTCAAATCTGAAGTGGATGGTTTTACAATTCCCTGCATTGCATTTCATTTCCATTTGTTTTGCTCACTCACTCAGTTTATGCTTCCCATTTACTCTGCGTAAGTTAGTGTTATCTGTGAACTTGAATATGCAACTCCCTAAAATAGAACAACGAACTGTAAATACTGGAGATCTGAAACAAAAAATGAACAGAAATTGCTGGGAAAACTCAGCAGGTCTGGCAGCATCTTTGAAGAGAAAACAGAGTAATGCTTTGAATCTGATGACCAGAGTCCAGTTCTGAACAGGGGTCACTGTATTTGAAATGTTAACTCTGCTTTTTCTTCACAGATGTTGCCAGACCTGTTGAGGCTTTCCAGCAATCTCTGGTTTTGTTTGTACACAACTCCCTATTCCTTCATCCAAGCAAGTATGTAACAATGAATACCTGTGGCATACACAAGGGATACTGGGAAACAGCACGTCACTTTCCACTATTCTTTTTGCTATTATCGTCTGTCCTCAACCTTACAACTAATTAACATTCCACTTAAGGTGCTGCTCCTGAATACTGGGGGACTTGGCCAGTTGACTGTTTTTTTTGCAAGTTAGGTAGGAGAGGGGGGAGAAACATGTCCTTGTTTGCTGGATGGGCCACACAGAGAAAGTAATATGAAAGCTACTAACAGGAAGTGTTAGAGCTGTATACTTTTCCTGTTGTCCAAAATGAGTTTGTATCAGTGTACTAATCCATTATGCCTGTGAATAATTTCCTCCTTTTATTGGAAAGTAGGAATTTAACTGTATCATGTTTTGATTTTCAAAATCCACTGCATTTGATTGACCATTTACAGTGCATTTGAAAGTCATATTAATCTGACTAATACATCACTGAAGTAATTTGGAGGAATCATTAAACTGTTTTGAAATTTGCTGAATCAATCTCCGTTGAGCAGCATAGCTGGGTTACTGTAGAAGTCAACCTCAGAAGCAATTTAATCTTAATTATACAGCAAGAAAGTTAGAGTCAGCTGCAAATCTATTTGTGAAATTAACCAATGTTTCCATTACTAGTTCATTACACTTCATTCACCTTGTCTTGTTCAACTGGGAACTAAACTTAAAGATGCTGTTTTGAGTCATTTCCTATCACTGGTTAATCGTTCACCAATTATATGATCTGACAAAGTGTCTATTGTTACACAAGATGCATCCTGCAAGATATGAGCACCAACACAGCTGGGAAACACATGCAGTGCCAAATTTGGGCCCAAATTCTGCTTAGGTCAAAGGCAACTTATTAGTCCATAAGATAGCGGAGCAGAATTAGGCAATTTGGTCCATCAAGTCTGCTCCAGCATTCGATCATAGCCGATACATTTCTCAACCCTGTACTTCTGCCTTCTTGTCATAACTGTTGATCGCACTACCAATCAAGGACCCATCTATATCAATGACTGGGTCTCCACAGCCCTCTGCAGCAATGACCTCCACATCCTCTGGCTGAAGAAATTCCTCCTCATCTCAGTTTAAAGTTCTTGAGCAGATTTGTAGCTTGGGTTGTGGATGCTGTGGCTGGTTTGCTCGCTGGCTTGGTGAGTGAACCAACCACATCATCTCAGTTTGAAAGGGTAGCCCTCTTTTTGTTGAGACAGTGCCTTATTCATGCTTCCATACTGCATTATTGATTTGTATGAATAAATAAGTACAAAATTAATTCCTTAAATCAGGAAAAGAGTATGGAATAGATTTATTACACAACATACAGTACTCCCTCTGATCACACTTGGATTACAATCTGACTACCAATCTCAGTTTGCAAAGTTTGAAGCACTGAGCAAAACAGAGTGCTGCTCACTGATTGTTCGTCATTCTGATTTCAATATCTATTAAACATTTGCAGACAAAAAGAAATACTATCCTGGTGTTGCAACACAAAACTTGGAAAAAGGAAATCTGTTTAAAACACACACAAGCTTTAATCCAAAAGCCTGATTTGTGACAAGAGACTGTGTTTTACATTTTAAACTACATAATTATCATGACCCTATAAAATAACTGACCTTGTAAGGTCATTCACAATCACAGTGATGTCATCTGTTCTTTCAGTAAGTCTTCAAATCTGAAAACTCTGAATGTCAAAATGGTCGACTTCTAAAACTGTAAACACTTCTTCAAAGCAATCTAAAAATCAATGGATGTTTTAGTAATAGCTATTTGTTAGTGTTGCCAAGAATAAAGTTACTGAGTTGCCCTTTCGAAACAACTTTTAAGATGATGGAAGGACTTTAACACATTGGTAATTTGTGGAATCTGTGGACTGGAGCAGACAGCAGAACAACAAATGGGGAACGAGAGAATCACAGGAGGGGAGGGGAAGGAATGTGTTGGAGGGTGGGCAGAACGGAGGGTGGGAAGCAACATGAAATGGGGGATAGAGGAGACAAATAAGTGAGTACAGAGAACAGACTAAGAGACAAGGAACTGGTGGGAGGGGAAGTGGGGGGGGGGGCGAGAGAAGTGGGGGGGGGCGAGAGAAGTGGGGGGGGGGCGAGAGAAGTGGGGGGGGGCGAGAGAAGTGGGGGGGGCGAGAGAAGTGGGGGGGGGCGAGAGAAGTGGGGGGGGGCGAGAGAAGTGGGGGGGGGCGAGAGAAGTGGGGGGGGGCGAGAGAAGTGGGGGGGGGCGAGAGAAGTGGGGGGGGCGAGAGAAGTGGGGGGGCGAGAGAAGTGGGGGGGGCGAGAGAAGTGGGGGGGGGCGAGAGAAGTGGGGGGGGGCGAAAGAAGTGGGGGGGGGGCGAAAGAAGTGGGGGGGGGGCGAAAGAAGTGGGGGGGGGCGAGAGAAGTGGGGGGGGGCGAGAGAAGTGGGGGGGGGCGAGAGAAGTGGGGGGGGGGCGAGAGAAGTGGGGGGGGCGCGAGAGAAGTGGGGGGGGCGCGAGAGAAGTGGGGGGGCGCGAGAGAAGTGGGGGGGCGCGAGAGAAGTGGGGGGGCGCGAGAGAAGTGGGGGGGCGCGAGAGAAGTGGGGGGGCGCGAGAGAAGTGGGGGGGCGCGAGAGAAGTGGGGGGGCGCGAGAGAAGTGGGGGGGCGCGAGAGAAGTGGGGGGGCGCGAGAGAAGTGGGGGGGGCGCGAGAGAAGTGGGGGGGCGCGAGAGAAGTGGGGGGGCGCGAGAGAAAGTGGGGGGGCGCGAGAGAAGTGGGGGGGGCGCGAGAGAAGTGGGGGGGGCGCGAGAGAAGTGGGGGGGCGCGAGAGAAGTGGGGGGGGCGCGAGAGAAGTGGGGGGGGGGCGAGAGAAGTGGGGGGGGGGCGAGAGAAGTGGGGGGGGGCGAGAGAAGTGGGGGGGGGGCGAGAGAAGTGGGGGGGGGGCGAGAGAAGTGGGGGGGGGGCGAGAGAAGTGGGGGGGGGCGAGAGAAGTGGGGGGGGGGCGAGAGAAGTGGGGGGGGGCGAGAGAAGTGGGGGGGGGCGAGAGAAGTGGGGGGGGGCGAGAGAAGTGGGGGGGGGCGAGAGAAGTGGGAGGGGGCGAGAGAAGTGGGGGGGGCGAGAGAAGTGGGGGGGGCGAGAGAAGTGGGGGGGGCGAGAGAAGTGGGGGGGGCGAGAGAAGTGGGGGGGGCGAGAGAAGTGGGGGGGGCGAGAGAAGTGGGGGGGGCGAGAGAAGTGGGGGGGGCGAGAGAAGTGGGGGGGGCGAGAGAAGTGGGGGGGGGCGAGAGAAGTGGGGGGGGGCGAGAGAAGTGGGGGGGGCGAGAGAAGTGGGGGGGCGAGAGAAGTGGGGGGGGGCGAGAGAAGTGGGGGGGGGCGAGAGAAGTGGGGGGGGGGCGAGAGAAGTGGGGGGGGGGCGAGAGAAGTGGGGGGGGGGAGAAGCACAGTCCAAGTTCATTGGCTGCAACTTTCCCAATACTCAGTGGGGGGGGGGGGAAGAGTGGGGGGGGGGGAAGAGTGGGGGGGGGGGGAAGAGTGGGGGGGGGGGGGAAGAGTGGGGGGGGGGGGAAGAGTGGGGGGGGGGGGAAGAGTGGGGGGGGGGGGAAGAGTGGGGGGGGGGGAAGAGTGGGGGGGGGGGAAGAGTGGGGGGGGGGGAAGAGTGGGGGGGGGGGAAGAGTGGGGGGGGGGGAAGAGTGGGGGGGGGGAAGAGTGGGGGGGGGAAGAGCGGGGGGGGGAAGAGCGGGGGGGGGGGAGAGCGGGGGGGGGGAGAGCGGGGGGGGGGGAGAGCGGGGGGGGGGGGGAGAGCGGGGGGGGGGGAGAGCGGGGGGGGGGGAGAGCGGGGGGGGAGAGCGGGGGGGGGAGAGCGGGGGGGGGAGAGCGGGGGGGGGAGAGCGGGGGGGGGGAGAGCGGGGGGGGGGGGAGAGCGGGGGGGGGGAGAGCGGGGGGGGGAGAGCGGGGGGGGGAGAGCGGGGGGGGGAGGGGGAGGGGGGGGAGTGGGGGGGGGGAGAGGGGGGGGAGTGGGGGGGGAGTGGGGGGGGGGGGAGTGGGGGGGGGGGGAGTGGGGGGGGGGAGTGGGGAGTGGGGGGGGGAGGGGGGGGAGAGTAGGGGGGGGAGTAGGGGGGGGGGAGTAGGGGGGGGGGAGTAGGGGGGGGGAGTAGGGGGGGGGGAGTAGGGGGGGGGAGTAGGGGGGGGGAGTAGGGGGGGGGAGTAGGGGGGGGGAGTAGGGGGGGGGAGTAGGGGGGGGGAGTAGGGGGGGGGAGTAGGGGGGGGAGTAGGGGGGGGAGTAGGGGGGGGGGTAGTGGGGGGGGGGTAGTGGGGGGGGGTAGTGGGGGGAGTAGTGGGGGGGAGTAGTGGGGGGAGTAGTGGGGGGGAGTAGTGGGGGGGAGTAGTGGGGGGGGAGTAGTGGGGGGGAGTAGTGGGGGGGGAGTAGTGGGGGGAGTAGTGGGGGGAGTAGTGGGGGGGGAGTAGTGGGGGGGGAGTAGTGGGGGGGGAGTAGTGGGGGGGAGTAGTGGGGGGGGAGTAGTGGGGGGGAGTAGTGGGGGGGGAGTAGTGGGGGGGGGGGGAGTAGTGGGGGGGGAGTAGTGGGGGGGAGTAGGGGGGGGGAGTAGGGGGGGGGAGTAGGGGGGGGGGAGTAGGGGGGGGGAGTAGGGGGGGGGAGTAGGGGGGGGGGAGTAGGGGGGGGGAGTAGGGGGGGGAGTAGGGGGGGGGAAGTGGGGGGGGGGAGTAGGGGGGGGGGAGTAGGGGGGGGAGTAGGGGGGGGAGTAGGGGGGGGAGTAGGGGGGGGAGTAGGGGGTGGGGGGGAGTAGGGGGGGGAGTAGGGGGTAGGGGGGGTAGGGGGGGGGAGTAGGGGGTAGGGGGGGTAGGGGGGGTAGGTGGGGAGGGGGAGGGGGAGTGGGGGGGGAGGGGGGAGTGGGGGGGGGTGGGGGGGGAGTGGAGGGGGGGAGTGGAGGGGGAGTGGAGGGGGGAGTGGAGGGGGGAGTGGAGGGGGGAGTGGGAGGGGGGGAGTGGAGGGGGGAGTGGAGGGGGGGAGTGGAGGGGGGAGTGGGGGGGGGAGTGGGGGGGGGAGTGGGGGGGGGAGTGGGGGTGGAGGGGGGAGTGGGGGGGGGAGTGGGGGGGGGAGTGGGGGGGAGGGGGGAGTGGGGGGGAGGGGGGAGGGGGGAGTGGGGGGGGAGGGGGGAGCGGGAGGGGGGGGAGGGGGAGGGGGGAGCGGGAGGGGGGGGAGCGGGAGGGGGGGGGGAGCGGGAGGGGGGGGGAGCGGGGGGGGGAGAGGGGGGGGGAGAGGGGGGGGGAGAGGGGGGGGGGAGAGGGGGGGGGAGAGGGGGGGGGAGAGGGGGGGGGGGAGAGGGGGGGGGGAGAGGGGGGAGTAGGGGGGTAGGTGCGGTCGGTGGGGGGGAGGGGGGGGGGAGAGGGGGGGGGGAGAGGGGGGGGGAGAGGGGGGGGGAAGAGGGGGGGGAGCGGGGGGGGAGCGGGGGGGGAGCGGGGGGGGAGCGGGGGGGGAGCGGGGGGGGAGCGGGGGGGGAGAGAGGCGGGGGGGAGCGGGGGGGGGAGAGGGGGGGGGGAGAGGGGGGGAGAGGGGGGAGCGGGGGGGAGAGGGGGGAGCGGGGGGGAGAGGGGGGAGCGGGGGGGAGAGGGGGGGAGGGGGGGGGAGGGGGGAGCGGGGGGGGAGAGGGGGGAGCGGGGGGGGAGAGGGGGGAGCGGGGGGGGGAGAGGGGGGAGCGGGGGGGGGAGAGGGGGGAGCGGGGGGGGGAGAGGGGGGAGCGGGGGGGGGAGAGGGGGGAGCGGGGGGGGGAGAGGGGGGAGCGGGGGGGGGAGAGGGGGGAGCGGGGGGGGAGCGGGGGGGGGAGAGGCGGGGGGGGAGAGGGGGGGAGAGGGGGAGCGGGGGGGATGGGGGAGCGGGGGGGGAGGGGGGAGAGCTGGGGGGGGAGAGGGGGGAGCGGGGGGGAGAGGGGGGAGAGGGGGGGAGGGGGGAGCGGGGGGGGAGAGGGGGGAGCGGGGGGGGGAGAGGGGGGAGCGGGGGGGGGAGAGGGGGGAGCGGGGGGGGGAGCGGGGGGGGAGCGGGGGGGGGAGAGGGGGGGGGAGAGGGGGGGGGAGAGGGGGGGGGAGAGGGGGGGGGAGAGGGGGGAGCGGGGGGGGGAGAGGGGGGAGCGGGGGGGGGAGAGGGGGGAGCGGGGGGGGAGAGGGGGGAGAGGGGGGGGAGAGGGGGGAGAGGGGGGAGAGGGGGGAGAGGGGGGAGCGGGGGGGGGAGAGGGGGGAGCGGGGGGGGGAGAGGGGGGAGCGGGGGGGGGAGAGGGGGGAGCGGGGGGGGGAGAGGGGGGAGCGGGGGGGGGAGAGGGGGGAGCGGGGGGGGAGCGGGGGGGGGAGAGGCGGGGGGGGAGAGGGGGGGAGAGGGGGAGCGGGGGGGAGGGGGGAGAGCTGGGGGGGGAGCGGGGGGGGAGAGGGGGGAGCGGGGGGGGAGAGGGGGGAGCGGGGGGGGGAGAGGGGGGAGAGGGGGGGGAGAGGGGGGAGAGGGGGAGGGAGCGGGGGGGGGGGAGAGGCGGGGGGGAGAGGGGGGGGGAGAGGGGGGGGGAGAGGGGGGGGGAGAGGGGGGGGGAGAGGGGGGGGGAGAGGGGGGGAGGGGGGGGAGGGGGGGGAGGGGGGGGGAGGGGGGGGGAGGGGGGGGGAGGGGGGGGGAGGGGGGGGAGCGGGGGGGGATGGGGGAGCGGGGGGGAGGGGGGAGCGGGGGGAGGGGGGAGCGGGGGGGAGGGGGGAGCGGGGGGGAGGGGGGAGCGGGGGGGAGGGGGGAGCGGGGGGGGGGGGAGCGGGGGGGGGGGAGCGGGGGGGGGGGGAGCGGGGGGGGGAGCGGGGGGGGAGAGCGGGGGAGCGGGGGGGGAGAGGGGGGAGCGGGGGGGGAGAGGGGGGAGCGGGGGGGGAGAGGGGGGAGCGGGGGGGGAGAGGGGGGAGGAGAGGGGGGAGCGGGGGGGGGGAGAGGGGGGAGCGGGGGGGGGGAGAGGGGGGAGCGGGGGGGGGGAGAGGGGGGAGCGGGGGGAGCGGGGGGGGAGAGGGGGGAGCGGGGGGGAGGGGGGGAGCGGGGGGGAGGGAAGCGGGGGGGGATGGGGGAGCGGGGGGGAGAGGGGGGAGCGGGGGGGAGAGGGGGAGCGGGGGGGAGAGGGGGGGGAGCGGGGGGGAGAGAGGGGGGAGCGGGGGGGAGAGAGGGGGGAGCGGGGGGGGAGAGGGGGGGAGCGGGGGGGGAGGGGGGGAGCGGGGGGGAGGGGGGGAGCGGGGGGGAGGGGGGGAGCGGGGGGGAGGGGGGGAGCGGGGGGGAGGGAAGCGGGGGGGAGAGGGGGGAGAGGGGGGAGCGGGGGGGAGAGGGGGGGAGAGGGGGGAGCGGGGGGGAGAGGGGGGAGCGGGGGGGGGGAGAGGGGGGAGCGGGGGGGGAGAGGGGGGAGCGGGGGGGGGAGAGGGGGGAGTAGGGGGGTAGGTGCGGTCGGTGGGGGGGAGGGGGGGTAGGTGGGGGGGAGGGGGGGTAGGTGGGGGGGAGGGGGGGTAGGTGGGGGGGAGGGGGGGTAGGTGGGGGGGAGGGGGGTAGGTGGGGGGGAGGGGGGAGTGGGGGGGGAGTGGGGGGTAGGGGGGGTAGGGGGGGGAGGGGGGGGAGGGGGGGTAGGTGGGGGGGGGAGGGGGGGGTAGGTGGGGGGAGAGTGGGGGGGGGAGTGGGGGGGGGAGTGGGGGGGGGAGTGGGGGGGGAGTGGGGGGGGGAGTGGGGGGGGGAGTGGGGGGGGAGTGGGGGGGGGAGTGGGGGGGGGAGTGGGGGGTAGGGGGGTAGTGGGGGGGGGAGTGGGGGGGGGAGTGGGGGGTAGGGGGGTAGGGGGGTAGGGGGGTAGGGGGGGGAGTGGGGGGTAGGGGGGTAGGGGGGGGAGTGGGGGGTAGGGGGGTAGGGGGAGGGGAGGGGGGGTAGGTGGGGGGGGAGGGGGGGTTGGGGGGGTGGGGGGGGAGGGGGGGGAGTGGGGGTAGGTGCAGGGGGAGGGGGTGTAGGGGGGAGTGGGGGGGAGGGGGTGTAGGGGGGAGTGTGGAGGAGGGGGGAGTGGGGAGGAGGGGGGAGTGGAGGGAGTGGAGGGAGTGGGGGAGGGAGTGGGGGTGGGGGTGGGGGTGGGGGGGGGGTGGGGGTGGGTGGGGGTGGGGGTGGGGTGGGGGTGGGTGGGGGTGGGGGGGGGGTGGGGGGGGTGGGGGGGGGGAGCGGGGGGGAGGGGGGGGAGCGGGGGGGAGGGGGGAGCGGGGGGGAGGGAAGCGGGGGGGGATGGGGGAGCGGGGGGGAGAGGGGGGAGCGGGGGGGAGAGGGGGAAGCGGGGGGGAGAGAGGGGGGAGCGGGGGGGGAGAGGGGGGAGCGGGGGGGGAGCGGGGGGGGAGCGGGGGGGAGGGGGGGAGCGGGGGGGAGGGGGGGAGCGGGGGGAGGGGGGGAGCGGGGGGGAGGGAAGCGGGGGGGGATGGGGGAGCGGGGGGGAGCGGGGGGGAGAGGGGGGAGCGGGGGGGGGAGAGGGGGAGCGGGGGGGGGGAGAGGGGGGAGCGGGGGGGGGAGAGGGGGGAGCGGGGGGGGGAGAGGGGGGAGCGGGGGGGGAGAGGGGGGAGCGGGGGGGGGAGAGGGGGGAGTAGGGGGGTAGGTGGGGTCGGTGGGGGGGAGGGGGGTAGGTGGGGGGGAGGGGGGTAGGTGGGGGGGAGGGGGGAGTGGGGGGGGAGTGGGGGGTAGGGGGGGTAGGGGGGGGAGGGGGGGTAGGTGGGGGGGGTAGGTGGGGGGGGGAGGGGGGGGTAGGTGGGGGGAGTGGGGGGGGGAGTGGGGGGGGGAGTGGGGGGGGGAGTGGGGGGGGGAGTGGGGGGTAGGGGGGTAGGGGGGGGAGTGGGGGGTAGGGGGGTAGGGGGGGGAGTGGGGGGTAGGGGGGTAGGGGGGGGAGGGGGGGTAGGTGGGGGGGGAGGGGGGGAGGGGGGGTAGGTGGGGGGGGAGGGGGGGTTGGGGGGGTGGGGGGGGAGGGGGGGAGTGGGGGTAGGTGCAGGGGGAGGGGGTGTAGGGGGGAGTGGGGGGGAGGGGGTGTAGGGGGGAGTGTGGAGGAGGGGGGAGTGGGGAGGAGGGGGGAGTGGGGAGGAGGGGGGAGTGGAGGGAGTGGAGGGAGTGGGGGTGGGGGGGGGTGGGGGTGGGTGGGGGTGGGGGGGGGTGGGTGGGGGTGGGGGGGGGTGCGTTGGGGGAGGTCACTCCCCGCCCCCCACCACTCTTGTCCAGCCGGCTCGGTACCTCTCTCTGATCGCCGCCAAGTTAGAGCCGCCCGTCCCTGGGCGCCGCCGCCGCCGCCACTCTCCGCATCTCCATCACTCGCTGTGCCCACCACACACGCTTCCCGTCGGATGTCCGCAGACAGCTGGTCCACGTCCAAAACACACACAAAAAAAATGTTAAAAAAAACTTAATCCTCCAACTAACAGGCTGTAACGATCCGAGTGCGGGAGCCGATCTCCTCTCTCCGAGCTCGTCAGCTCCTTTCTTGCAGAGGTAGAGAGATCCAAGCGGCTTCCTACGTTGCTGCTTAAACCCTGGGCGAACGCCTCTCACTGTCCGGGGCTGCTCTCGGTGGGGGGGTGTGGGCGCCGACAGCAGCTTCCTCCTCTCCTCTCTTCCTCCAGAAACAAACAGATGGGAGTTAGACACAGACAGAGAGGGAGGGGGTTGGGGTGGGGAGAGGAGCCGCGCTGCCAGGAGGGTCACTCGCTTGGTCCGGCTTCGCCTGCGATCGTGCTGCGCTCCGCGGGCGGGGTCTGCTCCAAACCAATGACACAGCCCCACATGGACAGCCGCGCCTCCAGCGTTTCCCCACTCTACAGCCGCTCTCCTCTTACACTCAGCCTGACAGCGGAGGGGGAGAGCTACCTTCACCCGAACCACTCTTTCACATACACAGAGCTGCAGCACCGCCTACAAACACCC
Source organism: Stegostoma tigrinum (assembly GCF_030684315.1). Lineage (NCBI taxonomy): Eukaryota > Metazoa > Chordata > Chondrichthyes > Orectolobiformes > Stegostomatidae > Stegostoma > Stegostoma tigrinum. The sequence continues at coordinate 31,290,486 of NC_081373.1, forward strand.
AACTTTCCAACTGCGGCGTTTCCATTTGACAGAAAAGAAACAACAATGCAATCGCTCTTAAATCTACAGAATGAATTAACTTGCACTCTTGTTTTCCATTTTCAGTCGTGGAAAAAACATGCACCGCAAGTGACGAGGCCTTAACTTTTTATTCGGTGCTTGTTTGCTACAGCTACATACCAATACTTGACCTCTGCTCAATTAAAATATATGCTGTTTCATTAAATAAACACCTCAACAAGACTGCAGATTGTAGTCATTTTTTAATATTATCTAATTGAATAGTGATTTTAAAAACTCGCACCCATCCCGAAACTAAGTTACAGGGATGAGCTTTTTGAAAATATAATTTGAATAAAACGCTTGAGTTATCATGTTAAGTTTTAAAACAAAAAGTTTCACTCGAATTTAACAGGATTGTTTGCATTTCTGGTCGTCTATGACGATGGACTCTGATTTGAACGTTGGGGTGTGATCTTGAGATGAAGAACTGCCTGTTCCATTATAGTTCTTTCATTGGTGGTTTCAGGTTTAATCTATTTCTATCACCTACAGCATTTAGCAATTTTTTATGCATGTGGGTCAAACCGCGCTGAGCTTTGTTGTAAGGCAAGTTGAGTGGCTCAACAGGCCAATTACCCTTTCACTCTTGCAACTAGCGTGTTGTTACCTTCGACTTCAGAAGTATAAAAACGATGGGAAAGAAAATCACACAGTTCCTTTGACGTTGATAAATTGGCATCTCTGCATGGGCATGGGCCAAGGATTTACAAACAGTCACTAAATTACAGAAACTTCAACGAATCTTGGCCAATCTCGACCTATTTAGATCACTAGCCCCACATGAAAGGGAAACACGAGTTATCCAGCTATATAGCTAAATAAAATAACCCCAATTCACTATTTACATATTACATTTCATGATATGCCAGTGCTAATTTCAACCAATTCCAAGAATCCCTTGAATTTCAAAAGCTTGTTTAGGCCACTTTTATATTTAGCAAATAGCCTTTATATTTCTGGTGTTCGTCCCATGAATGATGATCAGCCTGAATGGAATATGGTAATATTAATTTGAAAACCCTACTGATTGAAAATAGTCTATATAGTTAACAAATTTATTCCCGATGAATAAATATCATTAACATTAATTCAGAATTTATTTTTAGATTTTTTTAAAACCCAGGAACAATTAATGGCATGGAGAAAGGAATTGTTTTGACAAAATTTAACCTGATACTAACATGTAAGATTGTATGTGACAGACTTTTGCTGCTTTTCTGGCACGAGCAATGAAGTATTGGAGTTCCTCCAAATGTCATGAGACAGCAGGAGAATACATGGTAATTCTTCTAAAATGTCTTCACTTACTGTGGAATTTTCACAGAAACGTTTTGATACTTACCAGCAGCATCAGTGGTGATCCATAATCAGGTAGCAGACCGAGGGATGCAATTATTCCCATTCCTCTCAGCACAATTCGACAGAGTGCTCATTCTGATGCTTAAAGAAAAGGATTAAATTCTCTGAACAAAGCCGTATGAGTACAGGTAACAAAGATAGCTAAGGCTCACAAAAATTTCCTCCTGTTTGGGACAAATCAATCGACCTGCCAAAATTATCTTTCATTTACTGAAATCTTAAATAGCAGCTTGTTTGCTGAGCCCAAACCCACTTAAATATAAAACATTGGCTTGTTGATTTTAATATTATAAGTTAACCTGAAACTGATAGGGACAATGGCTGTAGAACATATATTCCTGAATTTATCTCTACAAAGAGGAATCAACAAGTACTAATGAATTCCCATCAAATCTGCAAAGTAGCATTTGAGTTTCAACTTCAGAGACCATGCTGCTGCACAATTCTCCATTTCAACCACCTTGTTTGTATGATATCAATTTTCTCCAATATAATAAATTAGGCAAGAAATCGCAGGGCACCAGCAGAAATATTTCTATCATCTATGAGCATGGATGAGGTGCTGAAGGACTTGAGAGTGGCTTATGTTGTACCTTTATTTCAGAAAGGCTATAATGAGAAACCTGGGAACTGTAGACATGTGACCCTGACATTGATAGTGGATAGGTTGTTGGAAATAATTCTGAAAAATAGAATTTGCATGCATTTGGACAGACAAGTAATGATTAGGGATAGTCAGCATGGTTCGGTGTGAGGGAAATCATGCCTCACAAACATTAATGAGTTTTTTGAGGAAGTAACCAAAAAAGGTTGATGAGGGTAGAGCAGTGGACATTGTAAAAACAGACTTCAGTGAAACCTTTGACAAGGTTCCGCGTGGTGGACTAATTAGTAAAGTTAGATCACATGGGATTCAGGGTGAGCTTGGATACAAAATTGGCTCAATGGTAGGAAATAGAGGGTTGTGGTGAAGCGTTGTTTTTCCAGAATGGAGGCCTGTGACCAGTGGTGCTCCACAGGGATTGATACTGAGCTCACTTTTTTTGCCATTTATATAAAAAATTTGGATGACAACGTAGGATGCATGGTTAGTAAGTTTGCGGACAATATCAAAATTAGTGCTATAGTGCACAATGCAGAAGTTTACTTAAGATTACAAAGAGATCATGATAATATGGGACAATGGGCTGAGGAGTGGCAGCTGGAGTTTAATTTGGATAAATGTGCAGTATTGCATTTTGGTAAAAACAAACAAGGGCAGAACTTATGTAATTAATGGCAAAGCCCTGGGTAGTGTTGTGGAACACAGAAACCTAGGAGTTCAGGTATGTGATTGTTTGAAACTTGTGTCACATATAGACAAGGTGGTTAAGAAGGTATTTACCAGGCTTGTTTTCTTTGCTTAAACCTTTGAATAAAGGAGTTGGGACTTCATGTTGAAGTTGTACAGGATGCTGAAGTGGCCTTATCTGGAGTACTGTGTGCACTTTTGGTTGCCCTGCTATAGGAAGGTTATTATTAAATTGGAGAGGGTTCAGAAAAGATTTACCAGAATGTTGCTAGGAATGGAGAGTTTGAGCTATAAAAATAGGCTGGATGGGCTGAGACTTTTTCCACTGGAGTGTGGGAGGTTGAGGGGTGATCTTATAGAGTTTATAAAATCAAGTGGGGCATAGATAAGGTGAATAGCAGAGATATTTTCTCTAGGATGGGGGAATTCAAAACTAGGGACCATATTTTTAAGGTGAGAGGACATTTCCTTTGGATTTGTAATACAAATCCTCAAATTAGCAACTACCTTTTTAAACACAACAGAAGAACATTCTGGAAGGAATATTTTCCTAACCATTAATTCTCATTGAATACGGCACTACAGAAATCACAAACAATAATAACAAAAAATAACAATAATAACAATGAAAAGGCTATTTCTTCCTGCTTAGTTCTATTTCTGGAATCTTACCCTTTAAATGCAGTAATAATGAGGAAAAGGCAAAAACAAAGTCAAAGGTCAAATTTTACCTGTTAATACGTTGTTTAGGTGGATAAACCCGTGCAGCATTTTACAGTTGCGCAATCAAATATAAAGTATCTTAATACAGATTGCACCTGAGGCAGAGAGTTTTAACAATAAATGATTTTAAAGTGTCTGGATGACTATTCAGTGCTTCAACCAATGTACTATGCCAGACCATAGGTCTAGTCATTGTCAGACATAGCATTTTGCAACGGAACAGGTTAAAATAAGGCAGCTCTTGTGTAGTGAAGGCACAGAATGTGCAAGGCTCACAATTTCAGGGAGTGGGTTTATTTTATCAGCTACCTGCCTGGTAAAAGAGCCTCAAACCCAGAAAAAAGATTGTGACTAAAATGTGCCATCTGGGGTGTAAAAACCTGCAGGGACAGTTGACCATCTGCTACCAGTCACAATGAAGGTCAACGCTGCTCTCAACTTTGAAGCCATGTTCAAATTACAGTCACCACAGAGTCATGATGAGAATCAGCCCCTTGATTTGAGTGGTGTCTGACCATCTGGAACCTGCAAACCCTTATAAGGTCATCCTGGCAGTTAGTGATCACTGTTTCAGTTGGTCCTTTGGCACAATATCCTGCCATAGTTTATGGTGGGTGCACCTTTTCTTTCATGGGAGTGGGCAGGTAAAATCCCAACTCACCTGATCCATGCAGCAGAACATATGGTGCGTATTCACCATTGAGGGTGACAAGGAAGTGCGAGCTGGCGGTGGAGGGATGTGGTTGGAATTGCCAATACCCAATAAGTCATCATCATTTCATGTGCAAAGAGTCAAAAAGTATTTTTTTTTGAAGTCACTTCTGGGCCCCAGAAAATCCCCGCTGTCTTTACTCTCCAAGCTCCCAATTCACATACTCATCCCTCGATGGGGCTGATTTTATCTTCTCACAGGATACACATACCATCAGAATCACACTTGGTCCTGACCAACTCTTCACCCCAGTTTCCAAGCCCCAGGTGATGCTTTTCTTGTTAGGAGTGAAGCAACACTCAGTTCCTCCCAATCCATAGAAGATCCCAGCAGCCTGGCACTATCAGATCCTGGCATTTCTCGTGAGTTCCATTAAAGTTAGAGTAGGAAACTGCCAAAAACTCTAAGGATGTTTGGGCCTCCACCTTTTTTCTCTGATTAAACATTAGTTCATTTTATAATACCGTTCAATTTGTTGCATGTATAAAAAGCTAACTAATGGGTTGGAAAATAAAACACTTGATACTGACAAGCAGCTTTAGTCCAGTAGTGTGTTTGATTTGAAATACAGTGGGCATATCATGTTTATAAGCAGAGTGACACTGTGA